>NC_052157.1:19576346-20776346 GCF_902713615.1 Scyliorhinus canicula
TTCCTTGTCACGTTCCTCAACGCCGTTGTCCGTGCTGCCAAGTTCGATATGAATTTACCAAGGAAGTTGACGAATCCGAGGAACCTTAAAACCGCTTTCTTGTCCTGTGGTCGCTGCATGCCCTGACGCAGCGATCTTCTCAGCGTCCCGTCACCCCATGCTCGGATATAGTGTCGCCAGGAAGGTCAGAGAGGACTGTGCGAAAGTGCACTTGGCTTGGTTGAGCTTCAGTCCATACTGGTGGATCTGCTGGAAGACTTGCTTCACCCTCGCAATATGTCTTCCTCTGTCGTGGACCATATTATGATGTCATCCACATAGACACGGACGCCTTCGATGCCTTCTACCATCTGCTCCATAACCCTGTGAATATTTCGGATGCCGATATGATGCCGAAGGGCATCCAATTATAGCAGTACCTTCCAAACGGCGTGTGAAGGTGCACAGCAGGTGGCTGGACTCATCGAGCTGCATTTGCCAGAACCCCTGTGATGCATCCAGTTTGGTGAAGATTCGAGCTTGTGCCATTTCGCTTGTGATCTCCTCGCGCTTGGGAATAGGGTAGTATTCCCTGTGAATGTTCTATTGAGGTCCTTGGGATCTAGACAGATCCGGAGGCACCCGACGGCTTCTTGACGCACACCAGCGAGCTGACCCAGTCAGTCGGCTGTGTGACGCTTGGATGACACCTCGAGTTTGGAGACGCTGAAGTTCGGCTTTTAACTTGTCCGCAATGGAGCCGGCACCCTCCGTGGGGCATGAATGACCGGTATGGCATCTGTTTGAGCAGGATCTTGTACGTATAGGGCAGTGTGCCGATGCCCGAGAAGACGTCAGGGTAGTCGCTGAGTAGCAGTTGTATGTCCTCGGCAATTCGTGATGCTGCAGCCGTGTTCATGAAAATCCGCTGAATCAGCCGCAAATCCTTGCAGGCTTGAGCACCGAGCAGTGAGGACTTTTTGTCCTCTACAATTTCAAAGCGGAGTTCTGTCATGACTGTTTGGTTGGCAACTCGTAGGTGGCATGATCCCTTTGAGACGATCTGGTTGCCGTTGTAGTCAGTGAGCTTGCATGCTGCAGGTAACACCTCGTGCGTCCCTGGGACGGATGCGAGATCTTTGCTCGTCAGCAAGTTTGCTGAGGCTCCCGTGTCCAGTTTGAAGGTGATGGGGAAGTTATTTACGTGCACCATGGCAGTCCATTCGCTTGCCGAATTGATGGCATGCACGTGACGAGGTTTTGTCGTCAGGTCCTGTGGTTCCGCTGTGGCATTAATAATTCCAATGCTGGTACTTGTGCTCCCAGGAGTTGAATTCCTCATGGTCGGAATAATTGTCATCGGGTGCCTGAGTGTTCATGACATCAACTGTGCGGACCTTCATGTTCCGTGCCGTGGCATTGAGGAGTGAAATTTTGCTGTAGACTGACATTGGGAGGCGAAGTGATTCATTTTAACTTTCTGCACTTTTTTCCTTGAGCTGGACATTGCCCTTTTAAGTGGGAGGAGCCGCAACAATAACACGTCATGACGTCATGCGCATGTTGCGTTCGCGCATGCGCAGTGCAGTTTTCATTCCAGGCCGGTATTGCGAGTAGTGCGCATGCGCATGCCGATCACTTCCGGGATCGCGTCTTTCAGGACGGTGCGCATGCGCAGACGGGCCGGAGAACGGAAGAGACGGCCTGGAGAACGGAAGAGACGACCTGTGAGGGGAAGCCACCATCTTATATATCTGCCTCGTGGTGAGTGTCTTTCAATGAATGCTTTTCAAACAACTCGTGTACCTGCTGCTTTTTCTGCTCATGTAACAAACATTTATCTATGGTTTTTGAGTGTTAAATCGCTTTGTAGTAACAGAGAATCTCTCAGATTTGTATCAGCAAGACCAAAGATTAGATCTCTATCTAATGAGTGAGTTTGCCAAATCACCAAAGTTGCAGCCTTGTGCCAGCAAGCGTAGGTCTGTCACAAAGTGGGAGATAGTCTCCCCGTGGTTTTGGAGTCTGCTACGCAGGGTGTACCTTTCAAGGATCTCACTGGATTGAGACTTCCAGTGTTCATCAAATTTCGCAATTACCACTCATACTTAGTTTTGTCTGCAGCAACAGCATATGTGAAAGAGTATATGTATTTAACACCTGCTGGCCACCTATTGTGACCAAATGTGCAATTTTTCTGTCATCAGCGACTGTATGTAAGTCCAGAGCTAACAAATGCATCTCAAACTGTTGTTTAAAACACTTTTCCAGTTGGAATGTAGATTACCTGTAGTGCGCATTGGCCCTGTAAGTAGCTTGTGTTCCATCATTGCAGAAGGTCGTCTGGAGGTGAGAGGCTGCAGAGTCTGGTGGCCTGCCTGTTGTTGTTGCTTTTTTTTTTCTGTTTGCTGGTTCCTTTTGTTCAGAGAAGCCACTCCTGTACCATGTTTGACTTCTTAAAAGAATGCTCGAAGTCGTCTCTAGGTTAACTGATGCTTTGTGCCCCACAATAAACTACAGTGGTACTTGAAAATATACTGCTTTACTTGTCTGCAACTAGGCCCAAAAGACTTGCATCTCCACAGTTGAGTTCCACCTCTTGTCTCTTCCACCCTCTAGCTCCCACTGGCCGAAGGCGGAGCTCCGGCGTTCCTCCTATTTGTCCTCGCGCTGCCCCCTGGTGGTACTTGTACACACCAGGCGAGGATCACCACATGAGGGACTACTACTCGACATGAAACATAGGGCAAGGATAGCCCTCCATACACGCTCACAGCCAGTACAGGAATTGAACTCATGCCATTGGCATCGTACTGCACCATAGCCCTCTCGCTAACTGAGGGGACCAACGCATATTGGAGTGGTTCACCGGCATTGCAGTTTGATCTGCTTCAAGTCACTGGCAATGCAGCTTTGCTCTCCTTATGAAGCAACAATTAGCCTTGCTTGTACAGAGGCAGAAAGGAGGGAGGACGTGGGCAGCAACATACACAGAGGCCACATCACACATTCATCAATGAGCCTTTGTGTAACAATAATAAATGTTGCTGCTTTGGGTAGAGAAAGAACAACAAAGATGGAATCGTTACATAATGTACTTTCAGGTAATAGCCCTTATTCATGTACTTTTATACAATATACATTTATATAATGTACATTATGGAATATCTATGAAGTACACAGTGTACCTTTATATAATGTGCTCATAGGTGTTTAAAACTGAGAACAAGCCTATTGGGCATGTCACACCTTTGTTGCCTCTGAAAGAACCATCCATTTAATCCTGATGCAAGTGTGCCCGATGCACAGTGAATATTTCTATCTATTCCATGGTGTCCCTAATCAATTGTGTTTGATGGGACAACTAGAGGGAGCTTTACTCAACATGTAACTTGTGCTGTACTTCACCTGTTTGATGAGACACTAAGGTGCCAATTGTTAAGGGACAGTCACTGCAGACAGCATTTTCAGAGCCAGCAGATCTGCATGTTCTTTTGCTTACATCAGGCATCTCACAAAGCTCAATGTATCTTTAATAAAAGCAATCGCAGATGTTTGCAGCTGCACTGGAAAGGTCAGGAGCAATCTCTTCTCTGTAGATTTGTTTTATTGGCAGCTCCCGCACTGACACTGAATGAGAAACAGAGGGGAGAGGCATCAATACAATTCTAACCAGGCCGCAGTGATATCAAACTCCGAGATAGAAAATGTTGCTTCACAAGAAAAGTCTGCAATTTCAACATAGGACACTTAATTTCTGTTATCATCGTGAAGTGGTCGCTCATTCACGAGTAACAAAACTATCACATTGCAATGAATAATGGTTCAGAACCTTTTACAGAGTGAAAGGCCACATGAACTGTTTACTTACACACAAGTGCTAATGTTAAACAAGGCCCTTCAACGCCAAGGGATCTATTACGGTAATCAATTAGTAATGTACATATGGAATAAGTACTTCATCACTTATTATGTTCCAGCTTGGCTACATATTCCTGAATTAATTGTGGGACTGCATCTATGCATTTGTAACATACCACCAGGAATTAGAGGCTCTGTGTCAAGTAAGATGCATTCAATAGCATTCTTTCCAAAGTTAATCCCGCAGAATATGCAGTCAACATCATTATGATTGTACTTTTTAACAGAACAAGTAGATTATAGCTGAGAATTTTTAGAAGAGGCTGCTATTCAGGATTGAACAATGCAAGTATTATGTTTAAATTGAGTGTATAGAATAAGGATGTACAATATTGTATGGGGCGGATTGATAGCTCAGTGGTTAGCACTGCTGCTTTACAGCACCAGTGACCCGGGTTTGATTCCCGTCTTGGGTCACTGTCTGTGCGGATTCAGCACGTCCTCCCCGTGTCGGCAAGGGCTTTCTCCGGGTGCTCCGGTTTCCTCCCACAGTTCCCGAAGAAGTGCTTGTTAGGTGAATTAGACATTCTGAATTCTCCTTCTGTGTATCCGAACAGGCGCCGGAGTGTGGCGGCTAGGGGAATCTCACAGTAACTTCATTGTAATGTTAATGTATGCCTATTTGTGACACTAATAAAGATTATTATTATTATGTGTGAGGAACCCAATTATGGTGCTGGTGAGGTTCTGAAAGGGTCAGCTATTAGGGCTAAAGAAAGAACTTGCGCCCAATACATCCCTTGAATGTCTCAAACAGTTACAGTTTATGCTTGGAGAGCAGTGACTGACGCACATGCAAAATCAGATAAACAAAAATCAACCAATCAGACTGTAGACCAGCCAAAGTGCCATGATGCCATTTATTCACCAGTGACCAAATACTCGAGCACAATACGGGAAGAGGGATGAGAAGCTCACAGGGAGTAAAGCTTGTGGACAGGAAGTTTGTCCCCGACACATAATTTTTAATGTGGAAAAGAGGATGAAATAAACGGGTCGAAAAATGTTACACTGTAAGCATCTTTGGCAAATTTTGCAAAGTGGTTAAGTGGATTTAATACAAATGTTGTGGATGAGGAACACGTTAGCCTTCGGCATTAGAAAGCTGGGTAACATCTTTAACCCAGACCAATCATCTGGCATTGATTCAGCCACGTTCTGTGTTACAGCAATGCATGGATCATTATTGGATTTAAGCTGCCAACACGGCCAAGTATGCAAAGGGTCTTGAGTAATGCCAAAGGAGATATAATAGTTTAAATAAATGTGGTAATTGGGAAATAATCAGTCAGAGCCCCCTTTAACTGCTTGAATGTCAAAACATTTGTAAGTGGTAATTATGTAATTTGGAGAAAAAAAAGTAGCAACTCTCTGAGTAATGATGTTATGGACAAACTGTTTAACAAAACGGATTTGCATTTCAAATGCTTCACCAAATAAATCTCTTTAGAATAAAGCATTTATTAACGTCCTCTGAGTTAAGTCTATTCAGGGAGTATGTGATTTGTGTTTTTACAGATAAACTAGATTTAGATTGATCTGTATCTGGTTTATCTCAGCTAATGTCTCAAGAAGGTTATTTCTGTGCAGGAAACAGAACCTGTTTTATGTCCTGCATAACAAAAAAAGAAATAGTTTGGTTTCTCACCCATCTCTACTGTAAATACCCAGTACTGATGTATCAACCACGTGTCGTTGATTGATTATAGCAAGGAATGAGGCCATTGAGCCCATGCCCCAAACTAAACAACACAAACACCCTCTCACATCCTGAGGAACATTAGGCTACCATATGTCAACTGTGGTTCAGTCTAATTTTTGCTTCGCCAGGTTTTGGGTTCATGTCCCACTCCAGGACCTCAAAACAAAAATCTTAGGCTGATACTCCAGTGCAGTACTAAGGCGCCATCGTCCTCCCTTGGTCGACGTAAAAGATCCCACGGTACAATTTTGAAGAAGAGCAGGGAGTTATCCCAGGGGTTCTGTCCAATACTACATCTGCCCTCCAACATCACAAAAATAGACGATTTAGTCATTATCACATTGCTGTTTGCAGGAGATTTCTGTGTCCAAATTGATTGCCCCATTTCCAATTTTACAACAACTTAAAGAGTACTTTGTGTTGTAATGTGCTTTTAAAGGATAGCATACATGTCTTGAAATCCAGGACTTCCGGTGGCGTTTGCGAGCGGAGCGCGCCGCACTAAAGAGGCTCCCGCAGGTCTGCGAAATCGCAGTCTTTCTCAGGGGGGGGTTCCCCGGGTTTTTAAAAAAAAATTAAACTCCCACAAAGTGGGCCCTGCCCCCCTCGCCCTGCCCAAGCGTCAAAGCTGCGTCAACGGAGCCGGAAAGTTAAAACGGCAAGAGAGGGGAGTCTGGTCCCGGTGAGTTCAGCGGAGCAGCTGCACGTGGAGGAAGAGTGGGGATCGCGACTTGGTTCCCCAAGAAACAGCCTGAAAGTCGGAGGACTCAAAGATCACGGAGAGGAGAAAACTTTTTTTTTCCTCTCCTGAAAATTAAAAAAAAGAATATTTGGTGTTTAAAAAAAAACAATCTTTCCACCAAAACCCAGCAAAAGGAGAAAGGCACCGAACAGAAATATGGCTGCAAATAATAATAAATCGGGGGGGGCGGCGAGATGTAAGAAGGAGCAGCAGCGAAGGCGAAGGAAAAAGGCACGAGCTGCGGTCGGGCAGACGGCGCCACGAGGCGAGGCGGAGGTTCAGGCGAACCAGGAAGCGGAAAAGCTGGCGAGCTGAACAGCGCAGCAGAAACAGGATGCGGCGCCCATCCCCGACCCCCCCCCCCCCCCCCCCCCCCCCCCCCCCCCCACGCAAAGGGGGAGGAATAGAGAAGCATGCTGAAAATGGAGCTAAACGCCATAAAGGAGGCGATCAGGACGGAGCTCCACACAATGGTGAAGGAGATACTGGTTTTCAATCTCTAGTGCGCAGGGCTTTTTATCCTCCGTCTCTTTCACGCCCATTTGGGTGGTCCTTACTCCGGGTCCAATGGATCGATAGGTTTTCAATCACCCTCGTCGATCTCAGCCAATTAGGGGGCGGATACCTTGATAGCTGGGGGGTTCCTTGCTATCATTGTCCCAGGCGTGTAGGCCTTTCCAAATAAGTGGGGGTGGCGCTGGTTAGTCTGCTACTGTTGTAACTCCTTGATTCAAACTCAGAGCGCACCTGACAAGAACCCGAATGAGCAGTTTCTTCCCGGATGTGGAGGATAAATGTGAACGGTGACAGAAGGGCCCGGGCCAACCACACCCACATGTTTTGGTCTTGCCCCAAACTTGCTGGGTTCTGGACAGCCTTCTCCGAGGCAATGTTCAAGGGTAATGGCAGCGCACAGGTTGGGGAGGACGTAGAGTTGGAAGTTGCTAAACTCTACGCCCTGGATGGTGAGGGTCGGGGTGCAGTACCCCCAGATTTCCACAGAATGGGATCCGGAGGCCAGGGAGAGTCTCTGGGTAACGGGGTGTACCGCTAGGGAGCAGTGCCTTACCGTAGTGGGCTGGATGAAGCTTTCCGTGCTCCCGGAGTCAAGAAGGCAGGAAGTCTTGTGCCCATCGATTTTCACCGTGGTCGTTGCGGTTACGAGGTTGTGAGGCCGGGGCTGGTCGAGGGTGATCGAGGCGAACTGCGGCTGATGCTAGTAGGCCCCGGGCTGGTCAGCGGTGGTGGCAGGCTATGAGTGGCCAGATGAAGTTCCCGACGAGCAGGGGTCCTGAGGCGCCGTCCAAAATGGCGCTGAAGATGGCGGCACCCACGGGGCGACATGGCAGGTGGCGGTAAAGATGGCGGCGCCGGTGGCACGATGGCACATTGGTTAGCATTGCTGCCTACGGCGCTGAGGACCCGGGTTCGAATCCCGGCCCTGGGTCACTGTCTGTGAGGAGTTTGCACATTCTCCCCGTGTCTGCGTGGGTTTCACCCCCGCAACCCAAAGATGTGCAGGTTAGGTGGATTGACCATGTTAAATTGCCCCTTAATTGGAAAAAATGAATTGGATATTCTAAATTTATATTAAAAAAAAGATGGCGGCGCCCAAGGGCCACACGTGGGTTGTGGGAAAGAAAATGGCGCGTCCACAGGCCGCACGTGGTCTGCGGGGATGAAAATGGCGGTGCCCACAGGTCGCACGTGGGGGGTGCAGGAAGCGCTGGGCCGAGAGACAGCAGCGATCTACCGGGCCTAGCACACAGCAGCTAAATGTCCTTTCTTTCCGCAGGTCTTGCAGGTTACGCTCCGTGCCGGGATGCGCTGCCGGTGGTGTTTGGTCTGCCCGCAGAAGTAGTATTTGGGCCCCCTGGTGTTGGCTGGCTGATGTGCGGTGCAGGCATGCGGTGGGCTGCGGTCGGTAGCTGGTGAGGCCCACGATTTCCACGAGGGTGCCATGCGGTCGGGGGCGTATGACTGGACGTTACGGGAGGCCACTGCTAGCAAATTCACGAGCTGCCTGGTTCCCACAAGGTCAAGCATACCCCCTTCCAATAGGCGCTGGCGGATGTACGCCAACCCCCATGCCCATAACAAAAGTGTCTCTGATTAAAAGTTCCTTATGCTCGACTGCCGAATCTGTCTGGCAGTCACAGTTCCTCGCCAGGATGTGCAGGGAACGCCAGAAATCATCTCGGGACTCACCAGGGAGTTGCTGTCTTGTGGACAGGAGGTGCCTGGCGTAGGGTTTGTTAACTGGCCGAACGTAATGTCCTTTCAGGAGCTCCATTGCTTCAGAGTAAGTGGGCGCATCCCGGATGAGAGGAAAAATGTCAGGACTCACCCATGAATAAAGGACCCGGAGGTTCTGTGCATCCGAGGGTTGTTCGGCCGATGTTCGGAGGTAGCTTTCGAAGCAGGCTAGCCAGTGGTCAAAGGCGTACGTGGTGTTGGCTGCTTGAGGGTGCAGCTGTAGGCGATCAGGCTTGATACAAAGTTCCATCATTTAAAAATCTTTGCTCAATAAATTGATGCACTGTCAATTACTACAAAGACGAGAGTAGTAAATAATCGAGGCTTTATTGAGCAAAGATGTGTGGCCTCCTGTATCTGCTACCAGAATGGGAGCAGCTCCGGGGAGCACACACATTTATACGCCACCTACTGAGCAGAGCCAGCAGGCAGAGATTTACCCATGTACCTCTAGTACAGGAGCCTTACTGTACTACATCTAATATACAGTTAGCGGTGACTACCACATGAGGGCCGGAGGGGGCAGTTTGTCAGTCTGTTCCAAAACCTGTTCGAGGCCAGCCAGGAGGAGTAAGCCAAGAATAAAAAAACAAGATAGATGAAAAACCAAAGGACTGCGCAACCCAGCGGGAGAAATCACAAGAGAAGAGGAGGGAGGGTGCTATAACTACCCACCCCCGCTTTCCCAGAAAATAAAAGAAAAACGCAGCTGAAGCCAAAGGGGGGGCAGGAGCGGAGGGGGGGAGGAAGGGATGGGGGCAACGGGGAAGCGGGAGGAACTATAGACCGATCCAGAGGGCAGCGATGTGTACATAGGGTTAGTTAAACAAAGGACAAAATAAACCTCTCTGTACAATAAAGTAAATTAGCGCGGGCAAAATAAATGTGATGTATATATACAATGGTTTATAAATATGAGAAATGCCAATCAAAAGATTTTTTTAAAAAGAAATCCAGTTTTAGTTTTACTTTTGCCTTTGAGCAGAGCACACTCATGTAGCTCTATTGCTATTGTCTTCAAGTTTTCTACATATGTATTAATGTTCCCATTGCTAGTCAATACAAATAAGCCCTCAATGTGTATTCACAATCTATTATAAGCAATTGATACACACAAATTGTTGTAGCTGTATCACATATGGAATAAAGAAAGACAGGTCATTGAGGGTATGCCTTGATCCATGATGTTTAAATACAGCTTTGAAACATTATCCTCACTATATTAGAAGAGTTTATCTGAGATTTGCAGGTACAAAATTCTTTGCGCAGGTTGATACAAAGCGTGGCTATTGGTCAGTGCATCTGATCAATAACGGCAAAGAACTATTAACATTTCTTGCTCGATTTAGATGATATTGTTTTCAACGACTTCCTTTTGGGTTGTTAGCCAGGATCTCCCTCAAGCTCACATGCACGGCATTACATGCACTGTGCCAGGATGCATCTGTATTGCTGATGACAATGTCTTTGTCGATTCATTTATTTAGACTAGGCACCTGGGAACATTCATACATAGGTCAAAAGCTTGAAAATATCAACGGCAGAGCATCAGAGCTAAGTGTCTGGGTGTGTCTGTTTTGCACAAAGGCAGAAGTGAAACTAAGTCTGGATTTCACAGGAAAGGATGTCCCGAAGCGTGGTACATTGGCGAGACCATGCAGACGCTGCGACAATGAATGAATGGACATCGCGTGACAATCGCCAGGCAGGAATGTTCCCTTCCAGTCGGGGAACACTTCAGCAGTCAAGGGCATTCAGCCTCTGATCTTCGGGTAAGCGTCTCCAAGGCGGCCTTCAGGACGCGCAACAAAGCAGAATCGCTGAGCAGAAACTGATAGCCAAGTTCCGCACACATGAGTACGGCCTCAACCGGGACCTGGGATTCATGTCGCATTACATTCATCCCCCACCATCTGGCCTGGGCTTGCAAAATCCTACCAACTGTCCTGGCTTGAGACAATTCACACCTCTTTAACCTGGGGTTACCCCTATCTCTGGATCTGTAACAATTTAATCACCTGCTAATGCTCGCATTCTAAGCATTGTCTGGCATATTTGAATTTGTCTATATAGATATTTCTGGAACATACCTCTTCATTCACCTGAGGAAGGAGCAGTGCTCCGAAAGCTAGTGTTTGAAACAAATATGTTGGACTTTAACCTGGTGTTGTAAGACTTCTTACTGGATTGCATGGCACACCTTCCTTTTTAGTGATATCACACTGCTGTCCCTTTAAAGGCATATGCAACATTTCATCAGCTATAAAGCACTTTGAGACATCTGGTGGTTGTAAAGTTGGTATATAAATTCAAGTCTTTTTTTTTCTAAGCAGATATTGGGAATGAAAATCATGGATTATTCAGGTTTAGAATAAAGGCAAGGATCAACCAGGCCAGTAGCAGCCTGGGTCCTATTGATGTGAGGTTGGAAGAGGAACTCCTATTCCTCAAGACATGCATCCAGGCAAGTATACTTCAAAAGCTTACCTTCTCAGTTGTGGCCTAACAAGTGGCTCCTTTAAGCATCACGTTTGACCGCATGCTTGGTCTAGTCATCCCGAGTGCACTGACAAGTAAACAAGGAAGTAATGGATACAAAATGTACCTGTGGTGCCGGGGAGCAGAGTTACGATGCGAACATGGCTTGTCACACATGCTGGGAACTCTGATGCACCTGATTAATGTTTTACATTGTGCCGGCCACCCGAGTCTCCGTAAAGCCCTTCAAGAAGTGAATCGGAGGCACTATAAAAAGATTTTATAGAGCGCCGGCCACTGGTTTAATGTGATCCATCATTTGTGTTCATGATTTAGAGGTGCTAATGGGAAGACACAGTTGTGGTCTGTCAGCGTGCTTTCTTTTCTAGGGATGGATGGTGTCTGCTGCCGTTTTAATCCTGTGCAATATTTTGCTCTTGAAAGGCAGAGTATTTCCCAGCAGAAGCAATATGCAAACAAACAGTCTGATTATTACAAACTGGCAGATTAGTGTCTTCGCACAGCTGTCTCACACATCTATTCCACTCGTCACCTTTTGTTTTCGTTCAGACATAAAACCCTCTGACTTGTTCCAATCTTCCAAGGGCTGAATAAGCACCGAAGTCTCAGAGGACAACAGGCCCATTTCAACACAGCATCCAAAGCATATTATTCAAATACATTTAAATTTATTTGAGCAGGAATGCTGCTGGGATTGTACTCTCGATATCCACTGGGGCTGTAGGTATAATGCATGATTAGAATTTTCCATTTTTTGAGTGTATTATAAATAGAGGCAGGATCCAGTGGTTATGTATTTGTTTCACCTTCCCTACTGTGCAGCGCCATCAATCAAACAGATCACTTGCTGAAAGAAGGACTATATTTTGGACGAAACCAACACAGTTGAGAACTGCTGCCTAGCCAGAATGTTACAGAACACAGTAAGTCCAATAGGCACCATATGAGTAGCCCCCCGAAGGATGTCCTAATGCAATGACTTTCAAACTGTTTTTGCCCGGGATCCATTGTTACCAACTGGCCATCTATCGTGACCCATGCTGGCCGACCTTCGCAACACGGGCTGCACGGTCGCACAAGTGGATAGCACTGTGGGCTTCACAGCGTCAGGGTCCCAGGTTCAATTCCCGGCTTGGGTCACTGTCTGTGCGGAGTCTGCACGTTCTCCCCGTGTCTGCGTGGGTTTCTCTGGGTGCTCCGGTTTCCTCCCAAATACGTGCAGGTTAGGTGGATTGGCCATGATAAATTGCCCTTAGTGAGCAAAACAGTTAGGAGGGGTTCCTGGGTTATGGGGTTGCGGGGATGGGGTGGAAGTGAGGGCTTGAGTGGGTCGGTGCAGACTCGACGGGCCCAATGGCCTCCTTCTGCACTGTACGTTCTATGTACTAACCCACACCGGTCGACCTTTGCAAGCCACCATTTTCATTTACATTTAATGTGACAGGTAAGCCTGCTTGGTCCTCACCATCTCTTGCTTCGATATTCAATGTTACATTACTGCTCAGGACTTCAGCTGATGATTTAAGGTTTCGCTACATCTTTTGAAAAATGTCAAGAGTTTGTCCTCAAACTCGGCATGTTAAATCTTCAAATGCCATTGAAGATTTGAGGGTTTTAATTTCTCGTTTACCAGTACTTCCCTGCATACAACACACATGAGCATTGCATGCTGATTTGCATTGGCACAATTAATTACGCCATACTCAAGTCATCATCTTTATGCTGCTTTGTTCCTGATTTCAGCTTCTTCTTCACAGGTTGTTCGCCAGAGGCCCTGGAGCTGCTGGCAGCTACAAAATGGAGGAATCTCTCTCGCGCTCAGAGCACGTGATGTCAGTGTACGGGCAAATGACCTGTGCTCTGCCGCCCCTTCTGGAGAGAAGATTTTTAAAAAGAATCTGCTCCTGGGTCAGCGCACTGATGTCAGGAGGAGGCTGTCTGCCTCAATGGGCTCCGGGCCTGCGCACTGCTGAGGGGGCACGCATGCGCGAGATAGCCAGGCATTCTGAACGCCGGTTATAGCTGGCATTTGTAAAAGCCGGTCGTGGCCTTTGGGCACTTCTTCTCATGATGAAGAACACGTCGACTGATGGCCCTGTGACCCTCCCGACACCCACCCGTGACTCACCCATGGGTCACGACCCTGAGTTTGAAAATGACTGTCCCAATTGGCAGCACAGCCAAGTAGGCAGAGGTTCTTGATCCAGAAGCATCCCCTTTGGAGGACAATGGGTGTCTAAGCTAGACAAACTCCAAGAGAGCTTCCGGAGTATTGCCCAAGTCTCCCAGAATACCCACGCCAGAATGTGGGCAAATCTATTCTCCTGCTCCAGGACATAGGGACTACTCAGTCCTTGATGTTGGAGGGAAACCTAAACCTCGGCAGCAAGATGGCAACCAGCTAAAGAAGAGGCCAATGTCAGCCAGCATAAATCTGCAGGAGAGCAGAAGGTTGGGGAAGGTCCAGAGACACTAAAGAGTGAAATGGCACCCATCAGCATTGACCAAGGGCTGCACGGACGTAGCAAGGCCTAAGCCCAACCCTTGAAGTTAAACGAGGAAACAGCCTCACAGAATATCCCTGATTTAAACAGGGACCAGGGAAGTTCTAGAGCAGGGGAAAATGTAGTGAGAGAGATGCCCCACAAAGTGTCTGAAGGAAGGCAAGCTATTAGACAACAAATGATAAGGAATTGCTGTTGGTACTCCTGGCAGAAACTTTCTTTCCAATATTGAATAGAGACAAGGGGATACCCAGACCAATGAGCAGATAGGGAGTGAAATGCTTCCCGCAGTTGAAAAGCCACAAGGGTGCGCAGCTGGAGCTGCATCTCCACCTGAGGGCAAGTGTGATCCAGGAGACATGGAACAAGACAGGAGAGCGCTCCCTCCCAATCCAAAGTTACTGGCAAAGAAGCTAGTGATTGGTCTGGCATAAGAAAATTCTTCCATACCCGGGATAAACCTAGAGAATCTTCTCTGAACTGCCTCCAATGCTAGTATATCTTTCTATAGATAATGCTGGCTCTCACTGGGGGACATTTCTACCAACACTGCCTCTCACTGGAGTACAGTTCCACCGACACAGGGTCTTTACTGGGTTACAGTTCCACCAGAACTGCTCTCACTGGGGTGCAGTTCCACACACACAGACTCTCACTGGAGTACAGTTCCACCGACATAGGGTCTTTACTGGGTTACAGTTCCACCAGAACTGCTCTCACTGGGGTGCAGTTCCACACACACAGACTCTCACTGGGGTACAGTTCCACCAGCATTGGCTCTCACTGGAGTGCAGGTCAACACAAACTGACTCGCACCTCGCTGTAGTTCCACGTACACCACTGATTTTCGCTGGGGTACAGTTCCACCGACACTGGCTCCGACTGGGGTACAGTTCCAATGAAACTGACTCTCACTGGGATACAGTTCCTCTGAAAATTACTCTCACTAGGATACAGTTCCACTGAAACAGACTCTCACCTGGGATACAGTTGCGCACACATTGTCTCTCACTGGGGCACAGTTCCAAAGGCACGGGCTCCCGCTGGGGCGCAGTTCCACAGTTGCTGAACAAAATGATGATTCAAGTCAACCACGACCTGGCATCTCAGGTCAATGTTCACAGGGGGCAGATACAGATAGAATATTCAACGGTGAGGCATCGCCACTTCTATTTGCCTCATGTCCACACACACTTTCCAACAGGTTGCCTGAGTCAGAGGTTGTGGGTTCAAGTCCCACTTTAGAGATTTGAGTGCAAAAATCCAGAATGACACTTCCAAGGCAGTACTGAGGGAGTGCTGCACTGTTGAAGGTGCCATCTCTCAGACAGTCATTAAACCAAAGCCCTGCCTAACCTCTTGCTGAATATAAAAGACCCATGGCACTGTTCAAGGAAGGTTCGGAGTGTTAACTCCCCAGTGCCTTAGCAATATTTAACCCTCAAAGTACATGATTAATAATCAAATTATTTGGTTATTACCACATTGTTGTTTGTGGGAACTTACTATATGAAAATTAACTGCTGCTTTACGAACATATGAATTGGGAACAGGAGTAGGCCATTCAGCCCCTCGGTCATGGCTGATTTGATAGTAATCTCAAATCTTATCTCACCTACCCCCAATAACCTATCATCGCCCCTTCCCTCCTTGCTTACCAAGAATCTCTCCACCTTGGCCTTAAAAATATTCAAAGACTCTGCCTCCACCACCTTTTCAGGAAGAGAGTTCCAGAGATTCATGGCCCTCTGTGTGAACATATTTCACTTCATCTCCATTTTGAATGGGCAGCCCCTTATTTTTAAACAGTGACCCCCGAGTTCTAGAATTCTTCCACAAGAGCAAACATCCTCTCCACATCCACCCTGTCAATACCCCTCAGGATCTTAAAGGTTTCAATCAAGTCGCTTCTGACTTTTCTCAACTCCAGTGGATACAAACCGAGAACTCTACAACCTTTCCTCACAACACAAACTGCCCATTCCTGTTGTTAGTCCAGTCAACCTTCTCTGAACTGCTTCAAACATTCACAACCTTCCTTAAATAAAGAAACCAAGACTGTACACAATAGTCCAGATGTGGTCTCAGTGATGCTCTGTGCCACTGAAGCATAATCTCTCTACTTTTAGCATTCAGTCCCCCTCAGAATAACAATAACATTCTATTAGCTGTCCTAATTATTTGCTGTACCTGTATACACGCCTTTTGTGACCCATGCTCCCAGACTCCCTCTGCACCACGGAGCTCTGCAATCTCTCACCATTTAGATAATAAGCTTTTTCTTTAAATATTATAGCAGTGACCAACAAACGTTATTGGCTGTAAAACACAGTGGTCCATCCTCAAGGCATGAATGCATTTTATTTTCCTTTTTTTCAAGAGTTACTGGATGGTAACTGGAATCCAAAAGTGTATGTGGAGTTAAACCTTTCTGCTTCTTAGCCCAGAGCACTAAGGGGGAGTGTTGGAACCATTTGGCATCTGCTAACTTTGCACAGGCCAAGGAATGTGACCTGACATTTCCTAACCTGTGTGGCTCAGTTTTATCACTGGGTAAAGCTGCTGGCCCATCGGGCGGGGGGGGGGGGGGCGGGGGGGGGGCTTAATGTGGAGATGCCAGCGTTGGGGGTGGGCACAGTAAGAAATCTTACAACAGCAGGTTAAAGTCCAACAGGTTTGTTTGGATTCACTAGCTTTCGGAGCCCACTCACCTGATGGAGGAGCTGCGCTGCGAAAGCTCGTGATTCCAAATAAACCTGTTGGACTTTAACCTGGTGTCATAAGACCTCATATTACCTTAGTGGGAGGGTGGGCCGCTGAACTGTATCTCTGCCAAGGCATTAGGAAAGCTATGGCTTCGTTCAATTTTGAAATTGCTGTTTTCTTTTTCTCTCTATTTCAGGCGCAATGGGTTTTTTGTTTTGTAAAGAACGAACCAAGGTTTGCGTCACATAAAGCACTCAGGTCGCAGTGGGCATCATTCATGTTTCTCATGAACAGTGGTGAGTTGCTGAGCTATTTGCTGCAGTCTCCAGCCTGTGATAAGTACCTGTCTGTATAAATCTTCCAGCACAGTGCCGACATACATCCGCTGGCGTTGCGATACAGAGAAATTACGATACACGTAAAATTGTGCGTCCTTGCACGCCGTGCACTGTGGCCCACATACACTCAGTTAATATCAGAGGCCTGTTCTGACAATTACTGCTGACTTTCAAGCTTGAGATATATCTAATATGACCATGTTGGCCCGTTCCTGTTATTAAAAGAAATCGCCCCATGTTAATTGTCTAGGTTTTAGTGAGTGTAATAATGGAGAGGAGACAAAGTGTTGAGTGATTTATTCAGCCCTCCTCGGGTACCGCCCCCCTGCATGTTTTAACAGTTTTGTGACTGACCAGTGACATCTGCCGGAGAACATGCTCATCATCTACTCCGTGTGTGTGTGTGCCCACAGCATTTCTCTGGCCTCCAGTTGGAATATTGAACCATTGAAATTGTCCCTGAATGCACCCCCCCCCCCCCCCCACCCCCCCCCCCCCCCCCCTCCCACACACATCAATCACTCAGCCTCAGAAAAAATATAATTTACTTAATTGACAGCAAAGCTACTTAGCAGGAACGATGGCTGTGGCAGAGAAAGGATGAATTATTGACTTACAGCTGGACGTGAAGTGCCTTGTTAAAACGGAAATCTGGAGGCCTGGGAAGAGCAAAATGCATTGCTGGCCAGTGTAAATGATAGCTAGTCCCGTAACTGACTGGAGGGCAGGCACAGAGAGCCAAGCAAGAAACTGCTGGGGTGGTAATACTTCCTTCTGAAAGAGACCAGGGAGTGGATACAACCA
Organism: Scyliorhinus canicula; assembly: GCF_902713615.1. Lineage (NCBI taxonomy): Eukaryota > Metazoa > Chordata > Chondrichthyes > Carcharhiniformes > Scyliorhinidae > Scyliorhinus > Scyliorhinus canicula. The sequence continues at coordinate 19,593,798 of NC_052157.1, forward strand.
GTGCAAGTCCACTGAAAAATGCATTGCCTGGATCCATAGAATTCCTACAGTGTAGGAGGCCATTCGACCCATTGAGTCTGCGCTGACCCTCTGAAAGAGCACCCCACCTAGGCCCACTCCCCTGCCCTATCCCCGTAACCCCACCTAACCTGTACATCCTTGGACACTAAAGGGCAATTTAGCATGGCCAATCCACCGAACCTGCACATCTTCGGACTGTGGGAGGAAACAGGAGCACCTGGAGGAAACCCACGCAGACACGGGGAGAACGCGCAGACTCTGCACAGTCGCCAAAGGCCGGAATCGAACCCAGGACCCTGGCGCTGTGAGGCAGCAGTGCTAAACCACTGTGCCACCGTGACCCTTCAGCATTCATCTCCCGTGTGCTGACAGGGATTTGGCCCCAGCCTGTGCTCTCCGGTTCACACTGCATTCCAGTCACATTTTGTTGAAGCTCCCATTCTGCAGTGCTCCAGATGGAGTGAGACAGACCGGGACATGCAGTCACTCCTCTTCGAGCCATGCCTATTCCCTCAAAGGGGCAAAGGAGACAGAGTTTAATAACTAAATGTTGCATGCAACACTCAGCTGGAGATGGTCTGCTTGATGGTGCTCAGAGATGTAAACAAAAATACCAGCCACCAGATATGTATGTCACCAAGTTTCAGAAAACAGGAGTAAACCTGAAGTTAATACCTGGTTAAATCCCCCTTTTAATAAAATATTTCCGACCACAGTCACAAATGATCCACAAACTGCCCACATTCCCCATACTTATAAAACTGTGATATTTTTCAACTGTAGCGGCAACCAACATCTTGGGGGTTACCATTGATCAGAAATTGAACTGGACTAGCCACATTAACACTGTGGCTACTAGGGCAGGCCAAAGGGTAGGAATCCTACGGCGAGTAACTCACCTCCTGACCCCCCCCAAAGCCTGTCCACCATCTACAAGGCATGAGTCAGGAGTGTAATGGAATACTCTCCACTTGCCTGGATGAGTGTAGCTCCAATAACACTCAAGAAGCTCAACACTATCCAGGATAAATCAACCGCTTGATTGCTCCCCCTTCCACAAACATTCAAACCCTCCATCACCGATGAACAGTGGCAGCCGTGTGTACCGTCCATAAGATGCACTGCAGTAATTCATCAAGGTTCCTTCCTCAGCACCTTCCAAACCCACAACCACTACCATCTAGAACAGGGGTGGGCAAACTACGGCCCGCGGGCCACATGCGGCCCGCCAAAGGTCTTTATGCGGCCCACCAAGGTCAAGTCATAAAAAAAAAATAAAAAAATTTTTTTTAAATTTTTTAAAATTTTTTTAAAAAGGTTAGTGGGGGGGGGGGGGGGGGCTGTTGGGTTACTGGTATAGGGTGGATACGTTGACTTGAGTAGGGTGATCATTGCTCGGCACAACATCGAGGGCCGAAGGGCCTGTTCTGTGCTGTACTGTTCTATGTTCTATATGAGGCGCCCAGAATCATAACCGGGTGAAGCGCCATTTTTGAAAAGTAGAGAAAAAGAGGGCTAAAGGCAGGATGCTGCCGGGGGAAGCGCTGAGGTATATGCCGCACGCTAATTGGTTACAACCGGGACTATTAATTTACTATGCGGCCCTTTAAAATTGTGAATTTCTGAATGTGGCCCTTGCACCGAAAAGTTTGCCCACTCCTGATCTAGAAGGACAAGGGCAGCAGATTCCTGGGAACCCCACCACCTAGAGGTCCCCCTCCAAGTCACTCATCACTCTGACTTGGAAATATATCACCGTTCCTTCACTGTCTCTGGGGCAATATCCTTGAATTCCCTCCCTAATAGCACAGTGGGTGTACCTACACCTCGGGAACTGCAGCGATTCAAGAAGGCAACTCACCACCACCTTCTGAAGGGCAATTAGAAATTGGCAACAAATGCTGACCTAAACAGCCACGCCCACATACCGTAAATGAATTAAAAAAATTAAATGTGTGATATCTCACCGATGATCCTACCCTGGTTCAGACAAAGATTGAGCAAAGCCAGGAAGCAAATGCAGAAGCATTGAGTAAAGGCTGCAGCGTGCAACATTTAAAGCTACCATCACTTCCTTCATGGTATCTATCTTATTTAATATATTTCATCTGATGGTTCCACAATTTCTGGTAGTTGGGCTGGTGTTGGGGCTGAAGCGAGGAGAATATATCAGCAGTGTAGTGAGCGGAGGAGGCAGGAGCCTGGAATTTGGGGCAGAATCCAATGCATTTCATCATCATTGCAAAGTATGCCACGGAGAAGTCTTCCGCATTTTCACTAGGCTGGCTGTCATTTTCTGAGCATAATCCTGCCCCCTAAATTACCCATCCTTTAAATCTGACAGTAAAGCCACACTAGGGCGGCATGGTAGCACAGTGGTTAGCACTGCTGCCTCACAGCGCCGAGGACCCAGGTTCAATTCCAGCCTTGGGTCACTGTGTGTGTGGAGTTTGTACTTCCTCCCCGTTCCTGTGTGGGTTTCCTCCGGGTGCTCCGATTTCCTCCCACAGTCCAAAGATGTACTGGGTAGGTGGATGGCCATGCTAAATTGCCTCTTAGCGCCCAGTGATGTGAAGGTTAGGTTATGGGGTTGGAGGGATAGGGTGGGATATAGATCGTTGCAGTCAATGGGCCAAATGGCCTCCTTCTGCACTGTAGGGATTCTATGACCTCTACCCCCGCCGCACTTCACTTGCTACCACAATATCGTTCATGTCTTTCTCAGTCATCAGTGTTCACGTTGGCTGAGTCAGGGATTCCAGAATGGTCCTGTGCCAAGTTGAATTAGTGAATTAAAAATTGAGGTCTTTTGATGCAGCGATAGCGTCCTTAGTTTGGAGTGAGCGATTCCAGATTCTAGTCCCACTCTGGGACTTCATGGCCACAGAAGGTGCATTCATAATATGGCTGTGGTGATATGATTTGCATACCTGTCTGCCATTGGGGCAGAACACCGGCTTACCATTGGCCCTGGTCGGTCATGTGCCTCTCGACCGATTGGTCGAGAGGCTGAGTTAACCACGCCTCCTTGCCGAGGTATAAATAGTCAAACGCCCGGCGGTTGTCCAGTTTATTGTAGACGACCGCAGGGCTAAGTTCTAGTTTATTAAAGCCTAACTTTTGTAAAGCAACTCGTCTCTCGTACAATTGATGGGCCATCAATTTAATAAACTAAAATTTTGAAGATGGAGTTCCGGTCCGACCTGCGCGCCTCTCTCGCATCTCCGGGCCCTCTGGTCCCCTCCTAACTGCTGTGCGAACCTCCCCCCCCCCCCCCCTCCCCGCCTCCGTGCCCCGGCGCCCGACCTGCGCGCCTCTCCAGGCCCTCCTGGTCCCTTCCTAATCGCCGCGCGAATCTCCCCCCCCCCCCCGCCCCCGGGCCCCGGCGCGCGACCTGCGCGCCTCTCCGGGCCCTCCCGGTCCCCTCCTAACCGCCGAGTAACACTCCCCCCCCCCCCCCGCCCCCGGGCCCCCGCGCCTGGCCTATGCGCCTCACCGCCCCCGCTCGCAGCCGCTCCACTCGACTCGCCGGCACCGCTAGCCCCACGAGGGCCCCACGGGCGCCGCCATCTTGGGGCGCCGACTCCACGTGCGGGTCCTGGGTGCCGCCATCTTGGGACACCGACTCCACATGTGGATCCTGGCCGCCGCCTTCCGGGACTAGCACGCAAGGTTCTTCCAGCATCTACTCGGACGGCGACGACGAATACGGATTTTCTCCACGGCTCGCGGCCATTCAGCTCGACCAGTCACGTCCACGCACGCTCGCCAAAACGACAACGCTGGTCCACCTCAACGGCCACGAGACGGGCTGCCTGCTGAACTCCGGGAGCACGGAAAGCTTCATTCACCCTGCCACGGTAAGACGCTGCGCGCTCCCTGTCCATCCGGTAAAACACAAAATCGGGTTAGCCTCAGGTTCGCACTCCGTCCACATCACCGGGTGCTACATCGCGGACCTCACGGTCCAGGGGAAGGTTTTTTAAAATTATAAATTCCTTGGCCTCCCTGACGTTTGCGCACCAGCACTCCTAGGACTGGACTTCCAATGCAACCTGCAGAGCGTGACCTTTCAATTCGGCGGCCCTATACCCCCCTCACTGTCTGCAGCCTCGCGTCCCTCAAAGTGGACTCCCCCCTCCTTGTTTGCTAATCTCACCCCCCGATTGCAAACCCGTTGCGACATGGAGCAGACGGTACAGCGCCCAGGACCGGTCCTTCATCAGGTCCGAGGTCCAGAGGCTGCTGACGGAAGGGGTCATCGAGGCCAGCAACAGTCCCTGGCGAACCCAAGTGCTGGTGGTCCGGACTGGGGAGAAAAACCGGATGGTCATCGACTATAGCCAGACCATCAACCGGTTTACGCAACTGGACGCGTATCCTCTCCCCCGTATTTCCACCATGGTAAACGATATCGCGAAATGCAAGGTCTTCTTCATTGTGGACCTTAAGTCCGCTTATCACCAGCTCCCCATCCGCGCGAGTGACTGCAAATACACCGCGTTTGAGGCAGATGGGCGCCTCTACCACTTCCTTAGGGTTCCATATGGTGTCACAAATGGGGTCTCGGTCTTCCAACGGGAGATGGACCGAATGGTCGACAAGTACGGATTACGGGCTACCTTCCCGTATCTTGATAATCTCACCATCTGCGGCCACGATCAGCAGGACCATGACGCCAACCTCCAGCAATTCCTCCAAACCGCAAAACTCCTTAACCTCACATACAATAAGGATACGTGCGTGTTTAGCACCGACCGTCTAGTCATCCTCGTCTACGTAGTGCGTAAAGGAGTGATAGGCCCCGACCCCGAACGCATGCGCCCCCTAATGGAACTCCCTCTCCCCAGTACCCCCAAATTCCTCAAATGCTGCCTGGGTTTCCTCGCGTACTACGCCCAATGGGTCCCCAACTACGCTGACAAGGCCCGTCCCCTCATTCAAACCACGACCTTCCCGCCGTCGATGGAGGCCCGCCAAGCCTTTAGCCGCATCAAAGCGGACATCGCAAAGGCCACGATGCACGCCATCGACGAGTCCCTCCCCTTCCAGGTCGAGTCGACGCATCAGAAGTTGCTCTGGCGGCCACCCTGTACCAAGCGGGCAGACCCGTGGCCTTCGTCTCCAGAACTCTCCAGGCTTCCGAACTCCGCCAACCCTCTGTGGAAAAGGAAGCCCAGGCCATAGTCGAAGCTGTGCGACATTGGAGGCACTATTTGGCCGGCAGGAGGTTTACCCTCCTCACAGACCAACGGTCAATAGCCTTCATGCTTGATAATGCACAAAGGGGCAAGATCAAGAATGAAAAGATCTTACGGTGGCGGATCGAGTTGTCCACGTACAACTATGAGATCTTGTATCGTCCTGGGAAGCTCAATGAGCCCTCTGATGCCCTGTCCCGCGGTACCTGCGCCAGCGCGCAGATAGACCGCCTCCGCTCCCTCCACGCGGACCTCTGCCATCCAGGGGTGACCCGCCTCTACCATTTCATTAAGGCCCGCAACCTGCCTTTCTCCATTGCGGAAGTCAGGTCAGTAACCCGTGACTGCCACATCTGCGCAGAGTGCAAACCGCACTTCTACTGCCCCGAGCGCGCACACCTGATCAAAGCATCCCGCCTCTTCGAACGTCTCAGCATTGACTTCAAGGGGCCCCTTCCCTCTAACAACCGCAACATTTACTTCCTGGCGGTAATTGACGAATTCTCCCGCTTCCCCTTCGCCATTCCCTGCCCCGACATGACCACATCGACCGTCATTAAGGCCCTCCTCTCCGTCTTCTCCCTGTTCGGCTACCCCACGTACATACACAGCGATCGGGGGTCCTCCTTTATGAGCAACGAGCTGCGTCAATTCCTGCTCAACAGGGGCATTGCCTCTAGCAGGACGACCAGCTATAACCCCGGGGTAACGGACAGGTCGAGCGGGAGAATGGTACCATCTGGAAGACCATACTACTGGCCCTCCGGTCCAGAGATCTCCCAATTTCCCGATGGCAAGAGGTGATCCCCGATGCCCTACATTCTATCCGCTCACTCCTCTGTACCACAACTAATCAGACACCTCATGAACGTCTTCTTGTTTTCCCAGGAAGTCATCCTCCGGATCCCCTCTCCCGACGTGGCTGGTCACTCCCGGACCCATCTTGCTCCGGAAGCATGTGCGGGTGCACAAGTCCGACCCGTTGGTGGAACAAGTCCAGTTACTCCATGCTAACCCGCAGTATGCGTATGTGGAGTACCCCGACGGTCGGCAGGACACGGTCTCCCTCCGGGACCTGGCACCTGCCGGCGTGCGGCCTTCACCCCCTTCACCACAGATCCCCCCCCTGTTTTGTTCCCCTCAGCGCCCCACTCAGGTTCCCCCTTCCCCATCCATGGCGTCTCCACAGCCAGCTCGGGTGACGGAGACTGTTCAAGGACCATCGCTCCCGGACTCCAGGACGTCAGCGGAACCACCGCCATCGGCCGACCTGACGTCACCTCCTCCACTGCGGCGGTCTGCCAGAACGTCACGGGCCACAAAAAGACTGATCGAATCGTTCTAAATTTCGACAGCTCCATGGACTTTTGTGTAATATCGCTTATTGTCTGGGCCAGTGGGAAGCCCCCAAATTCGATAAAAGAAAGGAGAGAAAATTTTGTCCTCCCGGCTGCTACTCATATCACCAGTTCTCTCCCCCCCCACCCCGGCTCTCGTTCACACCCCCACCCCCCCCCCCCCCCCCCCCCCACGCAGCGGCTTCTTTCTCCGCAAGGGGTGAATGTGGTGATATGATTTGCATACCTGTCTGCCATTGGAGCAGAACACCGGTTTACCATTGGCCCAGGTCGGTCATGTGCCTCTCGATCGATTGGTCGAGAGGCTGAGTTAACCACGCCTCCTTGCCGAGGTATAAATAGTCAAACGCCTGGCGGTCGTCCAGTTTATTGTAGACGACCGCAGGGCTAAGTTCTAGTTTATTAAAGCCTAACTTTTGTAAAGCAACTCGTCTCTCATACAATTGATGGCCCATCAATAGAGTCCTTAGTTTGGAGTGAGCGATTCCAGATTCTAGTCCCACTCTGGGACTTCATGGCCACAGAAGGTACATTCATAATATGGCCAAACAGGTTAATTATAAACCTGTTAACCCTTCCAATACACTTATGGCAGGTGTAAGAGAGAGTGAGGCTCCTGGTCAGCCAAACTGCTTGGTAGCTGCTGCAGGAAGCCTCCCCATGTTAAATGATGGGGATATTACACGTTAAAAAAGGGAATGTACTCCATGGCAAGTGACGTCCTCTTCACACTGAGCGATGACCAAGAGGGTGAATTGAAGTCGTCCTGTGAACTTTGGGTTGCTATCTTTAGTGTAAAAAACAGAGCATGCTGGAAATATTCAACGCTTGGGATGAGAGAGTCAGTGTTAAATGTTTCAATTTGATGAGCTTTTGTCAGAACTAGGACTAAAATAACCAGTTTGTCTCCACAGATGCTGCTGCCCGACTGAGCATTTCCAACATTCTCTGTTTAGGTTTCATAGAATTCATAGAATTTACAGTGCAGAAGGAGGCCATTCAGCCCATCGAGTCTGCACCGGCTCTTGGAAAGAGCACCCTACCCAAGGTCAACAACTCCACCCTATCCCCATAACCCAGTAACCCCACCCAACATTAAGGGCAATTTTGGACACTAAGGGCAATTTATCATGGCCAATCCACCTAACCTGCACATCTTTGGACTGTGGGAGGAAACCGGAGCACCCGGAGGAAACCCACGCACACATGGGGAGGATGTGCAGACTCCGCACAGACAGTGACCCAAGCCGGAATCGAACCTGGGACCCTGGAGCTGTGAAGCGATTGTGCTATCCACAATGCTACCGTGCTGCCCCTTTCAGACTTACGTTATCTGCACCTCACTCCAGGACTTGACTAAATCAAATTGACACTCTAATGGAGTACTGAGGGAGTGCTGCTCTGTCAGAGGTGTTTCTTTTATTTGAAGAGGTGTTAAACCGAGGCTCCATCTGTTCTCTCATTAAGTGGATATTAAAGGTCTCCTGACACTGCTCTAAAGAAGAGCAGTGAAATTATGGGGTGGTGGTCCGACCCCTGGGGGGGGACATCCGCTGTGGCCTGGCCTGAGATCGGGACCTACCGATCGTCGGGTCAGCCTCTCGGGCTGGAGGCCTCTTTTGTTCTGCGCTGGCCCCTGCCTCCCGACGCCATGTTGTGTCGGGGCCGGCGCAGAGAAGGGAGCCACTGCGCATGCGCGTATTGGCGCCAGTCCCACCGCGCATGCACGCATTGGCGCCGGTCCCATTGCGACGTGCAGACCTGCGGCGCCCATCTGCTGCCAGGGATCGGCAGATTGAGCGGCGTGGGTTGCCCCTGTGCTATGCTGGCCCCCTGTTGGGGTCAGAATTGCTGCTCCTGAGGTCATGTTGACTCCGTCGAGAAACGCAATGGCATTTACAACGGCGGCAACACTTAGCCTCAGGATCAGAGAATCCCACCCAGTGATTTTCTTTCCAAATCATTGCTCACCAGGAATCTCTCCTGCTCTTATCATCTGCATATGTTGGAACAATGGACAGATTGATAATCAACCTGTTTGGCCACTTTCTGAGCACAGCTTCCTTGGCCATCAAGTCCTGGGGCAGGACTCAAACCCAGATCCTCTGGCTCAGAGGCAGGGATGCTGCCACTGTGATGTACCATCAATTGGACTCGAGTCATGAAGAAGTTCCATATATCAGGCTTTAATCAACTAGTTGTGCGCCCGACAGTCGACTTACAGAGAAAGGCCGACTGCCGGGTCCTACGGGTTCTTATACAGGGACTACTTGCCTCTCGGCCAATGGGTGAGCAGTCACATGACTAGCCTCAACCAATCAGCAGAGAGGCATATGACCAACCTGAGCCAATGGGCAGTGAGTGCTCTGCACCAATGGCAGATAGGTACCGTAAACCTCCTAGTTATACCACCACATACTGCATGGCAAGGCCTCACATTTTTGAATGATCAGCTTAATTTATCACTGGTGGAGAGCGAAACATGCTATTTATTCCACATCACGGAATTCTCAGTTGTTAAGAGGGAACATCACAGAAAACACAAATTGCAAATCAGACCCAATAGGGAATAAATAAATCAAAGCTATATTGACAATCCCAAAATATTTGGGCTACATTTCCACACGGCATTTGTGTTAGTTCACTGGTTATCAATGGGTTAACATTCTTTCCAACGTTACACAAATAGAAAGTTTGTTCAAGCTCATTAACCAGCTAAAATTAGTGCTCAGCAGACATTCAATTCCTCCGAGATTTAGAAATGACTCCGAACTCTCATTAAACGCTCAATATTTAACAGCTTCACATGGCGCGATTCTTTTTTAATCGCTGTGACTCATGAACACAAAGGTTATTTGCTGAAACATTAGTCCCTATCCCACTCTGGTGCGGTCCAGGTTAAAACATAGCAAGCTTGAAGCATTTCAATCTGTTTCCCAGGCTTCATTAAGACAGGAACACTTGACAGGTGCAGCGAGATTCGTGTTCATCGAGGTGCCACGTTGTGAGTTTAAGTGGAGTGGTGACAGTTCAGGCATTACCCACTGAAAAATGGGTCTGGCTGCAGGGACATTACAGTGCTCACTGGACTGGAGAGGTATATTCACAGCAAACGCACTGACATTCATGCCAGTCTCTGCTTCCACACTATAGATTGTTGCCATGCAGGTCCCCAATGAAACTGCTGCCATGTTGCATTACGTAGAACGAGCATTTGGGAAAGTAATATGTGGTGTGGTGCTTGGAAAATTGCAAGTTCCATATTTTAAGAAATTTCAACAAAAAACTGAATGGCCTAGTCATGAAACTACATCAGCAAACAAACAGGCAGTGGGAATGAAAGATCTGAATCTATTGATATACATCCACATATACTGACAGACGTCTAGATTTCCAGGCACTTACTTTGCAGTCTGTCCCAAAATTTCAAGACGAAAGGCCAGCACGGTGGCGCAGTGGTTAGCACTGCTGCCTCACGGCACCGAGGTCCCAGGTTCGATCCCGGTTCTGGGTCACTGTCTGTGTGGCGTTGGCACATTCTCCCCGTGTTTGTGTGGGTTTCGCCCCCACAGCCCAAAAGAAGTGCAGGTTACGTGGATTGGCCATGCTAAAATTGCCCCTTCATTGGGAAAAATGAATTGGGCACTCCAAATTTTTTTTTTTAAGTTTCATACGATATCCCTCATCCTGTTTATGGGACAGTTTTACAAATTTGTACCTCGACATGATTATTCCAAAACTGCGAACTAGCAAATAATATCAAAGAATGTAATTGAATGCAGCTCACTCTATCATAATGATTATTGGTTGTGTAAATTACACGTGAAATCACCTCGTAACTGCTGCAGGAACACAGTGTTACATTATATTACACATTATAATGAGCATTTCTTTGACTATATATACGTTGAAGAGTGTAGAATAATGAGAAAATACAATAAGTAATGCAATATTCTGTAAAATAAAACTGTAACTACAAATGCAGCGTTTTTATTCAGACTATTCATTTTCGAAAGATAATTGTGGGAGGAGGGGATGATAGGCACAAGACTGGACGGTAAATCGGGGTGTCTAATACTCTTGCACTGGCCCTGGCTACACTGTCAGAGATACTGTCATTTGAATAAAACATTCAGCTGGCGCTGGGGCCCATTAGGTAACTGGGAAAGATCTCGTTGGACGTTCTAACCGTGGTGGAAATTGTGGGTCAGACCACCTGTTGGGTAGAGGACTGAAGAGAAAGATCCAGAACAACGATTGTCAAAGCAAATGTGGCTGATGCTAATATACCAAAATTCACTGATGTGGTGTACAAGTCTTAATGAAAGCTTGAGAAGACACAGGGGCCTCGGGCCTGACGGATACGTCTCATTTTATTTATGTATTCAACAGTTTGTGAAAGCAAGAGTATCAAGGAACCCAGACAGAGGGCGCTGCCCACCAGGATTTGCCCTCCATTTTAAAGTCAGTGGGGTTTAGCTCTTATCAAATGGTTTGTGGGTCAAAATCCTGGAACTCCCTCCCTAACAGCACTGTGGGTGTACCTACTCCACAGCCTGCTCTCCAGTTGCTCCGCCTGGACCTGTAGACTTAATTACCTGCAAAGACTTGCATTCAAAGTATCGTATCGCATCTTTGACTTTGTCGACACAAATGTTTCTGGAACCTTTCTCTTCATTCACCTGAGGAAGGAGCAGTGCTCCGAAAGCTAGTGATTCGAAACAAGCCTGTTAGACCTTAACCTGGTGTTGTAAGACTTCTTACTCTACTCCACATGGACTGCAGCGGTTCGAGACAGCAGCTCACCACCACCACCTTCTTAAGAGCAGTTAATGCTGGACTAGCCAGTGGCACAAATAAACAAATTTGTTTAAATTCCTCAAAAACAAATAAAATAAAATAAAAATATGGATTGCATTCAGGTTATAGCTCAAGCCACGCCATGGGTGGAGTATAAACCTCCCTCTATCAATCGCGTTTTGCCAGGGAAGACTGCCAGTTTATTGTTGACATGTAAACACATTTGGGCCGTGGACTCCTCACAATATCTATCACACACAAGCTTGAAACAAGAGCTGTTTAGGGGCTCTTTAGCACAGGGCTAAATCGCTGGCTTTGAAAGCAGACCAAGGCAGGCCAGCAGCGCGGTTCAATTCCTGTGTCAGCCTCCCCGAACAGGTGCCAGAATGTGGCAACTAGGGGCTTTTCACAGTAACTTCATTTGAAGCCTACTTGTGACAATAAACAATATTCATTTCATTTTTCAACAGCCCCAAATTCAATTTGTGTAACAACCTTACATTCAGAGAGAGGAAACTTATCTCACTATTCTGTCTTGGATTCAATGGCAGGATACACAGGGGAAAATGCATTTAGTGACAGATTTTGGATAAAACATTCGCCCAATATTCCAGTCATTATGTATCGCCAATTACACAAAATAATCATCTGGTCATTATTGTGCACAGCCTGGTGGCCGGTTTAGCATACTGGGCTAAAGAGCTGGTTTGTAATGCGGATACATTACGATTCCCGTACCAGCCTCCCCGAACAGGCGCCGGAATGTGGCGACTAGGGCTTTTCACAGTAACTTCACTGAAGCCTACTTGTGATTATTATTATAGATTATTATGTTATCCTACATCACAAGAGTGGCTGTACCTTTTTAAGAAATACTAATTGACTCTAAAACACGTTAAAATATCCTGGCATCATAAAAATACATCGGGGTAAATTTTCCAGGAACTGCCGAAGGCGGGACGGATAATTTGACCATCCTTTAAAACAGGCATTGTCAAACTCGGGGGCACGACCCCCAGTTGGGTCGTAGGCGGGTGTCGGGAGGGCTGCGGAGCTGTCCGTCTCGGTGCTCCCGATCGCGCATATCTGCGCGTAACAGCCGGCTGTTAATAACGCCGGCTGCAAGCGGCCTTCAAAATGGCCACAAACATGTTAAAAAAATGCGCATGTGTGCCAGAGGGTTGGCCAGTTGATAAAATTAGGTTCCCGGAAAAAAAGTTTGAAAAACACTCTCTACAAGGTTTATTGGGTGGGAACTTCCAGTCTCAGGGCTGTTAGAAGCAGAAAATCCCGCCCATTATATAAATGCAAATTCATTCTTCATTGGGCAACTGCACCAAGAGAAATCGAATCTCACCCCTTATTGGTTGGCACATTTTCCATTGCTAGCAAGAATCAACTGAGTGGCCTAAATTTGACTCCAGATGATTGGAGACCAGGCTTATCATGTAACAGGTTTCCGTGGAAGTCCCAACATGCTGAACGATGTGGGATTTGCCCGGGAGGTTTGAAATTCCGAACGACAATTCTCTTACTCCCAGGGAACCTGTGTGAAGTCTGTGACTCTAGCTACGATTGGTCAACAGAGAGCAAGCATGGACTCAGTGGGCCAAATGGCCTCCTTCTGTGCTGTAATAAATTGATGACTCATACTATGTTTGCAACGGCATAGATGGAACATATGCATATCCCATTGCAAAAATCACACTTTGTTACAGGTGCAAGTGAGTTTTCCTGGCCAAATGGTGGACTGAGAAGCACCAGGAAAATATAACAGCCTCAGAGAACTAAATGTCCTTTCCCCCCCGAGCCCTGTCTTTGATTTTAGCATATCACAAACAGGAAATACAGAGTAGCAACTAGGCATGGACAAGGTCAAATATAATTTGATGATGGCTTGGCTCCACAGAATATCTGGGTAACAAGGGGCGGGATTCTCCGTTTTGGAGACTAAGTCCCCACGCCGGCGTGAAAATGGTGGTCTTTTACGCCAGGAAAACTGGCGTCAAAAGGCCACAGATTCCCCGTTTTGCTGGGGGTACCAGGGAGGCAGTGTAGAGCTCACAGCTCCAGCTGCTGATACGGCCTCCAGCACTTACGGTTCAGAACCGCGCATGCGCACGGTGGCGGCCTGTAGCGGCCGCGCCGTGCTCCATGGCGGACTCAGCCCATGGACCTGGACCGCCAAAGTAGTACCCCCCACATCAGCCACTGGCACGCCGGGCCGCCCGCCCACAGAGCCCCCAGTTCTGAATGAAGCCCCCCCCCCCCCCCACCCCCCCCCCACCCCCCCCCCACCCCACCCGCCGATCGGCCCTCCCCAGACGCGAGCTTCCCGGACGGTGTGAGCACACGTAGCCCACGCCGTCGGGAATGTGGCCAGTCGGGTACGGAGCATCGCGGGGAGGGTCTCCGTTAATGGCCTGAGGCGGTGGATAATCGGTGCGGTGTACTCCGAGAGTACACTGCTTTTCAGGGGGTGGAGAATTCAGAAACCGGCGCCGCTACCGATTTTGGCACCAAAACGGATTCTCCGTCCTGTCGTGGAGCGGAGAATCCAGCCTAAGATGTTCAATGCAAGGCAAAGATTAGGAAGTCTCTGGTTGACTGAAGAGTGGCAACAATAACAATTATAATACATCTCTGTGAGGGTAGGATGCTGGCCACTTTTAATGGGCTCAATTGAAAAGGAATATTACTGGTAATGGCTACATAGATATTAAACAACCAATGGAATATGGACCAGCTGGTAGTTGCCTCCAAAGTAAGAGATGTAGGGCCAAGTTGAGAATTCCCCAAGCACCCTTTTTATTACTTCATGGGATGTGGGCATCACTGGATAGGCCAGCATTTATTGCCCATTCCTAATTGCCCTTGGGAAGGCTTTCAATTGTCCAGCGCGGCTGGCAACACTATACAACGTTAATTGGTCCACTTAACGAGGCCTCACCCGCTTCTCGCCCCAAATGATGGCTCGCCGGCTGCTTTGCCCGTACCGCGCTCACCAGCCCCCCGCTAACAAGTTCGAGCAGCACTTTAGGCTGCACTTGCTGAGCCAACCCCAGCCAGCTCGCAACAATGGCGTCCAGGAGACCAGCCCCAAGATTCGGGGATACTGACTTGGGGAGGCTACTAGATGCCATGGAGGCCAGGAGGGATGCCTTGTTCCCCGGGGTTCCGGAGGGTGAGCCACAAGGCAGCCAGTGCTGCCTGGGATGAGGTGGCGGCAGCAGTCAGCTCGGGCAGCGTGACCAGGAGGAGTGGCCTCCTGTGTCGGCAGAAGGTCAACGACCTGCAACAGACAGCACGAGTGAGTAGTTACCAACGACACCCCCACCCCAAGGGAGCTTCCAACTCCCAATCTCCCAGGTGACCCCCAACCCTCCCTCCACCCCACACCCCCTTGAACACTCCCTCCACCCACCCCTTCCACACTTCCTCCACCCCAACTCTAACGATGCCCTGTCTGTGTCTCCTCAGGAAAAGCTCTCCCATAATCGACGGGGGAGGGCCAAAACTGGTGGTGGGGTGCCGGGCTTGAGAATCCTCACCTCCTTTAAGCAGCGGATGATGGATGCGACCGGGGTGGCCGAGGATAAGACAGTCAGTAATGCAGAGGCCGCCGGACGCTGTAGAGATGAGAAACCACAGGGTTCCACCCGGAGGATCTGTCAAACATGGGTGGTGATTGCCTGACTGACTGACCCATCCCTCCCACTGACCACATGTCCATTCTCCTGTCGGTCCATCAGCCGACGGTGCCGGCCCATCCCAGACGGCATTCTCTCCTGATTCCGAGGAGAACACCTCGGAAGAGAGCTCGAGGATGCAACCATTATAGTCGTGTCACAGCTGGCATCCCCGCCCTCCACCAGCTCAGATACACACACCTCGGTGGGACCTGTTAGTTGACAAGCCTCTGGGGCACAATCTGGTGAGCACCACACTGCTGATGTACATCTGGTGGAGGCAACAGCTCCCAGGTGCGACAGCAGTCAGAGGTCTACTGGATCCATGGAACCAACTGGGTCCCAGCCTGATATTGATCCTCTGGAAGTGGGTTACCCGGACCTGATGGAGACGATGGGGAGTGGCCGGGTCATTCAGAGGGAGATATCAGCAACATTCCAGCAGATCCATAGCTGTTTAGAGGAGTCCCAGAGGCAACGGGCACGGGAGATGGCATCTGCAATGATTGGCACCGAGGCCAATACTGCTAGGGTGGTGACAACAGTGGAGAGCCTGGTGCATGATGTTGGCCCATGAGTGAAGGTGTCCAAGGCGTCGCTCAGTTGATGATGTCCATGGCTGAAGGTCTCAACAGAATGTCTGCCTCACTGGGGAATGTCACCCAGTACCAGGCTGACCTTGATGAGTTTCTACAGGACATGTCCGGCTCTCAGATGGGAATGGCCCAGGATCTGCTGAGCTTGTCCGAGTCGCAGGTGGGCATTGCCGAGGTGCTGCCGAGCATGTCCCAGTCACTGGGGAATGTGTCCCACTCACTGAGGAGCATCGGCGAGAGCGTCGACATGACGGTGCAGACAGTGGGGAACCGCCAGGGCTGGCAGGGCCAGATGGTGCAGCCGAGGCTTGAACCAGCTGGTCCTCCATCCCAACGTGGACCCCAGGGTCCTATGGGCACCGACTGGAGGACGGGGAGCTGAGTGTCAACCCGGACCCGTCCCATGGGGCGGCAACGGTGGCCACCACCTCCCCCAGGTTCCACCCCTCTGATGAGGCCACATTTTGGGGCCAGCACACGGGACAGGGCGGCAGCACTGTGAATGTGCTGTCGACAGGTGAGCTGGGACCCTCCTGCCTCAGAGTCCCCAGAGGACGCCTGCCAGGGGCATTGAAGGCTTCGGGTCGAGCTAAGCAGCTGGCTACCTCCACCTCAGGGGTGAAATTTACCGACCCCACGCAGGGTCGGAGAATCGGC
This sequence comes from Scyliorhinus canicula, assembly GCF_902713615.1. Classification (NCBI taxonomy): domain Eukaryota; kingdom Metazoa; phylum Chordata; class Chondrichthyes; order Carcharhiniformes; family Scyliorhinidae; genus Scyliorhinus; species Scyliorhinus canicula. The sequence goes on from NC_052157.1 coordinate 19,610,120, forward strand.
CGGCGGCGGCATTATTCCCGCTCCCACCGGGTTTTGAATTTTCCGAGCGGCCAAAAACCGGCGTTGTGCAAATCCTGCCGGCAGCCTCTGAGAACAGCTGGCGCCGGCGGGATGTCATTTAATTTTTAATGTCAACAAATCTCCGGCCCGGATGGGCCGAAGTCCCGCCGACGTGGCCACGGGTCACGTCGGCGAAAGTCACAGTAGGTTTATAACGGTGTCAACCATTGATGATGGTTGACGCCGTTCAGTAACCTACATCGAGTGCGGGGGTAGCGGCGTTGGAGAGGGGTGGATTGGGGGGGAGGGATTGGGGGGGGGTACCGGCGTTGAGAGAGAGGGGGGGTACCGGCGTTGAGAGAGAGGGGGGGGGTACCGGCGTTGAGAGAGGGGGGGGTACTGGCGTTGAGAGAGGGGGGGGGTACCGGTGTTGAGAGAGAGGGGGGGTACCGGCGTTGAGAGAGAGGGGGGGGGGTACCGGCGTTGAGAGGGGGGGGTACCGGCGTTGAGAGAGGGGGGGGTACCGGCGTTGAGAGAGAGGGGGGGTACCGGCGTTGAGAGAGGGGGGGTACCGGCGTTGAGAGAGGGGGGTACCGGCGTTGAGAGAGAGGGGTGGGTACCGGCGTTGAGAGAGAGGGGTGGGTACCGGCGTTGAGAGAGAGGGGGGGTACCGGCGTTGAGAGAGAGGGGTGGGTACCGGCGTTGAGAGAGAGGGGTGGGTACCGGCGTTGAGAGAGGGGGGGGGTACCGGCATTGAGAGAGGGGGGGGGTACCGGCGTTGAGAGAGAGGGGTGGGTACCGGCGTTGAGAGAGGGGGGGGGTACCGGCGTTGAGAGAGAGGGGGGGGTACCGGCATTGAGAGAGGGGGGGGGTACCGGCGTTGAGAGAGAGGGGGGGGTACCGGCGTTGAGAGAGAGGGGGGGTACCGGCGTTGAGAGAGGGGGGGGTACCGGCGTTGAGAGAGAGGGGGGGGTACCGGCGTTGAGAGAGGGGGGGGTACCGGCGTTGAGAGAGGGGGGGGGGGGGTACCGGCGTTGAGAGAGGGGGGGGGTACCGGCGTTGAGAGAGGGGGGGGTACCGGCGTTGAGAGAGAGGGGGGGTACCGGCGTTGAGAGAGGGGGGGGTACCGGCGTTGAGAGAGGGGGGGGTACCGGCGTTGAGGGGGGCGGGTACCGGCGTTGAGAGAGAGAGGGGGTACCGGCGTTGAGAGAGGGGGGGGGGTACCGGCGTTGAGAGAGGGGGGGTACCGGCGTTGAGAGGGGGGGGGTGGGGTACCGGCGTTGAGAGAGAGGGGAGGGTACCGGCGTTGAGAGAGAGGGGTGGGTACCGGCGTTGAGAGAGGGGGGGGTACTGGCGTTGAGAGAGGGGGCGGGTACCGGCGTTGAGAGGAGAGGAGAGGGGGGGTACCTGCGTTGAGAGAGAGGGGGGGTACCGGCGTTGAGAGAGAGGGAGGGGCGGCGTTGGAGGTGGGTAGGAGTGGTGGGGAGGGGAGTAGGGGTGAGGAGGGGGGTAGGGGTGGTGAGGGGGGTAGGGGTGGTGAGGGGGTAGGAGCGTTGGAGGGGGGTGGGGTGGTGGGGGGCGGTTGGGGTAGGGGGCAGCGGCGTGCAGAGGGGGGGGGCGCGACGGATGCCCGGGGCCAACACACCGTCACCCCACTCTGCACGCCGCTGCCCCCTACCTCAACCCCCCCTCACCACCCCTACCCCCCTCCAACGCCGCTACCCCCCTCCAACGCCCCTACCCCCCTCACCACTCCTACCCCCCTCACCACCCCTACCCCCCTCACCACCCCTACCCACCACCCCTACCCCCCTCTCAACGCCGGTACCCCCCCTCTCCTCTCAACGCTGGTACCCCCTCCTCCCTCTCCCTCCCCCCTCCTCCCTCTCCCTCCCCCCTCTCCTCTCTCTCCCCTCTCCCTCCCCCCTCTCCTCCCTCTCCTCCCCCCTCTCTCAACGCGCCACTTCCGCAGCGGGTGAAACTGACGCGTATAGCGTCAGCCCGCTGCTGGCCCTTTCGGAAACGGAGACTTAGGGCCTAAAAGCAGGCCGCGACGTCGGAGTCACCGGCGCCGCTTTTGCCCGCCGGAAATGGGCGTCACGTAGGTCCGCGGTGAATTTCGCCCCAGATGTGCATCCTCCCCCACCTCAGCGTAGTGGCAGAGCTAGGAGTGCCAGGCAAGTCGAGGATCACTGAGGGCACCGGGGGAGGGGGAGACGGGGTAGGTCAGGTGTGTGGGGGGGGGTTTGGTGGAGGGGGGTTGGGGGGTGAATGGGGGTGTGGAGGGTGGGGGTTTGGGGGGGGGGGGGCATCGGGAGGGTGAGGACCTGTATTGAACAATAAACAACCTTGTGCACAACCAGTAGGATGCATCTGTCACTTTCTTCCGCAATGCATCACGCTGTGCAGGTGATGGGTGTGAGCGAGCACTCAGCAGACAGACAGGGGTAAGGCTATGGCATAGATTGAGGAGAACTGGTGCTCAGCTCTCTGCTGTCGATACAGTCCCAGCACCCTGGAGTGATGTGACACATACGCTGGGAGGGTGGGAAATGGGGGGTGGTGTGTGGGTAAGGCTGTGATGAAGGACCAGGCCACATCCTAGGTGAAGTGGGCGAGTTCTCCCGGCTGCAGCAGGCCCCCCAACCGGCCAACAGGCCCTGTACCCCGGTCACCCGCTCACAATATTAACCAGACCGGGTGCTGACCCCCTCCCCGTGGCATTCGCCCACTCTCCGGCCGTTGCCATGTCTCCCGGAACTGTGTCCAATCCCTTGGGTGTTCAGATGTTGGCTGCTGCGTGTGTGGTGTTGCCTGCTGCAGTGTTCAGGTACACTGTCCAGGCATCGCGATCTGATTGGGATGTTATGCAATGACTTCCACATGCTACATGGCCTGCCCACCCTCGGGAATCCACTTGGGTTGTGTGAAGTGCTCACTGAACCACAATTACCAATTCCCCAGAGGCTGTAGCCTTCAGCCGCACGGCCAGAGGCCTCGGCAGTCGGTGGGGGTTATGGGTGATCGGTGAGGCAGACGGGCAGGGACAAGGGTTGCTGCCGGAATGTATACACATGATCCAGGGGTTGGCACGATAATGCCACGAGCAGTTGCCCCCAGTTATGTGTGTGATTCCTACAACTGTGGAAATGGAAAAGCAGAACTGTGATTAATCAATGACCCAGCTTCTCACTAGTTGCCCGCTTCAGGTTACCAAATGTAATTTAATTATCATTGTAGAGAGGTTGCACAAACTGATTGGAAAGGCAAAATATGAAGAATGAAGCAGAATGCAACCAGCCAAAAAGAATAGCTGGGGTCAAGCAGGAGACAAATGCATCAGTATGTACTGAGTCAGTGAGAGATTCGAAATTGCATGATACTATGACTGCAAAATAAGTAAGGCTTCACTTTAGCTACACTCTGTGCTCAGTAGACTGGGATAACAGCCTCAAACTGCCTGTGAAAAGGTCATTAGCTGGATCTGGGCCAGAGTCATGATGATCTTTTTTTGAAATACTACAGCAGGCGTTTGCTTTCAACAGAACGCAAACTATTTAACAAGCTCACCAAATGGCAACTTTAGATAGATGTGTTGCTGCAGGTAGCAATCATAATTATATTTTAAAGCAGAGACACAGGATCAGCCCACTCCTGCTGCATGACTGATTGGATGGGAAGCAACACAAACTTCCATCATCTTCCAGGTTCCAGGTCAACGTATCAGACGGAAGGTAACCCAAGTGTGTGCTGGGGAACACAACCTCCCAGCCCCCCCCACCACCCCTCATAGAATCATAGAATTTACTGTGCAGAATGAGGCCATTCGGCCCATCGGGTCTGCACCGGGCTTTTGGAAGAGCACCCACACTTCCACCCTAATCACCGTAACCCAGTAACCCCCACCTAACATGTTTGGACACTATGGGCAATTTATAATGGCCAATCCACCTAACCTGCACATCTTTGGACTGTGGGAGGAAACTGGAGCACCCGGAGGAATCCCACGCCAGACACGGGGAGAACGTGCAGACTCCGTACAGACAGTGACCCAAGTCGGGAATCAAACCTGGGACCATGGAGCTGTGAAGCAACTGTGCTAACAACTGTGCTGCCCCTCATCCACCAGGACCCCCATTCCTGTCCCCCCCACCGGCCCCCACTTCCCAACCTCTCCATCTAAGTCAGTGTTCTTCAAACCTTTTTTCCGGGGACCCATTTTTACCAACCGGCCAACCTTCGGGACCCAACCCGGCCGACCTTCGCGACCTACACCAGCCGACTGTCGCAACCCACACCGGCTGACCTGACCGACTCACCATTTTCTCTTACCTCGTTTGCTGCTGATAAAATGGAGGAAATGGTTGTGGGTCCCTTTGGCTCTCGTACACACTCCTCCAATGGAACCTATTGGATGAAGGTGAAGCCTTTTGGTGTCGGAAAGTACGGAGTCTCCATCTGTCCAAAGTTCTGCATTTTTTTCCTGTAAAATTTTATCAAATAAAACCATCCCCGAACTTGTAAAAAAAATGGATAAAATAAATGAAAAAAATAAAAATTAAATGAATAAAATAAATGAATAAAATGAATAAAACCCCCGAACTTTAAAAAAATAAAATGAGTAAAATAAATTAAAAAAATAAAAATTAAATGAATTAAATAAATGAATAAAATGAATAAACGCCCCCCCCCCCCCCCCGCCGCGAACTTGTAAAACAAAAGGCTGCGACCGTTTAAGAAATTAGCGGCCACACTGCGCATGCGCGCTGATAATCGAGCGTGCATGCGCAATGCGGCCAAATATTTTTAACATGTTCGCGGCCATTGTAAAGGCCGCTTGCAGCCGGCGTTATTAAAAGCCAGCTGCTGCGCGGGGAATTGCGCGATCGGGAGCGCCGCGAAGGACGGCTCAGCGACCCTCCAGACACCCGCCCGCGACCCACCCGTGGGTCACACCCCCGAGTTTGAAGAGCACTGATCTAAGTCCACCCAGCCCACCCCTGCATCTCAGCCCTGATCCCCTCCCTCCATATCCTTGCCCGAAGCCAGGAGTTCCCAAGTAAGGAATGCATGGCAATTTCCCGGGAAGTTCAAGCTTACGATGGGCAATTGCTGCTTGCTGGGAACCATCCGAGGCTGCAATGTAAATCCCAAACTTCGGATAATTCTGACTGTGCAGCAGTAATAGTTACTCTGGAAAAGTTAGAAGAGTTAAAACCACTTGTAACTTCTGGATAAATATAACACACCCACCCTATAGCCCCACCATACTCCCCACATTCTGAGGCCCCATCATTGACCACCGACACCCCCCTCCCACACTGATTGCCATCCCCCCCCCCCCCACAGTGGCCACCCAATTACCCCCTGACTCATCCTATCCCAGCCTCCACCGCCAATCATGGAATCATGGAGTCATAGAAAAGCTACAGCACAGAAACAGGTCATTCGGCCAATCTTGTCCATGCCAGCCCGAAGACACCCTGGTGTCCTTTCTAATCCCACTTTCTTGCGCCTGGTCCATAGCCCTGTAGCTTAGAGCACTTAAGGTGCAGATCCAAGTATTTTTGCTCATCCAGTTCTGGATGTTGGAGAAGCAGTCTGACAATTTAGAGACAGTTTGTGGAGGCGGTGATGAGGTAAAGTTGAGTGGCGACAGCATACGTGTGAAAACTGACAGACTGAGGGGCAGCATTCAGTTGAGAAATAGGAGGGTGGCATGGATAAGTCCTTGGGCAATCATCAGAAGTAATTGTGTAGCAATGGGAAGAGAAGGCATTGATGGCCCCGTTTTGGGCCATGATTAGATAGATTAGATAAAAGTGAGCACAGTTCCTCACCGCTGGCATTCAGTGGAGAGGCACTGGAGAAGATTGGTGTGATCAATTGTGTCAAAGACTGCAAACATGTCAAGGAGGATGAGGAGGGATAGTTTGCCTTTAGCACAGTTACACCAGACGTCATTTATGAGAGAGCAGTTTTGGTCCTGTGACAGTGGGGAAACCTCATCAGAGGGACTCAATTATGAAGTACCGAGAATTATGGGCACTCATTTGGGACCCTCCACATGTTTTAGGACTTTGGATAATAAAGGAAAGTTGGAGATGGGACTGTTTGCAAGGACGGAGGGGGGGTCAGGCGATGGTTTCCTGAGGAGAGGGCTGATAGTGGCAGATTTGAAGGAGAGAGGGACAGAACTTGAGAAGGATGTTTAATCATGTCAGTTAACACGGGAAGCAGGGAATGAAGTTGGGTGGTCTGTAGTTTAGTGGGAATCAGGTCAAGGCTGCGTGAGGTGGGGCTTACGAAGAAGATGCACTCGAAGGTGGCATGAGGGGAGTTAGTAGAGAAATGGAGGAATACACCAGTTCAGGTATAGGGCAGGGGGAAGTTTTAGAGAAGTTTAGTCCTGTTGGACTGATGGATAGGTGGGTCATAGCAGAGGCTACTGATGGGATAGTTTAAATTTCGGTGACAAAGAAATCCATGAGATCCTTATACTTGTTATCCAAGGTGAAAGTGGAGACAGGCATAGAGAGATGGTTAATTTGTCTAATCATGACATCACAGTATTTTTTTATAACATCCCTCTCCCAGGCATCTCAAATCCCAATGGTGCCTCCCCTTTTCATTGCTGCCTAGTTTTCAAAAAGGATCCTTGAATGAGCATTAGTTTCTCAATTTATATCTCAGAATCACAGTGGGTGGAATTCTCCGCTCCCGCGCGGAATCGGGAAGGCCGTCGTGAACTCGGCCGAGTTTCACGACGGCCTCAGAGGCCGCTCCTCACACCTTATTCACCCCCACCCGGGAGGCTAGGAGCAGCGCTCCGTTATTCTCGGCCGCCGGGCAGGCGGCGCGCAGAGAATGACGCGACAGCGGCGCCTAAGTGACGTCAGCCGCGCTTGCGCAGGTTGGTCGGCACCAACCCGCGCATGCGTGGCTGACATCACGAGGGCTGACGGCTCCAGCCCGCGCATGCGCGGTTGCTGTCTTCCCCTCCGCTGCCCCGCAAGACGTGGCAGCTTGATCTTGCGGGGCGGCGGAGGGGAAAGAGTGCGTCACTTGGAGACGCCGGCCCGACGATCGGTGGGCACCGATCGCGGGCCAGTCCCCTCCCGAGCACGGCCGTGGTGCTCACTCCCCTCTCCGCCCCCCACAAGCCACAAACGAGCATTTGGTGCCTATGTTCACGACGGCAGCGACCAGGTCAGGTTGCTGCCGTCGTGAACCGGTCGGGAGCGGAAGGCTGCTCGGCCCATTCGGGCCGGAGAATCGCCGGTCGCCGTGAAAAACGGCGAGTGCCGATTCATCCAAGCAGGGGGTGGGAGAATCGCGGGGGGTGCCAGGGGCGCGTGTCGTGAGTCGCCCGGCCCTCCCACGATTCGCCCACCCGGCGTGGGGAGCGGAGAATCGCGCCCGATTTTCTTACGGTGCAGAAAGAGGCCATTTGGCCCATCATGTCTGCACTGGTTCTCCAAATGAGCATCACAACTGAGCGTCATTTCCCCACCTTTTCCCCGTACCCCTGCACACTGTTTCTATTCAAGTAATCATCTAATGCCCTCTTGAATGCCTCAAACGCACTTCCAGCCAGTGCATCCCAGACCCGAACCACTCGTTGTGTGAAAAAGTGTTTTCTCTCACATCACATTTGCTTCCTTTGCAAATCACTTTAAACCTGTGCCCTTTCGTTCTTGATCATTGTACGACCAGGAACCCAGTGCGGACACCAGTGAAATAGGCCTCATTAATTTAGCAATGAAACTGGTGCACTTTCAATCAATCACAGGCCGCACCACTAAATCGGCTTGCTTTACACCTGTATTTTTACTCGAGAAATTCTGCCAATCCCTACTCCAACAGTATTCCAATTATTAGAATGAAAGTTATTTTTATCTGAAATTGTTTTCTGAAATACATTTTTGAAGGCTTGATTTCAAAATATTGGATTTTTACAAATGTATTAATCCATAAAATGTGGACATCGCTAACTCTTCATTGCCCATACCTAATTTTCCTTGAGAAGGTGGTAGTGAGGCACCTTCTTGAACTGCTGCAGTGTATGTGTAGTAGGTACTTCCATAGTGCTGTTGGGAAGGGAGAACCAGGGACAGTGAAGGAATGGCAATATAGTTCCAAATTCGGATGGTGTGTGGTTTAGAGGGGAACTTGCAGGCGGTGGTCCTCCTATGATCTGCTGTCCATGTCGTTCTGGTGGTAATGGTAAAGGGCTTGGAAGATGCTTTTGAAAGTGCCTTGGTAAGTTGTTGCAGTGCATCTTGTAGATGGTACACACCACTGGCACTGTACGGCAGTGGTGGAGGGAGCAAATGTTTAGGGTAGTGGATGGGGTTTCAAACAATCAGGCTGCTGGGTCCTGGATGGTGTTCCACTTCATGAGTGTTAATGGAGCTACACTTATCCAAGCAAATGAAGAATATTCCATCACATTCCTGACTTGAGCCTTGTTTATGGACGGCACTGTGGTTGCGTCACAGCTCCAGGGTCCCAGGTTCGATTCTCAGCTTGAGTCACTGTCTGTGCGGAGTCTGCACGTTCTCCCTGTCTCTGTGTGGGTTTCCTCCGGGTGCTCCGGTTTCCTCCTACAGTCCAAATATATGCAGGTTAGGTGGATTGGCCATGCTAAATTGCCCTTAGTGCCCAAAAAAGGTTAGGTGGGGTTACTGGATTGCGGGTACAGAAAAGGTGCTCTTTCCAAGGGCAGGTGCAGACTTCATGGGCCGAATGGCCTCCTTCTGAACTGTTTGGGAATCAGGAGGCGAATTTCCAACTTTTTGGTACAGGACAGGACAGGACATACCCGAGCAATTTTGCACATTGCTGGGTAGAATCCAGTGCTTTGGCTGTACTCTGCACTTCTGACTGAAGATTGTTGTAAATGCCTTGGGTGGGATTCTCCATTGATCGACTCTGAAAGCGCAAAACACGATTGGGCGTGAGAATCGGTTCCGATGCCAAAATCACGGTGGGCACCGATTTGACGGCAAGTTGCAATTCTCCATCACCACGACAGCGGCGTCAATGAGTACTGGAACACATGTGAAGTAAAACCATTTGCATATCATTAGAGGGCCCGACCCAATATTTTCCGGGGCCTCCACGATTCTCCTCCTCCGATGGGCCGAGTTCCCGACGGCGCGGTTCACTTGTGCTTTTAAAAATCGAGAAGCAGGCGCAGTGGCTGCTGATGGAGGGAGAGGGGGTACGGAAAGTGTCCAACATCGCCATAGTTTGCTGACAGTTGTCCCGCTCCCTGGGGTGCTTCTAGCAGGGCCGGGGGGAGGTGGGGGGGGGGAGTAGCGGGGGGTGGCCAGGCAGTGGGCTGCGGGGTCGGGGTGGATGGACATGGAACACTATTACTACAGGCGGCAAGGCAGGCATGTTTAGCCTGTTTAGGGGCTGGTTTAGCTGACTGGGCTAAATCGCTGGCTTTTAAAGCAGACCAAGCAGGCCAGCAGCACGGTTCGATTCCCGTACCAGCCTCCCCGGATAGGAGCCGGAATGTGGCGACTAGGGGCTTTTCACAGTAACTTCATTGAAGCCTACTCGTGACAATAAGCGATTTTCATTTTCATTTTTTTCATGTAGCTGCCCATGCCGCTGATTAGCCACTGTGAACATAGTGCCACAGGTCGTAGTGGCCTCCGGCCCCAGTCGACTGAATGGACGCACCCCAGTAACCTGTGCCACCCTGTTGGCTCAGATGAGTGTGTGGGGAGTGTAATGTGTATGTGTGGCTGCAGCTTGTCAGCCTCCTGAATGTCAACCACAGACCCGGCCAATCCCACACCCTTTTTCATTGGAATCAATTGTACTCCACCTAGCCCCTTAACAGTAACACAAAATGTCCAGGTGTGGCGCCAGCTGTCGTGAAAGTCCACAAATTCTGTGGTGCTGTCAACACTTAGTGTCAGAAACGGCGAATCCCGCCCAGTCTTTTGCACTGATGTGCTGCCATCTTGGAGGATGGGCATCTGTGCAGCCTCTTCCTCCAGTGAGCCCTCAATTTTCTACCATCATTCACAGCTGGATGTGACAGGACTGCAGAGCTTAGATCGGATCCGTTGATTGTGGAATTGCTTTGCTCTGTCTATTACTCGCTGCTCATGTTATTTGGCATCCGAGTAGTCCTGTGTTGTAGCTTTACCAGGTTTACACCTCACAGCACTGCATTGCATAGAATGTCCATGAATGTTTTATGTTGATGTGTGAACTATGAGAGAGTGTTATACCCTTTGATGGATCAGAGACTTTTCTCATTTCGATGTTGACACAAAAGTTGTATAAAGTCTGTTCTACATAAATTCAGCAAAAAATGTGTACATTTTGTAAAGTGGTGTAATTTAAGTGTTCTATTTGTGCAAATAAACCATTCTTCCAATTTATCTGATTTGATGATGTTCAATTAAATTTTTTCTTGCACCTCAGTTTTTCCAAATAAACGTTGAAATTTACAACTACAGTTGTGTCTCTTTATGTTTCTTCACGAGTCTTTCACAAGTGAGCACATAACGTCATGTTGATGCCCAATTATACATATACCTGTGTGAACACATACCTGTATGAACATAGACATGCATGAGCATATATGTGTATGAACATATACCTCTATGAACGTATACCAGTATGAATATATACCTATAGGAACATACACCTACATGAACACACATGGAACATATACTTACATGGGTGGCACGGTAGCACAGTGGTTAGCACTGTTGCTTCACAGTGCCAGGGTTCCAGGTTCGATTCCTGGCTTGGGTCACTGTCTGTGTGGATACTGCATGTTCTCCCCATGTCTGCGTGGGTTTCCACCGGGTGCTCCGGTTTGCCCCCACAAGTCTCGAAAGACGTTCTTGTTAGGTGAATTGGACATTCTGAATTCTCCCTCAGTGTACCCGAACAGGCGTCGGAGTGTGGCGAAAGGGGGATTTTCACCGTAACTTCATTGCAGTGTTAATGTAAGCCTACTTGTGACACTAATAAAGATTATTACATACCTGTATGAACATATACCTGCATGAACATATATGTGTATGAACATATACCTATATGATCATATACCTGTATGATCATTTACCTATATAAATATATATTTGTATGAGCGTATACCTGTATAAATATGTAGCTATATGAGCATATAACTGTATGAAGGGGAGGCGGTGGCGTAGACCTATCGTCACTGGACTAGTAATGCAGAAACCCAGGATAATGATCTGGTGATCCGGGTTCGAATCCCACCACGGCAGGTGGTGAAATTTGAATTCAATAAAATATCTGGAATTAAAAGTCTAATGATGACCATGAAGCCATTGTCGTAAAAACCTATCTGGTTCACTAATGTCCTTTAGGAAAGGAAACCTGCCGTCCTTACCTGACCGAGAAGTGACTCCAGATCCACAGCAATGTGGTTGACTCTTAAATGCCCTCTGAAATGGCTGAGCAAGCCACTCATTCAACCGCTACAAAAACACAAAAAAGAAATGAAATTGGACGGACTACCCAGCACCGAACGAGGCACCGGAAATGACACCGGCCTAAGTTGGGAGAGCTGTTTTACAGACTAGTTAAGCAACACTCTGGCATAGTCATATCACAGAATCACACCTGACAGACAATATCAGAGACACCACTATCACCATTCCTGAGTATGTCCTGTCTCACCGGCATATATCTGTTTGTCAGACCCAGCAGAGGTGGCGGTACAGTGGTATAGAGTGGTATACAGTCGGGAGGGAGTTGCCCTGGGAATCCTCAACATCATCTCTGGACCTCATGAAGTCTCATGGCTTCAGGTTAAACATGGACAAAGAAACCTCCTGATTACTATGTATGGCCACTATCAACTGATGAATCAGTACTCCTCCACCTTGAATACCACTTGGAGGAAGTACTGAGGGTGGCAAGGGCGCAGAATATGCTCTGGGTGGGCGCCTTCAATGTCCATCACCAAGAGTGGCTCGATAGTACCACCACAGACCGAGCTGGCTGGGTCCTAAATGGGTCAAAGTTCCGTCTTCACATTGAGGATATCCTCCATCATGTTGTGTGGCACTACCGCCATGCCAAATGGGATAGACTTCGAACAGATCTAGCAACTCAATATTGGGCATCCATTAGGCACTGTGGCTATCAGCAGTAGCAGAATTGTATTCAACCACATTCTGCAAACTCATGGCCCGGCATATCCCTGACTCTACCATTACCACCAAGCCAGGGATCAATCCTGGTTCAATGAAGAGTGCAGGAGCAACATCAGGCATATCAAAAAATAAGGTGTTAACCTGGTGAAGCTACAACACAAGGACTACTTGTGTGCCAAACACCACAAGCAGCAATAAACAGAGCTAAGTGATTCCACAGCCAACGCATCAGATCTAAACTCTGCAGTCCTGCCACATCCAACCGTGAATAAGACCATAAGACCATAAGACATAGGAGTGGAAGTAAGGCCATTCGGCCCATCGAGTCCACTCCGCCATTCAATCATGGCTGATGGGCATTTCAACTCCACCTCCCAGCATTCTCCCCATAGCCCTTAATTCCTCGCGACATCAAGAATTTATCTATCTCTGCCTTGAAGCCATTTAGCGTCCCGGCCTCCACTGCACTCTGCGGCAATGAATTCCACCAATGAATGGTGGTGGACTATTAAACAGCTCACTGGAGGAGGAGGCTCCACAAATATCCCTATCCTCAATAATGGAGGAGCCCAGAAAAAGACAAGGCTGAGGCATTTGCAACAATCTTCAGCCAGGTGCTAAGTGAATGATCCATCTTGGTCTCCTTGGTGGTCCCCAGCATCACAGATGTCAGTCTTCAGCCAATACGATTCACTCCACGTGATATCAAGTAACGGCTGAAGGCACTGGATACTGCAAAAGCTGTGGGTCCTGATAATATTCCGGCAATAGTACTGAAGAATTGTGCTCCAGAACTGGCAGCACCCCCAACCAAGCTGTTCCAGTACAGCTGCAACACTGGCATCTACCCGGCAATGTGGAAAATTGTCCAGGTGTGTCCCGTACACAAGAAACAGGACAAATCCAACCCAGCCAATTACCTCCCTGTCAGTCTACTCTCCATCATCAGCAAAGTGATGGAAGGAGTCATCAACAGCGCTATCAAGCGACACTTATTCATCAATAACTGTGGATGCTCAGTTTGGGTTGTGCGAGGATCACTCATATCCTGACCTCATTACAGCCTTAGTTCAAACATGGACAATAGAGCTGAATGCCAGTCGTGAGGTGAGAGTGGCTGCCCTTGACATCAAGGCAGCATTTGACCAAGTATGGCATCAAGGAACCACAACTAAACTGGGGTCAATGGGAATCAGGACGAAACTCTCTGTTGGTTGGAGTCATACCAACAAAAAGGAAGGACGGTAGAAAGAGGGAAAATCGACGGTGGATATCTAAGGAAATAAGGGAGAGAATCAAATTGAAGGAAAAAGCATACAAAGTTGCAAAGATTAGTGGGAGACTCGAGGACTGGGAAATCTTTAGGGGGCAATAGAAAGCTACTAAAAAAGCTATAAAGAAGAGTCAGATAGATTATGAGAGTAAACTTGCTCAGAATATAAAAACAGATAGTATAAGTTTCTACAAATATATAAAGCAAAAAAGAGTGGCTAAGGTAAATATTGGTCCATTAGAGGATGAGAAGGGAGATTTAATAATGGGAGATGAGGAAATGGCTGAGGAACTGAACTGGTTGTTTGGGTCAGTCTTCACAGTGGAAGATCCAAATAACATGCCAGTGACTGATAGAAATGAGGCTGTGGCAGGTGAGGACCTTGAGAGGATTGTTATCACTAAGGAGGTGTGATGGGCAAGTTAATGGGGCTAAGGATAGACAAGTCTCCTGGCCCTGATGGAATGCATCCCAGAGAGCTAAAAGAGATGGCTAGGGAAATTGCAGATGCACTCATGATAATTTACCAAAATTCACTAAACTCTGGGGTGGTCCCGGCGGATTGGAAATTAGCAAACGTGCCACCACTGTTTAAAAAAGGAGGTAGGCTAACCCTAATTATAAGCCAGTGAGCTTAACTTCGGTAGTAGGGAAGATGCTGGAATCTATCATCAAGGAAGAAATAGCAAGGCATCTGGATGGAAATTGTCCCATTGGACAGACGCAGCATGGGTTCATGAAGGGCAGGTCGTGCCAAACTAATTTCATGGAATTTTTTTTGGACATTACCAGTGCGGTAGATAACGGGGAGTCAATGGATGTGGTCTATCTGGATTTCCAGAAAGCCTTTGACAGGCTGCCACACAAAAGTTTGCTGCATAAGATAAAGATGCATGGCATTAAGGGTAAAGTAGTAGCATGGATAGAGGATTGGTTAATTAATAGAAAGCAAAGAGTGGGGATTAATGGGTGTTTCTCTGGTTGGCAATCAGTAGCTAGTGGTGTCCCTCAGGGATCAGTGTTGGGCCCACAATTGTTCACAATTTACATAGATGATTTGGAGTTGGGGACCAAGGGCAATGTGTCCAAGTTTGCAGATGACACTAAGATGAGTGGTAAAGCAAAAAGTGCAGAGGATGCTGTAAATCTGCAGAGGGATTTGGATAGGTTAAGTGAATGGGCTAGGGACTGGCAGATGTAATACAATGTTGACAAATGTGAGGTTATCCATCTTGGTAGGAATAACAGCAAAAGGGATTATTATTTGAATGATAAAATATTAAAACATGCTGCTGTGCAGAGAGACCTGGGTGTGCTGGTGCATGAGTCGGCAAAAAGATGGTTTACAGGTGCGACAGGTGATTAAGAAGGCAAATGGAATTTTGTCCTTCATTGCTAGAGGGATAGAGTTTAAGACTAGGGAGGTTATGCTGCAATTGTATAAGGTGTTAGTGAGGCCATGCCTGGAGTATTGTGTTCAGTTTTGGTCTCTTTACCTGAGAAAGGACGTACTGGCACTGGAGGGTGTGCAGAGGAGATTCACTAGGTTAACCCCAGAGCTGAAGGGGTTGGATTACGAGGGGAGGTTGAGTAGCCTGGGACTGTACTCATTGGAATTTAGAAGGATGAGGGGGGATCTTATAGAAACGTATAAAATTATGAAGGGAATAGATAGGATAGATGCGGGCAGGTTGTTTCCACTGGCGGGTGAAAGCAGAACTCAGGGGCATAGCCTCAAAATAAGGGGAAGTAGATTTAGGACTGAGTTTAGGAGGAACTTCTTCACCCAGAGGGTTGTGAATCTATGGAATTCCTTGCCCAGTGAAGCAGTTGAGGCTCCTTCATGAAATGTTTTTAAGGTAAAAATAGATCGTTTTTTGAAGAACAAAAGGATTAAGGGTTATGGTGTTCGGGCCGGAAAGTGGAGCTGAGTCCACAAAAGATCAGCCATGATCTCATTGAATGGCGGAGCAGGCTCGAGGGGCTAGATGGCCTACTCCTGCTCCTAGTTCTCTTGTTCTTATGCCTGGCACAAAAGAAGATGGTTGAGGTGGTTGGGGGTCAATCATTTCATCTCCAGGACATCACTGCAGGAGTTCCTCAGGCTAGTGTCCTAGGCCCAACCATCATATCATCAATATCATCTGCTTCATCAATGACCTGCCTTCCATCACAAGATCAGAAATGGGGATGTTTGCAGATGACTGCATAATGTTCAGCGCCATTCATGACTCTTCAGATAATGAAGCAGCCCGTGTCCAAATGCAGCAAGACCTGGACAATATCCAGGGTTGGGCTGACAAGTGCAAGTTACACTCGCGCCACACAAGTGCCAGGCAATGACCATCTCCTACAAGAAAGGATCTAACCATTGCCCCTTGACGGTCAATGGCGTTACCATCGCTGAATCCCCCGCGATCGACATCCTGGGGTTACCATTGATCAGAAATTGAACTGGACTAGCCACATTAATACTGTGGCTACCAAGGGCAGCATGGTGGTGCAATGGTTAGCACTGCTGCCTCATGGCTCCGAGGTCCCAGGTTCGATCCCGGTCCTGGGTCACTGTCCGTGTGGAGTTTGCACACTCTCCCCGTGTTTGCATGGGTTTCACCCCTACACCCCAAAGATGTGCAGGATAGGTGGATTGGCCACACTAAATTGTCCCTTAATTGGGTACTCTAAATTTATTTCTAAAATAATACTGTGGATGCCAGGGCAGGTCAAAGGCCAGGAATCCTACGGCGAGTAACTCATCTCCTGAATCCCCAAAGCCTGTCCATCATCTACATGGCACAAGTTAGGAGTGCCATGGAATACTCTCCACTTGCCTGGATAAGTGCAGCTCTAACAACACTCAAGAAGCTCGACGCCACCCAGGACAAAGCAACCCGCTTTATTGCTCCTCCTTCCACAAACATTCATTCCCACCAGTACCGACGAACAGTGGCAGCCATGTCTACCATCTACAAGATGCGCTGCAGTAACTCACCAAGGTTCCTCACACAGCACCTTCCAAACCAATGACCACTACCACCTAGAATGACAAAAGCAGCAGATACCTGGGAACCCCACCACCTGCAGGTCCTCCTCCAAGTCACTCACCACCCTGACTTGGAAATATATCGCCGTTCCTGCGCCGGCGCTGGGACAACACCCCAGAACTCCCTAACACCACAGTGGGTGTGCCAACACCTGAAGGACTACAGCAGTTCAAGAAGGCTGCTGGCTGAAACCAGTACCTTCTGAAGGGCAACTAGGGATGGGCAATAAATGCTGGCCTAACCAGCGATTCCCACGTCCCGTAAATGAATTTTTAAAAAAGAATATATACCTGTATGAATACATGACCTGTATGTGCATATACCTGTATGTATAGATACCTATATGAATATATACCTGTATGAGCATATACCTATATGAAGAAATATCTGTATCAGCATATACTTGTGTACTTAGCAAGACAGTGGCACAGTAGTATTGTCACTGGGCCAGATGGTGAAATTTGAATTCAATAAATAGTTGGAATTAAAAGTCTAATGATGACCATAAATCGATTGTTGTAAAAATCCACCAGGTTCACTAATATCATTAACCAGTCTGGCTTACATCTGACTCCAGATCCACATGGTTGGCTCTGAACTGTCTGCATTTCTCTTCAAGGCTGGGTTTACCTGCTATCTCTAGCTTTGCTGGGAACGGTACATTTTCAATAATAGTTTCACAGTGCTGTGCAGTGGTTATATTCCTACTGCCTCATATTTCTATTTTCAAAGACTGTTTGACTTCTACAGTCCCACCAAATAAGATAGTCAATCAAGAATAACACAGTATTTGCATTCAAACAGATCAGAGAACTGAATGACAAAGCCTGTGAAGCTGGAGACAGCTGCCTTTTAGAGCTTCAAATGATCAGTTTTCCTTATCTATTTCCTTTAAAACATTCTGATTGATTCAGACTAGGTTACTTCACTTTTGGACACATGCAGTGTTTGCTATTGAGATCAGTCAACAACAAACAAGTAAAGGACTTTCGAGTTTCTACATGTTTACTCACAAGTCTTCATGAAGTGACTGGCAAAAGCTCATTTGACCTCTCCAGATACATCTGGACACAGCTGTGATACCATCTGGACTGTCCTGAAAAGCTCCAGAGCATGGTCATCGACCTGACAGCAAGAGGGAACGATGGAGACACTTTGGATATGGTCTTTCAACATGTGACATAATTCTCGGCTGGCGTCTTTGAGGACGTGCAGCCTCTGCAGGCATTATCCCCGTCTAATCTGCCAGGTCCTTAGTTTTTAGTGCCAACTATTTGTGAGGATGCAGCCTGACCCAGCACCTATTGCTCTGCTGTGCTTCCTCCATGACTGCCATGTACGAGGGAATTCCCAAAGGGGAAGCCAATGTAATGGGAGCAAAGTTGAGAAGCTTGCCAACTTAAAAAACGTGGGGCCTTCATGAAAAACCTCAGCCGGTACGGGAATTGAACTCACACTGTTGGCCTCGTTCTGCATCACAAACCAACTATCCAGCCAACTGAGCTAAACCGGCCCCCAGCTGCTAATATATGCACTTTGCGGATAACGATGGATGTTGTCCCTGTGCCTTTCGGCGTTGGTTTAAGTAATTAGATTGAAAAGTAGATAGCAACGTCTTCCAAGGTCACTTGTACAGAAAATCAAAAATTGTTGCAAGTTGATGATGTTGCAGCAGAATGTGTTCCCAAATTAATTTCCGATCCCCTCCTGCTTAAATTAAGTAGAGAGAGGATTAAAAATAAACCAAGTGCTCTTTGCTGGTCAGCCATTAAATAATGGGGATTACTTATTCTGACATTGTTATTGGTTTGAACTCATTAGTTTGAATTCTAATTTTAGAATTTACTTTAAAGTACTCAAGTCCAGATTTAGAAAGTTGAACATAGAACAGTACAGCACAGTACAGGCCCTTCGGCCCACGATGTTGCAACCATTTATCCTAATCTAAGGTCAACTTAACCTACATCCCTTCAATTTACTGCTGTCCATGTGCCTGTCCAAGAGCGGCTTAAATGTCCCTAATGACCCAGACTCCACCATCTCTGCTGGCAGTGCATTCCACACCCCCACTGTCATAATATACACACAAGTATATGATGGTGCATAGACAGACACTGACTGACACATTGAATGACCAATCAACACACAGAACACAGCAGCCAATCACCAGACAGGACACGGCCACTATAAAGCCAGAGGGCACTAGTTTTCCCGCTCTCTTGGGATGCAGCCTCTGAGACAGCCAGAGCCCGTGATCAGCAACACGAACATCCACCATGTGCTGGCAGGATAGTCTGGTCAGGTTAGCCTCAGGTCTCCAGTCAACTCAACATAGTGTCAACCCACAGTGCAAGTATGTTTAACAGCTCATAGTTAAATAAAATAGCGTTGTACTTCTACAAGCGTTTGGTAGCCTGTCTCTCTCACTGCTATGGTAAACACGATCCTCGCAGACCCAGCATACCTAACACATCACCCACCATTCTCTGTGTAAAGAACCTACCTCTGACATCTCTCCTACACCTTCCTCCAATCACCTTAAAACTATGTCCCCCGTGACAGCCATTTCCACCCTGGGGAAAAGTCTCTGGCTCTCCACTCTATCCATGCCTCTCATCACCTTGTACAGCTCTATCAAGTTGCCTCTCTTCCTTCTTCACTCCAGTGAGGAAAGCCCTAGCTCCCTCAACCTTTCTTCATAAGACATGCCCTCCATTCCATGCAGCATCCTGGTAAATCTTCTCTGTACCCTCTCCAAAGCATCCACATCCTTCCTATAGTGAGGCGACCAGAACTGGACACAATATTCCAAGTGTGGTCTAACTAGGGTTTTATAAAGCTGCAGCAAAACCTCATGGCTCTTAAACTCAATGCTAATGAAAGCCAACACACCATATGCCTTCTTAACAACCCTATCAACCTGGGTGGCAACTTTGAGGGATCTATGTACGTGGACTGCAAGATCCCTTTGTTCCTCCACACTTCCAACAATCCTGCCTTTAACCCTGTATTCAGCATTCAAATACGACCTTCCAAAATGAATCACTTCACATTTATCTAGGTTGAACTCCATCTGCCACTTCTCAGCCCAGCTCTGCATCCTGTCAATGTCCTGTTGTAACCTGCAACAGCCCTCAACACTATCTCCAACTCCTCCAACCTTCGTGTCATCGGCAAACTTACTAACCCACCTTTCCACTTCCTCATCCAAATCATTTATAAAAACCACAAAGAGCAGAGGTTCCAGAACAGATCCCTGTGGGACACCACTGGTCACCGACCTCCAGGCGGAATACTTTCCATCCACTACCACTCTGTCTTCTTTCGGCCAGCCAATTCTGTCTCCAGACAGCCAAATATCCCTGTACCCAATGCCCCCAACTTTCTGAATGAGCCTACCATGGGGAACCTTATCAAATGCCTTACTGAAATCCATATACACCACATCCACTGCCCGATCTCCATCAATGTGTCTCGTCACATCCTCAAAGAATTCAATGAGGCTTGCGAGGCATGACCTGCCCCTCACAGAGCCATGCTGACTATCTTTAATCAAACTATGTTTTTCTAAATAATCATAAATCCTATCTCTCAGATCCTTTCCAATATTTTGCTCACCACAAACGTAAGACTGATGGGTCTGTAATTCCCAGGGATTTCCCTATTCCCTTTCTTTGCGCAAGTCGAGGAAACACAGCTGGAGTGAGACACATCCAGAGTGGGAATTTGGAACTTGGTAATTTGGTGCAGTGAGGTAATTCGGTGCAGAGTGGGAGAAGGTGCTTTCTCCCTACTGTTTTGTTCTCTCCCTTTCTTCTGGCCTGTAACTTTTAATCTGCAGGGAGAGAACCAGAGAGCATCTGAGACCCTGGGAAGATAAGTGATTTTTAATTATTTTTATTACTTTTTCAAATTGTGTGGGGGGGGGGGGGCAGAAACTGAAGTGACATCACAGTAAAGCTGTGACCTGATTGGCTGGTTGGAAAGCTACACTAAATTTAAAAATTAAGCATTGTTAAACTAATTAAACATAATTACTTATTACTTAATTATAATTTAGAGGGGTATTTAAGCCAGAGATTGGCGAGTACTGTATTCAGCTTTCACATTTATAGTAGAAATCTAGTACTAGGAAACATATAGTTAACGGTAACTTTTTAAAAAACTTTTAAATTTAATTTACTAATTAATTGACACAATGTCAATTAGAGGGGTGCATTGCTCTGACTGTGAGATGTGGCAGGTCCGGGAGGCTTCCAGTGTCCCGGATGGGTTAATCTGCAGAAAGTGCACCCAACTAGAGCTCCTCATAGACCGCATGGTTCGGTTGGAGCAACAGTTGGATGCACGTAGGAGCATGCAGGTGGCGGAAAGCGTCATAGATAGCAGTTATATAAATGTGGTCACACCCAAGGTGCAGTCAGAGAGATGGGTGACCAGCAGAAGGGGCAGGCAGTCAGTGCAGGAATCCCCTGTGGTAGTCCCCCTCTGAAACAGGTATACCCCTTTGGATACTGTCGGGGGGGATAGCCTATCAGGGCAAAACAGCAGCAGCCAGAGCAGTGGCACCATGGCTGGCTCTGATGTTCAGAAGGGAGGGTCAAAGCACAAAAGAGCGATAGTCATAGGGGACTCTATAATCAGGGGCACAGATAGGGGCATCTGTGGATGTGAAACAGACTCCAGGATGGTATGTTGCCTCCCTGGTGTCAAGGTCCAGGATGTCTCAAAATGGGTAGTGGGCATCATGAAGGGGGAGGGCAAACAGGCAGAGGTCGTTGTACATATTGGTACTAACGACATAGATAGGAAGGGGCATGAGGTCCTGCAGCAGGAGTTCAGTGAGCTAGGCAGAAAGTTAAAAGACAGGACCTCTAAGGTTGTAATCTCGGGATTACTCCCTGTGCCAAGTGCCAGTGAGGCTAGAGATAGGAAGATAGAGCAGCTAAACACGTGGCTAAACAGCTGGTGTAGGAGGGAGGGTTTCCATTATTTGGACCACTGGGAGCTCCTCCGGGGCAGGTGTGACCCGTATAAGAAGGACGGGTTGCATCTAAACTGGAGAGGCATAAATATCCTGGCCGCGAGGTTTGCTAGTGTCACACGGGAGGGTTTAAACTAGTATGGCAGGGGGGTGGGTACCAGAGCTTTAGGTCAGAAGGTGAAAGCATTGAGGGAGAACTAGGGAATAGGCCAGTATGGCTGTGAGGAAGAGCAGACAGGGAGATGTTGCTGAACACAGCGGGTCTGGTGGCCTGAAGTGCACATGTTTTAATGCAAGAAGTATTACGGGAAAGGCAGATGAATTTAGAGCTTGGATTAGTACTTGGAACTATGATGTTGTTGCCATTACAGAGACCTGGTTGAGGGAAGGACAGGATTGGCAGCTAAACGTTCCAGGATTCAGATGTTTCAGGTGGGATAGAGGGGGATGTAAAAGGGGTGGAGGAGTTGCGCTACTTGTTAGGGAGAATATCACAGCTGTACTACGGGAGGACACCTCATAAGGCAGCGAGGCTATATGGATCGAGATCAGGAACAAGAAGGGTGCAGTCACAATGTTAGGGGTTTACTACAGACCTCCCAACAGCCAGCGGGAATAGAGGAGCAGATAGGTAGACAGATTTTGGAAAAGAGTAAAAACAACAGGGTTGCTGTCATGGGAGACTTCAACTTCCCCAATATTGACTGGGACTCACTTAGTGCTAGGGGCTTAGACAGGGCAGAGTTTGTAAGGAGCATCCAGGAGGGCTTCTTAAAACAATATGTAGACAGTCCAACTAGGGAAGGGGCAGTACTGGACCTGGTATTGGGGAATGAACCCGGCCAGGTGGTAGAAGTTTCAGTAGGGGAGCATTTCGGGAACAGTGACCAAAATTCAGTAAGTTTTAAAGTGCTGGTGGACAAGGATAAGAGTGGTCCTAGGGTGAATATGCTAAATTGGGGGAAGGCTAATTATAACTATATTAGGTGGGAACTGAAGAACATAGATTGGGGGTGGATGTTTGAGGGTAAATCAACATCTGACATGTGGGAGGCTTTCAAGTGTCAGTTGAAAGGAATTCAGGACCGGCATGTTCCTGTGAGAAAGAAGGATAAATACGGAAAATTTCATGAACCTTGGATAATGAGCGATATTGTAGGCATCGTCAAAAAGAGGGGGGGGGTTGGCTGTCTGGCCATGTGCCAGCTGCCAATGGTCACGAGCATGCAGGCTGCAGGGGGGGCGGGGGTATGGGTAATGATGACATGTCATCTATCCCCCCCATCCCCACCCCCTGCAGGCTGTTATGTTTGGTCATTGTCCAGCGATGTGGGCCGCTGTGCCGGGAGTCCCACTTCTTCATGTTGCCCTGGGGGAGCTGGTGCAGGAGCGTGCCAGGGAGGTGGCGGAGGCTGCCGCAGAGGAACGTGCTGCAGGAAGGCAGGTGGCAGCCTCCCAGGCTGGAGGGCCGCCCGCACGACAGAACGAGGAGGAGGAGGAGGCGGTGGTAGTGCCACGGTGACGGAGATGGCCAATGAGGCTCCGTGTGTACCGGCCCCGCTCGTCGTACCAGGACCTCACGGACCAGGCATGCAGGAGGGGACTCCAGATGAGCCAGTAAACCGTCGACCTTCCGCCACCTGATGGCACACCTGGCTCCGCATGGCACTGGGGGAGGAGACCCTCTCCCCATGGCCGTCAAGGTTACAGTGGCCCTGAACTTCTATGCCACGGGGTCATTCCAGGCACCGAGTGGGGACCTGTCCGGCTTCTCACAGGCATTGGTGCACCAGTGCATCTGTGCAGTGACAGACGCCCTGTATGCCATTGCCGACCGCTACATCCCGTTCCCTGTGGACCGGGCCAGCCAGGATGCCCATGGTCCAGGGGATGATCGATGGGATGCACGTCGTTGTGCGGCCACTTGCGGATAACAGCGACGTGTTCATGAATAGGAAGGGGACCTATTCCATGAACGTGCAGGTGGTCTGTGACCACCGCATGAGGATCCGGCACATCTGCGCCCGGTATCCGGGCAGTGTATATGGCTCATCCGTATTGGCGCAATCTTTCATCCCCACCATGTTCAAGGGGCGCAGGCTGAGGGGCTGGTTCCTGCGCGACAGGGGTTACCCGTTGCGGTCGTGGCTGATGGCACCTATACGGAGGCCATTGACTGACCGTTGTGCAGGACGCAGCCATGCCCTGGGCCACGGATGCCGCCTGCACGGAAAGCCTCACATCTTGCATACTGCGTCCCATGTCTGACACCGTCGCACCCATTGTCTCCACCGCGGACGCCACCCGTGCGGTTTCGCCTGGGTGGCACGCATGACGAACACCACTACCTGCTCCTGCACGTGGATGGACTCCTCCACCTGCATCTGCAGCTGCCACAAGCCGACCGTCACCCACTTCGGTCGGTCCTTGGTCCGTGACTGCATCGGGTCCATGGGTGAGTGTGGTAACTCCAGGAACCCGGGACCCGAATGGGCAGCTCATGGTTGCTTGCACCGGGCTGCCCGCCGACCACCCGGCCTGTCAGCTGCTCCTGCCTCCACCTGCTGTGCCGGGATGCCGTCCCAGATGCCTCATTGCTAAAGTGCCCAACCGGGGTGAGTGTCTCTGCGATGGTGGAGGGTGTAGGAGATAGCAGTGGCGTAATGGCGTGCTCCTCATCCAACCTGAAGTCCGGGGTCTCCTGGAGTGGTGATTCCTGTCCATCCGTCCCCTGTGTGTGGGTGTTGTGTGCGTCAGTGTCCTGGCCGTCGGTGTCCTGTGCTTTAGGGTCCTGTGTGCGAGGGCCCTGTGTGTCAGTGTCCTGTGTGTCAGTGTCCTGGGTCGGCTGCGGCGTGGGTCGGCTGCGGCAGGGGTCTGTTGCTGTGGCTGCCCTACTCGTCGCTCGGTGTGGCCCGCTGGTGTCACTGCACTCGCACTAGATGTGGGCGGCGTCCGTCTGGTACTCCGGGTCTGTCCCTGGCTTATGACCGCCCTGGAGGCGTCGTATGCCTGATGGGCCGGGTCTGTCCCCCCTTCCCCCATATCCCCCCTCCCCTCACATCTCCCCTTCACCCATACCCCCCACATCCCCCTTCCCCTATATCCCCCTATATGGGGGAAGGGGATATGTGGGGGAAGGGGATATGTGGGGGAAGGGGGTATATGTGGGAAGGGGGAAGTGGGGATTGGTGAAGTGGGGATGGGTAAGGGGAAAAGGGGGCAGGTAATGGGGGGTCTCACTTGGCGCTGCGCGGCGGGCGGCCATTTTGCCGGGTGTCTGGGGGGGGGGTCTTTTGTGCAGTGACACCGCGCACGTCCGTGACGGGTGACGCCGTCGCGAATGGCATCACCCCACTACCAGCCCATTCCCGGCCGGAAAAATCGCGATGTTTCGGGGGGCCTGATGCCGGAGTGAATCACGTCGTTTTTGCCGCCAAGTTCAGGCCATCACAGCGACTCACGGAGAATCCCTTCCATTATTTTCCTTGTTATTTCACCTGCTAGTTTTTTGTTCATTAATTTTGGGTCATGCTTCTTTGCTCTTTGCTTATTGGCTCCAGTTCTGTATTGATCTGGAGTGCTCAGCATTATTCCTCAAAATGTGTCACACGCAATTTCTACTGAAGTCTTGTCAAACATCATTCTCTAATCCATTTGCTTTACTTCCTCCCTTATTCCTGTGAATTGACGTTTTATAGCCACTTCTTCGCATTGGGTTAGGGCTTTAGGTTTAGCTAAAGACCAAATAACATTAGGCGTGATCATTCTGTAGCCATTATACCCACAAGGTGCTCAGTCTTTCATTTACTGCACATTGTCACGGTTATTGCCAATATCAGGTCATCTATTTACACATGCTTGTGATTTTAATATGTGCTTTCACCTCACTAACAATATTCTATTATAAGTTTGAAAGCCATTCAACTTATTAGGTACCCAATCATTAAGAGGGCTATTGATTCTCTCCCGTCCAATCTTTTCTTGCTATGACAGGCTTATCAAAATGCTCACTTACCTATCAGTTTTCAGCTCTGATAAAGGGCTATAACTGCTGAAGTTGGCAATCTCTCCAAGGCATCATTGGAACTGAGCACCTTCAAAGGCCATTAAACAGAAGAGAAAGAAGGGTTCTTGGTTGCTCCATCTCCACCTACTTCCTGCCCTGAGGGGCACCATTTCCTGGGCTGGTTGTTTTGTTTCACAGCTGGCAGGAAAAGCAGGCCTTCAGAACCAGATGTTCCCCGGGCCAGGTAATATCGACTGGGAATTTGCACTGATCATCTCCCGGCCTCGGAACATGCTCAGCGAAGCACCATGTAGCTCTCTGGTCCCCCTCCAAGCAATTCATTGGCAATCCTGCACAGAAGACAGTGGCAATGCTCGGGTATTTGACCAAACAGTCTGAGCAAGAACATCCACTGAGACTGACATTCTAGCCATTTGTCAAGCGTTCCATGCTTACCAGGGCTCAGATCAAGCAGCTTATGTGGCAGGTCCTCAAGCAACCACAGGAGATTGATAGTCCAGTCCAGTGGCAGGCACACAAAGTGTTTCAGTGTCTGTTCCAAATCGATGTTTCGTTGATGCATTCACAGGTCCTCCAGCCACATCACGGGGAAGAAACCCCAGTATGAATGGAAATTGGGGTCCAAATAAGGCATGCACACATTGGGTGCCTGTTCCCTGTATGAATCGGGCTTGGAAGAGCCCAATGCTTAGCCCACCCCAATGGAAAGCACATGAAACCCAGTGCGGATAAGCAGGTTCATTCTGATATCTATTAAAAGAATAGGGAATGACCCATAATGGGGCTGAAATGCCTAAACAATTAACCTGGTTCTCCAGTGCATGCTCTGTCTGTTCCCCAACCTTCAACCCCTTCGCCCCTGAAAGCGACCTCACATTGTCCCTCTTACAACAGCGCCCTGGTTACGATCTACAATTCCTGTCAGCTTCTCCAACTCTATCCCGTTACATCATGTAATACCCCCAAAGAAAAGTGTCAAATTTGAGAACATTTCATTTGGGCAGCACGGTATCACAGTGGTTAGCACAGTTGCTTCACAGCTTCAGGGTCCCTAGTTCGATTCCCGGCTTGGGTCATTGTCAGTGCGGAGCCTGCACGTTCTCACCGTGTCTGTGTGGGTTTCCTCCGGGTGCTCCGGTTTCCTCCCACAGTCCAAAGATATACAGTTTAGGTGGATTGGCCATGCTAAATTGTCCTTAGTGTCCAGAAAAGGTTAGGTGGGATTACTGGGCTGTGGGGATGGGATAGGTTTAAGTGGGGTGCTCTTTCCAAGGGCCGGTGCAGACTCGATGGGCCAAAGGGCCTGCTTCTGCACTGTACATTCTATGATTCTATGATGATTCTAAAAGCTGAACTCTGATTTGGAAATGTCTTTTCCAGCTGATGATCCGATCTAGGATGGAGCAGCACAGGGCAAGCAGCCTGAACAAAAATCGATTGCATGTTTACTGAGGGAAACATTTGCAATCTTGGAATCTCAGCGTCGTAACATTTTTTTACATAATTATAAAGCTCGGCGAAGCTTAATTTACAGCACCTTTGGTACATTTGCATGTGTGCGTCGATGTCACTGTGCTTTTAGCATCACCATCTACTTACGATTCAAAAAAAAAATCAGCTTCCCAGGGAGCCTACTTGAGTTGATTGGCCTGCAGAATGAAAGACATAACCTTTCGGAAATACCTGTTGTAGTCTGAAGCCTTTGGGACATTGAACTCACTGTACATTTTATCCTGTTCACTGAACGTACACAGCCTGCATTGGAACCTAAGTGATGTTGAGGTGCGCTGCACAAGCACTTGCTGACAAGTGCTGGGGATGGCATGACCAGCTTTCCTACTCCACACCATCTTTTTTCCAATAACCTTTTCCAATTAAGGGGCAATTTAGCTTGGCCAATCCACCCACCCTGCACCTCTTTGGGTTGTGGGGGTGAGACCCACGCAGACACGGGGAGGATGTGCAAACTCCACACGGACAGTGACCCGGGGCCAGGATCGAACCCGAGTCCTCGGCACCGTGAGGCAGCAGTGCTAACCACTGCGCCACCTTGCCGCCCTTACGCCACACCACCTTCCCTGGAATTTATCACCACCGGAGGGCAAACAGCTCCAAGCCTTTCTGCGTATGCTGCGGCAACCAGCTGTTCCAAGCACATTCCTATATTACCCATCATTGTTGTTGGAGCCTCTGCAGTTAAAACCAAACGCAGCATTCGCGAGGTTTGAACTGCAGGCGAGTCCCAATAACTTGTACCCACGGATCTGTAATTCGTACATTAGCAGAATATGCGCTGCAGAGACTGTGAACAGGCAGGTTTCAGGGCATGAACTGATTCCTTTACCAGTCGTACTTTATTAATGACTACCTGCAAGCTAAATTGAGATTTTGGTACATATAACGATAACATAGATGACCTGATTTTCAAATGGTCTGACTGCTGTAAAATGTCCTCAATTTCTAAAAAATTGCCCAACTGGTAAGCAGTTACCAAAAAAGTATTAGTGCTGCCTGGTTATTGTGCAAGAAATGGGGCAGCAGGGTAGCATGGTGGTTAGCATAAATGCTTCACAGCTCCAGGGTCCCAGGTTCGATTCCCGGCTGGGTCACTGTCTGTGGAGTCTGCACGTCCTCCCCCTGTGTGCGTGGGTTTCCTCCGGGTGCTCCGGTTTCCTCCCACAGTCCAAAGATGTGCGGGTTAGGTGGATTGGCCATGCTAAATTGCCCGTAGTGTCCTAATAAAAGTAAGGTTAAGGGGGGGGTTGTTGGGTTACGGGTATAGGGTGGATACGTGGGTTTGAGTAGGGTGATCATGGCTCGGCACAACATTGAGGGCCGAAGGGCCTGTTGTGTGCTGTACTGTTCTATGTTCTATCTTTATTGTACAACATTTCAGAGAAGGTTTACTGCATTAGAGGGTGAATATTAGTCCAACAGGAATGCTGTAGACCGAGGATGGTGGGGTCAGGTGTAGGACACATTCTTGGCACATTACTGCTGCCCCCACAATCTTAACCTATCTCAGGACCGCTTGTGTCCAACAGGCAGGGGCCCGCCTGTGGAAAGGTTACAGCCCAATGGCATTGCAACAAGAAATCATGAGAGACACATGTGGTGCTAATCCCGCCACGGGAAGCCACAGACTGAAAGAGGCTAGGAAACATCTGGAATGTGGTGTCAGAGACCACAGTCAGAAAGAAATGGCCAGGTCGGAGAAAGATTGGATAGGTGGACTACATTTGTTATGTGCGGGAGATATTAGGAAATTGGGTCCAGAAATGAGACCCCAATGTAGCAGGCAATTTTGGTGTTAAACCGACAGAGAAAAAACGTGTTAGCACAGTCAGAGGGATACGCCCACACCTGGCAGGGTTACAGTGTCCCATTGAGACTTAAACTGATTAGTGGGAATATACAGGATGGCCTGGTTCAGCACGGGTGATTCACTCAAGATCCATTGTCTTTGGGACACTTCTGTCTCACCAGCTATTAGCCCATTACAGAGTCTGAACGCCGCTTTGTCTGTCAATAGGAAGTTAGCTGCATATCACCAGCATGGCTCTGTTCTTTTGTATAAATGGGAGTGGGCAGTCAAACAGCCAAGATAACACTGATGGGTTCAAGCCTGGAAACTGCAGCGGAGAACCCTTGTTTGAGGGGCAGGGCAGAGCTCAAAGAGAGAGGGAGAAGGAATCCTGGTTTGAACAGGTACAGAAGAATGATTTGAACATATGAAGAGCAGGACTACACTGGGTCCCACAATGAACACACAGGCCTTCACAGCTCTACCCCTCCCTTCCATTTCCAGTAACTCTGTGCAGATACCCTCACCCACTACTAATTCTATGGAGGTGATCGTTTGCTTAGGCCCTCAGCAATGGTGGCTTCACATCCCATTTCCTACAAGAAACAGCGGATAATAAAAAAAGACTCACAAGTTAAAATGGCGAGGAATTAGTCAGGGGCACCCCCTACCCCCTCACTCACCCCACCTTATGAAATGGCTCTTCAAACTTTTCCTTGGGGGAGAGGTGGGCCTTATGCCAATGCACTGAACTGCGAGGTGAGAACTATTGTGTACACTCAAATGAATTATCACAAAAATCACATTTTGTGCATTGTTACAAAATTGATTTAAACTTTACAGATTGATGTTGACCCTTTTGTGTAGCCACAGCCTACCTTTCCTTCCAGCAGCATTAGAGCAGAAATCCCTTATAAGCTGTTACCAATGACAACACTCTAGTTGTGCCCTAGAGAAGGATGATGCCATTACCCAAACAATGTCAGGAGCAACAAGAGCCTCATGGAATACTGTGATTTACTGAGTAGAATGATCACATTCTCAGTCACTGTATCATTTATTATACAAGGAGTTCCAATCAAATGATGAAATATTAAACAATCTACAGGGTACATTTGTACAGCATCTTAATGCAGCTCTCAAAGACGTCTCATTGATTCATGTGCAATGTATTACTGCAGAGTGCAGTCACTGTTTGTTGTAGCAGAAAACACACCACTCATGAGGACACATCAGGATCCCAAAAACATCAATGAGCTGAATGGCCAGTTAATTTGCTTTTGCTGGTTGCTGCTTATGGGGTAGCAGTTCCAAGGATACCAGGAGAGCTGTCTGCTTTTTCTCGACTCATTCTATGTGGATTGCGTAGAAAGGAAAAACGGGACATTAGTATTGCCTCATCCAAAATGCAGCAACTCCAGTCACACAGCGTTCCATCAATCTTGCTCCGAGTGTCAGCCTCGATCGGTGGTTCCCAAACTGTGGGTCACAAATCCAATTGAGCTCTTTCTCCTCCAGGGCTGCACCCAGCATCGAGGCCCAGGCAGCCTCCAGTCCTACCCTTTCCCTACTCACCACTTGGTCTCTCGCTCTGGGCCATGCACTCCTCCCCGGGTCACTTCACTGTGTTACGAAGGCCTGCCCCAGCCATGAGCCCAGTGATGATGCCTCTGCTGCTGAGCTGTGGCCTGCCGTCCTAGCACTGCAAAACAACCCACCATCAGCCACCTCAAGATGCTCAATATCTGATTCCATTGCTCCCTGGAAAACCATTGAAAACTGTTGGGCTTGCTGAGGGGTGGCTGCTCGGGCCGAGTAGCGGGGAGTGACTTGGTGTCAATTCTGTGAGGTCCCCCCCTGGGATCAGGGTAGCCTGGCGCAGAATTCCAATGGTGCAGTTTACCTTTTAAAAGCATCCCTTTCGTGCTTGGCATCTGGGAGCCCACCAAGGCCATCTCTCTGGACACTCCCAAGCCCCAACTAGTCAAGCTCAAACAAGAGCCCATCTGGTGTTGGCACTCCTCAGAAGCGCTGCCCCATTGCAGAGGAAGCAAAGATCAGCAGAGCTCACTCCAACCAGCGGACACAGGTCTTCTCTGAGCCATCTTGGTGCCTGCACTGAGTGTGTGGCAAATGGAGCACTTACAAAGAGCTCCAGCTGCCAGGCTCTTTGACCCTATCTCTGGCCCCAGAGCTTAGAAAGCCCGCTAGGCCCGGGATTGCTTGGCATTCATGCCAGTAGAGTGCTTGCCCTTTAGCAAGTTCTGAATTATTCCACAAATAGTGCACCCATATATATATGATGTATTATGTGTAGAACTATAATGCACAAACTTTACTAATTATAAACATGAATGGTCCTATGCTGTTTTCAAACTGTTTTACTTTTGTTGGCATCTGGGGTCAGGTCAATTTTCAAGTGTTAAAATTAGCTTATATTGGAAAATAGTTTGGGAAGCGCAGGCCGAGTTTATGAGGAGCAGGTTAGCATGTGTCAACTGAAAGGAGGGCACATCAAACTGACCTCAATTTACAGCTGATTCAGAGGCAACATGAGGCCAGTTGTGCCTTGCTAGAATCCGAGCAATTTACGATACTTTCATTTGGGACTATTGGGACTAGCTCCCCTTTGATCAAATAGAAACATTCCTTAAAATACAGTCTAAGACAATGGATGGTGGTGCGATTAGGGCAGGAGGCGTTCTCTTATCACCCATATGACTGAGAACATGGTGAACCGTTTTTTTGAACTTCCAGATAGCATGAAACATGATCCATCCCCAGTGGATTTTGACAGACCATCTGCACAGTATGTCTCTCACGCAAACTCCCACCGCTCAATGGAATTTTGGGGTTCAATTCCCCGAGAGGCAAGTATGACCAATGTCTAATTATACATCTATGTATATAATGGAGCGCAGACAGGCAGTGATTGACACACAGGATGACCAGTAAGCACTCAGATCAGAGCAGCCAATCACTAGACAGGACACTGCCACTAGAAAGCCAGAGGGCACTAGGTTTCCCGTTCCCTCTGGACCCAGCCACTGAGACAGTCAGAGTTCGTGAGCTAGGCAGTGCAAACACCATGTGTTAGCTAGTAAGTCTGGTCAGGCTAGTACTAGGTCTCCAGTCAAGTCAGCATAGTGTCAACCCATAGTTGAACATGTATAATAGTTAAGACGTTAAATAAAATCGTGTTGCATCTTATCAAGTGTTGGACGTCTGACTCTCGCTAAACTGCATCAAGTGCAGTCCACATCAACCCAGCCTGCCCAACACATCAACCAATTTCAACTTTCTTGAAGAACAATTGCAGGTACCCAAGAGGTTTGATCCTGCAATTCTTGGTTCTTACAGACCAATGGGTCGCATGAGTAGCGCTGGAGGTCAATTGGCAACAATCCACAGTCAGGTTGAAGTGGAGAGAAGGTAACGGCTGAGGGTGGGGTTGGGGGAAAGGAGGTAGAAGCGATGAGCCTAATGTTGGGCAAATTCTAAAGTCAAAGCCAGCTGAGATCAGGTGATGAGGCAGAGGATTTCTTAATTCTGTTTGAACAAGTAACAAAGAACAATACAGCACAAGAACAGGCCCTTCGACCTTCCAAGTCCGTACCGATCATGATACCACCTTTGGCCAAAATGCTCAGTACTTCCTTGTGCTGTATCCCTCTATACCCATCCTATTCATGTATTTGTCAAGATGCTTTTTGAACGCCCTTAATATATCTGCTTCCACAACCTCCCCTGGCAACGCATTCCAGGCACTCACCACCCTCTGCATAAAAAACCTGCCTCGCACATCTCCTCTAAACTTTACCCCCTGGACCTTAGACCTATGCCCCCTCGTAACTGACCCCTCCACCCTGGGAAAGAGTGCCTCTCCATCACTCTGTCCATGCCCCTCATAATCTTGCAGTCCTCTATCAGGTCACCCCTCAACCTCTATTGTTCTAATGAAAACAGTCTGAGTCTATTCAGCCTCTCCGCATAGCGCACACCCTCCACAACATCCTGGTAAACCTCCTCTGCACCCTCTCCAAGCCTTCCGGTACTGTGGCAACCAGAATTGTGCACAATATTCCAAGTGCGGCCTTACCAAGGTTCTATACAACTGTAGTATGACTTGCCAGTTTTTATACTCGATGCCCTGTCCAATGAAGGCAAGCATTCTGTTTGCTTTCTTGAATACCTTGTCCACTTGTGTTGCCACTTTCTGTGGACAATGGTACACCCAGATCTCTCTGACTTTCTATATTCCTGAGAGTTTCCATTTACGGTATATTTCCTCTCCATGGTAGACCTACCAAAATGCATTACCTCTGTGATGATCGGTATTTACCTTTAATACCTTGCTCCTTTAAGAGGCTTGGAACCCTGGGGGACTCCGCCACTGGCTACGCCCCCTGGAAACAGTATTTAAGATGAGACTCCATTTTGCGAGCACATTTCTCTTGGATGCTGCCCTGTTCTCTGTTTATTAAAGCCTTTGATTACTGACCTCGCTTTCGCGTCGTAATTGAGAGTGCCTCAACCTCACATTTGTCTGGATTAAACTCCATTGCAAAGTTCACTCATCAGACTGATCACAGAGGAAGTGAAAGATTTTTGCAATGAGGAAGAATAAGATCATTTTTAATTTCCCTGTTGTACATTTTCCTTGTCTTAGATCCCCTCACTCCTATCATTCCCCCCTGCCCCCAATGCTGTTCTTTCAGGTTTTAGGTGGCTAAAGGCATCTGAGCTTTTTGAAAGGTGATGGGAGATTATGGGGAGGGATTATCCAGCGCCCTAGCCATGTGTTTTTCGGCGGTGCGCCATTTCATTCACGGCGGAAGTCTGTCTTCCCGCTGCTTGTCACCACGAGCGGGGGTGCGCTGCCAGTGGGAAAAGTGACTCGCAACGGCCGGAGAATTTCAGCATATGTTTGAGGAATGATTGTGACTTTGGCTCCCAAATCCATGTGTACTCGGAGCTGTAATGTTTTCAACGCAAAGATCAAAACTACGAATGATGGAGCGAGACAGTTATTCGCATTTAAAGCATTTGCCTTTCTTTCATCACAAAGTTTTTTTTAAGCATAGCTGCAGGCTGTGGTTACAAACCTCCCTCAAAGCCACAGGTAGTCTAAGTGATGAATTTCACCAATATATGGAGTGCTGATATGATTATGGAGCTAGCATTATTCCTTCGGAAATCAATCTCACTTATACTAGAAATAAACCGGAGCCGTAAACTACAGAACAAATGATTTGATTGTACTATCCTATTTATCTCTCCTCTCGGCAATAATTCACTCCTGACACCATTTTGTTGCAGCTCCAACTACAGAGTGATGACAGTGATTATACTAAGATGAACTGATGGAACAATATCCTTTTGTTATCTCCCCAGTGCCGATCACACCTTTACTCACCCCTACCTTCACTCCTCCAAACTCTGGTAATCTTTGTCTCCCTCAGAATTCTCTTCCTTATGCATCTGCAGTCTGGCCATCTAAAATGGCCTCCCGCGAAGAACTCTGGGAAAAATGGTCAAAGTCAGGGACAGACAGGCTGCAGCTTGCAGATACACAAAAGCTGCAGCTCAGACGTTGCTAGAGGCCCAGGAAAAAGACCATCTCCAGGCCATCCCAGGAACAATAGAACTATCCTGTCAACCACATTGTTTACCTGTCACAGTGGCACCCAAGCCCCTGCCCCCCACACCTCCAGGCTGAGTGCCCACCCCAAAATCGATGTGGCAGCCCCTGATTGGACTTGATCGATCAGGGTGATGGAGCCCTGATCAATTGATTAACAATGACCCAGAGATCGCCCACAAAAGGGCATGAACATCCAAGCAGGTTAAAAAGGTGCTGCACCACCTTAGAAGCTCTCTCTCGGCGGCAGCCTTCCAGACTACTGCTTCGGAAGCCAACAACACCGGTGAACCCATCACCAGCCAAGAAGAGGACCATCCATGCCATCCACAGAGGGACCAGAACAGAGGACACAGACGGCCAGCTACAAGAACGCCAGCACTGTCAGACTATCAGATCCCAGATAAGGCCATATCTGCTCTGTACTTGCCAGTCACCTGGAAGTTATGTTAAGGTCGTTTTCAAGTTATTAGTCTGTAGTCCAATGTGCATGAATGTGTGATTGATTAAGTATTTAACTTAGTGTGTATTAATAAACAATTATTGTACTGAATAACTCGTGTGATAATTTGTCCACTGTATACGGGTTAAAAACACACTGTGGTTTATAAAGGCACAACAGCAGTCAGAAACCTCAATGTGGGGCTCACCATTTGATTCACCTCATCATCTTTTGTGATTTACAGAAACCAGGATAGCGCCTTCATTCTTCACCGTTACAATTTAAGAAAAGGATAACTTCACCAGTAAAGCAGTAAGAAATCCATTTTGTTCCAGATTTGAGCATTGGAGATTTTTTTTAAAATGGTACAGTGAAATGCGGTACACATAGATACAGAGAAGATAGGAGCAGGAGGAGGCCTTTTGGCCGTTGGAGCCTGCTCTGCCATTCATCACAATCATGGCTCATCCAACTCAATAGCCTAATCCTGCTTTCTCCCCATAGCCTTTGATCCCATTCTCCCCAAGTGCCATATCTAGCCGTCTCTTGAATATATTCAAAGTTTTAGCATCAACTACTTCCTGTGGTCATGAATTCCACAGGCTCACCACTCTTTGTGTGAAGAAATGTCTCCTTATCTCTGTCTGAAATGGTTTACCCTGAATCCTCAGGCTGTGACCCCTGGTTCTGGACACACCCATCATTGGTAACATCTTCCCTGCATCTACCCTGTCTAATCCTGTTAGAATTTATAAGTTTCTATGTGCCCCCGCCTCATTCTTCTGAACTCCAGCGAGAACAATCCCAACCTAGTCAATCTCTCCTCATTTGACAGCCCCGCCATCCCTGGAATCAGTCTGGTAAACCTTCGCTGCACTCCCTCAAGAGCAAGAACATCCTTCCTCAGAGAAGGAGACCAAAACTGCACACAATACTCCAAGTGTGGCCTCACCAAGGCACTGTACAATTGCAGCAACACATCCCTGCTTCTATACTCAAAACCTCTTGCAATGAAGGCCAACATACCATTAGCCTTCTTTACCGCCTGCTGCACCTGTATGCTTACCTTCAGCGAATGGTGCACAAGGACACCCAGGTCCCGCTACACACTCCCCTCTCCCAATTTACAACCATTCAGGTAGTAATCTGCCTTCCTGTTTTTGTTTCCAAGATGAATAACCTCACTTATCCAAATTGGACTGCATCTGCCATTGGTTTGCCCACTCGCCCAACCTGCCCAGATCTTGCTGTAGGATCCCTGCTGATTAGTTAAACTTTAGGCTAGGCAGGCAGCTTTTCATATTCAATGTCAGCCTGGTTAATATTTGCTGGCACATTGAGAAATGACATGGTAACTCAGCAAGAGACAACGCCTCGAGGAGATAAGGGACAGGGAAAAGATTGTGTGGTGTAAACTGCAGGGAAAAATGCTACTGTGCCAAGCGTTCTCACATCTCTAACCAATTCCGAAAATTCTGCATTTCACCCACTCCTACTCTTGTGCACCCCAACTTCCTACCTCCACCAATGGTGACTGTGCATCGCTAGGTCCAAAGACTGGACTTACTACCCCCAACAAATCTCCAGGCTTCCTGTCAGGTAGAGCTTAAAACCCACCTCTTTGAACATGCTTCCTGCCACATATCCTAGTGTCTCCTTCTTTGGCACAGTGTTAGTTTTGGTCTGATGCTGCTGTGAAGTGTAGTATAAGGGTCTGGCACATACAGGGTTAATCTAGGACACCTCCCACAAGGTGATGTAAGAAGGCACATGACCCAATAGTCAGAGTGGCGTTGAGCAGAGACGTATTTAGATCTAAGCGTGAAGATATTTCTCAGCCTGTCTGCTTCACTGTACATGTCTAAATAGACCTAATTATTAATAATGACTTACAATTAACCTACTGAAGACTCCTTTAAGAGACACCATTCTGAAACCAACATCCTCCTAAGGTGAAGCACCGTGGGAGCTTTTATTGCATTAAAGATGTTATATAATTGCAAGCAGTTGTTGTGCCATTTCCACTACATGAAATGTTGATGACTCCACTGATAAAGTCATTGAAAGTTTCAATCCCAGGACCTCTCCAGCCTCCACACTACCCCCCTTGCATCTAACTTCTCTCCGGGTTCGATTGTAACACAGGGAACAAAGTAACGCATTTCCACACACAAATTCAGAATCCCAAGTGGATTGAGTTCTCACAGGTTTAGCGAATGATTATTCAGAGCCTTATACACTGATGATCAGATGAAAGGATTTGGAAGCTCACTATGTTCTAGCAGAGTAATCAGTGTTGTTAGTGAGGTTCCCCACTGAGCTGAGACCAGTTTTACACGTTCCAACATTATTACTGTCTTAATCACCAACCCCGGTCGCACACAATTAAAAACCCTTTCTGCGATTCATTTAAAAATCCAATTAATATAATGAAGCTGCTCTAATGATAGGTGAAGATTCACAAGGAAGAAGCGACATCTATCCCCTGGGTAATACCTTTAATCTTCTATATCCAGTCAATTCATTGGAATAGCTACTGTACACACATGCTGATGGAACTTATTAAATATATTTTTACACCATCGCCCCATCCATCTGAAGTATAAGATTACAACCGAGACATATTTCCTGTCACAATTTAACATCAGGTTTACTGTATCACACTTCAATGTCACACTTCCATCATTATGTCCTCATTAGACACATTTCTCTATCATGTTTGTAATATATTCCACCTCAGTTCAAATGTCTTTAGGCTAAATGATTAAGATCCGAATTCCACTCAGCAAATCTATCAAATCCCAAAGCATTTCTTGAAAAGAAAATTAAGCCTGTTTTCCCCTTGGTCAGCTAATCAGAGAAATCTATGTAAAAAAAAAAACTTCTCCACTAAACCGCCCAACTCTTTGCAGAAATAAATTGATTAATAGTTTACACCCGAAAAGCAAAATACTGCAGATGGTGGAAATGCGAAAACCATTCTGCGGCTGGATCTGTGGAGGGATGAAATCTAAATGCCACAAACATGGCCTGACCTGCTGATCACTTTCAACCATTTCTGTTTAATAAATAAAAACAGAAATTTCCAGCTAAACCCGTCAGGTCTGACAGCATCTGTGCAGGGAGAAACAGACGTTTCAAGCCCAATATGATCCTTCTACAGTGCGACATTATCATAAATGTAAAGAACTGTAAGGGTTAATGTTATGTCCAAATCAACCACTGGAGGGAGCTAGATGTAGAACTACATAAGGCATCGATGTTAAGCTTTGTGGGTGAGAGGTTGAGGAGAAAGCCAGAGGACAGACTGAAGGAAAGATAGTGTGAATGAGAGGAGATCATAGTTAATGTATTAGTGTAGAGATTAGTAGTAGATGAGTGTAAATTGTATGTTTATTATTAACTGTTTGTTATGTAGGAATACATTTTGAATCCAATTAAGTAGCGTTAATATCTCTATAGCTTTGTTCAATATGAAAGCTACTTGTAGTCTTTGTGAACACTATTCCAACCATCTTAGAATTAACAACACAAAGAATACCACATACAGTTCACTTCTGTAGAAGAGTCATTCGGACTGCTGTCAGACCTGACGGGTTTATCCAGCATTTCCTGGTTTAATTTCAGATTTCCAGCATCTGCAGTATTTTTCTTTTATTTGTCTGATTACTAAACATTTGCTCAAGAGGTTTAATCCTCTCAAAGATCCGACATTCGAATGCACAGCCCAATCCCAGCCCACTGCCTTCCCGGTTAACATGTTTCAGGTCAATATTTATCCAGCATGTTTGGAATGTTCTTCCTGCCCATTGGAGTCACCCCTGTAGCTCTCTAAGATGGCCACCTGCAAAGGACCATTGGAATTATGGCTAACCCAGGACTCAGATAGATACAGAGCCTATGTGTATCTAAACCACAGGTAACCAGATCTGACCCAAACCTCCGCTTGTTTACATTTCAATGGCTCATTTTCCCAGGACAATAGAACTCCAATCAAGCAATCGGTAGGGCCACAGACTGATCGGCGCCACTCCCTTGCTCAGAAAGCACAATTGCCAAGGTCAATGACCACTAAGGACCTGCACAGCTACCAAGACAACTGCCCCTTTATTGGCCAAAATCGAAGAGAGTGATCAGAGCCCTGTCGAACTATTGGGTCCAAGATTAAGGACTGCCCCAAAGAGCGCAAAATCCCAGGGGGATAAAAGAGAGTGCAGCCATGTGTTCTGTCTCTCTTTGATTTGGCCTGGGCCAAATCCAATTGCAGCAGGAACAGCCAGCTAAGTTCATGACCAACGAGCGCTACCTGACGGATGAGCCCAGCAGAGACAGAGCCACTTTCTTCGAACCAGCCAAGTGAAATCCAGATAAAGGCCCTTATCCATTTGCACAGTGCCGGTCACCCTGAAGTTAAGTATAGGTTATTGTAGCTGACAGGTGTAATTTAACTCATAGTAGATATTGTGTTTGCATGTCGAGATAACTCTTGTGTATGCAAATAAACCATCTTTGGAACTAACTAACTGGTTGTGTGGTCATTTGATCGATATAATGGAAAGGCTTGTGGTTCACCAAGGTAAATAAATAGAGCAACACCACCACCCCCTACCCCCCCCCCCCCCCCCCCCCACATCTTAGACCTTGCCAACAGGCTATGCCAGAAAGTAAGCCTGAATCCTGTACAGAAACTCTGATTCGTGTCCTCTTTCTTCCTTAATACTTGATGCATCAAGCTGAAATATCAGCTTGTGGTTCAGCTGGTAGCACACCCACCTCAAGGTTCTCGATGCAAGTTCCATTCCAGACTGTAGTGATCTCTGTATATCAATATATGTGATCCATATACGTAATGCTAGTACAGACAATTGAACACTAGATGTCTCACTATCAGGACCGAGATAAATAGCTTTCCCGCTCTTTCTGAAGGAGTGTGCATCAGGAGTGCAGAGAGAACAGACATAGGTAAGCTAGAGGGAGAAGAAGTTATTAGTTATCAAAGTTTTGTATTGGATAATTTAATTAGTTATCTTCACAATTGTTTCTTTTTTTTACTAGTTGAGTAAAGAACTCACAATGTTTATTTTTATTCCTCAATAAATTAATGTATCTTTACAAGAAGACTATTGCTTCTTGTATTTATATTTCAACTAATATCATTAAAGAAAATAAATTATCTGATCATTGGGGTCTGACGCACCAAAATAGTTGCTGCACAAATTAGCAATTAGCTGCCATGTTTCCTACAGTGCCTACATTTCAAAATGATCTTCACTGGCTCTAAAACCCTTTGTGCTTCTGGAGGTCAGGCAAAAAGCTTTATAATGTATTTTTCTTTCAAAGTAATTCCACCTTATATTTTTTTTTTAAACTTTAACAAAACATTTTGTTCCCCAATTCTGTGATGTGCCTTTCCTATGCTAGATGGAGACTACAATCGCTAATAACTCCTGCAATACGGACAATAGGTTAAAAATATTCCATCTCCTGCTGCCGTACTCAGCTCTCACAAGCCGGAACCACATCTATTATGTAATTGAGACCACATCTATTACTATTGTGCAAATTCATGTCACATTTTCCAAATGCTTTGCATCTAGGGTGCGATTTTACGGCCTTGTTGCAGCCTCTCGCGAGATTTGGGACACTGGAAAAGCCTCGTCAGTGATGCACTATCAATTACTACAAAGACGAGAGTAGTGAATAACCGAGGATTTATTGAGCAAAGATGTGTGGCCTCCTGTAGCTGCTACCAGAATGGGAGCAGTTCCAGCGAGCACACACATTTATACGCAGCCTACTAGCCAGAGCCAGCAGGCAGGGATTTACCCATGCACCTCTAGTAAATGAGTCTGACCGTACTACATCTAATACAGTTAGTGGTGACTACCATGGTCAGATTTAACGGAGTCTCGCGGAATGTCACGATCTGCATCTCGCCCTCATTGAGTCTGAGCCAGAGCAGAATACTTAAATGACCCATTAGGCTCACTTAAATATACATTCGCGGGATTTTGCCGGCACCCAGGACCTAATGGCAGTGCCTGGGAGACCTCGCCAGGGTGCCGTTTAGTACTGGTCTCTACCTGGCAGTGCCACCCAGGCACCCCAGAAGTGCCGAAGTTCCTCGATGTAGAAAATGGGACTATGTGCAGTCTCGGCCGCACGTTCCTCGCTGAGGCCCCTTATTTAACATGAGTGGCGTTGTGTAGCCATGTGTTGTTCCCTGGCGCTGCGAGTGCTGGGAAACACTGGGCTAAATGCACTATGGGACATTGTTCCTTTTTAGTTGAATCGTGTCCATAGATTTTTTTTTCCGGTCAAATCGCGACACTAAATTTATTTTTCCCTGTTTGCCTGTTTGCAAGCACACTGTGATTGAAAAATAATTCTATCATTTGTGAGTTAATGACGAGTTGTGGGTGGCTCCGATTCAAATATATGAATGACCATTAGAAAGCGAAGGTGTGGCGGGTTTCATTAAGCTAGAGAAGGTCAAATTCGCCCTAAGAGGGTCGGTACAAGGGTTCTTTAGGCAGTGGCAACCTTTTCTCGACTTTCTGGCTCAACGATAGGGTACAGGGACAGTAGCAGCAGCAACCCGGGGTGGGAGGGGGGGAAGGGGGAGGGAAAAGGGGGGGGGGGGGGGGCGGACAATGACTATGTTTGTTTATTTAATTTTAATATATTTTAAGTTCTTTTGTTGTTCATTGGGGTTAGGGGGGTGGGGGGGATATGATACATGGGTCGATACGGTCTGGGGGTGTTACAGTTATTATGGGTTATTTTGTTGCATTACATTGTTTGTCGTTATGTTTCATATTTTCTGTAAAAAATTCCAATAAAAATTATATTTAAAAAAAAAGAAAGCGAAGGTGAACCAATCAAATGAGCCTAAAATGCTTGTTGAAATTTTTCTTCTATCTCCTTTTCCAGTCAGCTTTCTGTTTCTAGGCTAAGTATAAACACCTTAAGCATCCATATGTTCGACAAATATAACAAATGTTAACCAGGAAAATATATATGCTCCTCCTAGCCCCTGAAAAAAACTAAGGGATATTTGTAGTTGAAACTGGCCAGAATGCCAATTGATATTGGGAAGCCTGTGCACGACAAACAATCAGCTCACAACATCACAGGACCCCAATTAAAACATTTAGATTGCTGCCCCTTCCGTCCGTCTGCAGGCAGCTGCCCAGGCCGCCTATTCAGAGGACCCTGGCATAATGGTGATGGCTAGAGTGTCAGGGCAATTTCAGCAAGTAATTAGGAAAGCTAATAGTTTATTGTGAGGGGAATTGATTACAAAGATAGAGAGGTTATGCTTCAGTTATACAGGGCATTGGTTAGACCACGGGTGTGATATACTGGCCATTGATGCACCTGAAAGTCACGGCGGCGTAGTGCAACTTGGGTGGTAGACGCTGGAGACCCCACTCCAGTGATCTAACCGGCTCGCTACGCCACGCAAGTTCTAATGTGATCCCACGAGATGTCACAGTAGCACAATGGTTCGCACTGCTGCCTCAAGCTCCAGGGACCCAGGTTCAATTCCCTCCTCGGGTGACTATGTGGAGTTTGCACTTCCTCCCCGTTTCTGTGTGGGTTTCCTCCGGGTGCTCCAATTTCCTCGCGCACAGTCCAAAGATGTGCAAGTTAGGTGGATTGGCTACGGTAAATTGCCCCTTAGCGTCCAAAGGGTTACTGTGTTACGGGGATAGGGTGGAGGCATGGGCTTAAGTAGGGTGCTCTTTCCAAGGGCCGGTGTAACTAGATGGGCTGAATGGCCTCCTTCTGCACTGTAAATTCCATGATTCTTTATGATTCTATGTCGCAATGTGAATCCTGCCCATTGCTGGTGGGATCACTTTTTGGCAAATCTGCATATTAGAGTGAGAGTAGCTGACTAGTTCCCTGAGGTAACCAAGGCTTTAGTATCTATCCCCTTTGCCTCGGAGACTTTGAGCGAGCGTCAATCAATACCGGTCCTCACAAATGGCAGTGCCAGCCTGCACTTCCCAGGTGCAAAAGCTGGCATTTTCTACTGATGAGAATCCGCCCCGAGGTGCCATGTGCATGTGAGGTGGTCTGCAGGGGGGGCCTGAAAACCCTCTTAGAGATGAGTAGGGGCTTGGAAAGTCGCTTCAGGGGCTGGAGAGATCTCTACCTGCACTGAGGAGTTCTGGCGAGAGGAGTGCAGGAAATGGGACTAAGAGCGGCCTCAGCGTGCATACCCCTCTGAGGCCCCGTTTCCAACCGAAGTCGCGATAGATGCCGTTGTGTTTCTCAGCAGTGCGTGCACTGGGAAACACGCGGCTAAACGCGCTCTCATGGGACTCTGTTC
Organism: Scyliorhinus canicula; assembly: GCF_902713615.1. NCBI lineage: Eukaryota > Metazoa > Chordata > Chondrichthyes > Carcharhiniformes > Scyliorhinidae > Scyliorhinus > Scyliorhinus canicula. Next base: position 19,653,343 of record NC_052157.1, read on the forward strand.
CCAATTGGTTAAATCGGGTTTGACATCTGGAGTATTGCATATGGAACTGGTCTCCTTATTTAAAGAAGGACTTAAATGCATTAGAAGCAGTTCGGTGAAGGTATAGTAAGATTCTGAGGTGTATTGACAAGGTGGATGTGGTAGATGTTTCCTCTAGAATCTAGAACTAGGGCCAAAAATGATGGGACAGGCCTCCATCAAGTTGCCGCTAAAGAAGGATAAGGACTTGGTGGAGTGTGGGGCGTATAGGCCCATATCTCTGCTGAATGTGAACACCAAGATATTGGCAAAGTTGCTGGCGTTAAGGTTGGATGTGTGTCTTCCGAGGGTGATTGGAGAGGTTGAGATGGGGTTTGTTAAGGGAACACAGTTTTTATTGAATGTCAGGCAGCTACTGAATATGGTGCTTCTGTCAGCAGAGGGAAGGGAGTTGGAGGTGGTGGTGGTGGCATTAGATGCGGAGAAGCTGTTTGACAGAGTGGAGTGGAATTATCTGATTAGCATTGGAGAAGTTTGGGATTGGGCCTAAGTTTGTGGAATGGGTGAAGCTGCTGTATAAGGAGCCGATGGCGAGCATGTGCATGAATGATATGAATTCAGGGTATTTTTTGTTGCAACTGGAAATCATAGAATTTACAGTGCAGAAGGAGGCCATTTGGACCATCGAGTCTGCATCAGCCCTTGGAAAGGGTACCCTATCCAAGCCCACACATCCACCCTATCCCCATAACCCAATAACCCCACCCAACCTTTTAGGACACTAAGGGTAATTTAGCAAGGCCAATCCACCTAACCTGCTCATCTTTAGACTGAGGGAGGAAATCGGAGCACCCGGAGGAAGCCCACGCACACACGGGGACAACGTGCAGACTCCGCACAGACAGTGACCCAAGTCAGGAATCGAACCTGGGACCCTGAAGCTGTGAAGCAACTCTGCTAACCGCTATGCTACCGTGCTGTATGGAGGGATGCCCCATGTCCCCCCTTCTGTTTGCGTCAGCGATAGAGCCTTTGGCTATTGCACTGAGAGCTCGGAGTTGTGGAAGGGGATAGTCAGGGTTGGCGGGGGGGGGGGGGGGGGGGGGGGGTGTCCTGCTACGTGGATGATTTGCTATTATACATTTCGGATCCCGGATCCTTAATGGGGGACATAATGGCCGGGATTTCTCCGAAACCCCGGCTATGTGTTGACACCGGCATCAATGGGTCTCTTGGCCCAGCGATTCAGTGGCCACAGGGGGCCAGCATGGCAACGGAGTGTTCCACGCATCTCCAGCGCCGATACGTGGCCCTGCACAGCTGCCGCTGGTCCAGTCATGCGCGCGGTGGCCGTTTCCACGCCGGCGCATGCGTGCGGTGGCCGTTTCCATGCCTGAGCATGTGTGTAGGGCCCATTTCCTCACCTGCACATGCGCATGGTGGCCATTTCCACGCCAGTGTTCAACATGGTGTAGTGACACAGCGGGCCCGCGCGGGAGAAGGTAAGGACCCCCCCACGTCGCGCGTGCCCCCCGATCAGTAGCCCCCGATCGCGGGCCTGGCCATCGGTGAGGCCCCACCCAGAATCTGATAAACACAGCCCCCCCCCTCACCAGGACGGCCAGAGCTCCCACCAGGTGGTACCATATGTGAACCACACCGGCGGAACTCGGTGGGAACTCAGCAAGAACCCGGCCGGTTGACTGCGACTGCCATGGATTCTCCGGTCGCCGGAACGGCGTGGCTGGTATTTTCAGCATCAATGCCGATTTTCCAACCCGGCGCAGGCTCGGAGAATCCCGGCCAATGAGTTTGCTTCTTAGATTAGGGATGTTTTTAGTGTATAATATGAGCAGAATTTGGGCAAAAGCGAGTATATTGTGGGTTCCCCTCCAGCAACAGGGGTAGGGGTGTCGCCATTCCGTGTGGCCCCCACCACCTGACTCACTTCAGGTGTCTGGAGGTGCAGGTAGCTTGGGATTGGGCAGGGCTTCGGGGGTTACATTTCTCTAGTTTGGTGAAGAGGGCGAAGGCTGATTTGTCGAGTGGGATAATCTTCCTCTGTTGTTGGCGGGTCAGGTACAGGCGGTGAAGATTAATATTTCACCATGGTTTTTGTTTTTATTTCAGTGCCCAAAGCATTTTTCAAGGGGGTGGACAGGCTGATTTCTGTTTGGGCAGGGAAGGTAGCCAGGATAAGGAAGGTGGTGCTGCAGAGGAGACAGCAGTTGTTGGGGGGTGGGGGGAGGTTAGGCTTCCTGAATCTGAGGTACCATTATTGGGCAGTGAATGCAGAGAAGGTTTGGGGTTGGAATAGGGAGACAGGGGCTTTGTGGGTAAGGGTGGAGGTGGGTTCATGTTGGGGGTCGGGGTTGCGGACACTGGCAACGGCGTCGCTCCCGCTGGCTCCAGGAAAGTATTTGGCAAGTCTGGTGGTGGTGGCCACGCTGAAGATTTGGAGGCAATTCCGGCAGCGCTTTAGTTTGGTAGCGGATGCTGAATAGGGGAAATCACGGATTTGAGCCGGGGAGGGCGGATACGAGGTCCCGGGGATGGGAGGAGAGGGGGATTAAGAAGATGGAGGATTTGTTTCTGGGAGGGTGCTTTGCGAGCTTGGAGGAGCTGAATAAGGAGTTTGGGTTGGCACAGGAGGAGAGGAAGGTTTTCCCAGCCTGCCAGATAGCGCCTGCCTCCTCATTATTGGAGGAGGTGCTGTCAGCAGGGGGGGTCGTCTCGGTGATTTATGGGAGGATTCTGAAGCATGGGCGGGTGGGGGTCAAGGCTAAGTTGGAGGAGTTGGGGGCAGAGAGGGAGGAGGGATTGTGGTGTGAGGTGCTGCGGAGGGTGAGTGCGTTGACGTTGTGCGCAAGGCTGGGGATGATACAGCTGAAGGTGGTGGACAGGGCACACCTGACAAAGCCAAAATGATCTGGCTGTTTGAGGGGATGGAGGATGTCTGTGAACGGTGTGCGAGTGGTCCTGCTAATCATGTCCACATGTTCTTGTCCTGCCCAAATCTAGAACGGTTTTGGAGGACAGTTTTCAGCACCATTTTGGGGGGGGTTTTGCACGTAGATGTGGAACCCAGTCCCCTGGAAGTCATAGTCGGGGTGTCAGACCAGCTGGATTTGCAGGCGGGTGCGGGGGTAGATGTTTTAGCCGTCGCCTCGCTGATTGCTCGCAGGTGGGTCTTGTTGGGGTGGAGGTCAGCTTCTTGACCCTGTACCTCAGCATTGGAGTTCTTAGCCTGGAAAAAATGAAATTTGCTCGGGGAAGGGGTGCTGCAATTGATGGGTTCCACAAAAGCTGGGGTTTGTTCATTCTGCATATCGGAGAGTTGCTTACCGTTGACTGCTGAGGGAGGAGTGGGGGGAAGAAGGGAGGGGAGGTTTGGTTGGGTGGGGGGCTCAATATGATGGATGGGTTTATTGCTGTAACATGTAAGAAGTTGAAAATTTGGAATAAAAATATTTTTTTTAAAGTAGAATTTAGAACTAGGGGTCACAGTTTAAAAATACAACAGAGGTGAGGAAATATTTTTCTCAGAGGGTCCTGAGTCTCTGGAACTCTCTTCAAAAGGTAGTGGAAGCAGAGTCTTTGAGCGTTTTTAAGGCTGGGCTTGATAGATTCTTGAGCAACAAGGGGGTGAAAGGCGAACAGGGATCGGCAGGAATATTTTTGTTGAGGTTACAATTAAATCAGCCATGACTTTATCGAATGGCAGAGCAGACTCGAGAGGCCGAGTGGCCTACTCCTGCTCTTAATTCATATGTTCGGGTATGTATATTCGTAATGGGGCAGATTCCACTTCATCTTTAGGATGTTACGGCCTAGGTTCCTCCGAAAGGGTTGCTCAAAATTCTTGCCCTCCAGGGACCGACTTTCCATCTGAAACACATTGTTGTGTACCCTCCACGGTTTAAAACAGTCAAACGATAAACATTAAGCACACTGGTAAAAGAACGTATTATGATAATTGAGGTTACTCATTTACAGTTTTCACAGTGTGACTTGCATAATTGAAACCCAAAGTACTGCAATGTTATGGAATCGTAGTTACCAAAGCTCAGTGGCCCTGATAGATATAATGTTGTTACATTCCTATTGTAATAAAACTGAATCACCATGAGCCAAATCTCAAGAGATGTACTAATTATAAAAAATGATACGTCTAATGCACATTTTATCCATTACATTTCAGCGTCTGTCTCATTTTAGCATCCATCGGAGTTTGTAGATGCAGAGGGCTGTCTAACTTTCACTTGCATGGTCAGATCGCATATGTTGTTAGAAGAGCAAAATGAATCATCGTATTTAGCAGTCAAGAAGTGGGCATTTGGCCCTTGACTCTTTGTCTGAAAGAGCCATTAATTGGGTTCCATGCCCTTGTAAATGTTACTTTCTAAAATATTTATCCAATTCCTTTTTGAAACCCACGAAGTAGTCTGCTTCCATCAATCACAGTTCCAATAGAGCATTCAGTGCCATTTGCATAGAAAATAATAATAATCTAACCTCCCTTTTCATAGGCCTGAATTTCACATTTGGTGTGTGCGTGGAGTTGGGGGGCTAGTAGAGGGGCGGGGTGGGGGGGGTGCGAAGTGAGGGAGAGGGTGCCAGTGGACCTACCCTTTTGAAGGGGAAATCCAGAATCACACAGTGCAGAAGAGGCCCTTTGGCCCATCTAGTCTGCACCAACAGATGAAAAACTCATGACGTGCCCACCTAATCCCATTTGCCAGCACTTGGTGCATAGCCTTGAGCGATATGACGTGCCAAGTGCTCATCCCGGTATTTTTAAAGGATGTGAGGCAAACCTCCTCTTCTGCCCTCCCATCCCTGTGCATTCCAGACCGTCACCACCCTCTGGGTAAAATATGTTTTCCTCAAATTCCCCCCAAACCTCCTGCCCTCAACTTGAACCTGTGTCCCCTCGTGACTGATCCTTCAACTGAGGGGAACACCTGCTCCATATCCACCATGTCCCTCTTAATTCTGTACACCATGATCAGGTCACCCCTCAGTCTTCTCTGCTCCAGCACAAACAGCCCAAGCCAATTCAACCTCTCTTCATAACTTAAATGTTCCATTCCAGGCAACATCCTGGTGAATCTCCTCTGCACCCTTTCCAGTGCAATCCCGTATTTCCCATAAAGTGGCGACCATAGAACTTTGGCTGTGGCCTCACCAAAGTTTCACAACTCCGACATGATCTCCCTGCTTTTGTAATCTATGCCTCGATTGATAGAGGCAAGTGTCCCATTTGCCTTTTTCACCACTCTGTCAACTTGCTCTCCCGCCTTCAGAGTTCTGTGGACTTTGATCCTTGGAATTTCCCAGTGTCATGCCGTTCATTGAATATTTCCTTGTCAAATTATTCCTTCCAAAGTGTAACGCCTCACACTTTTCAGCGTTAAATTCCACCTGCCACTTTTCTGTCCATTTGATCATCCCGTCTGTATCTTCTTGTCACCCAAGATACTCAACCTCACTGTTAACCAGCTGGCCAATCTTTGTGCCATCTGCAAATTGGCTGATCCTGCCCCCACATAGTCATCTATGTCATTAATGTAGATCCCTGATGTACACCACTGGACATGAGCTTCCAGTCACTAAAGCAGTCATCAGTCATCAAACTCTGGCTCCCACTTTTGAATCCACCTTATCAAGTTACCATACATCTCATGTGCATTTACCTTTTTCATCAGTGTCCCATGTGGGAACTTGTCAAAGGTGTTGCTGAAATCCATATAAACTACATCAATTGCACTCCCATCACCTACTCACCTGGTCACCTCCGCAAAAAATTCAATCAAATTTGTTCGGCATGTCCTCCCCCGACAAAGCAATGTTAACTATCCCTGACCAAACATTGCCTCTCCAAGTGAAAATAGATTCTCTCCTTCAGAATTTTCTCCAATAGTTTCCCTATCACTGACTTGGGACTCACTGGTCTGTAGTTGCCTGGTTTATCTCTACAACCTTTCTTACATTAGCTGTTCTCCAGTCCTCTGGCACTTCCCTTGTGGCCAAAGGGGAATTAAAAAAATTGGGGCATTAGTTAAGACAGCCTGGGTCAGTCAAATGCTTGTTGACACTCCGCTGTCCAAGGAACTTTGCGACGTTTCTTCACCAAGTCCGTCAGTGGAGCAACCACGCTGCAAACATTTGGCACAAATCTTCAATAAAATCCACTCACGCCAAGAAATTGCATTAGTCCCCTTCGTGTCAAGTGTATAGGTAACTCCTCAGTAACTTTTGAATTCACATCCCGTGGGACCATTCGACTCTGTCCGATTGTATGGCCAAGGAAATTCACTTTTGGCTAGGTTTACCACCAAACCCGCCTCCTGAAGTCGATCGAATAACTCCATCAGATGCTTCAAATGTCCTTTCCATGTCTGACTGAAAATTACCAGATCATCGACGTGTACCGCACAATTGGGTAATCCTGAAACAACTGTGTTAGTTAACCGTTGAAATGTGGCTGAGGCATTTTCATGTCAAATGGCATAACTTTGAATTGGTGTCTACCATCAGGAGTCACAAAAACTGAAATCACCTTCACTCTTTCGGATAAAGGTACCAGCCAGCAACTTTTAAGTAAATCCAGTTTGGAAATAAAAGCTGATTGTCCCACTTTCTCAATGCAATCCTCCAAGCGTGAGATAGGATAAGAGTCCGTTCTTGTAACTGCATTAACCTTTCTATAGTCCACACACAACCATTGGGTACCGTCCAGTTTTGGTACCATCACCATGGGTGAGCTCCGTTGGCTGCAACCCACTTCAATTATGCCATTTTTAAGCATACTCTCAATTTATTTGTTAACCTGTGCCAATTTGAAAGGGTTACGTCTATATGGATGTTGTTTAATTGGAACAGCATTTCCCACATCTACATCATGTACAGCCATTTTAGTACTTCCCAACTTGTCTCCACAAACTTGCCCATGTGATATTAACAACTATTTCAGTTCAGTTCGTTTTTCCTCTGGAAGTAACTCAACCATTTATCCCAATTTTTAAGAACATCCTCATTTTCCAATTTAATTTGAGGGATGTCAAATTCAAAGTCACCTGGATTTGGTTCTTCACTTTGAGTTATAATCATTACAACTTCCTCTTTTTGCTCTCCTTCCCTTTCAAAGTACCTTTTAAGCATATTCACATGACATGTGTGACATGATCGACAAAATTGAATGACATCTTTATGTAGTCCAGGCCAATAAAAATGTTTATGGATATTAGCTTGAGTTTTCCTTACTCCCAAATGACCTCCCACTGGTACCTCATGTGCTCCTCGCAACACCTCCTTTCTATACCCTACCGGCAATACTACTTGATGAACTTCTGCCCACTTTTCAGCCGGCTGCATATGTAAAGGTCTCCATTTCCTCATCAAGACATCATTTTTATGGTAATAACACTATAGTATACACTCAGATTCCTCTTCCCTGTATGCTTTCTGATACATCTGTTTTATTTCTATATCTTTCTATTGTAATTCCACCAATTTTCCTGAACGAAAAATCGCCGCCTCAGCCTCCACCTGTTCTTTTCCAACAATCAAAAATCGTTTAGAACATAGAACATATAACATACAGTGCAGAAGGAGGCCATTTGGCCCATCGAGTCTGCACCGACCCACTTAAGTCCTCACTTCCACCCTCCCTATATCCTCCTAACCTTTTTTTGGACACTGAGAGCAATTTAGCATGGCCAGTCCACCTAACCTGCACGTCTTTGGACTGTGGGAGGAAAGCGGAGCACCCAGAGGGAACCCACGCAGACACAGGGAGAACATGCAGACTCCACACAGACAGTGACCCAGCGGGGAATCGAACCTGGGAACCAGACGCTGTGAAGCCACAGTGCTATCCACTTGTGCTACCGTGCTGCCCAATTTCTGATAATTGAACTTCAACTTAATTTTCACTCCCCGATTTCTCCTCTTGTCTTAACCTGTGACTTTGCCACCATGTTACTACACAATCAGGAAAAATCCCAGGATATTCGTCCTTCAACACTTCAGTTGTCTGATTTTCAACTGGCTTATCAACCACAGTAGGCATCACTCGTCCCTGCAATCCAGCTATATCATTACCTAAGATAAACTGTATTCCTGGACAAGATAGTTTCTCTATTACTCCTACTACCACTTCACCACTCTTCACTGGACTTTCCAACCTTACCTTATATAATGGAACACTACTCTTCTCACCCTGAATTCCACATATTACCACCTTTTTTGGCAATATTCCTCCCAGACTACATAACTCCTCATCTCTTACATTAAGGATTGACTAGCTCCCGTATCTCTTAAAATTGTGACTTCTTTACCTGCTCCTCCTGATACACATGAGCAAACCTTACCCACACAAGTAAATTCTTTGAAGAGATCTGGCAGCTTCTTATCAATCACCTCTTGGTCATGCTGTACAATCTTTTGCACCTCCTTCACTTCACTTGGGCTTTCCTTTACCACTTTAACAAACCCCACTGTCTTATCCTGTTTTACCACATCAGCCTTCCCAGTGCGTTATTCAATCCCCAACACTGGCTTTATATGGCCTAGTTTATTACAGTGGAAATATTTGAAACTTTCCATGTCTCTTTCACCCTCCTGGATTTCTTTTTTAATCTGAGGTGCACTCTTCTTGGTTTCTCCCATCAGATCACCTTGACCTCTACCACTTGTGTATTTCTCTATTCCCCAGTTTCTATCCCTCACAGGCTGAAACTGGTCGGAAACCAAGCTTTGATTTATGAACTAATTCATAGTCAGCTGCCATTTCTGCTGCTAATCTCGCAGTTTTAACCCTGTGCTCTTCCACATGAGATCTCACTACATCAGGAATTGAATTTTTAAACTCCTCCAAAAATATAATTTCTCTGAGAGCTGCATAAGTATGGTAATTTTTCAAAGCCCTTATTCACCCATCAAAATTACTCAGTTTTGAACCTTTCAAACTCCATGTATGTTTGACCAGGTTCTTTTCTTAAATTTCTAAATCTTTGTCTGTAGGCTTCAAGCACTAGTTCATATGCAACTAAAATGGATTTTCTCACCTCCTCATATGTCCCAGATACCTCCCCTAATAGTGATGCAAACACCTCACTAGCTCTACCTACCAACTTTGTGTGAATCAGTAATACCCACATGTTCTGGGCCATTTTATTTGTTTAGCTACCTTCTCAAATTAAATGAAAAAGGCTTCTACCTCCTTCTCATCAAACCTTGGCAATGCATGGACATATTTAAATCTATTCCCCACCAAGCCTTTGACTATGACGCTCATTTTCCTCATCACTAGCCTCAAACTGTACATTTTCCTTTACTTCTGCCAATTTTAGCTGACTGTTTCATGGCCATTTTCCAAAGTTCAAACTCTCTCTCTTTTTCCCTCTCCTCTCTATCTCTATCCCTTTCCTCTCGCTCTCTTTCTCTCTCTTTTCTTTTTCTCTCCCCATATCTTTCTCTCTCTTTTCCTGTTTCCTCTCTATCTCTTTCTTCTCTTTTTCTTTTTCCTCTCTATCCCTTTCTCTCTCATTTTCTTTGTCCCTCATTGCGTATTCAAGCTGCTTTAATTCTTTCTCATGGTCCAGTTGTTTAATCTGTAACTGATTTTTGTCAGTTCTAATACGTCAAACTATATCTCAGGCAATTTTAAATGCTCAGCTACCACCGTAGTACCTCATCTTTTCGTATGCTGTCAGGTAACATTAGCTGCAATGTTTTTGCCAAATGTAAAAGCTTTTTTTTAGTCTCTGTTCGTAAGGTATTGTGTGTGACCTTCTCCACCTCCAAGAACTTCTGAGCCTCTGAAAGAGCCATTGTCCACAACACGCTCCCTACTTAAACTGGAATACCACACCTGAAAAGCAAAACACAAATATGCTCACCCCTCACTGTCTTTAAGTTCACTAAGCCAACCCAATCACGAAAGATAGACTTTTACCCCATGAGGCCCCCCCCCATTTATTATGTGCCAGTGTTTAGAGAACACCAAAGTATATCATGGAGTTCACCTGACCCATGACTTTTAATAGATTTTGGTTATGGGGAGCACAAGGGTCCACTCTCCAGATGTTATGCAAGAGAGACCTTAAGTATTTTAAAAACAAAACAATGTTTATTCTATGAACCCAGTTAACATTTTATAAACACGCAGTAAACATCTTATCAACTACCAACACACGTAACCCCACAGACACAATACTCTATAGGTAACCCTTAATAACTTTGCCAGCAACATCCATAAGTTGAACCCTTTTTAAACAAAGGCAGCAGGTTTGAATTCTCTACAGAAACAGATATTACTTTGAAATCATCAAGTTATCTGGAGACATTCTTTAGATTGCAGAGAGAAAGATTAATACACATCTGCTTGGTTTGTTTGCAGCTCTCCAACTCTGAAAACGAAACCAAAAACAGAGCAGCTTTACAGCTCAAAACGAAAGTAAAAAGACAGAAAGACATTCCAGCTCTGCCAACACAATGACATCACTGCAGCTATTTGATAAACACTCATTCCTTAAAGGGACATCCACCTGACACTCCTTAACTAATAATGCAATGCCTCCTCCTCTTTTACCCCCTCCTCTGTCTTGCCTGAAGATTCTATATCCAGGAATGTTGAGCTGCCAGTCCTGCCCTCCCTCAACTATGTCTCCGTGATGGCTACTATATCACAATTCCACGTGTCAATCCTCACCCTAATCTCATCAATTTTACTTGATATACTCCTGGCATTAAAGTAGAGGCCACCCAGCCTTGCCTTGCACGCTAACATACTACTCTCTGACCCGATTGATTTCTGTATTATGCTGTGTCCCTCTTCTGCTAACAGTCTGTGTCCTCTCCCCTGCTGAATTAGTTTAAATTCCTCCAAACAGCAGTAGCAAACCCATCGGCAAGGGTGTTAGTCCTGCTCTGCTTCAGATGTAGATCGTTCCGCTTCTACAAGTTCTACCTTCCCCAGAATCGGTCGCCAGGAATTGTGATGATTAGAAGATATTAAGAAAATTTGATTATAAATATAAAGGGCAATCAAATGTTAGAATGAATTTGTTTAAAAATAATTCTGTTCTGCAGGGCCTGGGTGGTTTTAGCAGCCAGCAGGTGAAATTGACAAAGGAATGTGTTTTTCACTCTGGGCTAATGCTCGTTGTCCTGTGGGAGTTTGTGGGGAGTTCATGTGCATTGCAGCCTGCAGAGATAAGTTGTTTTTTTTAGCTTGGGGAGACGAGGCCATTGCTGGGTGGAGCTAAGGAAGGCAGAGATATTTTGAGAAGCTGTGGAGGGAGGCAATTTTGGAGCAAGCTGTTCGAGAGACTGGTGTCGGGAGACTCCATTTCAGAATGTTGTTACCGGGACTGCATCGGTGGACCTCCATAACAGCAAATTTGGTGCCGTTCCCTGAGCAATTACTCAATCATTAATGGGTTAGCAATGGCGCCACGTGGAACACGATCGTATCCAATGAAAAATAGTGCCCAATTCGCCGGAGTCAGCATTGACACTGGATAGGCTGACAAGCTGCAACCGCAACACTCCACTCCCCACACATACTCATCCCAACCAACAAGAAAAGCAGCACCCTGGTTCACCGATGCTCAACTGGAGACCCCGCTGGACGCAGTGGGGGAGAGGCAGACCACCCTGTACTCCGGGCTGGGAAGGAGGTTGCCACCTGTCGCTGTACACTGCGACTGGGTGCGGGTGGGAGATGCCAGGACCAGTCCACAGTGCCGTAAAACACTGCACGGCTTGCTCAGGGTGGCTAGGCTGAGCAGTCAGCACTGTGCCCCTGGCACTAACCCCTGACCCACACACCCATAGCGGTCCCTCCCCCCCCCCCCCCCCCCCGCACCCAGAGGGCGACTGAACCCCCCACCCTGCACTACATGCCAGCACACATACTGGCAACCGAATGCCCTGGCCATGAAGGCCACCAGCTATCCCCCCCCTGTGCTGCATGCGTCCGCCTGTCTAACATTGTGCATTTTCTGCCTCCACCACCCTCCCCAACCCCCCTCCCCCAGGAGAAGAAGGCACACAACCGACAGGAGAGGGAAAAGATCAGAGGGGGACAGGTGAACCTGCGGCTCCTCATTTCACAGAATAGACCACTGGACCTGACCAGTATTATGGGAGAACACCAAAGTATACCATGGGGTTCACCTGACCCACAACTTTAAATAGATTTTGGTTATGGGGAGCACAAGGACCCACTTTACAGGAGTGATGCAACAGAGAGAAAAATGTGTTTAAAACAAACAATGTTTATTCTATGAGTCCAGTTAACATTTTATAAACACACAGCAAACATCTTATCAACTACAAACACTGACACATTTTGAAATACAATATTCTATAGGTAACCCTTAATAACTTCCCAAACAACATCCATCAGTTGAATCTTTTTAAAAATAAAGACAGCAGGTTTAAATGCTCTACAGAAACAGGTATGACTTTGAAAACACCAGTGATCTGGAGACATTCCTTAGCTTGGAGAGAGAGAGATCATTATACAGCTGCTTGCTTTGAATGCAGCTCTCCAACTCTGAAATCTAAACTAAACACACGGCAGCTGCCAGCTCAAAACAAAAGTAAAAGACAGATAGCCCAGCTCAACCCACACACTGACATGACTGCAGCTATTTGATAAACAGCCATTTCTTAAAGATGTATCTACCTGACACCAGTGCCTACAGTGGCCTCACCGACATGTTGGATCGCCTGGGTTTCTGGTGCTTGAATGAAGGTTGGAACTGGGGCTACAGGTGCCTCCCCCCCTTCTTGGCTCACTGGAACATCGCTCACTTGCTCTTTGTCACTCGAGATTACGATGCTCTCTGGTTGTGCTGATCCAGGCACTGGGTCATCCTGGTCAAACACATAAATGTGTGAGTGGTCTGTGGAGCTGCATAATGAAATTGTCATCAGCTCTTCCTCAGGGTCAGTCTCAGAGTTGCCTACTACTGAAACATCCAAGTCGCTGTCATCGCATATCACACAGGGTGAGCAAGGGAGTTGCAGTTCCCCATGGCAGGTGTGTCGCCATCCCAACCATAACCCCCACAACCCCCCTCCACTATCACCACGCCCACACATCCCCCTCCACCATAACCACCCCCATATCCACTCCATCACCACCCACAAGCCCCTGCAACCACCAACCCCACACACCCCCTTCACCACCACCACCCCCAAAAACCCCCTCCACCACCACCACTCCAGCCCCCCCACCATCACCCCGACACCCCCTTTATAACCACCCCTATACCCACTCCATCACCACCCACAACCCCCACCACTCCCACACACACCCTCCACCACCACCACCCCAACAACCCCCTCCACCACCACCACCCCAGCCCCCCCACCATCACCCCGACACCCCCTTTATAACCACCCCTATACCCACTCCATCAACACCCACAACCCCCACCACTCCCACACACACCCTCCACCACCACCACCCCAACAACCCCCTCCACCATCGCCCCGACACCCCCCCTTCATAACCACCACCACCCCAACACCCAGCCTCCAATACCACCACACACCAACCTAACACACAGTCCAACCATGCGTCATGTCGCGTGTCTCCTGCAGATAAGGCGGGCCCTTCTAGTGTCCCCTGCCCCCACAACCACAACTCCAGGTGGAGAGCAGCGAGAAACAGGATGAGGATAGTGATGGGAACCCTCAACCCACAACCCGAGACACCCTGGAGCACCACTCCGGGGATGATACTGACTTCCCAACACAGCTGTCTCATACACCCTCCACCATCCCAGAGACACTCACTTTGGTTGGGCATAGAACATAGAACAGTACAGCACAGAACAGTGAAGAGGCCCCTGGGACACTATCTGGTGGGGACCACAGATGTGCAGCGGTACAGCAGGTAGAGGTAGGAACCCACAAAGGGCGTACTGTCGGAAGCGGCCCCGCCCCAGTCACCAGTCCGGACGGGTTTCAGGCTTCTCGAAAGGCCGGCCCCATTGATACTGGAGATGCCGTCTAAGAGCCAGGGAATACATGAGGGGGTGTCAGCAACAGTTCAGCACCTGCAGGTGTTTGAATGGTCCAACCATGTGCAGGAGCAGGAGGTGGTGCCGACCATGCATGCAACCCAGGCGAACACAGCACGGGTGGCATCTATAGTGGAGGCTTTGGGAGCAAAGGTTTCGACCATGGGTCAAGATGTCCAAGGCCTGGGACACTCTGTGCAACAAGAATTCAGAGGATAGACTAAAAAGCAGGACCTCTCGTGTTTTAATCTTTGGAATACACCCAGTGCCATGTGCCAGTGAGTACAGAAATCGGAGAATAGCTCAGAATAGAATGCGTGGCTTAAGAGTTGGTGCAGGAGGGAGAGTTTTAGATTCTATTACAATCCCAATCCAGACCCCAACAGTGGCTAGGATACTGAACTGAACCCCCAATATTTTAGTTTATTTTAAGACTGTACGGAAAGAATGATTCGCTCCAGGAATGATTGCATGAAAAAAGACAAGGCTTTGGTATTTCTAAAACAAAACTTTATTGTGAATACAATATTTAACTTTTAAATTCACACCCAAAAATAACAATTTACAATTGCCCCTTAACTCAACTCTCCAATTTCCCATTAAACAGCATGAAAAGAAACATACAGCTCTTAATCCATCGTAAAATTAGCAGGGCATCGAGTATTACTTGCTTCAGACTCTGGCTGAATATCTTCAAATAGTTCCTTCAGCGAGGTTGTTTTCGCCTCTTTCTGGTCTTCAGATACGACTGCTCTGTTTTGAAATATTATTACTCTTTTTTTACTATCCGACTTGGAAAGAAAACTGTCTTTACTTTTGGTCTCACGATAAACAAGGGTTGTGAGATAGATATCAGACTTCACTTCCAAAAGCCTTTCTCTAAAAACCCTGGCCGGGATTCTCCCTCCAGTGACGCCAGAATCGGAAACAGATTGGACGGCGAAATCATGGCGGGCACTGGGTGCACATCGGATTGCCCTGCTCCGGTGCCTTGACAATGGCATCAATGCATTCTACTCCGCATGTACAGTAAGCACCATTGACATATCATTAGCGGGCCCAACCTGCTGTTCTCCTGGGCTACAGAGATGCCCTGCCTCTGCCAGGATGAATGACCGACGGCGAGTTTCACTTGTGGTTTCAAAAATCGGGAAACAGGCACCAAATAGTAGGGGGCGACCAGGAATGGGCTGTGGGGTCACCCCTGACATAACAGCCCATCTATTGGTCACCCCTGTTACCACCCACAGGACCGGGGTGGCCAAGCACAGACTGCCATTGCCACAGTCTGCAAGGCAGCCATGTTGCTATGCAGATCACTGACCACCCACCGTGGCCCATGGTAGTGTAGAGTGATACCCGCCTTATGGGTGCACCCACCCCAGCACCCCCCACACCCGAGCCACCACCCTCCACCCCCGCAACCCAGTCCCCATCCTCCACCCCACCACCCCTCACAGCAGCCCCCACTCTCCAACCCACCACCCCACACCCGAGCCACCACCCTCCATCTCACCACAACTGTAACCCAGCCTCATCCTCCACCCCGCCAACTCCCCACCCAAACTGGGTGCCCCCCACCATCAGGGCAGCACGTGGCCGACACAAGGGCAACTCCCACAGTAACCCCTGTATCGGGGCACAGGACGTGAGTGTGGTAGTCACCACTGTTATATTATATTGTATATATTGGTATTATGGTAAGGCCCCTGTACTACAGGTACGGGGGTAGATTCCTGCCTGCTGGCTCCGCCCAGTCGGCGGAGTATAAATGTGTGTGCTCTCCGAACAGCAGCCATTTCGCCAGCTGCTGTAGGAGGCCTCACATCTCTGTGTAATAAAGCCTCGATTACTCTCTACTCTCGTCTCGTCGTAATTGATAGTGCATCAATTTATTACACAGAGATTTTCCAGAGACGGACCTCCGCATCAAGCCGGATCACCTGCAGCTGCATCCTCAAGCAGACAACGCCAAACAGGACTTCGCACAGTGGCTAGCTTGCTTTGAAGACTACATCGGGTCAGCGCCTGACCCAATCTCAGAAGCACAGAAGCTCCAGATTCTGTACACGCGGCTGAGCACCAACGTCTTTCCCCTCGTCCAGGACGCGCCTACCTACGCAGAGGCCATGACGCTACTGAAGGAGAATTACGCTCAGCAGACCAACAAGATCTACACCAGGCACATCCTGTCCACACGGCACCAACTTCCCGGTGAGTCTGTGGAAGATTTCTGGCGTGCCCTGCTCGCCCTGGTGAGAGACTGTGATTGCCAGGCCATTTCGGCTGCTGAACATTCGAACCTGCTGATGAGAGACACGTTCGTTACTGGCGTAGGGTCTGACTACATCCGTCAGCGCCTCTTAGAAGGTGCCACGCTTGACCTCGCGGCGACCAAGAAACTAGCACTCACGCTCACAGTCGCCTCACGCAACGTACAGGCTTATGCCCCCGACCACACAGCCCACTCACCCTGTGCATCATGGACCCCGCCAGCGGCCACCTCATCGTGGGCCCCATCAGCGACTGCCCTCAGCCAACCCCATGCCTGCGCAGCGCAGCAGCCAACCAACCCCGGGGGATGCAAGTGCTACTTCTGGGGACAGAGAAAACACCACCAGCAGCGCTGCACGGCACGGAGCACGCTCTGCAGGGCCTATGGCAAGAAGGGACATTTCAGCTGCAGTGTTCCAGGCCCGCTCAATCCCGTTATTGTCCTTGCACCCCCCCCCCCCCACGTGCGGCCAGTTGGCACAGCCAACTTCCTCTCCTCAGACCACGTGCGGCCCGTGGGTGCCGCCATCTTGATTGCCTCAGAACCAATGGGCACCGCCATCTCATTGGGCCGCTCATCGCCTGCAACTGCCGATGACCAGCCGCGACCGCACAACCTCCGACCGTGTCGACAAAGGTGAAGGTCGACGGGCACGAGATATCCTGCCTTCTGGACTCCAGGAGCACTGAGAACTTCATCCACCCCGATACGGTAGGGCGCTGCTCCCTCGCGGTACACACCGTGACCCAAAGAATCACCCTGGCCTCCGGATCCCACACCGTGGCGATCCGGGGGTACAGCATCGCCACCCTCACCGTCCAGGGCGTAGAGTTCAGCGACTTCCGGCTCTACGTCCACCCCAACCTCTGTGCTGCCTTGCTACCATGCTAAAATGCTTTTCTTTCACCCCCTGAGGACAATAGAAGCCAGAATTCAACCAGAAATGGAGGCCTTCATCCCAGTCGCCGCAGCCTTCGGGGATGTACTGATGGTGTACAAGCTGAAGTTGCTCGAGGAGGACCCTGCAGCAGCAAAGCCTGCCCCAGAGGAACGAGACACAGCCCGTGAGGATGGGAGCAGGCCACCCAACAGGCAGAGGAGGTGGAAAGGAGGCAACGCTTGTCATTCGAGTACCTGCTGGACCGGGCATGCCGTCAAAGATGCTGGCTGAGCGGAGAGACAATGCAACATATCCGCCAGATCATGGCGCACCTGGCACCACGGGTATATGGGGGAGGACTCACGCTCTCGGTGGCCATCAAGGTGATCATCGCCCTGAATGTTAATGCCATGGGGTTCTTCAAGGTGCCAAATGGGGACCTGTCCAGGATCTCATGGACCTCAGTGCACAGGTGTATCAATGCCATCATGGAGGCCCTTTATGCGCGGTCGGCACAATACATTAAATTCAATGTGGACTGAGCCTGGGCAGCTGAGTTTGCAGTCATTGCCGAGATGCCCCAGGTCCAGGGTGTGATCGACGAGATGCATGTCTCCCTACCAGCACTGGCGCCTGACAGGATTTGATTGGATTGGATTGGATTTGCCGTTCCACACAAACTGAAAGGGGTTCCACTCGATGAAAATACAGCTGGAGTGTGACAATCAGCTCCGCATCATGCATGTCTGTGCCCGATATGTGGGCAGTGTGAATGATGCCTTCATCCTGGCACACTTTGAGGTGCACCCCCATCTTAGGGGTTGGTTCCTGAGCGACAGTGGTTATCTGCTGCAGCCGTGGCTGATGACACATATCCGGAGGCCACAGACCGACGCTGAAACCCATTACAATGATGTCCATGCCGTGGCCAGGGACGTGATTGAGCGATGCTTTGGCATCCTGAAGATGCGGTTCAGCTGCCTGGCCGCTCTGAGGGGCCCTCCGGTATAGTGCTGGGAGAGTTTCCCCACATTGTGGTAGCCTGCTTCAGCCTCCAAAACATCGCGCAGCAGAGGGGAGACATACTGGAGGAGGAGGATGAATGCCAGAGTCCCGTGTGTGACCACCAACCTCAATATTGCACGGGTGCGCAAAGACGTCGATCAGACGCTCAACGTCATTTTGTGCAATTTTACATGCGTTCAGGTCGGGCCTCAGGGGCCCCAAAAGGATATCCTCAGCTTTCTTAGGCCTCCTCTGTTGGTGATTACCCCATCCTTCGTCCACACACCTGCCTCACAGCCCCTCCTCCCCACCACCTCTCTCTCACTACCTGCCTGAGCAAATTTCCGATCCCAGCACCAAACCAGGCGGTGATGTCTGCTACGTTTTGGCAGGAGTTGGATGTGGAAATGAAATATCGGGAATGGCCCAGCAAGGCCCCTCACAGGCAATTCTAAAATCAGGGCCAGAGTTTTAACAAATGATTCATGAAGGTTTCCTGCTACACTTTTGCTTTACCGTTTGATATCCCTATTTAGCAAATCTAGAATTGCATTTGGTGTTTTAAAAAGGCTTCATCAGTGTCCTCCCACTTTAAAAATCAATCCGAAACATTAGCCTTTCTGCTCCTCTTCCTATGATAGGTTTATCATTTAGTGCATTCATCTCTTTATTCTTCCAAAATCTATACCGCACATTTCTCGGCAGTAAATTTTACCTGGCAGCTATCTGCACGACTTGCAAACCCATCTCCATCTCCAGAGGTTGCGCACATTCCTCGGCCCAACATCTGCTTCAAACCTTTTCTCATTGACACTTTTTGTAGAGTGCACATTTTCCACTGTTCCCCAAAAGGAATATTGTAAATTCTCCTGCGCTTGAAACCCCATCACATAAATTTGCATCAGACACATCACTATAAACTATGAGTTTCAAGTGCCAAAGGTCACCTAAAACGGTGAACCTCAAAACACACTCCTGCATTTTTAGTTTGACCAATGCTTTATTTGCTCTTACTACGTCTTCCACTTTGGGATTATTCATTTTTGTACTCAACTCTAAGACATCAAAACTAACATCCGGTCTAGTTCATCTGCCTTACCAATTCAGTTGCCCAATTAAACTTCACAGTTGCTCTTTTTCCATCTTTGAAACCATTGTGTCTTTTTGTGAAACCCGACCACAACTAATTGCTATTGGGCTGATGCTCTCCAAATAAGATTGCTGATGTAAAGTTGCCCCAAACTAAATTCTTCCGATTTCCAGTCCAATGTATTTAAATGCACCAGAAGCCTGACTTCCAACCCTGAATTCTTTCCTCAAACCAGGGATTACAATAGGTTTGAAATCACTAGTCCCACCCCACAAAACATTACCGACATGCATCATAAAGATGCCAGAAAGATTTATTTTATAGTGCCAGTAAAACATTGCCGGATCTGCTTTCAACCGGCAACAGCCTAACTTTAACAAAACTGACCCTACCGAAAAATACCAGACTCTAGACGCATCATTTAATCCAGATACACATTTGTTCAACTTCCAGAGTATCCCTTCTGTGCTAGCTGCCTCTTTAGGAGGACGGAGAAAAATGTCTATCTGAAGCTGATGCCCCTGCAAAAAGGCAGCTTTTATATCTATAGATTGGCATTCCCATGCCTTTGTGGCCAATAGAGCCAAGAACATCTTTAAAATAATCTTTCCTGTCGTAGGTGAATATACCCTTAAATCCTGATCTTCTAAGTTTTCTTCAAAATCCCCTTGCCACAAGCCTGGCCTTTGCTTTCTAAGTTCCATTCAGAAGAACCTTTTCTGTGCAAATCCATCTGTGGATAGAGTTCTTTGTCCCCTATCCGGTACTTCCATGTATACCCCAAATTCACTCCAACTATGCAGTTCTTGCTGTTTGGCATCTAACTACCAAACTACGTCCCCTTTCCTGCCTGGTATCTCGTTCTGTACTGCTACTGCTTGATCTTTCTCTTCTGTAGCGGGATGTCCTTTCAATAGTTCTCGACCTTTTCCTGCGAACCTGTTCACTATCCGATGTACTATCCCCTTCAGGTGTACTATCCTCCCCTAGACCCTTCAGGCAAGTATGTCACTTTTGTACCAACCTTTGGCAGTTGCCCTTTCGGAAAAATGGCCTGATCGAATTTATCAGAAGTGTCGTGTTCCTCTACAGAAACCCTGTCTATATCAGTTAACTGGTTCTCATAGTTCTGTAACACATGCGTACCAGATGACTCTGGTTCCTCGTCTTGTCTGTCTGCTCTGTCTAAATTTGAAAATTTGTAATCGGTACCCATTATCCTTGATGAATGTACCCTAACAGTTTGATTACCATGTTGCAAAATAAATGTTTTGCCATCTATGCCTATGATCTTCCCTAGGCCTTTCCATTCATTAGAATTGTCTCTCTTATAGTATACCATTTCTCCTTGTTGAAAAACGGCTCTGCGAATTCTTTCAGAGACTTCTGCTCACAAAAAAGCATTTCTACTGCTATGTAATGCAAAAGCAGAGCTAATCATAGTCCCTTCCCAAGCTGGTGGCTGGTCATACAAAATGGACAGAATTTTATGATTTCTACCAAACACAATTGATAGGGACTATAGCCCCCAACCATCTGCAATGAATTCTTTGCGTGTACCGCCCATGCTAAAGCTGAATTTAACTTGCAGTTTGGTCTATCTGCCGGAGCATGTCATCTATTACAGCATGGTTTCTTTCACACACACCATTACTAAATGGGCTTTCTGCAGCCATATTCATAACTGTGATATTCACATTTTCACACATATCCCTAAACTCATCATTAGCAAATTCTCCCCCATTGTCCGTAAGGAATTTTGCCGATGGGCCCATTCGTGTCCCGATCCATTTTTCCACGATTTGATCAAGAATTACTTTCTTTTCTTTACTTCGTACAATAGTTGATTGACTAAATCGTGTTGCTAAATCTACAAATGCAAAATAAATATATTGTTAGCTTTATCCCAGATCTTAAGGTCCATGGCAACAATGTTGTTAAAATCCCTGGCCAAAGGTATAGTTACTATTGGTCGTGATGGTGTCCTTCATATTTCCTACAAACTTCACAGTGATCACTAACCTGTTCTATCAGTTTAGTATAGTCTTCATTCCTTACCCCTGCATCCTTTAATACATTTTTCGGCCTCCGAGGAGACGGATGCACAAATTGTCTATGCAGTTTTAATACAACAAGCTTTTTGTCAGCTAAAGTCCCATTTCCAAATGCCATTAACATATCCTTAACAACTGTACCTGAAATATTATTTACCAGTGATGGGATTGTGCAAATTGTAAGTCCACCATCTTTCCAAAAACTGTTGCCTTATCCTGTTCCATATCCAGTTTCATGTGTGCTTTCTTCATCGACAGTCTGCTCAGAACCAGCCTTTTACCGAAGAAGACCTTGACCGAGAGAGAGGAGAGGATTGGGACAGCAGCCGCCAGCAAGTAAGTGTCTCACAACGATCGCTACCAGAGATAGACAGTCCCGACCCCTTTTTAACCAGTACCAACCTGAAGTCTGCGGACTCACTTAATACGACGTCCGTGCTAATGAAATGATTCACTCCGGCAATATTGCAAGACATCAACTTTCTTTTCAGCAACTTCAAAGTATTATCATTCCCAAACCTGAAACTTGTGAAACTTTCAAATTCCTTAACCTTGTTACGATTTTCAGCATTCAAGGAGTCCAGGCAACATTTTAACCAGTCAATTCCACACACAGTAGATGTGCAGCCATTGTCCAATACAGCACAATTGAAGGATTCTGCAAACAACACCCTCATTACCGGAGTAAAACTGCTTGTTAATAGGACAATTCCTTCTTTCTGGTCTCTATCTTTTTCTTCTTCTGACTCTTCCGTGTCATCTGTCACTTCAAACACTCTATTATAATGTGTTGGACAGTTGAAAGCATAATGGTATTGAGAGTCACACCGTAAACATTGATTTACCATACCCCGGGCATTTCTGGGGTTCATTCCTATTTCCATTCTCCATGTCCCCCCTCCTATTATCAGTTCTAAATGGGTTTCTATCCTCATAATTTCTGGGTCCCGATCTCCTTCCATACTCTTGTAACCTGTTTGTAGCCGTAAGTTTTTGCCATTCTGTCAGTAGTGTATCTTCCATACTCTGCTTTATTGCTGACTGTCCTATTTGGGTCATCAGAGCCAGAGAAATCGAAACATTTTTAAGGCCTCGGTCTTCTGATCGAATAAGATATCCTTATCCGCAAACTAATATCCTGTCAAAACCAGGAGCCTAATGTAGCCACCGAAGTTGGCCATTCCCTCAATACAAAATGGAGGAACGCAAAGCTTGCAGATTAAAATGGACAAAGTTTGCAGCAGTGTATTCGCCATTCCCACTGACTTCTCAAAGCCATTGACTTCACCTACAGGTCCCTCTGTGGCCTCACGCTTCCTCATTCCATAATCTTGTCCAGCCCTGTGCCCCTGTGCATGCTCTCCTTGGTCCTCCGACACCAGCTTAGCTGACATTGCTTCACAATTAGCATCTCTCCTTCAGCCAATTTATCCAACCCCCTGAATCTTCTGCTTTAGCATCCAGGCTTTGCTGCTTCCTTCTCTGCCTCCAGAAAAACTTGAATGGACCCTCCTCCTATTGCTTATTCAAATCATAGAATGGCCACCATACAGAAATGGGTGGCACGATAGCACAGTGGTTGCTTCACAGCACCAGGGTCCCAGGTTTGATTCCCAGCTTGGCTCACTGTCTGTGAGGAGTCTGCACGTTCTCCCCGTGTCTGCGTGGGTTTCTTCCGGCTGCTCCGGTTTCCTCCCACAAGTCCCGAACAACGTTCTGTTAGGTGAATTGGACATTCTGAATTCTCCCTCTGTGTACCCAAACAGGCGCCGGAATGTGGCGACTCGGGGATTTTCACAGTAACTTCACTGCAGTGTTAATGTAAGCCTACTTGTGACAATAAAGATTATTTCTTTAAAATAAATAAATAAGTAAAGAGAGGAGATGGTGGTGCAGTGAATACGTCACTCAATTAATAATCCAGAGGCTCAGGCAAATCCTCTGTGGTAGGTTCAAATCCCACCGCAGGAGTTGGGACTGGAAACCACACTTAACATTACTGAGACTAATCCAAATTATCTTCTTAACTCAAATTTAGCACATACATTTGGAATATAAAGCTGGTCACAATAATAGCTGTCATAAAGCCATTATTGATTGGTGTGAAAACCAGGGCCGGCTCAAGGTACCGGCAACTCGGGCAGTCGCCCGGGGCGCCATGTGCTAGGGGGCGCTAGGAACCCTTTACAAATGTTCAGTCATTGCTGTGAATTGCTGGTACAGTGATATTTCTTTAGTGACTTTTGAACAAGTCCTCAACGGGAAGGGAAAACGCATATTTGGTTTGATATCTGCCGAGATAGTGAAGCAAGCCCGGTTCTACATTTGGGTTCACATATGGAGGGGGAGGGGTGGGGGATTGGTAAACACAACCATCGGGCCTGCTGCTGGGGCCACAGGGCTGCCCCGCCGCCTATAAATGTCAATAACGTCTTGTTAGAATCAAATACCTGCAGCACTCCACCACCTCTTAGATCAAAGCAAATCACTGAGGATGCCGGAGACAGAGACAATCCCCCCTCCCATCCCCCCCCACCCCACCCAGAACAGACAGAACAATCTCAGCAGGTCTGACAGCCTCTGTGGAGACAGAGATCTGCAGATGGGATTAGCTTTGTATTTGCAGCTCTGCTTCCCGTTCACTGGACGAAGAATGATCCGGACTCCAAACCTTAGCTCCGAGGTTCTCTCTCCACTTCCTGTGACCCCCAACCAAAAAAAAAGGTTAAGAGTTCCAGTCGCCTGAACCAACAGCCTTGGCTCGGGAAATACTAATTCTGTTGTAAGAAATCTGCAACAACAACAAACATATTGACCAGACAAGAGAACAAGGTGAAGTGATATTCTGTCAGCGGAGATTCCCTCTGTGGACGGGGCAGACAGGCTTGGGGGTGGGGGGGGGGGGGGGGGGGGGGGGGATGGATAATTCCCTCAATTATACACTGTCTCACCCAATGAGTAGATGAGTAGAGTAAAATAAGAATTAATCACAGGTGCGTTTGCCAGTGTATTTGGTGTGTTAACCATCAATAAATCACATTTTCTTACTGTCGTTAATGATTACAGAGAAATGGACACCAATTTGTAGCAATCTGAGTTTTGGCAGAGAATTCCGTTTTGTCATTGGGAGGAGAAGGTAACAATGCTGTCAACTTTCAGCCTCTCTCTCTCTCTCTCCTTTCTCTCTCGCTCCTCTTTCTCAGTGCCCAGTAGTGACATCATCAGGCAGTGTTAATAAGGTGGGGTGTGCGGGCAGAGTCTGTCCTCAGGTACTCCAAACCCTCCACTGGACAACAATGCAGAGATCACCCATTGAAAAAACCAATGCCTTCTCCAAACTCTTCTTCAGGTAAGCTCCTTCCGCATTCCGAGCCACCCCTCTCTTCCTCTCTCTCTCTCTATCTCACTCCTCTTGTTCTCACCGCGGGGAGGGGGTGAAATGAATCGTTCCCACATTTTTCCCGGAATCGCTGCAGGGTTGGTATTGATTAACCTGCCCCTGGCTCACAGTCCCGCGCGCCCAGCCTGAAATGCCACGGCCATGTCCATTTCACACGAGCGGCGTTGCTGCACTTCGGGCATTTCAAGGTCCAGGGCAATGACTCCCACCAAGTGGCAACTGACCTTACCCCGGTCTTGCTGTTTGCCAATCAGCTCCCTAACTCGCCGGAGAAACCAGAGCTTCACCGGAGCGCCGGAGACGCTTCAGCTGTCTGTCCTTTGAAGTCTCAAAACTCTTCCGAAACTTTGATCCAACTTTTTTTCACCCCCTTGACCACACGCCTGAGACCGCTTGACAGTGCAGAGGCCAGCAATCACGAGTTCGCTTCAGACGTCCTTTTGCAGCCGCGAAAAGGGAAAAGTCTGACATCTGGTTAAAGTTACTGAATGTGCAGCACATGCATCTGAGGGAGAAAGTTTCGCGGATCGTCGCTCGGGTGATTCAGAAACATTTCATTTGTTATCAATTGGACAGCGTTCGGGTCCTGTCCTGACCATCATGGTATGTTTTGAGGGGCAGACACTTTTTGTTTTTTAAATGAGAGACAGGTTAGTTGTGTACACAGTGAATTGAAGATCGGTCCTGGACAGAATATAGAAACGAAAAAATTTCTACCCATTAAAAGTTGTGAGGCTAAATGAGAACTATTTGCCAAATGGCTCTGGGGTGACTCATGTGTCCAGCAGTGGGTCCAGGAAGCGGTTCGCGTTACTGGACAGAGTGGCTGAGCTGTGAACGCCGCCAAGTTGTATTGTAACTGCTGAATTTTTATTCTACATTTTCAGTTTTTCTCCTTGTGAACATTTTTAAAAATTATACTTGTAAGGGCGCCGAAGTTCAGCTTGCCCGGGGCGCCAGCAACCCTAGGGCCGGCGCTGGTGAAAACCCATCTGATTCAGTAACTTCTCAGTGAACATTTTCTCCTTTAACGTATCTCATTTGCACCATACCAGAGGTGTGGCAATGGGTACCAGTTTTGTCTGTCTCCTTATGGGGTATGTGGAACATTCCTTGCTCTAGTCCTTCTCCGGCCCCACCCCAACTTTACATCGGCATCTTTTATCGGTACATCGGCAACTATTTCGTTGTCACTTCATGTTCCCATCTGGACCTTGAAAAATCTATTAATTTTGCTTCCACTTTCTACCCCTCTATCATCTTCACATGGTCCACCTCCGACACTTCCCTTCCCTACTTTGACCTTTCCATTTCAATTTCTGGGGATAGACTGTCCACTAGCATCCATTACAAACCCACCGACTCCCACAGATACCTCCACTACAGCTCTTCACACCGAACCTCCTATAAGGACTTCATCCCATTTTCCCATTCCCTTCGCATCTGTCCCGACGATGCCACTTTCCAAAACGGTGCTGCGGACATGTCTTCATTCTTCCTTCATCCCACCCATTGTGGTCGGCAGGACTCTCAACCGTGTCCGACTCATCTCCCGCACCTCTGTTCTCATCCCTTTCCCTCCCTCCCCAGACCAGGAGAGCACCCCTCCATTTCCTTACTTTTCACCCCCCACTCCCCCCCCCCCCCCCCCCCCCCCCCCCAGCCTCCGCATTCAAAGAATCATCCTCCGCCAGTTCCACCAGCTCCAACATGATGGCACCACCAAACACATCTTCCCCTCATTCCCCTTGTCAGCATTTCACAGGCACCATTCCCTCTGGGATACCGTGGTCCACTTCTCCAACACCCCCAAGACCTCACCCTTTCCCCACGGCACCTTCCCGTGCAATCGCAGAAGGTGTAACGCCTGCCCCTTCACCTCCACCCTGCTCAGCCCCCTTCAACAGGAGTTTCCAAAGCAACACCTTCTACCATCTTCAAGGACAAGGACAGCAGATGTACGGGAACCAACACCACCTGCAGATCCTCCCACCAGGAACGCACCATCCTGACTTGAAAATATATCGCTGCTCCTTCACCGTCACTGGGGTTTCCTCCCTAACAACTTTGCAGGGGCATCCACAACACATGGACTGTAGCGATTCAAGAAAGCAGCTCACCGCCAACTTCTCAAGGGCAATTAGGGACGGGCAACAAATGCTGGCTTTGCCAGAGCTGATTACATCCAATGAGTTTTACAGCTAATGGTAAGACCAAAATTAGGGGCTTTAATTGTCATTGATAAATCCGAGGACGCATTTGAGAGAAAGTTCGACACTGAGAGTTAGCATGGTCCAGGACACTGTGGGTTCCAGGCCCACTCCGGAGATTTGAGCAGATATATCTAAACTGCTAATCCAGTGCAATAATGAGGGAGTGCTGCACTGCCTGAGGTGCAGACTTTCAGGTGAGGCTATAAATGTAGGCGCCGTCCGTTCTCTCAGGTGAATGTAAAAGATTTCACGGTGCTGAGCCACAAGGCCCCCTGAACGACTTGCTGATGGAGTTAGATGAAGATGGGTGGGATCAGGCTCATGTGGTGCATGAACATGGTGCTGAATGGTCTGATTTTGCATGGCAAATACTTGGTAATGTTTTGCATGTGTTGTCACTTTTGTAATGCAGGGAATTCAGATATAGGGAATGTCCTTCCTGAATGGTAAATCACAGGATAACCCTTTGCTCCGTTTCCATTGCACTTATGACTTCAATTAAGGCGCACTAATCCACAGTTACACATGAGGAGGAGATAAACTAAGGACTGCCAGCAACAACGATCAGAGTTGACAAAATGTCTAAGCATTTATAAACTAAAATTACCTGGCGTTGGAAATAAGCTTTCATGGTCCTATAAAAATGATTCCTATCTCCCATAGAAATGACAAAGATACAGAAAGTCGTTTAAGATGCTTACCCTTCAGAAAATTATGTGTCTCTACCCCCACCCCCTGGGAAATGTCAAAGGAAAAACTCTAGAAGCAATGTAAAGCCACTTCAGTCTACTTTTCAGAATTAGGTAGCACTTGTTAAATCATAGAAACACGGAGCGGGAGGAAGCCGTTTGGCCCTTCCAGCCTGCTCTTCCATTCCATATGATTATCGACGTTCCCCTCATTTCCTTTGATCCCCATCGCTATGAGTCCGATATCTAACTGCTTCATTTGGGAGACTATGGATGCCGTTCAACAGCACGGCATGGCATAACATGGCCGATAGAAGCCAGAAGACCCCACCCATTCTAACCAGCTCGCGTCTCCTCGCGAGATGTTGCGATGAGAATCCCGCCCATTGTGGGCGGGGTCAATTTTTGGTAAATTTGCATGTTCGAGTGAGACAGCTAGTCTCACTTTAATATGCAGTTTCCCGACACCTGAGGCATTGGGATCTATCCCCTTTGCCTAAGAGACCTCAGACAAGCACCATTGAATACTGGTCTCCACAAACGAACGGGGACCAGACAAGCGGCACTCGTGGGGGTCTCCTAGGTGATCAGAGGCCCCCTGGCGCCTACCTTTGGGCATAGAGGTAGCCTGGCAGTGCTACCTGGAACTTCCAAAGTGCCCAGGTGGTTCTGACAGGGGCACTGCCAAGGGGCTAGTTGGCAACTGTCAAGGTGCCAGGCTAGCATTTTTTGTTCGGTGGCGATTAGGCTGTGGGTGCTCTATGTGGGTATTGGGGGTGCCCAGGGACCCCCCACATAGTGAGTTGGCACTTGGTGAGGTGGTTGTGTCGGGCGCTCCAGAGATCGGGACGCCGTTTAAAAATGGAATCCCGATCGCTCGCTACACTGAAGAGTTCCGGCGAGCGGAGCACCTCAGTGAAGAAAATGGGGCTATGTGCTGCTTCGGCAGCACATTCCCCCTGAGGCCCTCTATTAACCTGAGAGACTTTAATAGCCTTCTCGGTGCTGTGATCAGCAGGGAACACATGGCTAAACATGCCCGCTATGGAACTTCGTTCCCATTTAGTCAAATCGCACCCTATGTTCTCCAGCCACAGGTGAATTGCAATCGGTTTATGATTCCCCTGCGAGTGCAAACCAGCAAACAATTCAGTGCTCCTTGCTGTGCAAATTCATGCAATTCGCGGAATATAAGGGATTCCCGAGAGAATCCCGCTATCAGGCCGCCATTTCGATTCGGTGGCCCGATGGTTAGCACTGTTGCTTCACAGCGCCAGAGTCCCAGGTTTGATTCCCTGCTGGGTCACTGTCTGTGCAGAGTCTGCACGTTCTCCCCCGTGTCTGCATGGGTTTCCTCCGGGTGCTCCGGTTTCCTCCCGCATGTTACGGAAAACGTGCTTGTTAGGTGAATTGGGCATTCTGAATTCTCCCTCTGTGTACCTGAACAGGCACCCGAGTGTGGCGACTCGGGGATTTTCACAGTAACTTCATTGCAGTGTTAATGTTAGCCTACTTGTGACAATAATAAAGATTATTATTGCTAGCGAGGTCCTGTAGCCGGCCCCCCTCCACCCCCTACACAGCAAATCAGCCATGAACGCCCCCCCCCCCACCCCCCGCCCCCCCCACCGCCACCCCCCCCATACCCCATCACACAAGCTCCCATTCCTGGATTGGCTGGGTACCCCCCCACCCTCAAGTGCGGGGGTGACCTGGCATTCCCACACTGCCAGACACCCCAACAGGACCCAAGTAATAAGATGATCACCCCAGGGACCCCGATAATAGGGAAACTCCCCAGTGACCCCTAACAAAGGAAGACCCCCAGCAGGGACACCTGATGTTGGGAGGTCCCCCAGAGACTCATGTAATAGGAAGAGGACCATCCCAGGGACCCCCTGACAAAATGGAGTGCCACAGGAATCCCTATAATAGCGGGGGGACCCCCACTGACCCCCTGCTCAGATTCTCCCCTCCTCCCCTCAGAATGGGGACTCCTGTCTGAAAGCTAGACAGCAGATCAGACAGGGGCAGTGAGAAGAATTACAGATGTAACACTTACCTTGACGTTCCACATGTCCAATCCTGGAAGGAACACACTGTGACCTGCATCTGGTTCCCTCAGATCCACGAGCTGCAAGCCATTCAGAGCTTTCTAGTAGTGGTCTATGATTGATAGTTTCTACAAAACATCTGCAGATTTGATTCATTCATCTCCCTTCATGGGCCAATGGTCTAAGTGGTTAAACCCCAATGTTCATAAACGTTGACCACACCAGAGACTAAGTGCATTCCAATCATTTAAAAATGGCATCCTGATCTCTCACCTGATGCGACCCCCCCCCCCCCCCCTCCAAGTCCCAACTCACATACAAGGTGGGTCCTCAACCCACCCCCACACAGGGCACCCAACCCCCAAAAAATGTCACTTGGCAGTGCAACTGCCAGCTCCACCTAGGCACCTTGGCAGTGCCAGGCTAGCGCCCTGGTGGCACTGCCAGGTGCCACACTTCCTGGAGGTCAAGCACCTGGTGGCCTCCTATCCCCCGGGAGACCCCCACAAGTGCCATTCCACCCAGTCCCCATTTGTGGAGACCAGTACTGAACACACTCCCCCGAGGTTTCCAAAGCAAGTGAGTTAGATCCCACGCCTCGGCTAGATCGTGGGAATGCAGGTTAGAATGAGACTAGACTAGCTGTCTCGCTCTTTTTTAAAAATAAATTTAGGGCTGGATTCTTCAGCCTCATTTGCCACAAGAACGCAACGGGCTGGACGCGGACAATGGTGACGTCCATTGACCACGGGCGGGATTCTCCGTTTGCCGGGCAGACTTGGCCGGAGAATCCCGCCCTTAGAGTACCCAGTTATGTTTTTTTTGCCAATTAAGCGGCAATTTAGCGTGGCCAATCCAGCTATACTTCTCGGGCGCGATTCTCCGACCCCCACGCCGGGTGGGAGAATCATGGGAGTGCCGGGTGATTCACGCCACGCTGCTCTGGCGCCTGCACACGATTCTCCCACCCCCCAGCCCCCCAAAACGGCATGTCGCGTTTTACGACAGGCCGCTCGGAGAATCGCCGCTCGCCGTTTCTAACGGTCGAGCGGCGATTCTCCGGCCCAGATGGGCCGAGCGGCCTACCTAATCCGACCGGTTCACGCCGGCGCCAACCACACCTGTTTGCTGCCGGCGTGAACAGTGCGCGAACGCTGCGTGTGGGGCCTGTGGGGGGGGGGGGGGATCGAGCACCAGGGGGTGCTCAGGAGGGGTCTGGCCCGCGATCGGTGCCCACCGATCGCCGGGCCGGCATTTCTAAAAGACGCACTCTTTTCCCTCCGCTGCCCCGCAAGATCAATTCTCCATTCTTGCGGGGCGCCCGCGGGGATAACGGCAAACACTCCGGTTGTCACTCCGGCATCGGCACTTTGTCTCCCTTTGGGAGAATTGCGCCCCTCATCTTTTGGGCTGTGGGGGTGAGACCCATAGCTGTCTCACTCTAATATGCAGCTTTACCAGCAAGTGATCCTCCCAACAATGGGTGGGATTCACATTGAGACATGTGGCAAAGAGGTAAAGGTGTGGCAAGCCGGGTAGATCCGGGAAATGGGATCTCCCGGCATCTACCAGTGGAATTACGCCGCAGGGTTTTTTGGGCGCACTGCGAACAGTAGAATGTGCCCTTTGTTTTCACTTATGTCCTTCAGGGAAGGAAATCTGCCATCCTCACCTGGTCTGGTCTACATGTGACACCAGAGCCACAGTAACATGGTTAACTCTTAACTGCTGTCTAAAATGGCTTAGAAATAAAAAGCAATAAATGCTGGCCAACTTCTTCTGATTGTTTACAACGCTACCTTCAGGGTCAAAACTCCCAATAATCTTCCACAAAAGGTTTGGGATTCAAATGATCCATTCAGACAGATGCCAAAGATACCAGAAATTAGGGGCTGGATTCTCCGCCCCGCCGCGCCACATTTCTCCCCCGACCCGCTGGTGGGATTCTCCGTTACGCCGGCCAGTCACTGGGGTTTCCCATTGTGGGGCGGCCCCATGCCGTCCGGAAACACCCGGGTGCCGGTAAAATGGAGAATCACGCCGGCGGAGAATCCCACTCAAGGATTTTCACCTTAGCTTTTGGGGAAATCAATGAGTTGCTTTTGGTGCTGTCAGTACCAATGGGGATGGGAAAGCAACCAGGAAACAATTTTATAGACATTGGTGAAGACAAGATTCTTTTTGTCAGCTAAAGAATCATTCATCAGCTCTGAAGGATTTTACAGTACCAGGCAATGTCACTGCAACATTCATAAACCCAGAGACTTTCATTCATAATCAACTAGGAGAGATTGTTACAAAAGCTGAAAAAATTTCAGTCTGGTTTTGTATATAACACAGGTATACGACATTCATTTGTTTTCTGAATGGCAAGCATAATTTGGAAGATGCCGTTGTCTTCATTTATTGACTGCCACAGGCCACGAAATAAACCAAGTTAACCCAAACTCCTTGTTTACTGTGTCTCAACTTTTCACACCAACCCTGTACTCGCACTGATCTCTCTCTTCACACGGCTCCTGTACTCACACTGCTCTCTCTTCACACGGACCCTGTACTCACACTGCTCTCTCTTCACACGGCCCCTGTACTCACACTGCTCTCTCTTCACACGGCTCCTGTACTCACACTGCTCTCTCTTCACACGGACCCTGAACTCACACTGCTCTCTCTCTCCACATGGCCCCTGTACTCACACTGCTCTCTCTCTTCACACAGATCCTGTACTCACACTGCTCTCTCTTCACACAGACCCTGTACTCACACTGCTCTCTCTCTTCACACGGCCCCTGTACTCACACTGCTCTCTCTTCACACGGCCCCTGTACTCACACTGCTCTCTCTCTTCACACAGATCCTGTACTCACACTGCTCTCTCTCTTCACACGGCCCCTGTACTCACACTGCTCCCTCTTCACACAGATCCTGTACTCACACTGCTCTCTCTCTTCACACAGACCCTGTACTCACACTGCTCTCTCTCTTCACACAGGCCCTGTATTCACACTGCTCTCTCTCTTCACACAGACCCTGTACTCACACTGCTCTCTCTCTTCACACAGGCCCTGTACTCACACTGCTCTCTCTCTTCACACAGACTCTGTACTCACACTGCTCTCTCTTCACACAGATCCTGTACTCACACTGCTCTCTCTTCACACGGCCCCTGTACTCGCACTGCTCTCTCTTCACACGGCCCCTGTACTCACACTGCTCTCTCTCTTCACACAGACCCTGTACTCGCACTGCTCCCTCTTCACACGGCCCCTGTACTCACACTGCTCTCTCTCTTCACACGGCCCCTGTACTCACACTGCTCTCTCTC
This sequence comes from Scyliorhinus canicula, assembly GCF_902713615.1. NCBI lineage: Eukaryota > Metazoa > Chordata > Chondrichthyes > Carcharhiniformes > Scyliorhinidae > Scyliorhinus > Scyliorhinus canicula. Next base: position 19,686,352 of record NC_052157.1, read on the forward strand.
TTCACACAGGCCCTGTACTCACACTGCTCTCTCTTCACACAGACCCTGTACTCACACTGCTCTCTCTCTTCACACAGACCCTGTACTCACACTGCTCTCTCTCTCCACACGGCCCCTGTACTCGCACTGCTCTCTCTCTCCACACGGCCCCTGTACTCACACTGCTCTCTCTCTTCACACGGACCCTGTACTCACACTGCTCTCTCTCTTCACACGGACTCTGTACTCACACTGCTCTCTCTTCACACAGACCCTGTACTCACACTGCTCTCTCTCTTCACACAGACCCTGTACTCACACTGCTCTCTCTCTCCACACGGCCCCTGTACTCACACTGCTCTCTCTCTCCACACGGCCCCTGTACTCACACTGCTCTCTCCCTTCACACGGACCCTGTACTCACACTGCTCTCTCTCTTCACACAGACCCTGTACTCACACTGCTCTCTCTCTTCACACAGACCCTGTACTCACACTGCTCTCTCTTCACACGGACCCTGTACTCACACTGCCCTCTCTTCACACGGACCCTGTACTCACACTGCTCTCTCTTCACACAGATCCTGTACTCACACTGCTCTCTCTTCACACGGACCCTGTACTCACACTGCTCTCTCTCTTCACACGGGCCCTGTACTCACACTGATCTCTCTCTCCACACGGCCCCTGTACTCACACTGCTCTCTCTCTTCACACAGACCCTGTACTCACACTGCTCTCTCCCTTCACACGGACTCTGTACTCACACTGCACTCTCTCTTCACACGGACCCTGTACTCACACTGCTCTCTCCCTTCACACAGACCCTGTACTCACACTGCTCTCTCTCTTCACACGGACTCTGTACTCACACTGCTCTCTCTTCACACAGATCCTGTACTCACACTGCTCTCTCTCTTCACACGGACTCTGTACTCACACAGCTCTCTCTTCACACAGACCCTGTACTCACACTGCTCTCTCTCTTCACACGGACCCTGTACTCACACTGCTCTCTCTCTTCACACAGATCCTGTACTCACACTGCTCTCTCTCTTCACACAGACCCTGTACTCACACTGCTCTCTCTCTTCACACAGACCCTGTACTCACACTGCTATCTCTTCACACGGACCCTGTACTCACACTGCTCTCTCTTCACACGGACCCTGTACTCACACTGCTCTCTCTCTTCACACAGATCCTGTACTCACACTGCTCTCTCTTCACACAGATCCTGTACTCACACTGCTCTCTCTCTTCACACAGATCCAGTACTCACACTGCTCTCTCTTCACACGGACCCTGTACTCACACTGCTCTCTCTTCACATGGACTCTGTACTCACACTGCTCTCTCTCTTCACACAGCTCCTGTACTCACACTGCTCTCTCTTCACACGGACCCTGTAGTCACACTGCTCTCTCTCTTCACACAGACCCTGTACTCACACTGCTCTCTCTCTTCACACAGATCCAGTACTCACACTGCTCTCTCTTCACACGGACCCTGTACTCACACTGCTCTCTCTTCACACAGACCCTGTACTCACACTGCTCTCTCTTCACACAGCTCCTGTACTCACACTGCTCTCTCTCTTCACACAGACCCTGTACTCACACTGCTCTCTCTCTTCACACAGATCCAGTACTCACACTGCTCTCCCTCTTCACACAGATCCAGTACTCACACTGCTCTCTGTTCACACGGACCCTGTACTCACACTGCTCTCTCTTCACACAGACCCTGTACTCACACTGCTCTCTCTTCACACAGATCCTGTACTCACACTGCTCTCTCTTCACACAGACCCTGTACTCACACTGCTCTCTCTCTTCACACAGACCCTGTACTCACACTGCTCTCTCTCTTCACACAGACCCTGTACTCACACTGCTCTCTCTCTTCACACAGATCCAGTACTCACACTGCTCTCTCTTCACACGGACCCTGTACTCACACTGCTCTCTCTTCACATGGACTCTGTACTCACACTGCTCTCTCTCTTCACACAGCTCCTGTACTCACACTGCTCTCTCTTCACACGGACCCTGTAGTCACACTGCTCTCTCTCTTCACACAGACCCTGTACTCACACTGCTCTCTCTCTTCACACAGATCCAGTACTCACACTGCTCTCTCTTCACACGGACCCTGTACTCACACTGCTCTCTCTTCACACAGACCCTGTACTCACACTGCTCTCTCTTCACACAGCTCCTGTACTCACACTGCTCTCTCTCTTCACACAGACCCTGTACTCACACTGCTCTCTCTCTTCACACAGATCCAGTACTCACACTGCTCTCCCTCTTCACACAGATCCAGTACTCACACTGCTCTCTGTTCACACGGACCCTGTACTCACACTGCTCTCTCTTCACACAGACCCTGTACTCACACTGCTCTCTCTTCACACAGATCCTGTACTCACACTGCTCTCTCTTCACACAGACCCTGTACTCACACTGCTCTCTCTCTTCACACAGACCCTGTACTCACACTGCTCTCTCTCTTCACACAGACCCTGTACTCACACTGCTCTCTCTCTTCACACGGCCCCTGTACCCACACTGCTCTCTCTCTCTTCACACGGACCCTGTACTCACACTGCTCTCTCTCTTCACACGGACCCTGTACTCACACTGCTCTCTCTCTTCACACAGCTCCTGTACTCACACTGCTCTCTCTTCACACGGCCCCTGTACTCACACTGCTCTCTCTCTCCACACGGCCCCTATACTCACACTGCTCTCTCTCTCCACACGGCCCCTATACTCACACTGCTCTCTCTCTTCACACGGACTCTGTACTCACACTGCTCTCTCTCTTCACACAGACCCTGTACTCACACTGCTCTCTCTCTTCACACAGACCCTGTACTCACACTGCTCTCTCTTCACACAGCTCCTGTACTCACACTGCTCTCTCTCTTCACACGGACTCTGTACTCACACTGCTCTCTCTTCACACAGATCCTGTACTCACACTGCTGTCTCTTCACACAGATCCTGTACTCACACTGCTCTCTCTTCACACAGATCCTGCACTGCTCTCTCTCTTTGCAAACAAAGTACAAAGGACAAAGAACAATACAGCACAGGATCAGGCCCTTCATCCCTCCAAGCCTGCACTGTTCATGACCAACCATGGCCAAAACCATCAGCGCTTCCTTGTGCTGTATCCCTATGTACTCACCTTATCCATGTATTTGTCAAGATACCTTTTGAAGTTAATGTATCTGTTTCAACAACCACCCCTCACAATGCGTTCCAGGCACTCAGCATCCTTTGTGTAATAAACCTGCCTAAACTTTGCCCCATGGAACTTAATCCTATTATCCCTAGTGACTGACCCCTCTACCCTGGGAAAGAGTGCCTGCCGATCCACTCTATCCATGCCCCTCATAATCTTGTAGACCTCTATCAGGTCACCCCTCAACCTTGGTCATTCTAATGAAAACAGTCCAAGTCTATTCAGCCTCACCGCATACCAACACCCTCCAGAACAGGCAACATCCTGGTAAACCTACTGTGCATGCTCTCCAAAGCCTCCTCATCCTTCTGTCAGTGTGGCAACCAGAATTGTGTGCAATATTCCAAGTGCGGCGTTTTTATACAGTTTTATACAACTGTAGCATGACTTGCCAGCTTTTACACTCGATGCCCCGTCCAATGAAGGCAAGCATTCTATATGCTTTCTTGACTAACTTGTCCACTTGCAATGGCACTTTCAAAGATCTGTGGATCTGTAAGCCCAGATCTCTCTGACTTTCTACATTCCTGAGAGTTTTGCCATTTACAGGCGCTGGAATGTGGTGACCCGGGGCTTTTCACAGTAACTTCATTGCAGTTGCTATGAGCCAGCGTTTAGATAACCCCAAAGTGCATCAATCTTCTCCTAGATTGTGGTTTAGAGAGCACATGGCCCACTCTGCAGGTGTGGTACAGCAGAAATGGAAAATAATTTTATAAAACTAAACAGTGTTTATTCTAGAAACTCAAGTTAAACTTTTTAAAACATACAGTGAACATCGTAGCAACCATTAATTCAAATGCAACCCCCAATGATTACAACACTAAATAAACCATTAGCCTTTCCTTTTTAACATCCATACGACTTAAAAACAAAACCTTTATCAGAAATACATCAGGTTAAAGGCACGACTGAAAACATTTATCATTCTGAATTCACCAAATTATCAAGAGATCATCTTTTCATGGCAGAGAGAACAGCAGTACACCTGCTTGATCTGGCTTCAGCTCCAACACTGAAAACGAAACTAAAACACACCCTGCAGCCTGCTCAAAACAAAACTAAAAAGCTGAGAGACATCCCAGCTCCACCTACTCTCTGATGTCACTGCAGTAGTAAACACCCATTTCTTAAAGGTACTCTCACTACAGATATTAATATACACACCTATTTATAAATACATATTTCTTAAAGGTACTCTCACATGACACCTCCCCCCAAGAAAAAAAAATAAACCATCATCTTCAAGATGCTTTTGTTTTTCACCTTTTCACTATCCTTTAAGAATTGCACACAGTAAATATACTTTTTTGTTTCAAAAAACACATGCAAACAGGTATAATAATATAGTCCATTTTTTTTGTTCTTCATCCTCCAACTGAAATGCTTCTCAATTGACAATCTCTTTGAACAAGAAGGTCTCTGCACGATCCATCCATTTCTCTACGCCTCGGCATTTCTCTTTAAAGTCAGATATTTTTGTTCAATCTGATCACAGAGCCCCTTGTAATTCTCCAACACAGGAGCATTGGTTATCACAGATTTCAGGCAGTCAACTGCCTGTTGAAACTCCGCTGTTCACTGAAATTTTTGACGTTTCTTCAGCCAGTCCATCAGTGGAGCCACCACGCTACAAACATTTTGCACAAATGTTTGATCAAATCCACTCATGCCAAGAAATCGCATTATTTCTCTTTGTCTCGAGGGTATTGAACACTTCTCAATAACTGTTGGTTTCACATCCCGTGTGACCATTTGACCCTGTCTGATTGTATGGCCAAGGAAAATGACTTGGGCCTTTCCAAATTCACTTTTGGCTAGGTTTATCACCAAACCCGCCTCCTGAAGTCGATCAAATAACTCCATCAGATGTTTTGAATGTTCTTTCCATGTCTGGCTGAAAATCACCAGATCGTCGATGTCTACCAGACAATTGGGTAGTCCTGAAACAACTTTGTTAGTTAACCATTGAAATGTGGCTGGGGTGTTTTACATGCCAAATGGCATAACTTTGAATTGGTGTCTACCATCAGGAGTCACAAAAGCTGAAATCTCCTTCACCCTTTTGGATAAATATACCAGCCAGTAACCTTTAAGTAAATCCAGTTTGGAAATAAAAGCTGATTGCCCCACTTTCTCAATGCAATCCTCCAAATGTGGGTTAGGATAAGAGTCCATTCTTGTAACTGCATTGACCTTTCTATAGCCCACACACAGCTGTTGGGTACCATCTGGTTGAAAAAAAAAGAAAATCGCTTATTGTCACGAGTAGGCGTCAATGAAGTTACTGTGAAAAGCCCCTAGTTGCCACATTCCGGCGCCTGTCCGGGGAGGCTGGTACGGGAATCAAAACGTGCTGCTAGCCTGCTTGGTCTGCTTTAAAAGCCAGCGATTTAGCCCAATGTGCTAAACCAGCCCCTTTTGGTTTAAGTACCATCACTATGGGTGAGTTCCATTGGCTGCAGCCCACTTCAATTATGCCATTTTTAAGCATACTCTCAATCTCTTTGTTAACCTGTGCCAATTTTAAAGGGTTAAGTCTATATGGATATTGTTTGATTGGAACAGCATTTCCCACATCTACATCATGTATAGCCATTTTAGTCCTTCCCAATTTGTCTCCACAAACTTGCCCATGTGATATCAATGACCCTTTCAGGTCAGTCCGTTTTTCCTCTGGAAGGTAACTCAACAATTTATCCCAATTTTTAAGACCATCCTCATTTTCTAATTTAATTTGCAGTATGTCAAATCCACAGTCATCTGGATTTGGTTCATCACTTTGAGTTAGAATCATTAAAGCCTCCTTTGTTTTCTCTCCTTCCCTTTCAAAGTACCTTTTAAGCATATTCACATGACACACTCGGTGAGTCTTCCTTCTATCTGGTGTTTTTACACATAATTCACCTCACTTAATTTCCTTTCAATCTGATGTCCACAAAGCCTAGCTTATAAAGCTTCACCTACCACTGGTAACAACACTAAAACTTTATCTCGACTGGCAAAATTACGAGCTTTGGATTTCTTGTCCGCTACCAGTTTCATCACATTTTGTGTAACTTTTAATGTTGTCTAGCCAATTCAACTGTTCTATTTAATCGTTCCCTAAAATTTGACACGTAATCCAATAATGTAATTTCCGAATTCTCATGAACCAATTTTTCCTTAATCAATTTAAGTGGTCCTGTTACCTCATGACCAAAAATTAGTTCAAACGGACTGAATTTGGTTGACTCATTAGGTGCATTCCTAATTGCAAACAGTATGACTGGAATTCCTTTATTCCAATCCTCTGGATAATCGTGACAATAAGCCCACAACATTGTCTTTAATGTCTGATGCCACCTTTCTAACGCTCCCTGTGATTCTGAATGGTACGCAGTTGATATAATTTTTTTTATTCCTGAGCTATGCTTAACTTCTTTGAATAACCTGGAGGTAAAATTTGATCCTGGATCCGATTGTATTTCTGTGACTGGTCCATATCTGGTAAAGAATTTAAGTAACTCCTCCACAATCTTTTTAGCTGTAATATTACGTACTGGAATGGCCTCTGGAAACCTAGTAGACACATCCATTATAGTCAAAAGATACTGTTTCCCACTTTTCATTTTAGGAAGCGGTCCTACGCAATCAATTAGGACCCTTGTAAAAGGGTCCACAAATGCTGGAATGGGTATTAAGGGCGCTGGTTTTATCACTGCTTGATGTTTCCCTATCACTTGACATGTGTGACAAAATTTAGCTATGTTTTATGTAGTCCAGGCCAATATAAATGTTTTTGGATTTTAGCTTGAGTTTTACTTATTCCCAAATGACCTCCCACTGGTACCTCATGTGCAACTCGCAACACCTCCTTTCTATACCATACCGGCAATACTACTTGATGAACTTCTACCCACTTTTCATCCGGCTGCATATGGAAAGGTCTCCATTTTCTCATCAAGACATTACTTTTACGTTAATAACACTCTGGTATACACTCAGATTCCTCTTCCGAGTATGCTTTCTGATACATCTGTTTTATTTCTATATCTTTCGTTGTAACTCCGTCAATTTTCCTGAACTAAAATATCCGCCTCATTCACCACCCATTCTTGCTCTTCTTCAACCATCTGATCAAAAATAATTTCTGATAATTGCACTTCAACGTCATCTTCACTCTTTGATTTCTCCTCCTGTTTTAACCTGTGACTTTGCAACCTTATCACTACACAATCCAGAAAAATCCCAGGATATTCGTCCTTCAACACTTCAGTTGTCTGATTTTCAACTGGCTTATCAACCACAGTCGGCATCACTCCTACCTGCGATCCAGCTATATCATTGCCCAAGATAAACAGTATTCCTGGACAAGATAGTTTCTCTATTACTCCTACTACCACTTCACCATTCTTCACTGGACTTTCCAATCTTACCATACATAATTGAACACTACTCATCTCAGAGATCTCCCATTAGATCACCTTTGCTTCTACCACTTGATTATTTCTCATGTCCCCAGTTTCTATCCCTCACAGGCTGAAACTGATGTTGGAAACCAAGCTTTGATTTATGAACTAATCTATAATTATCTGCCATTTCTGCTGCTAATCTCGCAGTTTTAACCCTGTGCTCTTCCACATGAGTTCTCCCTACATCAGGAATTGAATTTTTAAACTCCCCCAAAAGTATAATTTCTCTGAGAGCTTCATAGGTTTGGTCTATTTTCAAAGCCCTTATCCACCTATCAAAATTACTCTGTTTGAGCCTTTCAAATTCCATGTATGTTTGACTAAATTCTTTCCTTAAATTTCTAAACCTTTATCTGTAGGCTTCATGCACTAGTTCATATGCACCTAAGATGGATTTTTTCACCTCCTCATATGTCCCAGATACCTCCTCCGGTTGTGATGCAAACACTTCACTAGCCCTACCTACCAGCTTTGTTTGAATCAGTAATACCCACATGTCCTGTGGCCATTTCATTTGTTTAGCCACTTTCTCAAATGAAATGAAAAAGGCTTCTACCTCCTTCTTGTCAAACCTTGGCAATGCTTGAACATATTTAAATAGTTTCCCACCAAACCTTCGACTTTGACGCTCTTTCTCACTATTCTCATCACTATAATCCAACTGTAAGTTTCCCTTTACATCTGCCAATTTTAACTGACTGTTATGTTTCATGACCATTTTCTGATGTTAAAACCCTCTCTCTTTATCCTTTTCCCTGATCTGTATCTCCCTTTCTCTTTCTTTTTGTTCTGCTAGGGCTATTCTTTCTTTTCTCCTTTCTTCTCTCTCCTTTTCTTTTTCCTCTCTCTCTCTTTCTTTTTCCTCTCTATCTCTTCCTCTCTACCTCTTTCTTCTTCCTCTCTATCTCTTTTATATTCAAGCTGCTTTAATTCTTTCTCATGTTCCATTTGTTTAATTTGTAACTGAATTTTTGCCATTTCCAATGAGTCAAACTGTATCTCAGGCAACTTTAAGTGCATTAGCCACCACCATAATTACCTCACCTTTTCGCATTTTGTTAGGTAATGTTAACTGCAATGTTTTTGCCAAATCTAACAGTATGCTTTTTGTCTCTCTTCGTAAGGTACTGCGTGTGACCGTCTCCACCCCCAAAAACGTCAGAGCCTCTGAAAGAGCCATTGTCTACAATACACTCCCTTCTTAAACTAAAATACCACACCTGAAACGCACCCACAATATGCTCACCCCTCATTGTCTTTAAGTTCACTAAGCCAATCCAATAGATAGACTTTTATCCCCCTTGAGCCCCCAGTTTATTATGGGCCAGGGTTTAGAGAACCCCAAAGTGTATCATGGAGTTTATCTGACCCACAACTTTTCCTAGATTGTGGTATAGGGAGCACACGGCCCACTCTACAGGTGTGGTACAGCAGAAATGGAAATGTACGTTTTACAGCAAATCAATGTTTATTCTATGAACTCAAGTTAACCTTTTTAAAACATACAGTGAACATCTTAGCAACCATTAATTCAAACACAATCCTCAAAGACTACAACACTAAGTAAACCTTTAAGCTTTCCTTTTTAACATCCGTACGACTTAAAAACAAAACCTTTATCAGAAGCACATCAGATTAAAGTCATTACGGAATATAATTTTGAATTCACCAAATTATCAAGAGATAGTCTTTTGATGGCAGAGAGAACAGCAATACACCTGCTTGGTCTGGCGTCAGCTCCAACACTGAAAACAAAACTAAAATACACCCTGCAGCGTGCTCAAAAACAAAACTAAAAAGCTGACCGACAGCCCAGCTCCACCCACTCACTGACATCTCTGCCGTAGTAAACACCCATTTCTTAAAGGTACTCTCACTATAGATATTTATATACACACCCATTTATAAACACCCATTTCTTAAAGTTACTCTCACATGACACAGTGTTAATGTAAGCCTACTTGTGACTGTATATTTCCCCTCGATGGTAGACCTACTAAAATACATTACCTCACATTTGTCTGGATTAAACTCCATTTGCCATTTATCTGCCCAAGTCTCCAACCTATCTATATCCTGCTGCATCCTTTGAAAATCATCAACACTATCTGTCACTCCACCAACATTGGCGTCATCCACAAAATTACTAATCAGACCAGCTACATTTTCCTCCAAATCGCCTATGTATACTAGAAACAGAGGCCCAAGCACAGATCTTTTACATAGATAGAACAGTACAGCACAGAATCTCTGTGGGAACACTACTGGTCACAATGTTCCATTCAGGAAAACACCTTTCTACTGCTACCCTTTGCCTTCTGTGACCGAGCCAGTTCTGTATCCACCTTACCAACTCACCTCTGATCCCATGTGACTTCACCTATTGTACCAGTCTGCCATGAGGCAACTTGTCAAAGGCTTTACTGAAGTCTATGTAAACAACATCCACCACCCTCCCTTCATCAGTCATCTTTGTCACCTCCTTCTAAAACTTGATCAAGTTAGTGAGGCACGACCTCCCCTTCACAAAACCATGCTGTCTATCGCTAATGAGTCCATTTGTTTCCAAATGGGTATAAATCCTGTTCCTGAGAATCCTCCCCAATAATTTACCTAGTATGGACGTGAGGCTCACCGGCCTATAGTTTCTTGGATTATCCCTGATACTTTTCTTAAACACCGTTACCACATTAGCTATTCTCCTGTCCTCTGAGATCTCACCTGTGGCCAATGAGGATTCAAAGATGTCAATCAAGGCCCCAGCAAGTTTGTCCCTTACTTTCTTCAGTGTGCTGGGGTAAATCCCATCCGGCCCAGGAGACCTATCTATCTTAATGCCTTTGAAGCAGCCAATACCTCCTCCATTTTGATGTTATCGTGACGCAGACTATCCACACATACTACCCAAGAATCATCTTTCACAGAGTCCTTTCCTTTGGTGAACACTAATGCAAAGTATTCAGTTAGTACCTCGCGCCCATTTCCTCTGCCTCAACGCATAGATTCCCCCCAGTGTCCTTAAGTTGTCAAATCCTTTCTCTGGCCACCCTTTTGCTTTTCACATATGAATAAAAAGCTTTGGGATTCACCTTAATCCTACTTGCCAAGGACTTTTCATGAGCCCTCCTTGCCCTCCTAATTTCCCACTTAAGTACCATCCTGCTTTCTTTATACTCCTCAGGGGTTTTGATTGTCCCCACCCGTCTAGACCGTACAAAGGCCTCCTTTTTCTTTTTGACAAGGTTCACAATATGCCTTGTTATCCAAGGCTCTCTAAACTTCCCATACTTATCCTTCATTCGCTCAGGAATGTGACTTTCCTGAAGCCTAATCAACTGTCGCTTGAAAGACTTCCACATGTCTGATGTTGATTTACCCTCTAACAGCCGCACCCAATCCAAATTCTTCAATTCCTGTCTAATGTTATCGTAATTTGCCTTCCCCAGTTCAGCACCTTAACGCGAGGGTTACCCTCATCCCTGTCCAAAAGTACCCTAAAACTTATGGAATTGTGGTCACTACTCCCAAAATGTTCCCCGACTAAATCCTCAACCACCTGTCCAGGCTCATTCCCCAATACCAGGTCCAGTACTTCTACTTCCCTAGTTGGACTATCTACATATTTCACCAAGAGGCCTTCCTAGATACACCTTACAAATCCTGCCCCATCCAGGATCCTAGCACTAAGTGAGTCCCAGTCAATATTGGGGAAGTTAAAATCTTCTACCGCAGAAACCTTGTTATTTATGCACCTATCCAAAATCTCTCCACCTATCTGCTCCTCTATCTCTTGCTGGTAGTTGGTGGGCCTGTAATAAACCCCCAACATTGTGATTGCCCTCTTCCTGTGCCTGAGCTCTACCTAGTTTGCCTCATTGTATGATCCCTCCGAGGTGTCCTCCTGCAGTACGGCTATAATATTCTCCTTAACGGGTAACGCTACTCCCCTACCCCTTTTACACCCCCTCTATCTCCCCTTAAGCATCCATATCCTCCAACGTTCAGCTGCCAATCTTGCTCTTCCTTTAACCACATTTCTGTGATCGCCACAACATCATAGTTCCAAGAACTAACAAGTGCTCTAAGTTACTCACTATACTTCTGGCATTGAAAATAATACACTTGGGGGGGGGGGGGGGGGGGGGGCAGCATGGTAGCACAGTGGTTAGCACAGTTGCTTCAGACCCCATTTGGAGTATTCTGAGCAGTTTTGGACCCCGTATCTAAGGAAGGATATGCTGGCCTTGGAAAGAGTCCAGAGGCCGTTCACAAAAATGATCCTTGGAATGAAGAGCTTGTCTTATGAGGAACGGTTGAGGACTCTGGGTCTGTACTCGTTGGAGTTTAGAAAGATGAGGGCGGATCTTATTGAAACTTACAGGATATTGCGAGGCCTGGATAGAGTGGATGTGGAGAGGATGTTTCCACTTGTAGGAAAAACTAGAACCAGAGGACATCATCTCAGACTAAAGGGACAATCTTTTAAAACAGAGATGAGGAGGAATTTCTTCAGCCAGAAGGTGGTGAATCTGTGGAACTCTTTGCTGCAGAATGCCTTGGAGGCCAAATCACTGAGTGTCTTTAAGACAGAGATAGATAGGTTCTTGATTAATGAGGGGATCAGGGGTTATGGGGAGAAGGCAGGAGAGTGGGGATGAGAAAATATCAGCCATGATTGAATGGCGGAGCTGACTCGATGGGCCGAGTGGCCTAATTCTGCTCCAATATCTTATGGTCTGATGGTCTAACACACAGAGAGAGGATAGCATCTCTACAATCATGTCAGCGGATAGCTGTAGGAAGGAAGTGACGAGTTTATTTCATGTCACTGGACCATGTCCAGTTTAAACTGTTTTTGGTGTCTTGAATGAGACCAGCAGTGAGTTGCTAGACACTGGGAATTGTATCAACCAATTCAGGGGCCAGGTTTGGTGTTTGCATTCCTAGTTGAATGAGAGCGGACAATGTCCTTTGTGAGCCTCAGAGACGTACTAGGATGTACACAATAGCAGCTGAACTGAAATATGAAATTCTGCACAGGTTTATAGACTGGATCCTGGAATACATTGTACACCAATTGTAGCAAGAAAAATCTTGGCTCTGCTAATCTCATAGCTCGCCGTACATTGAGTTATTATTTCTGTGCTCAACCTCATTACAATATTTTAAGTCTGAAAAATTTCTCATGAGGCTCTCGCCCAGTGTCTGTGTGTAAATTACGTGCTGCAGGTTTTAAAGTCTGGCGTTAGCGTCAATGGGGAAAAACATTCAAACTAAATTCCAAGAGGAGGTATTTGGCCGTTCGGCGGATGGGCAGAAAACCCCCAGGTTCACAGATGCCGCCATTGAATTGCCCCTGTAGGAAGTGAGCCTACATAGAGAAGCACTCTGGTAGTGTAGGTAACGATCCCCAATCAGGACCGTCGCCACTGCTTCACATCATAGAACATACAGTGCAGAAGGAGGCCATTCGGCCCATCGAGTCTGCACCGACCCACTTAAGCCCTCCCTATCCCCGCAACCCAATAAGCCCTCCTAACCTTTTGGTCACTAAGGGCAATTTATCATGGCCAATCTACCTAACCTGCATTTGGACTGCGGGAGGAAACCGGAGCACCCGGAGGAAACCCACACAGACACAGGGAGAACGCGCAGATTCCGCAAAGACAGTGACCCAGTGGGGAATTGAACCTGGGACCCTGGTGCTGTGAAGCCACAGTGCTATCCACTTGTGCTACCGTGCTGCCTGCATCATGTGCCATCACTCACTCCTGCCCTCCGAAGCCCCATTTCATGAGGCACCCCCCCCCCCCCCCTCTCAACCCCCACGGAAGGAATTAGGCAGTAATACAGGGGAAAATGTATAGGACGGTGATCTGAGCGGGTGTGGGCACAGAGTTAGTGCCCGAGGAAGAGGACATCATCACTACCTCGCTTGAGGCAGCAAGAAATCTGATATCTTTGCCCATTGTCAAGTCATTGACGTGAAGGAGCATTTCTACACTGGCAGAATTCTGAAGGTTGAAGGTACATGTTATTAGGTATTAGGAGGAAGGCGAAAGATTTAAGAACGTAGCATCAGATTTCAGAGCATCAGTTTGGACTCTATTTCTGGCTACAATTGTGTTCTTTTTTGCTGCTGTTGATCCCTTGCTCAATGTCACCACTTACGTCAATAGGAAAGGATTACGCTGTCTGTGAATGTGCAGCTACTTTCCAAACAGCTACACCACGTTATACAAATAAATGCTCCACTTGCTGAGATTGGGGATGGAGGCTTCGAAGCCCACGTCAGATAACATATTGCAGATGGGCACTCGGGAGGATATCTCTAAGACCATTCCACCCACCACATTGATGGACAAATTCATAACTCCAGTGTGGAGCCGGTGACTGTTACCATCCCAGTTGGTGTTATTACAAGACAAGAAGATTCTAGAATGGAACCCTTAATCGAAAGGTCGTGGGGTGGACTCCCCGCCTTGCCGCGCCACATTTCTGTTTCACCCCGCCGGCGGGATGCTCCGTTACACCGACTGGTCAATGGGTTTTCCCGTTGTGGGGCAGCCCCACGCCGTTGGGAAGCCCCCAGGCTGCCCCAAAATGGAGCATCCCGCCGGTGGAGAATCCAACCCCATAACTTTTACATTTTTGTTGCAAACTTGGAGGAATAGAGTCACAGAACCACTAAATGGTGTTAACAACAAGAAATAAAATATCTATTATATATGAAAAGCTTGATTATGCTACAGTACTCCTTTACTTCCCCTTAGCTTCACAATTATACACAGATTTTAAGGTTAACAATGGCTACAAATTATATCTTATGCTCTAATGGTCTCAGTAACTCACAGTCCCTTTAAATACACAGACTGGCTGAGGTCAGATGCACCCCACTCTGAATCTGAGTGAATTTCATCTCATAACTCCCCCAGATGATTCACACACCGTACGCCACCTGGTCTCACTGTATTCTGGATTCCACATGAGTGATTTCCAATTCCACTTTCAAAAAGGCACACTTTCAAATCTTCTTCGCAATAATACCTTCTCTCAGCTCCCTCCATCAAGGTTTCACTTCCAGATTTAACACTCCCCTCTTTAAGATTCTATTGGCCTTGACTGATATAATTTAAGCTGGTTGTGGACAATGAAGTAGACAAGTTGCAAAAGAATATTTTGGATTGGGGGGGGGGGGAGAGCGAATTTTAGTAAAAGAGGGCAGGATCTGGCTAAAGTAGAGTGGGACGGGCTACTTGTGGCAAAATCTTCAGAAGAGCAGTGGGGGGCATTCAAAAAGGAAATGGGATGTGTACATGACCAACATGTTCCCTCGAGGGTGATAGGAAGGAGGAACAAGCCCAAAGAACCATGGATGACCAAAGATATTCAGGATACGATGAGAAGGAAAAGCGAGACTTTTAGCAAGTACAAGGGAAGCAAATTAGAGGCATTTGTGGAATACAGAAAGTGTAGGGTGGCGTGCCTATCCTGCCAGTGGAAGTGCAGGAGTTTGCAATGGCAACATTGGTGATATCTCTCCAGGGATTGGAGATGTCTGCTGTACATTGTCCATGTTTCTGATGCATACAGGAGGACAAGGACCACGATTGCTCTGTAGACCATGGGCTTGGTGCTGGATTTGAGGTCTTGGTCTTCGAACACTCTGAGCTGGATTCTCCCAAAATGGGACTATATCCCCCACGCCGGCGTAGAAACGCTGGAGTTTTATTCTGAAGATCCCTGGGAAAGAGTACAGCCAATTCACAGCCCTGCAGGGGGCTAGCAGGGACCCGGAGTAAGTCACACAGCTTTAGCTGCGGAAATGGGCCCTCGCACTTCCGGTTTTGAGTCCGTGCATGCACATGGCGGCTGCCTCCAGCGGCCGCGCCGAGCGCCGAGGCGGACTCGGACCACGGAGGCAGACTGAAAAATTAGACCCGCCCCGATCGGCCACGCACCCGAGGATCTGACCGTGCGGTTCTTAACCCGGCCGCATATAAGGCCCCGGCCAGTGTCCGATCCCCCCCGCCGCCCACCAGGGCGGCCATGGACTGAGTCCACAGGCGCCATGCGAGCATCCCAACCGGCAATAGGTGGATAGTTCCACGCCGCCGGGAACTCAGCCGGTCGGGAGCGGAGGATCGCAGGGCGGGCCTCTGTCAATGGGCTCCCAGCCGTGCGGCCTACTCTGCGATCACGCCGCTTCCCGGGTCCCAGAGAATCGGCGGACAGGCACCGGGCACGATTTCGGCGTGAAATTGGATTATCCACCCCTGCACCGAAATTGCAATTTCGGCGTGAGGCTGCGAAGAATCCAGCTCTCTGTTTCTCAGCCATCCGAAAACTTCACTTGCGCATTGGGGTCAATGCTGGATTTCATTGTTGATGTCTTTTCGTGCCAAGAGGAGGTTCTTGAGGTATGGGAAATGATCCACATGTCCAGGAGCTCACCGTGCATCTTGATGGTTAGGAGGCAGTTTTTTGTGGCGGAAGCGGGATGGTAGTGAACCTTTATTATCTGGGTGTTTAGTCTGAGGTCCATTCTCCCCTATGCCTTGATAAATGCATCAAGAATGTTTTGTAACTCAGCCTCCCAGTGTGCGCACACAAACGCGTCGTCCACATATTGCAACTCGATGACAGAGGTTGGGGTGGTCTTGGTTCGGGCCTGGAGGCGTCGGATGTTGAACAGTTTCCCGCTGGTCCGGTCAGTTAACTCCTCTCCAACGGGGTGGAGTGTTGCTGCGAGGAAGATAGAGAAGAGCATTGGTATGATTACACAGCCCTGTTTGACCCCAGTTTTCACCTGTATTGGGTCTGTGGTGGTTCCGCTGGTGTGGATCAAGGCTTGCATGTCATCATGGAGAAGGCGGAGGATGCTGACGAATTTCTGCCGGCAGCCAAATTTGAGGAGGAAGTTCCACGATCCCTCACGATTGACAGAGTTAAAGGTCATTGTGAGAAGGTCATATACAGAGGTTGATGCTGCTCCCTGCACTTTTCCTGGATTTCTCCTGCGCTGAAGGTCAAGTCCATTGTGTCACTTGTTGGGCGGAAGCTGCACTGAGAATCAGGGAGGAGCTCTTCAGCCATTCGGAGGAGGCAGTTGAGGAGGATTCTCGCGATGACCTTTCCTGTGGCGGAGAGTAAGGAAATCTCTTTGTAATTTCCACAGTAAGAATGTCTCCTTTCGTGAAGATGGTCACAATTCTGAGATCACCCAGCATAGATGCCTATGTGGGGGTTAGGAACAGTAAGTTTTCGAGGACACAAAGATTGGCCAGCGGGTTAACAGTGAGGTTGAGTGTCTTGGGTTACAGGAAGATATAAACGGAAGGTCAGATTGACAGATAAGTGATAGATGGAATTTAACCCTGAAAAGTGTGAAGTGTTACACTTTGGAAGGAGTAATTTGACAAGGAAGTATTCAATGAACTGCATGACCCTGGGATGTTCTGAGGAACAAAGGGACCTTGGTGTATTCATCCATAGATCTCTGAAGGTGGTAGGGCAGGTTAATAGGGTGGGGAAAAAGGCTTATGGGTCACTTGCCTTTATTAATCAAAGTTTTGATTACAAAAGCAGGGAGGCCATATTGGAGCTATATAGAACTTTGGTGAGGCCACAGCTGGAATATAGTGTGCAGTTTTGGTCTCCACATTATAGGGAGGATGTGATTGCACTGGAGGGGGTGCAGAGGTGATTCACCAGGATGTTGCCTGGGATGGAACATTTAAGTTATGACGAGAGGTTGGATAGGCTTGGGTTGTTTTCGTTGGAGCAGAGCAGATTGAGGGACGACCTGATCGAGGTGTACAAGATATTAGGTACATGGACAGGGTGGATAGGGAGCAGTTGTTCCCCTTAGGGTCAGTCACGAGGGGGACACAAGTTCAAGGTGAGGGGTAGGAGATTTAGGGGGGAATGTGAGGAAAAACGTTTTTACCTAGAGGGTGGTGGCGGTCTGGAATTTACTGCTTGGGAGGGTGATGGTGGCCGCTTGCCTCACATCCTTTAAAAAATACCTGGATGGACACTTGACAATGTCTTACTGGAAAATGGGATTAAGTAGGCAGGTCAGGCATTTTTCATGTGTCAAATGGGCCGAAGGGCCTCTTCTGCACTGCATCATTCTGTGATTCTGTACACAAACTCTTTACAATTACTTTAACTATTGATTCCCAAACAGTATTAATATGCCAACAAACCTGTGATTGACTTCTGAATTCTTCTTTCCATTTTAAGTCTGGTTACTGTAGCTGTCTTTTTAACTCAGAACACTTTATCTGCTCTTCCCTTGAATTCTCCTGAACAGTACTTTTTGGTCTCTGTTCCCTTAACTTCAGTGTGCCTAAGACATTCCTTAATTGTCTGGATGTTATCTGGTTCTTTGGGAAGTCTACATTTTTGCAGCCCCCTTGTTCTATCCAGCTTTTTTCTGGCAGAGCTGAGAGATGTTCACTCCCTGGCATCCTATCTCCAACTGCAAATGAATTCAGCTAAAGGTACACTCAAAAAGCCTTCCTACACTAAAGGTGCCCTGGGTTGCTGAGCAACAACTTTATGCTTTTGCCAGCTTGTTTACTTTTCATACGTAACCCTCTCAAAGCATAAAGAAGCATTATTTGAACTGAGCCAACCTCCACACATACAGACACCTTTGTCCAGATGATGTGGGGATGCTGGCATTGGACTGGGGTGAGCACAGTAAGAAGTCTTACAACACCAGGTTAAAGTCCAACAGGTTTGTTTCAAACACGAGCTTTCGGAGCACTGCTCCTTCCTCATTCACCTGAGGAAGGGGCAGTGCTTCGAAAGCTCGTGTTTGAAACAAACCTGTTGGACTTTAACCTGGTGTTATAAGACTTCTTACAGCATGTAACGAGTTATAGGTTTACCTCTCGTTACACTGAAACACTGAATCAAGCCAACTTAAAATGATACTTTATTCCGAATATTTATAAATACAAATATAAATCCATTAAAACTACCATTGTGTTCCTGACAGTGACAACTCTGGGGACACCTGCAGTGGTGATCACCGTGACATGAACTCAAAAGGATGGAAGCATAAGGGGAGCCACCAGTTAAATGACTCAAAAGTCAATGGGAAGGAGGACCAGGAACGAGTTGGAAATCAAGATCAATTTGATGCACTATTAAGTTGGTGAGGTGCCCTGTAATATTTTCATGCATTCTGATGCTTCCGAAAATCTTGGATGTCTGTTTTGTACAGGAGAAAACATGAAATGGTGGAAACAATGGAAAAGAGGAGAAATGACACCTTATTCTCACCTTCAGCTCATTTGCTTCTATATTGGCCTGGGTGGCACGGTGGCGAAGTGCTTAGCACTGCTGCCTCACAGTGCCCGGGACCCGGGTTCAATTCTGGCCTCCGGTGACTGTGTGGAGTTTGCACTTTCTCCCCGTTTCTGTGTGGGTTTCCTCTGGGTGCTTCGGTTTTCTCCCACAGTCCAAAGATGTGCAGGTTTGGGCAATTGGCCATGATCAATGCCGGCGGGTTGGGGGATAGGGCGGAGAGCGGGCGTCAGTAGAATGATCTTTCAAAGGGTCAGTGCAGCCTTGATTAGCTGAATACCTCCTACATTGTAGCGATTCCGTGGAATCTATGATGCATATGCGTAACCAGTGTAAATTAACGAATGGTAAAAAATGGAAATGAGGAAACGAAAGTGGACAGGGAGACGCCACCGCAGAAACTGTCCAACCTCCAATCAGATCTGTCCAATCAAGTCGATTTTTTGTGCCGATCCTGTGATCAGCATTTACAATGAGATCAGTTAGGCTCAAAACATCTGTTTAATAAAGCTCAAGCAGTATAAAATAGAAACATTAATGAAATGGAAAATATATATCTGAAGAAGAATGTAGCAAGTGAGACCCATGGGGGATCACCTGCAGCAGAGCCAAAGATAATCAGTAAATGATTTACCATCAGAGTCTGATAAAAAGCAACCCATTGTCACAGTCTAATAGATTACAATTCACCATCGCAGTGTAATAGATTACAATTCACCATCACAGTGTAATAGATTACAATTTACCAGCATTTTTAGCGCCAACATACTGCTAATTATAAATAGCTCTCTCTACTGAAACATCAATGACTTTTTATCGCCAGCTCAGCTTGGAAATGCTGGCGTTCTGGCAGAACATCGACTAGGTTCAAGGATGCCAGAAGAGGCAATGTTTTACCCCAAAGTGATAATTCAGGCAGTGTCCATACTTCATTCGGCAGGGTAATACAGTGGTGAGCACTGCTGCCTCATAGCGGCAGGGACTGACTTTGTTCAGTTCTGACTTTGGGTGACTGTGCGGAGTCTGCACATTCTCCCCGTTTCTGCGTGCGTTTCCTCCGGGTGCTCCGGTTTCGTCTCACAGTCCAAAGATGTGCAGGTTAAGTGGATTGGCCATTTTAAATTGTCCTTTAATGTCCAAAGATGTGCAGATTAGGTGCAGTTGGGATGATCGGGCAAGGGAGTGGCCTTAGATAGGGTGCTCAGAGTGTTGGTGGAATATCGATGGGCCAAAAGGCCTCCTTCTGCACTGTAGGGATTCTATGGGTTCCAAAGAGAATTGAATACGTTTTTGAAAATGCTTTTAGGATTTCTAACCATTGGGCATCACAGTGGCGCAGTGGGTTAGCCCTGCTGCCTCACGGCTCCGAGGTCCCAGGTTTGATCCCGGCTCTGGGTCACTGTCCGTGTGGAGTTTGCACATTCTCCCCGTGTTTGCGTGGGTTTCGCCCCCACAACCCAAAAAGATGTGCAGGGTAGGTGAATTGGCCACGATAAATTGCCCCTTAATTGGAAAAAATTAATTGGGTGTTCTAAATTTTTTTTAAAAAAGGATTTCTAACCATCAGGCTTTCCTATGTTTCTGATGTGAACACGCATATCTCAAACAGTGAAGCTCTAAGGAGCTCCTTTATGCAAGAACCCTTTAACAAGACCGCTTCTGTTGCCCTGGATATTGTGACCACTAATTTTAAACTAATGAAATTCTGACTGCAGCCAACATCAACAAAACCAAGAAGCTTCACCAGGGATGGTAGCTGACAGACCTGCCTAATCGTTGCCATGGCAACTGTCGGCCAGCATTTTTCCATCAACCGTTTCTAATGCAGTTTTAAATTTATCAAATCTATTACGTCGGATCCTATGATCTTACTAATGGGGCTGTAACAAATGCATTCAAAGCAGACATTTATTGGAAATTCTGTGAATCAGCAAGTCAGCAGGCTCAGTAGGATTCATGTAATATAGTTGTCATACTTGTGCCAAATTGTTCAAGCTGCAGTATTTTTGTTTGTAACCCAGAGCCCCAAAAACTGCTTCGCAGGTGAGGGAGCTGCACGCACCTGGAAACAGGGACAAGCAGCAGAGCTGATGCTAACATCCTACCACCAGGTGGCACTGTAGTAGGAGATGAAGGGGAGGAGGGGAGCCAGATTTTAACCCATTCAAATCCCTACCAAGTGTGTGGAGTTCAAATCAAGCCCTTGCTCCCCTCATTATTTTACGGTTAGGGTCCAGACCTCTCGTCGATATTTTTTTGCCTCAAGCTTAGGATGTGTACAATGGCAGACGTCCAGAGGTCAAAATTGGACATTGAACATCATGGGCGCTATTTAATGGACAGGCTGCGCCCAAAAAGCAGCTCACCGTGGAGCAGCGTGGCCAATTGAAGCTGGGAGACCCCACTCCTGAAAGATACCTGACTCGCAATGCCTCGCTAGATCTAATTCCGATCTTGCGAGACATTGCGATGCAAATCCCCGAGATCACTCTTTAACAAATCTGCTTAATAAAGTGAGACAGTTAGTCCACTTTAATGTGCAGTTACAGAGTTATCTGAGGCACGGGATCTATCCCCTTCATCTCAGAGACCTCGGGTGAGCGCTGTTCAGTACTGGTCTCTACAAACGGGGACCAGACAGAACAGCACACTTAGGGATTGGAGGCCCCAACGTGCATGCCCTTTGGGCAGGGTGGTATACTTGCACTGCTGGTGCCACCTGGGCACCCTGGCAGTGTCACCTGGGTGCCGGCCAGGCACTGCTCAGAAGGTACAGACAGCAGGAAGGAGCTCTGCCAGGGTGCCAGGTTGGCACTGCCAAGGTTCCAAGCTGGTATTTTCTGTGTGGGTGCAATCGGGCCGGGGGTATCCTGCGTGGGTGCTGGAGGGTTACGTGGCGGGGGGCAGGGACCCTCCCATAGTGTGATGGGGCTTGCGGGGGGGGGGGGGGGGGGGGGGGGTTAGGTGTCACTCCGGAGGCCCTCGCTACACTGAGGGGTTCCAGCAAGCTGAGCTCCTTAGTCCACAAAATGGGGCTATGTGAGGCCTTAACCCCAGGTTCCCTGTTGAGGCCCCTTATCATATACGAGTCGTGTTTTATAGCCTTGTGTTACTCAATGGTGCTAAACGCATTCGCTATGAGGCTTTGTTCCCATTTAGTAAAATCGCACCCTTGGTTTTTATTTGATTTTGGTGAAAGCTTTTTTTAAAGTTTGTCAAGAATTGGTGGTTAATCCCCAAGTGGTGGGAGTACATGCCCCTTGGGGATTTGCCAGGGTGGGGACATAACTGGGGAGAGGAATGTGGGTCAACGGTCGGAAAGGCCTCGATGAACACTCTGGCTCTGGACTGCGTTGGTAATGGCCTAGTGGGAATCTCACTGCAGCTTCCTGCCTGAATTGTAAGTTAAAATGCAGGCAGGTCCCACTGAGACAAGTTTAAAAAAAGCCTCGGCTACGGCTGGATAGGTTTCCTTGCTACCTACATAGGTTAAAGTTGCGATCAGTCAGCTCCCAGCTCTAGATCGGTAAGTAGCCATAGTCATTTCAATTGTCCACCCGCTCCGTTTCCAGCTCTCACTGAGGTTAAAATTGCACCTTTTATTTCCTATTTGAATAAAAGGGAATTGGAATTCTGTTTCCTGGCAGTACAGTATGGACTGTACTTTAAGGGTCTGGCACATATAGGATTAACGTGGGTCAGAGTGCAGTACAGCTTGATAAGGGATCACATGACCTGCATCGAGTGGTCAGCCTAGTGTTGGACAGAGCAGTGTGCACAAGCAAGTATGGAGACAGATCTTTTACTGCATAGATATACATGGTTTTATAGTTAATGAATACAGACAGGTGAGGGGGAGTTAACGTACATTTAACATACTTTGTTTTAAAAATTTAGAGTACCCAATTATTTTTTCCAATTAATGGGCAATTTAGCATGGCCAATTCACCTAACCTGCACATCTTTGGGTTGTGGGGGCGAAACCCACGCAGACACGGGGAGAATGTGCAAACTCCACACGGACAGTGACCCAGGGCCGGGATTCGAACCCGGGTCCTCAGCGTCGTAGGCAGCAATGCTAACCACTGTGCCACCATGCTGCCCACATTTAACATACTTAAGACTACGAAGACTTCATTAAGGCCGACCGAAAGATATCCAACACTTTCCAACATGGACAAGTTCCCTGACTGACTAGGCATGTAGAAACACAGTTCCAAACTGTGCCTGAGAAAAGAAAGGTTTGTATTTATAGTGCATCTTTCACAACTCCCATGCCTCAAAGTGCCTGATAAATTCTTCTGAATCATAGAATTTACAGTGCAGAAGGAGGCCATTCGGCCCATCAAGTCTGCACCAGCCCTTGGAAAGAGCACCCTACTTCTTATGTTCTTATGTACTTAAGCCCATGCCTCCACCCTATCCCCATAACCCAGTAACCCCACTTAACCTTTTGGACACTAAGGGGCAATTTAGCACGACCAATGGGGAAGGGCCCTTTCCAAGGCTCTGCCACCGTAGTACACCGAGGATCTGGAATTTATGTAAAACCCCTCAGGCTTTCTGCATCAGAGAATGGTTGACGGGAAATGTGAATGTACATTGTAAATATAACAATGAAAAGCGCAGTGAGGAACCTCATCTACTGTATTAGAACATAGAACATACAGTGCAGAAGGAGGCCATTCGGCCCATCGAGTCTGCACCGACCCACTTATGCCCTCACTTCCCCGTATCTACCCTATCCCCGTAACCCAATAACCCCTCCCACCCTTTTTTGGTCACTAAGGGCAATTTAGCATGGCCAATCCACCTAACCTGCACGTCTTTGGACCATGGGAGGAAACCGGAGCACCCGGAGGAAACCCACGCAGACACAGGGAGAACTTGCAGACTCCGCATAGACAGTGACCCAGCGGGGAATTGAACCTGGGCCCTGGTGCTGTGAGGCCACAGTGTTATCCACTTGTGCTGCCCAAAAAAACTGATCTGGATTAGTATTGAAAGAAACAGCTTTGGATTACACCTTTATACAACGTAAAATTTTAACTGTAATGTAATGTCATTGACATATTTTATGAATAGGAACTACCATTTACAAAAAAGCACACTATTTCTTTAGTTTCTGATACTGTGTCCACTTAAGTCAATGTTAGGATTTTTGCCTCTGGTTCAGAAGGACCTGAGCACATAATTCGGCCAAGTGCTTAAGTGCGTCAAGGGGAAGTGCTGCATTGTTGGATGTGCTGTCTTTCAGATAAGACACTCACCTGAGTCTCCTGTCCGGGTAGATCTCACAGTGCCATGGCATCATTCTGAGAAGAGAGTGTAATTTTCCTCGGGCGCGAATTAATGGCCGCGTTGCGCTTAAGCGAGAGGGCGACGAGGACGTTAAATCGCGGGCGAGGCTGAAATCGAGAAACATGTCAGGCGCCGATCTGTTTGCAATCTAACCGGCCTGCACCTGTGGGCGAAATCAGGGCATCGCCATAGCGTGGTGAGAAACCAATAATCACCACTTAAGTCCAATCTCCATACAATTAACGGGAGCGACCCCTTATCCAATAGCCCTCCGTGATCTAATGGTCTCCCCAGGAAGTGGTCACGTGGTCACTGATTAGTATTCTCTTTTAAAAACATAGAGCTGGCGGAAGGGCTGACGTGGGGACCCGAAAGGTGAGTCGCCATCTTCGCTCGCAGGCAAAGAGCCCAAGGAACACTGGGCTTGCAACCCTAGGGATTAGAGGGGCGGGGGAGGGAGGGAGCCACCGGGGGGCCAGCCTCAGTTGGGGTGGACCGCCATTGCGGGGGGGGGGGGGGGGGGAGCCAGGTAGCGGAGCTGAGGGACCCCGCCCATAGCCTGGGCTAGGCTTTGGGGGGGGGGGGGGGGGTGCTGGGTATCTCAGCTCCCACGGGTCCACCACTCCAACCCCTGGGCAGTGTGGTCCCGCTCCGGGGGCAACTCCAGACCCAGCCTTCCTGCCCCACTGACAACCCCTAACTCCCACTGACCGCGGAGGCCTCTGCCCATGCAGCTGAAGGTTATAGTTCATTGGGATTTGGCAAGAGTAGTCAAGTGAGTACTTCACACATCCCAAGTGGATCCCCATGGGTAGATGTGCCATGCAGCATGCGGGAGTTGTTGCCTAGCATCCTAATCAGGCGGTGATTCCTGGACACTGTGCCTGAGCATCGTAGGAGGCAGCACCACGGACGCAACGGCCAATGTCCGAACACCCAGTGTCTGGGCCTCAGCACCGGGGATATTTCCGCGATGAGAGGGTGGGTGTGTGCATCCGGGAGGGAACCAGCACCCGGCCCAGGTAACATTACCAGTGGGTGTATGGGGTACAGGGTGTGGGGTCCGGTGAGCAGGGCCCCCCACTGCAGCTGAGGGTGTGTTGGCAGGGTGTGTCAGATGGATGGGGGGTGTGGTGGTTAGGGGTAATGGCGGGCACTGGAGGGCTCCGGAGTGGAAGACACCGCTGGTTGTCAGTCTCAGGCCCTCTCCAATTCCTTACAGATATTGCACGGGATGGACGATATCTTGGACGCTGTGGAACTTACCCTAGTGGTGCTGCTGGCAGACCAGGCCAGACACCAGAGAAGGCAGCAGCAGCAGCATAAACAGAGGCTGGAGGCGAGCCATGTGCAGGGATCCACCCCACACTCTGATGACCCAGCCACCCATCTGGCCAGGGAGGGGCCCAGAGGGGAAGGTCCGCGAGGGCCCGAGCTGTACAGGCGTCGCTGGTCTTTCGAACAGATGACGAACAGCATACGCCGCAGGAGGTTCCACCTCAACAAAGGCTAGTGTGGCACATGTGCCATGTCCTTGCAGATTGGCACCATGTGGAGGAGCAGGATGCCTGCTCCTGGTGGCCATTAAGATCACCACAGCTCTGAACTTCCATGCCTCGGGATCATTCCAGTGCTCGAGCGGGGACCTGTGCAGCATCTCACAAGCTACAGCCCGCAAGTTCATCCGTGAGGTCACGGATGCCCTGTCTGCCCAGGCAGAAAACTGTACAAACTTTGACATGGACCAGGCCCAGCAAGATGCCCGGGCAGCTGGATTCTCTGCCACCAATGGGATTCCTAGGCCCACGGGCTAATGGATGGCACCCATGTCACCTTGTGCGCACCAGACCGTACGGGATTGCCCAACGGAAACGGGTTTCACTCCCTGAACATCCAGATTGTGTGCGACCACCACATGAAGATCATGCACGTGTGTGCATGTTTCCCAGGGAATGTGCACGACAGCTACATCCTGGGACAGTCGGACATCCACGGCCTCTTTCAGGGCCTCAGTACACTTGCCGGTGGCACATGCCCCACCATGTCGCACTCTACCGGGCACTGACTGTGAGACTTGCTATTGTCAGGGGAATGGAACTCGAGGGAGCTGGTGACAGCCATCGCAACTCCATAGGATGGCTCAGGGTTGACACCTAGGTCAATGCCCAAAGGGCCCCGGGTTTCAGCTCAGGATTGAGGAACAGCTCGATTGAGTTGCGGCTGCCCCTGTGTCATCTGGCTCTGCCAGCCCTGGCACCTCCTCAATGTCTGCAGCACAGTGTCGATACCCTCGGTGATGCTGCTCAGTGACTGGGACATGCTCTGAGCGTCCCAGCAACGCCCACCTGCGACTGGGCCATGTTCCCCAGTGACCGGGACATGCTCAACAGCACCTCGGTAATGCCCACCTGAAACTGGGGCACCTCCCCCCCAGTGACTGGGACATGCTCCACAGCACCTCGGTAATGGCCACCTGAGACTGGGGCACCTCCCCCCCAGTGACCAGGACATGATCCACAGCACCTCGGTAATGGCCACCTGAGACTGGGGCACCTCCCCCCCAGTGACCGGGACATGCTCCACAGCGCCTCGGCAATGCCCTCCGGGGACTGGCACATGCTCCGCAGCACCTCATCAAGGTCCACCTGGTACTGGGTGACGCCCCCCAGTGAATGTGACACACTGTTAAGACACACAGCCATGGCCTTCGCTGACTGACCCATGCCTTGGACTCATCCACTCATGCTGTCCATTCACCAGGCTCTCCACTTCGGTCGCCATCCTAGCAGTGTTGGCCTCGGTGCCATGCATTGCCGGCACTATCATCTGTGCCTGTAGCCTCTGGGACTCCTCCTATCAGCAACGGACCTGCTGGAGTGTCACTGGCATCCTCCTCTCTATCTCGCGGCCACGCCCTATCATCCGCATCAGGTTCGGATAAATTTATTCCAGATCTTCGACTGCTGTCTCGTCTGGGCGTTCCTGCCACCACCTGATGTGAATCTACAACTGTGTGGTGCTCACCAGAATGGGCCCCTGAAGCCTGTCCATTACCGTTGTCCTCTGAGGTGTGAGTCTCTGCGTTGGTGGAGGGTGGGGATGATAGCTGTGCCCGCGATAACGGTGGCATCTTCGGAACACTCCTCCGAGGTATTCTCTT
Organism: Scyliorhinus canicula; assembly: GCF_902713615.1. NCBI lineage: Eukaryota > Metazoa > Chordata > Chondrichthyes > Carcharhiniformes > Scyliorhinidae > Scyliorhinus > Scyliorhinus canicula. The sequence continues at coordinate 19,713,822 of NC_052157.1, forward strand.
GGGAGGTGGGGAGGGGGCATGACGGATGGGCAGAGTATACTCTGCAGGTCCTGTGGGGGAATGGGCATGTTATCAGTGGGAGGGATGTGTCAGTTTGTATGACATTAACAACAAACGTTTGACAGGTCATCTGGGTGTGGGCCGGTGGATTCTCACATCTGCGTCTCACTGCCTGGTCTAAGGTCACCCCCACGACCTCATAGAACATAGAACATAGAACACTACAGCGCAGTACGGGCCCTTCGGCCCTCGATGTTGCGCCGACCTGTGAAACCATCTGAAGCCTATCTGACCTACACTATTCCATTTTCATCCATATGTCTATCCAGTGACCACTTAAATTCCCTTAAAGTTGGCGAGTCTACTACTGTTGCAGGCAGGGCGTTCCACACCCCTACTACTCCCTGAGTAAAGAAACTGCCTCTGACATCTGTCCTATATCTATCACCCCTCAATTTAAAGCTATGTCCCCTCGTGTTGGTCATCACCATCCGAGGAAAAAGACTTTCACTGTCCACCCTATCTAACCCTCTGACTAACTTATATGTCTCTATTAAGTCACCTCTCAGCCTTCTCCTCTCTACCGAAAACAACCTTGTCCCTGAGCCTTTCCTTGTAAGACCTTCCCTCCATACCAGGCAACATCCTAGTAAATCTCCTCTGAACCCTTTCCAAAGCTTCCACATCCTTCCTATAATGTGGTGACCAGAACTGCACGCAGTACTCCAGGTGCGGCCGCACCAGAGTTATGTACAGCTGCAGCATGACCTTGTGGCTCCGAAACTCAATCCCCCTGCTGATAAAGGCTAGCACACCATATGCCTTCTTAACAGCCCTATTAACCTGGGTGGCAACTTTCAGGGATTTATGTACCTGGATGCCGAGATCTCTCTGTTCATCTACACTACCAAGAATCTTGCCATTAGCCCAGTACTCTGCATTCCTGTTACTCCTTCCAAAGTGAACCACCTTTTCCGCATTAAACTCCATCTGCCACCTCTCAGCCCAGCTCTGCAGCTTATCTATGTCCCTCTGTATCCTATAACATCCTTCAGCACTATCCACAACTCCACCGACCTTCGTGTCATCTGCAAATTTACTAACCCATCCTTCTACACCCTCTTCCAGGTCATTTATAAAAATGACAAACAGCAGTGGAACCCAAAACAGATCCTTGCGGTACACCACTAGTAACTGAACTCAAGGATGAACATTTGCCATCAACCACCACTCTCTGTCTTCTTTCAGCTAGCCAATTACTGATCCAAACCGTTAAATCACCTTCAATCCCATACTTCCTTATTTTCTGCAATAGCCTACCGTGGGGAACCTTATCAAACGCCTTACTGAAATCCATATACACCACATCAACCGCTTTACCCTGATCCACCTGTTTGGTCACCTTCTCAAAAAACTCAATAAGGTTTGTGAGGCATGACCTACCCTTCACAAAACCGTGTTGACTATCGCTAATCAACTTGTTCTTTTCAAGATGAGTATAAACCCTATCTCTTATAACCTTTTCCAACATTTTACCCACAACCGAAGTAAGGCTCACAGGTCTATAATTACCAGGGTTGTCTCTACTCCCCTTCTTGAACAAGGGGACAACATTTGCTATCCTCCAGTCTTCCGGCACTATTCCTGTCGACAAAGACGACATAAAGATCAAGGACAAAGGCTCTGCAATCTCCTCCCTCGAGGGCCCGCTCCTCATATGGGGTGAGGACTCTGATGTCTGGGACCCCGCTGCCCGTCTGGGCCCTCGCCCCTCAGCGGTGGGCCAACTTCTCCTGCGGGGAAGCAGAGGTGGCATCATTAACCATACGTGTGGCACCTCTCAGTGGGAGGAGGGATGGGTGCTCGGGGGTTGGGGAGGGGTCTTGCTTACCTGTGGCCCGAGTTGCTCTGCGATCCAGGGGCTTTTACAGCAGCCATGGATGATGCTGCTGACCACAAGAACTGCCAGCCTCTGATTCTTAATCGGCGAGACCTTCGTCCCCGGGGTCTTCATTCCAGGGCAAGGCCCGCTGCTGGGCTCACAACTGCTTGTGGTACAGTCGGCCTACCCAAAATGAAGCAGCACAGCTCTCTCACCAGCACTCCACGTGGCAGACGGGAGACCCTCGACATCTGAACAAGATTCCAGCCATGGTCTCTGAGGGTTTGGGGGTGATGTGCGGGATTTGGAAGGGGCTAGAGTGACACAAATGTATGGAACACCAATTTTCAGTTTGGGACCTTGGCACTGTTCCCTGTAAAAGCTGACAAAAATATTTTGAGAGACAATGGGCTGGATTCTCTGCTCCAGCGGCTAAGTGCTGGCGCCAGCAGGGCATGTGTAGTCTTTTCTGACCCATAATCGGCATGAAACGCTCCGGGTCCGGTGAGGTGCTTGCATTGGCGCTGGGTGAAACTCCCGCCTTGCGCGAGAATGGCCGGGTTCCGCGCCTCGCATGCGCACAGCTGATGACCTGCAGCAGGTTGTGCCGTACAACATGGCGCTGCCCATGCCCGGAACCGACACGCCACCCGCGATGCCACAACCCACCCACTGGCCACCCCCCACCAGTCCCCCAGCCCTTGCAGAAGTCCCCCCGGCCAGCGACATGGATCCCGGCTGAGTGTGGCGGCGCCAGACATAGTCCACAGCTGCCACGCTGGTTTCACGCACGGCTCAGACCACACGTGCCCCGCGCCATTGAGAACTCGGCCCATGGGGGGCGGAGCAGTGCGGGAGGGCCAGTTGATGACGCGTCAACGCTGTTGCAACGGCACGCAACGTGATGACGCCCTGTCGGCAGGGGCGGAGCATGACTGTCCAGCATCAAACCAGCTCCCGCCCCGATTTTGGCGCGGACCTCATTCTCCACCCGATCGTCGAACATGATTTCGGCGTCGGGCCACGGAGAATCCCGTCCGATATTTGAACAGCGTTGTTCCTGAACTGAACAAGATAAAGGGTGCATGGTGGGGCTTTCATTGCGTTGTTAGAGATGCTGTATGAGAAAAGAATTTCAATTCAGATGTTTTGGAACATTGTTCAACTATTCCTCTTAATTAATGGCATTCCACGGCTGGTAACATTCTCACAAATTCTGCTTACATTTCTTAGTCAATGGCTTTCGAAATGGTCTCAAAGGGAATAGTTTGTGCTAATTAAGATAGGCACTGATCTATGATTTATCACTGTGTTGCAATGAACACTAAGCGCACACACTAATCCACATGTCCTCACTGCTGGGGCTGCCCAGGGTTGGGGGGGGGGGGGGGGGGGGGGGGGGAGGTTTATTTCACAGTGCAATCAAACTCACTGAAGTTGAGAGTAATTACCAGAGGCCGGAGCTGAGAATCTGCTTTCAGCTTCGCTTTCAAACAGATGCAGCGGATCGACAACAGGGAAGGTGTCTACCCATCTATCTGTGACTGACCTCAGAGGCGTGCACATTGCAAGGAGCTTTAGAACCAGGCAGAAGGGGTTTGGACCAGAGATGAATCAATCCTCACCCTTTGACTGGTCAGACTCAAAAACATGCAGCAGCTGTTCGTGGACGGAGCGTGAAAGCGTGCTGCTCGTCGGAAAAGCCAGTGAATTGAACTAAATGATTCATAGCCTGGAACAATAATACGCGGAAGCAAAGAGGTGGAAATAAAGCAACCAAGCCTACCCAACTGTGAACAATATGCAGCCCTGCCCAGCAGACACTGCTATCCGATCTACTTATAGTGACCTCAATGAATTGCCAAAAAACTGTGATGGTATTTTCCCATTTAAAAAATCAGTGTTGCATTCTTATTGTGTAACCGACCGACATTAAAGAGGATATTGAAGGACTGCACAGCACCTCAATGATTCACTTGTGTCCTGGCACTGAAAGGTCAGGACAGGATTTCTTTCAGGAACTGGTGTCTGAATACGATTCATCTTCATTCTAATGACCAGCTTCATTTTTTAAATACAAATTGTCGCAAAGTCCAACGGGACAAATTTAAATAGTCTGACATTATCATAAACGTAAAGAACTGTACGGGTTAATGAAATGTCTAAATCAACCACTAGAGGGAGCTAAATGTACAACTATGTAAGGCACCGGGTGGCATGTGGCGCAGTGGTTAGCACTGGGACTGCGGCGCCGAGGACCTGGGTTTGAATACCGGCCCTGGGTCACTGTCCGTGTAGAGTTTGAACATTCTCCCCATGTCTGTGTGGGTTTTACCCCCACAACCCAACGATGCGCAGGTTAGGTGGATTGACCACGCTACATTGCCCCTTAATTGGAAAAAAAAATTGGTCACTCTAATTTTTTTAAAAACTATATGAGACACCGAAGCAGCTTTGTGGGTGAGAGGTTGAGGAGAAAGCCAGAGTACAGACTGAAGGAAAGATAGTGTGAGCGAGAGCGGATCAGTTAATGTAACAGTGTAGAGATTAGTAGTAGATGAGTGTAGATTATATGTTTATTCGCAACTGTATTATCCAGGAGTAAGTGTCAAATCCGATTAAGTGGTGTTAATAATTTGGGTTTGGATTTGGATTTGTTTAATGTCACGTGTGCTGTGGAACAGTGAAAAGTATTTTTCTGCGAGCAGCTCAAACAGATCATTGAGGACATGAAAAGAAAAGAAAATAGAAAGAGTACGATTACATGAGATGTAAAAAGAGGATCTGTTTGGGAGAGCTCGCAGAAAGTCGCCACGCTCCGGTACCATCTTGCTTCTAAATCCATAGCTTTGTTCAATTTGAAAGCTATTTTGTGGTCTTTGTGAACACGACGCCAACCATCCTAAAATTAGCAACACAAAGAACACCACAGACATGGGCTAACCTTTGTTGGAGGTAGGGTGAGATTCTCGCATTTGAACCTAAGAACATAAGAACTGGGAGCAGGAGCAGGCAAGTCAGACCTTCGAACCTGCCCCGCCCTTCAATATAATCATGGCTGGTCGCACCTTGGCCTCAACTCCACTTTCCTGCCCGTTCTCCGTAGCCTTCAACCCATTACTAAATAAAAATCTGTCTGTCTCCTCCTTCAATTTACTCAAAATCCCAGAATCCACCACACTCTGGGGTAGTGAATTCCACAAATTCACGACACTGAGAGAAATAATTTCTCCTCATCTCTGTTTTAAATCTGCGACCTCTTATCTGAAAACCATGACCTCTTATTCTCGATTGTTCCACAAGAGGAAGCATCCCCTCAACATCTGCTTTGTCAATCCTCTTTATCATCTTACCTACCTCAATTCGACCTCCTTTCATTCTTCTAAATTTGAGCGCGTGCAGGCCTGAACTGCTCACTCTCTTCGTAAGGCAAACTCCAGAATCAATCTAGTGAACCTCCTTTGAACTGCCTCCAATGCTATTACGTCCCTCCTCAAGTCAGGGGACCAAAACTATACACAATTCACCAGGTGTGGTTTCACCAATGCCTTGTACAGTTGCAGCAACACTCCCCTACTTTTAGACTGTATTCCTTTAGCAAGAAATGCCATTTGCCTTCCTATTTATGTACGGTACCTCCAAATTTATTTTCTGCGATTCATACACAAGGACACCCAGATCCTTGTGCACCAAAACCTGATTGTTGATCAACAAAATCAGATGGATGAGTTAATTGTTCAGGAGCTAATGCTCATCATAGAATTTACAGTGCAGAAGGAGGCCATTCGGCCCATCGAGTCTGCACTGGCCCTTAGAAAGAGCACCCTACCTAAGCCCACACCTGCACCCGAACCCCGTAATCCAGTAACCCCACCTACCCTTTTTTTTTGGACACTAAGGGCAATTTAGCATGGTCAATCCACCTAACCTGCACATCTTTGGATTGTGGGGGGAAACTGGAGCACCCGGAGGAAACCCACGCAGACACGGGGAGAACGTGCAGACTCTGCACAGACAGTGACCCAAGGCAGGAATCGAACCTGAGACCCTGGAGCTGTGAAGCGACAGTGCTAACACTGTGCTACCGTGCCGCCCTGATGGAGACGGGCTTTCTGGGAAGCAGGCTGTATTGTGACCATTATTCAGATAAGGGAAAGGAGAAGAAGTGTCTTCTCCTGCTCCGACCATCCCGTTCCATTACTTTGCCAGTGAGTTGCTGGCAAAGATCCATGAAACGTTTGAGGTCAAATTAGTATTTTTAATGGCACCTGTGTTCCTTTAAATGCAGGATTTGTAGTTATTCTTTCACTAAAGACTTGAAATGGAATCAAAGCTTCTCACTCTAGAAAAAGTTACATAAATCTGTCCATGTGTAAAAACAGGCTGCGGAATATAAATGCAAAAATTGTCAAGGATCTGTCCTTGTGACTCGCTTATGGTCACAGAATATGAAAGTGAAAGTCTAATTGGGAACTGTTTACTCCTGAATTGAAAAGCAGCTTTACATCTGATGTGCTCAATATTATTCAAGGAATGAACTTTCCTTCAAATCTGCCTGGTTTTATTTCAGTATCTATCGTTGCAGAGAACAGCTCCCTGACTACCAAGCTTGTTCCATGACCAAGTCCTTGTTTAGGATTCAAGTTTCATGACAACGTTCCGACTACACCTTCCTTAAGTCTAAGCGTGGTATTTCATGGCCCCTCCCACGAGATTTTCGAGTCCCGCCAAAGTCAATGGGCTCTACCCCGGCTGTGACGGGCGGTATCTTTCCGTCCTAGGTTTGCGCGATGACATGCCCATTAACCGTGTAAACCTCTGGTGGATCATCATCTTCTTCATCTGTATATATATGAACATACGCATGAGGAGCAGGAGGAGGCCATTCGATCGCGCGAGCCCGCTCCGCCATTCAAAGAGATCGTGGCTGAGCTGAGTGTGACCCCAATCCCGCGGCCCGAGTTTTACGCTCCCCCCCCCCCCCCATACACTGGGGTTTGGGGCGAGGGGGGAGTGCAAAGTTGCAAGGAGGGGATTTCCTCTAAGTTCCAGCCCACCCCGAATTGGAAGCAACCTTACTCTGGGGCAGGCAGGGCCTTGGCGGAGGGAGGTGGTGGGGGGTGGGGGGAGGGGACGGACTTGGGGAAAAGGCCGGCCATTGCCCCAATTAAGGGCCTTTTCCCGCCCAGCCTCACATTTACAGCTGGCTCCCAAATGGCAGATCAGGGGGTTGGAGGGAGGGGGGGGGGGGGGGGGGGGTGGCAAAGAGAAAAATGATCAAACCTACAGTTTGGGCTGCTGGGGGTTTCGGGGAAGGATTGGAGATGGGGGGGGGGGGGAGTGTGGCAGGTGAGGAGGGGGGGGAGTGTGGCAGGTGAGGAGGGGGGGGAGTGTGGCAGGTGAGGAGGGGGGGGAGTGTGGCAGGTGAGGAGGGGGGCCGGTGTGCCTCCATAAGGAACCCCATTCTAACTGGGGGCTCTTTCCCCTGAAGACCCTGAGAACTCCAGATCTCTCGCCAGCTTCCCACTCTATCCCCCAGGAACACAAATGCCTGCCATCCCCAGGCATTCCCCTACACTTGCCTGCTCAGGACACCTGCCACTGACCATCGCTCCGGCTCCCTGCAGTCAGTTCCAGGCAAGTTGCTCCCTTTTTATGGCACTAACTGCCATTTAGCAGGTAAGCTTAAATCATGTTTTTAAATTTCATGGGCCAGCATTTGATGCCCATTGACTGATCACTGAAATTGACAGAGCAGGGAGAAGGTCTGTGTCTAAGATAAGTGGGTAAGATTTGCGGGGTGTGGTGGGGCCAAATAACGGGGATGGGTTGGACATTGGCAAGGCGGGGTTCGGAAATTGGAGGGGATGTTTAGACATCAGGAGGCTCGGACACCGGGAGGGGGCGGAGGTGGTGAGGGGGAAGGGGTGGTGTCAGGCTTCGAGCAGGGAGTCAGATATCTGGGGGTTCAGACATCACAGGGGAGTTGGACTTTGGTTGGAGGGAGTGATGGTCGGATAAGGGTGTAGTCAGGTCGGCCTGCGTGCAAGCAGAGAGTCAGTGTGAATCACTTGGGGAGTTGGAGGGCGGGGGGGAGGGGGGGGGGGGGCTGATTGGGGAGTTGGGTGAGTCCCCTGGAGTTTGGGGGTGTGGGGGAGTCCCATGAGGTGGGCTGTTAATATCTTTAAAATAGTTACACAAAAGTTAGAAGAGCTTTTAATTTTAAAAAAAATTTTGGTGATTATTTGTGTCACACAGACAGAGCCATCCAACGTTTGCAATTTAAATCACTTTTTTGGATGGTAACAAGAGCAGGGAAATTGTCCAGAGGAAGTTTGCGCTTCTGGGCAATTGGCATGCAAACCCTGGCCTTTGGACATCGGAGATTCCTCAGGGCATCTATGGGGCACCACCCAAATCCAACACTGTGTTGCTCAGAAGTTCCAACCTCATGTTTGACAAACCTGGCAGAGGGTGTAACGAGCAGAATAGATAAGGGATAACCTTGTCTCCACTTTCCGCTCGGCTGCAGCCCTGTCCTGCTACGTCCTGATGGTTTACGTTGACGGACTTGCACGCTCCCTCCCCAAGGCTGTGGCCTCGTGCTCCGTGCCTCAAATTGCCAACTCCCCTGCCAGCTCACACCGTACGCACCTCAGAGCTGGCAGGAAAGAAACAGGAAGGGCAGCAAGCAACAATCTCCATGAGCTCAGTACACGTGTGTGGTGGCAATGGAATGCAATATGTCCTCACGCTGGCTGCACATCTGCGCACGATTGGTGTCTAGCTTGCCTGTGAAATGCCATTAAGCGAAATGGATTCTATGGCTGCCAGGACAATAGTTAAAGAGGAATCCTATCATTTTAAAATCTCCCGGTCTGCTTTGGATGGCAACCAGAGGATTGGGGGAGATTCAGGGTGCCTCCCAGCCACTCTGGGGTGTGGGCGGGGGGGGGGGGGGGGGGGGGGGGGGGGGGGAGGTTTGGCGACCCTAATTGTAACTGATTCACCCACATTTCCTCCACACCCAGACATGACCTAACAGCAGATGAATCAATTAGTCTACTGTAGCATTGCACAGCCCAGCATCAGTTGAAAAGGTGCTAAATGGTTGGAGTGGAGCAGGCGCCCTGACCAACCGAGCTATGGGTCATTTGTTTCCCCGATTGAGTGCTTTGCTATGGATCAACAGAATATTCTGCGCTCAGCTCCGGGATCGCTGAACGGTGCTTTAGAGTGTGAGCCAGCCACATTAACAGTAAGGAGGAGGCTGAGATACAGAAGAGGTGCCAGCATCAGTGAATCAGCAGAAGGAACACACACACATGCCGATAGACTCGTGTAGCCACACTATGGGAGCCACGGGTTCTTTAGCAAGAGCAGGCCGAGTGAAACTTTTGGTTGGATCAGCATCAGGAACAAGCTGAAGAAATTGGAACAACAGCAGCTATGGCAACAATGCTGGAGGCTTACAGACTGAAATCTCTTTATAACGCAAAACTGCTTTGCCTCAGGTCCTGCTGAGCTAGAATTAAAGCTTTCCAGGCAACGGGAATATCCCTGTGATCCATCTACGGGATCTCAGGGATTCAGGTTATTTCTTTTGTGAGGCTATGATGATGGAATTGGGATGATCCTGCACAACTGATGACGATCAGGCCAGCAAGGTGGCACAGTGGTCAGCACCACCGTCAGCTGTGACTCACAGCGCCAGGGTCCCGGGTTCAATTCCAGCCTCGGGTGACTGCCTATGTGGAGGTTGCACATTTCCCCGTGTCCGTGTGGGTTTCCTCCGGTCGGTGGAGGATGTATATTACAGGGGTGAAATATATATGCTACTCATTTGTCTTGCTGGTTATATTTAAATTGATGATAAACAGTCGAAGTGTTCCAGTTGATGACCAATTATTTATTAAGTAACAAAGTAATATACTTGTGCGTTCTTTACTTTAATACTTTGACTGGTAGTAGAATTAACTAAGATTGAATTATATTAACAATGAATATAATACACTACACTCTAAGCTGGTCACACTTCTATCCTCTAGCTACAACACACACAAAGAGAAGTAGAAGGGCAGGAAAACTGCTTGCGCTTGCTTATATAGTCCCTGTTAGTGTTGCCATCTAGTGATCACCTGAGTGTTGTCATGTGAGAGTACCTTTTCAGAAATGGGTGTTTAGAATGGGTGTGCATATAAATATCTGAAATGAGAGTATCTTTAAGAAATGGGTGTTTACTACTGCAATGATGTCAGAGAGTGGGTGGAGCTGGGCTGTCTGTCAGCTTTTTACTTTCATTTTAGGCTGTTTGCTGCAGGGTGTGTTTTAGTTTTGTTTTCAGTGTTGGAGCTGAAGCCAGACAGAGCAGGTGTACTATTGGTCTCTCTGCCATGAAAAGACTATCTCTTGATCATTTGGTGAATTCAGAATTATAAATGTTTTCAGTTGTGAATGTAAACCTGATGTGCTTCTGTTAAAAGGTGTTTCTTTTGTCTTCTGGATGTTGTTTGGGAAGTTATTAAGGATTACTTAGTGTTGTATTCTTTGGGGGTTGTATTTGAATTGATGGTTGCTAAGATGTTCACTGTATGTTTTAAAAAGGTTAACTTGAACAGAGAACATAGAACATTACAGCGCAGTACGGGCCCTTCGGCCCTCGATGTTGCGCCGACCCGTGAAACCATCTGAAGCCTATCTGACCTACACTATTCCATTTTCATCCATATGTCTATCCAGTGACCACTTAAATGCCCTTAAATTTGGTGAGTCTGCTACTGTTGCAGGCAGGGCGTTCCACACCCCTACTACTCTCTGAGTAAAGAAACTGCCTCTGACATCTGTCCTATATCTACCACCCCTCAATTTAAAGCTATGTCCCCTCGTGTTGTTCATCACCATCCGAGGAAAAAGACTCTCACTGTCCACCCTATCTAACCCTCTGACTATCTTATATGTCTCTATTAAGTCACCTCTCAGCCTTCTCCTCTCTAACGAAAACAACCTCAAGTCCCTGAGCCTTTCCTCGTAAGACCTTCCCTCCATACCAGGCAACATCCTAGTAAATTTCCTCTTAACCGTTTCCAAAGCTTCCACATCCTTCCTATAATGTGGTGACCAGAACTGCACGTAGTACTCCAGGTGTGGCCGCACCAGAGTTTTGTACAGCTGCAGCATGACTTCGTGGCTCCGAAACTCAATCCCCCTACTGATAAAGGCTAGCACACCATATGCCTTCTTAACAGCCCTATTAATCTGGGTGGCAGCTTTCAGGGATTTATGTACCTGGATGCCGAGATCTCTCTGTTCATCTCTACTACCAAGAATCTTGCCATTAGCCCAGTAATCTGCATTCCTGTTACTCCTTCCAAAGTGAACCACCTCACACTTTTCCGCATTAAACTCCATCTGCCACCTCTCAGCCCAGCTCTGCAGCTGTGTTCATAGACTAAACATTGTTTTGCTTTAAAAATACTTTTCCATTTCTGCTGTACCATACCTGTAGAGTGGGTCGTGTGCTCCCCATACCACAATCTATTCAAAGTTGTGGGTCAGGTGAACTCCATGATACACTTTGGGATTCTCTAAACCCTGGCCCATAACACTGACTGCACATTAACTAATCATGTATTTACATATACAGAGATCGTTGCAGAAGAGTTGGGGGCAAAAGTTAACTGATGACAGAGACAAGAATGGGAAGAGCTGAGCGAGAGGGAGGGTCAGGGGGAGGGAAGCGATGCAGAGGAACAGGGAACAGAGGAAAGCAAGCAGGACTGGGATTGGGCTGACAGCCTGGGGAACCAGGAGAGCAATGGCAGGTTCAGGCCGTCGTGGAGCCAAGTTTACAGAGCCAGGAATCAGTGCTGCCATGGTAATAGGTTTAAATTGGTTTTGGATCAGCCTCCTGATTTTCTCCTGGAAATTTACAATGTTGGCGGCTGCGGCTCGAGGGTAGATTTTTCTTTGGAGCTGCAGCATTGGAGGTTAGAGTAAAAAAAGGGCAAAGGCCCAGAAAGTCATAAATTTGGCTCTATTGTGCCAGTTTTCAGTCGCCTAAGCATTCTCTTTCAAGGGTGTACCACATGTTGTGTCCCATGTGTAATGGTGCAGAAGCCCTGAGCAGTGTTAGTAATGAAATACTGTCTCTCATTAGTGCTGGCTTCCCAGTACATTTACAATTAATTAGTTGTTCCATGATCACGGCAACTCATCCTTGCCTTTCCCAAAAGGGTCAATTAGAACCTGCAAATCCCTTTCTCATTTCCCTGGGAGCGATCGATCAGATTGAAGAGATCTTTCAGTTTACCATCATTTATTCATCAATTTTACTCTTAAGATGCGTAGATATTGGCCAGACTCCTGGATTGTTTCTGGGTGTACAAAGAAAATGCTAGCTTTAATTTCAATACTATAATTGGCCAAAATAAAATTCTAGTTGTTCGATTTGAGGGTTCAACTTCAAAGGCCTCCGTCGTTAATCTACTGTCTCTCTCGGTCCTAGAACATAGAACATAGAACAGTACAGCACAGAACAGGCTCTTCGGCCCTCGATGTTGTGCCGAGCCATGATCACCCTACTCAAACCCACGTATCCACCCTATACCCGTAACCCAACAACCCCCCCCCTTAACCTTACTTTTTAGGACACTACGGGCAATTTAGCATGGCCAATCCACCTAACCCGCACATCTTTGGACTGTGGGAGGAAACCGGAGCACCCGGAGGAAACCCACGCACACACGGGGAGGACGTGCAGACTTTTGCCTTTGTTTTTTTTTGGTATCTTTTTTGTTTGGTTCTTTTGTTTGTTTTTCTGTCTGTCTCTCTGTATCTTGCCTCTGGAGCGTTTAGTTTCTTCTCTCAGAGAGTCGTTAATCTTTGGAATTCTCTTCCTCAGAGTCAGCAGTGGAGGTGGCTCTTTGAATATATTTAGGGCTGAGTGAGATCGATTTTTGATCTGAGAGGGAGTCGAGGGTCAGCTATGATCTGATTGAATGGGAGGGCAGACTCAAGGGACCGAATGGCTTGCTCCTCCTCTTATTCCTTATGAACGCATATCTGGCAGAGAAACGTGAAGACAACCAAAGTGAAACAAGAAGAAGTCAACGCTGGTTCCTCCCCTGTGCAAGTCAACTTGAGGTTTTGCTGGGGAGCTGGTGTAACCTGAAGGTCACCCTCCCTTCTGCCAACCACCCTGATCCACCGTGCGTCTCCTTTCTTAGTTCAACATTCTTCACCCCACCCCATTCAACCTGGCACTCCTCGCACCCATCACCCCATATCCCAGCTCCATTTCAAGCAGGCAATCCTTCTCTTCCCAACCCCCATAATCTTGCCCAAAGGTTAAAAAACAGTAAAAGTGGGGAAAGAAGAATACTGGCCTGTAATCTCGCCTATGTCAGTCTTCCGACACCATATCCTTTTATTTACACAATGGAAAAGGCCACCACCGCAGGTTACAGAGCGCCAAGCCCGGGGGCCTCCAGAATACCAGGCCGGGTTGAAGCAGCAGGTTGGGGCTGGTTTAGCACTGTGGGCTAAATAGCTGGCTTGCAATGCAGAAGTGCCAGCAGCGCGGGTTCAATTCCCATACCGGCCTCCCCGAACAGGCGCCGAAATGTGGCGACTAGGGGCTTTTCACAGTAACTTAATTGAAGCCTACTTGTGACAATAAGCGGTTATTATTATTATTATGTTTTAAAGTCCCGCTGCTCGTTTCCCACTGAGCGACCTCCCGCCTGCTCAATAAGAAAGTTCATACTCCACAAAGCCCACGGGAATATCTGCTGATGATCTCCCGAGCCCTTCATGGCCAACATACCTTGGTCCGGATTGGCCTTATTTAATTTAAAATGGGACTCCAGTAAAAAGTGGGAAATAGAAAGACCGGTCCATCGGTGGCACTTCCTTTCCTTATTCTCCCCCAGTTAACGCTGACACTCTTTCCCTCCATGGCCAGACAAAAGCATCTCGCTCAGGTCTCTACTTCAGAAAACTAATCCCAGTTCCTGGGCCGTATCTCTTCTTCATTGCCATCCTGTCTTCCATCCTTTCGATTCTCCCCTCAGTGCTGCTCCAACTTGGATTCTGTTAGCAATGAAGGAATCTCCACTGATGTATCTTAATGCTAATCTCACTGGGGGATTCTCACTCAACTACCATTGAGGTGAAGAGACAACTATAGAACATAGAACATAGAACAGTACAGCACAGAACAGGCCCTTCGGCCCTCGATGTTGTGCCGAACAATGATCACCCTACTTTAAACCCACGTAACCCGTATACCCGTAACCCAACAATCCCCCCATTAACGTTACACTACGGGCAATTTAGCATGGCCAATCCACCTAACCCGCACATCTTTGGACTGTGGGAGGAAACCGGAGCACCCGGAGGAAACCCACGCACACACAGGGAGGACGTGCAGACTCCACACAGACAGTGACCCAGCCGGGAATCGAACCTGGGACCCTGGAGCTGTGAAGCATTGATGCTAACCACCATGCTACCGTGAGGCCCCAAACCCCAACTATGTGACACTTGTGAACTGTTTGGTGCTAATGCCGAGAGGGAAATAATAATAATAATCTTTATTAGTGTCACAAGTGGGCTTACATTAACACTGCGATGAAGTTACTGTGAAAAGCCCCAAATCGCCACATTCCAGTGCCTGTTCGGGTACACTGTGGGAGAATTCAGAATGTCCAATTCAGCTAACAAGCACGTCTTTCAGGACTTGTGGGAGGAAACCGGAGCCCCCGCAGGAAACCCACGGGGAGAACGTGCAGACACCGCACAGAGAGTGACCCAGCCGGGAATCGAACCCGTGCCTCAGGCTGCATTGTAAGTGTCCCAAACCCATCTCCTATGGGTCTTTTACCTCCAGCAGAACTACATCCCGGCCATCAGGCAGGACTTGAATCAAGGTCTCTGTGGTGAAAGGGAAGTATCTAGCCTACTTTGCTTCGCTGTCGATGGTGGACTGCGCTACCTTTGGAGGTTGCAAAAAAAACTGGAGGTCGTTTCATGTAGTTACATTGGTCTGGCAGGAGATGGCAGTGTTGCACACCATGTATCAGCTCTTGATTGGCTCAGCCCAAACACTTACGGGATTGGTGGATGCAGCAACTAGTTTAAAAATACATGTGGGAAAACTAGGAAAACATTCTCAAGGGGATTTGGAGAATTTGAGCGAAGAAAGAAACAAAAGGATAAAGGCAAAAGAAGCAAAAAAGGAGGTGCAAAGTCAAAGAAGCTGACGGGAAATCATTAGAAAAATGACAGGAACAGGTGGGTCTGTGGCAGGCTTGATTGAGAAATTCAAGAACAAGAATGAGGACAGAGGCAAACAGAAATGTCTGCAGCAGAAAGGATGTTTTTTTTCCAAAGTATTTTTATTGCAATTTCCAATTAAGTACATCACTGAGTGTTCTATAACAAACCTCACAATGCATTCAGCTTCTGTCGTTGCCCATCAAGTCTTTACTGAAAAACCTCTTAAACTGGTAAATACTGTCTACGGCTGACAGGTATTACCAGACGATCTTCTAATCGCTTTCCACCAGCGCCCGTTTGAAACAGAAGCCATCCAAAATTGTGCATTGTATTGCAAACATTCTAACCAGCAAATTACATAGGCTTATAATAACCAGCTTCAGATCATGCTGAATAGCTTTGAGGCCTGTCCCACTGTATCATTATATAACATTTTATTGTCACAAGTATGGAGTTACTGTGAAAAGGTCCCAGTCGCCACATCCTGGCGCCTGTTTGGGTAAGCTGGTATGGGAATTAAACCCGCGCTGCTGGCCTTGCCCTGCATCAAAAACCAGCTGGCTAGCCCACTGAGCTAAACCAGCCGACTCTGGATGCTGTCAGCGACTGACTCACCCCCAATGCCCTTTTCCTTTCATCCTGTGTTAACTGACACCCCGAAAACATTTCCTGTTTCAGCTTCCCAAGGTCGCTGACCAATGGTTTACCCGTGCCCATCTGCTTAACCCAGTCCGCATGCCATCCCATTGTGGGAGTTGAGTCATCAGATGTACTCAAGGTTGGATTAGCCCGAGCTTTGAGCCGTCGGAAAGTCAAGTAATAATAATAATAATTGCTTATTGTCATAAGTAGGCTTCAATGGAGTTACTGTGAAAAGTCCCTAGTCGCCACATTCCGGCGCCTGTTCGGGGAGGCTGGTACGGGAATTGAACCCGCGCTGTTGGCCTTGTTCTGCAGAGTCATGGGGGACAAGCGGGAAAGTGGAGTGGAGGACAGGGTCAGACCAATCGCGATCTTAGTGAATGGCAGAGCAGTTGCATGGCCTCTCCCGTTCCCATTTCTTATGACGTCCTCTTGCATATTATCTCTTGAAAGTGTGAGTCTCTTCGTAGCTGCATCCTTTGTATATACCCTTCTAAATGCATCAGTCACCCTCTTTGAACGCGGTAAGCCTCTCCCGGGGCAGAATGGTTGGACAATAGATCAGCAATGGTGAATCTTCAAATATAGATGGAGTGTGAAATAAATAAACTGACAATCGTTTCTAAGAGTGTGCAGCAGATATAAGAGCTCGATGGAACGGCAACATTTAAAGGGGGGACATCTGACAAAACTAGAGACAACATTCCGCCAAAAAATTAAAAGGAAGCATAATGGAGAAGTGTAAACTACTGGAAGGACTAAAAGGACTATGGGGCTGGTTTAGCTCACAAGGCTAAATCGCTGGCTTTTAAAGCAGACCAAGCAGGCCAGCAGCACGGTTCGATTCCCGTACCAGCCTCCCCGGACAGGTGCTGGAATGTGGCGACTAGGGGCTTTTCACAGTAACTTCATTGAAGCCTACTCGTGACAATAAGCAATTTTCATTTCATTTTCAAAAGGAGAGATGAAAAGGCTAGCCCGTAGTCCAAAATTAATCAGTAAACCCTGCTCTCGTGTAGAAAATAAAACAGTTGAAGAGGGAGTGGGATTCCTGATGGACAATGGGAAATCTAGGAGAGTTGATGAGGGGGAACCAGTGGATGTGGTTTATTTGGACTTTCAGAAGGCTTTCGACAAAGCTCCACAAAAGAGATTAGCGTGTAAAATTAAAGCGCATGGGATTGGGATAGTGTATTGAGATGGATAGAAATCTGGTTGGTAGACAGGGAGGAAAGAGTGGGAATAAACAGAGACTTTTTCCGAATGGCAGGCAGTGACCAGTGGGGGACTTAGTGAATAGCTAAGACCCCAGCTATTCACAATATATATGCATGATGTAGATGAGGGGACTAAACGTATTAGCTCCACATCTGCAGATGGCACAAACTTGGATGGGTGGGTGAGCTGTGAGGAAGATGCAGACATGCTTCAGTGTGATTTGGACAAGTTGAGTGAGTGGGCAAATGCTTGGCCGGTGCAGTATAATGCGGATAAATGTGAGGTTGTCCACTTTGGTAGCAAAAACAGGAAGGCAGATTATTATCTGGATATCTGTAAATTGAGAGAGGGGAATGTGCAATGAGACCTGAGTGTCCTCTACACTAGTCGTTGAAGGTAAGCATGCAGGTGCAGCAGGCGGTAAAGAAAGCAAATGGTATGTTGGCCTTCATAATGAGAGGTTTCGAGTACAGGAGCAGGCGTGTCTTGACGTAATTGCACAGGGCCTTGGTGAGGCCACACCTGGAATATAGTGTGCAGTTTTGGTCTCCTTATCTGAGAAAGGATGTTCTTGCCATAGAGGAAGTTTACCAGACTGATTCCTGGGATGGCGGGATTGACATATGAGGAAAGATTGAGTCAGTTACGATTATATTAGTTGGAGTTTAGAAGAATGAGGGGGGATCTCATAGAAACCTATAGAATTCTGACAGGACTAAACAGGGTAGACGTAGGAAGGGTGTTCAGGTGGGTGGCGGAGTCCAGAAGCAGGAGTCACAGTCTGAGGGTTTCAGGATAGACCATTTAGGACAGAGATAAGGAGAAATCTCTTCACCCAGAGAGTGGTGAGCGTGGGAAATTCGCTACCTCAGAAAATAGTTGAGGCCAAAACATCTCTTTCCAAGGAGTTAGATATAGCTCTTGGAGTGAAAGGGATCAAGAGATATGGGGGAAAAGCGGGAACGGATTATTGAGTTAGATGATAACCCATTTTTTTTTAAATTTAGAGTACTCAATAAATTTTTTCCAATTTAAGGGGCAATTTAGCATGGCCAATCCACCTACTCTGCACATCTTTGGGTTATAGGGCGAGACCCACACAAACACGGGGAGAATGTGCAAACTCCACACGGATAGTGACCCAGAGCCGGGATCGAACCTGGGATCTTGGCGCCGTGAGGCAGCAGGGCTAACCCACTGCACCACCGTGCTGCCCGGATGATCAACCATGATCATAATGAATGATGAAGCATATGCGAAGGGCCAAATGGCCTCCTCCTGGTCCTATTTTTTATGTTTCTATGTTTAGTGTGTAGGATTGAACATGGGATGGTGAGGGTAGATCAGAAGATCCATGAGTCCACTGCTATGAAGGTGGCAGAACAAAAGTTTAAATCTGCCAGTGACCTATGCTCTTTAACCCCACCCAGTTTTCTGAGGTTGGCTCCAGGCAATGTAAATAAATCCCACCAGTGGATAAACTGGTGCAGATGCATATCGGCCAACTGGTAAAGAAGGAAGAGCAGAGCATGGTGCAGGAATGTCAATGAGCTCTGAGGTCATTGCCCATTTTTTAAAGTGTATTATTTGGGTGAGATCTGTGATTGTTACAGAGAACCAACATTTGTTATATTCCATTAAAGGCCTTCGCATGGTCAAAGTTGGTTAGGCTGCAAGCACTGGGAGTCTGTGCTGCCTGCAGGCTTTACATCGTATAGTCCAGCACAAATGGATTCGCTGATCCTAGTACGTTTGGGTGTGTGAGTGTTAACAAGTCGTCTCCTTCCTTCAGGCCGCTGATCACAGCGCCCTCTTCATGCAGCTTTAAAAAGCAGAATGCCTCATCCTGTTCCATGGTCTGGAAGAGGACTCTGAGACAAACAACGAGTTCTGTTGGCTCTTCAACTCCTGAAGAACCTGCCCTGCATCAGCGTCCATTGACGGCCATTGACGACAGCAGGACCGATCCTACAAGCGTTTCTGGGGTCAAGCTATTTCTCTCTACCTCTCTCTGGCTTTGGAACACCTTTGAGAATGAAAGATCTCTTGACATCCACCTTGACCACTTCCCTGTCGTGCATTGGCCAATCAGTGAAGGTCTTCACGGTTCTCGGCCTTTGTAAATAGTCTTTCAAGTTCTCGATGTTTTCTGGGTCAGGAGCTTTCCACGCTTCGCTCCCGCATTCCCCTGCCAACATTCTAGATTTCCTGTGGGTGACACTCAGCCAGTAGGAAGCAGTGGTCAGAGAAAGATGGGCAAAACACCAAACCAATAGAGATCAACAACCCAAGCTTACAGACTTAGGGTGAAAACATGTTGCTACTTGCTCATAACCCCTCTGAAGTAGGAAAATCAATTAGATTATTCCCCAATGTACACTTATTGACCAAATGAGGAATTAGTTAAATGGCTTTTAGGGTCATCACATTATACTCAGAGCTGTTCAATTGACCTCCCATTTATACCAATGACCAGAATGACTGCATCCACCAGCTTGAGATGATTGTTGGTCAGGAAACCTCACTACTCTTCCTTGATAGGATGAGACGTCAGTTGAACTTATGATTGAGCTCTCAATAATGCACTAAAGTGTCAGCCTACATTATGTGCTCAAGGCCTGGAGAAGGATTTGAACACACTCCATGTTTACCCTTTAGCATGCACTGCACCTGGGTATAGATTTACCATTTCCTTCCACAGAATCTAAAAAGCAGGGTACAAGGAGTGAGTGACAGGCATCAACATCAGGAAATTTCGCTATCAGCGTTATGGAGCAATTCAACTCCCCTGGAGAGTCTGCAATATTAGTGTTAAATCCTTTCTAATATCACAGAATCAATGGTTTATGGAAAACTAAACTCTCAATCAATCAATCAGCTAGAGAAACCGCACACCCAGCAAACTATAACCCGTAATCCCTGCCTGCGATTTACTGATATGAATGGCAGGCAGTGGCCAGTGGGGTACCACAGGGATTGGTGCTAAGACCACATATTTGTATATTCTCAGGCCCGACAATCTGGTGGACCCATCAAATTCACAAACTGGTTACGGAGCAGAAGGAGGCCATTCGGCTTGTCGCGTCTGCGCCAGCTCTCCAACTGAACCTATTTCTAAGTGTCATTCCCCTGCCTTTTCCCCAATAAGTCCATCAGAACGCCACAACTTGGCTAGAGCTGAGCTGAGTCTCACTCTTATGCCCATGTTTCCACCAAAACAAAAGTAAAATATGTTGGAAATGCACTGATGTTTCCTCCCTGCTTAACCATACCCATCAACATAAGGGGGGGGGGGGGGGGTCCTTAAGGACTATCAGTAAGGAGCTAGACAGAGCATCGACACAGGAATGTACAAGTGAGGAACCAGACAAGGTCAGGGCTCGATCAGCGAAGGTGGGAGGGGTGAGTCATCTATTTAAAATGTTACTCCAAAGCAATCTAAACTATGTTACTTTGGACCATAGTCTACCTGACATGCACCCTCTTATTATCACGGTTCCTCCCCAGTTTCCAGCAGCTTCACACTGAAGGCAGGGACCCTCTGTAGGTGTTACCCTGTAAGTGAGAAAATTCTGCTGAGACCCAGGCCCTTCCCTCTGACACTGCCAACATTAAAAGGCTAAAGCCTGCTGAGTTCAGGGTTCCCTGCAGATATGCGAGGCCTCTATGTGCAGCCGGAACATGAGGACAAGCAGGATTTTACAACATAACAGAAGGTTACAGAAAAGCAAAATACTGAGTGCAGCATGTTCACAGCCAAAGCAGTTCGTGCAGATAACGTCCAGATCATCTCAGGAGAGCGAGAGACAAATTGTTTTCAGGAGGTTTTCACGTGGTTCCAAAGCTCTCTTGTGTCTGATATCACCGCTGTAAGGATTGGCCTTGTGGCAGTTCTTTTATCAACGTTTGGGATCCATTCTCGGGTTCTGTAATGGACAATCACTTCTTATGCTCCAGTTCATCGTCCGAGCTCACGTTGAGCTCAGTGACAAGGTCGATGGGGTCGTCATCCTCCTCGGTGTAGTTATCTGTGTAATAATCGATCTCCTCAGGGCACGGGGGTTCATCATCTACACTCACATCACTGTGTGGAGAGAAAATAGTCAAAGGAAAGAATCATTAGTTGCTTTTGCAATTGAAAAAGTCAAATCAAGGTTGCATTTGGTTGTGTGAAGCCTCTAGTGATGATTTCTGTCAGATTACCGGGACACCAATCAGTGCAAGTGCAGGGCTTACTGTGGCTTTTCCAATACTTCCCAGATTTCGCAAGAAAGAGCAGGATGTGTGCACGAGGAGTGGGAAAGGGCATGGTAACTCACTGCAATTTAAAATGGGGCTGCTGGGCCTTGCAGTTTTATTCAGCAAAAAAAAACCCAGAAGTGCTTCATTTTCATACAAGCCAGTTTGCACATTGCAATTGATCATTCTGCGAGAAACCGACCTTTAAAATATGCCTTCCACCCATTGCCTTTGGGATCTCGGGGAGCCCACATATCCGCTGCTCCCAGTGTGTATAGGTTGTAAACACATCAGGCGGAGTATTCCAGCCATGCCCGCCAGCGGGATCCTCCAGTCCCAGAGGCAGGACGGGATACTCCAGCCATGCCCGCCAGCGGGACCCTCCAGTCCCAGAGCCCCTCAAAACGCTGTCGGCATCGGCAGGACCGGAAGATCCCACCGGCAGCCAAGGGCGAGCCGCCTACGCCATCGGAAACCACGCTGCAGGGGGGAGAATTCCACCCACCGTCAGGTGCCTTTCCCCCATTTGCCCACCTCCAAGATCAACATCAATTATGATTTGTTGGGATACAGCTCTTAATACAGCAGATAGAGAATATCTAACAACAACAACGTGCAGTTGTATAATATTTGACAAAGTAGCAAGAGGTCACAAGGCTCATCGCTGAAGCTGTACGCCAGTGATACACAACCTAGGCTGGCGACTGGGCTGCATGAAAGCTCCTTCTCCTTCATCTCAGTGGGTGGCAAGATTGAAATCGGGGTTTTTTTTTAACTAACCATGATCCCATGAAGATTGAATACGCTTAATGTATGCCGAAAATTACATAACAAGTTATAGAAAATGCTTATTCATTTACATAGAACATAGAACATAGAACAGTACAGCACAGAACAGGCCCTTCGGCCCTCGATGTTATGCCGAGCAATGATCACCCCACTCAAACCCACGTATCCATCCTATACCCGTAACCCAACAACCCCCCTTAACCTTACATTTTAGGACACTACGGGCAATTTATCATGGTCAATCCACCTAACCCGCACATCTTTGGACTGTGGGAGGAAACCGGAGCACCCGGAGGAAACCCACGCACACACAGGGAGGACGTGCAGACTCCACACAGACTCCACATATTGATAGAATTGTCATCAACCTCAAATGGTTAAAACAAAATAAATATTCACGCTTGATTGGATGCAGAGGGAGCGCACGGCTCTCGCAGTCAATGTTGTGAGCAGTCAGCACGCACCTCACTTCGCCCGCCCGAGCTTCACGTGCGAATCACTTCAGTCATACCGGTTGGAATAAAAACTGCGCGGATGGAAACCAGTGGAATGCGGTAACTCTGCACGGTCAACAAAATGTCTTGGGGGGCCACACTCAGAACCCGGAGCATGTGGCTCCTCGGCCACAGGCTTCCCATCACCATTGTAGACACTGGGATATCAGGACAGACCAGTAGATTGTTTCTAATTCGTCGTATCATACTCTTAATATTAACAAAATTTCTCTTCAGGCAAATAAACAAGAAAGGCGAAAATATCAAATTGAGCAGGTGTCTAACCAGAATAGCTAAAGAAAAACTTCTATCATTGACATGGGGGGTTTACTAAACCTCTAGGATTGGTCTGGGGTCTCCAGGAATTGCAGTTCAGTCTCCAGGGCACTGCTGTGGGCAACCATGGAGAAAAATCATCGAGACATTAAAAAAACAATTAAAAAATTATTTTCTTTGAACATTTTTCTTTAACAGATCTAAATACATGAAATTGGGGCAAAAAAAAAAGCTTTTTAGCTGACAATCAAGCATCAACCAATCAGAACATAAAATCCATAGACGTTTCCATAGAATCGGTACAATGCTGAAGGCCATTTGGCCCAACGGGTCTGCACCCACCCTACGAAAGGGCACCCTACCTAGGCCCACTCCCCCGCCCTACCACTGTGACCCCATAACCCCACCAAACCTGCACATCTTTGGGCACTAAGGGGCAAATTAGCGTGGCCAATCCACCTAACCTGTGGGAGGAAACCGACGCACCCAGAAGAAACCCACACAACACGGGGAGAATGTGAAAACTCCACACAGTCACCCAAGGCCAGAATCGAACCAGGTCCCTGGCGCTGTGAGACAACAGCGTTAACCACTGTGCCACCGCGCCGTCTTTTGGCTTTCCAATTGGTGTGGGAAGGTAGTGTGTCGCAAGGATGGATTTCTTGGCCGAGTAGCGGCTGAAGCCTGAGGGCAATTCATGAGATGAAACTTTCAGGAATACATTTAATCAACTCTGCGTGGCCAGAGTGCCTGGTAAAGGCAGATTCAATTGTGCCTTTGAAAAGCGAAAAAGGGGCAGCACGGTGGTGCAGTGGTTAGCACTGCGGTCTCACGACGCCGAGGTCCCAGGTTCGATCCCAGCTCTCGGTCACTGTCCGTGTGGAGTTTGCACATTCTCCCCGTGTTTGCGTAGGTTTCGCCCCCATAACCCAAAGATGTGCAGGCTAGGTGGATTGAACATGCTAAATTGCCCCTTAATTGGAAAAAATGAATTGGGTACTCTAAATTTATTTTTTAAAAAGAAAGAAAAGTGAAAAAGGTAAGCATCTGAGGTGAAAAATAAATGGCAGGGCTGCAGGGAAAGGGGAGTGGGACCACCTGAATTACTCTTGCAGAGAGCCAGCATTGATGTGATGGGTGAATGTGCCTCCATCTGTTCTGTTGTTCTTCTTGACTCGATATTAGTGAGGAAGGCAGGCTTGTTGGAGATCCAACATCCACTCGCAATCCTTAAACCACATTGAGAGTTGACTGGCGCCAGCACTAACAACAACCTTCGACAGTAAACAGGTTATACCTGAGGATCATGAGAGAAAGTGTGGAAACATTCTATTCTTTGGTAGAAATGAGGAACTCGGGACATTAATTCTGAAATGGCCTGATACTTGAGCGGTAGCACGGTGGTTAGCACTGTTGCTTCACAGCATCAGGGTCCCAGGTTCGATTCCCGGCTTAGGTCACTGTCTGTGTGGAGTCTGCACGTTCTCCCCGTGTCTGGGTAGGTTTCCGCCGGGTGCTCCGGTTTCCTCCCACAAGTCCCGAAAGACGTGCTTGTTAGGTGATCTGAACATTCTTAATTCTCCCTCAGTGTACCCGAACAGGCACCGGAATGTGGCGACTAGGGGCTTTTCATAGTAACTTCATTGCAGGGTGAATGTAAGCCTATTTGTGAGACTAATAACAATAGTTATTCCTATTATTATGAAGAAAACCAGACACAGCAGGATGGTGACTCAGGCGATTCATGCCGGCAGTTCCTGTCAAACATAACCGAGCTTGTTTCTGTGATGCAAGTTTACCAGTGCTTTTAAAAACTTCTTCGAACTTGTCACATGCATGGCGCTTAATAAAACAAATTCTGTGCTATCATATTACTGTCAAATTGTGTAATAAATATGCTTCAAGGGACAATCATATTTATTACAACATTCATACATTATGTCAAAAACCTTTTATTGGATTCCAGCACAGCATCTGATGTTAAAAATAACACTCGATTCCTCCTGGGTCTGGTTAATAGACAGTGGGTAATTTGCAGATTGGCAGATATCCTGTCTCAGTCTCGGCTTATATTGCTGGGGAAGAAATTGGGGCACTGTTCGCCTGCTTAGGAAAAGATGAAAAAACAAACCAGTGCAAATATGTGGTGTTTGGATGGGCACAGGATCAAACCCACCTCTGCAGGTCGGGTTGCATCTATGGACAGAGAGAGGCTGAGATAGATTTTCAAGTTTGTGACCTTTCGTCGGAAAATGTTCTGCTGAAGAATCACAGATGCAGGAACATAGCAACATAGGACTTGGGAGCAGAAGCAGGCCATTTGGCCCATCGAGCCTGCTCTGCCAGCCGATAAGATCATAGTTAATCTGATTGTTCTCTCAACTCCACTTTCCTGTCTGTCGCCCACAGCTCTTTACTCCTATGTCTTATCGAAAATCTATCTGACTCAGCCTTGAATAAGTTCAATGACCCAACCTCAACTGCTCTCTGCGGAAGAGAATCCCCAGAGAGAAAAATAACTTCTCCTCATCTTCTCTCTTCACAGATGCTGCCTGACCTGCTGAGTATTTCCAGCATTTTCTGTTTTTGTTTCAGACTTCCAGCGTTTGCATTATTTTGTCAAGATAATCTTTGATATCCCATAACCCTATGGCCAGTCGACACTCATTAGACTTACACTTATATAAATAAGATGTGGAGATGCCGGCGTTGGACTGGGGTGAGCACAGTAAGAAGTCTTACAACACCAGGTTAAAGTCCAACAGGTTTATTTGGAATCACTAGCTTTCGGAGCGTAGCTCCTTCATCAGGTGAGTTTGGTACTAAGGGGCAATTTAGCATGGCTATTTAGATGGAGACTCACCTGATGAAGGAGCTACGCCTCGAAAGCTAGTGATTCCAAATAAACCTGTTGGACTTTAACCTGGTGTTGCATAATCAACAGGGGCTGGTTTAGCTCACTCGGCTAAATCGCTGGCTTTTAAAGCAGGCCAGCAGCACAGTTCAATTCCCGTACCAGCCTCCCCGGACAGGTGCCGGAATGTGGCGACTAGGGGCTTTTCACAGTAACTTCATTGAAGCCTACTCGTGACAATAAGCGATTTTCATTTCATTTCATTTTCATTTCATTGCATCAAGACGCAGCTAGAATAGTCACTGCTGGAGGGTAACTTCTATCTGTTGAATTATCATTTGCAAGAGCTTCAGTAGAGAAACATTTGATGTTCCTGCTGCCTCCCTCATCCCCTGCATTACTCGGGCAGCATGCACCCATTGCATATTTCACCTAGCATCACAGAATGGAGTCCATTCAGCCTCTTGAGATTGTGCTGGCTCACTACCTGGCTTTCTTCCCGTAGTCCTGGACATTCTTCCTTTTCAGATAATAATCCAGTTCTCTCTTGAATACCTTGTTCAGAGTCCACGTTTATTTCTAGGTTCTGATCATTTTAGTTGGCCGATAGCTCCCTGTGTGTCAGCGCTGCCTCCTGGTAAAACCTTGCACCTGAACACAGGGGAAGAAACTTCAATCTGACCAAAGGCCTCACTACAATAATGATGACCACTGCCTATGCAATCCGCTGGCTGCTGTCGATTGTATATTTTACGCACTTAATTTGCCTCAGAACAATGCAGGGATGACATTAGTTTCTTAATGTGCAACAGATTTCATTTACAGTGTTTAGAATATCTCTATCAATAGTCATATTCATGGCTCAGTTTCTAGTAGCTTCGATGGTGTCTATTTACCTCACCCCGAATCCTCATGCAGACTTAGCAAATCACGCACAGTGTGCATAGATCGAAGACCAGATTAAAGATAATAATAATCTTTGTTGTCACAGGTAGGCTTACATTAACACTGCAATGAAGTTACTGAGAAAAGCCCCTAGTCGCCACATTCCAACGTCTGTTCGGGTACACAGAGGGAGAATTCAGAATGTTCAAATTACCTAATAGCTCGTCTTTTGGGACATGTGGGAGGAAACCGGAGCACGAGGAGGAAACCCATACAGACACAGGGAGAATGTGCAGACTCCGCACAGACGGTGACCCAAGGCGGGAATCATACCTGGGACCTTGGCACTGTGAAGCCACAGTGCTAACCACAATGCTAGCGTGCCGCCCAGTTCAAACACAGAGCAATTAAACCATTGAACAATCGACTGTCCAAACAAAATAGAAGCACAGCTAGAAGGCCCACAGCCTTAAAAGTCCAGTGCGAATCGAAAAACTCTAGTTATAGCATGGACACCATATGCTTGCTGCCTGTATTTTGCAGACCCTCCAACCGAGACGTGCTAGGTGTCAGTTTTAAAGTGAAGTAACTGTGGACTCTTCTCTGAATAGACACAGGGCCGAGAGACACCAACACTAAGGATTGTTTTCTTTCAGATTTCCAGCAGTGTTTTTCCTCCGTACCTGATTCTTCTCCCTCTGCACATGGCAAACAAGCCTTTCCCCAGCACAGAGTCGAGGAAAATCAGCTCCAGCATTCCGTTTTGAATCCACCAGGATGAGGGATGGCAGTACTGGGAATTAATCATTTACCCTCTGCACTCAATAATTTAAACCTTGGCCTTCAAAGGCCAGTCGTAAATCTTCCCTTTCGGCCCAGAGGATGAATATCATGGCTGGAAGTCTTCTGGCTGTTGATGTTGGACTGCAGCCAGGAGATCCAGAGCTGGCAGCCACTCCTGCTGTTGCAGGCGTGGGGTTCATCAAACTAATTGATATGGACTGAACCGGCAAATTCTGGTCGGGTGAGGCAGAATACATTACAGCCTTGACTCACGTGGAGGCTGGGAGTGAGAAAAGTCGAAAACATTTCTGTGTAAATGACCTTTAAGATTTCACTTTATCTGATAGCACTGAAATAAGACTAATTGGGTTCTAACTACCTGGTTCATACGATCTCTTTTTTAAAGTAAAAGAGGAATCACACCTTCTCAGATGTAAAACACCAAATCCCAGTCTCCTGTCTAATTTTAGTCTGGTAACTTGTGTAATGCTCCCTGTTGCGTTTTGTGTCTCGGAGCTATGATGATACACTTCAGATTCTATATGTGCAACAGGAGTTTTATTCAATGCTTTAAAATGTCTATTGTTTGATGCTTGGAGCAACTGGCCTCAGTTTAGTTTACTTTTCCAAGTGACCACACCCAGTCTCAACCAATCATGCATGATGAGCAGTCAACAGACAAACATTTTGGGGCAGCATGGTAGCATTGTGGATAGCACAATTGCTCCAGGGTCCCAGTTTCGATTCCGGCTTGGGTCACTGTCTGTGCGGAGTCTGCACATCCTTCCCGTGTGTGCGTGGGTTTCCTCCGGGTGCTCCAGTTTCCTCCCACAGTCCAAAGATGTGCAGGTTAGGTGGATTGGCCATGATAAATTGCCCTTAGTGTCCAAAATTGCCCTTAGTGTTGGGTGGGGTTACTGGGTTATGGGGATAGGGTGGAGGTGTTGACCTTGGGTAGGGTGCTCTTTCCAAGAGCCGGTGCAGACTCGATGGGCCAAATGGCCTCCTTCTGCACTGTAAATTCTATATAAATTACTGACCATTATACCTTCCCTCTTTAATAATAGCCTCTACTAACTTGTCTACATCCATTATTGTAAGACCAACACTCAATATCTGTGCAATTTGATGGGTAAGTTTGCAATTAGTGCCCAGACGTTTCTGGTAAAGCACCAGTGCTTTCTGTTGCTCTGACTACAACCAGCTGCTCCTGAGTACTAATGCTTCGTGTATTACCCAATGTAGCACCGCAACCTTCTCCATACTCGCAATCTCCCTCAGAGTGGTTGTTGCTGGGTTTGAGAGGGATTTGCGAGTGAGGTGCATGCTGTGTAGTGCTGCCCTAAATTGTTGGTTGCCGAGGTCCCTGTTCCTTGGTCTCGTACCGCATCTCCGGGAGGCAAAGAGAAAGAGGGGTCAGAATAGTTTCCTGAGCTGCCAGGCTGACCTAATTGTAATTTTACAATTTATGTATTGTACTCAATATGCAAAATAAAAGACAATGATCAAAATACAATAGGAAGAGGTGCTCAACCCTCCCATTTACCCTCTCCAGAAAACGTAGCACATCCTTCTCACAAGGAATTAGAAATTTCAAATTCAGGGTGGAACCAATTCTGGTCAACCCTTGTCTGTGGTTAGGAACTGCTTTGTCCCAGAAAAAGAAAGCAGAAGTGTCACATTAACTCATGACCCACGGTGTTATGTCTATATGAATAAAGACCAGCAATGCAACATAAGATTGTGAGGAATGGAACACTTCCAAGTGAAGACTGGGGAGATAACACTGACCACCTGAGGGTTATTGATGGACTTGACAGGGTAGGGTTAATAATAATATATTAATAATCTTTATTATTGTCACAAGTAGGCTTACATTAACACTGCAATGACGTTACTGTGACAGTCTCCTAGTCGCCACACTACGGCGCCTGTTGGATTACACAGAGGGAGAATGTCCAATTCACCTAACAGCATGTCTTTCGGGACTTGTGGGAGGAAACCGGGGCACCCGGAGGAAACTCACACAGGGAGAAACGTGCAGACTTCGCAGAGACAGTGACCCAAGCGGGAATCGAACCTGGGACCCTATTGCTGTGCAGCAACATGCTAAATACTGTGCTACCGTGCCGCCTATTGTCAAAAGGATATTTCCCCTCACTGGGGAATCTAGAACTAGGGGGAATGGGTTTAAAATAAAGAGCCTCCCAATTAAGTAGGAGAATGTCTTCTCTCTGAGGGCTGTGACGTTTGAACTTCTCTGTACAAGAGAATAGTGCAGGCTGATCAGATACATTCAGGCAGAGTTAGATGTTTTTCTACAAAGGTTATGTGCGCGGTGGGGAGGGAGGGTCACAAACTGGAAAGTGGAGCTGAGACCATGATCGTATTGAATGGCAGAGCAGACTAGAAGGGTCGAATAGCCAATTCCTGCTCCTATTTCTGATGTTAGTTATTGAAAGGGGGAGGTAGCCGTGCATAACAGACAAACTTACATCCTTGGAAAAAATGATCGGCTTGCCTTGGCCTCCAAATGTTGTTTCTGCCCCTGAGTCAGAAGCTCCACTGGACTTGAATTCAAATCCTTGGCTGATGCGCCAATCTAACACTGACTGGAGGAGTAAATGCATCGCTGGACGTAGCGTCTCTGCTGAGCCGGATGTAAAAGATCCAACGATCCTATTCAATGAAGAATAGCAGAGCTGTCCTGCTCAACATGACCAAATAACTGGTCGTGTATTTCTCCGCTGTTTGTCGGACTTTTGTTGTGGGCACACTGTCGATTGATTTTACCAATGAAAGAACAATGATCACCTTTCTCAAGGATTTTTTTGCTCGAAACTCTTTGGCACATTCCGAGAATGCGAAAGGTGCAATTAAATGCAAGTCCTCTCTTTTACCTATGCCATATTCAGTGGCCTGATGTTCAATGGTGGAACTGGCACTGTTTGTACTTAGACTGGGGGCTAAGTTCAAGTGAAGGGGGCACACTCCACATGGCTGAAGTGGTTCCACAGATTGCAGACACGATACAGAGGTCGAAAAATACAGGTAGCCACCCCGATATTAAAAGCAATACTGAGAATGCTGGAAATCGGAAAAGGGAACAGAAAATGCTGGAAAAACTCAGCGGGTCTGGCAGTATTGCCAGAGTTAATGTTTCGAGTCTAATATGACTCTTCATCAGAACTGAAGCCACCCCTGGTTAGTTTAACAGAGAATGGAGAGTGATGATCCATGATACCAATAATTCAAATTTGACTTGCGTTTGGATTTTCCTGCCCTGCTCACAGGATTACCATAGTGATCAGGAACCGTTATCACTGACAAAAGCTCATGTCTGATTTTGAATTGCTCAGTCTTTTCTACAGCTGATTTACTTTTGTAGCTTTTAAAATTGCTCAAAAAGGTTTCACATGGGTTTTTAAATACTGAATAAAATACATCGTGTGCAGACGAGTTTATTATGGGAATCTCTGATTCTAACCTTTTCCGATGAGGCTTTCCGATGCATAAATTCTTTGCTCTTTGTAAGTTCTAGTCATCTCAATATTTACCAAAATAGGCTAATTCATCCAAAAGCCTAATGTAAACCTCACCTGAGCAAGGCAATGTCCGTGCCCAACGCATTAACAGTAATGCCCCGACAGCATTCGGACCCTCGAAGCAAAGAGAAACCATTGCATGCTGTTTTGCCTTCAGGCTGTGTACAAGGAGGGTAGCACAGTCAATAGGCTGTGAGCTACCTTGTCATTGTCCCTGTGCACATGCTGAGTGAGATTGAGCATTTAATAGTCATGAACTTGAAACCTTTAAGGAGGTTGATGCTGTGATGTGATGTAATTCATTCCTCAAAGCACAGTGACCTCCCACATTTATTTTACATAATTTTTGTTCAACGTCAAAATGTCAGGGGCACAATCGGGGCATTGTGCTTTTCATAAAGATTGAACAGTTGGCATAAATTTCCATTATTTGCCGGAGGATTATTAACTCGGTCGGAAGGCCGATCACCTCAATTGTTGCGTATTTACAAACATCGCGGGCACATACGTAGATCATACATAGAAAATAGAAACAGACGGAAGCCATTTGGCCCTTCGAGCCTGCTCCGCCATTCATTATGATCATGGCTGATCATCAAGTTCAATACCCTGATCCCACCTTCTCCCCAATATTTGCTCGCGGGTCGCGTAACTATCACTTGTCACTCATTACTCATTGTGTCCCTACTAAGCCACCAAATCACTGTGATTAGGCCCCTCTAAAATGTAAACTCGTGAGGCTATAAGTGGTGCTGGGACATTGGGGAGCAAAATCAGGAATGTTTATCGTCGCGCAAAGGATGTAAATCTCCTCCCAAAGCTTTCACGTCAGTGATGGAGATGTTGTTAAGAAAGGTTATCAATGGACAAGGAGTGGGCGTCACAGTGGTTAGCACTGCTGCCTTACGGCACCAAGAAACATGATTCTTACCTGGCCCCGGGTCACTGTCCGTGTGGGGTTTGCACATTCTCCATACGTCTGCGTGGGTCTCATTCCCACAACCTAAAGATGTACAGGGTAGGTGTCTGGCCACGCTAAGTTTCATAGAATGCCGACAGTGCAGAAGGAGGCCATTCGGTCCATCGGGTCTGCACTGACCCTCTGAAAGAGTATTTCACCCAAGCTCACACCTCCGCCCTATCCCTTTAACCCCTTAACCTAACCTGCACATCTTTTTGGACACTAAGGGGCAATTTTATCATGGTCAATTCACCTAACCTGCATATCTTTGGACTGTGGGAAGAAACCGGAGCACCCGGAGGAAGCCCACGCAGACACGGGGAGAACGTGCAGACTCCGCACAGACAGTGCCCCGAGGCCAGAATTGAACTCGGGTCCCTGGAGCTGTGAAGTAGCAGTGCTAACCACTGTGTCGCTGTGATGCCCCTTGATTAGAAATTATTATTTTTTAATCAATGGAGCAACGGTGGCAAAACCAAGTTGGGGTGTTGATCACCAATATTTCACTGAATGGTGAAATGAGATCTGAGGGCAGAATAACAACGTTCCTTTTCTATTCTTTTTCCATCAGATCCTCTTTGTGTATTTCCAGCCGTTTCTGTTTTGATATGTTAGAGAGGTCGATCTGACCATTATCTATTGTTTGATTCCACGCCAACATCATGGTTCCGGAACAGCAACTGAACATCATAATGTCGGGGAAATGCAGAGTCTCAGAAACACCAGCAAATGCAGTCTGTCTGATTTACGATCAGAACAATCCGAGTCTAATAACTTGCTGAAAAGCAAAATGCTAAGTTCGCTTGAAATCTGAAATGAAAAAGGAAAAAACAAAAAACTGTAAACGTTCATCAGGTCCAGATGCTTCCGTGGAGAGAGGAATGGAATTCACTCTTCAGATCAATGGCCTTACATCAGAACAGGGAAAATGCGAAAGGCGTAATCAGTTTGGGGCACAGGATGGGAGGGAAGGCCTGTGGCAGGGTGGAAGACAGGCCAGATTCACTGACAAAAGATTCACCGTACAGGGCTAAAAGGGAATGGTGATGAGGCAAGAAAAGAAACAAATGTGTGTTATAGAGAGTGGGTGAGTAGAGAGCAAAAATAAGAAAAAAATAGAACCAAAACATTCAAAAAAAAGACGAAAGAATGCAGGACGATACAGTTCCTTTATCCATTTTCAACTTTCCAGTCAAAGCTCATTGCCCTGTTTTTGTTTCTTGGTTCAGGAGCAATTCAGGCAGCAAAGAATCAGTGCAGAAGGAGGCCATTCGGACCATCGAGCCTGCACCGACTCTCTGAAAGAGCATTCCACCCAAGCCCACTCCCCCACCCTATCCCCATAACCCCTTAACCTAATCTACACATCTTTGGACACTAAAGGGTAATTTAGCCTGGCTAATCAGCCTAACCTGCACATCTTTGGACTGTGAGAGAAAACCAGAGCACCCGGAGGAAACGCACACAGATATGGGGAGAAACGTGCAGACTCAACACAGAGAGTCACCCAAGGACTGGAATTGAACCCGGGTCCCCGGCGCTGTGGGGGAGCAGTGCTAACCACCGTGCCGCCCACTTCTACAAGCTCTAACCTCTTCAGTAAAACTCGCATGGCTACACATTTGTGCAGTCATCGTTCTGTACCCAACTGCAGGGTGACCTACTCCTATAAAATTAAATAAGGGGCATTTCGACCAAGGGAGCGCGAGAGATGTGGGTCAGGGTGGTGGGGATGGGGCAGATGCACTGTCTGGTTACCATAACTCCCCTTTCTCCTCTGGTTTGATGAAGAAGTCCAAGCAGAGAAATGGGTCATTGGCAGTCGTGTAAAGTGAGCAGATAGTTAATCGTCGATAACCTGGCTCTCTACCGCGCTGGGTTTTCCTTTCCTGCCCGCCGTCGGTCCAGTTTCACGCTACTGCCATCGACTAATTTCATCCATGTCTTTTCTGCTGACCAACAAGGAAACAATTGAACTGTGCAGACGGTCACAGTTGCTACTGGATATAAGAGTGAGGGTCCAATGAGAAGAGGAATCAGGTGCCACCATCGCCAGTTTGCTTTGAGCTACTGGGTGGTTGTGAAAAGTGCTATATAACGGCAAGTGTTTTTTTTTGTGGCACCTAATTATGTGCGATTATCAGAGGAATGGGACAGCAACAAAGTCAGATGGGATAGGACATCGCATTAAACAGAACATACAACCCTGCTGATGATTATGTTTCCAGCTGGGTGACAACTGCAATCACAAGAGTATTTTGCAAAGCGGCTGAACTTTGCATTGTACAGCTTGTACAGCTCTATATTTTTGATCATTTGAATTTCAATACTTGCTTTGATGTTCTATCGCATTTTGTAAAAATGTTTCTGCAGTGTTTTCATGTGCTGCTCGATTCAATTTGCTTACTTCAAACCACTCGACAAGTCTAATTCTTCAGAGTTAGAAGCTACTTTGAATTGAGAGCAGCAGTTAGGAAATCTACATGCTCGAACCTCCTCACTAAAACCTGCAGATCGGCCAAGTTTTGAAGGTGAAAGCGAACAAACAGCAGTATCTGGGCGGCAGTCCACACAAGTATTGCCCCTTGTCGATTCTAGACTCAGAAAATATTCACATCGCTGGTACAATGCGGAGAGTGCAATATCAGTCCTCTGTTTCTTCCATTATTTATAAAATGTATGGATCAAATGCTGCAGAGAATGGATTTTTGTTAACTTCTGACCGGGACCAGTGCAGCTCAGGGACCATTTGCATGCTGGGTAACAGATGGCAAGCAAACAATCGTTTTTTTGCTCAGTGACAGTCCTCGGAACTGGGCCTTAGAATCTACTCAGTGATCTGCGTTCTGGGTTCTTAGATTGATTGATTGATATTTGATTGTTGTCACATGTTCCGAAGTACAGTGAAAAGTATTTTTCTGCAGCCAAAGGAACGTACATTGGAGACAAATTTTAAAACATAATTGACAGAGTACATTGACAAATGGTACATCAACAAATAGTGATTGGAGAGCAGCATAGAGCGTCGTGAATAGTGTTCTTACAGGGAATAGAGCAGTCCGAAGCGGAGTCATTGAGGAGTCTGGTAGCTGTGGGGAAGAAGCTGTTTCTATGTCTGGATGTGCGAGTCTTCAGACTTCTGTACCTTCTGCCTGATGGAAGGGTCTGATGGAAGGGTCTGGAAGAGGTCAAAGCCTGGGTGTGAGGGGTCTCTGGCAATGCTGTCTGCCTTCCTGAGGCAGCGGGAGGTGTAGACAAAATCAATGGGAGGGCGGCAAGCTTGTGTGATGCGTTGGGCTGAGTTCACCACACTCTGCTCAAACGATTGAAGCTCAAGCATGACCTCGGTGCTGAGAATGAAACCTCAAACTCAGCAATTCTTACCCTGCTGGGTAGGAGCTGAACAGATTCTGCAATAACTTTTGTTCATTTGTCTCATGCATAAAACAACTTGTGCGAGGTGCTTTGACTCCCTGAGCTCCTTTACTCCCAAGAAATACTGCTTTGTTTTGTGAGTTTGTCTACATGGCGAGCATTTGATACAGCTCCTTTGAGCTTTCTGTGAATTACATTTATGAAGCATTGAAATGTCAGCAATTTCTACATCATAAAATCAAAGTAGCTGTATCAAAACTGGAGCTTATGATCAAGCTGAGCTGTGTCTGAGGCTCCCAGACTTCAGAGGATCAAGTTGAGCCACAGGCATGGAATTGGGAAGATTATGCTGAGCTGAGTCTAAAAGTCTGAGCTCCAGACCGGGAACTGATCTAAGTCTGAGCCCAGGTGCCGAACTGGGGGCCAAGCCGATCCACAGCCCAGGCCACAAATCAGGCCCAATTTGGAGATGTTTAGTTTAACTTTGATTCCTCTTTCGTCATTTGCATTCTTCAATAGATGAACCATCCCTTCAGGCGCCATTGCTCCTCTTTCCATTGTTCATTTGCATTGACATCGCCCCTGTCTACATCACCTCAGTGGTTGCCATCGTGAAGACACTAATGGCTAAACTAACACCGTAAAGGACAAGTTACTGCTGGATGTTTTTGGGCTCCGTATTTAGTCTTGTTGAAGTCAGATTTGGAAAGAAGGTTTCAGACAGAGGTACCCTGGCTTAGATGCCTGCATAAGAGGCAATTTGTAGGAATAGATAGTGTATAAACTATGTGTGTGATTTTTATATCCTAAGAATTACTAATATCAGAAATCACAGACATACAGCTAACAGACGTTACACAAAATGGCTGTTAGCTGAACTAGCCACAGTCCTGAACAACAATTAGCTCAGTGAGTCGCAAACTGGTATGAACAACATTAATAATTATAGACAGAAGGAATGTCCAGGGAGATAACGATGGCTGATACGAAGGTCTTGAATGGAAAACAGACAGGCAGGATTAAGGGAGGAATTCACAAACAAGTGATCACAGAGTCCACAGAGCAAGGAGCATTGTAGGTCCGTGTCGGCTCAAGGTCTCCAGATGGAGACAGAGACGATAATTTTAATAAGGTACCATGAGTTGTGTTCACAAGGTCCGGGGCTGATCATGTAACAACCCACTTCACGTAATGTCAAATTTCATTGGACATATAACTAATGTATGTCATCTAGAATCAATATTATTGGACAAGGTCCAGCCGAAATGGGCTGTGTAGATGTTTGAAAAATGTACAAGAATGGATGTTTTTCCTTTGTTCGGAGGAGAGAGGCACTGAGCTTTAACAGCCGCCATCTCCCCGCCAGCGTAATAAACCGATTGGTGCAATGACCAGCACCTGAGCTTTGAGTGATTTCTTCAAGCTTCTCTACCGCTAACAGTTTGGTACCTGAGAAATGGTGATTTGATAATAAAGAACGTGAATATTGCTGGAAAGGGACACATGTTCCCGAAACCTTTCAACTTGCAGTCATTAGGACAAATGCAAGAACGCCAAATTTCAAACGATCACAATTTACACATCAGGAGAAAAGGGAGCCGATTGGTTGGCAAATCCAGCATCCTGTGGTATATATTGTTGTGAGTTTTGGAAATTTGACATTTCATAATTGTCCTGCAAGGTGAAAGGCTTTGGCAGTATTTCTGTCTTTTCAGGAACATCTCAGATATGCATGTTCTTGGCTGGCTGGAAATGGTTTGATAACTTGGGTATCAGCTGCAGCAAGCTTCGATCATGTCCTGACGAATAATAGGAAGATGCGCCTGAATTTAATCCAAATGTAGAAGATGAATTCTCTCCCCGTATTTATCACTGGCGCCGGTTGGCGCAGCGCCAACCCTCCAGCGCCGGCCTAGCCCCCGGACGTGTGGAGGATTCCGCAGCTTCCGGGCGGACCGACGCCGGAGTCGTTCGCACAGCTCTTGGCGCCAGTACGGGCCGCCCCGCCGATTGCGGGAGAATCCCGCCCTATGTCTTTATCTCCTTCCTGCCTCTCTCTGCCTCTGTAGCTGTTTCAGTTTTTCCCAATCTCTATCTCTGTCAGTTTAGAAAGATTCCGAGGTAAATTAGAGAAGTTACGCTCTGCGAGGCAACGGTGTGAGTGGAGTAGGCTATATGTAATAAAGACACGGAGCTGCCCTACTCAAACATCAAACAACATTTTAGAATGAGGAAACATTGTGACAAGCTAGAGAATAAATGGGTAGCATATTATTAAATGTATAAATATTTATCTCATGCATCATGATCAATTAATGTACCCGTATCCTCATATTTAAATTTAACCTGTGTCATCTGCACTCAGCTGCTGTGCTTTGCTCCTTCTATTGAATAGTTTATCTCTGTCACCACTAATCAGCGAGGTATAGCAACATAAAATAATCTGACAGTGGCATCGATAAAGTGCTGGTGCACAATTCTGTGACTGTAAAAGGAGGAAACACATTTATTTGATACAAATGATCTCTGTAAAGTTCGCTTTGTTCCTCCTCTCAATGTACACTTCGAAAAGAATCTAAGTGTGCCAACAAATTCCTGTCCAGAAATGTCACATGTTTCCCACTCAAGGTATGGTGCACAGAGGGCATTCCGCAAGAAACCTCAAACTAATCTCAGGAACCTGCACGATTGTCTTTCTCTCTCCCCTCAACGTGTTCCAGTGCGTCTCCTGAATGAAACCCATCTCAGAATATTGTCCCTTGCTCTGAACCAGAACACAGCTCCACTCTTCTGTAAAAAAACCGGAATGGCTTAGCAGTGTTAGGAGATGATTAATTAGATGTATCGCTGTGTAGTAGAACATCCAGGCGGCGCATGACACACACCACAGCCATTTACACACTAATCAGGATAAACTGTGCTAGATGTATGTGTACTGTTCGGGGTGTGCACATGCTGTTGTTTTGAGTATATACTGACTGTTCCAGGCAAACGCACATTGGGTAAGATTCTCCCTGTGGACGTTTGAATTCTGCATTTAGGTTGAAATGGGAGTCAGAAGCCCACACTGTGTGGTCAATGTGACTTTCTCTGGGGAGGCCAATAGTGACCAAGAGGGCTGTCTCACTATCCAATTAAAGAGGGCATGCATGCTATTAAACCCAGTGGGCCAATCAGAGGCCTTTGTAATGAATGTAGAAAATTTATATGTATAGTATTTTGTATCTGTTTGTAAAAGCCTGAGTTCGGGTATATATATATCTCTCTGTTGCAGTAATATTCTAAAATAACCTGGCTAAGGTATCCGGACTTTGTGTTTGTAAAAGGTGTTACTAAGATATCATAAAAATGAGATCATCATGAATTCCAACCATTTATGTGTTTACAAAGAGAGGCCTAAAGGACTTTTGTTTACAGAAAGAAGATTCCTCGACAAGTCGATAATTTGAGATATTGTGCCTAGACTTGGGTAAGCAGGTCAGGGGATCAGAGTGGGATGAAGTTGAAATAATTAATGGGAGCAGCTAGGTCTGTAGCAGGCAGTTTAACCTTTAGTCTGCTAAGAGCTTTAAGCTGAGAATGAGCTTTTGCCAAAGGCTGTCAGGTTAAGCAGTAGTCTGACACAGACAGGCAGACGTGCAGGCTGTTTCCTGAAAGGCTTTCTCTCTCACTCCGAGCAGTATTTCCAAGAAATCTCTATTCAAGAGTACAGCAAGTAACCCTGTGTTTGCCAGCTTTACTTATCAGTGGCTTTTGACCTGTGCTGGGCTTTGCTTAATTGGAGATAGGGAAGGTATCAGCTGGAAGTTAAAAGTGTTTCCTTTTATTGTTAAAAATTGTTTAATTGTTAATTGTGTGATATTTTATGGGATGGTAGTGTAGTTTAATTCTGTGTTAGTAATAACGTTTGTTTTAAAATGCCATATACCTATTGGTCAGTAGGATCACTCCTGGAGCTAAATATCCTTTCATCGCAGTTTTAAAATATTTAAAAATGTTTGGGGTTCTGGCCCGGTGCCCTAACAAACGTTGGGACCTCTTCCAGGACCTTAACATCTTTCAGCGTAAAAGCAGCAGCAGGATTCTGTGGATGGTAGATGAGGGGTAAGGGCAGATCAAAATGTTAACGCCCTCCACCTAATTAATGAAAAGCAGCTATTGCAGCCAGGTCATCAATGTGGAGAGGTAGCCCCTCTAAAGGATGGCTTGCGGCTGCTGCTGTCCCCAGGCAGGCAGGCAAGGAGGACCCCTGAGCCTCCCTGGGGTGCTGCATGGTCTGCCGCTGGGAAACCACCCAGGTAAGCAGGAAGTCACCCAGGAAGCAGGTAAGCTGGCCCCATGTTCTCCCGGAACGGGAACATCCATGTCGGCCTCCTTTAATTGGCCTTAAGTGGTCCTTAACAAGCAAGATCAGCCACTCACCATGCATGGGTGGGGAGGCCTGCCACGCGAAAAAGGCCTGAGGGTGGGATGGAGAACCAGCATGCAGGCCCGGGGGCTTAGACGCATATATCTACACTGACGGGCAGCACGGTAGCACAGTGGTTAGCACTATGGCTTCACAGCGCCAGGATCCCAGGTTCGATTCCCAGCTTGGTTCCACCTGTGCCTGCGTGGGTTTTCTCTGAGTTCTCCGGTTTACTCCCACAAGTCTCGAAAGACGTGCTGTTAGGTTTTTTGGGCATTCTGAATTCTCCCTCTGTATATTGGGCATTCTGAATTCTCCCTCTGTGTACCCGAACAGGAGCCGGGATGGGGCGACTGGGGGCTTTTCACAGTAACTTCATTGCAGTGTTAATGTAAGCCTACTTGTGACAATAAAGATTATTACTATTATGTTCTGGGGATATCCCAGGACAGTGCAAGTACACCTTGGATAGTGATCTTGTTCAGCATGTAACCAACCAGCTGTGTGCCTCACACTAAGTTGCCTATTCCTTGGTGTGATGCTTTTTTATTCATTCATGGAACGTGGGCTTTGCTGGCTCGGTCAGTATTTATTGCACAACCATAGTTGCCCTTGAGCTGCCTTCTTGAACCGCTGCAGTCCATGTGGTGTAGGTACACCCACTGTGCTGTTAGCGAGGGAGTTCCAGGATTTTGGCCCAGTGAAAGTGAAGGAAGGAATGGCAATATATTTCCAAGTCAGGATGGTGAGTGGTTTGGAAGAGAACATCCAGGAGGTGGTATTCCCAAGTGTCTGTTGTCCTTGACCTACAGTGTTGGCACCAGTGCGGATAGCTCATTCTGTCCAAAATGACGGCAAAGTCTGCAACACCTCCTATGTCCTCCTACGAAAAGATTCCTTTAAATATTGTTTGTAAAACTCCACAGCAGCTGTTAAGTAAAAGTGTGTGAGTGTAATGTTGCTAATATGCTGATTAAATGCAGTCTAATCAGGTCATTTATCAATGACCTGTTAGTCAGTCAAGTGAGAGTTCTTAAGGCAATTGCATTAAGGAGCCTTTAATCATCTATCGGACTTGTGGGACATGATCAATGATTATGTCCATGAAAGCCCATAACGCCTTCTTTCATCATGGTTTCTGATCAGGCAGGACACATTTCAAAGACTAACTCTACCTGAAAGCCTTGCAATTCAGTGCAATGATTGTGAGGGACTTGTTTGAAGTTGGGTAAACTCGCTTTGTAAAAAGGCTCGGCACGATCTTACCAAAAACAGAGTCCGTTCTGGGCAGGGTTTGCGGGGTCGGTCCCAGAGCTTGTAGCACCAGGAACGACCCCGCTATCTGACAGCACTGTGTTTTATTTTCAGCAGGGAACGCCCCAACGAGGCCGCACTTTGCATCATTTCCTGCACTGAGGAGCTCCGATGAGCGGAGTTCCTCAGTGGAGGAAGAGATCAAGGTGCCATTTTAAAATGGCGCCCCGATCTCTCGCCGTTCCCCCCCCCCCCCCCCCCCACCTACTCTCTGACGCGATCCTCCCAACACTACCCCCGGACCCTCCCACGCCGCAACTCACCTATAAGGGGGTTCTCGAGCAACCCCCACCCCACATACAGGGAAGGCACCCCCGGGCCCGATCCCTGGCACGGGTTAATGCCAGGTTGGTACATTGGCACTGCAAGGATGCTCAGATGGCACTGCCAGGGTGCCACTCTGCTCAGATACCAACCCCCCCGGGCACCTCCAGTCACCTGGGAGACTCCTCAAAGTGCTGTTCCATCTGGTGCCTATTTATGGAGACCAGTGCTAAATGGCAGATGCCTGGGGTCCTCTCGGCGGGGTTGGTAGATCCCGAGAGCCGATTCTATCTGGCGTTGGCAGAGTTAATAGAGCCTTTAAGCTTACTTAACTCTACAAATTTGGGTCCCACCATTGTGGGTGGGATCCAGATCGCAATGTATTGTGATATCTCGATAGATCTCACAAGGCGTGACGACCATTGGGAATCCTGGAGGAGACCTCTCCCGTGATCTAGCGGCCGCTTCCCATCCCAATTCCGGTGGGACGCGGCCAGTAAATCACAACCACTGTCTCTTTTTCGCATCCAACCTCTACCCTTGCCCAATGACAGATTTCTGCCAGACACATTAAAGATCGAAATCTAAGAGTACAGTCATGTAACCACACAGTCCAGACTGATACAATGGGATAATCACTGACACCCTCAACTCTGAGTAAGAAGATTGAGGGTTTTTTTTATTCTTCATCAGGGTGTGGGTGTTACTAGCTAAGCCAGCATTTATGCCCATCCCTAATTGCCCTTAAGGATGTAAGTGAGCTGCCTTCTTGAATCACTGCTGTCCATGCTGGGAAGGCTCCCACTCAGTGCCGTTCTGGAGGGTGTTGCAGGATTTTGACGAGTGACGAAATGGTGATATTTTTCCAAAGTCAGGATGGTGAGTGACGTGGAGGGGAACTTGCAGGTGGTTGTGTTCCCATGTATCTGCTGCCCTTGTCCTTCTAGGTGGCCAAGTCATGGGTTTGGAAGGTTTTGTTGAAGGAGCCTTGGTGATTTCCTGGAATGCACCTGGAAGATGATACACACCGCTGCCACTGAGTATCAGTGGAGGAGGGAGTGGACGTTGAAGGTGGTGGATCGGATGCCAATCAATGGGTTGCTTTGTCCTGGGTGGGGTCGAGCTTCTTGAGTGTTATTGGAGCTGCACTCATCCAGGCAAGTGGAGAGTATTCCATCACACTCCTGACTTGTGCATTGTTTGAAGTTCCTGCACAATGTTTAACACATAATCTAGGCAGGCACCCCAGTGTGTCACTGAGAAAATGTTACAGGGTTGGAGGTGCCCTCTTTCAGCCCAAACATGAGGACCGGAATTCTCCGTTCTGGAACCTTGGTGTTCCGGCCATATCTACATGGTGCAGATCTCACGGGATTTCATCGGAATCTCGGTATCAGTCTGCCATTTTGAGCGAACAGCCCAAGGTCTGGTGGAAGGTCCCCCTCCCTGCACAACGTTAATCCTGCCGCCCCATTAACAAGGAGGGCATCCTCCTACAACCACAGGGGCAACTGGTCTCACCCCCCCCCCCCAACACACAGGTATGACAGCATTTGAAATGCAAAACTGCCATTCCATTTCACCCAGAAAACCTTTCATTAGCCTATGAGCTTTATGGGTCAGATACAGCCGCTTGCTGGATTGTTCATTAATCTTTCTCTTCACATTTGAATGCATCTCCATTACCCTGCTTCAATGTTAACCACAATATTCATAAACCCTCTTGCTATGATTGACAGCTCCTCACATCAAAAAGGATCTAAGTGCTTTCTGCTGCAAAAAAGAGGAAGTGAAACCACTTAGCTGCTTTTGACGTGGTGAGGAGCTGTCAATCATAGCAAGAGTTCATAAACGTTTGCAGGATATTGTCAGCACTCTCAAAATCCAGGATGTCATTTGCATCTAGGGGGTGCTTTAAATTAATTTATGCATCAATGGAAGTCTCAGTCAGGGCACCCCGATCCCAAAGGGGCCACCCCAAGTCCATGCACTTGCAACCGTTGTTCCCTGCTACTCCCTGAGATCCAGGCATACACCCCCAACAAATCCGAAAAGGTTCAAACGTTTGCTGACCTCCCTGCTCCTCCTCAACCGGGTCCCGCCTGTAAATACTTGCACCAAATCACGCCTACATGGCTCCCAGCTGTGAGGGGTGAATGGAGCTTAACGGAGGGGTGGTGGGGGGGGGGGGGGGGTTGGAGATTCAGGCTTCCAGCCCATTAATCAGATTTGGGAGCCGGATAATTCGCTGAGGCTGGGAACGGGCAGCAGCACCCGTGACTGGCGCCGATCCCATTTGGCGGATGACCCACCATTCTCCACCCAATCGGCAGCCAATAGAAAATGCTTCCACAGTACAAAACTAACTAGGGTGCTCTGAAGATGGTTGCAATCATGGTAGAAGTATGATTGCAGTCATGAGATCTTATCAATGTCTTTGAGGAACCAAACGATCATCACCGTGCCTGATAAGATAGAACTAGAAGCAGGATTTTAAGTTCCCCCCACCCAGGGGATTTGCAGTCTGGGGTCAGGAGTATCGAAACGATACTGGCCATCTGCAAGAGCACTCACGTTAACACAGAAACTCATTCCGCTGTATGGAGTTCATGATTACCCACTCACAGTAGTTAACACTTTTACACAAAAGGACAAAAGGCCATGCTATGAATATGTAACAACCATCCAGACAGAAGTGATCAACTGTGCAGCAGGATGAACAATAAACAAAGAGGCAATCAGACTCCATAATGGGCTAATAGCTGGTCAGACAAGTGTGTTTCAGTGATCAATGGATCTTGATTGAATCACCCTGGTTGAACAGGAGTATCCTGTTTATTCCTATTAATGAGTTTATTCCTATTAATAAAGTCTGGGAGGGACAATAGAACTCAGGCCAGACTCAGGGCGAGTAGAACCGGTCCGGTATAAAAGAAAGAACATCGGAACAGATTGCCAGTGACAACCTGGGCCTCCCCCAGGCACCAAGAAGAGGCCCTGAGCTCAGAG
Organism: Scyliorhinus canicula; assembly: GCF_902713615.1. Taxonomy (NCBI): domain Eukaryota; kingdom Metazoa; phylum Chordata; class Chondrichthyes; order Carcharhiniformes; family Scyliorhinidae; genus Scyliorhinus; species Scyliorhinus canicula. Next base: position 19,758,038 of record NC_052157.1, read on the forward strand.
AAGAAGGTATCTAAAATAGTGTTAGAGTAAAAGAATCAGAGAATTGTGAATAAAATTGGGTTAACCCTTGAACCTGTTTTTGTCCTTTGTTGTCTCATAAGTAAGGGTACCTAGATAAGCATTTTAATAATAGACTGGTTGAAGCGTCTAATAATTCACCAGACAACACCACCCTCCAACAAAATCTAACTCTTGCGTTTGCTCCCTTCCCCCGGCCTCTCCCTGTGCCTCACCTCTCCATCCCCTCCCCTTCCCTGAGACCCGCACACTAACTTTCTCCTGGACTCTGGGCGTTGCTTTCAGTCCTGTCCACTGCAGCTTCCTGTCGAGTGAGAAGCGGAAGGCCCACAGCTCACCAGTTAACGTTCCTTGGAGCATTGAAAGGCTGCAGAGCAGTCAGCAGTGTGTTCTCCACTGACTCTTTGGGTAGTGGTATGGGAAGCTCCACAAGCCAGAGAATCCTGGCCTAAGTCTGTGCCTACCCGCCTTCAGCTGCTTCACACTGGTCTCCAAAGGAAGAAGATAGAGCACCAATTACCTGAACAATTCAGTGTAAAGTAATATATTTGCGAAGGTCTTTAGGATTTTTCCAGAGTCTCGATAAGGCGCTGCAGTAAACTAACGAAAGTCTACCAGTTAAAGCAGTAATATTGAAAATAATCATTTTAATCATTCACTTGGGTTCCTACAGTCCTCTTCAAACAACGTTCGGTGTGAAGCTGTATAAAATCTGCCAGCCGAGGTGCTCTGTGGGTAGCTCATCCTAGTGCCGGAGATTCCAATTACAATCAGTACGCTGACAGACTAATCCTGACCAGTAAGAGCCTCAGCTGTGATTAGAAACACGCTCTGGCCTCACTGACGAGCTCCTCCGTGTTCCCTTTACTGTTAATCCATCTGAGATGTTGCTTTTGGGATGGACAGGTTCATCCCGATTGTCAATTGCAGTTTAGTGAAAATCCAGTGGGTGACATGTTTATTGACCTTCGAGTGTAAAAGTCGCAAATTAAGAACATTCACGCACATTCATGAAGAAGCCCAACAGATATATCCATATCCAGGAAGCAGTGGGGAAGTTAACCCCTTCGTGACTGAGGATAGAGTTACGGGAAGTTGTTTAAAAACAAAATTATGCAGGGTTAATGCCTCCTCATCATGTGCCAGGCTTAGCCTGATACAATTTAAGGTAGTCCACCGGGCACACATGACAGTGGCTAGGATAAGCAAGTTTTTCGGGCTAGAGGATATGTGTGCGAGGTGCACGGGAAGCCCAGAAAATCATGTCCACGTGTTTTGGGCATGCCCGAAGCTTGGAGGGTTTTGCGAAGGGAATGTCCACGGTACTAAAAGCACGGGCGGTGCCAAGTCCGGAGGTAGCAATCTTTGGAGTGTCGGAAGAGCCAGGAGTTCAGGGGGCGAAAGAGGCTGAAGTCTTGGCCTTGGCCTCCCTGGTATCCCGGACATGGATCTTGCTAATGTGGAGGGACTTGAAGCCTTTGAGTGTAGAGACCTGGGTTTGTGACATGGCTGGGTTTCTCAGTCTCGAGAAGACAAAGTTCGCCTTAAGTGGGTCAATGGTCGGGTTCACCTGGAGGTGGCAACCGTTCGTCGACTTTCTCGGGGAAAATTAAAATGTCAGCAGAGGCAGAATTCCAGGGGGGAGGGTGGGTGGGGGTGCGGATTGTTGTTTTATGGTTGGGGTGTGTGAAGATTGGGTTGGGGGCGGTAATTTTATTATACCATGTTTATTTCATAGTTATTATTATTATCGTAAAAATTTTCAAATACCTTAATAAAAATATTTTTTTAAAAACCAAAATTACTTGGACACAGCAGCCTTGGAAGCTGATGAATGTGAGAGAGCGTCACAGAGGTTATATCAGAGATTAAGTGGAATTGACGAGATAACCCTCAACACTATTTCAGGTTGAACAATGACTGTAGTACAAGGGTATATAAATACAAAGGCAAGTTTAGGATTGATGTCAGATAACACTGAGTGGAAAGCGTGATTAATAGCTGGACTAGGTTCTGGATTGAGTGGTGAAAGAGCAAGTCTGGAATTATTCGATGGGTACTTAAAGACTGACGTGGTGGGGTAGGCTATAAGCTCCAGTGGAAGGATGAGCTCAATGGGCCAAAAGGCCTCATTCACCTTATCACTGAGGTAAATAAGATTTCATCTGTGGCTGCATGCTATAGTTCCGAATGAATTTGAGGCCTTTGCTCTGAATTTAAATCTATAAGTCACTTGTCAGTGGCCACGCTGCAAAGGATAAGTGAGAGGCTTATCCTGTGCTCCAGAAATCCAGGGCAGGACCTTCCCATTCAACCTTCCAACAGCAGCCAAAACTAGCACAGCGGGGGCCACCCAGCATCGGCGGGTAAGTGCCAGGAACACTATCCAGGCTGATAGATGGGGAGGGCATCAGGTTAATGGCAGGAGAGGCCTACGATTTCCATATGGACATCCTGCTTTTCCTAATCTCACAAGGAAAATAGAATACATGTTTTTAAAGCTGACCTTTTTTTGGGCGGGTCCTTTTTTCTGTAACTTTTAGAAGGATGTAGTTCTCACTGCTTTCAGAAGAGGCGAGAAGAAAATCAAGAACTACTGGTTCCCAGGGTAACTTGGGAATTTTAATTGCTCACTCACAGAGTTTGCACAGGCCTGGGAGGACCGATTGATCAAAGAACAAAGAACAATACAGCACAGGAACAGGCCCTTCGGTCTTCCAAGCCTGTACCGGTCATGATACCAACCTTGGCCAAAACCTTCAGCCTTCCTTGTGCTGTATCCCTCTATACCCACCCATCCTATCCATGTATGTGTCGAGATTCCTTTTGAACGCCGTTAATGTATCTGCTTCCACAACCTCCCCTGGCAACGCGTTCCAGGCACTCACCCTCTGTGTAAAAAAACCTGCCTCGCACATCTCCCCATGAACCTTAAAGCTATGCCCCCTGGTGACTGACCCCTACACTCTAGGAAAGAGTGCCTGCCCATCCACTCTATCCATGCCACTCATAATCTTGTAGACCTCTATCAGGTTACCCCTCAACCTCTGTCGTTCTAATGAAAACAGTCCAGGTCTATTCAGCCCCTCCGCACACCTAACACCCTCCAGACCAGGCAACATCCTGGTAAACCTCCTCTGCGCCCTCTCCAAAGCCTCCACATCCTCTGCCAACCCTTTATATAATTGAAAGACTATGTTGAATTGAAGGTGTTGCTTCACTTGTCTCAAGAGTCAGAGATACCATAGATAATGAGTTTTCGACAGAGCCAGGTACATTTGCTGTCCCCCACAACCCAAAGACGTGCAGGGTAGGTGGATTGGCCACGCTAAATTGCCCCTTAATTGAAAAAAAATAATTGGGTACTCTAAAAAAATTTTTTTAATGTACATCAGCTGTACCTCATCACTGTTGCCGAGAGATCCTTAATACAGTTCATCAAAAATTCTGTGCACGACTGAAGCAAATCCTTCATTAGCCTTTTTTCTTTCAGCAGTCATATGAAATCATTAAATAAAATGGGCGCTGATTCACTGACCAGCACATTATGTGCAGACTTAAAACTTATTTTTTTGCGGAGATGTTTAGGGTTTGTGCATCAACACAGTGCACAAAACGGAAGAGATTAACGCCTTGAGAATCATGAAGGACAAACAGTGCGTAAGTAAGGGATTCAGATGAAGCTGGAAGCAGGGATTCACAAGGGTTTAATTTGACAGAAAAAAATGATCTGTACGAAACAAATCCCTCTCAGTTCTTAAAAGAATTTTGTTAGTGAATGTTGCATCTCCAGCACTTTGTGTTCCACCTGTGTAATGGGGGAAAGTGTAGGATAAGGAGAATAATGCATCTTAAAATGTACAAATGGAAGAGTTTTTTAAAAATTGTTTCAGGATGTGATTGTCGCTTTTGAACTGAGTGGCTTGCGAGGCCATTTCAATAAGCAGTTTAGAGTCAATCACATTGCTGTGTGTCTGGAGTCCAGTGTGGTGCGCACATCAGGTAAGGACAACAGATTTCCTTACCTGAAGGACACGGGCAAACCAGATGGATTTTTATCACAATTGATGATGGTTTAATGGTCGCTGACCTTTCAATTTAACTTCCACCAGCTGCCGATTTGAACCCATATCCCCAGAGCATTAGGCTGGGCCTCTGGATGGTTAAGGCAGTGACATTCCTACCACACCACTATCTTCCCCTTAGAGTTTAGGCAGAGATGGAGGCGTTGACTGTAATTTATTTGAGGTCTGCCACTGTAAAAAATCTTGGGTGCTGGAAAGTCCTACAATGGAAAGGCTAAAAGAGGGAATCCCGTGTTAAATCCCTCGGTGAGGATCCTACTCTTATACACGACAATCGGCAGAGAGCCTTCCCTCAAAGTTCTCTTGAAGAAAAGAATGAAAGTCTTCCACAATAAAGCATGGGGGCTGAAGTGGTGGAGGGCCTGGTAAAGGAGCAGTTTAACTTTCTTTAACTTCATATCAGCCATGATTGAATGGCGGAGCAACCTCGATAGGCCAAGTAGCCTAATTCTGCTCCTATGTCTTACAGTCTTGTGGAAGAGGAAGGGACTGTACTGTATCCATAGAATCCCTACAGTTTAAAACAGAGATGAGGAGGAATTTCTTCAGCCAGAGGTAGTGAATCTGTGGAACCCTTTGTCGCAGAAGGCTGTGGAGGCCAAGTCAGTGTGTCTTTAAGACAGAGATAGATAGGTTCTTGATCAATAAGGGGATCAGGGGTTATGGGGAGAAGGCAGGAGAATGGGGATGAGAAACATATCAGCCATGATTAAATGGCGGAGCAAACTCGATGGGCCGAGTGGCTTAATTCTGCTCCTATGTCTTATGGTCTTAGTGCAAAAAGAGGTCATTCGGCCCATTGAGTTGACCCTCCAAAAGAGCACCCTACCTGGGCCCACTCCCCTGCTCTCTCCCCATAACCTCACCTAACTTGCGCATCTTTGGACTGTGGGAGGAAACCGAAGCACCCATTTAAAACCCACACAGACACGGGGAGAACGTGCAAACTCCGCACAGTCACCCATGGTCAGAATTGAATCTGGGACCCTGGTGCTGTGAGGCAGCAGTGTCAACCATCGTGCCACCATCTGCATAGGAATAAGAAATGCAAACTCCATGAACAAGGAGAGCCATATCAAAAACTAGGGCATCAGGACGGACTTGCATGATGAATGAATTCTGTGGCAAACCAACATTCGAGCAGGAGAGGCTTATCATGAATTCCATGGGTGGATGTATTGGCTCACCTTACACTCCATGTTGAGGAGAGGAATAAACCATTAACTCCACTGAGAAACTGGAGATTTCCTACCATAAGCATCATATGGGGAAAAGTGGCAAATTCCCTCATCATATTGATGGAAAATGGCTCCACTGCTCCATAGGGGAGGGGGCTGCTACCATGAGCCAGACAGGAAACTGGAAAGGGGTCTATCATTAACTGTATAGAGGAGACTGGGTTCCCACTATGAAGTATATGGGAAAGATTAGGAAATCTTCACGTGCAGAATTGAGTACATAGATCATAGAATTGACAGTGCAGAAGGAGGCAATTTGGCTCATAGCGTCTGCACCGGCTCTTTGAAAAAGCACCCGACCCAAGCCCACATCTCCACCCCATCCCAATAACACATGAACCCCACCCAACACTAAGGGCAATATTGGACACTAAGGGCAATTTAGCATGGCCAATCCACCTAACCTGCACATCTTTGGACTGTGGGAGGAAACCGGAGCACCCGCAGAATTAAGTGATTAACTGACAAAGGGGATGATGGTGTGCACGGGATGGGGGGGGGGGGGGAGGGGGGGGGGGGGCACGGAGATGTGGTGGTGACTGGGAAATAAACCACAGATGAGAACGGTGCAGCTGTAAAATGCCATCAGCAGAACCATTACCAATAACTGTTGTTATTTAACCTCTCCTGCTTTTCCACCCTATCACTGACCTTTCCTTTGGCTCTTCCAGCCCCCTCCTCACTTTCCCTGGACCTTTCCTTTTGCTCTCTCCCCCCCCCCCCCCCCTCACTTTCCCTTACTCTCTTCTTGCTCAAAAACTATCATCCTGAAATATTGAAAATGAAAATCCCTTATTGTCACGAGTAGGCTTCAATGAAGTTACTGTAAAAAGCCCCTAGTCGCCACATTCCGGCGCCTGTTCGGGGAGGCTGTTACGGGAATTGAACCGTGCTGCTGGCCTGCTTTCAAAACCAGCGATTTAGCTCTGTGCTAAACAGCCCCTGGCTGTTCCTTGGGCGGGGTCCTTCGGTCTCATCTGTGGCGAAACCCGTTGGGAGCGCGAACAGGGAATTTGGCGTTGCGGCCAACACTCCATCCACTCGCGGCGGTGCCGGGAAATCCCAGCCACGAACGAGGATGGATGAATTTTGGCCAACTCTGCGACCCCCCCTGTGGAGAGGCTCCCTGACCTGCTGAGTATTTTTCCAGCTCTTTCTCCTTTGATTTCTGATTCTGTGTTGGTGATGCCTGAACTATCTGTCTGGCTACTTTTAAAATCTGAGGAGTGAATACTTTCCACCGACACCTTTTCCCTTTTCTAAAATCCGATTAATGAAGCACCATTTACACGGCTAAATGTAAACGCACATCGTGCAGTATTACATTTTATGGGCTTTAAGTGGAATGGATATTTCCCCACTGAAGAAAACCATGAATCAGCAAATTAATTGTCACTTGTGCTCTCAAAAGGAGCTGCAATAGATTCCCTGTTTCTCTTCATAAAAGAAAATTACTGCGGATGCTGGAATCTGAAACGAAAGGGAAACAGCACCCTACCTGGGCCCACTCCCCTGCTCTTTCCCCATAACCTCACCTAACCTGCGCATCTTTGGACTGTGGGAGGAAACCAAACCACCCATTTAAAACCCACACAGACACGGGGAGAACGTGCAAAATCCGCACAGTCACCCATGGTCAGAATTGAATCTGGGACCCTAGCGCTGTGAGGCAGCAGTGTCAACCATCGTGCCACCATCTGCTGGTTTCTCTTCTCTTCAAACAGGAGACCATTGTTTTGGGGACCGCAACATTGATGCTGTTACAAAGAAGCCTTTTCTGGGAAAGTGGTGCTACAAGCAGAGATCCAGGAAGTGTTTGGGATTTAAGATGTTACCCACAGACCGCTCTCAGGCCGAGACTTTCTTGTCCCGCCAAGGCAAGTTTTTCCCTGGCAGGTGCGGCGATCCATTTAGATCCCCGTTGACTTTGGGGGGAGTGAAAGATCTCATTGGTGGATTCGGCTGGAAAATCCCGTCCTTAGAGAATTGCTGTGCAGTTCAAGTCACCTTATCTCAAAAGGTCATAGAGGTGGCACAGTGGTTGGCACTGCTGCCTCGTGTGAGTATGGCGACCACGGACCCGGCAATTCTCCGGGCCATGTCGGCAGCTAGAGCCGGGTGCTCTATGCTGCTGACATGCTAACCCACAACAAAACGGGAGATCAGTGGCCGTTTTACGCCATTTCTTCTGGCGTAAAACATCGCCGTTCCCACGCCGGCATGTGGATCTAGCCTCAGAATCGGAGAATCGAGCGTGCAGTTCTGGTCGCCGCATTATAGGAAGGATGTGGAAGCATTGGAAAGGGTGCAGAGGAGATTTACCAGGATATTGCCTGGTATGGAGGGAAGATCTTATGAGGAAAGGCTGAGGGACTTAAGGCTGTTTTCGTTAGTGGGAAGAAGGTTAAGAGGTGATTTAATTGAGGCACACAAGATGATCAGAGGATTAGATAGGGTGGACAGTGAGAGCCTTTTTCCTCGGATGGTGATGGCTAGCATGAGGGGACATAGCTTTAAATTGTGGGGAGATAGATATAGGACAGATGTCAGAGGTAGGTTCTTTACTCAGAGAGTAGTAAGGGCGTGGAATGCCCTGTCTGCAACAGTAGTGGACTCGCCAACATTAAGGGCATTTAAATGGTCATTGGATAAACATCTGGATGATAAGGGAATAGTGTAGATGGGCTTTAGAGTGGTTTCACAGGTCGGCGCAACATCGAGGGCCGAAGGGCCTGTACTGCGCTGTAATGTTCTATGTTCTACGATGGTAACAAAATTACACCTTAAATAATTCAATGAGAGGCCGTAAGATGTTAAAATTGAGAAGTAGTAAAGGAAACAATTCTTTTGGCTAATTTCGGCAATTTAAAATTGTAAGCATATGATAAACTGCAATGCGGGCATTAAAAAAGGGAATCACTAATCTTGGGCATCATGCATGGTGGGAGGTGGTTTGCAATGGAAGACAGTATTCCTGGCCAAGAACACACCTATGTTCTTTCATCTTGGGTTAAGCGTTTTGGTGAGATTTATTTCGAGTTTGCCTGTTACCCTAAGAATGCCACCATAGACTATTATTTGTAAAAAAAGAACATTATTGTTTACGTATAGATTTATGGATATCTCGACACGAGATGGTACTTTTGCTTCCCACCAGATCTCAGTTACTTATTCATTTATTCACTCTTTCACCTGAGGAAGGAGCAGTGCTCCGAAAGCTGGTGTTTGAAACAAACCTGTTGGACTTTAACCTGGTGTTGTAAGACTTCTTACTGTGCTCACCCTAGTCCAACGCCGGCATCTCCACATCACTTATTCACTTGACATTGCATCCCAGTTACATCAGTAGTTAAATCAGTATCAGATGCTCCTGGTATTAACTCTTGTCGTATTCATCCAAGCTAATAACAGCTACTAACCTTCCTAACAACAGTGATGATATTTTGTAACAATAAGGTCCTCAGACCATAGAAGTATATTAAGACATTTTTAAAAACATGGGCGTTAATCAAATTAAAATGAGACAAAAACGTGAGAAGGAAAAAGAAGATTGTTGTATTACAGCACCACACCCATCTAAGGGAGAGATTGGGAAGAAGGAATTCAGAGCATTTAATAAGGATGCTTTGGGAAAATGTCTTCAGTTTAAACAGCAAACAATCGTGGGAAAAGTACAATTAAAATGACAAAATTAGTATGTTACTAGTTTCTTGTTCTGTTCTCTCTAACCTCAATAAGTTAAACATCTTTGAAAGGCCTCTTGGCCTGGTAGGTGAGATGACCATATCTCTATAAATACCAGCATATGGTATGCCTGAGATAAGATACTGATTAGGACATACATCTCCCCAGCAGGAGAGGGGGGTCATTAGACACACAGAAAAATCCACTTGAAGGAAAGCCAAGCTGGCAAGCAGGATTCTCGGATGATGACAGTGCTACTGATAGGAGAAAGATTGATCAATGTTTTACCCTAGACACAGTTGTGCATTTCCAGCACCTGCAGTATTTTGCTTCTGTATTGTTGTGCTGGTTCTACCAATGTACGTTAATATTGCTTGTAATTGATAATGACATTTATGCTTTAGTGCATTGCCTATAATTTGCAGTAACATTTACATTTAAGTTGATCGATGAAACTATTTTTATTGACCTTCTAATCTCCACTGACAAAAGTAACATGAAACCCTCCCACAGTTCTCGCACCAGAAATTCCCTGGGGATTCACACCTCAGGGAAGTGACATTATAAACTCACTTGGAGCTCAAATCACCATCTCCCTGAGAAGTCTCGCATCATAAAATTCTCTGGGGAGTCACTTAAGGGCAGCACGATAGCACAGTGGGTAGTGCTGTTGCTTCACAGCTCCAGGGTCCCAGGTTCGATTCCCGCTTGGGTCACTGTGTGGAGACTGCACGTTCTCCCTGTGTCTGCGTGGGTTTCCTCCGGGTGCTCCAGTTTCCTCCCACAAGTCCTGAAAGGTGTGCTGTTGGGTGAATTGGACATTCTGAATTCTCCTTCTGTGTACCCGAACAGGAGCCAGAATGTGGCGAAGAGGGGCTTTTCACAGTAACTTCATTGCAGTGTTAATGTAAGCCTACTTGTGACAATAAAGATTCTTAAAAATTATTAATTAATCTCCATTGGACGACTGACATTATAGATTCCTAGGCTGGAGAATGCTCCCTAAGAATGATTGCGTGGGCCCACATTTTGTTTTAACCTTTTATACCGTTTCATGGTTATTTTGCATATTGCCAGCTGAAGAACCAAGTGGAAATCCCAGACACATGTTCCCATTAATTCTTTCACTCTGCAGGCCATGTATTTATTCTGCAGTGTCATTAAGAATTACATGTACATATTAAACTGGGACTTTCTCTGACACCATTCCAGTCTTTCAAAGTTAGATGGAACAATAAGATTGTGAAGCCATTCATATTTGATCTCACTTACTCATGCAAATTCATTGAATAAAGTATAGAAACCCATGAAGTAATTTTTCGGTAGGTTTTTGTGGACAATAGAATGTGCTCATTGTCCTTTTCAGAGTAACATCTTGAACTGTTCCATTGAGAGATGTTTACTCTGGATGGGTACCAGCCACAGTTGCTGTTACCTTAAGATAAAATAGGATTGGCTGCCAATCATTGTTCACAGACAATCAGAAGAATACTGACACTAGGGGCTTTTCACAGTAACTTCATTGAAGCCTACTTGGGACAATAAGCGATTATTATTATTACGTGCGTCAGAATTGGATCTACGGAATCAATCAAGACAAAGAGCAGCCTCATCAGATGACCCAATGTCCATATTTATTTCCACATTGGATGCAGGCTGGTGGGTGCTGTACCTGCTAAATGAGCAGCTAGTTCCTATCTGTGGTTCTCCAAAGATCTTCTGAATGTAATCCGTTTGTTGCGACATTGTCCTTTAATTACCACATCCCTTTCAATCTGATTTAAACATGCAATCACGGTCTCCTGGGCCACAAGTGTCCTTTCTGGACCCACCTGTAATGATATGTATATTGACTGGGATGTAAAGAGTTAACAAGTTAATGATACTGCTTCTTACCACTAGAAGGAACTACTGAACAGTCATATATATAGCATGTGACTTGGAGGATTCTGGGATACAGTAGTGAGGCATGAGAGAGAGAGAGCAGGGGCTGGATTCTCCAAAAATGGGGCTATGTCCCCACGCTGCTGTAAAAACGCTAGCATTTCACGGCAGACTTTCCATATAAAGATTTACAGTGATTCTCCTAATTGCAGGGGGCTGGCAGGGCCCCAAAGTGCTTCCCGCAGCCTGGCTGGGTATACGGGCCCCCGACTTGGGCCGTGGACTGACATCGACAATGTAGGCCCCCCCGAGATGACGCGTGGCCGCAGATCCGAGCTGCCCGATCGCTGCAACGACCGCCCATGAGGCAACCCTCCCACCGATGCACGATTCCTCTCGCCTCCCGCCAGGGCAGCCGTGGATCGAGTCCGCAAACGCCACCCGAGGTTCCCGACTGGCAATATGTGGTTAGAACCACGCTAGTTCCTTCCTATGTTTGCAGTCCAAACTCTGTGAATCGTGTGAGCAGCATTTCTAGTGTTCGTTCTTTTCCTGTCATTGTAGGTGTGGGCAAACAGCTTATTGACAACATTTTGTGTCCCTCCCTTTGATTCTGTATACTCCTCCCGCTGCCTCAGGAAGGCAGACAGCATTGTCAGAGACGCCTCCCACCCAGGATTTGCCCTCTTCCAGACCCATGCATCAGGCAGAAGGTACAGAAGTCTGAAGACTTGCACATCCCGACATAGGAACAGCTTCTTCTCCACAGCTACAAGACTCCTCAACGACTCCCCCTCGGACTGATCTGTTCCCTGTAAGACACTATTCATGATGCCCTAAGCTGCTCTTGCTCATGTACTTGCTTTGTTTGGCTCCTTGTTCCGAACTGTAACCAATCACTGTTTGTCGATGTACCATTTGTCAATGTACTTTGTTGATTATTCTTTTTGTCTACTGTGTACGTACTGTGTACGTTCCCTTGGCTGCAGAAAAATACTTTTCACTGTACTTCGGTACATGTGATAATAAATCAATCCTTGTCAGCATGATTTGCATGCACCAGTTTCCTGATGGACGCTATTGGTGACAGTGAGGAGGTCATAATGGGCAAGAGAGTGCACTAATCTACTGGCCAAATGGCGACACGGCTGCCAAGAATTGTTCCTGTAATTTTGGAAATACTGCCGTTCGAGAAAACTAAGGAATTAATTTTAATGCTTCCAATTTTAATGCTCCCAATGCAGTCATAGATGGGATGAAACAGCCATTCCAATGGCAAGTAAAGGAGGCCAGAGGCCCATCCTGTAAAGCAGGGGTGGGCAAACTTTTCCGTGCAAGGGCCACATTCAGAAATTCACAATTCACAAAGGGCCGCATAGTATATTAAGTAAAATAATTACTTCACCCGGTTATGATTCTGGGCGCCTCATATAGAACATAGAACAGCACAGAACAGGCCCTTCGGCCCTCGACGTTGTGCCGAGCAATGATCACCCTACTCAAGTCAACGTATCCACCCTATACCAGTAAGTAACCCAACAGCCCCCCCGCATTAACCTTAAAAAAAAAATTTTTAAAAAAAAAAATTTTTTTTTAAAAAAATTTTTTTTTTTTTTTTTTTAATGACTTAGTGGGCCGCAGAAATACCTTTGGCGGGCCGCATGCGGCCCGCGGGCCGTAGTTTGCCCACCCCTGCTGTAAAGCAACATGGATCCACTGGGCTATGAGGGCCATATCCAGGGCCACAGGCCATCCTGTGGATGGACGTCCCCTCCACAATGATGTCCTGGCATCAGTGGCCAAAGTATATTTTAGTTCACAAGGCTAAATCGCTGGTTTATAAAGCAGACCAAGCAGGCCAGCAGCACGGTTCGATTCCCGTACCAGCCTCCCCGGACAGGCGCCGGAATGTGGCGACTAGGGGCTTTTCACAGTAACTTCATTGAACCCTATTCGTGACAATAAGCGATTTTCATTTCATTTATAAGTTTTGAGATGGCCACTCCATCTTGAATTCCCCTCTTAATTTTCCACCTGTAGCAGTATCCACTTCTCCCTTTGGGATTGCCAGTTGCTCACAGCCAATGGTGTTCCCCCATTGGCCCTCCTGGCTGAAGACCCTCCCACCATTATTAGATGGACAGCACTCCTCTGCGTTGCTGCCCCTGCTGGAATAACTTCCTGACCTGGAATTCCTGGTGCCAGGACCAGAATCCTGGAAATAAAACCCGCCTCTGGATCACCATATCCATGGAGACAGCAAGCTGACTCTGAATTTGCACAAATGGGTGGGTTGACATCAAATGTGGGCTTAAAATGCAAAAAGTCTGAAACAGGAAGCAAACTCACCTCAAAACCACCACTGCTGGTTTTAAACAGCGGCGGGTTGAGACGCGGTTCCTGGAGGGACGTTAGTTCTATAAATATTATGAGACTGCCTGCCTTCATTTTAATAATTCAGATTGCCTGGGTTTCCCAGGTCTTGAGAAACCTCATAGAGGTCATAGAGGTTTTTACAGCATGGAAACAGGCCATTCGCCCCAACTTGTCATGCCACCTAGTTTTTACCACTAAGGTAGTCCCAATTGCCCGCATTTGGTCCATATCCTTCTATAGCCATCTTCACCTGACAGGTGAAATGAGGTGCGAAGATATTACAGCACTGCTTGTGGTCCAAAAGGAATATTTCATCCAGGCCAGCAGGTTACCCCATGATGTACCCCCCCCCCCCCCCCCCCCGCCCCCACTGCATGGTCTGTCTGCCCCCCTCCTCCCCCAAATACCATCTGCAAGCTTCAAACAGCATCAGAGTGCGTGCCCCCAGGATCAAACACCTTCCGCCCTCCCAAGATGTTCTCCTCAGCTTCGGCCTTGTCCTGCAGGCTTCCTGACCAGCCGGGCTCCAGCACAGTGGGTGGGAGCCCGCCAGAAAAAAAAAGTTCTAGGAGCTCTGTAGTTACTGCAGAGGTGCCAGGAAGAATGTTCTCTCAGGGTCTCCCAACTTCTAAACAGCTTTCTCCAAAGTCCACATCAGGAGCCGTGGACATTCAGAGCCATCTGACGCACACTGACAGAAGCTCGGGTCCGTTAAAACATGTGGATAGGCCCACAGAACAAGGAGACAGAGACAGGTGACCAGGACACAGGCACAAGGGTTTTCTGCAGGAGGAGAGCAAAAAGGAGAGAAATGACAAAGTAAGCTTGCGCAAGATGGATAACAGCAGCTGTCTTCTCCTTACAGAGTTAGAAATGCCTTGATGCATTAAGGATAACCGCCCTACCAGATAAAGCGATATCTCCCGATTGTTGGAAAGGGGATCATTTCAAAAAGGCTGCAGGAGTGCATTTCACTGCAATCAATCAATGAAACAAAGTGCTCTGTTTCTGGAAATACCATTCCAGCTAACCTCTTCTAGCATCACCAGCTGCGTCTGACATGCGCAGGTGCCATGACTGAATCTAACGTACAATGGACCCAAACACCAAATGATTAATGGCATTGCAGGGGATAAAGTCATACTCTTACCAAACCTCATCCCTGATGAGGAATCAACAAGGAGTTTGAAAACGAAGTTACAACAGCAAACCTGAAATCGTGACTGCCGATGGGTCGGTGCCTTTCGGAGCCTTTCGGAGCCTTTCGTGAACAGACAGGAAGAAATACTGTGCCTTTAAGACAGGGCGTAAGACAGATGTTGGCATTACGACGACTCACCGAGGTGTCGGATAAATCAATCACAGCCCCGTAAATTGATCACACCTCAAACAGCCTGCAGCTGATTAATGAACCTTGGTCCTATTCCTCTGAAGCTCACTGCATGCAAATAGCTTTGATATCATTTATCTGCTGTCACCACAGGTGATCAATGAGGTAATAGATGGCACAGCTGGGATTACCTGCACAATAGAAATAGCAGGCAGCATAATTCCAAAACTCCATTGGTAAAGAAGAGGCGAGGAAATAAATTACAGTATCAAAGAGCTTACTATACAATATATAAAAAACAGCCGAATGACTGAAAATTCTTCCTCTTGACTGAGTCAGATCAAGTGTCCTGAACAAAACTGAGCTGTGAGCAACTGTTAACGTTGAAATAACGTTTGAGTTTCCAAACATTCTGATGCCTGGGCCAGGACCTTCTGTTCTGGAGTCAAAATTCAGCGGCAGGGGCGGAAGCGAGAGTGATTCGCGACTGGATGGGGGTGGGGACGGCTGACCACGCGATCTTGCACTGTCCGGCTCGTTACCTATGGTCAATCAACGAATCAGAAGAACAGAAAAAAATAAATGGAGCGCAGCCCAAAAAGACCAAAGACAAATGGAAACTTAAAAGCATTAAATCAAAATGTGAAAACTGGGGTCAATAAAGCAGTTCAACCCCTGCGGTGCCCACCGAGCACGGAAGGTCGTTACCTATGCAGGAAGTTAACGTCCCCGCCATTACCTTATGAGGTTAAGGTCCGGCCATCGTATTTAAAGGGCATCGGGCAAGCATCCAGTCACTACAGACCAAGAGCTTCAGTCTGGCTGACCTTCAAGACTCTATCAATGAGAATGTCACAGAGCAGACAAAGTGTGGTCCCATTGTTCAGCAATGCCTCCCTGGAGGTTGTCCTGTGGTGAAGGTATGATAGTATGCCCATCCCCCAGGAAACCAGTGACAATGCCTCCTGTCTGCAGTTGTCCGCTGTACTCACAGAAAAGACGGGAGGTGTTGTTTCCATGGATGGCAGCAGGGGACCCTTCTGTCTGAACACAGCGGCCTGGGTAGAGGTCACAGCAGCGGTCACTACAAACTGACACGCAGGAGGACACCAGCCAGTGAGCGCACAGGGATGTTACACAGGAGTTTGAGCTACAGCACTCAGCAGCAGATGGGACATCTGCACTGAATGTGTGCCAGCCACTTCACGCTCTCAATCTTCTTTCAGTTTCAGGACATCCTGCTTCTTAATCACTGCATCAGTGGGGACGGCTCAGGGGCTGCCATAAACATGCATGCTCCTCAACTGCTCATGCAACCGTTGGGATGACAATCAATCCTTCTATTTGTGCAGGACAAGTATACTCACTGTAAGCAGGAACAGTCCAACACTGGAGACAGCATTCCAGATATCCAAGTCTTTACCCCAGGTGAGGAACATGCTGCCAGGAAAGCCCATGAGCAACAGGACCGTGCCTGTGGTAAAGGTAAGATAGTATGCCCATTCCCCAGGAAACCAGTGACAATGCCTCCTGTCTGCAGTTGTCCGCTGCACTCACAGGATTGATTTAATTACGGCGTCTGATAAGGCATCCACTAAATCTTTCTTTTCCTTATTCCGGATACCAGCAAGAAAAGGGGGAGTCCTCCATGGGAGACCATTCACAGAACCAGCCCGAACCCACCTCTGCCGAGGATCCTTCCAAAGCCCTGGAGGAGGCACCATCACAGCGTTCACCTGCAACATCCACTAGCACAGATCCAGTTACCTCAGATGGTGCACGTTCTAGACTAAGCTCGGGGTCACAATCTGGTGAGCATATCATTGACAGGTCCATAGCTTGGGGAGAAAGTGACAGCCGATATTGCTGACACTCGAAGGACTGCTGGAGAGCTGACCCTAGCTCACCTCATGCAGTTGTCGAGCGTCTGGACCATAAGAGACCTGAGAGAGATGCAGAAACAGGCAGGGGAATACCAAACAAAGATACCAGAGGCCATGCACAGACTGGACTGAAATTTAGAGTCATGCAGCGCAGAAAAGCCGCTTTGGCCCATCTGACAATAACTACCCCTAATCTCATGCAAATCCCATTTACCAGCACTTGTCCCATCACTTGAATGTGATGCTGTTTCAAGTGCTTTTTAATGGTTGTGAGGCTGCAGCCTCCACTACCTTTCACTACCAGATTCTCCTCACCCTCGAGTGAAAAAAGTTTTTTCTCAAATCCCCTCGGAATCTCCTGCCTCTCACCCTAAAACTATGCCTCCCTGTGATTGTCCCCTTCATCCAAGGGGAACAGTTGCTTCCTATTTACCCTGTCCAAACCCCTCTCAATCTTATACACCTCAAATCATATCCCCCTCAGCTTTCTCTGCTCTAAAGAAAATAATCAGCCTATTCAGTCTCTCCTTATAGCTCAGATGCTCCATTCGAGTCAACATCATGGAGAATCGTCTCTGTTCCCCACCGGTGTAATCACCTCCTTCCTATAGTGAGGTGGCCAGAACTGCACACAGTACTCCAGCTGTGCCCTAACCAATGTTCTGTACAGCTCCAACATAACCTCCTTGCACTTCACTTCTATGCCACAGCTGATAAAGGCAAATGCCCCATATGCCTCCTTAATTATTCACCTGCTCTGCCATCGTCAGGGGTCTGTGAACAAGTACCCCAAGATCCATCTGTTCGGCTGAGCCTAGTGTCCTGCCATTCATTACCTCACACATATCAGGGTTAAATACCATCTGCCACTGCTCTGCCCATCTGACCAACCTACCTATAATCTTCCTGCAACCTACGACCCTCTTCAACAGTGTTGATCACCTAACGATCTTAGTGTAATCTGCAAACTTACTTACCATTCCCGCCCCCCCACGTTCTCATTTACATAATGTATATATATAACAAACAATAGTTGGAAGAATCAATCCACATGATAATGGTCTCCTGCTCCTGGCCTAACCTGCTGGAGGTGATGGGGCCACTGGTCGAAGGGAAGTGGAGTGGCTGCAGGATGCGAGTGCTTGGCCGGAAAGGGTGGCAGCTGCCTTGGAGAGACAGGTCCAGCAGAACACACAGTGGCTGCTGGCTATGTGTTCGGGCCTGCACTCCAACTCTCTAGCTATGGGAGCAGGGCAGCAGTAGCTAGACGAGTGGGGGCCAGGGCACCTCCATCTCCCTCCAGTTGACCAGTGTCCTCAAGAAGGCATGGAACTGCCATTGGGTCACCCACAGGAAGGTGGATTTCCTGCCCAGCACCCCGGGGACATCATCCCAGGATACTCCAGGGTGTCATGCCACACCTGCCTCCCTTCTACTAGTGACCCCATCACCTCCAACAGGTCAGGCCAGGAGCAGGAGACCCTTATCACACTGAGGTCCTCTAGGCCTCTGGTCACAAATGAATTCCTGCCAAAATCATCACAGTCAACAGGAATGTGACTGTGAGGTGAATTGGATATTCTGAATTTTCCCTCTATGTACCCAAACAGGCGCCGGAATGTGGCAAAGGAGGGCTTTTCACAGTAACTTCATTGAAGCCTACTTGTGACAAGAAGCGATTATTATTATTATTATTCCTCAGCTAGGGTCCATTCAGGAAAGATCTTTACCTTGGCTGGGGTGTCCACAATGGCGGATCACCATCTCACACTAATACTAAGGCCCTCTAGGACTGATACTTGTCAGAGTCTCTGTGAATGGAGGGTCCACAGTGATTTCTACTCAACAACCCATAGTGCAGGTGATGCAGTCTCAGTGAGTGGACCCCAAATTAACAACCTTTCAGCATGATACAAATATCAAAGGATAATGAGTTTTCTAAGGGAGAATGATGATTCTGGGGGCAGGCAGGAACACAAAACTCCCTGATCAATCTGATCACAAGGGGCCAAATTGTGTGCTCAATCTGCTCCTCCCCGTGGACCCATCTCTCTGGCTCTGTCTGAAAGAGCTCTCTGCCAGATGTGCCCTTCTACAGGAGCAGGTGCGAGGGTGACATGAGTGCATCCCTCCGAGGTTAGATTTGATATTGCTTCCAAGTTGCCATGCACACAGGCTTTGTGAGGGCGTGGAAAGGAAATCTCAATTCTACTTACACGTGCCTGAGTTCATGGGAGAACAAAGTGTAGTGCAGACTCTAATGCATGCATTTAACATCAGGGCTCTGTATATTAGCATAATTTGGCAGATGCAAAGGATCAAACCACCAGCAGGCCAGACATTAAGTAGTGCAATTTAATTCAGCTATCATAAATCAAGGTACATTAGAGCAAAATATAATGTCTGTAACCAGAAGGGAGATGGGGCCTTCCAGCTAGCAGAGTATAGACAAGCAAAAACAAAGGGAAATGCCTTGGCAGCTTACTCTGCCCGAAATCTGCTAGCTCTCAGATTGTTTTGGCCCTGTCTGCCGCATTATATCCCTGCAATAGCCCCTGCATGTGGCTCAGAGACACCCTAGCCCTCGTCAGGTCCATCCCCTTCGCCATCTTCAACGTTGGAGGCGGCATCTTGGGTCCTCCACATCACCCTCAGCCAAGACAATCTCCATTATAGCGTGAGGTTGTGCAAGGTGCAGCAGACACTAATGATCTGGGACACTCTGTGGCAAGTATGGAGTTCCCCACCTGACTGTCCATCTTATCTTTAGGAGGCCTATCATCTGCCCAATTATTGACCCGATGGAAGCACGTGCAGCACTGTAGCTCTCCTCAGCAGCACCCTGCAGATGGCAAACTGGCATCATCAGCCACGTCTTCTGGGAGTATCACTTGGCCCCAAGGAGCCAGCCCCACAATCACCTGGGTCCTTTTTTGGCATCCGAGAGTGGGTCAGAATGTAAACATTGTGTGTGCTCCCTGGGAACCGAGCACAAACATGCAGCATTTTTCTTCTGTGACCCAATTTCAGTTGTACCTTCAAGAGAAAAAACCTCTTCTATTGATGAATGTGACTGGCTGTTGCCAGCAGCTCTCAAGGCCACATATATGCACTCAATAGTCCCTTGTGCTTGTGGAAAACAGAAGATTGCTGCATAATCCAACATGCTCGCAGCCTGCCTCTCGGTATCAAATCTAAATCGGACAATTTTGTGCACGTAAACAAGGCACCTTTCACAACCCAAATACACTTGTATGTCACTCACTGGGAGGTGCCAAACGTGTCCCCAATGGAACCCTGGACGGAGCCACCGGCAAAGAGGTTTACGGTGTTGTTGACCTGTAGTGGGGGGATAGCTCAGTGGTAGAGGATCAAGGGGCGGCACGGTGGCACAGTGGTTAGCACTGCTGCCTCACAGCTCCAGGAAATCCAGGTTCAGTTCTGGCTTCGGGTAACTGTCTGTGTGGAGTCTGCACGTTCTCCCAGTGTCTGCGTGGGTTTCCTCCGGGTGCTCCAGTTTCCTCCCACAGTCCAAAGACGTGCAGTCCAAAATCCAAAGCCTATTCCTCCCACCCAGCCACAGGATCCTCAGGTGTAAACAAAAAGTTCCTTCCTCCAGCCCACATCACTACACCTTCGCATTCCCTCGCTGCCACCCTCTCTATCAAACAGTCTCTTCCTTCCCCAGTCAACAGCCCTCCCTTCGCCCCCTTCACATCCAGCCTTTGCGCCACCAATCCACCTTGCTGCCCCTTCCATCCTTAATCTGCTTCCCACGTCCAGCCTTCATGCAGCTTGCCCAACCAGCACCCGAGAGGAGTCAAGATTTATGAGTCGTCCACAAGAAGGCCAAAGTAGCGCCTACTCACCTCAAAGTCATGGAAGAAGTCAAGCTCACCGGGTGCACACCTCTTTTTACAGCCATAAAAGTGAACATTATAATTTATCGATGACGGAGAACTCAATTCCATCGAAGTGGCCTTTTAATGAACATGCATGATGTGCTAATGTATGCAAAAGGACTTCCCACCATTGTCCACCAGGAAGCTCAACCTCTCTCTATCACCTTGAGAATTTAATCGCTAAACTTCATTCGGGCACCAGGAAATTGATTTTAGACCTTCCGCCAAATTGAGCCCCCACCCCCAGCCAAGTTTCTCACTGCTGGCGGTAGCGGAATATTCTGCCGTTGACATCTGAATGAACCAATGGCTCTGTTGCAAATCTTTTTTGTGTAATCTATTTTAAGTGTTTTAAACGAGTGTTACCTGGTGACAGGTGTAATAATAATCAATTTTATTGGTTTCCCAAGTAGGCTTACATTAACACTGCAATGAAGTTACTGCGAAAATCCCCTTGGCAGCTGTCAAATAGCCAGATGTCATTCACTTTGAGGGACTTGCACATGAGGAATAGCCATTTGTGCCAGTTACCAGGGAGCTGCTGGTGCATCACGGTCTGCTCCCCAACCAATAGTCAGCAATGTCAGGAAGAAAAATGTGAACCTTGGGAAAGGAATATTTTACCGATTTTGCCAATAAAACCCTTGGCTTCAATATGGTCAGATTGTAACACTCCAGTTGAGTCCGTTATTTAACACACCAACAAAACCCAGAACGGAAATCCGTGTAAGTTAACATAATTCAAGATGCTTGACAGGTTGTCAGATAGGGGCAGCACGGTAGCATGGTGGTTAGCATAAATGCTTCACAGCTCCAGGGTCCCAGGTTCGATTCCCGGCTGGGTCACTGTCTGTGCGGAGTCTGCACGTCCTCCCCGTGTGTGCGTGGGTTTCCTCCGGGTGCTCCGGTTTCCTCCCACAGTCCAAAGATGTGCGGGTTAGGTGGATTGGCCATGCTAAATTGCCCGTAGTGTCCTAAAAAGTAAGGTTAAGTTGGGGGTTGTTGGGTTACGGGTATAGGGTGGATACGTGGGTTTGAGTAGGGTGATCATGGCTCGGCACAACATCGAGGGCCGAAGGGCCTGTTCTGTGCTGTACTGTTCTATAGAGCATGCTGAATTTTACCAGTCCTCTGGAGATGGAACTGGGAGGTGGGAGTATCTCTGGCAGCAGAAAGCATCAGGAGGAGCAACTGATGTCTTCCCACGACTGCGAGACCTTCTCAGGGGTTAGGAATTCAGCAGCCAATTAAACCAACTAAATGCTGAAAACAGCCACTTTCCACCCCAGGAGCATTTAAACAGCCTCAAGAGCGGCCACCGCATGGGGGAGACCAGCAGGTAAACCTCAGGGGCCCCCTTGTGGGCCAGACCATGGGGGGGGGGGGGTTTGCTAAATGGCTGATCCACGGTCCACAGGTAAGTCCCCCCCCCCCCACAATGGCAATGACTGCCTCTGCAGAGGGACCACTCCCCCCACTCACCCCACAAGAGCAAGCTGCCAATGAACATTCGCTTTGCACCCACAACCCCCTGGGACATGTAGCCACTGTAGCCACCTAAAATGGACACTGAACTAAACAAAATGGAGAATCGCTAAGACTGCAGGGAAAAACAGTTTAGCCAAGGCAAGCAGCCTGCAAACACTCATTAGCATTTTGCAAGCAGCAAAACCAGTTTCTGGCCAGGTGGAAGATCTCAAACCAAAGGTGATAATGGCAGAACGTTTTACATACTAATGAGGCAGTCCAGATCTAGGCACACACAATGGTAACATTTGGGTTTGAATAAGATACTTGAGTGGATGTCCAGACAGAAACCGCCCCCACCATCGAGAAAGACCCTCACATTGGAGGAATTCAAAAGATATCGATTGGAAGCTATCCAATCGATACCTGAAGGTAAAGCCCAGGAAAAGGCAAGGACATTGGGGACCCCTATAAAAGTAGACCCCCACACATGGTCCTGTCTGTTGTTTCGTGCTCCGGCTTTGACCAAGACCTTGAACGTGTATCCTGACTCCAGCCGTTGAGCACCAGCCGCCGAACCGTAAGTGCCAATACGACGCTCGCTACGCGAACCAAGTCCGCTAGACCCCCAGTGACCAGCACGCTTTCTGAAGGTTGCAGATCAAGACCGGGACGAAGGCCTCGCTCCCTGACCTTGCCTGTTCCTGTGTAGTTAAGTATTCTGATTGCTTAGTTTAGTCATAGCTTAGTCCCTTAGTGTGTGCATGCGTATTTATTATAATTGTATAATAAATATTGATCGTTTGGAACTTACTAATCGGAGTATCGTTTTATTACTTTGAACCTGACCTTGGAATATTTGTGAGGTGTCTATACGGCATCTGGCGACTCCTGAGCTGAAAAATACATATACAGAGCCTAGTGGTGTTAAGCACACGGCCTTTAACAGAGGCAAGTTAATACACCCCAATAAACGCGTTTTGCACCCATAGCAAAACGTGCAACAGACAAAGCAGATGAGGCTCAATTCTTAAAATGGGGGAACAGCAAAGGCTGAGTGACAGACAAAACAAATAGAGATGGAGACAAAGCAGGAGACTGGTAGACAGAGGCGTCAACAAGCTCTGCATTGTGGTACAAAACATTGGACTGCACACATCATCTGGATTAAACCAAGGCTAAGTTACGTCTTCTCCAGTGACTTACTGCTCTTTTTCATGTTTAATGTACAAACATCCTGCTGTGTTGCCCCAATAGGTTTAATTATTGTCACAGATTCAAACAAAGGAGTACAGGTTTACTAAATTTTGCAAGGCTTTTGAAAACATTGTTACATTCGCAAATTCCTTTAAAATTGTGGCACTATCACTATCGGTGATTTTTCTTCCCTTTTGTAGTAAAGCATTGAAAGTGGAGAAAAAGAAAATTCCCATTAAAGGCAAGGAAGTAAAACTGCCGTGATTTAATGGGTCATCCAGCCCGATGACACGTCCAACGTGTGAGCCACATGTCAGCTGAGTGGTCACATGAGAGAGCGTTGACGCGGCTACAAAAGAGGTCACGTGGTGGGAGTCATCCCCGGGAGTGCGTGCAGAGCACAGGGATTGGAATAACTGCTGAGCGAGTGAATAAACTTGTTTGAAAGGCCTTTGTTGTCAGTGACTCAGGGGCACCCGCAACATTTGCACCCTGCACTCAATCACTTTGGCTCAAACCCCACCAAGCACGCGGAGCTGTGTGCAGGACATCGAGTCGCGAATGGATTTTCTTTCTGGGAAAAAACCTAGACTTTCAGCCAAGTAAAGAATAGGTGTCGGGCAAACTTCTCCTGGCTCCACACATTGTAAATCATGCTGTCAGCACATCGATTGATATTGCTTTCTTTTTTTAATACATTAATGGTAATTTTCTGACTTTTGGCAGGAAGTCGTACCCCTGAGAGCGCAAATCGAATATCTTAAATATCCAAAAAGTACAAGCAGTGAGTGCCAGAATAATTCCTCTCAGTGGGTGAGATTCCCCTCTGAGAGCAGGTTGGAAAATTTCTCTTATTGCAGTGATTCACAAAGAACACTTAAACAAGTACTGTCATGTACCATAATCACTCAAAGCAAGCTAGATGAGCATTTTCTCTGCCTTCACACATCTCCGCCGAGCCTGCGGCTTTGATTTTTAACTCGAGGCGGGTTTGACATCAAGGCATATTCAAATGTTTCAGATCGATCCACCAACCAAAGTATGAATGATGACAGGGCTGGTGGGCAGGAGCAAGAATTAGGGGAGGGGGCAGCTGAACTCTGCCAGGGAGTCGCGGGAATGGTCCCCAGAACAATGTAATTGGCAACTGGAGACTGTTTTCAGGGGTGGGGGGGAGGGAGGAAAATGCCAGGAACTAGAGCTTCTCCCTCTCCACTATTTTACTGCCGCACTTGCTCCTTTATTGCTAGGTGGTCTGGGTTTGCATCCACTGCCACAACTTAACTACAATCAGACTGCAGCAAGTTGGTGCAAATGTTGACCATAGCTTGGCTGCCCAAATGAAAGAAGTGAACCTAAACGAATACCAGCTTTTAAAAAAATTCTTTCACAGGATGTGGGCATTGTTGGCTAGAGCGATGTTTGCTGCCCATTTATAACAGCCCTCGAGAAGGACAGGGAGACCAGGTCTCAAAGAACAAAGAACAATATAGCACAGCTATAGGCCCTTCGGCCCCCCAGGCCTGTACCGACCATGATACCAACCTTTGCCAAAACCCTCAGCACTGCCTTGTGTCGTATCCCTCTTTATCCATCCTATCCATGTGTTTGTCAAGATGCCTTTTGAACGATGTTAATGTATCTGCTTCCACAACCTCCCCTGGCAAGGTGTTCCAGATACTCACCACCCTCTGCGTAAAACCTGCCTCGCGCATCCTCTCTAAACTTTGCCCCACGGCCCTTAAATCTATGCTTCCTGGTGACGGACACCTCCACCCTGGGAAAGAGTGCCTGCCCACCCATTCTATCCATGCCCCTCATAATCTTGTAGACCTCTATCAGGTCACTCCTCAACCCCTGTCTTTCTAACGAAAACAGTCCGAGTCTATTCAGCCTCTCCACACAGCGAACACCCTCCATACCTGGCAACATCCTGGTAAACCTCCTCTGCACCCTCTCCAAAGCCTCCACATGCTTCTGGTAGTGTGGCGACCAGAATTGTGCACCATATTCCAAGTGCGGCCTTATCAAGGTTCTATACAACTGTAGCATGACTTGCCACTTTTTATACTCGATGCCCCATCCAATGAAGGCAAGAATTCCATATGCTTTCTTGACTACTTTGTCCACTTGTGTTGCCACCTTCATAGATCTGTGGACCTGCAAGTCCAGATCTCTCTGACTTTCTATATTCCTAAGAGTTTTGCCATTTACTGTATATTTACCTTCTATGTTAGACCTACCAAACTGCATTATCTCACATTTGTCCAGATTAAACTCCATTTGCCATTTCTCTGCCAAGTCTCCAACCTATCGATGTCCTGCTGTATCCTCTGACAATCCTCAACAGTACCTGCCACTCCACCAACGTTGGTGTCATCTGCGAACTTATTAATCGGACCACTACATTTTCCTCCAAATTGTTTATGTATATTACAAACAACTAAGGCCCCAGCACAGAGCCCTGTGGAACACCACTAGTCACAACCATCCATTCAGAAAAACACCCTTCTACTGCTTTGCCTTCTGTGACCGAGCCAGTTCTATCCATCTTACCACCTCACCTCTGATCCCATGTGACTTCACTTTTTGTACCAGTCTGCCATGAGGCACCTTGTCAAAGGCTTTACTGAAGTACATGTAAACAACAACCACTGCCCTTCCCCCATCAATCATCTTTGTCACCTCCTCAAAAAACTCAATCAAGTTAGTGAGGCACGACCTCCCCTTCACAAAACCATGCTGTCTATCGCTTACGAGTCCATTTCTTTCCGAATGGGTACAAATCCTGTCCCTGAGAATTCTCTCCAATAATTTACCTATCATCGACGTGTGGCTCACTGGCCTATAGTTTCCAGGATTACTCCTGCTACCTTTCTGAAACAGCAGTAGCACATTAGCTATTCTCCAGTCGTCTGGGACCTCACCTATAGCCAATGAGGATACAAATATGTCAGTCAAGGCTCCAGCAATTTCATCTCTTGCTTCCATCAGTATTCTGGGGTAAATCCTATCCGGCTAAGGAGACTTATCTATCTTAATATCTTTTAAAAGATCCAATACCTCCTCCTTTTCGTTGTTAACATGATCCAGACTGTCCACACACCCCTACCCAAGAATCATCTTCCACAAAGTCTCTTTCTTTGGTGAATTCTGATGCAAAGTACTCATTAAGTACCTCACCCACTTCCTCTGGCTTAACCCATAGATTCCCCCCACTATCCTTAAGTGGTCTCGTCCTTTCCCTGACCACCATCTTGTTTTTTACATATGAATAAAAAGGTTTGGGATTCACCTTAATCCTACTAGCCAAGGACTTTTCATGACCCCTTTAGCCTTCCTAATTTCCCACTTCAGTACCTTCCTACTTCCTTTATACTCCTCAAGGGTTTCAACTGTCCCCACCCTTCTAGACCCTACAACAGTCTCTTTTTTTTCTTTTTGACGAGGTTCACAATATCCCTCGTTATCCAAGGCTCCCTAAACTTCCCATAATTATCCTCAAGCAGAAGTTACCGATCATCATCTGCAGGGTCCTCTGACCACTTTCTAA
This sequence comes from Scyliorhinus canicula, assembly GCF_902713615.1. Classification (NCBI taxonomy): domain Eukaryota; kingdom Metazoa; phylum Chordata; class Chondrichthyes; order Carcharhiniformes; family Scyliorhinidae; genus Scyliorhinus; species Scyliorhinus canicula. The sequence continues at coordinate 19,784,655 of NC_052157.1, forward strand.
AGCTAAAAGCCGCATCCAGCCACCTCATGTCTGAATGGATCAAAGTTACTTACTGTCTACGTGCGAACATACTAAGGTGAAGCTGGACTAAGCCACCTGGCCCCTCGAGCCATTCAATAATGTCATGGCCGATCTGATTAAGACATCAACCCCCATATTCCTGCCTACCCTCCGATGTCCTTTCACCTCCTTGTTAATCAAGAATCTAAGCCAAAACATTGGTCCCAGCCACTTCTTTCACCCTCAGATCTGAAATGGCAGAGGCTCACCATTTGTGGCTGCCAAAAATGAGGCAGGAAGGGTGTTGATGTCAATCATCCCTCATTTGCAAACTGGCACTGTTGTTTCCTGTCAGCATTTGGCACCAGAATTAGTGTTGGTCCAAGATGTAGTGGCAGATCAGATGCTGGACACGCCACTGTATTGCAGCATGGCTCCTGGGCAATAATTCCTGGTTGCCCTTTGAGTAGACAACCTTCACCCAGACCAGTCCTTACATTAATCCCTTGTAATGTCTGCAATCAAACTCTGTAAATGCCAAGCTTATAGTTTGTTCAAGAAGATCTCTTCAAATTATTTAAATGCTAACATTGATGTCAGGGATACATGAGGTAATAAGTACATTTTGTCACAATGTAAACTAAACACCTAAATCCAACTGCAAGGCATATATCTAGCTATGGCAGCTTAGTTAACGGACTGCAGGTTAATAGATCCAGTTCACAATGGCTAAAGTCAAGAAGAATTACCAAATGTAGCATCATGGAAATGTAAAAAGATGACAGACGATCTCCAAAGTGTCCAATTTCCAGTCAGAGCTTGCCCTTAGAATGGGTAATGTCCAACCAAAACTGGTCCTTATCCTTAAACAGTGGGCAACCGATCGTCTTAAAATAATGCCAAAAGCAAATTCGTGCAGATGCTGGCAACCTGAAATAAAAACAGAAAATGCTGCCTTGGAATGTGAACTGTGGCCGCGATTCAGCGGACTTCAAACTATTTCCGCTGTTGCGTGCGTTTAGCCGGGATGTTTCTCGGTGGCTCCAGCGTCGAGGAACCCTACTCCACTATTCAATGGCACTCTGCCTTCTTTTGGCCTTGGGGAGTTTCTCTCCCCTGAGGCTGCATTTAGAGTAATTTCCTGCAGCCGGGCTTCAGCTGACCAGCAGGAAAGGTTGTTTTCAGAATGGGTTGCCATTTTGACCGGCTGCCCCGTTCTTCCCACCGACCTCCTACTTTTAGGCCTCCCCCCCACTTTTTTGACCGCCTTCAAAATCCCCCCCAACCTCGGAAGGCCCCTGGAAACCCCCCCCCCTCATCCCCATTCTAATTGACAAGCCCCCCCCCCCGAGGCCCATACCCTGTAAGTGCCAACTTGGCACCTGGACACCCTGCCACTGCCAGCCTCGCACCTTTTCATTGCCAGTGTAGTACCCTGGCAGTACCACACAAACACCCTGGCAGTGCCTAGGTGCCAGGGTGGGGGGGGGGGGTTTCCAGGGTACCATTCTGCCCTGTCCCCTGATGTACCATCAATTCGACTCAAGACACAATTAGGATCCGAACTGTGGCTTTAATCAGCTAGTTGTTAGCCCGGTGGTCGACTACAGAGAATGGCCGACTGCCGGGAACTCTGGGTACTTATACCCCGCCTCAGAGGCGGGGCCTACTTGCCTCTCGGCCAATTGGAGAGCAGTCACATGACTAGTCGCAACCAATCGGACGAGAGGCACATGACCAGCCAGAGCCAATGGGAAGCCAGTGCTCTGCACCAATGGCAGTGCTCATGTCCATACCACCACATTCACTCCTTGTGGAGAAAGAAGGCGGGTGGGGGGGGTGTAAGTGGGAGAGAGAAAGGTGGGGGTCTGAGGACTGGTGGTATGAGCAGCGAAAATCGATAAGGGTGGGCTGCCCACTGGCTCGTGGTAAAACAATACTACTACTACTACTAACAACAGAATAACACAAAATGTCCAAAAAAAAGTCCCATGGCTGCATCACATGGAGACGATCAGCCTGTCGGGTGCCCGTGGTGTTCTGGAGGACCATCGCAGTGGAGCCGGTGATGTCGGGCCGATGGTCATCCTTGCCTCCGGGAACGTCGGTCGTAGATGTGTCTCCGTACCCCGGGCCGGTGGTGGAGACGCTGTGATCGGGGAAGAGGGGGTCTGTGCGCTGGGTCGTGGGGGCGCAGGGGGTGCTGGGGGGAATTGGGGTTGAGGGGAGGTGTTGATGGAAGGGGAGAAGGCCGCACGCCGGCGGGCGCCAAGTCCCGAAGCGAGACCGTATCCTGCCGACCGTCGGGATACTCCACGTACGCATATTGCGGGTTGGCGTGGATTAACTGGACTCGCCCAACCAACGGGTCGGACTTGTGCACCCGCGCATGCTTCCGGAGCAAGATGGGCCCAGGGGTGGCCAGCGAGGTCGGGAGAGGGGATCCTGAGGATGACTTCCGTGTCAGGGTGGACGAAACCTTCCGTGCTCCCGGAGTCCAGCAGGCACTTCGTTTTGTGTCCGTTGAGCTGAACCGTTGTCGTAGTCTTGGCGGGCGTGCGTGGTCGCGACTGGTCGAGTCTGATGGAAGCCAGTCGTGGTGAGAGTTCCAGATCATCCTCAGTGGCAGAGTAATCACTGGCAGGGCCTTCCGTGTTGGCCCAAGATGGCGGCGCCCAGGACCAGCACGTGGAGTCGCGGGTCCCAAGATGGCGGCGCCCAGGACCCGCACGTGGAGCCGGGGCCCCAAGATGGCGGCGCCCATGGCCCGCACATGGCGTCCAGGGCCCAAGATGGCGGCGCCCGTGGGAGCCTCGTGGCGGCTGGGGGCAGTGTCAGCGGCGTCTGCGGGCCAGTCGGGGCAGCTGGGAGCGCGGGTCGGGAGGACCGTGCGGCCGTTGCGGGAGCCGGGAGGCGGGCCGGAGAGGTTGGTGCGCGGCGTGGGGCCCTGGGGGGGCCCGGGGGGGCGATCCGCGGTCGCTGCGCGGGACAGCAGTGACCGACTTGGTCTGGCAGACCACCGCGTAGTGGCCCTTCTTCCCGCAGCTCTTGCACGGAGCGGGCCGGGCAGCGCGGGTGGGGGTGCTTTGAGAGGCCACAGAAATAGCAACGGGGCCCCGCTAGTTTGCCGGAGCGACCCGCGCGCAGGCTTGGGAGGGGTCGGGGTCCACGGAGGACAGGGGTGGCGCGTGCCATGAAGTCCAGGGGGTTGCTGCACGGCCGGGGGCGTATGCGCGGGCGTTCAGGTCAGCAACCTCCAGGGAGGTTGCAAGAGTCCATGCCTCAGCTAAGCTGAGGGCGTTCTTCTCCAGCAATCGTTGGCGGATAGAAGGGGACTGCATGCCAGCAACGTAAGCGTCTCCGATTAAAAGTTCCATGTGCTCAGTCGCCGAAACTTGGAGACATGCGCACGTTCTCTCTAGAGCTGCGAGGGCTTGGTAAAACTCGTCGAGGGACTCACCAGGGAACTGTTGTCTAGTCGTCAGGAGATGCCGTGTGTATACTTCGTTGACCGGCCGGAGAAAGTGTCCTTTGAGAATCCTCGATCATTGCGTAGTCCGTTGTGTGGAGGATGTGGAGTTTCTGCTCCTTGGTGGGCTTGCCGGCTGCAGTCGTCAGGTAGCTATTAAAACACGCCTGCCAGTGTTTAAAAATTGCAGACGCATTTGCAGCATGTGGGCTGGTGCAGAAGCTGTCAGGCTTGATGCGCAGCTCCATTCCAAAATTCTAGCTGATTAAATTGATGTACCATCAATTCAACTCAAGATACAATTAGGATCCGAACTGTGGCTTTAATCAGCTAGTTGTTAGCCCGGTGGTCGACTACAGAGAATGGCCGACCACCGGGAATTCTGGGTACTTATACCCCGCCTCGGAGGCGGGGCCTACTTGCCTCTCAACCAATTGGAGAGCAGTCACATGACTAGTCCCAACCAATCGGACGAGAGGCACATGACCAGTCAGAGCCAATGGGAAGCCAGTGCTCTGCACCAATGGCAGTGCTCATATCCATACCACCACATCCCCGACCACCCACATGTCTCCAATAGCCTGGGAACACCTGGCCAGCGTTTGTGTGGACCAGTACTAAAAGCGCCCTGGTGAGGTCTCTCAGGCGATGCCTTTGAGTCCCGGGCTTCGGGTGAGTCGAGTGTCCAGTTATTTAAATGAGTCATTTAAATATGCAAATCTGAATCTCGGCTAACGAGGGAAAGATCCACATCATGCCAGGCGGAGCGAGCCGGGTAACTCGTGATCGGCCCGGTGTGGAGCGGAAAATGGGGCTCTCGTGTTATTCACCCGTTGCTCCCGGCTTAGTGCCGGACCCAATGGGGTTGCTGACCTATGCCCTGTATCTTTCCCCCTTCCGAAATGTTGCCATTTTCTCGCATTTTTTGCTTTTGCTAGAACAATGCCGTTTGGAAAGTCTAGGCTTTGGAGGAGATCTGAGTTCTCTTGAGACAGTTCTGATCTTCTCCGGTACACTGGCAATAATTTATTTGCTCCCTCAATATTGTTCCTGCCGCTGACATGGGCAAAAAGTTTAAGCAAGGAGCCAATTCCCAAATTGTTGATTACATTATATTTTCCTTCCCTCATTAAGTGCTGAAGGCAGAGTGTGGGAGTTCTGTCCCCGGAATGCCAGTGCTTGTGGTGCTGGCTGTTTAACTGTGATATGTTGTATTTGAATTGCATTGTGAAGTCAGTTGCCCTGCTGATTCAGGTGAGTGGCGATTAATCAGTGTTTCTGTTGCTCTGACACTCCGCACAGGCTACAGAGATAACACAATGTAAAACAATGCAACGACATCCTCGACAGCGTCAGGATTCATGTAAACAAAATTCTCTTGCCATAATCATCAGAAACTAACTGTACAGCATCCATCGGCTCACTGCACCTTCTTGTAAACAACCTAATCACTGCCACTTAATCACAGGATGGTAATTCCATTGTGTGTGATAGAGAGCTGGCTCTGATACTCGGCATTATTGATTGCATCATGTGCGGCCGTGTTGTCCAACAGCCTAAATGATTTGCCACAGGCTTGACTATGGTGACACTGATTAGCCACATGGCTCCGGTAGGATATGCCGCATTCAACACAGGGGCCTGTACATCACGTACTTATTGACCATCATTAGCTTCAGACTTTGCTGTCTTTCTCTTTTCCCCCAGAGTTTGGAATTCTGGCATGAATTTATCAGATGCAACAAATGTTAATGCAGTTTCCTGGCTTTTGTCCAACAGTTGCAAGTGAACTCTGATGGTGTGGGTGTGCTAGCTGAGCATGTTGACTGAGTACATTGAGAAACGTCAGATATGGCTCCTGCTTTGCATCTGGACCCGGTGTCTTCTCTCCATCAGGACCTATCCCTGCTCTCACTCTATCTGGACTTAGTCCCATCTCTCCACCCAGACCTATCACGACCCTCCATCTATATCCAGCACCTCTCTCCTCCAGACCTCAGCTCCACTCTCTGTCCAGAACACTGCTGGGTATAGATACATTGGTATTAGGAGCAGAAATAAGCAATTCAACTACTCGAGCCTGCTCCACCATTCAATCACATCATGGCTAATCTCTTCCTGGTGTCAAACCCACCTCCCGACCTGTTCCCCATATCCCTTTAACCAGTTTTTAAAATCAGAAATATATCTATCTCCTTCTTGAAACCATTTAATGATTCAGACTCCACCCTACTACGGGGTAGCGAGTTCCACAAATTAGAATAGAATGGAATCCCCCACAGCACAGAAAGAGACCATTCGGCCCATCGGGTCTACAGCGACCCTTAGAAAGAGCGCCCCACCTAGGCCCACGCCCCCACCCCATGTCAATAACCTTGTTACCTTTTTGGAGATGAAGGGGAAATTTTTTATGGCCAATCCACCTAACCTGCAAATCTTTGGAATGTGCGAGGAAACCGGAGCACCCGGAGGAATCCACGCAGACACAATGAGAAAGTGCAAACTCCACAGACGGTCATCCAAGGCCAGAATTGAAACCGGGTTCCTGACGCTGTTAGGCAGCAGTGCTAACCACTGTGCCACCGTGCCGGCCTCTGAGAGAAATAGTTCCTCCTTATCTCAGTTTTAAATCTACTGCCTCAGAACCTATATTTGAATCAGAGAATTTACTGTGCAGAAGGAGGCCATTCAGTCCATCAAGTCTGCACCAGCCCTTGATGAAGCCCACACCTTCATCTTATCCCTGTAACCCAGTAACACCAGCTAACCTTTTATTTTTTGGACACCAAGGGCAATTTAGCATTGCCAATCCACCTAACCGGCACATCTTTGGACTGTGGAACGAAACTGGAGCACCCAGAGGAAAGTTACGCAGACATAGGGAGAACATGCAGACTTCGCGCAGACAGTGACCCAAGGCGGGAATTGAACCTGGGACCCTAGTGTTGTGAAACAACTGTGCTAACCACTGTGCTACCGTGTCACCTATTTGCAACCTCTCGTTCCGATTGCCCCACAAGGGGCAACATTTGGTCTACGTTTGGATACTAATTGGTCCTATGGCATGACTGCCCTGTAGCAACTTGTAGCCACCTGGGTTGGCCACTTCCCGACTTTAAAATGGAGATCCGCTAAGAATGCAGGGAGAAATGGCCAAACGCAAAATCTCCTGTATATTAGAACTTGCAGAAACACAGACAGCACTGAAACTAACAACCATCTACATATTGATGAGTGATCCCCGGGAACAATTGGAAACATTTAAGATAATTGAGGCCAAGCCAGACTCCTCGGAGCCAGCGGGAGCCAAGACAAAGGAAGGCCAACGGACATATAGGAACCGCCCAGCGATCAGGGAACAGCCCCAGTATTGGGGAAATCGGATCAATTGATTGGAACATGGTCCAATCAATTGGAACCAGGCACGGGGTCCGCCCAAAAAGGCGCGAAGCCCCTGGGGACTATAAAATAGAATCCCCAAGTTCAGTTCGGTCTTCTTGGCACTTGGCTCTCAGCGAGGAGAGACCGGCCTAACAGCTTCTTGGCAGCTCTCAAAGAACTCGACCGTGACTCTCAACTCGGAGAGACTTGCCTAGCAGCTGCACCAACCAAGTAAGTGTCCAGCCAACGCACCCTACGAGATAGGCGTTCCTAAACATTAGTCCATACCAGCTGGAAGCCTGCAGTCTCAGAATCGAATGAAAGGCCATTTGTTCCCCTGACCTAGTGGGCAAGTTTCCAAAGCTAAGTGTTGGCCTTTTAGTGTTAGAGATAGTCTAGTGAGTAGTATTTTATGCATGAGTAGCGATTGACTGTGTATACAATAAATGTGTTATGGTTTGAACCTTACTAACTGGTGTATTGAGTTATTGATCAGCACTTGAACTTGAACCTCGTGGTGGTATCATAAAGATACTTGGCGACTCTAGAGCAAGGTGATTAAACAGAGCAAGTTAAGTGTAAAGCAGACTTAGCAAAATTGAACCTGGGACCCTGGCGTTGTGAAACAACTGTGCTAACCACTGTGCTACCATGCCGCCCATTTGCAACCTCTCGTTCCGATTGCCCCACAAGGGGCAACATTTGGTCTACGTTTGGATGCTAATTGGTCCTATGGCATGGCTGCCATTGGTTTCTTTCCTTTACTAGCCTTGAGAGCGGTCATTCTGATTGGTTGGGCTGACAATGATGTGCAGCTCCCCTCTCCAGATGATATTGTCAGTCTTTCCACTCGGTTGAAATCTGGCATTTTTATGCAATTTTAGCAGATAATAAATAAGCGAAAAGATAATGATGACCAAAGAGATAAAGCAGACTGACGATTCAAAAGAAATAACGTTTTACTTTTCAACTTACTATTTTACCAGAAAACATATTAAAAAGCTGACATCTGCGTGAGCATGAATATTAAAATCAATTGCCGGATGGTGATGTTTATTACACGGTTTTAACTTCTTAATGAAAACAGTAATTAGCTAAATTTGAATTTCCAAGTAGCCACATATGGTTAGTGGCTAACATATTGGACAACACCAAGGTTAAGGAAACATAATGTGGGTTGCTTTAGCTGACTGATTCCATTGTGAATATCGGGACAGGACTGGTTGTGTTTTGTCAGGCCTCTGGGCTCTGATCCTCTTCTGTCCCATAACCATTTCTTATCTCATTTCATTCTTTCTTAAGACCACATCAGTTGAGAACGCCTCATCTTCCTTCCTCATAAAACCTTAGTTTGACCGCAGCTTAACTCAGCTTCCTGATTTATCGTATCTTCTCTCCTGCTCCATTCCGTCTCGACAGTGACCTGCCCTATGAATCATGATCCTTTGCTTCGGCTTCTTAACAGTGGCAACATTTCTGTCAGTTATCCATGTGACAGATTGGAATTTTGTTCCATAACCGAGCAGCTAATGAAGAATCAGCCTGCACTTACCTGTGTGACGTGTGCCTGTCATTCTGGAGCTCATTATCAAAATCAAGTAGACCGACATCTTCGGTAACCAGCTGGTTGCTACGTGACCACTCATCTTTCTTTAGCTTCAGGAGTCCTGCACAGAACTTGGCTCCCATTTCCTCCAGCTCCCTTGTTCCAAGTTGGAGACCCTGTCAGCAAAATAAGTAATGATCCAATTAACGTGTTGTACATTTAAGGCACAATTTAACACTTCTGATGCTGCTTTTACATTCTCTTAAATTTAGTTGGAGCCACAGTGGATTAGTTCGTAATAATAATAATCTTTATTGTAAAAGTAGGCTTCCATTAACACTGCAATGAAGTTACTGTGAAAAGCCCCTAGTCGCCACACTCGCCGCCTGTTCGGGTACACAGAGGGAGAAATCAGAATGTCCAATTCACCTAACAGCACATCTTTCGGGCATGTGGGAGGAAACCGGAGCACCCGGAGGAAACCCACACAAGCACGGGGAGACGTGCTGACGCCACACAGACAGTGACCCGAGCCGGGAATCGAACCTGGGGCCCTGGCGCTGTGAAGCAACAGTACTAACCACTGGGCTACCATCCCACAAGACATGGTGACATGGAATCATGATTTGTTTGGGTGTCATTTCTCTCATTTAGCACCTGCTAATAGATAGTTAGACGGAGATGGACAGACAGATAATTGATTTATTGAAAAATCATCATGGCAGAATGTGATGAAAATACAAATAAAATTTTTTAAAATCGTGGTTTATAACATAGCGATAGACAATCATTAAAATTAAAATAAAGTATAAAATAATTAAATGAGCCCATAATTATCAGCTTTTCAGTATACACATAATCACATTATGTGGTAAAATGCAGATCTCCTTAATTTACAAAATAAACATGAAAGGTCTACTGCATTCTGCATTTTGTACTAAAGTCTATAGATCATAGCTTGTCAGGTTGAGATCCTGAATTCTCAATCATTTACATACTATTTATGAGCTGAGGGATTCAGACTGGCTTTAGTATAACATTTATTGGCAAGAGGGGGAATGTGTTGCCTTTGTCAAGATGGACAGCCATGTAATATCTTTATTTTTCTATTTACAAGGGCTGAACAGCCAAATTCACAAATATTTAGCTGATGAGCTCCAACCATGAACTCTTGCTGTTCCTCAATGGTCACTCTACATGGACATCCTCTCCGATCGCTGACGCCAAAATCGTGTTGGGGGATCGGCCAAAGAAATCCCTGTTTACGCCGGAATCGAGGGTGGTGCTGTTTTTGCGATGCTCGGCCCCCCCCCAAAAATTGGCGTACTCCCACCGTATGGATGGCCTCAGGACATCACCTGAGGCCCTCCCCCGATGCCCCGCCCCCGATGGGCCGAGTCCCAGACGGCGTGGGGAGCGTGTGCTCATACCGTTTGGGAACCTCATGTGGCAGCTGCAGAGAGAGTCCAACGCCGCCACAATCGGGAGGGGGGCAACCATTCAGCGGGCAGGGGGGCCCTTGGCGGGAGCACTGGTGGGGGGGGGGGGGGGGGGGGGTGGTCCGGGGGTGGCGAGGCTGGCTGCAGTGGGGCAGTTTTTGGCAGGCTGGGTCCGCGTGTTTCCGGCACCATGTTGCATGGCACGGCCACCACAGGCCGCCGCCGTGCGCATGCACGACCACAGCCATTCTCCGGCCATATCTGCAGGTAAAGCCGGGGGTTTACGCCCCTCCAGATGGAGGATCAGTGCGGGGGGGCGCCACCGACATTCCATTCGTAAGACCAGACCGATCCTGCAGACATAGCCGCAGGATCAGAGAATCCAGCCCCATGCATCTCACACTCCTGACCTCGATTTTATTGTATGAATAGCAATGAGGCAACTTGCAGTTGTCTTTCATCCATCTTTGTTCTGAGGGGTAGCTGCACTAGCAACAATCTTTTTCCACTGGTTTCTATTCTCCGTTGCTCTCACTGCCTGTGCCTCAAGAGGCCAGTCCACATTCTGATATCATCCATCCAGGCCATCTTGTGTCTTGCTTGTGTATGTTTTCCAGGTGTTTTATCTTGTGTTTTTATCTCTTCCCAAACATTTCTCTTCTGCTCTTATCACAGTCCAAAATATGTAAGCTTACCGCTGCCTCAAACAAGTTCCGCTTAACACCAGCTTTCTCGAGCACTTGTTTATCTGCTTAGCCACCCATGACACACATAATTCCCTACATTTCAAATGCTCTTACTCGAGCTCGTCACTCTTCTTGATAGTCCAGCTTTCATAGTCATACATTGCCACTGGCCACACAAGGGCTTTCAGAACACACATTTTCCTGGTAATCGAAATGTTGTGGCTAATCCAAACCTATTTAAGTGAGTTCACAATGCCAATTACTCTTGTTGAGTAGACTCTGCACCTTCCATGTGAGTGGCCCAAGATAGCGGAAGGTATCAGATTGTTCAAGTTGAACTCCGTTAATCAGAATCTTGCAATTTTTTCCACCCATCTCCATCACCTTTATCTTGACGGACATTGATCCGTGGACAGTCTTTCCAGTTAACTTTTTCTTTTAATTTAGAGTACCCAATGTGGTGAATGTATTGCTGTAACAATTCACCATATGATTATCTGTATTATGCTGTTGCCCATGTGGGCTCCACCTATGGACCATTGTATGGTACTGCCTATAATGTAGCATGCTGGGGCCTGTGTGGGCTCCGCCCCTGACTCCACCCCTTGAGGGGAGGTATAAAGAGCAGTCGCCCTGTTGGCGGCTCCCACTAGCAGACCAGTCGTAGGCAGGCGCTGTTCTAGTTGATTAAAGCCACAGTTTACTTCTACTCCTGGTTTTGTGTGAATTGATGGTCACATCACCCAATTAATTTTTTCCAATTGAGGGGCAATTTAGCATGGTCAATCCACCTATCCTGCACATCTTTTGGGTTGTGGGGTCGAAAACCACGCAAACACGGGGAGAATGTGCAAAATCCTCACACACAGTGTCCCAGAGTCGGGATTGAACCTGGGACCTTGGCGCCGTGAGACAGCAGTGCTAACCACTGCACCACTGTTCTGCCTAGTTAACTTTACCAAGACAGTTCACCGACCCCTGGCGCTCCTCCACTGCATTGAGTGAGCAGAATAATGTCATCAGCATATTGATCGTTTGAAACTCATCGCCTGCCAATTGGAATCCTACTTTTGTATCCATCAAAATGGGCGGCACAGTGGTTAGCACTGCTGCCTCACAGCGCTGGGTTCAATTGCAGACTTGGGTGACTATCTGTGTGGAGTTTGCACATTCTCCCCTTGTCTGCAGGTTTAAGGAGTGAGGGGCAAGGTTTAGAGGAGATGTACGAAGCAAGTTTTTTACACAAAGGTAGTGGGTGCCTGGAACTCGCTGCCGGAAGAGGTAGTGGAAGCAGGGACGATAGTGATGTTTAAGGGACAGCTTGACAGATACATGAATAGGATGGGAATAGAGGAATACGGACCCTGGAAGAGTAGAAGATTTTAGTTTAGACGGGCAGCATGGTCGGCGCTTGGAGGGCCGATGGGCCTGTTCCCTTGCTGTACTTTACTTTGTTCTTTGTTCTTTGTTGGCGTGGGTTTCCTCCGGATTTCCTCCAACAGCCCAAAGATGTGGAGAAACAAAAACAGAAAATGTGAGAGCTTTGACACAGTGTCATCCAGGCTCAAAATGTTAACTCCCTTCTATCTCCACAGGTGCTGTGATTGTCCAGCATTTTCTGTTTTTGTTTCAGATTCCAGCATCCACAGTAATTTGCTTTTACCAAGGATGGGCCGGTTAGGTGGATTGGCCATGCTAAAATTGCCCCTGAGTTTCCAACGATGTGCAGGTTAGGTGGATTGGCTATGGTTGGGTTACGGAGGGTTAGGCGTGGGAGTGGGCCTAGGTAGGGTGCACTTTCAGAGGTTTGGTGTAGACTCTATGGGCCAAAGGCCTCCTTCTGCACTGTAGGAATTCTATTCTATCAAGCTCTTCTCTCTTAACCATTCCTGCTAGGATGTTGAATAAATATAGTCAGCAGATAAACCCCTATCTTACACCCTTTTTGATAGTGAACCATCTTGAGCCGTTGTTGGAAACTGCGAACCTAGCTTGTTGCTTAAGGTGGGTGCTGTTTTCTAACAGCCACAAATCACAGGGCTAAAGCTCATTCAGGGCTTATGTGTTAGTTTATGAACAGCTGGCACCATTCATTTACCGTTGAACAACAATTCTGTGCCTACATTCTGCAAGGTCGCACCTCACAAAATAATCATGGTATGTACGAACTCCAAGCATTACCCAGAATCTAAATCATTAGGACTGATTGAATGAAAATCAATATGTTTTTTTCATAATCGTGTTTTCCTTTAATTCTGGTGCTTTACTTCCCACCGTGAAAGAAAAAATGGGAGCAATTATGGTCGGGGTTTTCTGACCATTCCCACTTGTGGGATCTTCCACTCCCATTGACGGTGACCCCTTGCCTCGGGTTCCCCGATGACAGAGGGTGCAAACAACGGGAAACGCTGTTGACAACAATGGGACTGGACGATCCCATCCGAAGACGTGCAGGGAGGGAATTCTACTGCCTGGGGCCGAGACAATTGAAGGCGGGGTCACAAGTGGTGCAATGATAATTGAGAATGTACAAGAGGCCAGAATGAGTGGAGCACAGATATTTTCCGGAGTTGACGGAGATGACAGAGATAGGAAGGGGCAAGGCCATGGAGGGATTTGAAAACAAGGTCATGTAAATATGTAACCATGGCAATTAAACAGTGCAAATGTCAAGTTTATGGACAATGAATGCCTGAGAATGGACCTCATTAGTGTGGGAACAAATCAAGTTAGAATATATTTTCAATCTGGGTGTGATTCACACAATTTTCACAAGCAACCAATTCATAGAATCATAGAATCCCTACAGTGCAGAAACATGCCATTCGACCCATCGGGCCGGCACCGACCAGCCGAAAGATGACCCAAATCTAGGCCCACTCCCCCGTAATCCCACTTTGGACACTTAGAGGCAATTTAACATGGTCAATCCAGCTAACCTGCACGTCTTTGGACTGTGGGAGGAAATGGAGTACCCAGAGGAAACCCACGGAGACACGGGGACAACGTGCAAACTCCACACCGAATTCCAGGGTAGGAATCAAATCTGGGTTCCTGGCACTGTGAGGCAGCACTGTGCCACTCTGCCACTCTCTAATGAATATCCATAGAATCCCTACAGTGCAGGAGGAAGCCATTCGACTCATCCAGTCTGCACCGAACCTCCGTAAGAGCAGCCTACCCAGGCACATTCACCCCCCCGAATAAGCGTATTGTGCTGTCTGGCCACGTGGGCACTGGTCAAAGGAAGAATGTTAGGTGGATTGGCCTTCTTAAATTGCCCATCAGTATCCAAAAGGTTAGGATTCCCCCCTCATTCTTCTGAACTCCAGCGAGAACAATCCTAACCTAATCAATTTCTCCTCATATGACAGTCCCGCCAACCCTGGAATCAATCTGGTAAAAATGCCGTTCTTCAGATCTGTTAGTGCTTACTACTGTTCTCTTCTAACTTCCTGCTGATGTGTGACTCATGATGTGTAAAGATCTATCACTCTCTCTACCATTCTATTAGTGGTTTGCACAGATCTGTTAATGCTTTCCACCAGTCTGCTCGTGGCTTCAACAGATCCATTAATATATTTTATTGATTGTGTACTTGTTGTGTACTTCTTGATAGCAGTTTCTATTAATCCATTTGGGCTTTCTACCAATCTGTTACTACTACCCACCAGTTCATTAGTGCTTCTTACTGCTCTGCTAATATTTTCCACTGGGATGTGAGAACTCTGTGACATGTTCTATCCATAACTCCATCCCCACTCCTCTGCCTCTCTCTATAAAGCAAATTACTGCGGATGCTGGAATCTGAAACGAAGGAGAAAATGCTGGAAAATCTCAGCAGGTCTGGCAGCATCTGTAGGGAGAGAAAAGAGCTAATGTTTCTAATGACTTGTCAAAGCTAACAGACAGAGAAAGTGGAAAATATTTATACTGTGGAGTGAGAATGAAAGATGAATCATAGTCACAGAAACTCAGGGAAACCGGGTGCTAATGGCCACAGAAACCAAGGGGAAAGAGGGCTAATTGCAGTCCCCAGAGAGAACAAAAGGTTTGAAAGGCCAAACTACCAAGAAACAACAAGAGGGTAAACTGTGACAGATGGAAATGTGGGGGGAGGGGAGGGGGGAAGCAAAGGGGAGAAGGGGTAAGGAAAGGTGGATAAGATAGTGGGGGGGGGGGGTTAAACATATATTCAGAAAGACAAGAAAGAAAGAAATGATAAAAGACAGTTGAAATGAAATGGGGTGAAAACAAATGGGTCGAGGTGGGGTAGAGCTGATCATCTGAAGTTCTGCTGAGATTTTCCAGCATTTTTACTTTTGTCTTTGCCTCTCTCTGTTTTGCTGCAGACACCATATTGACTTGTAACGGTCTTGCAGCACTGCTCATTCCGTAATTATTCAGGATATAATTAGTAGTCACATGGAAGTAAAAGCCAGCATGGATTTCCAACATTACGTTTAACCAACTTGCTGGTGTTTTTTTGAAAGGCAGCAGAAAGGGTAGATGAGCGTAATGTTGTTGATGTGGTGTACATGGACTTGCAGAAAGCATTCGTTACAGTGCCGCACAAAAGGCTTGTGAGATAAGCTTTAGTTCATGGAATAAAAGGACAGTAGCAATGTGGATACAACATTAGCTGAATAATAGGAAGCAATGAGTAATGGTCAATGGATATTTTTCAGGCTGAAGGAATGTTTGTAGTGGTATTCCCCAGGGTTTGCTATTGGAACCTTGCTTTTCCAGATATATATGACTGATCTGGATCTTGGTGTACGGGGGGGACAATGTCGATGTTTGTGGATGACACAAAACTTCTCAGTATTGTAAACTGTGAAGAGGACAGTGTGGAACTTCAAAAGGACATAGGGACATAGGGAAGTCAGTGGGCTGGATAGACAGGTGGCAGATGAAGTTCAATGCAGAGAAAGGTGCAGTGATGCATTTTGGTAGGAAGAATATGGAATGACAAAATAAAATAAGAGGTAAATTTCTTAAAGGGGTGCATGAGCAAAGGGACCTAGGTGTATATGTGTATCAGTCATTGAAAGTGGCATGACAGGTGGGGAGATCAGTTAAAACAAATAGTATTCTGGGCTTTATTAATAGGGGCATAGGGTACAAGAGCAAAGAGGTTTTGCTGAACATATATAAGACACAAGTTAGACCTCAGCTGGAATATTGTGTCTACTTCTGTGTGCCACACTATAGGAATGCATTGGAGAAAAGGCAGGAGATGTTTACAAGAACGGAATAAGATAGTTCAGATGTGAGGATCAGGGATGAGAAACTTCAGTTATGAGGATAGATTGGGGATGTTGGGACTGTTTTCCTTGGAGCGAAGAAGGCGAAGAGGGATGCTCAAAATCACGAGGGGGCTAGAGAAAGTAGATGGGGAGAAACTGTACCCGCTCGTAAAAGGATCAAGAACAAGAGGGCACAAATTTAAAGCGATTTGCAAAAGAAGCAAATGTGATGTGAGGAAAAAAATGGTCTCACGAGTGGTTCGGTCTGGACTATCCTGCCTGGAAGTGTGGTGCAGGCAGGTTTGATTGAGGCACTCAAGAGGGTATGAGATAATTACTTGAATAGAAACAATATGCCAGGGTATGGAGAAAAGGCAGGGGAATGGCAATAACTGACAACGCTCTTTTGAAGAGCTGGTGCAAACACGATGGGCCAAATGGCCTCCTCTGCATTGTAACAATTCTGTGATTCCGCGATGTTGATGGTAATGAAATTGCTATCGGCAAACTTGCATCCTGCACTCCTTGCTGACTGCAGGTAAAAGAAATGAAATGTGGAAAAGAACTGGCCATTATTGAACACGTTGAAAGCACACAACCCTATTGCTACCATTGCTCGTCGGCAATCAAAAAGGGAAGTTGAGGTTACAAGTGAACAGTTTGATCCTTGTTTGGTTGTATTGTTTTTGTTCTCTTTTGTTCTCTTTTTTTGGATTTCTAACATTTTGTGGGTTGCTTTGACCAACTATGTGCGCGGTGATGAAACTTGTAAATTGAAACTATGAACTGGGATGTGCAACATAAAAAGGTGAAAACCAATAAAAACATTTTTTTTAAAACAAGTGAACAATTCTGTAAAGTCTTGAGAATTGCTTCTCCGCCCTGTCAGACTGAGGAATGTGGGCCGTATTTGGGATTAGCTTGGATATTAAATTAGGGTTTGACATAGTCAGTTTAATCTTTAATCGTGCAATATATTTCATATATTATACTGAGCAGCATGACATTGCCGTTCATTCTCCTTGGGGACATGGGTCCTAACCTGCACTAACAGATGAATGAATTATTTGTCCTCCGAATAGAGACCAGGTGGTGCCTTTCTCAGATTCATCATTAGATCCAAACCAAAGAGATTTGACTGCAGTGTGCAGCCCCAGCCACCTGCGGGTGCCGGGGGGGGGGGGGGGGGGGGGGGGGGGGGGGGGGGTTGTCACAGTGAATTCACAGCCCAACTGTACTCCTGGTACAACCTTTGCTTTCCAATGGAGAAGAAAGTTGAGCATGGCGAAGGGTGGTATACCAAATGACGCAACATTCGTTTTGTCCTACTGGCAGACGCCAATGAAATGCTGGTGGCTGACACGCACCCAGGAAGACCTGAAGAAACTGGAGGCAATGAGTAAGTCACAGGCTTCCTCCTGACTAACACATCTCCTGTGAAAGGCCTTTTAGCTCTCTCTAATTTGTTAGTTCATTGCCCTTTTGCCTCATGTATCCAGGTGTGAGAATTAAATTTAAAAATCAAAGTCTAATAGCTTGTGAAATTTTCCATTTTACAGCTTTTTAAACTAAATAAGGGAGACACAGTTCTGATCAATAACCACTTAAATGGCTTCAATCTACCAGAGCAAACTCCAGGCTGGCGGTTTAGGGTGATGGACATGTTTTCTTTGAAGGTACACATCAGTATTCTGCAGCTGCTGTATTCAAACCTGCATTTAGCATAAACAAGAGACACCACTTAATATAGCTGCACAGGGCATCCTAATGAACTCTTCATTCAAAGACACTGATTCTCTGAAATACTGGAAGAGCAATGGGCCAAAATAGCCGGAGTATCCTCAAGAGAGATATGGGTCACACAATGGAATTATTTGAATTTGAGTTAATAATTTATTTGATTAAAGAATCACACATATTGAATAATCTTGTTAGCAATGCAAGAGGCAAATTCTTTGTTCCAATTATTCAGCTATTAATTTCCATTCTTCTGCATTTTAGCATCCCATTTTTCAACACTGTGCAATGAGCTACCCATTCATTGTGTAAATGAACCATTGCAAACCTTGTCTCCAAGAAACTGAGGTTGGTTTGCACATTATTTGGGTGCCGATTACCCAGTCCGCAATCTTATAGAATCATAGAATTTACAGTGCAGAAGGAGGCCATTTGGCCCATTGAGTCTGCACCAGCCCTTGGAAAGAGCACCCTACTTAAGCCCACACCTCTACCCTATCCCCTTAACCCAGTAACCCCACCTAACCTTTTTGGACACTAAGGGACAATCTACCATGGTCAATCCACCTAACCTACACATCTTTAGACTCTGGGAGCACCTGGAGGAAAGCAGACACGAGGAGAATGTGCAGACTCTGCCCAGACAGTGACCCAAGCTGGGAATCAAACCTGGGACGCTAGAGCTGTGAAGCAACAATGCTAACCACTGTGCTACCGTGCTGCCCGTATCAGTATTAGTGAAGGTGGACAGCAGCCATGTCTGGTATTGCTGGCTCATTTACCTGAACGTAGCGTAAAGCTCAGCGTGGTCGCACCTTGGCTGCCCTATGAACTCATCGGGGGGCCGAGCAGCGTTCATCAAAAAGCGGATGGTGCAGGCGGCCTTCTGTTCCTCACAGCAGTCTGTCCCTCTTCAAGGGAAGCTACACTGAATGGCAGCAGGATGCTGCTACATACTTCTGCTGAAATTCTAAACAGGGAAAACGGAACACGAGGGCAGAGAAAGGGTTCCAGGGTCACTGATGCGGCAGCAAAGGCCTTAGTGGTAGAGGTGATCATCAGAGGTGCCACAGTTCTGTGGGGGGTGGACGGCCAGGAGGCTCTCAAGGACCACCCTTAAAACAGATTGAAGGTAGATGGTCAGGAAAGGCATTTTCCCATCTTCTGCACCCAAGTACCGAGCAGCAGTGGCATTAGGAGCCTAATGACCTCCCTCCTGAGTGGTCAAGGTCAATGACTGCATCTTCACATGACATTTCCCAGCAACTTTTTACACTGCTCAACACCGCATCCTTGTCAATCAATCATTAGCACGCCCCGGCCCTCAGGATTCACGCCTGGCACTCAGATACTTCCCCTCACTCTCAGACACTGACCAATGCTGCCAGTCTCACACTCACTTCTTGCTGCCTCCACATTGACCCACCTATTCAGCTGTGGCTGACATGGAATCCAAACACAGGGCAACACGATTACTGGCATCTTCCCTCTCTCAAGGAGGACAAGGTGGAGCACAGTAGACGGGAGCAGGTCAGAACTAGCACGGGACAAGGATGTCTGCACTCCGAAGTCCTTTGGTGGAGATCGTGGTCGCCATCATGGGGCCAACTGCAACTGAGCCCGCGGCATCTGGCATTGCTGAAGACATTCAGAATGATGATTATGTTCCCACCTTATGTCCCTCCTCAACCCTACAGTCCATGCTGGTGCTCATGTTTCGTCCCAACTTTGCCCATCTAACCCATCAATGTGTCCTTGATCATGTGCATATCTAGATTCCCTTTGAATGCTTCTATGTTATTCACCTCAGTCACTCCTTGTGAGAATGGCCAATACACCTAACCCGCACATCTTTGGACTGTGGGAGGAAACCGGAGCACCCGGAGGAAACCCACGCACACACGGGGAGGACGTGCAGACTCCGCACAGACAGTGACCCAGCCGGGAATCGAACCTGGGACCCTGGAGCTGTGAAGCATTTATGCTAACCACTATGCTACCGTGCTGCCCGTATTCATTGGATGTGATAGGTCCTCTCACAGCAAGACTGAAAAAATATCCTCGGATCCAATGGTTTCTTTCATGGTGGATTGACAATTCCTCATCCTTTTCCTTGCTACTCCTCTGACAATTGTTAATGTTATATTGATCCCAAACTAATGGGTGAAGTATGAAACCAGACACAAATACTTAACTTGATAATCAGTTTATTTGCAGAATTCAGCATGACGTAGGCCCAATTCTTACCTACAGCCCAGTGTCCCAGCATTCCCCCTTTATACTCTTTTGAGTACAACAATTAAACAAATGGGCCAATTAATAAGTTAACTAAAATGTTTAAAAAGACATAACACTAAAGGGACCTTCTGTAACTAAATTCAATCTTGCTTTGGGGGCTGATGAAGCAGTTTAGTCCACGCAGTGCCCATCAGTTGCAAAAGGCCCCGAGTGAAGCAATGCACACTGAGTGCTTTCTATCCAGGGGCACCAGGCCATCAATGTGGACTCAGCTGAGGGGCAGACAATTGGGCTGGGAAACCCCCCTCATCTGCCCGCTGTCTGGAACTGTAAATGGCCAGGCCATGAGTAGGATTACGAGGAGGTCCTCCCTCCCTGTCCGCGGCACTCCGCACTGGCTGGCCAAAAATCAGGAACATGGGGATGAAGTCCAGCCAAAAGGTGAGAAGTAAATACGGAAAAACTAAAAAGGAAACCCAATTTCCCCAAAATCCATGTAGTCTCTCTTTATATGTACTCTAGCTACTTAATTCAACAATGACCTTCAACTTCATCAGGGGCTGGTTTAGCACACTGGGCTAAATCATTAGCTTTGAAAGCAGACCAAGGCAGGCCAGCAGCACGGTTCAATTCCCGTACCAGCCTCCCCGAACAGGTGCTGGAATGTGGCGACTAGGGGCTTTTCACAGTAACTTCATTGAAGCCTACTCGTGACAATAAGCGATTTTCATTTTTTCACCTGTGTATTTTATCAACATAATTAACATACCAATAACAGCAAACGATGGATATTCACCCTGATACATCTTCCACTTATAGGCAGCACGGTAGCACAAGTGAATAGCACTGTGGCTTCACAGCACCAGGGTCCTAGGTTCGATTTCCCCAATGGGTCACTGTCTGTGCGGAGTCTGCACGTTCTCCCCGTGTCTGCATGGGATTCCTCTGGGTGCTCCGGTTTCCTCCCACTGTCCAAAGATGCAGGTTAGGTGGATTGGCCATGATAAATTGCCCTTAGTGACCAAAAAGGTCAGGAGGGGTTATTGGGTTACGGGATAGGGCAGAAGTGAGGGCTTAAGTGGGTCGGTGCAGAGTTGATGGGCCGAATGGCCTCCGTTGCACTGTATGTTCTATGTAATCGAGTCTAGTCTCATGTTTAAATATGCCAGTTCAGTTATTAAACCGACCCACAAAATACTTATATTTCCTGATAGTCTATGGATAATTTGATGTGGAGCAAGCTCTAAATAATGGATTCAAAAATTGCCAGTTTAAAGGTGCTGCAGTAGTAATTACAAATTCTGGCCATGTTGCGATGTGTCCATGTACCTTTAAGGTGAACATATTTCAAACTGTTGTCCATCACTAACCATCACAAGCCAAATTGTGATACATAATCCCATGACTCTGTCGACAGAATAAAGTGGCAGTCTACAGGTCAGGCACACCAACATAGTCTCCCAGTTGCCATTATCTGCCTAATCTTCAAATGAAGAACCTACACTGTTGTTTTACCAGCTCTTGTCGTGTGATTGGTACCTTTTAGCGAAACAGGAATGCAACAGGATACCTGTTACAGGTGAGATGTTTTATTAGTACTGTTACATGCTGCCAACCACTCTTGAAGCAGTTGGTGTTTCTTTCTGCTAACTATATAGGGGAGCATTAACCAGCTACATCAAGGAGTGATTATAGTGAATCACCCTGTCCATTCCAGCATTACTTCACAGCAAATGTTGCTATGAAATACTTTGACAACCGATACATTGATGTGTCCTGATGTAATGGAAACAGCCTGTAAATTGTATGCTTATGGGCTTTGGAAAGGAGACTTTGTAGAGGTTGAAACTCTCAATATAAAATTGTGACTGATAACTACACAAAAGCATTAACATGCCAACATAGACAGAGAGAAAGTCAAGCATCGATTGGACAGAATCACTCTTTCTCTTTCACTCGAACAAACAGAATCAGTTCCGCAACTATCTCGTCAAAATTACCGCAAACTGAATCAATGGCACTATAAAAGCAAGGCTAGACTCTTGATTAAGGGCCAGAGGCCACATCCCAAATTGAGGCTTGTTTAATTAAGTGCTTATAGGTGTGTGTATTGACACACAAGTTGTGTTGTGAAGCCAGGCAATTCGCGGGTCCCGCTCCTGAAAAAATTGTCACGATTGCTTTTAGTCAGTGGGGCAGCACGGTAGCACAGTGGGTAGCACTGTTACTTCACAGTTCCATGTTCCCAGGTTGGATTCCCGGCTTGGGTCACTGTGCAGAGTCTGCACGTTCGCCCCATTTCTGTATGGGTTTCCTCCCACAAGTCCCGAAAGACGTGCTGTTAGGGGACATTCTTAATTCTCCCTCTGTGTAGCCGATCCGGCGCCGGAATGTGGCGACTAGGGGATTTTTACAGTGACCTCACTGTTAATGTAAGCCTACTTGTGACAATAAAGATTATTATTATTATAATAGTCAGCACAGTTTGAGCATCCACAATTCAGCAGAGTTAAGTGTATATGATAGATTGTATGTTGGATATTTAAGTAATGGGACAAGTCTGTACTAAGCCCTTGAATATGAATTTGATGGTTATTTTTAGAACCAAACACACGTACAATTGCTTAATCGATAGCAAAGAAAGGCGGATGCTGGGAATTTGAAAGTAAAGCAAAGAATACTGGAAATGGTCAGCAGGGCAAACCATATCTACGGAGAGAGACTCACAATCATGGCAAAATCCTGGAAATGGCCCAAAACCCTAATTCCTGTCCCCAAACCCGTCGTTTCCCATCTTTACAGGGATGGGACTGGAGTGGGGAGGTCAGGATTTACACCTGCACAATTCGCAGATGCAGCTGGCCAATTAAATCACCAGCTGCCTCCACTGTATTGGGATTCTTTGAGGCCAGGAGTGTGGAATCTGGAGTGTGCAGATTAGAACAGGTAACAGGAAGTTTGAACTTTGTGGATTAATTTGGATAGCCCTTTGGAGAGGGTGCTGGGACATGTTTGGGAAACCTAAGGCATCCATCAGCATTGTTAAAATTGAACGTGATTGTGCATTTTTTATACACAAGCTCATCAGAACTGCTTAGTTGTCAAGGAACTGTCAGGCTGTCAAGAAAATGTCCAGCTGTCAAGGAACTGTCCAGCTGTCAGAGACTATCCTGCTGTCAAGGAATGGTCAGGCTGTCAAGGAACTGTTAGTTCATCCTTCAACTAACTGTCCAGCCATCAACAAAGTGCCAGAGCTGTCAAGGACACTAGGCGAGTTGTCATGAACGGGGTAAGAGCAAAAGGTAGTGAATGGAGGGCATAGATTGGGATGGGTATATGAAGATGCATGGAGATGGGTGAGAGCATGAATTGGCACAGGCAGACGTGAATGGGGAATAGGGAATGTGGGGGTGTGAAGAAGGGAGGGATGATTTTCGTTTTAATCTTCTTTTATTTATTAAAGTACGACGTCAAAGCATGGAGTCAATCTTTCCACCCAGCCTGCCTCCGCATCCGACAGCCTTTGCACTCATCCTAGGGTCACCCTCCCCAACTCCTACTTCAGCTCGAAACTCCCGTCCAAAAATCAGACTACTGGCTGGACACTTTTAAAGGTTGGGTTCGCAGAACCTGGAAATCCCCTGTCTCTGCACACCCGACCCAGGGACCAGGATCTGGGCCAGAGATAACATTTCAAGTCGATGACCTTTCACCAGAACTGCATCAGATCATGGATCTGTTTCTCCCTCCGTAGATGCTGCCTGACCTGCTGAGTATTCCTAGTATTGTCTGCTTTTGTTACCAGGGTTTATTCTTGCATGTGCTCCACTCTTTCTACTCTTTTCTCTTGTGCGTCCAGGGAACACAGTAACTGCCTAAAGTAATGAAATTGTTTTCATATTTTGCTAAATGAACAAAAAAAACTATTACTTCAACTGCCTGAGGTTGAAGTGCCTCCTTAACCTCTTTGTGTGTGGGAGGACCACTAGAGTCCAGTAAATCAAAGGGCAATTGTGTGAAAATAGGGATTCAAATGAGTAACTGCTAAATTATAATTTTTATTGTAAAAGGTCTGCTGGGCAGTTGGAGTGCTACTCAAGCTCCCCAGCTGTGAAATTAGAGAGACCCGCTAATTAACAATGATGTCCAGACATTTATAAGTCTTGCATTTAATTTGTATACAGCCTCCCTGCACCCTTCATGATGCACGCCCACATTGAGCATGCCAGCAATTCCGATAGATTGGACGTCTCCGAGCTCCAGGCACGGAAATGTGGGGAAGGCTTCGGGAATCTCTGCCCTCGTGTGTGGTCTACACAAAGAGTGACATTTTCTACCTGGATACATAATCTGGCTGCAACATCAACAGATCAGGACTTTGGAGCACGATTTAACAAAATGGGAACAGAGTCCCATTGCGAGCGTGTTTAGCCGCGTGTTTCCTGACGTTCACAGTGGCGAGAAACACAAGACTATAAAACGCAACTCGCGTTTGATATGAGGCCTCAATGGGGAACACGCGGCCGAGGCTACACATGGGACCATTTTCAGCACTGAGGTGCTCTGCTCGCTGGAACTCCTCAGTGTAGCGAGAGATTGGGACACCGTTGGTCTCCAAGGCCCCTGAAGAGACCCCCGATTCCCCCTGAGCCCCAACACACTATGGGAGGGTCCCCGCGCCCTTACACCCCCAACACCCTTGCAGGACACCCACACCCATGCAAAAAGTGCCAGCTTGCCAGTGCCAACCTGGCACACTGACAGTGGCCCTTCCAGGTAGCAGTGCCAGGGTAGCTTGGCAGTGCCAGGGTGCCCAGGTGGCATCAGCAGTTTCAGGGTACCACCCTGGCCAAAGGGCATGCACTGACCCACTGGGAGACTCCCACGAGTGTCATTCTGTCTGGTCCCTGTTTGTGGGGGTCTCCGAGGCCAAGGGAATAGATCCCACGCCTCGGGTAACTCAGGAATCTGCACATTAAACTGAGGCTAGCAGTCTCGTTTTAATATGCAGATTTGTTAAAAAGTGCTCCCGCCACAATGGGTGGGATTCACATCGCAATGTCCCATGAGATCGCGTTAGATCTCGCGAGGCGTTGCAAGCCAGGTAGAGCCCGGGAGTGGGGTCTGCTGGCTTTTATCGCCCACGCTGAACTGCGACGAGATGCTTTCCGGGCGCAGCATGGCCATTAAGTCACGCCCCCAATCTGCCCCTACAATCTGCTCCAAGTGATTTGCTAGGAGTAGCCTCATTTATATCATTTAGGCGGACGTCGTTTAAGATTGCTCCCCTGCCTAGTAAGGTTACCTCACTCAACTGCCTTTGGGCAGCTGAGGACAATCTTTTTTTTCTAAAGCAGTAGAATCAGGAGTGATTTCAACTTTAAATCCTCATCCATCCACCCCTTTCCCACCACGCCCCCACCTTCGACAGAATTGAATGACAGCAACGCACCATCATTCGGAGCATCAAGGTTTATTTGCATAGATGTAGTTGATGGCTGCTGGCACTTAGGAAATGCCACAAATCACAAAGGGAAAGGTAACAGCTATTGTACCTGATTTTCCACACTTCCCTGCTGAGGTTACGCTGCGGGAAGTAGACCTGAGTAATCCATTTGTGATATATACAAGATGAACATCTAATGCAGGATTTACACGTGACCTATTAGTGATCTACAAATAATCATTGCAGGAGCAGAGCCCATTTTATATGTGCTCAACATATGCTCTAAAAATAATTTAACATGTGATAAAATTTTGTAAAGTCATATGGGTAGTAACTACCTTATTGTGCTTGTTTTGCCGGCAGAAAATAGGTTAATGCAGGCCCAACCTGGGGTGACTAACATCCTACACCCCTCTGATACCAGACAAAAGTCAGATAATTGAGTCATCCGTCTTCGTGGCATCCCGGGTAGCCATGTAAATGAAGCATTAGGCTTTTGATATCATAGCATTGCACCATAGTACCATTATGGCACAAAAAGGAGGCCATTTGACCCATCGAGTTCATACCAACTTCCTTTAGAGCAATCCAGTCAGGCCTATTCCCCTGGAGCCCTGAAAGTTTATTTCTCCCAAGTGGCTATAGAATAGAATCATAAAAATCCTACAGTGCAGAAGGAGGCTGTTTGACCAATCGGGTTCAAAGAAGAAGAACAAAGAAAAATACAGCAGAGGAACAGGCCCTTTGGCCCTACAAGCCTGCGCTGACAATGCTGCCCGTCTAACCTAAAACCTTCTCCATTTCCGGGCTCCATATCCCTCTATTTGCATGCCATTCGTGTATTTATCAAGACGCCACTTAAACATCACTATAGTACCTGCTTCCACCGCCTTTTCCGGCAGCGAGTTGCAGGCTCTATGTTAAAAACTTCCGTCGACATCAAAGAAATTATCATAGAATTTACAGTGCAGGAGGCCATTTGGCCCATCAGGTCGGCACCGGCTCTTGGAAAGAGCATCCCACTTAAGCCCACACCTCCACCCTATCCCCGTAAACCAGTAACCCCACCTTAGCTAAGGGCAATTTAGCATGGCGAATCCACCTAACCTGCACATCATTGGACTATAGGAGGAAACCAGAGCACCCGGAGGAAACCCACCCAGACACAAGGAGAACGTGCAGATTCCACACAGACAGTGAACCAAGCTGGGAATATGAACCTGGGACCCTGGAGCTGTGAAGCAACTGTGCTAACCGCTGTGCTACCGTGCTGCCCCTATATCTTCCTCTAAACTTTTCATACCGATTCTCTTTAGAGCAATTCGTTCAGGCCTAGTCAGCACTCTGTCCCTGGAGCCCTTAAAGTTTATTTCTCCCAAGTGTCCAGCCACAGAATAGAATAGAATGATAGAATTACTACGGTGCAGAAGGAGGCCATTTGGCCCATCGAACCTGTACCGACCCTCTGAATGAGCACCTTGCCTCAGCCCGCGCCGCGCCCTATCCCAATAACCGATCCTAACCTACACATCTTTGGACTGTGGGAGGAAACCGGCACACCCGGAGGAAACACACGCAGACAGGGGGAGAAAGTGCAAACTCCACACAGACAGTCACCCAAGGCCGGAATTGAACCTGGGTCTCTGGCGCTGTGAGGCAGCAGTGCTAACTATTGTGCCACCATGCCGCCCACAGTTTATTTTTTGAGCTCCCCCCAATTCCAGTAACCCAATCTCCTTCATTGCCGGTCACCCCATCCACCCCTTCCCCCACCCCAAAGATTTCCCTACAGCTCCATGTGTTGCAGATTACCCCTGGAGGCGCAGAAAGCCACAGCAGGTCCTCCAAATAATGTTAATGAGGGTCAAGGCCCAGTTTTGTGATCTCTCCAGGTGGCCTGTTTGGGGCAGATGTAGTTGGCGCTGCCTTGGTTCCGCACCTAACCATGGGCTCAGAGAAATTTCTACCCCATAGTCTCTGACCAAATAGAATACTGTCGGGGGTTCATTTGCCTTCTATGGAACTCTTACGGGGATGAAATTGCAGACGGAATTATCCCTTTACCAGTGAAACAATTCATTATCAACCACAGTGCACCCTTGGGGCTGAAGAGATGACATAATTTGCTCTGCACTATCTCGCGTTCATTATTGATGCCCGATGTTCCCATCAAATATAAAGTGTAAAGAGTTATTGATAGCAGCGTCTGCTGTGCCTCTCACTTTGATATGAAGGATGCTTTCTTGAACATGATAGCTCATTGCCAATGCTCAATAAAATAAATATTTAATATATGCACCGCCAATGAAACTCTAACCTTTTTTCAGAATAATTAGTGGACAAACAGTAAGATCCTGCCAAGCATCAGGCTTGATATAGGACAATGATTTATTTTTCCTGGATAGAGGAACTAATGTTCTTGGGACAGGATGTTTTGCCTAGCTAACTGGGGGGTGCACCTACTGAGGAAGTTCTGCCTGCCTCATTGAAGAGGCCCTTCTTAAATCAATTAACGATTGAGTTCCCACTCACCAAGATTGTTAGCCACCATCTAGAAGGACAAAGGCAGCAGATACTTGGGAACACCACAACTGGAAGTTCCCCTCCAAGTCATTCACCATCCTAACTTGGAAATACATCGTCGTTCCTTCACTGTCACGGAGCGAAAATGCTGGAATCTCTCCCTAACAGCACTGTGGGTGTACCAACACCTCGGGGACTGCAACGGTTCAAGTAGGCAGCTCACCACCTGCAACGCCCACATTCTGCAAATGATGTAAACTCTGAACGTGATTCATTTTTAATTCCTTCATGGGATGTGGATTTCTGGAAAGACCTGTACTTGTTGCCCATCCCTAATTACCCTTGAACTGAGTGGCTTGAGAGGGCAATTCAAAGTCACCCACATTGCTGTGGGCCTGGAGTCACATGTAGGCCAAACTAACTAACCATGGCACATTTCCTTCCCTAAAGAGCATCCCTGAAAGAGATAGGATTTTAATGGCAATTGGTGATGGCTTCATGCTGACCAATACTGAAATGGTTCCCAATTTGTCAATGATCAATTAATTGATTTTAAATTCCATCAGCTGCCATAGCAGGATTCGAACCCACGCCCCTAGTCACGGTCTCTGGATTATCAGCTCGGTGAAGGCACCATTTTGCCACGCTGTTGAAGAGAAATTGACTATCCCATGGATAGTGATGCCTGTTGAAGGCTCTGTGCCTCACTGAGTGTGATTGCAAGAAAGTGGTTCTTAATAAAATTCTACAGGTCCAAATGCCCCAAGGTAAACATCTTCCAGACCCAGGCCACAAGGCTGTCAGAGATGAGACCCAGTAGTGTCCGTGTACAAGGAAAAATTAACTATTCCAAAATCCCCTCTCCTAATTTTAGCAATCACTGTTCAAAGATAATAAGGTCAAAACAAGTTCTGCCAATTGATGTGTTATGTACTCTGGGATAACACAGGCTGCAACTCGATGCAGCTTTGACCAAAAGATACTCCAGACTTTGAAGTAAGCTCAATGTGATTTATTGAACCATCAGCATAGTTCTCCATGAGTTCGACTCTCCTGCTAATCTTGCTATAGTAACTCAGTCTAACTAACCAGCCTGCTCTAAGCCACGTGGTGGGTGTGATGCTTCTGATCTGCCCCTGTCCTACTCCCTAAGTGTCACCTGTGGAAAGAGAAAGAGCATGTGTGTCCTGTCCTTTTATATATGGGTTTTGTAATGCCCCCTTGTGGTAATGCCTGGGTGTCTTGCCTGCCCATTGGTTGTGTCCTATTCTGTGTGTTCATTAGCTGTATGTCTACATGTCATGACGTCTCTGGTGCTCCCTCTAGTGTTTACTTAGTTGTAGTGTCCTTCCATTAACCCCTTGTGTTTTTACAGTGATGCATATCACCACACCAATGTCACTAGATGCTGGAAATGGTTACGGCTCATTTTGTTTGTTTGCGGTTCCCTTTGGTGCACTGGGAGCATTAATCACAGGCTTTGGACAGTCCTGAACCATGCCCCCATTTTCATGAGCATGTATTTTAATGGTCTTGCAGCATCATCAACACAAATATTAACAGGAGTTCCCAGATCCGATCTGAAATGGTGATCTAGCCATCGTGCACCAGAACTTAGAAGAAAGAGGATCCACCCTAATTTGCAGGCCTCACAAAGTAAAAATGCCATTGCAGTGACCTTGATGCACCAGAAACGATGAGTAAATGTCGTGCTGATGTATTTTAGCCAGAAGTCTCTGACTATCTCATTCGATGGCCAAAATGTAATGAGACCTGGGGGAGTGGGCTTTTAGGCTAGGGAGGGGGTTGAAGCAGGAGAAAGGCAGGATGGAGGGGGATGAGGTAACTGTTCCCTTCCCAACTCCAGGCAATTAACTCAGCAAGGGGGGGGGGGGAAGCTTGATGACAGTGGGGACACAGTAGCACAATGGTTAGTACGGTTGCTTCAAAGCACCAGGGTCCCAGGTTCAATTCCCAGCTTGGGTTGCTGCCTGTACGGAGTCTGCACGTTCTCCCTGAGTCTGCATGTGTTGCCTCCAGGTGCTCCGGTTTCCTCCCACAGTCCAAAGATGTGCAGGTTAGGTGGATTGGCCATGATCAATTTCCCTTAGGTTAGGTGGGGTTAATGGTTTATGGGGATAGGCTGGAGGTATGGGCTTAAGTGGGGTGCTCTTTCCAAGAGCCGGTGCAGTCTCAATGGGCCGAATAGCCTCGTTCAGCACTGTAAATTCTATGATTATTACAGCCATCCCATCCAAAGGCCAGTGATGCTCTCAATTGGTCAACTAAGGGTATCTTCCTGCCGTTGCTGGCATTTTATCTGGTGGTTAGAGGGCACACTGCCCCCACTGGGAGATCGTCCAGTACATTTTGGCTGCCTCTCTTCAGGCTTGGCAGGATGGCCTTCCTTGATGAACTTCCCATGGCCCAAGGTGGGCCCCCTCCCATCGATGACGGCAAGGTCTCTCTCAGCAGAAACCCTACCTCCTCAGTCCTCATGAACAAGACCTGCCCCATCCATCTCACCGCCACTCACCTCTCACTGGGACTTGCCTGACCAATTTAGAGACCCTGATCCCACTCAGCTGTGTTCTGGGGCAGCAATTATGATGTTGTTCTCGGCTGGGTGCAGGAAGATGCCCGAAAGAAAAGGAGACCTCCAGGGAAGGAGCCACCCTGAGGAGACCACAGGTGGGAGGAGAACATCAGGAGGAGACATCAGCAGGAATCACTGGGGTGAGAAACTGCTGTGGAAAGAAGCAAAGAAAGACACTCCAGGCAGCAAACTTGGTGCTGTTGACAGGTTCCACGTAGTGAGGGCTCAGGTGAAGCCCTGGAGACCTCAAAGGGCAGTAGAAAGTTGGTGATTCCAGGCTGCAGGCCACTGGAGAAAAGGTACCCGTTGGAACATGGGGTGTTCTGGTCTGGCTGTAGAACTGAAGTTGTGTCCCTCAGTTGGTGTTTGACCACAGTCCCGAGAAGCCAGTGGAACACATTCTTCAGAGAAAAGATTAAGGGCACGATTTAACGAAAACTAATCTGGGCGGATTATGAGGGGTCAATTATGGGCGAGATCCAGGTCGCAACGTCTCACGAAATCTCGAGAGGCGTAACAACCGTCGGTATCCGACCAGAGGACTCTCCCAGGGTCAACCGGCCGTGTCGCGCTCCCATTTCTGCATGACATGGCTAGTAAATTGTGGCCTAAGTCATTAGGAAGTGAGCAGTCATTGAGGCAGTTTGAGGCACAGCAACATTTGCTGGTTGCTGTTTTAGCTCACCAGGCTAAATCGCTGGCTTTTAAAGCAGACAAAGCAGGCCAGCAGCACGGTTCGATTCCCGTACCAGCCTCCCCGGACAGGCGCCGGAATGTGGCGACTAGGGGCTTTTCACAGTAACATCATTGAAGCCTACTCGTGACAATAAGCAATTTTCATTTTTTTCATTTCATTTGGAGGGAAATCAGAAGGTAGATGTTCTAAAGTAGAAACTTGAAATCCCTCATAAGGGAGACTGAGTTTTAAGGAGATTATGTAATTTACAGAGGACACTGACATCTGGGTGGGTTGCTAAGCAATCCATGGGATCTGTCTTGGTCGCCTCTGCCATTTATTGTGCAGTGTAGTGCATTCAACCACAGTTTGCCTACTAATTCACATGTGCCTCATGTTAATTCTGAATGATAATGTTTAAGATAGATATTGTAAATTGTTTTACTCTTTTGACTGTACAGTAAAGTTTATTTTGTTTGTTTATAACCATGGCGTCCTGTGGCTTTATTCTCTTACTACCTTGGATTTCAAACTTTATCTTCATTAAATAAAAAAATCATGGTCTCTAACCAGATCGTAACACTTTTCACTTCTCCCCATCAAAAGCAATCTTGTATTCTTTTGCCCAAATGCACATATTGTCCAATTCATTTGGAAATCTTTGGCTGACTCTTCTGATTCCATGTCTCCCTGCTTGGAATTACATGCACCTGGAAAATGGACCCATTGGCATTGTTGAGAAGGCTCGAGCTCTCATTTAATGTGACTGGAACCAATGGACCTCGACAGCTTCCACTCACCTTGTATTTGCCCTGATCACAGCCACAGTAAGTGCTCTCCATGGTGTAGCTTCGGAGAATCCCAATCTCTCGCCACACCACCACCCGTGCTGTTGCCTCCCTGGACTTCTGCACCAAGAAGCAGCAATGGTTGATGGCGAATGCTGGGCAAATCCTGTCCAGGACTTTGGGGATAGTCTGTGGAAACACGTTGCCAAGAAATTTACTTGCTCAATTCAACAGCAAAGAAGTCAGAAAATCAGATTGTTTCACAGCTTTTGCATTCATATCACAGCGCAGGGTGAGTGATGATGCTTTAATGACTTCTGGGAGAGGATTTCTGCAGTTCAACATGTTTCTGATAAACCTGCGGCACAGCACCA
This sequence comes from Scyliorhinus canicula, assembly GCF_902713615.1. Taxonomy (NCBI): domain Eukaryota; kingdom Metazoa; phylum Chordata; class Chondrichthyes; order Carcharhiniformes; family Scyliorhinidae; genus Scyliorhinus; species Scyliorhinus canicula. The sequence continues at coordinate 19,816,803 of NC_052157.1, forward strand.
TCTGATACAAACTGCATTCGCAACATTTTGATCGGGTGTCTTTTAAAGATACAGATTCCTCTGTCACCATTGATACCTTTGGCATTCGAGGTCGAGAGAGGGCAACACTTTGTCAATGGAACAGGAGAGAGGGCACGAAGATCAATGGGATAGCGGAAGAGACCAATGTCACTCAATGGAACAGTGCAGCTGGGCAATGTTAGTCAGTGGGATTGGCTCCATTTCTGTCAACAGGACAGCATTGACTGTCCACGGTGAGAAGCAGAGAAGTCAATGAAATGGTAAGAGTGAGAGCTCATCAGTGGAATGATGAGAGGGAGCATATTAATCAATAAAATCGTGTGAAGGGTCACGGCCTCATCAAACTAATGGTGAAGGGGTCACGCACTTGTCGGTGAGAATTTGAATTTTTCCATGAATTTCTATTTTAACAGGAATCAGTAAGCACTGACCCCACTCATTTGCACTGACCCTTGCTTGCCTTGACCTGATCCCTATTTAAGACTGAATTTATTGCACACTTTTCATCAACAACACTGTTAAACCCATTTACGGGATGAACTTAACCAATGGGAACCCAGGCTCTCAATCAGAATGCATGTGTACAAATCTTCCGAGTAGCAGGAATGCTGCTGGAAGCTTAAACTTCCTGAGAAATTCCCATGGAGGCCATCCGCAAGGTGCTGACGCGCAACTTAACTCGTACACCCGGCATCCCACAATACTGACGTCGGGATATTGGACCATTATTGTGCATTTACAATAGGTCAATTCATCATCATATGGTGTTAGCTCATGAAAATGCCATAAAATCAGCAAAAACAGTCCATCAATAATGTGAGCCACTTAACTTGCTAATCTATATTCACTATGGGATGGTGGCATAACGGTGGTTATGTTATTCATTAGTAATCTAGGGGTCTGAACTAATGATCCAGAGGCACATTCAAATCCTCCACAGCAAATAGGGAATTCAATTAATTAATTAATCCTGGTATAAAAATCTCGTATCAGTAATGATGATCATCTGCTTCACTAATGCACTTTCGGAAAGGGAAGCTGCCATCCTTACCTATATGTGACTCCAGACCCACAGAAATATGGTGACTCTGAAATGTTACTCAGTTGTACCAAACCACCACAAATCACAAGAATAAAACCAATCAGGTTACCTGGTATCAACCTAAGTGCCGGACAGAACAAAGGCACACCAGTAACCCTGCAAATTTCTCCTCACTAATATCTGAAGACCTGTGCCAAAATTGGGGGACTGTCCCACAAACTGGTTCAGCAACAGCCGGACACAATCATTCTCATCCATTCAGACCTTTAAGTTAACTTACCAGGCTCCTCCATGACCAACCCCGAGTATGCCCTCATCCCACTAGAAATGCTGGCACCGTGGTACAGAGTCAGGAGGCAGAGGCAGTGGGAATCCTTAACATTGACTGAGGGCCCATGGTATCAGGTCAAATATGGGCAAGAAAGTTTCTACTGAATACCAAGTGCTGCACTTCCTCAGTACTCCTCCTTCTTGAACACCATGTGGAAGAAGCACAGAGAAGAACAAAGGGGCAGGATGTACTCTAATTCATGAAGGCCCGCTTTCTCTATCTTGCCCCTTGCCTGATGTAAGGTGACCCTCAGGTTAAATCGGCACCAGTCAGCACTCCCCCCTCAATGGGGAAAGCAACCTATGGTCATCTGGGACCATGGTGACTTTACTTTACTCTGGATATAGGGCTGAAGTGTCCATCAGTAAGGTGTGCTTGATTGCATCATTAAATTTTGGGATGGGCAAGTCATGAATAGTGGGGGAGTCCAGAACTAGGGGTCATAGTTTGAGGATAAGGTGTAAACCTTGTGGGACTCAGGTGAGGAGAAATTTATTCACCCAGGGAGTGGTGAATCTGTGGAATTCACTACAACAGAAAGTAGTTGAGGCCATAATGTTGTGTAATTTCGAGAAGGAATTAGATATAGCTCTTGGGGTTAAAGGGTTCAAGGGATATGGGGGAAGACAGGATCAGGGTATTGAACCTAATGATCAGCCATGGTCATAATGCATGGTCGGGCAGGCTCGAAGGGTCGAATGGCCTCCACTACTTCTATTCTCTATGTTTCTATGTATGAAGGAAATGGCTGACAGACTGGGCCTGTGGCAGGTTGTACCATGAGGGAAAAACCTACTTGACTTTGTCCTCACCAATCTATCTCCTGCAGATTAATTTTCTCATGACAGTATTGGTAGGAATGTCTTCATCACTGACAATACTACAGTTCCATTGTGTTGAAAGAAATAGATTCAGAACAAATTAAGCAGCCTAAAACTGGGCATCCATGAGGCACTGTCGACCATGAGCAGCAGGAGATGGATGTTCTACTTAATCTGCAAAATCATGTCCCATCAGATCCCTGAGTCAATCATTACCATCAAACCAGGGGATCACACTCGATCAATGAAGAGCAGAGCAAAACATGCCTGGAACAGCACAAGGCACACCTTAAACTAGGTGTCAACCTGCCAAAACAATGATGCACCGTTACATACATGTTAACCAGCTGTAGCAGCTGTGCTAGACGGAGCTAAGTGCAACCAACGGGTCAGATCAAAGCTCTGTAGCCCTGGCTCTTCCTGTGGCTGAATGGTGATGGGCAATTACTAACGGGAGGAGGCGACTCCGTGAACATCCCCATTCTCGGTGATGGTAGAGCCCAACACACAAGTGCAGAAGGCAAAGCTGAAGCATTTACAATCACCTTCAGCCAGAAGTGCCGACTGGATGATCCACCTTGGCCTCTTCCAGGGACCCCCACCATTCCAGGAGCCAATCGTCACTAAACTCACTTCACTTCATGTGATCTCAACAATCTGCAAAGACCATGGGTTCTGACAACATCCCTTCCAGCAGCAGTATAGATGTGCCTTCACTGCATGGTTGGCTCATCTCCACCTTCTCAAGGACTATTAGGAATAAGCAATAAATACTGCCTTCGTCAGTGACATCCACATCTCAGCAATGAATAAAAATGTCTATATCCACGTCTTTTTGGCCACATGCGATTTTTGTCTTCTGAGGAGTTTTTACCATTGACTCAGAATAAGAGGGAAATGCATTCTGTCTCAAAATGCTGAAGGTGAGAGGCTTCAGGTAGTTTAATAATGAGGCGTCGTAACTTTTTTGCATTTTTACGCAAGGTTTTTGGGGATATGAACAGAAAATATTTAACTAGAGAGCTGGAATATGACAATGATCCATTATATAGGAAAACATGAAGGTGGTACTCACCCGATATCCAATATCCTCTTTCAATGTTGCTGTATCAATGCTGGACCTTGCCTGCCACAATGTCTCCTTAAGACTGCATCCATACATGAAGACATTCTTCTTCCTTGAATGTCCGTGGTAGTCACAATAAACCTGGTGCAAAGCAAATAAACAAGTTCATGAAAGCTTGGACGTGCCAGCGCACAGAAGAAGCAGGGGTGCATTTATCAGGGGCTTCATGTGATCTCAATGCCATGGAGATGTACAAAACAGTGACCAAATAATAAGCGTCAAGCAACAGTATAAAGCAACAGCATTGAATAATGATTCCGTAGCATCAGTAACAGAGCATCAAACAAAGAATATGAATCAAGCATATGAAACAACACATAATGTGCTATGTGCTTGGTAGTTGCCAGATTATATCCATGGTGTGAATCAAGTCTGGGCTCGGTTTAACTTCTCAAGGGGAGCTCCCCGAATGGGAGAAAATGTCTGGCACATCCGCATGCCTTAAAAGGCTAAAGCAGCCACTTGAACAAAATAATTACTTTTGGCTCTCAGAATGTGTAGGGAGCCAATAAACAGGAAATTGAGAACAGGAACTGGCCATCTAGCTCAGTTAGATCATGGCCGATCTGTCCATCAGCTTTATTTGCCCACCATTGATTCCTACCCCTCTAACTAATACAACAATGTTAATCTCAATCTTGAAAATGTCCACTGGCCCAGCATTCACAACCCTTTCAAAGCTGATGAAAAAGAGCTTTGTGAGTTCACCCCGAAATGGTGAAAAATGAAATGAAATGAAAATCGCTTATTCTCCCATGTTGGCTTCAAATGAAGTTACTGTGAAAAGCCCCTAGTCGCCACATTCTGGCGCCTGTTCGGGGAGGCTGGTACGGGAATTGAACCGTGCTGTTGGTCTGCCTTGGTCAGCTTTCAAAGCCAGCAATTTAGCCCTGTGCTAAACCAGCCCCTAACTGCAATAGTCTAGACCATTTCTCTAGAAGACAAAAAAAATCGCATGTGGCCAAAAAGAGGTGGATATAGACATTTTTATTCATTGCTGAGATGTGGATGCCACTGACGAAGGCAGTATTTATTGCTTATTCCTAATAGTCCTTGAGAAGGTGGTGATGAGCCAACCATGTGGTGAAGACACACCTATACCGCTGCCGGAAGGGATGTTGTCAGAACCCATGGTCTTTGCAGATTGTTGAGATCACATGAAGTGAAATGAGTTTAGTGACGATTGGCTCCTGGAATGGTGGGGGTCCCTGGAAGAGGCCAAGGTGGATCATCCAGTCGGCACTTCTGGCTGAAGGTGACTGCAAATGCTTCAGCTTTGCCTTCTGCACTTGTGTGTTGGGCTCTACCATCACTGAGAATGGGGATGTCCACGGAGTCTCCTCCTCCTGTTAGTAATTGCCCATCACCATTCAGCCACAGGAAGAGCCAGGGCTACAGAGCTTTGATCTGACCCGTTGGTTGCACTTAGCTCCGTCTATCACAGCTGCTACAGCTGGTTAACATGTATGTAATGGTGCATCATTGTTTCGGCAGGTTGACACCTAATTTAAGGTGTGCCGTGTGCTGTTCCAGGCATGTTTTTCTCTAACTGTGTTCTAGCTCTAATAGTCTAGCTCGAACTGCAATACTCTTATTCTGGATTTCCCGACCACCAGAGGATATTGTTTCTCTGTATCTAATTCCACCAAATCTCTTTATTGTCTTATTACTTATTTTGAATCCACAAATGTCCTTCCCTTGACTTCTTCGCCGGCTCCTTAGTACTGCTAGTGTTTTGTCCGCTTCCTTCATTATGAAAACGATATATTAATTCAACAAGTCTACCGTATTACCTGTTATTGTTTTTAAAGGGGCAATTTAGCATGGCCAATCCACCTACCCTGAACATCTTTGGGCTGTGGGGGTGAGACCCACACAGACACGGGGAGAATGTGCAAACTCCACAAGGACTGGGACCCGGGGCCAGGATTGGACCCGGGGCCAGGATTGAACCCGGGTCCTCAGCTCTGTGAGGCAGCTGTGCGCCACCATGCCACCATCGCCTGCATGAATTTAAAGGACCCACATGTCATTTTACGATTAATATATTTGTGGAATCTTTTGCCGTCAGCTTTGACATTCAATTTGCAAGTTTTTGACACCTCGTATTTTCTTTGTCTCCCTTTGTTGGTTCTCTCGGTCCACTAATTTTCCACTTTAACTTTCATTCCTTTGAGCCTTTTCTTTATACTATCTTGTTGATGGCATTTCTCTAACCACACATGTATAACATTTGCCTTTTAGGGATATCTATTATTAGGAAGCACCAGAGAGCGGAGGGGATAGGGTGGCACGGTGGCACAGTGGTTAGCACTGCTGCCTCTCGGCATTGAGTTTGATCCCGGCTCTGGGTCACTGTCTGTGTGGACTTTGCAGTCTCCCCTTGTCTGCATGGGTTTCACCCCCACAACGCAAAGATGTGTAGTGTCGGTAGATTGGCCATGCTAAATTGTTCCTTAATTGGAAAAAATCTAATTGGGTACACTAAATTTAAAGCCAAAAATAAAGAACAGCGTAGGGGACAATCCTATGCTTCACAGATGGAGCACTGATTGGTTCCTACAAGTTTTGTTTGAGCATATTCTGGGTCTATCATGTTGCTCGCCCCTCCTGCTTTAAGTTATCAGCACTCACCAGTGGGGTCTTGCCGATACTCCTCATGTAGCTGAGGAGCCCTTTCGCATGATAAATAGTCGGGTGAAGGTCCGGATTCGGCTCAGACCATTGTCTGTTCAGGTCCTCTCCACTCAAAGAGCAGCGGTGACTAAAAGAAAAATCATATAAATGGGTGAGAGAAAAGAATTGAAAGTGACGTGAAAAGACTTCCCTTAACGAATAGTGTTCTAAAATAATGAGGGGGGGGGGGGGGGAGACAGCCTGCAATTGAATGTTATAGACGTCGAAACACCAAATGTAAAGGAAATCACTCAGCTCCAGTGGCTATGATTCTGCATTCAGGGCCAGACCTGACTGATATTCAGGTTACTGTAGTCACTAGATACTAGCACCAGCCTGTATGTTGATTAATGCAGAAGTCTGTGTCTGACAGCACAAAACACTAACATGCTGACTTGCTACTTGCAGTGCTGGTAAATACCTTGGGAGAATACATGGTGGAAAATGAAACTATGCTTCCCCTGAGGGCTCAGTGAGTTTGCCCAGTTAGTGGGCTGGGCCAAGCCGATCCATAGAATCCCTAGAGTGCAGAAGGAGGCCATTCGGCCCATCGAGTCTGCACTGACCCTCTGAAAGAGCACCCTATCTAGGCCCACACCCCGCGCACTATCCCCGTAACCCCACGCATTGAACATGGCCAATCCACCTAAACTGCACATCTTTGGACAATAAGGGACAATTTAGCGTGGCCAATCTAACTAACCTGCACATCTTTGGACACTAACAGACAATTTAGCTTGGTAAATCTAGCTAACCTGCACATCTTTGGACACTTCAGGGAAAATTTAGCATGGCCAATCTACCTGGCCTGCAGCTTTGGACTGTGGGAATAAACCAGAGCCCCCAGAGGAAACTCACGTTGACATGGGGAGAAAATTCAAACTCCCCACAGTCACCCAAGGTCAAAATTAACAAGGGTCCCTGGCACTGCAAGGCAGCAGTGCTAACCGCTGTGCCGCCATGACGCTAACTTTGATCCATTGGAAGTCACTGGTTTTCATTCCCTTCCTGTGTCAATTGGCTTCAGTGGTCTTGGGCAAGGGAAAGGAATATCAGACAGGGTACATATACTTCCTCACTATCCAATGAATGACCACTTTGGGAGTGTGTCTATGTAAAATCAAGTGAGGGCATGATTATATTAATTGTGATCAAATATCCGACTGTCACAGCTGAAGGTGGTATACAGAGCACACCTCACGAGGGAGAGAATGAGCCGCTTCTTTGAAGGAGTAGAAGATGTGTGCGAACGTTGCGGGGTGGCCGTTAATCACGTTCATTCATATGTTTTGGTCCTGTCCAAAGCTACAGGATTACTGGAAGGAGATTTTTAGGGTAATTTCTAAAATGATGCACGTGAAACTGGACCCGGGTCCCCGGGAGGCCATATTCGGGGTGTCGGACCAGCTAGGGTTGGAAACGGGGACGGAGGCAGATATCATAGCTTTCGCCTCGTTGATCGCCTGAAGGCGGATCCTGATAGGTTGGAGAGCAACCTCTCCAACCTGTGCCCTGGCGTAGTGGGGGGACCTGTTGGAATTCTTGACTCTTGAGAAGGTTAAGTTTGAACTGAGGGGAAGGATGGAGGGGTTCTACAATTCATGGGCATTATTCATTATGCACTTTCAAGAACTGGATAACATCGAACATTAGTTGGGGGGTGTGGGTGGGAGGGTTGGGGGGAGGGGGACTGTGTGTGTTAATGGCGACTATGGGTGATCACTAATTCCTTTTTGTCATTTGTTTGTGTGAACATGCGGGCTAATGTTTGGGGTTTTGTGGGAGGATGGGATCGTTGTTATTGATATTGGGATTGACATATTTGTTACTGATTGTTGTTTCTTGTTGGTGGGTGTAAATTTGGGAGAAAATGTGAATAAGGAGGAGAACAAAAATATTTTTTTAAAAACATCCGACTGTCGCTGGGGGCTGAATTTTAAACTCTTTGACTGGTTGGACGTTTTTACCAGAGAGAGCCTCCTTATTGCCAAACAATTTAAAATGGTGGATGGGCTCCAGACCCTGCTGGCCCATCAGAGGACCAGCAGCTCTGAAGCCTCACCAGCACCACCAGGCAAGGTAGGCGGCGCTGAGGCAGCCAGTAGATCTCAGAGACGTGATTATCATTTAAATTTCTGGATGGCTGAGGGTACCCAGCCCAGCCTCCCCAATCAGAGAGGAAGCCCATCCAGCCACCATAAGACATAGGAACAGAAGTAGGCCATTTGGCCCATTGGGTCTGCCCGTCATTCAATGAGATCAGTCCTCAACTCCACTTTCCCACCTGATTCCCTTACTGATTAAAACTTACCTATCTCAGCCTTGAACATATTTAATGACCCAGCCTCTGCAACTCTCTGCAGTAAATAATTCCACAGATTCACTGCCCCCTGAGAGAAGAAATTCCTCCTCATCTCTGTCTTGAATGGGTGACCCCTTTACTCTGAGATTATTCGCCCTAGTCCCAGGCTCTGCCAGAAGGGGAAACAACCTCTCAGCATCTTTTCTGACTACTAATAGTGGCCATAATTATGCAAATACTGTGCCTGCCTTCCTGGAGAAGGCAACCAATCAGCATGCTGACCTACCACTTGCCTATTGCTGGAAAAGTCCCAAGTGGCGGAATAGCATCGGGAATCCTTCCCGACGTTGCTCCCCACTATTCTGTCAGTCCACCCGCACCATCTTCCTTCCCGACGTTGCTCCCCACTATTCTGTCAGCCCACCCGCACCATCTCCAGCCTCCGCACCCCCCCCCCCCCCCCCCCCCCCTCCCCCCCAACCTCTATTCTCACCACTTGGAGGCCGGTGAAATTCAACTCCACTATCTAGAATAAAATACAAAGAATGACGAGCTTGGTGACCTATGGCAGCGCAGCTGCCCCCCCTGTGAACCATACTGCAGATATGATGGTATTGATGCATAGCCCCACTCATGAATGGCACCCTCACAGCAATGGAGTGTGCCTTTTATTTGTGGTCTATTAGACAGTGACACTTGTGTGTGTCTCTGTTAAGGTTCCAAGTATGCTGTGATCCATGCCCCAAGGTAAAATGAGGTTTGCCACTATTTCTGATTTCATCCTGCTTCCTCCTCCAAGTGGAAACTTGCACCCAATCAACCACCAACTGAGAACAGTGACTTTGCGTGTAGCCTGCTTCCGTTTACAAATCCACAAAATAATTACCATTCGGGGGACAAGGCCAAGAACAGTGAGCATCCCTGGGAGGATTTCCAATCCCCAGCTCGAGTAGCCCAGCCCTGCTGTAGTTCCAACAGCCAAGGATCCAGGCCAATTCCTCATTCAAGCATTTTAATCCTAATCATTGTTTTGACTGCGGTTGTCAGAAAGGAAAATATTATTTTTGGACCGAAGGCAAGAGAAAAATGCTGCGGATGTTGTTGGAAATCTGAATGAAGAGAGAAATAGTCCACGGGGATGGGCAGCATCACTGGAGAGAACAGAGTTTTTTTTTTTTGGTTTTTTATATAAATTTAGAGTACCCAATTAATTTTTTCCAATTAAGGGGCAATTTAGCGTGGCCAATCCACCTATCCTGCACATCTTCGGGTTGTGGGGGCGAAACCCACGCAGACACGGGGAGAATGTGCAAACTCCACACTGACAGTGACCCAGAGCCAGGATTGAACCTGGGACCTCGGCGCCGTGAGGCAGCAGGGCTAACCCACTGCGCCACCGTGCTGCCCGGAGAGAACAGAGTTAACATGGACGGCACGGTAGTACGGTGGTTAACACTGTTGCTTCACAACTCCAGGGGCCCAGGTTTGATTCCCGGCCTGGGTCCCTGTCTGAGCAGAGTCTGCAGGTTCTCCCCGTGTCTGCATGGGTTTTCTCCGCGTGCTCCGGTTTCCTCCCACAGTCCAAAGATGTGCGGGTTGGGTGCCTTGGCCATGCTAAATTGCCCCTTAAGTGTCCAAAAAAGGTTGGTGGAGTTATTGGGTTACAGGGATAGGGTGGAGGTGCGGCCTTAAGTAGGGTGCTCTTTCCAAGGGCCCCTGCAGACTCAATGGGCCGAATGGCCTCCTCCTACACTGTGCATTCTATGATTCTATGACCTCAGGTCGATGGCTTTCTGAGAACTGGGGAAAGTTAGGGCACTAACAGGTTTTGAACAAGGGGCAGTTGGGACAAGGACAAAAGGAAGGCCTGTGAAAGGGTGGGAGTCTGGAGAGATTGAATGACAGAAAGAGTTCATCTCCCATGAGGCGATGAAATGAAATGAAAATCGCTTATTGCCACGAGTAGGCGTCAATGAAGTTACTGTGAAAAGCCCCTAGTCGCCACATTCCGGCGTCTGTCCGGGGAGGCTGGTACGGGAATCGAACCGTGCTGCTGGCCTGCGTGGTGTGCTTTAAATGCCAGCGATTTAGCCGAGTGAGCTAAACCAGCCCAAAAGAATGGTGAAGGGGCAAGAAAATAAAAACAAAGAAATAGGAGATGTGCCCAGAGCAAGCTTGTGACCTTTGCAAAGCAAAGGCATGAGAAAAACCAAAACATTCAAAGGAAAGGAAACAAAGCGGGGCAGGGATTATTTGATTTTTGACCGATTGCTGTCGGGTGTTTTTTTAAAATAAGAAAACAGAAATTAGAAACATGCTTTCACAAACAGAAATATTATTAAAAAATTTAACTTCAGGATATCTGACTTTCTAATTAAATTATTTCCACTGTTCAAACTAATTTGAATTTGTAATTAGAAGTTTTAAAAATTAATAAAGGGATTTTAATGGAGTTCCTCCCATGTGTCCCTCTGCCATGGGTAAAATCTAAAGTGCATGGTTTAATAATGATTCCTCGTCCAGTGTTTGAGGACAGTGCACTGAGCCCTCTCCCCTACACCAAGTGGCATTTTAACTGAGAGCTCTTAATAAATAGAGTCATAACATGCACAAAACCCATTTTAATTATTTTGCACCTTTTATCTCATTGTCAAAAAATCAAATTAACATTATAAAGACTGTGGTAACCTGTAAGCCTGACTTAAACTTGCATATCTCCTCACAATATTATTTCTCCATTAATTTCCTGTGATGCAAATAAATACACAATCTTTAAAATCAATAATACTCAAAATAAAAGTGTGAACTTTAATCACATGGACGTACATAGAACATACAGTGCAGAAGGAGGCCATTCAGCCAACCCACTTAAGCCCTCACTTCCACCCTATCCCCCTAACCCCAATAACTCCTTCTAACCTTTTTGAACACCAAGGGTAATTTAGCATGGCTAATCCATCTAACCTGCACGCCTTTAGAAACCCACGCAGCCACGGGGAGAACGTGCAGACTCCGCACAGACAGTGACCCAGCGGGGAATCGAACCTGGGACCCTGACGCTGTGAAACCACAGTGCTAACCACTATGCTACTGGGCATGTGGCTTTCCTGAGGTTCAAGTGATGCCAGGAGCCTCAGTCTGTCCCGCAGGCCAAGGGAGGTTGAGCTGTCCCCTGCTCCAAGCAACTCCCTGTCCTCTTGGAAAAACTGGGAGACAATGAAGGCTGGGAAAGCTTATCCGTATTGAATACAGTGTTTTCTATGCATTGACAGACCAAATCCCACCCCTCCAATTCCAACATTGTTCTGACCCCCCACCATTGGTGCTGTTATGCAGTTGAGGTTCTGTCTGCTCCACTCTACTCCATCCAGAGTCATCATGGTGCTACCAAGGATCTTCTCTTACGAATATGCAGACATGTGAACAAGTGAATCAGGAGCAGAAGGAGGCCACTTGGCCCGTCGAGTCTCTTCCACCATTCAATAAGATCATGGCTGATCGGATTGTAACCTCAACCCCACATTCCTGTCTACCCCGATAACCTTCCCCCCACCCCCCTCCCCGTTAATCAAGGATCTAGTTAGCTCTGCCTTAAAAATTTTCAAAGATGCTGAGGAACAAGTTTCAGACACTCATGACCGTCTGAGAGAAAATAAATTCTCCTCATCTCCATCTCAAATGGGTGACACCCTTTATTTTTAATCCGTGACCCCTAGTTCTAGCTTCTCTGACAAGAGGAAACATTCGCTCCACATCCACCCTGTCAATAGCTCTCAGGATCTCGCAGGTTTCGTTCAAGTCACCTTTTACTCTTCTAAACTCTAGTGGATACAAACCTAACCTCCCCAGCCTTTCCTCCCCACCCATTCCTGGTATCAGTCTTGGAAACCTTCACTTAACACATTGACATCTTTCCTTAGATAAGGAGACCAAGGGCTGGATTCTCCGATTATGGGGCTATGTCCCCACACCGGCATGGGAACAGTGGCATTTTACGGCAGAGAAAATGGCGCAAAATGGCCACTGGTTCCCCGTTTTGCTGGGGGCCAGCAGGAAATGAAATGAATGAAATGAAAATCGCTTATTGTCATGAGTAGGCTTCAATGAAGTTACTGTGAAAAGCCCCTTGTCGCCACATTCCGGCGCCTGTTCAGGGAGGCTGGTACGGGAATTGAACCGTGTTCCTGGCCTGCTTTGGCAAGCCCAGTGTGCTAAACCAACCCCTAGCAAGGCAGCTTTGAACACACGGTTCTAGCTGCCGATATGCCCTGGAGAATTGCCGGGTTCATGGCTGCACATGCGCTTGGCGGTGGCCTGCAGCGACCGCGTGGTGCTACATGGTGGCACCCACTCGCGGACCCGGCCCGCGAAATAGTCCCTCCCACCACCCTCCCCCCTTCAGCTGGCTTACACAGCCCAGATTACCCCCCACCCCCACATTGGTCCCAGCTCTGAATAATGTCCCCCCTGCCCACGGATCGGCCCTCCCCCAACTGTGGTGGCGCTGCGTGTTAAGCCGCCATGCCGAGTTTCCGACGGGTGCGAATACGTGTGTCCCACGCCGTCGGGCACTCGGCCAGTTGGGGGCTGAGCATCGGGGGCGGGCCTCAGGCAATGCCCTGAGGCCGTCGATACGGCGCGCGGCGTACTCTCCGAGTACGGCGCTTTGAAGGGGGCGGAGCATCGTGAAAGCGCACCTCCCCCGGTTTGGTCGGAGTCGGGTATTCTCCGGCCCATCGCCAAACACGAATCCCGAGTTGGTGAGCAGAGAATCCCGTCTCAGTACTGTACACAGTTCTCTTGCTCTTTACACAGTTTTCTTAAACAACAATCTGCTTCTCATCATCCACCACTCAGCTAAGTGGACAGGTACAAAAGCAATAAGAAAGTTTAATGAAATTACGTTCTTTATCTCGAGGGGCTGGATTATAAAGGAAAGGAAGTATTACTTCGGCAAGATAGAGTTTTGGCCAAACTCCATCTGTGGTAATTGGGCGCCCTGTAACTCAGGAAGTATATATAGATCTTGGATGTGGTGCATAGCATAGATTTACTTTCAATTCCCTTGAGCCTGAGAGATGATCTGATTAAAGTGTTGAAAATCATGAAGCCATTCCACAGAGTTTAAAAGAAGAGAGCTTATCTCCTGTGGACGTGCATACCAGAACTGGTAGGATGAGGGAAGGGTGGGGCACAATCTTCAAATTGTAGCTCAGCCATTCAGGAGTGAAATAAAGAAAAACACTTCCTCGCAAGGCCACTAAGTATCTGGAATGTTCTCCTCTAGATGACTCTGAAAACTGAATCAAGGGATCTAGGTGTCCTCGTGCTGGCTTGGACAAGATGGGCTGAATGGCCTCCTTTGGTACTGTAACTTTTTTATGATTCTACAGTCAGGAAATGTGGATCAATGCTGGCACATGAGCTAGAAAGCATCTGATTATATGATAGAGCAAATCTGGGTGAGCTACTGTTGTTCCTCTGTTGCAAGTAATCCAGGGTCCTGTTGTTTTTACAGGTGTGAATAGCTGTCCTTGATACTGTGTTACCCTAGTCAACTAAAAAGTAACGGGGGGGGCAGTAGGCTCAGTTGGATTGACAGTTGGTTTGGGATGCAGAGCGAGGCCAGCAGCACGGGTTCAATTCCCATACCGGCTGAGCTTATTCACGAAGGCCCCACCTTCTCAACCTTGCTCCTCGCCTGAGGTGTGGTGATCCTCAGGTCAAATCACCACAAGTCAGCTCTCCCCCTCAAATGGGAAAGCAGCCTATGGTCATCTGGGACTATGGCAACTTGATTTACTGTGTAGCTGTCCGTGGTACTGAATTGCCAATTATTGTTCTAGAAAGTGACAAACTCATGATCAGCTGAGAATAAATTTTCCCTGAATTTAACTAACGGGTCACCCATCTACTTTTGCACAAGGGAATTGACCGTATCGATGTAGGAAGTGATAACGTGGAGAAAACAAAAGGACAGGAAACTGGAATGAATAAGTAGAGTTGCCATTGTTAACAGAAAGATTCATCGGCACCATTTGAAGGAGAGTACAGGAATTCTCCCCAGATTCCCGCCAATAATTAGCCCCCCAATTCCCGTGACAAAATTGATGGCCATGGGAGTCAATGGGAGCTTACTGGGTGAAAATTGACGGCAGCATTTCCTGATCCAAAGGTGTTTTGAACAGCCTGAAGTTGAAAGGTGCTGTATCATTGTCGGTCTTTCTAAGGTTGGGGAGCCAAATCAATGGGACCACCGCTGTTCTATTATTCTCATACAAGATGACCTCTGTATATTTGGCAAGCACCATAGACTATTTCTGTGGGCACAGTAAGAAGTCTTATAACACCAGCTTAAAGTCCAACAGGTATATTTGGAATCACTAGCTTTCGGAGTGTAGCTCCTTCTTCAGGTGAGTGAAGAGGTGGGTTCCACAAACACATATATGGACAAAGTCAATGATGCAAGATGATACTTTGAATGCGAGTCTTTGCATCATTGACTTTGCCTATATATGAAGGAGCTACGCTCCGAAAGCTAGTGATTCCAAACAAATCTGTTGGACTTTAACCTGGTGTTGTAAGACTTCTTACTGTGCCCACCCCAGTCCAACGCCGGCATCTCCACATCATTGCGGTTGGTACGCCCACATGTTCTGGTCTTGCCCCAGACTCGTGGAGTACTGGACAGCCTTCTTCGAGGTTATGTCCAAAGTGGTGGGAGTGAGGGTGGAGCCATGCCCGATAGTGGCGGTCTTCGGGGTTTCAGAACAGCCAGATCTATTCCTGGGGAGGAGGGCGGACGCCCTTGCCTTTGCCTCCCTGATCGCCCGCCGTAGAATCCTGTTTGGCTGGCGGTCAGCAGCACCGCCCAGAGCTGCGGACTGGCTGTCCGACCTCTCGGAATCTCTCCAAATGGAGAAAATCAAATTTGCCATCCGAGGGTCGGACGACGGCTTCCACAGAACGTGGGAGCCATTCATGCAACTGTTCCGGGACCTATTTGTGGCCAATGTACAAGAGGAAGAATAGCCGGGGGAAGGTAGCGGGAGGGGGGGGGGGGCTACAGGTTCGTTACGGGGGTTCGATGGCTAGCTAAGGCCCAAAACCAAACTAAATAAACATGTTGAGGGGGGGGGGCGCAGTTACTACTACGAAGATGCTTACCTGTAAATATGTATGTTAATTTTTGCGTGTTTGTTTTTTTTTTCTCTCCTAACAATTTGTAATTTGTTCAATATAAAATATGAAAACTGAATAAAAACATTTATAAAAAAAAATCATTGCGGTTGGAACACTGATGTAGGAACACAATGATCAAATGATAACTTAACGATTATGAGGCAAATATTCTTCAAACGAAACTCAGATTTGCTCGAACTGGAACTTACTGCTGTTACTGTAAATTTGTGCAATTTCTGAAGTGTTGGCCTCACAGATAAAGGTTGGGGTCACTCTCAGGGTTGTCTTCCTCTTGCCGCAGGCTCATCACCTGAAGTTCTGAAAGCTTTTCCTCCGCTATTTCTAAATAGCCCGAGGGGGAAGCTTCAGAAATCTCTGATCTCAACATTAACTGGGCTATTTCCAATCCTGCTTTGTGTCTGCACAGCGCGGTATTCATTCAGCCATGTCTATGTAAATATCTGTGGTGGATATTTTGCTGGAGTTGATAATTAGCTTGCTGGCCAAGTACCAAGTGGATTGAAGTCTCTTTGTTCTATCCGTAAAGTCAGTGTCTGAAATGCAGAATTCCTGAGCCAACTAAAGCTATTGTCTGCAGTGATGCCCAATTAATGAGCAGGTTTTTTGCTGAACGTCAAAATCTCTGATCCGAAAGAATTAAATCAGATTCTAACCCAAGGTTGCAGAGAATATAAAAGTATTACTTTACATTCAGGGGATAGTGCTTTCTAAGCAACTAAAACTGCACATTCCCTGATAGGGAGTTTACATCGCTCTTGTCATAATTAAATATCATCTGTGCAGACACCGTTATTTTTTTATTACCGAATTAGGAATTCAAAACAAGGCCAACTAAACTCAGAACACCGAGGAGTCACCGGAAATGCGTTCAACTCCAGCTTCCTGTTCTCTGCACTGTTCCCCCAGCAGATTGGGGTCTTGCTGCCTCACCATTCCAGCTTGAACATGAAGTCCAAGATTGACCGGCTTGAGTATTTGGTGCCTCAGGGCCTTGGTCAGCTTCTAACAAGTTTGGCCTAACTCCCTCAGGCATTCTGGTTTCTCAGAATTATCGGACTCAGTTTTCCCCCTCCCCCAGCGATGGCGGGTGTAGAGGCGGGTGCTGGGGGTGGGTGGGGCTGTCTGGGAAAACAGCGGGGGGGGGGGGGGGGGGGGAGCTCTGAAGGTTCAGTTTCCCGACAGATTGTCCCTGTCAGGGACGTTTTGCAAAGAAGTGTGCAGCCAACTTAAATACTTAATGTCCCCATGGAGGAGTTCTTTAGAGCGTCCACTGGCATTTTACCGGTGGCATTTCTGCCTCTCCTTCCCCGCGCTCCCACCCATCCCTCCCCACCGCCTCCTGCATGGCAGAGCTAATGACTTAATGGAGGCGGCCTCCCTGGGGCAGGCTGGTGGATCGTTGAAGCCAGAGGCCTTCAACCCCACAGTGGGGTCCATGCCATCAAATGATGTCCCCCACGACCAACAATCCAAGCAGAGGGGATGCCCTTGAATTGATGGCCATACAACCTTTCGCCCCTTTCAACAATGGTTAATAACAATAATAATCATTGTCACAAGCAGACTTACATTAACACTGCAATTAAATTACTGTGAAAATCCCCTAGTCCACCACATTCTGGCGCCTGTTCGGGTACACAGAGGGAGAATTCAGAATGTCCAATTTACCTAACAAGCGCGTCTTTCGGGACTTCTGGGAGGAAAGCGGAGCACCCGGAGGAAAACCACGCAGACACGGGGAGAACGTGCAGACTCCACACAGACAGTGACCCAAGCCGGGAATCGAACCTGGGACCCTGGAGCTGTGAATCAACAGTGCTAACCACGGTGCTACCTTGCCGCATTTTGAGGTCCCCTCGTAGTTCACTGCCTTCCCCAGGAGCACCCCTCTCTCTTGGTGGGGCTCCAGAACAGTTGGTCTTGTGACTGAGCCTGTGGCTTTGTGAGGCTGCCCGCCATCCTTGGTAGGTCAAAGGGCACAAAGCTGGCCAATTAGAAGGTCGCCCCTGGAAAAGTAGCTCAGGAACACATCAGAGTTCTTGTTGCTCCTGAGTGTGGCGTTATGTGGATAGGGCGGGGAATTGGGCCTTGGGGTCGCGGTGCTGTAGTGGTATTGTCACTGGACTAGTTAACTAGAATTCCAGGGTAATGCTCTGGGGACCTGGGTTCGAATCCCGCCACTGCAGATGGTGAAATTTTAATTCAATAACAAAATAAATCTGGAGTTAAAAGTCTAAAGATGTCCATTGCCGTTTGTCATAAAAACCCATCTGGTCCTTGCGGAAAGGAAATCTGCCATCCTTACCTGGTCTGGCCTACATGCGACTCCAGATGCACAGCAACATGGTTGACTCTTAACTGTCCCTTCAAGGGCAATTAGGGAAGGGCAATAAATGCTGGCCGTGCCTGCGACACCCACATCCCGTGAATGAATTTTTTTTTTAAATAAGCTGTCCCGTGAAGAGTAAGTGAGTTTGATAGTGAAGAATGCCATTGAGGAGTATCTATAAAGTCCAACCCCCAATGAAAGAGTAAAATGCCACACAGTTTTTCCATCTGTAGTCAGTCATTAAGATGAAAGCATGCATGTGGCTTTGAGGTTTTGGGGAAGGCCAAGGCTAGGATAGACTGGGAGGGCAGAGTGGCCACACTGCGGGAAGAGGAACAATATTTGAAGAATTTGAGGCCCATTCTGGACAGTCCCAGGTACAGGGACAGCCCAAGCTTTTCAATTCAAATGCTGATAGATTCAAACAAAGCCCACAAGATATGATTGATTGGCAGTTCTACTTGAGGTTAAGCAATACTTAATTAAATTTTCTTTGTAGCAATCAGAATGTGAAAGTATTCCTCAGCCTGTCATCTGACTAATCCATCTAAAGCTACCACAGGATGGGAAATAAGCCAGAAAAACACAATAGATGATCAGCAACAACTGATCACTGAAGGTTAATTTTAAGGGGCCTTGCCTCTGGTCGAGTGGTTTTAATGCAGCAGATGCAACTGTTTATTATTTTCCATCTTCTATGGAGAGATAGTTAAGCTTAAGGTTATTGAAAATCTACTGTGTGCCATTTTTAGAACTCATTTATCCCCTTACTCTGTAATCAAATTCTTTGCTAGCTTGAAGCTGAAATCGTCCAGTGCTGTTGAATGTCAACGGACCTTTGGCTGACCCGTGGGTCCCCCACAGCAGAACCCCCCCCCCCCCCCACATACCCCACTGTAGAATCACCCCCTTGGTCCACCACAGCAGATCTCCCCACATCCCCAACAACAGAACCCCCCCCCCCACATCCGCCACAGCAGAACTCCCCCCCCCCCCCCCACGTCCACCACAGCAGGACTCCTACACCCCCCCATCCGCCACAGTAGTACCCCCACACCAGGGTCTGAAAACCCCAGCCAAAGGGAAGTGTGTATTCGATCATCTACTGACATCATGGAAGAACATGTGATATAAACAGTAAGCAGAATGCAAAAGCAAGGTTCCCCTGTTCAACCCCCCTCGCCTGCTATAAATAATCTATACTTGAGTCGGTGAAGACACTCTCCAGTTCTCAAGAAGCAAGGAGCATTCCTGTTGCAAGTGGTCTGAGACTGGGTCCAGAAATCTCCGGCCGCTCGGATTATCTTTTCCTGCCGGCAGCGCATTTCCCGACGGTGTGGAGTGGCTTCAATGGGAAACCCCATTGACATGCGGACGGTAATGGAGAATTCCAGTGCCAGTGAATGGCTGAGAAACAGGCGGATGGGGGAACTGGAGAATCCCACCCTCTGAAGCTGAGGAAGTGAAAGGGTCGAGTGAAGGAATGAAATGCAGGAGCCAGAATATCGCCCTGGGGCCGACAGGCCATGCAAAAGGCCTACATTTGATCAATAACAGGCAGCAGTTATTCAGCAAAATCTATGGGACTGAGCCAGACTGAAGTTGCCATATCATTGACACTGGTACCAAGTGCATCGTATGTGACACCATGGACAGAAGCTGGGCCCATCACATTGCAGCCAAACCAGTAAAACTCTCCCCTCTCTCTCTCACACACACACACAAAAAACCAGCACTGCTCTGAACTGGAGTTTTAAGGTAGACAAGATCCGTTGGGACCCGTGCCCGCCGTTTCCCAGACTGTTTTCTCCTTCAGACAATGAGGCCGATTTCAATGCTGTGCAAGTGCCTGCATTTTGAGTGGATTAAAATCTAACCCAGTATCTCACAGAATGCCGTCAAGCACGGGCACGGAGATGGTCTGGGATGGGCAGGTTCACGGAGAGGGCCTGTAACTGATGACGACTATATTGTTAATCAATAACCTGCCCAGAGTAGAGGAAATGCACGCGCCAAGGAAATACACCTTCCAGTTTGTGGGATCAAAGTCGGAATGAAACAATTTCCTGCTCCTCTTCCGTGGATAGTGTGGGCCAACATGACAACTTCTTTGCAAACTGTGGGTTTCAAATGTAATTAAACAGTCACTCTTCCCGTAGACACAGCTGCCTGACTCAGTTCCTAAATAGAAGCTTTGAGTAGCGGTGCCAGACTTGCTCGACCCATCCTCCCTTCCAGCACCATGTGGGATCTCATTTGCCTTTACTTTTGATTTTTTTATACTAACGATGATGCATCTGTGCTTTCTGTGCCTGCTGCTTCAAGCTTGATGCAAACCGTCTGCTTCACATTTTATGAGGTAGCAAACAAGCCAAGGTTTCAATTAAAATATTCAAATTTATGAGGGAAATTGTTTTTCATTTTTACTGGTTTGAGAGTAAACTCCTGTTAAGCACGACTGACACGTTCCCGTGGTGAACTGTAAAGGATTGGAACAGCAGGTGTTCATGGGGCTGGTTTAGCTCACACAGCTAAATCGCTGGCTTTTAAAGCAGACCAAGCAGACCAGCAGCACGGTTCGATTCCCGTACCAGCCTCCCCGGACAGCTGCCGGAATGTGGCGACTAGGGGCTTTTCACAGTGACTTCATTGAAGCCTACTTGTGACAATAAGCGATTTTTATTTTCATTTCATCAAGAGGAGTGATGGAGCAGAAGCCTCATTAAAACACAAAGGAAATGCTCCAGGATCGGACCAACACAATGTGTTAAAGAAGCAGTTCGACGTCTGGTAGCCAAGACCAAAAAATGACACAAGAGGCTCAAAAATCGCAGTGTTGCCAATTGTGGGTTTGCTGCCACCCACACTGGGGGGCACCTGTGCCAACAGCAGGGAGAGTCGGCCACACTGTGAATCCAGGCGCGTAGAAAAATCGGCAACTCTTTAAAGGAACACAACTTGTAAATAGGAGGGTATAGTTCTTTATAAGAGAATAAGGGAAATACATATTAATGGATATTCCAAAAGAAAAGAGTTAAGAAATAAAGTGGCTCTTTTCGGGAAAACAGGGGTACACAAACATCTTGAGCCACGGAACTCCTAGTGACCTCCCAAGAGCAACAGGGAACCCCAAACATTCTCATAATGTTGATGTACTTTTTCACCACAGAAATCAACAGTAAGCAAGTAGTTTCTAGCTATATCTATGCATATATTAGGAATTAGGAAGGGGAACACAGTCATAAATGCATTCGCCAGCTACATGGCCCACTCACATTAACCCCAGGCCAAGCCGCCCTCCCATGACCCCTGAACATTAACCCCTGAAAGTAGTATCCACTTTAGGAGTGGGTAATCTGGTAATAACTAAAAAGTTCTCTTGTTAAAAAAAAAACTTAAATCTTGGGCTAGATTCTCCGCCCCGCCACGCCACATTTCTGCCCCGACCCACCGGCAGGATTCTCCGTTATGCCAGGCGGTCAATGGGGTTTCCCATTGTGGGGCAACCCCATGCCATCGGGCAACCCCCGGGCGCTGGCAAAATGGAGCATCCCGCCGGCGGAGAACCCAGCCCCCTGTCTTGTGTCATTGGGAAGACTGTTGCTGGAAAGCTAATTCTCATATTGGACACAGTTACTACTCTCACTCACACACATACACACACTTACCTCGTTTGTTCACACTCATGTTTCCCTCACATTCACGCATACACACATACCTCACACACTCACTCTCCTCTCACACACACACTCACTCTCTTCTCTCACACACACTCATCCCCTCTCTCTCACACACACACTCATCCCCTCTCCCTCACACACACTCATCCCCCCTCTCTCTCTCACACACACATCCCCTCTTCTCTCTCTCACACTCATCCCCTATCTCTCACACACACTCATCCCCTCTCTCTCACACACACATCCCCTCTCTCTCACACACACACTCATCCCCTCTCTCTCACACACACACATCCCCTCTTCTCTCTCTCACACTCATCCCCTCTCTCACACACACACTCATCCCCTCTCTCTCTCACACTCATCCCCTATCTCTCTCACACACACTCATCCCCTCTCTCTCACACACACACTCATCCCCTCTCTCTCACACACACACACACACTCATCCCCTCTCTCTCACACACTCATCCCCTCTCTCTCACACACACTCATCCCCTCTCTCTCACACACACACTCATCCCCTCTCTCTCTCACACACACTCATCCCCTCTCTCTCACACACACTCACCCCCTCTCTCTCACACACACACACTCATCCCCTCGCTCTCACACACTCATCCCCTCTCTCACCCCCACTCTCTGACACACACACTCACCCCCACTCTCTCACACATGCCCTCACCCCATCTCACACACACTCACCCGTGCCCTCCAATCTCACACACACATTGACCCTCCTCTCTCTCTCACACACTCACCCTCCTCTCTCACACACGCACTCATCCCCCTTCCTCTCAGACACACACTCCTCTCTCTCTCACACACTCACCCTCCTCTCTCACACACCCTCATCCACCTCTCTCACACACACTCACCCTCCTCTCTCACACACACTTACCCTCCTCTCTCTCACACACACTCACCCTCCTCTCTCTCACACACACTCACCCTCCTCTCTCACACACACACTCACCCCCACTCTCTCACTCACATGCCCTCACCCCATCTCACACACACTCACCCGTGCCCTCCAATCTCACACCCACATTCACCCTCCTCTCTCTCTCACACACTCACCCTCCTCTCTCACACACGCACTCATCCCCCTTCCTCTCAGACACACACTCCTCTCTCTCTCACACACACTCACCCTCCTCTCTCACACACACTCATCCTCCTCTCTCACACACACTCACCCTCCTCTCTCACACACACACTCACCCTCCTCTCTCTCTCACACACACTCGCCCTCCTCTCTCACAGACACACTCGCCCTCCTCTCTCTCACACACACATTCACCCTCCTCTCTCTCACACACACTCACCCTCCTCTCTCACACACACTCATCCTCCTCTCTCACACACACTCACCCTCCTCTCTCACACACACACTCACCCTCCTCTCTCTCTCACACACACTCGCCCTCCTCTCTCTCACACACACTCACCCTCCTCTCTCACACACGCACTCATCCCCCGTCCTCTCAGACACACACTCCTCTCTCTCTCACACACACTCACCCTCCTCTCTCACACACACACTCACCCTCCTCTCTCTCTCACACACACTCGCCCTCCTCTCTCTCACACACACTCACCCTCCTCTCTCACACACGCACTCATCCCCCGTCCTCTCAGACACACACTCCTCTCTCTCTCACACACACTCACCCTCCTCTCTCACACACACACTCACCCTCCTCTCTCACACACATTCATCCTCCTCTCTCTCACACACACACTCACCCTCGTCTCTCTCACACACACATTCACCCTCCTCTCTCTCACACACACACTCACCCTCCTCTCTCTCACAAACACACTCACCCTCCTCTCTCACACACTCATCCCCCTTCCACTCTCACACACACTCCTCTCTCTCACACACACTTACCCTCCTCTCTCCCACACACAAACTCACCCTCCTCTCTCTCTCACACACACCCACCTCTCTCTCACACACACACTCACCCTCCTCTCTCACACACTCACCCTCCTCTCTCACACACACTCACCCTCCTCTCTCACACACACACACTCACCCTCCTCTCTCTCACACACATTCACCCTCCTCTCTCTCACACACACACTCACCCTCCTCTCTCTCTCACACACACACTCACCCTCCTCTCTCTCACACACACACTCACCCTCCTCTCTCTCACACACACTCACCCTCCTCTCTCTCACACACAAACTCACCCTCCTCTCTCTCACACACACTCACCCTCCTCTCTCTCACACACACACTCACCCTCCTCTCTCTCTCACATACACTGACCCTCCTCTCTCACACACACTCACCCTCCTCTCTCACACACTCATCCCCCTTCCTCTCTCACACACACTCCTCTCTCTCTTACACACTTACCCTCCTCTCTCTCACACACACACTCACCCTCCTCTCTCTCACACACACACACACTCACTCTCCTCTCTCTCACATACACTCACCCTCCTCTCTCACACACACTCACCCTTCTCTCTCACACACTCACCCCCCTTCCTCTCTCACACACACTCCTCTCTCTCTTACACACTTACCCTCCTCTCTCTCTCACACACACTCACCCTCCTCTATCTCACACACACTCACCCTCCTCTCTCTCACACACACACTCACCCTCCTCTCTCACACACACACACTCGCCCTCCTCTCTCTCACACACACTCACCCTCCTCTCTCTCACACACACATTCACCCTCCTCTCTCTCACACACACACTCACCCTCCTCTCTCTCACACACACATTCACCCTCCTCTCTCACACACACACTCACCCTCCTCTCTCACACACTCACCCTCCTCTCTCTCACACACACACTCACCCTCCTCTCTCACACACTCATCCCCCTTCCTCTCTCACTCACACTCCTCTCTCTTACACACTTACCCTCCTCTCTCTCACACACACACTCATCCTCCTCTCTCTCACACACACACTCACCCTCCTCTCTCACACACACACTCACCCTCCTCTCTCTCACACACACACTCACCCTCCTCTCTCTCACACACACACTCAGCCTCCTCTCTCACACACACACACTCGCCCTCCTCTCTCTCACACACACTCACCCTCCTCTCTCTCACACACACATTCACCCTCCTCTCTCTCACACACACACTCACCCTCCTCTCTCTCACACACACACTCACTCTCCCCTCTCTCACACACACTCACCCTCCTCTCTCTCACACACACATTCACCCTCCTCTCTCTCACACACACACTCACCCTCCTCTCTCTCTCACACACACACTCACTCTCCTCTCTCTCACACACACTCACCCTCCTCTCTCTCACACACACACACTCGCCCTCCTCTCTCTCACACACACACACCCTCCTCTCTCACACACTCACCCCCCTTCCTCTCTCACACACACTCCTCTCTCTCTTACACACTTACCCTCCTCTCTCTCTCACACACACTCACCCTCCTCTCTCTCACACACACTCACCCTCCTCTCTCTCACACACACACTCACCCTCCTCTCTCTCACACACACACTCACCCTCCTCTCTCTCACACACACACTCACCCTCCTCTCTCTCACACACACACTCACCCTCCTCTCTCTCACACACACACTCACTCTCCCCTCTCTCACACACACTCACCCTCCTCTCTCTCACACACACATTCACCCTCCTCTCTCTCACACACACACTCACCCTCCTCTCTCTCTCACACACACACTCGCCCTCCTCTCTCTCTCACACACACACTCACTCTCCTCTCTCTCACACACACTCACCCTCCTCTCTTTCACACACACACACTCGCCCTCCTCTCTCTCTCACACACACACTCACTCTCCCCTCTCTCACACACACTCACCCTCCTCTCTCTCACACACACATTCACCCTCCTCTCTCTCACACACACACTCACCCCTCCTCTCTCTCACACACACTCACCCTCCTCTCTCTCACACACACACTCATCCTCCTCTCTCTCACACACACACTCACCCTCCTCTCTCTCACACACACATTCACCCTCCTCTCTCTCACACACACACTCACCCTCCTCTCTCTCACACACACACTCACTCTCCCCTCTCTCACACACACTCACCCTCCTCTCTCTCACACACACATTCACCCTCCTCTCTCTCACACACACACTCACCCTCCTCTCTCTCTCACACACACACTCGCCCTCCTCTCTCTCTCACACACACACTCACTCTCCTCTCTCTCACACACACTCACCCTCCTCTCTTTCACACACACACACTCGCCCTCCTCTCTCTCTCACACACACACTCACTCTCCCCTCTCTCACACACACTCACCCTCCTCTCTCTCACACACACATTCACCCTCCTCTCTCTCACACACACACTCACCCTCCTCTCTCTCTCACACACACACTCACTCTCCTCTCTCTCACACACACTCACCCTCCTCTCTCTCACACACACACACTCGCCCTCCTCTCTCTCTCACACACACACTCACTCTCCCCTCTCTCACACACACTCACCCTCCTCTCTCTCACACACACACACTCGCCCTCCTCTCTCTCTCACACACACACTCACTCTCCCCTCTCTCACACACACTCACCCTCCTCTCTCTCACACACACATTCACCCTCCTCTCTCTCACACACACACTCACCCTCCTCTCTCTCTCACACACACACTCGCCCTCCTCTCTCTCACACACACGCACACAACCTCCTCTCTCTCACACACACACACTCGCCCTCCTCTCTCTCACACACACACTCACCCTCCTCTCTCTCTCACACACACACTCACTCTCCTCTCTCTCACACACACTCACCCTCCTCTCTCTCACACACACACACTCGCCCTCCTCTCTCTCACACACACACACCCTCCTCTCTCACACACTCACCCCCCTTCCTCTCTCACACACACTCCTCTCTCTCTTACACACTTACCCTCCTCTCTCTCTCACACACACTCACCCTCCTCTCTCTCACACACACTCACCCTCCTCTCTCTCACACACACACTCACCCTCCTCTCTCTCACACACACACTCACCCTCCTCTCTCTCACACACACATTCACCCTCCTCTCTCTCACACACACACTCACCCTCCTCTCTCTCACACACACACTCACTCTCCCCTCTCTCACACACACTCACCCTCCTCTCTCTCACACACACATTCACCCTCCTCTCTCTCACACACACACTCACCCTCCTCTCTCTCTCACACACACACTCGCCCTCCTCTCTCTCTCACACACACACTCACTCTCCTCTCTCTCACACACACTCACCCTCCTCTCTTTCACACACACACACTCGCCCTCCTCTCTCTCTCACACACACACTCACTCTCCCCTCTCTCACACACACTCACCCTCCTCTCTCTCACACACACATTCACCCTCCTCTCTCTCACACACACACTCACCCTCCTCTCTCTCTCACACACACACTCACTCTCCTCTCTCTCACACACACTCACCCTCCTCTCTCTCACACACACACACTCGCCCTCCTCTCTCTCTCACACACACACTCACTCTCCCCTCTCTCACACACACTCACCCTCCTCTCTCTCACACACACACACTCGCCCTCCTCTCTCTCTCACACACACACTCACTCTCCCCTCTCTCACACACACTCACCCTCCTCTCTCTCACACACACATTCACCCTCCTCTCTCTCACACACACACTCACCCTCCTCTCTCTCTCACACACACACTCGCCCTCCTCTCTCTCACACACACGCACACAACCTCCTCTCTCTCACACACACACACTCGCCCTCCTCTCTCTCACACACACGCACACACCCTCCTCTCTCACACACTTATCCCCCTCCCTCTCACGCACACACTCCTCTCCAAGGCCTCTCAGCACTTCTCGTCACCTCTTTCTGCCACCAGCTCTATTCCCGGGATCAATCCTTGCTGTTGTCTGCGGAATCTGCTGCCCAGCAACAGTAAGATGGAATAAATCATTGACTAGTCAGCCTATCAGTATCCAGTGCTCCAAGAGGCCTTGCCTATTTCATTGCTATAATGAGTTCTGAAATTGATCAGTTGCCCCTTTCAGAACAGTGCTTGTCAGTCACGTGGTGGCCGCCAGCTCTGTGGACCCCCCGCAGACCCTTCACAGAACCCCGAAGGTCCATGGACCCAGTCTGGGTGCCCTGCATTAGAACAAGGAGGTACTAGTGAGGAGAAAGGAAGGCTATGGATTGGAAGGCATGGCTGTAACTGCATGGAAGCAGGTGGCGGTGAGAAGGACCTCCTCCTGCTCCTATTTTTTCTATGTTTATGTGTTTTCTTTATTTATTAGATCCAATGACAGAAAGGTTGTGAAGCACAAATTATGGATGGCACTCAAATAGCCTGCAGTGAGAAATCAAAAGACTTCCAGAACTACCGACAAGATGCACTGCAGCAACTCACCAAACCTCCTTTGACAGGATCTTCCAAACCCGCAACCTCTACCACCTGGAAGGACAAGGGGGCAGCAGATACCTGGAAACACCATCTCCTGCAAGTTGCCCTCCACACACCAGCATAACTTGGAATATAGCACCGTTCCTTCGCTGTGACTGGGTTAAAATCCTGGAACACCCCTCCCTAACAGCACTGTGGGTGCACCTACAGCACACAGACTGCAGTGGTTCGAACAGGTGGCTCAGCACCCCCCTTCTCAAGGGCAATTAGGGATGGGCAACAAATGCTGGTCTCGCCAGTGACAACCGCATGCAATGAACGAAAATTTTGTTAAAACATCCAATGTGCTATTCCATTGGATTGCACTTTACAATTGGGTGGATGGACATTGGCTGCAGCAAGGGCTGTTTGTTTAAAAATTGTATTTTTTTTTCAAGGCCAGAATACTGGCGCAAACAGGAAAAAGAAAAGCTTCTTCTTCATAGACATCTGAAAAAACCTTCTGGTGTAGGAGTCATTGTGGTTAAGGAGCCAGTCTGTCTGAGGATCTCTGTTGCTTGAGAGTCAGTGACCCAAAAGTCACTTCCAGGATGTCCATTGAAGATAATCCTGGTTTAAGGGTAACTATAGCTCAAGGGTCAATAATATAACAAAAATGAAGGTGGCACTTTCAGTCTCATTTATCAAAGTTAGCTATCCATTTTACAATCTGTCTGGCTTTCCTTTCCATTATTGCACTCACACCAAAAGGAGTGTAAAAGTGTGTTCAATTAGTACCCCTGAGGTGGGTTAGGATATAAAATGATGTCAGTTATTTTTCTCTAAAATTGTTTTGCTAGCTAGCTTGTGTCCTTTTATAATCCACTGTTCAAAGAGAGCTAAATTCGACCCATTAAAGTGTTACAAAATGTGTTGTTATCGTTACCTTGGCAATACAGTTCACGGAGAGCCGAGCACACAAATTATACAGACCACATGATTGGTTCCGTTTGTATTGAACTGGCATCCGCCTTTGAATTTGAGAGGCTGATTATCTAAAACACATCAGTCCACTGGATAGCATTAGTGCCAGAGAAATTCCAGTTCATGACTTCAACATGAGAGAATCAAACCACCTCCACTCCCTTCCATGGTATGACCATCACTGAATCCTCAAAGTCCTGGAGGTCAACATTGACTAGACATTTAACAAGATCAGCCATGTAAATACTATGACTAAAAGAGAAGATCATTTTGTGGCAGTAATTCACCTCCTGGCATCTCAAAACCTTTCCACCATCTACAAGGCACAAGCCAGGAGTGTGGTTGAATACTCTCCAATTGCCTGAATGAGTGCAGCTCCAACAATGCTCTAGAAGCTCAACGCCAACTATGCCCACTCAATTGGCACCCCGTCCACCACGTTAAACATTCACTTCCTTCACCACCGACGCACAGTGGCAGCAGTGTGTGCCAAATATGGGATGCACTGCAGCAACTCGCCAAGGCTCCTTATGCAGCACCTTCCAAACCTCGACCCCTCGCACCTTAAAGATTAAGGACAGCAAGCATGACCACCACCTGTAGATTGCCCTCCAAGCTATGCACTGTCCTGACTCGGAATGATATTGCCGTCCTTCACTGTCGCTGGCTCAAAATCCTGGAACTCCCACTCTAAGAGCGCTGTGGGTGTACCCACATCACATGGACTGCAGTAGTTCAAGGACACAGCTCACCACCACCTTCTCAATGGCAATTAGGGGTGGGCACAAAATGTTGGTCTTGCCAACGATGCCCACCTAACATGAACAATTTTTTTTAAATATAGAAAAGCAAGGTTCTTTTTGAACCAATCTGTTTGAGAATTTTTTTTAGGTATTTGGGTATGACCCATGGGTTAAAGTCACAGCTCAAGAAATCCTCAGGTGGGGCAGTTTCCTTGCAAGATCTCAGGAGGAGAAACCTACAACAATTTTAGAACTGATTCTATTTTAAATGAAACTTCAGGATACTCTTCACTGCTTTTGAAGATGAAAATGATGTCTAATAGCAAAAAGAGGTAGACGAGCAATTACCAAAAACAGATCTGAATGTAAGCGACACCTTCAGGGCTTGAATATGTCGTTCAAAGCTTTGGCGAGTTTGTATTAACCCAGCGTTTTTCAAAGTGGGGGTCGCGACCCGCAGGTGGGTCGCGGGATGATGTGAAATGGGTCGCTAAACGGTCTTCAAAAATGATCCCGAGGATAGCCTGACCTTGGGCGAATTTCTCCCCTACCCGGCGGGGCGGGGGGTCCCGGCGTAGCGGAGTGGCGCCAACCACTCCGGCGTCGGGCCTCCCCAAAGGTGAGGAATTCTCCGCACCTTTAGGGTCTAGGCCCGCGACGGAGTGGCTCCCGCTCTGCCGACTGGCGGCAAAACTGGTGCCAACGGCCTTTGGCGCCAAGCCGCCCGGCGTCAGGGCTGGCCGAAAGGCCTTTGCCGGTCAGCGTGAGTCTGTGCATGCGCCGGAGCGTCAGCAGCTGCCGACGTCACCACCGGCGCATGCGCGGTGGAGGGGGTGTCTTCCGCCTCCGCCATGGTGGAGGTCGTGGCGGTGGCGGAAGAAAAAGAGTGCCCCCACGGCACTGGCCCGCCCGCCAATCGGTGGGCCCCGATCGCGGGCCCGGCCACCGTGGGGGCATCCCCCGGGGTCCGATCACCCCGCGCCCCCCCCCCCCCCGGGGGCCCGTTCGCGCCGCCAATCCCACCGGCACAGAGGTGGTTTAAACCACGTCGGCGGGAGAGGCCTGACAGCGGTGGGATCTCGGGCCATCGCGGGCCGGAGAATCGCCGCGGGGGGCACGCCGATCGGCGGGACGCGATTCCCGCTCCCGCCAATTCCCGGGTGGTGGGGAATTCCGGCCACGGTGGAGACAAGATTCACGCCGGCCCCGGGCGATTCCCCGACCCTGCAGGGGGGGTCGGAGAATTCTGCCCCTTGTTTCCAATTTTCTCCCTGGGTGAATCCTGGCTGCAGTACAGTCTGTGGCCACATGAGGCTGATGTAGAGGCCGGTGCCATGGCCTTTCTGCCTCCTTGGGTCACTCTTATCGTCACTGCCACCGACACAGCCTCCAGCAGCCACTCTCGTTTCTGAAGCTGATAGGCAGCAGGTTAGTCAGCACCTGCACCTACAGCCAAAGAGTTTGAAAGAAAAAAAATCAATTATCTTTAAATTTATTTCCTGCAAATACTCCTCCTGCGCAGAGTTAGTTTCCAGTAGTGCTTCGCACTCTTTTAGTCCCACCCAAAACCAAGTGACTGCTGACTGGAATATGTCTCCACAAGTTCCTCAGTCAGTAACTCATAGTTGGAGTATTATATGCAGGATTTCACAGATAATTCGTGTGTAGTCTGTGGGGATCTCCCCACCTATCAATTGGTCCATTGTCACAAAGCTGATTTATGTTTGTCCCATTCTGAACTCGGCTCAGGGGTGACGGGTGTGGGTTTGGGAACTCCATCCATCCCAGTCAGGGGGGAAATGCACCTGTTCAAGTACAGCTCCCACAAAGAGACCGACTTCAGGGTTAACATTTTGAATCGGATGCATGTTTAATATCTGCCACTGTTACCATTGTCAATTAATCTTGAATATCTGTTACCATTAATATTGTCAGTGTTGTTTCAATTTCTGTCACAATTAATCTTGTTGAGGTCTGTTGAGTTTCAGTTTCTCCTAACCTTGTCAATGAGACCTATGTTTAAAGTTGTGCTGTGTGTGACACAAAGGGTTTGATGTACATTTTAAATGGGGTGGCGCCCCCCCCCGCTCACTTTCTGAGATCAGTCGCTCTCTCAGTGAGACTGACTTTGCGATCAATGGTGAGTCTCCGTCCTTCCCCATCAGCCCAAAATCCAGGCGTGCTTCCAAGAAATTCCTCATTCCCCCTTCAAACGCCTCAGGACTCTGCGATCAAAAAACTCGCACACTGACAGAAAATATAGAAATAGAAAATATATTTGTATTTACATTTTTGTATATTTAATAAGACAGAAGTGATCATTCAGAACAATGAATGTGATGTTTGAAGAAGTAACCATGGAGAATCTATTGTGAACATGGCGTGGGTCGCGGGAGGCGGCCATTTTGTAAAAATGGGTCGCCGGAAAAGAAGTTTGGAAAACACTGTATTAACCCATGAAATGATCTGAAAAATGAGTGCTGAAATAAACTTTCTACCATCTAAGATAGTTTAAAAAGGATGTCCAAGTTGTGTTGTTGCGGGAAAAAGAGGTACTGGTGGATAGAGTGATTTCACTGTACCTCCACATAAATGTAATCACCCTAGTTTAAAATCGACCACAAAGTGAATCAATTTTAAACAAAGTCAGGAATCACTATGACATGGTGTAAGAACAGTGATAGGTCTAAAACAATAACTTATATTAATGTAGTGCCTTTAATGTGGTAAAATTAGTAAAATATCACAGGGCCTTTATAACATAGAAACACAGAAAATAGAAGCAGGAAGAGGCCATTCGGCCCTTCCAGCCTGCTCTGCCATTCATTATGCATGGCTGATCATCAAGTTCAATACACCTGATCCTGCCTTCCTCCTCATATCCCTCGATCCCTTTAGCCCCAAGAGCTATAATTCCTTCTTGAAATTGCACAATGTTTTGGCATCAACTACTTTCTGTGGTAGTGAATTCCACAGATTCACCACTCTCTGGCTGAAGAAATTTCTCCTCACCTCAATCCTAAAAGGTTTATCCCTTATCCTCAACAGATGACCCTATGACTCTCCCACCATCGGGAGCATTCTTTCTGAACATATCCTGTCTAATCCTGTTAGAATTTGTAAGTTTCTATGAGATTCCCTCTCACCCTTCCAAACACCAATGAATATAGTATTGAACGATTTAGTCTCTCCTCATGAGAGTCTTGCCATACCAGGAATCAGCCTGGTAAACCTTCGCTGCACTCTCTCCATAGCAAGAACCTCCTTCCTCAGATAAGGACACCAAAACTGCACACAATACTTCAGGTTTGGCCTCACCAATGCCCTTTACAATTGCAGTAAAACATCTCTATTCCTGTACTCAAATGAAGATCAACATATCATTTGCCTTCTTTACTGCCTGCTGTACCTGCGCGCTTACTTTCAGCGACTGATGCACGAGGACACCAAGATGTCGCTGAGCATCCACCTCTCTCAATTTACACCCATTCAAATAATAATCTGCCTTCCTATTTTTGCTACCGAAGTGGATAACCTCACATTTATCCACATTATACTGTATCTGCCATGCATATGCCCACTCACTCAGCCTGTCCAAATCCCACTGAAGCATCTCTGCATCCTCCTCACAGCTCACCCTCCCACCGAACTTTGTATCATCTTCAAATTTGAAGACAATAGATATAGTTCCCTCATCCAAATCATTAATAGATAATGTGAACAGTTGGGGTCCGAGCACAGATCCCTGCGGTACCCCACGATTTACTGCCTGCCAATCAGAAAAAGACCCAATTATTCCAACCTTCTGCTTCCTGTCTGCTAACCAGCTTTCTATCCATCTCAAGACACTGCGCGTAATGCGCTTTAACTTTCCATATTAATATGCTATGTGAGACCTTGTCGAAAGCCTTCTGAAAGTCTAAATAAACCACATCCAGCGGTTCTTCCTGGTCAACTCTACTAGTTACAACTTCAAAGAATTCTGATAGATTTGTCAAGCATGATTTTTCTTTTGTAAATCCATGTTGACTTTGTCTGATTATACCACTGCTTTCCAAATGCTGTGCGATGAAATCCTCGACAACGGACTCCAGCAACTTCCCTACTACCAACGTTAGGCTCACTGATCTATAATTCCCTGTTTTCTCACTACCACACTTTTGGAA
This sequence comes from Scyliorhinus canicula, assembly GCF_902713615.1. Taxonomy (NCBI): domain Eukaryota; kingdom Metazoa; phylum Chordata; class Chondrichthyes; order Carcharhiniformes; family Scyliorhinidae; genus Scyliorhinus; species Scyliorhinus canicula. The sequence goes on from NC_052157.1 coordinate 19,850,623, forward strand.
TAGCAGGGTTACATTTGCTACTCTCCAATCTGTAGGAACAGAGTCCAGAGTCCAAAAAACTTGGGGCGAGATTCTCCGCAAATGCGGAGAATCGTAAAGGCTGCCGTGGGACAGGCCGTGATCCACGGCAGCCTTCACGCCCACTTCCGGGGCCGATTCTCCCCCCCGGGCGGGGCTAGGAGCATGGCCCCGTGCGTCAAGGCCACATGCCAAGCGTCACGCCGGCTGACGCGGCCGATGACGTCAGCCGCGCATGCGCAGGTTGGACAACACCAACCCACGCATGCGTAGTTGCCGTCTTTTCCCTCAGCCGCCCCGCACAACGTGGCGGCTCAATCTTGCAGGGCGGCGGAGGGAAAAGAGTGCGTCCGTTACGGATGCATGGCCCGCGATTGGTGGGAACCGATTCTGGGCCAATGCCCCCCTTAGCACGGCTGTGGTACTGCCGTGCCAATTGGGCCCACAGATGCCCAATTGATCACCAATGAATCTAGTATTTCGAGGGCCATTCCCTGAAGTATTCTGGGATGAAGATTATCAGGCCTTGGAGATTTTTCAGCCTTCAATCCCATTAATTTCTTCAAAACCATTTCTTTACTAATACTAATTTCCTTCATAAAGATCATTACTGCAGATGCTGGAATCTGAAACGAAAGGGAAAATGCTGGAAAATCTCAGCAAGTCTGGCAGCATCTGTAGGGAGAGAAAAGAGCAAACGTTTCGAGTCCGATGACTCTGACAAACAGTCATCGGACTCGAAACGTTAGCTCTTTTCTCTCCCTAATTCCCTTCAGCTCCTCACTAAAACTTGTGTTTTCTCAGAACTTCCAGTAATTATTTATGTCCTCCTTTGTGAAGAAAGAAGCAAATTACGAATTTAGTTCCTCAGCCATTTCTTTGTTCCCTGTTGTGAATTCCCCCTGTTTCTGAATGCATGGGGCCAACATTCGTTTTTATCAATAAGGAATGTTATTGAAGAAAATTTGGCACTGAGCCACATTAGGAGATATTAGAGCAGAAGGTATGCTTTTAAGCTGCATTCTTAAGGAGGAGAGAGTTGTGGAGGCGTTGGCGAGGTTGACAGAGGGGAATTCAGGGATTCGGGCCTGGGTAGCTGAGGGCATGGCTGCCAATGATGGAATGATTCAAGAGGCCAGGAGCGGGTACAGCTATACAACTCAAAAGTGTTTCAGGGCTGGAGAAAGTTAGAGATCAGGGTCTTGTTCTCTTTTGTCAACAATTTCACCTGGTGCTGGAGGGTTCTAGATGAGTCTGTGGCACTCTAGCACTTTCTTTGAAGAGTGCCATTGTGCATAAAGCGAAAACTGAGATATTCTCAGATGAACCTATTTTCGGAGGCTCTGAGAATAAACACCCTAAGGTGACTCGAGTGTGAAAGGTATCTCATACAGGAAGTTTGGACTCCTTACTTTCGACCCTTGGTTGCCACTAAATGTCAATGGGGGTATAAATTAACACGTGGGTTTCAGGCGCAGAACAGGAGTAAACCACACCAAGTGGGTCAACCTGCGTCCAATCTGCCGAAGGCATTGATCTCACTGCTAAATTTGGGGGTGATTGTTTTTTTTAAGGATCTAAGTATAGAATTGTTGACAACACTTCCAAAGGCTTTGCCGAATCAGCACTTATTTTAATCTTTGCAACGTTTACTTTGGTAACAGAATTCCCACACAAAACACGGGGCCCCGCAGGGTGTATGTGTGGGCAGGAGACCCGTGCTGCGGCCTAGTGGCCTCATTTCATGGCTGTCACACTGGAGATGGAGCTGCAGAGTGAGGGGGTGGAAAGGATGGTGAGCCTAGTTGTCGCTCCAGGGCACCATCGTAGGGGACAGAATGGCAGCCGCCCTGGAGGGAGGCAGCGGAAGACAACATGTGGGCACGGCTGGTCAGCACATGTGAGCTGCAGGTGTCCTTGCCATGAAGGAAATGTGCTGCACCTATCTAGCGGTCTAGGGACCTGCAGCTTGTTGATTTATACAGGAGCCTCTCTGCATGTGAATATCAGTGTGGGAGTAACTGCTGCCCGAACAATGGTGCAGCACCACATTGGCCCGGATTTGCATTGGGAAATCCATTGCCCCAATACGATCGGTGCATTAAGAAAATGGCACAAAGTTCCCTGACTAATCGACTGAAAAGAGGAAAGACAAAGCAAAGCAAGATGCGTGTTCAGAAACAATCTAAAAACGCTCTTGGGACAAACGTGCACAAACATAAAGCCCAGCCAGAATATAACAGAATCCCCACAGTGCAGAAGGAGGCCAATCGGTCTATCAGGTCTATACTGACCCTCCGAAAGAACTACCCAACCAAGACGCACACCCTCCCCTTCGTCCAATTCCCCCTAACCCAGTCCTAAATGCGCAACTAAAGGGCAATTTATCATGGTCAGTCCACCGAACATACACATCTTGAAATGAAGTGAAATGAAATGAAAATCGCTTCCTGTCACAAGTCGGCTTCAAATGAAGTTACTGTGAAAAGCCCCTATTTGGACTGTGGGAGGAAACCGGAGGATACCCACGCAGTCACGGGGAGAACGTGCAGACTCCGCACAAACAGTGACCCAAGGTCGTAATTGACCCCGCGTCCTTAGTGATGTGAGGCAGCAGTGCTAACCACTGTGCTGCCATGCTGCCCTCTGACCGAGTGATATATCCCATAAATATTACAGGGATATAAGAAATAGGATCAGTATCAGACTGCCTGCTCCACTATTCTCAAAGAATGGGTGTCCTCAACCGCATCTCTTTCTGTCCAACCCAACATCCCTTGATTTCCTTAGAGCCCCAAAGAGTGACCACCCTCACCCTCTTACATACTCGGGAACTATTCATGTGTAACCGTCTGAGTGAAGAACTTTGTCTTCACCTGAGCCTTAAACAATAGGCCTCTTGTCCTGAGAATGCTTCCCAGGTCCTCCAGCCAAGAGAAACTGCCTCACAGCACCCACCCTCTCAAAACCTTGTATGTTTCATTGAGATCACAGAATAATACAGCACAGAAGCCGCCCTTCAGCCCATCGCGTCTGCACCGGTGCAGAAAAACACACCACCCCTCATTCTTCTCAACTCCTGAGATACAGGCCAATTCCACTCAATCGGTCCTCATAGGACAACCCCCCTCATCCCAGTAATCAACCCGCTCTGAAACCCGTATATCCCGACAGAGACCAAAACTGTACACAGCGCTCCACACGTGGCCTCATCAAACACAGTACAACTGCAGCACGACTTCCTTACACATGTATTCCAAACCCCTTCCAATCATGGCTAACAAATCATTTGTTTTCCCAGTTGTTTGCTGCACCTGCCTGTTGACTTTCTGCGGTTTGTGTACAAGGACAACCCAAACCCCTCTAAACATGTAATAACATTTAAACCTGTCCGCATCTCTTTGTAATCCAAAGGCCCCAGGCTAACAATCTGGCTGCACAAGTGCAAATCCCACCACGGCAGCTGGGGGAATTCAAATTCAATAAATCTGGAAGCAGAAACTAGTCCACGGCGACCTTTGATTGCGGCAAAAACCCATCTGGTTCACCAATGCCCACTTGGGAAGGAAATCTGTTATTCTCAGAATCATTACAGTGCAGAAGGAGGCCATTCGGGCCATCGAGTCCGCACCGACTCTCTGAAAGAGCATCCTTACAGAGTCCCACTCCCCTGCCTTATCCCCGTCAACTTGCACGTTCTCTCTTTTCAGGTAGCAATCCTGTTCCCTTTCGAATATCTCGATCAAACCTGCCTCCACCACCTCAAATATCTCGATCAAACCGGCCTCCACCACCCTCTCAGCGAAATTGAAATTGTGCGCACATCAAAGGCTAATTTTAACATAGTAAGAAGTCTTACAACACCAGGTTAAAGCCCAACATGTTTGTTTCACACACTAGCTTTCGGAGCACTGCTCCTTCCTCAGGTGAGGAAGGAGCTGCGCTCCGAAAGCTAGTGTTTGAAACAAACATGGACTTTAACCTGGTGTCGTAAGACTTCTTACTGTGCTCCCCCCAGTCCAGCGCCGACATCTCCACATCATAATTTTAACATAGTTGACCACAGATTAGTGGATACTTCTAGTGTTAGGACAAAGCCCTCTGAAGAAACCTAGTGGAAAATAATCTGACATAATTGGCCTGGACCATTTTTTAATTGGTTAAGTTTGTTTATGATTTGTTTAATAATAATCGTTATTATTGTCACAAGTAGGCTTACATTAACACTGCAATGAAGTTACTGTGAAAATCCCCTCGGCGCCACACCCCGGCGCCTGTTCGGGCACACTGAGGGAGAATTCAGAATGTCCTATTCACTTAACAAGCACGTCTTTTGGGGCTTGTGTGAGGAAACCGGAGCACCCGGAGAAAACCCACGTAGACATGGGGAGAACGTGCAGACTCCGCACAGACAGTGACCCAAGTGGGACCTTGGTGCTGTGAAGCAACAGTGCTGACCACTGTGCTCGCATGCCGCTCAAGGTGGCATGGTGGTATTGCCGCTGGACTAGTAACCCCGACACCCAGGATAATAATCTGGGAACCCTGGTTCGAATCCCACCATGGCAGGTGATGAAATTTAAACTCAATACAATATCTGGACTTAAAAGTCCAGTGATGACCGTGAAGCGATGGTCGTAAAAACACTAATGGTTTACTAATGTCCTTTAGGGAAGGAAATCTGCCTTCGTTACCTGGTCTGGCCGATATGCGACTCCAGACCCACAACAATGTGGTTGACTCTTAACCCCCCCCCTCAAGGGGCAATTAGGGATGGGTAATAAATGCTGTCCCAGCCACCACATCCCATGAACAAATAAAAAATAGGTCCGTTAATTAAGTGAGAAGCGACAGAAGTCTGACTCTATTGCGTTTTGCCTAGCTGCCAGAGCGTTTCTTCTCCCCCCTTGCTCAGCTGCTATGTTTTGAGAAATGGCCAAATGGTTCCAGCAAACTGAAATTATCATGTAACATTTCTGAGCGAAGATCAAACATCACTAACGTTTAGATTTATGCTCTTTAACCACAATCAAGGAGAAAGCTCCCCGCCACAAGAACCTACGGCACCCAGTGTTGCAGTTACTGATCACAACCAATTAGTGTTGGCCCCCATTACGCTGGCAGCTTTTTGCAGGAGGAAGAGATCATTTTTGCAAAAGTAGATTTTGGGAAGAATGATTGATTGTTGCTGCCATCATGTGGCTAGATATTGCACTGCATCCATTTGTTCAGGAACCCATCGTTTCGAGTTGTGTTTTTCAAACTTTTTTTCCGGGGACCCATTTTTACCATCCAGCCAACCTTCGGGACCCAACCCAGCCGACCTTCGCGGCCCACGCCGGCCGACCTTCGCGGCCCACGCCGGCCGACCTTCACGGCCCACGCCGGCCGACCTTTGCGGCCCACGCCGGCCGACCTTTGCGGCCTACGCTGGCCGACCAGCGCGACCCACCATTTTCTCCTACCTTGTTTGTTGCAGACAAAAATGGAGGAAACGGTTTTGGGTCCCTTTGGCCCCAATGGTCGCTTTGGCCCCCAGAATTTGAAAAACGAAGTCTGCGAACATATCAAAATAAATGCGGCCGCACTGCACATGCGCGTCCGATGATCGATCCCGCATGCGCAATGCAGCTGAATTTTCTTTATCTGTTCCTGGCCATTTTGAAGGCTGCTCGCAGCCGGCATTATTAAAAGCCGGCTGCTGCGGCTGTTGCGCGCGGATTTGCGCGATCGGGAGCGCCGCGACGGACGGCTCCGCGACCCTCCCGACACCCGCCCGCGACCCATCCACGGGCCATGCCCCTATGTTTGACAATGCCTCGTATAGAGAAGTTAAATCCTCAGTTTCCAACGGTTGAAGAACATTCTTATTCTGGGTTTGTTGGGGTTGTTTGGTACATTTGTGCTCACCAGTCTGATAGGCATTAGGTTCAGGGAATGAAATTCACAGGATTTCAGTACAACTTGCATTTATATATAGCCTTCAGGAACACAGGGGGATGTTTGCGTCGAAGACAGAGGGCGTAATTCCCCCAAGCTTCCACTGACGGGTTCAATGGTGGACGAGGGGCGAGAACTTGGCAGGAGGCCCAAAAATTGGGTTTACTGCAGCAGGAATTTCCCAGGGGATTTTCCACTAGTGCCCACCATGGTGGATCAGGAAGCCCGCTGGGCATGAAATTGATTTGCCTCCCACGAATGGGTAATAGGTGGAGGCCTGACCGGACTCTTCCGCCCACGCCGATTCTCCGTGACACCAGGCTGAAAACACGCCGGTGCGACTCACTTGAACAATGACTGCGGCTGCCTCTGGCGTTCAGGTTGAAACCTGGACTCCAGAACATGACAATCTGGCGCCCAGATACAATGGTGGCTACGCGCCATCAGGCCTACCCCGCCGTGGAATGTGGTGAAAAACCACCAGGTGCATAATTAATGAAGTCAGGGCTGGATGATTTGGAATGTTTTCGCGCCAGCCTCCGTATCGGGGAACACTCTACGATCCCACAGGATCTCCAGATGGGAGAATTCCGCACAGAATCTCCATTGAGGAGTCAAGCAGAGAGGGTGCTCATCATGGGAAAAGGCGCTCAGTGCTGCTGGAAATGAAAAAAATGAAACAAAAATCGCTTATTGTCACAAGTAGGCTTCAAATGAAATTACTGTGAAAAGCCCCTAGTCGCCACTGTTAGGGGAGAGAACATTTTGAGGAACTCCTCAAAAAAGACTCTGTGTTCAACTCAAACAACCTCATCTCCATTCCTCAGTATCCCGTCCAACTCCATCTCAACACTGGTCTAGTCCTGCACGACACCAGCCCAAAGCTCCCTCAGCCCGGACTTCCTCGGTCCGGAGCTTCCTCGGTCCGGGGCTACCTCGGAAATACCACGAACCAGCACTACCTGATCTGGCACCACCTGATTCCAGAGCAACTCAGTCTGGTGCTACCCCAATCTGGCATTATCAAGGTCTGGCGCTACCCCGGTCCAGCACTATCTGGTTTCAAAGCTACACCTGCCTGGCACTATCTCGGTCTGGCGCTACCCCAATCTGGCACTACTCCCGTCCCATGCTACCCCAATGTGACACTATTCCGGTTTGGCATTACCCCAATCTGCCACTACCCCGATCTGGCGCTACCCTGGTCCGGCACTATCTGGTTCCAGAGGTAGACCTGTCCGGCATGTAGTCATCTAAAATGGCAGCCCGCAAAGGACGATGGGAATTGTGGTCAGGTTGGGCACAGACAGAACACAGCTTGTGTCTATTGCAAACAACTTATACAAAAACTCACACCTGCTAGAGGCCACTCACAGGTCATCCCAGGACAATGGGCTCCAGATTGAAACTTACCATTAGTGGCAGACTCGAGAGCGCCTGTTTGCCTTAGTTGGGAGTGCCTACGTGCCTTGAACACCAACGACCATGGCTGACTAGGACCAGCCATCAAGGTACTCGCCCCTAATTGCCCAGGATTGATTAGGGTGATCGAAATCCTATTGATCTATTGGATCCCTACCTGGGACCGCCCAAAAGAGCGCAGAAGATCGAAGCATAAGAAGAACTGCACAACCAACATTCAGTCTCCTTTGGACCGGCTCTGTCTGCCAACTGCAACACACCGACCAGCCAAGTTCAAGGACCCGTGACCTCCACCTGAAGACCATACTCAGGCTCGACGAACCAGCCAACCTCCAGCTGGAAGGGTACCACCATTACACGTGAGAACACCATCTACCAGGTACGTGGTACATACCCGTGTGACTCGGCCAACGTTGTCTACCTCATACGCTGCAGGAAAGGATGTCCCGAAAGGTGGCACATTGGCAAGACCATACAGCCGCTGCGACAACGGACAAACACACATCACGCGACAATCGCCAGGCAGGAATGTTCCCTTCCAGTCAGGGAACACTTCAGCAGTCAAGGGCATTCAGCCTCTGATCTTCGGTTAAGTGTTCTCCAAGGTGGCCTTCAGGATGCACAACAAAGCAGAATCGCCGAGCAGAAACTTATAGCCAAGTTCCGCGCACATAATTGCGGCCTCAACCAGGACCTTGGATTCATGTTGCATTACATTCAACCCCCACCATCTGTCCTGGGCTTGCGAAATCCTACCAACTGTCCTTGCTTGAGACAATTCACACCTCTTTAACCTGTGATTAGCCCTCTCTCCAGTTGCTCCATCTGGACCTGTAGACTTAATTACCTGAAAAGAGTCGCATTCAAAGTATCGTCTGGCATCTTTGACTTTGTCTATATATATGTTTCTGGAACCTACCTCTTCATTCACCTGAGGAAGGAGCAGTGCTCCGAAAGCTAGTGATTCGAAACAAACCTGTTGGACTTTAACCTGGTGTTGTAAGACTTCTTACAACTGTGACTTCAAACTGTGATTATACTAAATGCTTGTGTGGTCATTTGTCTAATACATGGAGCACTTACTGTGGTTATTAATAAAAGTAGAAGTGAACAGGCACTACCTAGGTCTGGCGCAACCCCAATCTGGCAGTACCCCAATCTGGCAGTACCCCAATCTGACAGTACCCCAATCTGGCAGTACCCTGGTCTGGTGACACCCCGGTCTGGTGACACCCCGGTCTGGTGACACCCCGGTCTGGTGATACCCCGGTCTGGTGCTACCCTGGTCCGGTGGTACCTGGCTCCTGAGCTACCCCAGTCCAGAGTTACCCCAGTCTGGTGCAAAGTTGATTCTTTGCTGAAATTCTGAAACATAGTACTGCTGAAATGGCTACAGAACCTCGTCAGGAAAGGGAAGTGCATACTGAGAATCTTGGGAACGCTGTGATCATGACTATATTCAAGAAGGGAGATTTCACTAACTACGGAGGGGTCTGTCTGCTGCCACACAGAAGATCATTTCAAGCATCCTCCTCGATCGCCCACTCACAGTGTATGAGGAACCCCTTCCAGGGTCCGTTTCTGCCACCGAGGGGCACCACAGCCGTGATCTTCACTGCACAGCAAACTCGAGAACAGTTCAGGCACAGCACCAACCACAGCACATGGGCTTTTCCAACCTCATACAAGCCTTTGGGTGAGATTCAGTGAAGGGTTCTGGATGACTGATAAGTGCAACGTGCGATCTGCAGACACTGCCACATGTGGGGCAGGTAGTGCTTGAAGGGTTGAGTAGATGGTTTGATTGGAGATTTGGTCCACACTTTCCAGGATTCAGTGAAGCCGTTGCGCCCGGCACGTAGTCAGGCTCTGTGCCGGGCACCGGGCCGATTGCAAGTCACCCGCAATCTGGATTTCACCCTCGCTGGGTGAGATCCAGATGTAAATATTTATATGAGCCCAATGGCTCACCTAATGGCCAAGCCTCAACAGGACGCCATTTATTACTGGTCCACACAAACGTGGACCAATCAAAACGGCATCTGGGGGCAGGTCTCTCAAGCCATTGGAGATACCCGGGTGTCGGGGACAGAACAGGGTGGCACCCTGGCACTCCTCCTGGCACCTGGGCAACTTGGCACTGCCACCCAGGCATGTCTAAGGTGTTAAACGCGCCTGACAGCAGACTTTGTTTGAAGTCCGCTAAATGGCCCTTTAACTCTGTCAACCACAAAGGCTTTAAGGAATCCCCTGCTCAAATTTGGCTGCCCTCAGGAATTTGTCACCATCATTTACTGACTCCACAATGACATGCAAGCCACGATCCTCACCCATGGAGTTACAACAAGCCCGATCTCAGTGACGAGCAGGGTCAAACAATCACATCTTTCGGGACTTGTGGGAGGAAACCAGAGCACCCGGAGGAAACCCACGCAGACACGGGGAGAATGTGCAGATTCCCCACAGACAGTCACCCAAGCGGGAATTGAAACCGGGTACCTGGAGCTGTGAAGCAACAGTGCTAACCACTTTACCATTGTGCCGCCCCACTGATGTCCAGCTCACTGTGGTCTCTATCTCTAAGCAAGTGAGATTAGGATCTTTCACTAAACACTCAGAAAACCAAGTACCTCTCGCCAACCAGCTCCCAGTGCAAACACCGCCACCTGTCCATTGAGATTAATGGAGAGATCCTGGAAAGTGTGGACCAAATCTCCAATCAAACCATCTACTCAACCCTTCAAGCACTACCTGCCCCACATGTTGCAGTGTCTGCAGATCGCACGTTGCACTTATCAGTCATCCAGAACCCATGAAACCAGAGTGGAAGCAAGGCATCTTCGATCCCGAAGGGCTGCCTAAAAGGAAGAACATGATGTGGAGATGCCGGCGTTGGACTGGGGCGAGCACAGTAAGAAGTCTTCCAACACCAGGTTAAAGTCCAACAGGTTTGTTTCGAATCACTAGCTTTCGGAGCACTGCTCCTTCCTCAGGTGAATGGAGATGTAAGTTCCAGAAACATTTATATGGACAAAGTCAAAGATGCAAGACGATACTTTGAATGCGAGCATTTGCAGGTAATTAAGTCTTTACAGATCCAGAGAGTGGGGTAACCCCAGGTTAAAGAGTTGTGAATTGTCTCAAGCCAGGACAGTTGGTAGGATTTGCAAGCCCAGGCCAGATGGTGGGGGATGAATGGAATGTGACATGAATCCAAGGTCCCGGTTGAGGCCGTACTCAGGTGTGCAGAACTTGGCTATAAGTTTCTGCGCTGCGATTCTGCGTTGTCGCGCGTCCTGAAGGCCGCCTTGGAGAATGCTTACCCGGAGATCAGAGGCTGAATGCCCTCAACTGCTGAAGTGTTCCCCGACTGGAAGAGAGCATTCCTGCCTGGTGATTGTCGCGCGATGTACGTTCGTCCACTGTCGCAGCGTCTGCATGGTCTCGCCAATGTACCACGCTTCGGGACATCCTTTCCTGCAGCGTATGAGGTAGACAACGTTGGCCGAGTTGCATCAGTATGTACCGCGTGCCTGGTGGGTGGTGTTCTCACGTGTAATGCTGGTACCCATGTCGATGATCTGGCATGTCTTGCAGAGATTGCCATGGCAGGGTTGTGGTGTCGTGGTCGCAGTTCTGAAGGCTGGGTAGTTTGCTGCAAACAATGGTTTGTTTAAGGTTGCGCGGTTGTTTGAAGGCAAGTAGTGGGGGTGTGGAGATGACGTTAGCAAGATGTTCATCTTCATCAATGATGTGTTGAAAGCTGTGAAGAAGATGTCGTAGTTTCTCCGCTCCGGGAAAGTACTGGACGACGAAGGGTACTCTGTCGGTTGTGTCCTGTGTTTGTCTTCTGAGGAAGTCAGTGCAGTCTTTTGCTGTGGCGCGTTGGAACTGTCGATTGATGAGTCGAGCGCCATATCCCACTCCAGCAACACCAAGTGACTGTTTACATAATAGGCAAAGTCCTTTGTTAGAGTGGCAAAGGAATTATTCATGTGTATAGGATTCCATAGAATCCCTGCAGAGCAGAAGGAGGCCATTCAGCCCACTGACCTTCCTCCGAAAGAGCATCCTACCTATTATTCATGGGATGCGCGAATAATTCAGGATTTGGGATTCATGCAATGCAGGAATTAATCATTTTGTGCAAGATTCATATAATGTAGCATTTACTCATAGGAGGTACCATAGATGGTACACATAAAGGGCAGCACGGTAGCACAAGTGGATAGCACTCTGGCTCCACAGCGCCAGGGTCCCAGGTTCGATTTCCCGCTGGGTCGCTGTCTGTGCGGAGTCTGCACGTTCTCCCCATGTCTGTGTGGGTTTCCTCCGGGTTCTCCGGTTTTCTCCCACAGTCCAAAGACATGCAGGTTAGGTGGATTGGCCATGATAAATTGCCATTAATGACCAAAAAGGTTAGGAGGGGTTATTGGGTTACGGGGATAGGGTGGAAGTGTGGGCTTAAGTGGGTCAGTGCAGACTCGATGGGCCGAATGGCCTCCTTCTGCACTCTATGTTCTATTCTATGTACACGTGGTTCGACATTCCCAGGACACCAAATTCAAGCATTACAGCAGCAACAACAATAACTTGTATTTATTTGAGGGCATAAGAAATAGGAACAGGAGTAGTCCATTCAGCCCTTCGAGCCAGCCCTGTCATGTAATAAGATCATGGCTGATCCAACACTCACTAAGTCCACTTCCCTGCCTTATCTCAATAACTCCAAATTAAAAACCTATTGATCTCAGCCTTGAAAACGTTCGAGGACTCGCTCCACAGCTTCCTGGAGTAAGGAATTCCAAAAATTCCCAACTCTTTGAGGGAAACAATTCTTCCTCAAATCCATTTAAAATGAACGCTCCCTTCTTCTGTGACTGTGCCCTCTGGTCTTACACTTTCCCATGAGTGGAAACATCCTCCCAACATTTCCCCACTGCAACCAGCTAAAAATCTTATCATGTTTCAATTGCATCACCTCACATTCTTCTGAACTCCACAGAGCACAGACTTAACCTGTCCCTCCATACCCTGGATCATCCTAGTAAACCTCCTCTGCACTGCCGCCAATGATAATATAACTTTCCTTAAACCGTAGAATCTCTACATTGCAGAAGGAGCCATTTGGCCCATCGAATCTGCACCAACCCTGCGAAAGAACACCCTGGCTCAGCTCCACCCCTGGCCTATCCCTGTAACACCACCTAAATGTTTTGGGCACTAAGGGGCAATTTGGCGCGGCCAATCCACCTAACCTGCACATCTTCGGGCTGTGAGAGGAAACCGGAGCACCCTGAGGGAATCCACGCAGACACGGGGAGAAAGTGCAAACTCCACACAGACAGCCACCCAAGGCCGGAATCGAACCCATGTTCCTGACGCTGCGAGGCAGCAGTGCTAACCACTGTGCCACAGCAGACTACAGCTATATAGCGCCTTTAATGTAATAATGATGTCATAAAATGTTCCACGATGCTTCACAGAGGCATATAAAACAATATATTATTCTTAGCCGCAAAAGGAGATGCTGAGCCAGATGACCAAGTGCTTGGTGATCGAAATAAGTTTTAAGGAACATATTAAAGGAGATAAAATGCAGAGAGGTTTAGGGGTGGAATTTCAAAACTTTGGGCCCAGACAGCTGGAGGGATGGCCAGAAATGGTGGAGGAATTAAAATTGGAGAACAACAGATTTTTGCGGGGGGGGGAGAGAAATATTCTTATGATACAAGAATTAAGGACATGGAAAAAAAAAGAAAAAAAAATGAAATCAAAATCACTTATTGTCACAAGTAGGCTTCAAATGAAGTTATTGTGAAAAGCCCCTAGTCGCCTCATTCCGGCGCCTGTTCGGGGAGGCTGGTACGGGAATTGAACCGTGCTGCTGGCCTGCCTAGGTCTGCTTTAAAAGGTTTATTTAGCTTTATTTAGCCCTGTGCTAAACCAGTGACACATGGTGTCACATGGGTACAATGAATATTCATAGGCCAGAATTTTCCAGTTCTCTGTCAGAGGCATCTTCAAGTCCTGCCGAGATCAACGGAAACTGAAATGACTCGTCGCATTTTGAGGCCCCGCCCCCGCCACGGAGTTTCCGGAAAATCTCGCCCATGGAGTGAGCATTCAAATGGGTGCTTACAACATTCAAGCATCAGTGGTAGGTTACGGGATTCAAGCAACACTTGAAAAGTACAAGAAATATTCAACAGGAATCATTTGTGAAGTACACAGTTCAGATGGTACAAGAATTATTCAATTGATACATGAATTATTCAATTAGAGAACGGTTTCGGGGGCATAGAATTATCAAAAGCATATGGTACCACCATTTACTAAATATCAAGTTGAACTGACAGCATGAAAACGAAAACCATCGCTAAATACTGACATTAATTAATTGGACTCGTGCAGAGGCACCAGCTCTAGCTAAATTACAGCCGCACTTTGTGAAGATCTTAATTATGGGGAGGTGAGCTTGTCCTTCTGCTTTAGGTTTCCAGTATTTTTTTCTTTCTACATCAGTGAAACCTTACGTTGGTGTCACTGTTCCGATCACTAATGCTGGCCCAACTTCATAAAAACTTTAACTGAGTTTTTCTAAGGATTAAATTATTGTACAGCAGGCAGTAAGTAGCGTTATTACTCTGTGTGGTCTGAGCCGTGGCCTAATTGGTCACACACTTGCCACTGAATGGCAAGGTACGGTTCAATCCCCCTGCCAGGGCTTGGTCACAAAGATGAACGTTGACACGCCAACGCAGCATTCAGAAGCCGCGATTTCCGCCTCCCCGCTCCCCCTCAACTCTCCACCCCGAGCCCACACCTCCACCCTTGCGGCTGGTTAAACCACGCCAGAGGTTAGAAGTTTAGCTAAAATAAAAGCAAATTACTGCGGATGCTGGAATCAGAAACATAAGAGAAAATGCTGGAAAATCTCAGCAGGTCTGGCAGCCTCTGTAGGGAGAGAAAAGAGCTAGCGTTTCGAGTCCGATGACTCTTTGTCGAAGCTAACAGACAGAGAAAGTGGGAAATATTTATACTGTGGAGTGAGAATGAAAGATGAGTCATAGCCACAGAAACCCAGGGAAACCGGGTGCTAATGGCCACAGAAACCCAGGGGAAAGAGTGTTAATGGCCGTCCCCAGAGAGGACAAAAGATATGAAAGGTCAAACAGCAGGGAAACTAACATCAGAGGATGAACTGTAGATGTGGGGGGAGGGGAAGGGGGAAGCAAAGAGGAGAAAGGTGAAGAAAAGGTGGATAAGATTGGGGGGGTGATTAAATATAAACTAAGAAAGAAAGAAATGGTAGAAGACAGTTAAAATGAAATGGGATGAAAACAAATGGGTCGAGGTGGGGTAGAGCTGATCATCTAAAGTTGTTCAATTCGATGTTCAGGCTGGAAGGTTGCTGCGTAGGAGCTCTACAAAATGATTCACAAAGTCTTGAAGCCACATCGTCAGGGTGGCATCATACTGTTGTTCAATGTGTCCGCATCAAGGCGAGGGCTCCATGTTGTGTGTGATATAGCTAATGGCAGCTCATCAAGAGTGTATTGGCGCATTCACTGAATGCCTCCCCAGTTACCCGTAGAGGTAAGATTAATGCTCAGGAGGATACGGGTTCAAATCGCACAGTGGCAGCTGGTGGAATTTTAATTCAATTCTTTAAAATCTGGAGTTGAAAACTAGTCGCATGTAACTCCCACCGAATGTAGCAAAAGCCCACCTGGTTCTCTAATGTCCTTGAGGGGAGGAAATCTGCCATCCTTACCTGGTCTGACCTACATTTATCTCCAGACCCACAGCAATGTGGTTGACTCTTAACTCTCCTCTGAAGTGGCAGCATGTTGGCACCGTGGTTAGCATTGCTGCCTCACAGCGCCAGGGACCCGGGTTCAATTCCGGCCTTGGGTGACCGTGTGGAGTTTGCATTTTCTCCCCGTGTCTGTGTTCCCTCCGGGGACTCCAGTTTTTTCCCCACAGGTTAGGTGGATTGGACCTGCTAAAATTGCCCTTAGAGTCATGGGATGTACAGGATAGGAGGAGTTACAGGGCTAGGGTGACGGGGTGGGCCTAGCTGGGGTGCTCTTTTGGAGAGTCGATGCAGACGAGGGCTAAATGGCCTCGTTCTGCATTGTAGGGATTCTATGATTCAATTTCAAGGGCAATTAGGGATGGGAACAAATTCTGGCCCGGGCTGCAACGGCCACATCCTCTGAAAGGGTAAATGATGAATAAACTGTTTATCACGCATGTTAATAAGTATGTTACTTGGACGACAACGCAGTGGCACAGCGGTTAGCACTGCTGCCTCACGGCGCTGAGGACCCGGGTTCGATCCCGGTCCCAGGTCACTGTCCATGTGGAGTTTGCACATTCTCCCCGTGCCTGCAGGGGTCTCACCCCCACAACCCAACCCAAATATGTGCAGGGTTAGGTGGTTTGGCCACAATAAATTGTTCCTTAATTGGACATTTTTTTAAAGGTACGTTGCTTGGGGAAAATTTCCACGGCAACCAGGGACTTGTAAACACGAGCATTTGTTCTATTCAAGACTGCCATCTGCTGCAGGTCCATGAAGGGATTGATACTGTGAGTGTGGGTCTTCATGCTCCACAACAGAGAAGTGCCTCTTATGTGAATGGCCATATTGTGTTCAAAGATCAGCATTAGATCCTGCAAGAGTTAACTCGTGGCACACGTGATCCCTTCATTTTGAGCATTAGACAGCCACTCCAGTTGTTTCTTGGACAACTGGCAAACTGAAGGGTCTGTTTTCGAGGGAACCAAGGAAACCTCCTGTTGCTGAGGCTTGCTGGTGGCTCTTCTGAAGGGTCTTCAAAACAGCAGCAAGAACGAGCGACAGGAAGCCATTCCGCGAACACAGGAAAGAATACCGAAACTGCGCTTCTGAGGACGGGCTCAGTCTCAAGCCAACATATTCCATCAATCCGCCAAGGTGTTCAGGCTGACTGTCTTGTGCTGCATTCTGTACAACTGAACAATTAACAGGGACAGAGGTTCTGAGAAGCAATGCAAGAGTGCCCAGGAGAGAATGTACTCGGAGTTGGCGAGGAACGAGACGGGAAAGAGTAGATCGCATTTTTAAAACACCTCATCACATTGCTGTCAAACAATCTAAAGCACTCCATGTACCACAAAACTTGAATTTATTTGGTGCCCTTAACAGCGTAGAATATTCCGAGATGCTTCATCGGGGAGTTATTGATGTGCCATCAATTGTAACAAAGATGAGTTGTGGAACAAAACAATGCCTTTGATAAGCTAAACGAGAACCTGCTGGCAACTGATCCCGAACTGGGGCAGGGCCAGAGGTCAGCCACCTTTATACAGAGCCTGAGGGGAGGAGCCACAGGCGGAGCCAGCAGAGTCAACAAACAATATATACAATACCGTAACAGTGGTTTACTACAATATATATAACACAGTGACAGTGGTTTACCACAATATATATAATACAGTAACAGTGAGTTATCAAGCAAATTTTTTACAGAGCAAAGTAAAAACATATTAACTTAGGCGATAAAAAGCTTTTTTAAGATAAGTTTTCAACATAAGATGTAGGTGTCCCCAGCAAGAACCGCACTTGCTTCCCACCCCTACTTGCCCTTGAAACCGACTGACTTG
This sequence comes from Scyliorhinus canicula, assembly GCF_902713615.1. Lineage (NCBI taxonomy): Eukaryota > Metazoa > Chordata > Chondrichthyes > Carcharhiniformes > Scyliorhinidae > Scyliorhinus > Scyliorhinus canicula. The sequence continues at coordinate 19,867,657 of NC_052157.1, forward strand.
CCATTTCCGAGGGCACCATATTGCTGAGGGTCTGGAGTCACAGGTAGGCCAGACAAGGTAAAGATGCCAGATTTCCTTCCCTAAAGGGCATTCTTGAACCAGATGGGGTTTTATGGCAATCAATACTGTTGTTTAAGTGTATCTTCATACCCGCATTGTTTTTACCCTTTGGGGAATATTGGGGGGAGTGGTGGAAAATTCCTGAGTTGATTATCAGCCCGTTGAACCACACTGAACATTCCTTCCATTGCCAACAAGTCCTGGCATTGGACTTGAACCCGTAGCTTCTGGTTTAGAGTCAAGGATGCCACCCAGCGGGCCACAGGACCTCCATAAATCAATATTGTCATAGTCACTGTTACTGATGATTGGCTTTCGATTCCAGATTCTTTCTTTAAATTGAGGGGTATATACACCTGTTTCACAGAGGCTTATTACCTGGCCTCTGAATTACTAGGCCCAGTGATGTTGCCACTACAATATCATCTCCTCTCTGGTCTAATAGGTAGGATATAAGGAGAATCTTAAAGCAAGCGAGGTCATCGAGAGGTGGAGAAGATTCCAGAGTTCACGGCCGAGGTAGTCGAAAGCACAGCTGCCAACGGTAGCTCGATGGAAACTGAAGAATGCACAAGAGGCCAGAATTGGTGGAGTGCTGAGCTTTGTGATTTCTCGGGCTGGAGGCGGTAATGGGGTGAAGCCATGGAGGGATTTGAAAACAAAGAGACAAATTCTAAAAGCAGTGACAGCTGTGGTAGAACCAAAGAACCATAGAATTCCTACAGTGCAGAAGGAAGCCCTTCAGCCCATCGGGTCTGTGGCGACCCTTTGAAAGAGCACCCTGCCAAGGTCCGCTCTCCCACCCTATCTCCGTAACCCCACCTAACCTGCATTTCTTTGGACTTTGTGAGCAGTAAGTGTGACTCTGAGCACAAAATGTGAGCAGAAAGGGGGGCCCCAACTGTCTTGTTATGCTCTAGGTGTAGGATAAGCGGCGTCCTTGTGGTGCACTTGACAAAGGAAGGATCAGACGTAGAGATAACTTCAACATGTTTATTAAACTATATACACCTCTATAACTTGGGTTCGACACTACGGTTAATCCTACTATAGCTACTCAGACTGACTAACCAGACTGCTACAATCCACGTGGTGGGAGTGATATCAAATCAACCCTGTGTCTCTACTCACTGACTGTCTCCACTGGAAAGAGGCAGATCATGTGTGTGGTGTCCTTTATATATGAGTTGGTGTAATGCCCTCCTGTGGTCGTGTCACCTCTGTGTGTATCGTGAATGCCCATTGGTCGTGTCCTATCTACCTGATCCATTGGTTGAGTGTGTGTGTGTTGTCTCTGGTGCTCCCTCTAGTGTCTAGCTAGTCTACATGTATTTACATTAACCCCTTGTGTATTTACAGTGATGCACATCACCACACCAACTAGAGGGTGACCAAGAAAGGTGGGGAAAATAAGGAACCCATCCAGTCCTTCAAAATGCTTCGCAAGGTTAGAGATTATAATTGGATCAATAAGATTCTGCGATTCAAAATAGTTACAAATGTTGACACACAGCAGAGTAGGGCTTTGTTATTCCAAGCTCAGGCCTAATGGTTAAATTACTGAATTAATTATGGAGTTGATGTGTTTGCCTTTGAAGTAACAGCAATTCAGGATCACTGAGACCTGGACCACTGATTGCTGAGGGCACCTTAACATTTGTAACTGTAAGATAAAGAAATTAAATTAATTTGAATTCTGTTTAAAGAAGGAAGAATTTCTTAATGGTCTGTGAAAAGCAATCAACATTTCCTTTGCCTGAAACCTGATTTTTCCGCTCTCTAAATTAAAGGCAAAGAGATAGTCACAGATTACTGATAGACACATCGGCATTAACAATTTATAATAAGCCTAAAATCATTTCTAAATTAATTGTGATACAATAAAATGGGCCCTCCGGCCTCATAATCACGTCTGGGAATCTAATTTTGACTTCCTTAATTCACCTTGAAATGAACTCCACATCAACATCATCACGAACTAAGCTGAACACCGATGAACAAAGTTAACAGCATTCACAATTTGGTTAGATTCTGGTTCCATCGTGCAGATCGGCTCGCTATCTGTTCCTGATTATTGACCGGCATGTTGAAATGAACAGATTGTCGCCACAGCCATCCTTCACACAACAGTAACCAAAAAATATCCAAAATTGCAATTCGATTAAACTTTCATGAGTGACGTTAGAAGAATAACCAGAATTCCTAAAAGATTTATTTCCCGTTTCCAAGGGTGATTCATGTTTTTCCCGTTGAGTGAGAACTTCTTCAACTGAGAATTCCGAGAGTCGGATACCACCCTTGTTTTATTTTGGTTCCATACAATCTACAAATATGCAAACATATGTATTAGGAGCAGGAGTAGGCCACTCGGCCCCTCGAGTCTGCTCCGCCATTCAATAAGATCATGGTTCGTCTGATTGTAACCTTCACCCCACAGTCCTGCCGACCCTCGATAAACTTACACCCCCCCTTGTTGATGAAGAATCTACCTGGCTCTGCCTTAAAAATATTCAAAGGTTCTGCTTCCATTGTCTTTTGAGGAAGAGAGTTCCAGAGACTCACAACGCTCCGAGAGATAAAATGTCACGTCATCTCTGTCTAAATTGCTTATTTTTAAACAGTGACATTCCCAGTTCTACATTCTCTGACAATAGGAGATATTCTCTCCACATCCGCCTGTCATAATATACACACAAGTATATGATGGTGCATAGACAGACACTGACTGACACACTGAATGACCAATCAACACACAGAACACAGCAGCCAATCACCAAATAGGACACGGCCACTATAAAGCCAGAGGGCACTTGTTTTCCCGCTCTCTTGGGATGCAGCCTCTGAGACAGCCAGAGCCCGTGATCAGCAACACGAACATCTACCATGTGCTAGCAGTATAGTCTGGTCAGGTTATCCTAAGGTCTCCAGTCAACTCAACATAGTGCCGACCCACAGTGCAAGTATGTTTAACAGCTCATAGTTCAATAAAATAGAGTTGTACTTCTACAAGTGTTGGAAGCCTGTCTCTCTCACTGCTATGGTAAACGCAGTGCTCGCAGACCCAGCATACCCAACACATCACCGCCCTATTGGGGATTGGGGGTAGAGTACTAAATTGGATGAAAGATTGGCTGACTGGGTCAGGATAAGTAGGTCCTTCTCTGGCTGGTGAATTGTAACTAGCGAGGTGCCGCAGGGGTCATTCCTCAGACTTCAACTGTTTGCAATCTAGATAAATGATCTGCAAGCTGGGACAGAGTGTAACATAGCAAAAATTGTGGATGATACTAAAACAGGTGGGAAAGCAGGCAGTGAAGAGGAGATACAGATTTTACAGATGGATACCGATAGACTAGGAGATTAGGCGAAAATTTGGTGGATGGAGTTCAATGTGGGTAAGTGTGAGATTATCTATTTTGGCCCAAAAAAATAGGAAGGCAAATTATTATCTAAATGGTCTAAATGGAAAGTGGGTCCAAAATGCATCTGGGCAGAGGGATCTGGGTGCCTTTGTTCATGAATCACAAAAAGTCCAGGAATGAAAGGGTTGATGTATGGGATGAGATTAAACAGTTTGGGTTTATACATTCTGGAATTTAGAAGAATGAGAGGGGATCTGATCAAGGTTTATAAAATACTAAAAGGGATTGATAAAGTAAACGTACACCAAATGTTCCTGCTTGTGGGGCAATCTAGAACGAGAGGTCACAATTATAGGTTGAGAGGCAGTCGATTTAGAACTGAAATGAGGAGGAATTGCTTCTTGCAGAGGGTCGTGAATTTGTGGAACTCACTGCCCCCTAGTGCGGTGGAGTCTGCGTCATTAAATGGTTTCAAGAAGGAGATGGATATATTTTAGACTTTTAAAAATCTGTTAAAGGGATATGGGGGATAGGTAGGGAGGTGGATTTGAGACCAGGAAGAGATCAGCCATGATGTGATTGAATAGTGAAGCAGGCTCGAAGACTGATTGCCTAATTCTGCTCCTAATTCCTATGTTCCTATCAACTCTCTTCAAAATCCTAAAAGTTTAGATCAAGTAGTCTCTTGTGTAAAAGGAAAAGATTGGTGAAGGTTCTTCACAGTCAGAAAGAGGGGAATTTATAATGGGGAATAAAGACTTGGCTGACCAACTAAATACATACTTTGACACTGTCTTGACAAAGGATGACACAAATAACATAACATTAATGTTTACGGACATGGGGTTTAGTGAGACGGACGAACTGAAGGAAATCAGTATAAATAGAGAAATGGTGTTGGGGAAATTGATGGGATTGAAGGCTGATAAATCCTCAGGGCCTGTTAATCTATATCCCAGGATGCTTCAGAAAGTGGCCCTAAAAATAGCGGGTGCCTCAGTGATCATTTTCCAAGATTCTATAGACTCTGGAACAGTTCCTACAGATTGGAGGGTAGCTAATCTAACCCCACTATTTAAAAAGGGAGGTAGAGTGGTAACCGGGTATTATAGACCAGTAAACCTGACGTCGGTAGTGGGGAAAATTTGAGAATCCATTATCAAAGATTTTACAGCAGAGCACTTGGAAAACAGTGGGAGAATCGGGCATAGATTTTGGAATTCTTTCAGGAGGCAAATAGTAGAGTTAATGAGGGGAGCCAGTGGAAGTGGTTTATTTGGACTTTAAGAAGGCTTTTGACAAAGTCCGACGCAAGAGATTAGCTTTTAAAATTAAAGCACGTGGGATTGGGGATAACGTATTGAGATGGATAGATAGCTGATTGGCAGAAAGAAAGCAAAGAGTAGAAATGAATGGGTCTTTTTCCGAATGGGAGGCAGCTACTAGGGGGGAACTGAGGGATCAGTGTGAGGACTCCACCTTAATATATATTGCTTAACCTCTGTAGTGGGGAAAATGCTTGAATCTATCGTTAGGGAAGAAATAGCGAGACATCTGGATAGAAATTGTCCCATTGAGTAGACACAGCATGGGTTCATGAAAGGCAGGCCATGTTTGACTAATTTAGTGGGATTCATTGAGGACATGCCGAGTGCGGTGGACAACGGGTAACTGGTGGATGTGGTGTATCTGGATATCCAGAAGGCATTCGACTAGGTACCACACAAAAGGCTGCTGCATAAGACAACAACGCATGACATTATGCGTGGATATATGATTGGTACTTGAGGAGGTACTTGTTAATGAAGAAAATAAACCATAGGTTATCTTTTCCCTCCAGAATATTCCTAGCGTGATTTTGACAAAGAACAACAATGCTCAGCAGGCATCCAGATCCAAGGACAGATATCTAAACCAGTTGAGTGCGAAAGGTTCATTCGGGTTTGTAACCTTGGACCCGCGGGAAGAACGGAGGGAACTGGACCACAGGAATGACCAGAATGATTAATCTCAGTAACAAATTCCCCATGACATCAGAAGCCATCATCTCACTAACATTCTTTAGTATTTTTTGAGCCTTTCCTTTATTTTGTAGTTTAACAGAGCCAGACTATTAATCAACCTACTTCATCAATATCCTGCCTATGACAGCAATGGCTGTGCTTTTGGCTGTAAAATTCCAATGTCCATTAGGACTAATTGACGTTCAGTCAATTCTCCAAAAGTACCATGTGCCAGAGATGAGAGACGAGCTATTAATGTGTCATTATTAAACCAATCACTGGTTTAATGAACCAGACTCGTGAGCTACATTTTTCCGGTTCCCCCACCATGGGTGCGGCAAGCCACGCAAACATCCATTGCCATTGACGGAACCAGAAGATCACGCCAGCGGGAGTTGCTGGAAATTCTGGCCATGGTCACCGAAACCTTCACTCCTAGATGGTTTGGCCGTCTCATACTGAATCGCAATTCGTTTTACATTTTCTCTCATTTCCCAATACTCAGAACGCATGTCTCATTGTTCAATAGCTCAGAATGCTCTGACGTTAAATGAGAAGGGCACGCAGTGAGAGACTGCGTGTCATGGAATGTCTATGAATGTTATATGTCGGTGTGTAAACTACGAGAGAGCATTGTAGTCTTTGACAGATCAGAGACTTTTCCAAGCACAAAAGTTGTATAAACTCTGTTCTCCAGGAATACAGCAGCAAATATGCACATTGTGTAAAGTGGTGTAATTTAAGTGTATACTGCTTATTAGATATGTAAATAAACCATACTTTCAATTTATCTGATTTACATAATGTTTAATTTAATTGTGCTTTCTTCTTGCATTTCCCAATTAAACTATTATGTTTACAACTACAATTGTGTCTCTTTCAGTTTCTTCATTCATCTTTCACAAGTGAGCACATAATGTCATGTTGATGCCCAATTGTACATATACCTGTATGAAAACATACCTGCACAAACATACACCTGTATGAACACATACCTGTACAAACCTATACCTGTTTATGTACCTGCATGAGCATATACCTGTATGAATATATACCTGTATGAACTCATACCTGTACAAACACATACCTGTATGAACATATACCAGTATGAGCATATACCAACAAGAATATATACATGTCTGAACACATACCTGTACCTGTATGAATATATACCTGTTTAAACACATACCTGTACGAACACATACCTGTGTGAACATATACCTGTATGAGCATATACCTACAAGAACATATACGTGTTTGAACATTTACCTACACATATATACCTGTATGAACACATACCTATATGAATATGTACCTGTATGAGCATATACCTGTATGAGCATATACCTGTATGAACACATACCTGTACAAACACATGCCTGTGTGAACACATGCCTGTACGAACACATGCCTGTACGAATACATGCCTGTACGAATACATGCCTGTACGAACATATACCAGCAATGCCAGGGTGCCCAGGTGGCACTTACAGGCTGGCAGGGGCACCGCCAGTGATCAGACCCAGGGGTGCCTTGACCAAAAGAGGTGGGGTGAAGGGGGGGTGGTGGGGAACTCAAGTATCCCGTATGAGGTAAGATGGGTACAATTGGAGGGGGGGGGGGGGTCCGGAGGCCGGTTAGCTGAGAGGGGTCGAAAGATTGAGGCGGCCTTTAAAAAAATCTTTTTAAATTTTTAAAATAAATTTAGAGTACCCAATTCATTTTTTCCAATTAAGGGGCAATTTAGCGTGGCCAATCCACCTCGTCTGCACATTGTTTTGGGGGGTTGTCGATGCGAAACCCACGCAAACACGGGGAGAATGTGCAAACTCCACACAGACAGTGACCCAGAGCCGGGAATCGCACCCCTGGTGAATGTTTTAGTGAGGCAGCTGTGAACACTGAGCTTGGTTTGCAAGAATGAACGTCCTTATTTTGTTTAAACAGTGAAAGAGGATTCTCCGGGTGCTGCGACTCACCAGCCATTGATGACACCGTCAGGATTCAGCATGGGAATGATTTTGAAGATGTAGGAGTCCCGTAGACTGCGAGCAATGGCATCGTTACTCACAAGAAATTCCAGCGTCCCTTTCATGACCCAACTTGCATTGCTCTCCCCAGGATGGACGCGGGCCGTCAGCACCACGTACTGCCGATTCCCTGTCAGAAACAGCAGGGAAACTCATCAACACCTCCTTCACTCACTGGTTCTATCATTCACACCAAAAAAATTCTATCACAGGAAGATTGTGGGTCTAAAACAGAGTGTCAAATTAACCTCTTGGGACATTGATGTGAGAGTGACAGCTTTGCCCGACAATGTGCACTGTCTACTAGATTTCCAACTTGTTACTCCTGTGAAAACCTGGTGCACACAATCAGCCAAAATTGGGCGGTTTCAGCCATAGGTTAAGGCAGGGGTGGGCAAACCTTTCCGTGCAAGGGCCACATTCAGAAATTCACAATTTTAAAGGGCCGCATAGTATATTAATTAATAGTCCCGGTTGTAACCAATTAGCGTGCGGCATATACCTCAGCGCTTCCCCCGGCGGCATCCTGCCTTTAGCCCTCTTTTTCTCTACTTTTCAAAAATGGCGCTTCACCCGGTTATGATTCTGGGCGCCTCATATAGAACATAGAACAGTACAGCACAGAACAGGCCCTTCAGCCCTCGATGTTGTGCCGAGCAATGATCACCCTACTCAAGTCAACGTATCCACCCTAAACCAGTAACCCAACAAAAAATTTTTTTTTTTTAATGACTTGATCTTGGTGGGCCGCATAAAGACCTTTGGCGGGCCGCATGCGGCCCGCGGGCCGTAGTTTGCCCACCCCTGGGTTAAGGGTTCAGACCAAGAACCAGAGAACAAATGAATCAAACCATAAAGACCTGCTCAATCTCCTGTGTCTTAAAGCAGTCGCTCTGTGAATGATTACTGTTGTGTTTTTACAGTTCTTGCAGTGATTCCTTACCAGCAGCATTGCAACTGAACAGGGACACTTTAAGAGAATGCTGTTTGCACATAACTGGGCAGTATAACATGCAGCATGTCGTGTTAACATCTCCAGGATGAAGCTCTCAGTCGTTGTTGAACCTCCATGGCCTCCTAAAGTCAATCCTGCGAACATCACAATTACCTGAGTCTAGTAAAGATGTCGTACTCTTCAAGAGAATATGTGTTGACTAGTGTCAGTGGGAAGGGCAGGATGGACGAGCTGTCCAAGATACCTGATGCACAATCAATGGATACGAAACGTAGATAAAGTCCGAACGATAGGCTTTAATACGCAGGAAGTGACCCGGCAGCAGATGTACAGAGGATTGGCTGATTGCCGGGGAACACGGGCTCTTATACCCCGCCTCGTAGGCAGAGCTACCTTCCTCTCAGCCAATCGGATGAGAGGCACATGACATACCTGGGTCAATGGGCAGCGAGTCCTCTGCACCAATGGCAGCTCACACTCCCAGGTACCGTAATACCCCTAGTCATACTACCACATTCACCCCCTGTTGAGAAAGGAACCGGGGGGGGGGGGGGGGAGTGTGTACGGGGAACGCGGACATGGAGGGTGGGGGGGGGGGTGCGTGTCCCATCAGTATGTGAGAGACTGGTAGTATGACTAGAGATGTTAGATCGTACCATTTCATTGATGGCTGCCCACTGGCCCGCAACTATTTACAAAATACAGAACAGCAACTATGTACAGTTTGGGAAATGGGGAGAGAAAACAAAATGGAGAACAGGCAAAACCAAGAGTCCATCAGCAGTTTACATGGATTCGATCAGCCAATCGGGCACCTTGGATGTCCTGTGCGACCTACGGAGCTGTGCCAGTGACTTTGGTGTGGTGTTCGTCCGTGACTCCGGGAGCGATGATCCTGTTCTTCCGTCTGTACCCCTAGTCGGAGCTAGCAGGGGAGGGTCGTCCTGTCCACTAGGCAGCGTGTGTGTAGGTGTCGGGGGGGGGGGGGGGGCGGCCTGCCAGAGGCAGTTGGGGTTGAGGGGGGTTGGGGGGTGCTGGCGCCGGGGGGGGTGGCCGGGATCTGGCGGGTGCCAGGTCCCGCAGGTAGACCGTGTCCTGTCGGCCGTCGGGATACTCCACATACGCATATTGCAGGTTCACGTGGAGTAGGTGAACTCTTTCGACCAACGGGTCCGACTTGTGCACCTGCACGTGTTTCCGGAGCAGGATGGGCCCGGGTGTAGCCAGCCAGGTCGGGAGCAGGGTCCCTGAGGAAGACTTCCTGGGAAAAACAAGAAGGCGTTCATGAGGCGTTTGGTTAGTGGATCTACAGAGGAGTGACCGAATAGAATGGAGGGCGTCTGGGAGGACCTCTTGCCAGTGGGAGACTGGGAGATTTCTGGACCGCAGGGCTAGCAGGACGGTCTTCCAGACCGTACCGTTCTCCCTCTCGACCTGTCCGATACCCCGGGGGTTGTAACTGGTCGTCCTGCTGGAGGCGATGCCCCTGCTGAGCAGGAATTGACGCAGTTCGTCACTCATAAAGGAGGACCCCCTGTCGCTGTGAATGTAAGCGGGGAATCCGAACAGGGAGAAAATGGTGTGTAGGGCTTTAATGATGGTGGGTGTGGTCATGTCGGGGCAGGGGATGGCGAACGGGAAGCGGGAGTACTCGTCAGTCACGTTGAGGAAGTACGTGTTGCGGTTGTTGGAGGGGAGGGGACCTTTGAAGTCCATGCTGAGACGTTCAAAGGGGCGGGAAGCTTTTATGAGATGCGCTTATTCGGGGCAGTAGTGGCATTCCCTAGTCACTGTCCTGAACTCCTCGATGGAGTAGGGCAGGTTGCGGGTCTTTAGAAAGTGGAAAAAGTGGGTGACCCTCGAATGGCAGAGGTCCGCGTGGAGGGTTCGGAGGCGATCCACTTGTGCATTGGCACAGGTGCCTCGGGACAGGTCATCGGGAGGCTCGTTTAGCTTCCCAGGACAATACAAGATGTCGTAGTTGTAGGTGGACAGTTCGATCCTCCACCGCAAGATCTTGTCGTTCTTTATCTTGCCCCTCTGTGCGTTGTCGAACATGAAGGCCATTGACCGTTGGTCTGTGTGGAGCGTGAACCTCCTGCCGGCCAGATAGTGCCTCCAATGTCGCACAGCTTCATCTATGGCCTGTGCTTTCTTCTCAACCGAAGAGTGGCGGATTTCGGAAGCGTGGAGGGTACGGGAGAAGAAGGCCACGGGTCTGCCCGTTTGATTGAGGGTGGCTGCCAGAGCTACATCGGACGCGTCGCTCTCGACCTGGAAGGGAAGGGACTCGTCGATAGCGCGCATCGTGGCCTTTGCAATGTCTGCTTTGATGCGGCTAAAGGCCTGGTGGGCCTCCATTGACAGGGGAAAAGTGGCTGATTGGATGAAGGGACGGGCTTTGTCGGCGTAATTGGGGACCCACTGGGCGTAATATGAAAAGAAGCCCAAACAGCGCTCGAGGGAGTGGGGGAGGGGAAGCTCCATCAGGGGGCGCATGCATTCAGGGTCGGGGCCTATTACTCCGTTACGCACTACGTAGCCGAGGATGGCTAGACGGTCGGTGCTAAACACGCATTTGTCCTTGTTGTAGGTCAGATTAAAGAGTTTTGCGGTTCGGAGGAATTTTCGGAGGTTGGTGTCGTGGTCCTGCTGATCGTGGCCGCAGATGGTGACGTTATCGAGATACGGGAAGGTTGCCCGTAAACCATATTGGTCGACCATTCGGTCCATCTCCCATTGGAAGACCAAGACCCTGTTTGTGACACCGAAGGGAACCCTTAAAAAGTGGTAGAGTCGCCCATCTGCTTCAAACGCAGTGTACTTTCGGGCACTCGCGCGGATGGAGAACTGATGGTAGGCGGACTTGAGGTCCACCGTGAAGAAGACCTTGTACTGCGCGATCCTGTTGACCAGGTCGGAGATATGTGGGAGAGGGTACGCGTCCAGCTGCGTAAACCTGTTGATGGTCTGACTGTAGTCTATGACCATCCGATTCTTCTCCCCGGTCTTTACCACCAGCACTTGTGCTCGCCAGGGGCTGTTGCTAGCCTCGATAACCCCTTCCTTCAGAAGCTGTTGGACTTCGGACTTGATGAAGGTCTGGTCCTGGGCACTGTACCGTCTGCTCCTGGTGGCGACGGGTTTGCAGTCCGGGGTGAGGTTTGCAAACAAGGACGGGGGATCGACCTTGAGGGATGCGAGGCTGCAGACAATAAGGGGGGGGGGGGGGGGGGGGCATAGGGCCGCCGAATCTGAATGTTAAGCTCTGGATGTTGCACTGGAAATCTTACCCCAGGAGTGCTGCCGCGCAGAGGTGAGGACGGACGAAGAACTTGTAATTTTTAAACACCCGCCCCTGGACCGTGAGGTCCGCTATGCAGCACCCTGTGATCTGGATCGAGTGCGAACCGGAGGCCAGAGCGATTTTTTGTTTGACTGGGTAAACAGGAAGAGCGCAGCGTCTTACCATGGCAGGGTGGACAAAACTGTCTGTGCTCCTGGATCCAGCAGGCAGCTTGTCTCGTGGCCGTTGAGGAGGATCTTCATGGTTGCTGTGAATAGAGTGCGAGGCCGCGACTGGTCCAATGCGACTGAGGCGAGTTGTGGCAGAAACTCCGAGTCGTCATCAGGCAGAGAGTAGTCACCTGCAGGGTCCTCGGTGCCGGTCCACGATGGCGGCGCCCGTCGGCCGCACATGGTGGGGGTGGACAAAATGGCGGCACCCGTTCCCCGCACGTGGAGTCGGGGGCCCAAAATGGCGGCGCCCGGGGATTGTACGTGGCGTTGGGGGGTGGGGGCAGTGAGGTCCGCGGGCCGCACGGGGTTCCTGAGGAGAGCGGGGAGGAAGACCCGCGGTCGCTGCTTGGGACCGCAGCTACCGCTTTGGATTGGCAAATGGCCACAACGTGGCCCTTCTTGCCGCAGCCCTTGCAGGTTGCGGAGCGGGTCGGGCAGCCCTGGCGGGGCTGCTTTGCCTGGCTGCAAAAATAGCAGCGGGGCCCCGGGGGTTTATCGGGGCACCCTGCGGCGCAGGCCTGGGGGGGGGGTCCGAGTCCGTGGGGGTGAGGGAAGTCGCGTTCCACACTGCCCAGGAGGGCGCAGCGCGGTCGGGGGCGTACGCGCGAACATTCCGATTTGCAAAGTCTAGGGAGGAGGCGAGGGCCCGTGCCTCCATGAGGCTTAAAGTCTCTCTCTCTAAAAGTCTTTGGCGGACCTGTGAGGACTGCATACCTGCAACGAAGGCGTCTCTGATAAGAAGTTTGGTAATCTCGGCAGCAGACACCTGAGGGCAGCCGCAGTTCCTCCCCAGCACGAGGAGGGCACGGTAAAATTCGTCCAGACACTCACTGGGTATTTGCTGCCTCGTGGCCAGTAAGTGCCGGGCTAGACTTGGTTCACCGGTCATATGAAATGTCCTTTAAGTAAGTCCATGGCCGCGTCGTAGTCTGTCCTGTCCTCTATGAGCGTGTACACAGCGGTACCGACGCACGAGTGGAGGATGTGCAATTTCTGTTCCCTCGTCGGGACGTTTTCGGCTGTACTCAGGTAGCTATTGAAGCAACCCAGCCAGTGCTTAAATGCTGCTGTTGCATTTGCTGCATGTGGGCTGAGTCGAAGACACTCCGGCTTGATGGGAAGCTCCATCCTTTAAAATCTTGCGTATTAAATTGATGCACAATCAATGGACACGAAACGTAGATAAAATCCGAATGATAGGCTTTAATACGTAAGAAGTGACCTGGCAGCAGACGTACAGAAGAATGGCTGACTGCCGGGGAACACGGGCTCTTATACCCCACCCCGTAGGCGGAGCTACCTTCGTCTCAGCCAATCGGCTGAGAGGCACATGACATACCTGGGCCAATGGGCAGCGAGTCCTCTGCACCAATGGTAGCTCACACTCCCAGGTACCGTAATACCCCTAGTCATACTACAACAATACCCACCCACCCCCACTCCACGACTCCTCCCGCCAACCAGAACCTTACACCCTCATTCAAAAAAGGGGAGATGGATAAATGTTGCGACTATCACAGAACTATGCATTGCAGAAGCAGGCCATTCAGCCCATCGTCTCTGCACCGGCCATTCTCCCACCTTCGCCTCGTAACCCAGCAGATTCTTCCTCTTCAGGTAACAGTCTAATTCCGATTTGAATGCTTTGATTGAACCTGCCTCCATCACACATACTCAGGCAGAACATTCCAGATCTTAATCGCTCGCTGCATGAGTAAGGTTCACTGCCGGTGGTGGGGAACCTTCCAGAGATCATAATCTGGGGCAAAAACTGACTGCCTACTTGGAACAACAAGGGTTAATAATAATCAAGAAATTTATTAAGACAAATTGTACCTGGATTGCGTCATTCAATCCATTGGTGAAATAACAGAGGGTTTATGAAGATACTGTAGTGCAGTGATGCTGTGCATGAGGACCTTCAAAGGACATCTGATAAAATCCCATATAATAGATCTGTTCGCAACACTGAAACGTATGGGATTAATGTGGCAGTACAACATGGACACAAAGAGACAGAAAGCAGGGAGTAATGATAAGCGGTTCGTTTTCAGACTGGAGGAAGTGGTATCTGTCAGCACTAGTATTTAGACCCATATAATGACCTCTGGGCAGGGCATGATGTCGAAGTTTGCAGATGACACAAAACTTGGGAATTTAAGTAACAGTTCGGAGGACAGTCACTTCAGAACAACATTAGATACTGGTGAAATGGTCAGTGTCACGGTCGGGATGTGTTTATTTCTATATATTCGTCACCTGGACTACTTTATAAAGTCTTTGTTTGTGCTTTTCAAAATGGAAAGCTGACAAGGTGACTCCAGCTGGCCACATGCTGGCTTCCAGAAGTTCCAAAATGAACAAAGGCTAACACCCCAACATCTGCAAAGCCTCACTCCTTGTGTAGCATCAACATTTCGGCCAAGCCAACACAGTGTCTCAGCACAGGGTTTCCCAAACTTGAGCCCGCGGAACCCAGGGGTTCCGTGGGAGCCACTCCGGCCCGGGGGGGGGGGGGGCTGTGTCAAGTCAGACACATCTGAAAATGTTGGGAAAATGCTGTAGCGCTCCTTACCCAATCAGAGGCTCCAGAAGCCAGCCTCTGATTGATCGAGCTTGGACAGGCGAGTGATGGGAAGAGACGGCCTGGGAGTCAAAATCGGAGAGGATGCGGGAGCAGGGGGCTGGTGCCCAGAGCAAGTCTCAGAACAAGAGATATCCAGCACTGGCCTCGAAACGAAGGGCCATCAAGCATGGGCCTCAAAGTGATATAAAGAGGCGTGAGTGTGCGAGCGAGGGGTGGGAGTTGAGTGTGTGACGGGTGTGAGTGTGTGAAGGCGGGTTAGTGTGTGTGAGAGAGGGGTTGAGGGTGTATCAGAGAGGGGGTGAATGTGTATCAGAGAGGAGGAGTGAGTGTGTGTGAGGGGGGTTGAGTTTGTGAGGGGTTTAGTCTGTGAGAGAGAGGGGGTGAATGAGGGTGAGAAAGAAGAGTGAGTGTGTGTATGAGGGAGAGAGAGAAGTGCATGTGTCAGATATGAGAATCAGCTTTTCAGCATCACTCCTCCCATTAAAAAATGACAAAAGCTAAGAGTTAAATATGTTGTAATAAGAAAACGTTTTAGTTTACCCATTCCAAGCGTGGGTACTATTTTCAGGAGTTAATGTTAAGGGGCCATTGGAGAGTGGCTTGGCCTGGAGTTAATGTGAGGGGACCATGTAACTGGTGAATGTATTTGAGACTGGGTGCCTCTTCCTAATTCCTATTGTGTGAATAGATAGAGCTGGAAAAGACTGGTTCACATTTGATTTCTGTGTTCGTACCTGTTTCGTGGTAAATCAGATGCAATTCAGTTCCAACGGGAGAACGTAGGATGCGTCCAGCTACCGCGTTACGTTCTCCCTTGATTGCAGTACGGCTGGTGAATCCCGGGTTCAAACTTGATTTGACGCGCGCTGTTTGGTTTCAGATTGCGACGTCTCACGGGACTTGGGTGAACCCCGCGAAATGTGAAGACTGTCTGGATGTCTGCAAGATGGCTCCACTTGCATTCATCAGCTGCACCGCGCTCAAGGGAGAGCACAACGCGGCCAGTGGATCGTTGCCATTGTCGCCCAAACAGAGAATCTCACTGAAGGATTCTGTATGCTTTTTTAACAATGGCATCCCGATCTTTTCGGCAAGGAGGAGATTCACTCACTAGAGCTCCTCAGTGCAGGAAATGACACAGAGTGCAGTCTCGGGGGAGGGGGGGGGGATTGTCCTCCGGGGCAACTGGTTAGGCCTCTGTTAGAACATTGCGTCAAGTTCTTAAGGATGGATAACAAGATATTGAAGAGGGCACAGAGCCGATTTACGAGAATAGGCACCAGGGACAAAGGCGTTCAGTTGTGTTGGGAGACGAGGAAAGCAAGACTAGGCCTGGCCAAGAAACAGGAGTTCAAATCCCACTACAGCACTTGAGGAATTTAAATTCAGTTAATTAAGCAAATGTGGAAAAAAAAGCTCGAACAGTAATTTGAACAAATTTGAACATAGAACATACAGTGCAGAAGGGGGCCATTCGGCCCATCGAGTCTACACCGACCCACTTAAGCCCACACTTCCACCCTATCCCCCGTAACCCAATAAACCCTCCTAACCTATTTTGGTCACTAAGGGCAATTTATCATGGCCAATCCACCTAACCTGCACGTCTTTGGACTGTGGGAGGAAACCGGAGCACCCGGAGGAAACCCACGCAGACACAGGGAGAACGTGCAGACTCCGCACAGACAGTGAACCAAGCTGGGAATATGAACCTGGGACCCTGGAGCTGTGAAGCAACTGTGCTAACCACTGTGCTACCGTGTGCCCACCGTAATGGTGGCCACAAAACTACCAGACTGTCCAATAAACCCATCGGGTTCATTTAATGGCCTTCAGGGAAAGAAATCTGTTGTACTTTTCTGGTCAATGCCCATAGCAACGAGATTGGCTCTTAATTGTGCTCTGGAATGGCCCAGCAAGCCACTCAGTTGTTGCAATCACCTTCCCAAGGGCAATAGCTACTTCAGATTCTTTTTTGAAAGTAAAGTGCATTAATGTGTGATTGAGACCGTGACCACAAACAGTTCTCTGGAAAATAGATATCAAACGTATCACAGAATGTGCAACAATTTTTACGCAGATGTACTTCCTGCTGTTTTTGTGTTCTTGGCCCCCTCTGAACTCTGGGGCTATTTGCCGAGCGAAAGGCGCTGTGTTAGGTTCCGCGGCAAATTTTTTTTTTATAAAACTGCTGCTCATTTTTGCTTTACCTTCCTCTCTAACTCAATTCACACGTTGCTTTGTTGTGAAAATTGATACAGCAGAGGCAGTGGTGTGACTGAAATATGAAACCACCACTTTTTTCAGTCAGATGCAGTTTTCTCTGCTTGATTTCCTCCATTTCTTTCTTTCGCTAGAACACTAAGGACCGTTACTTTCTGTCAACCCCCCACCCCACCCCTGCAGCACCGAACCCCCACAATACACACGGACACTCAAGCAATTACATCTGCATAATCTGTTTCATTAGACTTTGCACGTCTAGAGAATTGTTTCTCACTCAGCCTTTGACCTCCGGGTTTGCTGAATAAGCCTTGAACCTGAACAGCCCCAGCCGCTGGGGAATTGATGCATACAAGTAAAGGATTTGGAAAATTGAACAAATAGAATCATCAAGGGGAAATGTGTGTTTCACTATAAATATAAAGACTTGAGAGGAAATAACTGACCCGTCTGGTAACGTCTGCAGCTGTTAAACATCATTTGATACCTCTTTGTACATCAGTGCGGTTTGAATCTGGGGTAATAGTACACAGGGAGACTTATATATGCTGCAATGCAATGCAGGAAGAGTTCAGTCGGCCCATCTCCTGTACCAGCCACCCGAACAGGCGCCGGAATGTGGCGACTCGGGGCTTTGCACAGTAACTTCATTTGAAGCCTACTTGTGACAATAAGCGATTTTCATTTCATTTAATTTCTTGTCTATTTAGGCTCCTTAAGAAACATATCCCATTAGTTCCAACCCCTTGCTTATCCCCCATTCCTCCCCTTCAAATAATCAAACAATTCCCAATTGATAGCCACTCTTGAATCTTCTTCCACTGTCTTTCAGGCAGTGCATCCAGATCATTATAACCTGCTGCAAAAATAATTAATTCTCCACACTCCACTAATGATTCTTTTCCCAATTACTTGAAATCTGGACCTGGTTTCCGATCCCTCTGCCAATGAAATTATTTTCCTTACGTAGCGTATCAGATCCCTTCATGATTTTTGAACATCTCTATTAAAGCTTTTCTTAACCTTCTCTGCTCTCAGCTGAACATTTTTGTTTTAATTTACTAATTTACGAGGTGTGGGGATAGCTCTAATTCGCTACTCTTTTGCAGGATGCAGACATCGCTGGCTGGGCCAGCACTTATTGTCCATGCCTAATTCCACTCAAGAAGGCGCTAGTGATCTGCCTTCTTAATAATAATCTTTATTGTCACAAGTAGGCTTACATTAACACTGCAATGAAGTTACTGTGAAAAGCCCCTAGTCGCCACATTCCGGCGCCCATTCGGGTACACAGAGGGAGTATTCGGAATGTCTAAATTACCTAACAAGCAGGTATTTCGGGACTTGTGGGAGGAAACGGGAGCACCCGGAGGAAACCCATGCAGACACAGGGAGAACGTGCAGACTCCGCAGTGACCCAAGCCGGGAATCAAACCTGGGGCCCTGGCGCTGTGAAGCCATAGTGCTAACCTCTATGCTACCGTGTTGCTCCGTTCCTGAACCGCTGCAGACCATGTTGTGTTGTAGGAACACCCACACTGCAGTTAGGGAGGGAGTTCCAGCATTATAACCCAGTGACAGTGCAGAAACACCAGTATATTTCCAAGTCAGGATGGTGTGTGGCTTAGGTGAGGAACTTGCAAGTGGTGATGTTCCCATGCATCAGCTGCTCTTGTCTTTCTCGGTGATATTCCAATTTCTCCACTCTTTCTCTTACCCAGGATTGTGGAGAAGAATTAATGTACCCCGACCAGTGTTCAGCTGAAATCAGCCAGCCCACTATAGACAGGGAAGCAAGCAAAAGGTGGGTCTTTTCTTGTCAGTGTAGCTAATTACAAAATAAACTCACTGACACAGCCCAAGGTGACATTTAACCTAATGGTCTGGATTCAAGCTCAGCTTCCATTGGTGAAAAGGCAGTTCACTAAATCACTATGTCGCCCAGTCCTTATTAATCTCGTGCATTACACAGTGTCTCCAACCCATTGCACCATTCAACTAGTCAACCAGTCCCCTAACATACCCTATCACCCAATCTCCCAATTCCAACCCAGTACAAACTCCCTCTAACCCTCCGCTCAGTCCCTTTTCCATAATTTACTGTGCTCCTTAGTCCCTCTAGCCCGCTGCGTCACCCAATCACTCCAACCCATTCATCCTCCGGGTGCTCCGGATTCCTCCCACAGTCCAAAGATGTGCAGGTTAGGTGGATTGGCCATGCTAAATTGTCCCTTAGTGTCCAAAGGAATTGCCCTTAGTGTGGGCTTGGGGTTACTGGGTTATGGGGATAGGGTGGAGGTGTGGGCTTGGGTAGGCTGCTATTTCAAAGAGCCGGTGCAGACTCGAGGGGCCGAATGGCCTCCTTCTGCACTGTAAATTCTATAATTCTATGATCACCGTTAAGCTGCTGTGTCATCCAGCTCCTCTTAGCTACTCAAGCCCATTGCAGTACTCAATTCCTCTGAACCACATTGCACAGCCTTTCTAACCCTTTGCATCACCCAGCTCTTTATCCATTTGGCAGATTGATGCCTTGATGGGGTTGGGAGGGGGTGTCAGGAGGAGACAGGCGGTGAAGGTAGTGGGAGGTGATGTTGGTGTATGGGGGGTGTAGAGGGTCAGATTGTGGTTGAGGGACTGAGATCTCTTGTTCAAAGGTACGGACGCAATACAAGCTCAAGGGACACAGCATCAGGAAGTGGAAGTCTGCAAGGACGGGGGGAAGTACCAGAGGACCAGTGGAATTGGAAGGCCTCTGTGAAAGGAGACAATGTGGGACTC
Organism: Scyliorhinus canicula; assembly: GCF_902713615.1. Taxonomy (NCBI): domain Eukaryota; kingdom Metazoa; phylum Chordata; class Chondrichthyes; order Carcharhiniformes; family Scyliorhinidae; genus Scyliorhinus; species Scyliorhinus canicula. The sequence continues at coordinate 19,887,177 of NC_052157.1, forward strand.
GCACCAGCCCAGCGCCCTGTAGACCAGTGCTTCTCAAAGTGTGGTACACGTACCGGTGCCGGTACGCGAGCCATCGTCTGCCGGTACGTGGAGTGTTTCCAGAAAAGAAAGAGACAGTAATCCTGGATTGGCTTGTTTCGCTCACCGGTCCCTGGCACATTGAAAAAAAAGCTGCCGGTCCGCCACATCAGATAGTTTCAGAAGCACTGCTGTAGACGACACCCCTGTCATCTCTATTAAATACTGCCTATTGTGTCAGCCAAGCCTTCTGATCTAGTCCCTCTAACTAACGGGCAAATTATTTAATTGCGTAGCACTGCTTGCAGTGGAATAGCACTAATCATGTGCAATAATTAGGCCTTAGAGAGTTCACTGCCAATGGGGAGAAAAGCAGAGTGGACAGCATTGATTTTAAAGGCATCTGCTTTAGTTTATTTTATATATTTAGCAAATGCAAAGTCCTGAAACCAAGCAGTTTCTTCAGGTCCTCTGTGGTGAGTGGGGAGAGGTAAAAAGTAAAGTAAGGTAAAGTCACCATAGTCCCAGACGACCATAGGCTGCTGTCTCCTTTGAGGAGGAGAGCTGACTGGTGGGGATTTAGCCTGAGGGTCACCACACCTCAGGCAAGGGGCAATGTTGAGAAGGCATGTCTGCATTGACTCTCACAAACTTCTACAGATGTGCCATAGAGAGCATTCTATTCGGTTGCATCACAACCTAGTATGGCAACTGCTCAGCCCAAGATCGCAAGAAACTGAAGAGTGCGGTGAACTCAGCTCAACGCATCATACAAGCTTGCCACCCTCAGTCTACACTTCCCACTAACTCAGGAAGGCAGACAGCATTATCAGAGACCTCTCACACGCAGGCTTTTCCCTCTACCAGACCCTTCCATCAGGCAGAAGATAGAGAAGTCTGAAGACTGCAGTATCCAGACGTAGGAACAGCTTCTTCCCCACAGCTAATAGACTCAACGACTCTCCCTCGGACTGATCTGTTCCCTGTAAGATTCTGTTCTCTGTAAGAACACTGGGCGGGATTCTCTCAGCCCGGCGCTGGGCCAGAGAACTGCCACGACCGGCACGAAACACGCAACACCGCCCGACACCGGGACATGATTCTCCGCAGAGCGGAAAATCACCGCCATTGGCGCCAGCACAGTCGGCGCAGCGCCGGCCGGGGGCCACTCTACAGGGCCCCCCCCGGTGATTCTCCACCCGGGATGGGCCGAACGGCCGTAACAAAAGACCCGAGTCCCGCCGGCGCAATTCTAACCACGTCTCACCAGGCGGGACCTCAGCGTGGAAGGGTCCGGAGGTGGCCTGTGGGTGGGGAGGGGGGATCCGACACCGGGGGGGGGCCTCCACAGTGGCCTGGCCCGCGATTGCGGTCCACCAATTGGCGGGCTGGCCTCTCGGGCTGGGGGCCTCCTTTCCTCCGTGCCGGCCCCTGTAACCCTACGCCATGTCGTGTTGGGGTCTGCGCAGAGAATGGAGACACTGCGTATGTGTGCGTTGGTGCCGGTGCCACTGCGCATGTGCGGGCCCCGCAGCGCCCCGCGGTGTGGGTCGATCCAGTGCCGTGCTGGACCTCTGTGGGGGCCAGAATTGCTGATCCTGAGGCTATGTTGACGCCGTCAGGAAACGCGACGGCCTTTACGAAGGCGTCAACACTTAGCCTCAGGATCATAGAATCCCGCCCACTATTCACGATGCCTTATGCTGCTCTTGTTTGGCCCCTTGTTCCACACTTTGTCTAATCTCTATTTGTTGATGGACCATTTGTCAACGTACTCTGTCGATTATTCATTTGTCTACTATGTAGGTACTGTGTACATTCCCTTGGCCGCAGAAAATACGTTTCACTGTATTTCGATACATGTGACAATAAATATCAATTGATTGATTGGACATTCTTTTATGATGTGCATAGTTTGCTCCCTCCCACAGGCACGTAGGGGGCTGGCACTAATTCCCCAGCTGTGGAGGTTGGGCAAGCAGGGGCTGAGTCCGGCCTGGAAACTTTAGTTAAAAGAGCCCCTATGATGTGTTGTTATGCAGAGAGAAAGACATGTTTGAAACAAGGATGATCCACAGGAACATGAATGTTTACAGCACAAAAGGTGACCATTTGGCCCATTGTCTCCATGTTGGCTCTTGGCTTGAGCAATCCAAATCCAATTATATTACTTTGCTCTCTTTCCTGTCTGTTCCTCACATCAAACGTTCATCCAAATTTCCGCTAAGACATGCCCTGGTTTTCGACCACTACCTGGGCGTAGAATTCAAACTCCAGGAATTCTTAACATAAAGAAATATCTCTTCATATTGTTTCCCATTTCAGTGGCAAATTCAAGCTAATGAATCCCCGTCATTAACTCTCCAACCAGAGGAAACGGGCTTTTTCTTCAACATGTGCGCTTAATCTGAAAATGCCATGGGGGTTACGCATCCTCAGAAAAATAATTCAGAAATGTGTGTACGAACACTGCCTAGGTAGTGGACCAAACTCCTGAAAATAAATACCTAAGGCTAGAGATTCAGCTATTCCATGCACCAATCCACCTGTCACCAGCTATCTGTAACCTCGGACAAGTTCATTTGCATATTAGTGTGCGTCAAGGCCTCTGGGGAGTGTCATAATATACACCAATATATCATGGTGCAGACACACACTGACGGACACACACAGGGACCAATCAACATGTACAAACACCGCAGCCAATCACCAGTTAGAATACACACACTATAAAGGCAGAGGGCACCACGGTTCCCGCTCATTCTGGGTGCTGCCTCTGAGTGTAACAGGAACTTACTCAGCCCAGCACAGACTCACAACACATGCTGGGAGAATCAACTGGTTCGGACAAGGCTTAGGTCTCTAGTTTAAGTTAGCATCATTTAGACCCACAGTCATCGTGTGTTAGTTAGAAGTAGTTAATAAAATTGAGTTGAACCTTCATCTGTGTTGGAAGTGTCTGTTCATCTCTCAAGCCTACACAAGCCAATACATCAGGGAGCTCATCCTACAAAATGTAAGGGAGAGTGTTGCTTCATCAGCAGGGGGTGGCACAGTGGTATTGTCACTGTATTGTACTAGAGAGCCAGGGTAATGCTCTGAGGATCCAGGTTCGAATCCCACCACGGCAGATGGTGAAGTATGTGAATTCACTAAAAAAAAACTGGAATCAAAAGTCAAACGACGACCACTGTCATTAAAAACCCATCTGGTTCACTAATGGAAGGAAATCTTTGTGAGCCTCCAGCCCCACAACAATGTGGCTGACCATGGCCTAACAAACAAGCCAGGCCTTGCAAGAGCAATTATGGAAAGGCAAAAAACGCCTGCCCAACCAGCGATGTCCACATTCTATGAATGAATAGATAAAGAAAGGAACTTCTACAGTGCCTCTAAGACTGGGGATGCGACTTTAATGGTCCGTGCATTTTCAAGTGGCAGCACTCTTGCCTCACTGTCAGAAGGTTCATGTTCTTGAGCAGAGGTCCCAGGTTGAATCTTCAGTGCACTACTGACTGTACATACCCCACACCGACAGAGGTGCTTCTGTTTGGATCAGACATTAAGATACTGTTTGCAATTTCATAAAACCAGTGACAACCTACACACCTGATGAGATGCACCAAAGTTTCAATGAGCCCCTAGCCTCAGAAAAATATACTGCATGGAAAGCTAGGAATACTTTGATTACTTACAAAATTGATGCAACTGTTCAGGTTGGGAACCAGGGCTTGCAGTAATCGTGATCACCGGGCACTTGTTATCCCCTAGTGTGGAACACAATATCTGATGCCTGAAGTAAATCTGATCAGGGTTCAGCGATTCCTTGAGGAGGTGCAGGTGAGTCTGAAACAGAGGTGAAACCTCGAGTTAAATGCACTGCTCAGAAATGGTGTAGGGAGAAAGTAGCCAATTTACAGTGGATCAGAAAGACTGAATATCATAGAATTTACAGTGCAGAAGGAGACCATTCGGCTCATCGAGTCTGCACCGGCTCTTGGAAAGAGCACCCCACCCAAGGTCAACACTTCCACCCTATCCCCATAACCCAGCAACCCCACCCAACACTAAGGGCAATTTTGGACACTAAGGGCAATCTATCATGGCCAATCCACCTAACCCGCACATCTTTGAACTGTGGGAGGAAACCGGTGCACCCGGAGGAAACCCACGCAGACAAGGGGAGGATGTGCAGACTCCGCACAGACAGTGACCCAAGCCGGAATCGAACCTGGAATCCTGGAGCTGTGAAGCAATTGTGCTAACCACAATGCTACCGTGCTGCCATGAAGTGGTGTTGCTGAAGGAAGATTGTCAGGTGACCAGTGCCACAAAAAACAGATAATTTGTCTTATTGTTGCCATGAGACCTTGATGTACAAATTGGCTGGCTGGCATGTTCCCCTATGACTACGCTTCAAAAGTACTTGATTAGCTGTGAAGCGTGCTGAGACATTCTGAGGATGTGAAAGATGCTATCTAAATGCAAATTATTCCCTTATTTACATTGAACAAAGTGAGCTTATTGGTAGGGGTGGGTGCAAGGACATCCGTGCATTGCCCCAGCACCTGGTGAGGTTAAATCCATGTCTGATCTTCAGTTAGAGTTCAGATGGGTAAAGTGATGTCAATTCATTATTACACTCATCCAAAAATTATTTAGAAAGAAATAAAAGGATCGGCTTCAATATCCTGAATACATTAGCGATGCACCGTACAAGTGATTCAGAATAATTTGTTACCATGAAGTGGAACGATCTGAAATGTCCTTTCATTCACATAAATTTTTTATTGAGAAACAAACTCGGCATTAGATTTCATTTCAATATTATTTTACTTGAAGAAAGAAATCCAATTTTGTTTGGCAGCAAAATCTAATTTAAAGTACACCTGTAACAAATTCTTTTGTAAAAGTAATGGCTGTTCTCACTTCGTTCTGGCTCACATTGCCAAATGATTAAAAATCTTTCATCTCACTCAGGACACAATGTGGTTACGAGATGGATGAGGGATTTTGATTTTCACAGAGCATCATTCGAAAACCTCAAGCTGCAAGCCAGCCCGGCACCTTCCCAGAGCACCCCCCCCCCACCCCACCCCCCCCCACCCCCCCCCCCCACCCCCCCCCCCCCCCACAACCCCTCAACAACACCCACCCGCCTACACCCACCCCCGCCCCCGAGGTCACACCCACCATACAGGGGGTGGGTGGGGGCCAAAATTAGCAGCAGCATGGCACATTTAAATAGATAATTGGAGGCGGCACTTGACACAGTGACTAGCACTGCTGCGTCTCGCCGCCGAGGACCCGGGTTCAATCACTGACCCTGTGGAGTTTGCACGTTCTCCCCGTGTCTGCACGGTCTCACCCCCACGGTGTGCAGGGTAGATGGATTGGCCCTTCATTGGAAAAACAAATAGATAATCAAGGGCCAATTAGGTTTGTTACCAAGCCAATTTCCCCCGATAATAATAATAATAATTGTTTATTGTCACGAGTAGGCTTCAATGAAGTTACTGTGAAAAGCCCCTACTCGCCACATTCCGGCGCCGGTTCAGGGAGGCTGGAATGGGAATTGAAACCGCCGTGCTGGTCTTGTTCTGCATTACAAGTCAGCTGTTTAGCCCACTATGCTAAACCCACATCATGGAATAGTTGATGTGGGCAGTCGGGCAGGAGTGGGCAGCCCCGATTTTTTAAAAGAAGTTCTTCAAAGAACAAGAAGGGGAAATTCTATTTTGGGGGCCTCTCCTTTGTGGATTGAGGGGTGCTCCCCCTCAAATAGAACCCCTCTCTTTTCTTCTTGAACCGCCTTCTGCCTTAAACCCACTCCCCCTGTCCCCTCCCTAACCTGCCCAATCCCTTCTGCCCAAGACCCTGGACTTAGCTGTCTCCGGGATCCGGGGGCTTCAGCAGTCTCCAGGACCCAGGGGTCTTAGCTGTCTCTGGGACCTAGGGGTCTTAGCTCCCTCGGGGACCCAGGGGTCTTAGCTGCCTCTGGGAACCAGGGGTCTTGGCTGCCCCCGGGACCTAGGGGTCTTGGCTGCCCCCGGGACCTAGGGGTCTTGGCTGCCCCCGGGACCTAGGGGTCTTGGCTGCCCCCGGGACCTAGGGGTCTTGGCTGCCCCCGGGACCTAGGGGTCTTGGCTGCCCCCGGGACCTAGGGGTCTTGGCTGCCCCCGGGACCTAGGGGTCTTAGCTGCCTCCGAGACCCAGGGGTCTTAGCTGCCTCCAGGACCCAGGGGTCTAAGCTGCCTCCAGGACCCAGGGGTCTAAGCTGCCTCCAGGACCCAGGGGTCTAAGCTGCCTCCAGGATCCCGGGGTCTAAGCTGTCTCCAGGATTCATTAGGTCTTCTTTGGCTTCCTCTTTGCAGTCCCAGAGGTGCCCACTAATGTGTTCATGCCATTCAAATTGATCAGCAGCTCCCGAGGGCAGGGCTTGCCCTGCCCCAGTGGAGGGTGGAAGTCCCACACTGCCGCAGTTTATCCCACCCACAGCGCATTCTGGCTGTGCCGCTGGTCAACGTTGCAGCTACGGAGCTGGGTAGCTTAACGCCGACTTTGTTTCCAGGGAGGCGAGATGCCCGCCCCAAAATATTCTGGTGAGAGTGGCTGATCTTGTCCTCAGGCTGACTAATTCCAAAGGAACCTGTTGTCAGCACAAGGAGATTGCTGGTTCCTCCCATTCCGAGGGATAAAAATTTTCCCTCAAATCTGTTTCTGGTTTTACTGGAACAGGGCACATTTAGCAATCCCGCACAAGTTGCCAGACAAATACCTACCTCCCCACCAAAAGTCTTGCTGAATAGTCTAGCCATACGCCAGAACTCCAAGAGGATCTAATTCCCCAAAAACTTAGGTTCAACAGTACACTGGGACACTGGGAGTCTGTCTCCACATCATAGAGTACCAATTACCATGACCAGGGCAAGAACGGTCTTATGGCAATGACCAGCAGATGATGATGCTAAAGGTGGAATATGATTGAATCTCACAATTTCCGCCCATGAAATCAGCTAATTCAATTTATTGCTTTCCGCAACAAAGTAATTCATGTTTTGTTAGCAGTAAATACTTTCCATTTTCTAATGGGGGGGAAGGGGTGGCAGAATGGCCTGCCCGCAAGCAGCAGGTAGCCAACTCACTGAGTTAGTGGCCAGTTAATGTCTATTGTCGGAAGCCGACTGGGATTTTCTAATTAGTTTCCGGGTCGCTGGGATGTGTGCAGTCCTGCTGGAGTTAGATAAAGAGGACAGCACTCCAGGCGAGCACAGAGACCCTCGCTGGTGCCCCTGGCTGCCTGATGTATTTTTTTATTTTAAAAGTTTCAAAAAGTTGCAAACAGGGCTCCTCCATCTTGGGGCATCCTTGCACCTCACCTGCCCGATGCTGCTTCCCAGCTAGAGTCCCTTCTTCAGCGCTCAGGTGTCAAGAGACCACCGCCACCCCTGCATCTCCCCACCTACCCATTCCTAATTGGAAGGCAAGCCCACCCGCTGACCATTAATTGACCAATGCGGGGAAAATCACAAATGACTGATTGTTCCCCACACTGCGTGGACCTCTGGCCCCGATTTGAGCCTGACTACAGGACCTGAAAAGCCGACAGGGAATAATCCTGCCCTTCACATTTTACACACGGCCTTCCGAATTCAAGGGTATGGGTCTGGCTTGTCTGACAATGTCACATGTGCGGACTGTTCTGTGGATTTAGTCACTGGGGTGTTTTGCAGGACATTTCCACAGTCAGTAGTATAAGAAAATTACATACCATTAGTGTCGAATAGGTGTACGGGTAGTGATATGCCAAGTAGCAGACATCCTTCGAGTGCAGGAAAGTGATGGTAAATGTCAAGGTGTAGTATGATGTTTCCTTCTGGCCTCTTGTAACTGCACTATGTCTACAATAATGATTTCTGAGGGAACAGAATAATATCCAGCTTTATCTGTGCAAAGAATCCATTTGTTCTACTTTGTCAAACACACCAGTGTTTCCAATAAGTAATATCACAGGCAAAACGATGAATTCCATTTCACAGGGAATACATCATATCGATATTTGTGTTTCACATGCAGACTACACCTCATGTATATTTCAAATTATGTAAATTACACAGCTGTGCATTTCACACCGATGCAGATTTCACATCTATTTACAGTACACAGGCCTGTAGAGCAGCCACGTATGTGCTGTCGGGTAGAATACACAAAAGTGTATCTGCACTACGGCATGTTGTGAAACCGACTTCATTGAATTTTAGTGACAGGCTGGGCCCTCGGAAAATGGAAAAATGACCAGGAAAACTGTCAGATTGTCATGGAAATCCAACCATTCACTACAATCCCCCGCATAATAAAGCCACGGCATATTCCAGCCACGTGATTGATTCTTCATGCTCCCATCAAGTGGCCTTGCCATTCAGTTGCAGAAAGAATCACCCCCAAAACAGAGGCCCACCTCAGGACATTGATTGCAGTGCTTCACACATATCCCAAGAGAAAATATTTATAAAGCACACTTCACACACACATACACTCAAGCAAATATGCCCGTTTCACAGGTGCCTATGCAAAGGTGACTACATTGCACAGATGTGTGCATCAGATGCATATTTCACAAGCATGTACATTGCACCTGCATACATGTACATTGCACGTGCATGCATACATGTACATTGCACATGCATACATGTACATTGCACATGCATACATGCACCTTGCACATGCATACATGCACATTGCACATGCATACATGCACGTTGCACATGTATACATGTACATTGCACATGCATACATGTACATTGCACATGCATACATGCACATTGCACATGCATACATGCACGTTGCACATGTATACATGTACATTGCACATGCATACATGTACATTGCACATGCATACATGTACATTGCACATGCATACATGCACATTGCAAAGGCGTGCAGTTAGCACCGGAGAAAAATTAAAAGGTAAAATTTGCAAAAGCTTTTCTAAAAAGATGAAATACTGGAGAAAAAAAAAGTGTCAGCTGCAGGAAGATCATTTCAGACGTTGCGCTTTAAGCGATCACCACATGAAAACCCTGCAAGATCCGAGGCTATCAGATCCTCACAACTGATAACGTGCACAGAAAGTTAGCCTATACTCTTCAGAGTGGAGCCACTACTCCTGCCCGTCCATAGCCAGTGACAGTGTTAAAAATAATTAAATATTTCAAACCTCCTACAGAAGGTATTAAACCATAGCGGTACTGCACCATGGGTTTAAAATGGTTTCACTGGATGTAAAAAATATTTCATATCTAATGGGCCTGCACAGTCAAGACTGAGCAGATTAAGATCATTTAGAACATGCCATATGTATAAAACCTGGAACATCAGTTAAAATGAAAGAAGTGTGTTCCTGGAGGCGCGGTTTGCCAGTTTAGAGGAATTGTCAGAGAAGTTTGGGCTGTTGCGATCTGGCTCATTCAAGTACTTAAAAGTTCGCAATTTTGCGAAATTGATCTTCCCAACATTTCCCGTCATGCTGCCAGCCTCATTAATGGAGAGGGTTCTTTCACTTGCAGGGTCGGAGGAAGGGAGCACTTCCACTATCTATGGACGGATTATGTCGGAGGACTCAGTGTCGGTGGAGGGGGTTAAGGCCAAGTGGGAGGAGGAGTTGGGGCCGGTGTTGGATGATGAGGTGTGGAGTGAGGCCCTGGGGAGGGCGATCTCCACGTCCTCGAGTGCGAACCTTGGCTTAATACAACTTAAGGCCCACCTGACTAGATCCAGGATGCATCAGTTCTTTACAGGGGTGGAGGACAAGTGTGGGCGCTGTGCAGGGGGTCCGGCCAATCATGTGTATATGTTCCTGTCGTATCCCGGGCCTGTGGGTTTCTGGGGCTCCTTCTGTAGTACCATGTCGGGATTGCTGATAATTGAGTTGGAGCCCTGTCCCTTAGTGGCTGTATTTGGGTGTCAAACTTGTCAGAGCTGCATACAGGTACGGGACCGATGTCCTGGCCTTCGCCTCACTGCTGGCCTGGCGTTCGAGTGCTGATGGGGTGGAGGTCAGCTTCTCCACCCAGTGCCTCAGTGTGTCTGGGAGATCTGATGGCGTAGCAACACCTTGAGAAAGTCAAGTACGCTATGAGGGGAGCAATTGAGGGTCTTTATGGAAGATGGTAGTCGTTTATTGTGTATTTCAAAGAGCTGGTCACCATTAGTTGCTGGCACGGGTTGGGGGAGGGCAGAGGTTAGGTATTTGGGAAGGGTGGAGTTAGGTTATAGGGGATGGTAAGTGGGAGTGTACATGTAAAATGGAAAAAATTGAATAAAAATATTTTTTTGCATGAAATAAGTGTTACAACTTAAAATCCACCGCATCCGAATTCGTGGCTCGTGAAATTTCTGAGGCCATTTTACAGAGACAGACATAGCAATCCTAAATGAACCCGTCATTTTCCTTGCTCACACATTTCTGACTTCAACGCATTTTTATATTTCAGACTGAAAACTACAGAATGAATGTGGTCAGTTTTGACAGTGGTGTTAACCAATCTGAAATAAACTGGTTAGCGTCTCCGTGGCAGAATAACAGAACACTTGCCACACAGAAGGAGGTAATTTGGCCCATCATCTCTGTGCTAGCTAGGGCAGCACGGTGGTGCAGTGGTTAGCACTGCTGCCTCACGGCGCCGAGATCCCAGGTTCAATCCCGGCTCTGGGCCACTGTCCATGTGGAGTTTGCACATTCTCCCCGTGTTTGTGTGGGTTCCCCCCCCCCCCCCCCACACAACCCAAAGATGTGCAGTGTATGTGAATTGGCCACACTAAATTGCCCCTTAATCGGAAAAAAATAATTGGATACTCTAAATTTTTTTTTTTAAATCTCTGTGCTGGCTGCTTGATCTACTTTTTTTTTTAAAGTTTGAAAAAGTTGGAAAGAAGGCTCCTCCATTTTGGGGTATCCTCGCCCCCTCACCTACTTGCCATGGCATCGCCCCCCCCCCCCTCCCTCACCTTCAGCCCCCCCTTCTGACCACTAATTGACCAATTGGGTGGTGGGGGGGGGAAATCACATGTGACTGATTGTTTGCCCACACAGCACAGGCAGATCCCTCCCCACAGGAAGTCTCTTCTACCAGGAAAACAGTTCCAACTAGCAGCACGGTAGCATTGTGGATAGCACAATCGCTTCACAGCTCCAGGGTCCCAGGTTCGATTCCGGCTTGGGTCACTGTCTATGCGGAGTCTGCACATCCTCCCCGTGTGTGTGTGGGTTTCCTCCGGATGCTCCGGTTTCCTCCCACAGTCCAAAGATGCGCAAGTTAGGTGGATTGGACATGATAAATTGCCCTTAGTGTCCAAAATTGCCCTTAGTGTTGGGCGGGGTTACGGGGATAGGGTGGAGGTGTTGACCTTGGGTAGGGAGCTCTTTCCAGGAGCCAGTGCAGACTCGATGGACCGAATGGCCTCCTTCTGCACTGTAAATTCTATGATCTATGAACTTCTCCAATCTATCTACATAATTGAGATTGCTCATCCCTGGTGCCATTCTCGTGAATGTTTTCTGCACTCTCCCCAATGCTTTCACATCCAGTTGAGGCCGAACTAATGCTATATACAAGTCCAACATAACATCCTTGCTTTTGTCTGTATGTCCCTATTTATAAAGGCCAGGACGCTGAAGAAAATACCATGTGCACATTAAAGGGTTTGCCCACCAATCGGCCTGATTTCAAGGTTTGTGCGCAAGGAGGCCATTCGGTCCATCGAGTCTGCACTGGCCCTTGGAAAGAGCACCCTACCTAAGCCCACACCTCCACCCTCTCCCTGTAACCCAGTATCCTTGTTTTTGGATGTGGAGATGCCGGCGTTGGACTGGGGTGAGCACAGTAAGAAGTCTTACAACACCAGGTTAAAGTCCAACAGGTTTGTTTCAAACACGAGCTTGTTTTTGGACACCAAGGGCAATTTATCATGGCCAATCCACCTAACCTACACATCTTTGGACTGTGGGAGGAAACCGGAGCACCCGGAGGAAACCCACGCAGACACGGGGAGAACGTGCAGACTCCGCACAGACAGTGACCCAAGCCGGGAATCGAACCTGGGACCCTGGAGCTGGGAAGCAACAGTGCTAACCACTGTGCTACCGTGCCACCCAAGGTCCGAGAGGGTAAGTTGACTGAAGTTTATTTGAGGTTAAGGAAACGGCCGCTACGACAGCGTAGAACAGAACAGGCCCCGTTCAGGACTACGGCAATGCCGATCCCCATCCGGGCTGGTTTGAAGAGAGCAAGGTAACGAGCCTCAGCTGGGCGGGTCTCCGCCCACTAGCGGGAAAGCTCGTATTCTTTGGTTCCCACGGGGAGATCGATTAGTGTATTCCACTGGGCCTCTTAAGGGTTATTACACTCACCCCCTGCCATAATCTGTAGGATGTCTTTTTTTGATCAATATGTGCCATGGAATGGAACAAACAATGGCTGGACATTCAATATTACAACACAGCAACACTACATCCATATTGAAAGCTGCTAAGTGTACAACTCTTGGCAATTTTACTCCAAACTACCAATGTGTGAGCAGCTCCGGGCTTTATGCTTCATCTGCTGCTATTAGTACCAATTTGTATTTCCAGTGTTGGTTTAACACATTCCCACTGGGGAATTCAAACCACCCATTCAGTTTATTGGGGTGGAATGAATGAATTAAACTCACGCTGCATATTTCAAATTTCAAACTGGCAGAGCCATCCACTACTAGAAATCGCACACCAAATAGGTTCTGCTACAGCCCAAAGGCTTAATTTGATGTGTGTCAAATATTCTCTGCAAGCTGAAAATAAAATGAGTTCGCAGAGCCTAACTGTGGATGAAGAGGCAATTTTCTGTCATCTGAAAAAAATTCTCAAACATTGTAGCGTGAGGCCATTTATGCAACATTGTCCCTTACTTTATCACTAATCTTCACTGCAACGATGGAGTTTGAGGGGCGACCTGTTAGAGGTCTGCAAAATTATTAGGGGCATAGACAGAGTGGATAGTCAGAGGCTTTTCCCCAGGGTAGAGGGGTCAATTACAAGGGGGCATAGGTTTAAGGTGCGAGGGGCAAGGTTTAGAGAGATGTACGAGGCAAGTATTTTACACAGAGGGTAGTGGGTGCCTGGAACCCGCTGCCGGAGGAGGTGGTGGAAGCAGGGACAATAGTGACATTTAATGGGCATCTTGACAAATACATGAGTAGGATGGGAATGGAGGGATACGGACCCAGGATGTGGAGAAGATTTTAGTTTAGACGGGCAGCATGGTCGGCACGGGCTTGGAGGGCCGAAGGGCCTGTTTCTGTGCTGTACTTTTCTTTGTTCTTTGTTTGAATGGAAAAAATGGAAATGGATGCAATGGAAATGTTGGTGTGAAGAAAATTGTTTCTCTATTGCTATTAGCACCAGGCCCACAATCCACCGACCCTGCGCACCTTTGGGTTGTGCGGTGAGACCCATGCAGACACGGGGAGAATGTACAAACTCCACATGGATAGTGACCCAGGGCCGCGATCGAACCTGGGACCTCGGCGCTGTGAGGCAGCAGTGCTAACCACTGCAGCACCGTGCTGCCCATGAGGGAGGATTTTCTCAACGCTTGTCGCAAGGGAAGACCAGGGCTGAACAGATATCATGGAGGCGGGAATCAGGAGTTGGGACTTTTCCTGATATTGTGATTTCCCCCTCTTTCCCGGCCCAATTTTGCATCTCTTGTGGAGTGGATCACCCTCAAGTTGGGTCTAACACCAGAGGCAGGTCAGTGCCTCCATCCTCCGAGATATTGGGTGCAATTCCCCGACCCCCACGCCGGGTGGGAGAATCGCAGGAGTGCCGGGCGATTCCCGCCATGCCGCCCTGGCACCCGCACGCGATTCTCCCACCCCCCCCAAAACGGGGTGCCGCGTTTCATGACAGACCGCTCAGAGAATCGCCGCTCGCCGTTTATAGCAGGCGAGCGGGGATTCTCCGGCCCAAATGGGCCGAGCGGCCTGCCCAATCCGACGGGTTCACGCCGGCGCCAACCACACCTGGTCGCTGCCGGCGTGAACAGTGCGCGAACACTGCGTGTGCGGCCTGTGAGGAGGGAGGGAGGGTCGAGCACCAGGGGGACGCTCAGTAGGGGTCTGGCCCGCGATCAGTGCCCACCAATCGGTGGGCCGGCGTCTCTATAGGACGCACTCTTTTCCTTCCGCCGCCCCGCAAGATAAATCCTCCATGTCTTGCGGGGCGCCCGCGGGGGGGACGGCAACCGCGCATGCGCGGGTTTGGCGCTGGCCAACCTGCGCATGCGCGGGTCACGTAATTTACGCGGCGCCGGCCGCGTAATATACGCGCCGCTGCTTTCCTGTGGCGCCAAGGCCTGGCATGCGTAATTGACGCAGCGCCGCTCCTAGCCCCCTGGAGGTGGGAGAATAGGGGGCAAGGACCGGCCTCCGATGCCGGAGTGAAACACTCCGGTTTTCACTCTGGCATCGGCACTTAGTTTCCCGATGGGAGAATTTCGCCCATGGACTCAGTTCTTCTGATCAGTATAAAACTCCCTTCAGTCTCTCCGCCTTCACCTCTTTCACCCCACTCACCCCAATCGCTCATAACCCACTCACCCAGGATCCACTTTATAAAAGCAAGCCTTACACTAGCATTTAGAAGTCTTTAAAAATTGATAAATCAGAAAAATAAATAAACATCACGAGATAGGTACTTGAAAAAACATTTATCCTTGTTGGAAAAGTTAAATGTGTCACATTGTTCAAACAGCCAAACAGATGGCTGAACTCCTCTGAAGGCCGGGGGGGGGGGGGGGGGGGACGCAGAATGAATGAAAAATATGGGGTGAGTTTAAGTATTTAACTATTGATTTTATACACTGGATAATGTGTTCCAATGCATTTCACACTTTTCCACTTTTAAAATTCTGTGCTTTCACTTAACAGCTTTCCAGTTGTCAGAACTAACAACCTTTCAAACACATTATTTTAATGGTCACTTAGCTTTTCCAATTATAGTTCTGTCATCACTCATGTTAGTTAACACAGATTTAAGTTCGGCTACAATATTTTGTGATGAACTACAAAGGAGACAACACCATTTTTACTCACATTTTACACTGTGCCTGCCTTCAAACTATGGTTCACTACTCCAATGATCAGAAGAGCTTCCACAACACAGTTGCCTTACTGAAATTGCAGAAGTTCTGAAATGCCTACTTCCAAATGGCAACTTTTAAACAGAAGCTTGTGGGGTTCCTGACCCATCCTCTTACCCACTCCCATTAAAATAACTGGAGATGGAAATGGAGGCGGGATTTCTGTCCACTCTGCTCTGTGGCCATTTCCTTCCAATTCTTCCATCAACGTAGTACCAGAACTGGACTGCAAAACCTATTCCCAGTTTCCCAGAAGAAAAGGTCAGAAAGAAGAGGCAAAGACCTGGAGGACGAGGTCTTCACCACTTTAATATTATGCCAAGACTCCCATAGATTCCCGAAGCGAGGGAGCTTGGCCTTTCCCTAAACTGAGTGTCCAAGTTGATTGCCAGCATTTGGCCTCCCATCTTATTTCTTTGATCAAACGAAAGGGCATGGAAAACATGGCACCACAGCCTACCTGTAGACTCCTGCTGACTAACTGAGGTTGGGGTAGGGGAGCGGTTCCTTGGGAGCCCAGTGGGAAAGTCAATGTCTTGAGACAAGGAATCCTTTGAGAGCTATTACTCTCTCGCGCAATAGCTCAATCCCCATCCAGTCCTGTCAATCAAATACAGGCCTCACAAGCCTAGTAGCTACATTTTGCTTCCCTGCCAGCTCTATCACCATTCCACATTGCCTGTGGTTCGTCCCTATAGTAAGGGTCTCTACAGGTCCAGAAAATGGCCTGGGATGGGAAATCTTTGTGATCTTACAGCTGGACACGTGCAGAACACTGCAGTCCTAAGCTTCTGTCCAGGACTGGCGAAGTGGTGAGGCTAAATAATTCTGTCCCAGGATGATTATCAAGTACACTTGTTGTGCAATATTTTAATATGATCATTCTTCACACTCACATCTGATGAAAGCATTCAAAAAAAAATATTGATAGCGAAGCTTTGAGAGAACGAATCGTCAAAAGAATATTCTCAAGTGATGCACGACATCAGCCTTACCTACCTGAGCAACAGTAACACTGGTTGTCCTTATACTAGTGTGCTGAGCTGATTGACGGTCGAAACAACCTGCTCCACCAGCTGTGCCATCACAATTATGCCAGACTCACTTATCTCCACAGCAAACCAGATGATACACTGTTTGAAAGAGACAGCCGCAGTACAGGATTTAATGCTGCTGCTGAAGATGTATCGCTGTTAAGGCTGTAAATTGTAACTCCTGAGGCAAATGACTGGCAAGGTCATTCAGAGTTCAATTGCCATTTGAACTGCAACACAGCCTTACTTTTGTTCACCATTTTTAATAAGCCATTACTTAAGTCAAGTGAGGGGATGCAGCAATTTCATATTTCCTGTTCCTGGGAAGCTTCTCTGTTTTTCAAACTTTTGCCTTTCTTCCCCCTTATGTTTCCTCCTGAAATGCGACACACAAATTAAAAAGTAATATTTAAAGCATTTCAAATTGAAACGCATGTCTTATGTACCATGTTTATTATATTTTAACTAGATTTCGCAAAGTTTCCAGGTCAGTGTGTGCCTTGATATTTCCATTCTGCATATTGTCCTTCGTCAAATAAAACAGGTATCCATAGCCTGAAAACTCGGCATGCTACTGAAGGGATAGTACGTCTATTTCTTGTGGCACCAGTGCAGAGTATGAACCCTGA
Source organism: Scyliorhinus canicula (assembly GCF_902713615.1). Lineage (NCBI taxonomy): Eukaryota > Metazoa > Chordata > Chondrichthyes > Carcharhiniformes > Scyliorhinidae > Scyliorhinus > Scyliorhinus canicula. The sequence continues at coordinate 19,904,037 of NC_052157.1, forward strand.
TGAAATGGTGCATCATTGTGGCTTCTACTGGTCCCCCATCACCTGGGGTTCAATAGTTTCTCTTGGATCTCCTTGCTGTCCTCCTTTCTGATGGTAAGTCTATCAAGGGTTGGTTGGGTGAATGCAACTCATCTGTGGAAACATGAAGGACATTGTTCCATTCGTTATTCCGAACTATGCACGGACTGGAAATAACGAAGATCTACTGTAGACATCGGAGCGGAAGACAATGATTTATTCTGTTCCGGTTCGAAGATTAACGCACAAAGGACACTATGCAAGTTTAAGTATTTGCAAATAATTTAAAATAAGGAATTCTGAGAAAGCAATTAAAGATTGTACTGCAAGCAAGGCTTTCAAGCTATTATCATATAGGATGTTTGTTAAAAATGACACCATCTGGCACTTACAAGATTGTTTGAGCCTGAGGATGTGTTGTCTTCCTTGCTGAGTAGATTGATACTTTCAAATAATCCACTCATGACAATTAACTAGTTTTGTGGGGTCTTCGTAGCTTCCATGCTTGTGATGTGGCTGCTTATTGTACTCAGTTTTCATCTTTGACACATTGTGAGGATTCAGCAATGTGCTGTACACTGAGTCTGTGGAGGTTTTTTTTGCAGTGCTAGGTGGTCTACAGCTGCTCCTGGCTCGTGTTGGTTCATGTTTTGCACTGAAGAACGGTCTTGATAATTAATGAATTAATAGTTTGATTATTACAAAAAGTTCACCTTCAGCAAAACATAGCGTTCTTTTTGATTTGATGGTCTATTTTCCACCTTTATCATTAGCTTGTTATGGTCATTAATATAATTTAAGTACCACGTTCTCACGAACTGAGAAGTAAGTTTTTGACATAATACATCCAAGTATGCAACATTTGTCACTTAAAGAGCATTTGCAAAGTATATGACTTTTTATAAATCTAGTCTGCAAATAGATCCTAACATGGTTTAGAAGTGTGGTTTGTTTCATGAGTTCAATCCCTCTAAAATAATATTTTCTCCTCAGCAATCACCAAAGTGGTGACCAGTGCAGATGATTGCTGGACGGACCACCGGCTCATCTGCTCTTCGATGTCCATCAAACTCCATCAGAAGCAGCAGCAGAGGAAGAAACAGCTCCGAACACAGATCACGTTGAGCATCTTCAAGAGCCAAGCATGCTAGTGAACAGCCAACAGTGCCTTCGCCAAAATCCCCAAAGTGTCCAGTTTTAAAAATAAATTTAGAGTATTTTTCCAATTAAGGGGCAATTTATCGTGGCCAATCCACCAAGCCTGGCACATCTTTGGGTTGTGGGGGCGAATCCCAACATTGGGTTGTGGGGGAGAATGTGCAAACTCCACACAGACAGTTACCCAGAGCCAGGATCGAACCTGGGACCTCGGCGCCGTGAGGCAGCAGGGCTAACCCACTGCGCCACCGTGCTGCCCTCAAAGTGTCCATTCTAATAATAAAGGTAAGCACTGGGAAATGGGATTAGAATAGATAGGTGCTTGATGGCCAGTGCAGACAGGATGGGCCGAAGGGCCTCTTTCCATGCTGTAATCCTCTATGACTCGAATGGAGTGGAGGAAAACTTGAAAAAGCTGAAGACAGCTATCATCTCGAGCTGTGAAGAAACTATTAGCTACAAGGCCAGGAAACACCAAGACCGGTTCGATGAGAACAACCACACCATCCAAGACTTCATCGACAAGAAGAGGAAAGCTGTCCGCGACTGGCAAAATAACATAGCCAGCAAGGAAAAGTGGAAAGCTCATCAGTTAGCCAAGGCAGAGGTACAAAGAATAACTAGGGAAATCAAGAAGCAATGGTGGACTGCGAAAGCTAAAGAGCTGCAGCTTCTCACTGACAAGCGTGACACCTGGGCCTTCATCAGTGCCACCAAGGCAATATATGGGCCCAACACCCTAGGCCTCAAATTGATGCAGAGTAAGGACAGAACCCTCTTGAGAGGCAGAGAAAACATCAGCCTCCAATTGATAGAACACTACAAAAGAACTCCTAAACTGCGCTACAACCATAGGTGAGGATGTGTTTGAGGAAATCCCCCAAATTTCCCATCAAAGATAATCTTGCGCTCCCGCCAAACGTGGACGAAGCCGAAGCCGCCATTAAACACGTGAAGAATGAAAAAGCCACAGGAGTGGATGGGAACCCAGAGGAGATTTTCAAACTTGGAGGGGAAGAGATCACCCGTCATCCTGAATATCTGGGTCAGAGAAGATATTCCAATCAACCTCTGCGATGCTGTCATTATCACAATTTTCAAGAAAGAAGACAAAGCGGACTGTGGGAATTACTGAGGAATCTTCCTACTCTCCATTCCCGAGAAGATCCTCGCCTGAATCCTCACTAGCCACCTTCTCCCAGTCTCTGAAGAAATTCTTCTGGAAAGCCAGTGTGGCTTCGAACCAAACCGTGGAACAGCGGACATGATTGTCATTGCTCGGCAACTTCAAGAGAAATGTCAGGAGCAACATCAACCACCCTACATGGCCTTCATCAAACTGACAAAGGCTTTTGATTCAGTCAATCAGAAAGTGCTATGGAAGACTCTGTCAAAGGCCAGCTGTCTAGAGAAATTCATCAACATCCTCTGACTCTTCCAAAGCAAGGTATCAGTGACAGACCTCACCGACGGAGAAATGGTAGAAACCTTCAACGTTAAAACTGGAGTCAAGCAGGGATGTGTCATCATCCCCACCCTTTTCTCCATCTTCATCGCTACCATCCTTCACCTTGTCAAGAGCAAGCTTCCTAGTGGAGTGGACATGTCTACAGGATGGACAGAAACCTTTTGAACCTCAACCAGTTGAAATCCAAGAAGAAAACGACATTGATATCAATCGCAGAACTTCAATATGCAGATGACATCACCATCGCTACTCTCTGAGAAGAAAATCTCCAAGCCATGCTTGACACCTTCCAGGAAGGATACCAAAGAGTCAGTCTCAGTGTCAACGTCAAGAAGACTCAAGTCCTTTACCAACCTACCACAAGGCAAGATCTGGTGTCTCCCTCCATCAAGATAAACAGTGAAACCCTCCAAAACGTGAAACATTTCCCATACCTGGAGAGCCACCTCTCCTAAGGCTGACATCGGTGCGGAGACCCAACAGCGCATCCAATCCACAAGCATCACCTTCAGAACCCCAAGGACGAGAGTCTTTGATAACAGTGATACCCATGCTGCCACCAAGACACCCTTGTGTACAAGGTGGTCATCCTCCCAACTTTTCTAAATGGATCAATAACTTGGATTATGCATAGACGCCACCTCAAGACCCTGGAGAGGTACCATCATAGCTGTCTGAAATGGAGTCACCGCATCAACTGGAAGACAGGCATACTAACATTAGCTTGAAGGACCAAAAGCAGCAGTATTGAGGCCATGGTCATCTGAAACCAACTCCGCAGGGCCGGCCATGTGCTTAACATGTCAGAGTCCCAACTCCCAAAGCAAATCTTCTCTGCCCAGCTCAACTGAGGCTTCCGAAACTAGAGGAGGACAAAGGAAGTGCTTCAAAGACACCCTGAAGGCTTACCTCAAGAAATGCAACATCAAAGTCAAAGCCTGGGGGACTGTTACTCAGAAGAAACCTTCCTGGAGGAACCTCTCGATTGAAGGGAAACAATTCTTTGAGGACACCCGACGACAAGAGGAGGGACGGAAAAGGAGCCAGAGAAAGTAATGACAGCGATCTAAAATCCTCCCGGAAACACCTGCCAAGTGTGCGGTCGAAGATGCGGCTCTAGGTTCCGGCTCATCAGCCATGCAACAACCCACAGAACCCATGACCAGTAGTACGGAGTTTCTTAGTTGGGTAATCATATCCATTAACGAGTGTTCGCTGAAAAAGGTGGTTTTCTCCTAACTCTTGAAGAGCCAAACCAGTCAGGATTTGTCAAAAATGTTGCCTTGCAAGGGCCAGTTTAAGTGAAGAGGAAGGGCAACTCCACCACAATTTAATCTCTGCAGCAGTCAAAATGTTGTGTTTTGTTGCGCTAATCATGCTTCCACCAAACTGAGTGGAAGTGCGGCAGAAAGGGTAACTGCAGAGGTCACATGGATTTTAAAAGAATACAGTTGTTTTCCTTGAATTCAGTTAGCGGCGAAGTTGGACGTAGTTCCCAGCGAGACATTCAAATCTGCTTTCACAGTCACCCAACAAGCTCTTGAGCTTTCCTGCAGTTAGTTCCCACCAAGTTCAGCCAGGGGTCTTGCTGTACTCCTTTAAGTAAAGGCCGATCATGATGTAGCCTCTTTCACTTTGCCACCAAATGGAGGTATTTTCCTGATGGAGTCACGCGCAGACGAGATTTGAAAGACTTCACAGCCATCGAAACTGCAGATGGAAAGTTAATGGCTCCTGTTCAGAAGGTTATCACTCAAAGTCAGTCAACCCCATCGCTCGGATTGCTTCAATCACATGTAGCACCAAGTATCCAGGAAGTGCGTTCATTGCTTCCTGGAACAATTATATCAGAAATGGCTTCAGAAGGCTTTACTTTTAAAGTGCAGGATCATCTCATTACACATTTATTTGCTTTATGGATAAGAACAAGATGACAATGTTACTGATGTGGATGTTTGTCCCACAGAAAGATGGTTGCACAAGGATCAGAAGCGTTGTAATAGAGGGAAAAGCATTAAGTTGCATCAAAGAGTAGTTAGTAGCTTGAAAACAAGTCATAGCAAATGGGAAGGTTGAGCATGGCAAACAATGCTGCTAATTATTTTTATCAGCGGCATCAAAATGGACACAGTGATTTATGGACAGAAGTGACTTGTAATCCATATATTCAGTCACCGTGTTACAGCTTGGTGACAGAGTGCAGGATGATCCGCAGTGACTCCATTAAACGATTCGTAGAGATGTAGGGACACAGGCCAAGCAGTTTGCGAGATTGACAGCCACGCCCACTGAATTCCTGCAGCTTCGTCGCCGGATTGATCCTTCAGGGCTCGAGACATGAAAGAAAAAGACAAGAATCGTCCCTGACCCATGGTGCGCACAACGCGTTCGCAAACTCGCAGTCCTCAAGCAGTCAGCGCTGGCATGAGGCCACCTCCAGTTCCATTCATGAGATGCTACTATAATTGAAATGAGAGGAATGATACATACATTCACAAAGCTCTGCCACTTCGATGACCTTCGGGTTCCATTTCCCCACTTTTGACAACATGTCGGTGGGAACTAACAATCCTAATGAGCTGACCCCATCGGAAGTGGGAGCTTCAGGCTTCTGAGTCGCATGCCAATCTCCGCACGCTTCTGAGACGCGAGTGTGGAGCCTGCTGATTTTATCTTTAGTTCAGATTTACAGTTTTTCTTTTTCTCCCACACCTACAGTAGTCTCCAATGTAAAATTGTTAGTGGCAATAATTTTATCTCAACCCTTCTTTCCAAACCAATTGAAATTGCGTGGCAATTTCTGGATGGATGGTTTTGTTAATGTACCATTTCAGAATGGCCAGACCATGGATACAGCATTGGATAAAGAGAACGAAGGAGGCTTGTGGCAGCTAACTGAGGGTTCAAAACAGCAGGCGTACAGAATGTGCAGGCGCGAACTTAAAAATGAAATTAGGAGAGGAAAAAGGGGACATGAAAGAATACCGACAGGTTAAAATAAAGGAAAATCTACAGTTGTTAAGCGATTATACGAAGGGTGAAAGGGTAACTAGGGAAAGAATCGGGCCCATTAAGGACCACAGTGGCAATTTGTCTGTGGAGCCGGAGGACGTAGGTAGGGTTTGAAACAAATACTTTGTGTCGGTGTTCATGAGATGGACGGTGTGGGTATAGAGATCAGGGAGAAGGACTGTGATAAAATTAAAGAAATTAACATAGACAGCGGGAGTTTCTGAGTGTTCTGGCAGGCTTAAAAGCAGATAAACCTCCAGCGCCGGAGGAAATGTATCCCAGGCTGTTGAGTGAGGCAAGGGAGGAAATCACAGGTGTGTGCTGGCAATAATTTACAATTCCTCTATCAGCACAGGGGAGGTGCCGGAGGACTGGAGGATAGCCAATGTGACACCATTATTCAAGAAGGGAGGTAGGGATAAACCAGAAAACGACAGGTCAATCAGTGCAAACCTCAGTGGTGGGGAAACTATTGGAAGCAACTCCAAGAGACAGAATTAATCTGCATTTAGGGAGGCAGGGATTAATCAAGAACAGTCAGCATGGTTTTGTTAAGGGGAGGTCATGCCTGGCCAACTTGACTGAATTTTTCAAAGAACAGGTGGGCAGATGAGGGCAATGCATTTGACGTATTCTAGTTGGACTTCAGCAAGGCTTTTGATAAGCTCCCACATGGGATACTGATAGCGAAGGTCAGAGCCCATTGGGATCCAAGGAAATTTGCCAAATTGGGTCCAGTATTGGCTGAGTGGCAGGAAGCAGAGGGTGAGGGTCGAGGAACGTTTCCCTGACGGCAAGCCTGTGTCCAGTGCGGTCCCGCAGGAATCAGTGTTGGGGCCCTTGCTGTTTGTGGTTTAGATAAATGATTTAGACTTGAATGTGGGAGGGTTGATCAGTAAGTTTGCGGACGATATGTAAATTGTGTGTGTGTGTGTGTGTGTGTGTGTGTGTGTGTGTGGGGTGCGGGGGGGGGGGGGGGGGGGCGGAGAAGCACCGAGGATCAGAGGGACCTTGGTCGGCATGTATAGAGGTCCCTTATGGCAGCTGGGAAAGTGGATAACAAGATTAAGAAGGCACATGGTACACTTGCCTTTATCAGCCGAGGCATAGAATTTAAGAGCAGGGAGGTTATGCTGAATCTGTATAAAACGTTTATTAGGCCACAGCTAGAGTATTGTGTGCAGCTCTGAAATACACATTATATAAAGGATGTGATAACACTTGAAAGGATGAAGAGATTTACCAGGAAGTTGCCTGGGCTGGAGAGTTTTAGTTATGATGAGAGATTAGATAAACTGTTGTTTTCATTGAAGCAGAGGAGCTGAAGGGGCACATGATTGAGATGTACGAAATGATGAGGGGCATAGATAAGGGTAGACAGGAAGAAACTTTTCCACTTGATGGAGGGATCAATAACCAGGGGGCATCACTTTAAGGTAAGGGGCAAGAGGTTGAGAGGGGATATGAGAACAAACTTTTTCACCCAGAGGGTGATGGGAATCTGGAATTCACAGTCTGCAAGGGTGATGGCGGAAGCGACCCTCATAACAGTTAAGAAGTATTTAGATATGCCCTTGTGATGCCCAGGCATACAAGGCTATGGGCCAAGTGATGGAAAATGGGATTAGAATAGTTAGGTGGTTGTTTTTGACTGGCGCAGACATGGTAGGCCGAAGGGCCTTTTCTGTGCTGTCGACCTCTATGACCCATGATCCTCCTGACACTCTGATGTGTCATCACCATAGTGATGACGGAAAGGTGAAGGTGCATTATGGAAATTTCCCCAGTCTTCAATAATATTGTGTATTTAATTCACTTCCATTGACCCCAGCAACTTTTAATTTTAACTGCTAACTATTTTCTGTTAAAATATTTTTCTTGATCCTGGCTCCATGTTCCTCTCACCCTTTAAATCAGAGTGCTTCGCTCCGCGCTTCAAAGTCTTCCTCAATTGTCATTAGCACTAACACGATAATCTGGAAAATGCCAATTTCTCCTCTTGCATGGGGCACTTGGCAGAGCTCCATCGAGCGGCCCAGGCAAATCGACAGATAACTAAAACAGGCTGAAGCTGTGACTTTCACATTGGGAGTTCTGGCCTCTTCTCTCTGTATTGCTGGGCTGTCACTGTGATTGCTACTGATAGTTGCTCCAAGCAGTCTTGATAAAGGAATGCTTACAGAGTGGGAGAAGGCGATGATGCCCTAGTATTGGTTGCAAAATGTTGACAGAGGCCATGAGGGAAGTCAGTAACATTATACACAAAAGGCAAGCCACGGAATGAGAGCTGGGATGTCCACTTCACTCCCAATGGCGACACATGGGTAATGAGCTTAAATGGCCATGCTTAAATGGCCATCTTGTGGCGTAGGTGCCACAACAAGAGCAGGCAGTGGTCAGAAGTGGAGTGAGTAGTGTCCAACAAGCACCACAAGAGATAAGGGCAGAGTCCATTCAGTAACAATAAGGGGAGTGGACAACACTGACCACAAGAAGAGTGGGCAGTGTCTGACAGAAACAGGCGTACCAGGAGACCAAGCTACTTCCCTGGCTCCCCACTCGAAATACCGTTGAGAGTCAAAGTTAAATCTGTCACAATCAGCCCTTCAATACCGATCGCAATCCCAGATTAACATATATAATCATGCTTTAGCTGCAGAGGTGACTAATTGTGCTCGAGTCTTATTGCATGGCATCTAACCCAAACATTATAACAGATAACAGAAGAAGAAAGCGTACTTGTAATAGTAGATATCAGAGCCCACACGAATCCAGTGTGCTCTTCCACACAACGCCTCATGGACAGAATACATGACTGGCTGCATGCCTGGAAAATAGCACATTAAAAACATTTATTTAAGTTGTCGCAGGCAGTGTTTTTCATCTCATCGATTAGAGGAGAATTAAATATTCTTCAGAATTTCTCCAATAGACTAGACACAGCCAATAAATTAACTCCAAAGAGAAAATGCTGGAAAATCTCAGCAGGCCTGGCAGCATCTGTAGGGAGAGAAAAGAGCGAACGTTTCGAGTCCGATGACTCTTTGTCAAAGCTCTGACATTGCTTTGACAAAGAGTCATCGGACTCAAAACGTTCGCTCTTTTCTCTCCCTACAGATGCTGCCAGGCCTGCTGAGATTTTCCAGCATTTTCTCTTTCATTTCAGATTCCAGCATCCGCAATAATTTGCTTTATCCAATAAATTAACTCCATTGAGCCTCCATTTATCCAGCTCCCTTTGCAGAATTTTAAAATGCTGTTCCTCCTTCTTTCTAGAACATTGCCAAGGCTAGATTTCCTTCACTTCTTGTTGGGAATGAGCTTCCAGATTCCTTTAAAACTAAAAACAATGTTAGAACGTTTCCAAATTTGCAAATCCCACGTTTCGTGAAATTTTGCCATGCTAGATTTCTTTTTAAACCCCCTTGACTCGCTTTAAAGCAGAGAGAACGATGTGAAAAAGCATGTTTACCATTTGATGAAGGACACGAGTCCCAGACTTTTGATCTACGTTAATGTCTGAAACATGTATTATCACTTCAATCCACTGTCTGGCATAAGTACTACAGATGTCTTCATGAAAGCCAATATCAAGAGTTCCTATTTCACGTCTGCGAGTAAATGGTTTTGCCAATATCACACCGTTGTTTATTGTGAAATTGTATCATTGCTGTAACATTAAATTTTATGGAGGGCCTTGAAATCGCAAGTCTTTTTCTGATGCTGCACTAATTGTCAGCTACATTAATGTAACCACCTCACCTTCTCTGAAACCCATTTAAGCATAAATGATTTGGTATTAAATCTGTTTTAACATTTAGACAATAGGATTTGTCCACAACAGTGGAACTGCGTGAATATAAATGCACCTCAGCAACAAAATCCCCTCAAGCTGCTGAATTATGAAACTGCTGTGAAACCAGGCTCAGTGTGAAGCATGGGAACATGAAGTGTCGAAAACCATATTAAACTGCACCACACTGCAGACAGATCAACGCCGTGTTTTATTTATGGGTAAGTGCATGTGTTATATCGAGAGTCTCAGTGTTACAGTGTATAAATATTTATCAACATAACTCAATTTGAACTGGAAGTTCAAAGAAAGTATAATACTTGCAAGTACACAAATCAAAAGAATGCGCACCTTACACACCATATCTACAACAGCAAGACTATGCAGAATAGAAACTGCACATGACATGTAGCTGAAACCACAGTTTGTAACGCTACAGGATGCAAAGCTTCAGTGCCCAGACTATCAATTTGAGCCTGGGATTGTCTGCCCAACAAGCCTTTTACTAATATCGTTATGTATGTACTCAATTAAACACGACTGGTCCGAACCAAATAGACTGCAGAATGAATGCTTCAGAACAGAACTGTCTCAGAAACCAGGTTCTGTGGTTGTCATTCTATTGGGGGCAGAGGATAATTCTTCACCAATGCCAGATCATTTGTCCCAAAGTAGATGGCGCAATTTATTTTAACCAATGCAAGATTAGTGCAGCACGGTAGCACAGTGGTTAGCACTGTTGCTTCACAGCGTCAGGGTCCTGGGTTCGATTCCCGGCTTGGATCATTGCCTGTGCGGCGTCTGCATGTTCTCCCCGTGTCTGCACAGGTCTTCTCCGGGTGCTCCGGTTTCCTCCCACAAGTCCCGAAAGACATGCTTTTTAGGTGAATTGGGCATTCTGAATTCTCCCTCAGTGTACCCGAACAGGCATCGGAGTGTGGCGACTAGGGGATTTTCTCAGTAACTTCATTGCCGTGTTAACGTAAGCCTACTTGTGACAATAATAAAGATTATTATTATGACTGGCTTACTGGCTAGTCTTGCCCAAACTCCTTTGCTACTCGCCAGCTTGATTCAGCAACATCCTCAATCACCTTGCTTCATTAATATAGGAAAATATCCCATAGAATTTGAACTTCACAGAAATGTTCATTTTCTTCCACTTCAGTGTGTCATTGACCACATCACAATACTCCTCATTGCGCAGCGTCAACCTTGTCAGCACAATGTTCCTTAAAGCTCTGTGTTCACAAACCCATCTAGTTGGCAGATCTCTTGGCCGCTTTGGTAAAGCTTAACGCCTCTCACAATCTTCATTCTCAAACATGTCCCATTCACAACTGTTTTCAAGGGAAGGCTCCACGTAATCGGAGGCAACACTCTGAGGCTGCGGAGAGGGTTATCAAAATTGCAAACAAAAACAGAAAGTGCTGGACAGTCACGGCGAGTCTGACAGCATCTGTGGAGAGACAAGGGAGCTAACGTTTCGTGTCTGGATGACCCTTTGTCGAATTCCAACTTTCTTTGGCAAAAAATGTCAATTTGAAGAAGTTGGCGACTTTTCCCCCAATTCATGGCTATGGTCCCTCCTTCTCATTGTCTACATCCTTATTCATTCGATCATTCATGATGACCTCATAGACTCACATTGTCACATTTTATCGCAACAGAATATGATCCCACATCATACAGTGAGGTACTGGAAGGAGCAACCTTCAAGACTGGTAGGGAGTTAGTGGAAGTGAAATTCCAGGAGTTTACAGGCTGAACAATTTGCTGGAGATCGCCACAAGGTTTAGTTCCTCACAAGCTCTGTTTGTAAAGGTTCTCTAGGGGATTAATGTTAACTGAAGTTGAGACTCTTAGTTTGGGACCGACTCAAGGCTGCATGAAAATGTGGCCACAATGCAGTGCATTATGGGAAATCTGGACACAAACACCCTGCCAGATTACAAGGCTCGGATTAATCTCTCTCACAGATGCTTTGAATAATGTCATGAGGATATTTTATTATTTAATCTTTCATGGGATGTGGACATCACCAACATGGCCAGCGTTGCCCATCCCTAATTGACCTCGAACTAGTCCAGGCAGGTCCCTGAAGGCCAGCCAAGAGTTCAGGAGGAGTCCATCGGAATTGTCGATGGAGAGTGGAAAATGTGACACAAGTGACAGGCTCGGTCCCCAGTGGGCGCAGCAGGTGGGATGCCACTGCTGATGGTCACTCTACCCGTGATTCTCAGACGATGCTGAGTCCGAGGCGGATGGTGAGCCTCTGAAGTCGTCAATTAGGTGGCAGATACTAGATACTCAATGGGATGTGTGGGAAGTACTAGAGGAGATCCCCGAGGGCCTGCGTGCCATGGACTCTGTCATGGAGAAGTCCATGCGGAGCTTGAACAATGCGTTGACCCCGAGCACTGAACACACAACCTCTTCCAGTGAGAGTGCCGACTCTCATGGAGAGGCAGTTTCAAGAGCAGAATCAGGGGTTCCCGTGGTCTCACTCAGACCTGCTAGCCCACACAGTGGCTGTGACCTCAGGAGATCACCGCCAGTGTGAGGGATGGGTTAGACACCTAACCTCTCAGCTAAGTGCCCATCCATGAATAGCAAACAGTTCCAAACATACCTCATACTCTCTCGAGAAGCCTGTTGGCTTTAAGGGCAACTCTCACAGCGCTCCAGATGAGGACGGCAGCTCGTCTGCTCCTCTGCCAGTGACCATGGCATCCTCGAAGGGCTCCTCGACTGAGGAGTGCCTAACCATGTTGCTGGTCTTACTTTCCCAGGCGGAGCTCTCTCAGGCCCCACTGGCCAGAGGATGACCACCAAGGTTATCAGAGCCGACACAACAGCACAGTCAGCAATTTGCCTCCAATGCTGCTGCCAGTGAGCTGGGGCACTAATGCATAGCATTCGTAAGTATAAGTTTAAGGTACCATATTGGTTAAATCATGGTTGTGATGTAATTCGCCAACTGACCACTAGGGGTCTCATTAGTATAAAAGTGAATGTTAGAGTCAGGTGACCTCAGACTGACTGCAGAGCTGGAAGAGAGAGGTTGCTTGTACATGATCATACTGTTATTCATCAGTTGTTTTGTATATAGTTGACCCACAGTTATTGTTAATAAATTGTTCATAGCTTTAGCTACAAGTTTTCTTGTAATATAAATCAGACCAACCAACAAGAATATCTGCAAAATGACAGCAAATCATGTGTCCGACAAAATCATGCATGATTTAATGTTCTTCCTGGTCAAAAGCATGCCCAAAATAAAAGGTAAGATTCTGGCCTATTAGATTTAATAAAGCATCGATGTATTCGGGGGTCGAATCTCAGAGTGATTTTTTATGAGCTCTGACATACAGCTGGCTATGAGCCTTTGCTCAGTGAAGAGTTCCCACCTCTGAGCTGGAAGATCATGGGATCAAGCCCACTCTATAGATTCATAGAATGGCTACAACACAGGAGTCCATTCAGCCTGTTGTGTCTATGCTGGCCTTCTGCAAGAGCAGCCCTGCTAGTTCCACACCCCCACCCTTCCACGATAGCCCAGCAACATTTTGTTTTCCTCTTCAGGTGCTCATCCAAGCCTTTCAAAAGCCACAGTTGTGTTTGCAACCACAGCACTCTCAAAAGAAGCGCATCCCAGATCCTAACTACTCATTTCCATTTCATTTTGCCACTGTTTATTTTGCCAAGTAACCTGACTCAGGGTCCCCTGGTTCTCGACCCTCCCAGCCAACCCCAGGGAGCAGGAGACCAGAACTCTCGCCTCTGAATACAGGGTTGTCAACCCTGTGTCTGATCAGAGCAGGGTGGCATCTCCAACACACCTGGCTGAGGTACTCCTGCTCGGCAGTGGTTGGCAACCTGCGGCCCACAAGACATTTTATTGACTGTTGCCCACGCGGAGTTGTCACATTCCTCCGATTTCCATCCGCGTGGTTTTTTTCTTACCGGTGTGACTGAAGTGATTTGCACGTAAAGTGAGGGCGAGTGAAGTGAGTTGCATGCCGATTGCTCACAACATTGACCGTGAGAGTCCAAAGTATAAATATTTATTTTGTTTTTACCATTTGAGATTGATGACAGTTATATTAATATATGAATGATAAAGCATTTTCTATAACTCGTTATGAAATATTCAGTGTGTATTAAATGTATTTATAATAATAATCTTTAATGTCACAAGTAGGCTTACATTAACACTACAATTAAGTTACTGTGAAAAGCCCCTAGTCGCCACACTCTGACACCTGTTCAGATACATTGAGGGAGAATTCAGAATGTCCAATTCACCTAACAGCCGTCTTTCAGGACTTGTGGGAGGGAACCAGAGCACCCGGAGGAAACGCACGCAGACACAGGGAGAAAGTTCAGACTCCACACAGACAGTGACCCAAACCGGGAATCGAACCTGGGACCCTGGAGCTGTGAAGCAACTGTGCTAACCACAGTGCTGCCCATTTGATCTTATTCAAGGGTCACAGTTAGTGGACAAGCCCGATTTCAAATGTGCAACCACTGAGATGAAGGAAGGCCTCTCATGCGGCCCACTCACTCACCCAGGTAGCCCATCACTGTGCTAGGGAGTCGCAAGACAGACGAACAATCTTTCTGTGTTAAAGGGCTCTATATTATGCTAACAAGCTGGGAGCACAGTCTGCTGAATGCAACAGCAGGAGGAGAAATGGACTGCCTGGTAGACATAAGAGAGCAAGAAGATGAACAGCTGGGCCATTGTAGGGAAAACATGATTTGGCATGCGGATTCACCACACCTGGGTGAGACGGTTACTTTCTGCCAGCAAAAGGGTTTCAGTGAGAGGACTGAGCAATTATATCCTGTCTGATCACTGCAGCAATCAAAGACAGCTTGGTTAGAAGGCAGCCTTTTGATTGGCTTCATTTTCTCCAGCTACTCGCAGGCTTCTCTTGGCTGCTTCATTAGGCCGCACTCCAGCTGTGCAGCAAACAGCAGCCAACGAGCACTGGCGGGCCTTGGATGAACTCTATTGAAACGCAACTAATCCAAACAACAGAATCACGGTTCAAGGATGCTGAAGCCTCCCTGTCTGCGATTGTGGTGGATGCAGAGGGTGCCTCTCCGGTTAGTGTCTCATTGGTGTTGGGGGCCAGGGTTGCAGTACATACCCTTGGCTCTCCAAATAACACCCCTGACTCCTCCTGACCCTCCAAACAAGGCTGGCTGTACAGTCAGTGCTGGCATCTTCCTCTGTGAGGCCCAGAAAAGAGACTGTAGTTTCAAACGGCAAGCAGTTGTGTAAGAAAGATCAGGATTTTACAGGGCAGTTGTGGCCATGTCCACTGTCAGAGAATGGGAGGCAACCACACCTCACCTGTCATGGCCCCCCCCACCCCGCTACCAGATTTTCAATGTTGAGCAGATGGTTAATTGACTGCAGTTGTGGCTTATTTGGCCAGCAAGAAAAGAGGATGTCCCACCCCCCAGCTCCCGACAAAACCCAGTCAATCAGTCGGCAGGAGGCTCTTCTGTCGCAACAGCATCACTGGGAATAGTAGCCACTGCTGGAACTGCAGCGGGCAACCACACCAGGCACCAGGGAGGAGACCCCAAAGTGAAGGTGAATGAAGTCCAGCTCACCGGGATATTTCAGGCCCTCCCCCCCCTCCCTAAGGGAGGTTGGCATAGCGGGGGCAGAGTGGGAGGATTCAATTATCAGGGCAGGGAATATCTTCAAGTGGGGGCAGCACTTTCTCCCCTGGGGCGGAGTCATTATGAGACACATGGTGCCTGATCAGGAGGGCTTCGTGGAATGTTGCCCATTCTTCTCTGGTAAAAGTTCACCTGAGGAAGGAGCAGTGCTCCGAAAGCTGGTGTTTGAAACAAACATGTTGAACTTTAACCTGGTGTTGTAAGACTTCTTACTCTTCTCTGGTAAAATATCAGGTAGGCAAATGGCCACAGCATCTCCACCGTCCCGTCTGACTACACCGACCTCCCAGGCCGCTTCCTGGTGCCCTGTCAAATCTTGGGTAAGAATGATCTTTTTCCATCTTCAAATCAAGCCAATAAAACAATACCTTTACTTGATTGGTGTTGGGTTCTCTTTAAACAACAGCCAGACAAACGGTCACCAACGAAAAGTGGCTGCCGGAAATATTTCAGTAACTTTCTTTCTCCAACAGAACGATTAATTGCTAAAAGTTCTGCAATGTACCTTTAACAAAAGCCCTCTGCCTTGTATATTTTTTTTATCAGCTTAGAGTACTCAATTATTTTTTTCGAATTAAGGGGCAATTTAGTGTGGCCAATCCACCAAGTTTAGTGCTTGTACCGTTTGTTTTCTGTACAACTGTGTTGTGAACTGTTTTAATAATCAGACTATCCTACTCCGCCCCCCCCCCCACCCCCCACCCCCTCTCCCCGTACATTGGTACTAAGGGGAAGGTACCCTGGTTCCCCAACACAAAATAAGTGTTTGTACCGTTTGGCCTTGTATATATTATTTACTGTTTTAATAAAAAGATATGGCCAATCCACCTCCCCTGCACATCTTTGGGTTGTGGGGGTGAGACCCACGCAGACACGGCGAGAACGTGCAAACTTCACACAGTGACCCGGGGCCGGGATCGAACCAAGATCCTCGGCGCCGTGAAGCAGTAGTGCTAATTACTGCATCACCGTGCCGCCTCGGCCTCTGCACGGTAGCACAATGGTTGGCACTGTTGATTCCCAGCACCAGGGACCCGGGTTCGATTCCCGACTTGGGTCACTGTGCGGAGTCTGCGCATCCTCCCCGTGTCTGCGTGGGTTTCCTCCGGGTGCTCCGGTTTCCTCCCACAAGTCCCAAAAGACGTGCTTGTTAGGTGAATTGGACATTCTGAATCCTCCCTCAGTGTACCTGAACAGGTGCCGGAATGTGGCGGAGGGGATTTTCACAGTAACTTCATTGCAGTGTTAGAACATAGAACAGTACAGCACAGAACAGGCCCTTTGGCCCTCGATGTTGTGCCGAGCCATGATCACCCTACTCAAACCCACGTATCCACCCTATACCCGTAACCCAACAACCCCCCCCCTTAACCTTACTTTTTAGGACACTACGGGCAATTTAGCATGGCCAATCCACCTAACCCGCACATCTTTGGACTGTGGGAGGAAACCGGAGCACCCGGAGGAAACCCACGCACACATGGGGAGGACGTGCAGACTCCGCACAGACAGTGACCCAGCCGGGAATCGAACCTGGGACCCTGGAGCTGTGAAGCATTTATGCTAACCACCATGCTACCATGCTGCCTTTAATGTAAGTCTACTTGTGACACTAATGAAGATTATCATTATTATTATATAAGCACTGCTCACACCCCCTCCAGTTGTTTCTTGGGTGGAACCTTCATTTGTATTCAATTTGAGACCATAGTGAGCCTTGCACAGGGTCCGGATATCTGGTTGATGAAAGCTCGTACTTCAGCACGCTACACACATGAGGCACAAAGCAGGCCCCAGGCCTATCCACCTGGCAGAGGGATCAGTGTTTGCATGGGCATCGACACTTTCAGTGCCTGCCTTAATAACCGGAGAGTGATACAAGTGCATGATGAAGAGCGACAGCAAAACTGGAAGTGAAGATTCACAGTGGGTGATGGTAAAATGGGTTTGATGAGATAAAATAAAAATGGTGAGTGAGGATTAGGCAAACCTCCACTTTTAAGTAGAAATCTTTCAATACCTGGGTGGAGTTTCCATTCACAAATGTCGAAGGAGATTAAAAATGTGACAAGATGAAAGCATTTATTTTCTGATATCCTAGTGGGGAAGGTGAAGCAGATAATTATGATATCAAGTTCGAGGAAGGAGAGAATCTGGCTGTGGATGGAATATGGATTGAGACTGAGAAATTCTGAAACTCGAAATGAAATGTAACTTATGAATCTCAGCATGGTGTCAGCCACATCGTTACGTTTCTTTCTAAAATGGAAATGCCCTGTTTCAGTTAATGCATCAGGACAGTGACAATGAAGACTCTTTTTGATCTGTACTGGACCTTCCAAGTCTTACTCCTTTCATCTCTTCAAAGGTAGACGGGATTGATGAAAGGGGAGCTCATTGTTAGGTCAATAAAATCCGCTGCTCCACTATAGGGTAAAGCATTCAGGCAAAGCTGGGAAAGTAGCGAAACGGACCATCATTTTCAAAAGACAAAGGAAGAAATTTTCCGACCAGGGGTTCCCCATCAATGGAAGATACGGCCAATGGGAAAACCTGTTGATAGCGGCTGAGATCTTCCAGTCCCACCAAATGAATAAACGACTGAGGGCGCAATCTAAAGGCCACTCATGAGATTTATCCAGCTCGTAACGTCGTGCGAGATCAAACGGGTTCTCCCACATGGCCGGGACCCAGATTTGCATGTTCAAATGAGTAGTTAGCGTCACTTGAAAATGTTTAAGCCGGATCTACCCGGTGCCCGGGATCGAATCCCCTCACCTTGAAGACCCCATCTCCACAAATGTGGACCAGGCAGAATGGGAGGAGGGGTCTCCGAGGTAATCGAAGGCCCCTTGGTGGCCAGCCTCCGGGCAGGGTGGTACTCTGGCTCTGCTGATGCCAACCAGGCACCTTGGCACTGACAGCCTGGCACCCTGTCAGTGCCACCCAGGAACCCTGGCAGTGCCACTTGTGTGCCAACCTGGCAGGGCAAGAGTGCCCTGGAGGCACTATAAAACTGGCAGGGGTGGTGCCAGGCTGGTAGTGCCCAGGTGCCCGGGTGGCATCATGATCAAGCTGGGGATCGGGCATGGGATGCCCCTTCCCTTATGAGATGGAAGGAGGGGCTTGAGGACCCCCTAATTGGTACATTGGAGCGTTGGGATGGGCATCCAGGGGTCGTGTTGGGAGATTGAGAGATTGGGGTGCCATTTTAAAATGGGGCCCCCAAACTCTTCCTGCACTGGCGAGCAGAGCTTCTCAGTGCAGGAAATTAAGGTATGGGCGGTCTCGGTGGGGCCTTCCTCGCCAAGGCACAAAAAAAACAGAGTCCCGTTTAATAGTGGGGTCGTTCCAGGTGCTGCATGCGCTGGGAAACACTCTGCTAAACGTGCTCGACATGGGACTCTTGTTTTTTTTTCCCCATTAAATTGCGCCCTGAATATATTCAAGCATTGTTGAGTGTTTGCTGCAAGCTGATTCAATAATAAGTTTCAAAAGGAAATTGGATAAATACTTGAAGGAGAACACTTTGCATGGTCACGAGGAAAGGAACTAATTGGCAGCTCCTTGAAAGAGCTAGCATAGATGCAAAGGATCAAATGGTATCTTTCTGTGCTGTGTCATCCTGTGATTCTGATTGCACAATCAACTGCATTACACCTATTCAATAAATAGCTCACAGACCAGGCAATATGCCAATGACAGAATAGAAAGCTCACCACATTCTATTCTGTATGACTTTGGACAGAAGGATTTAAAAACTTGCTTCAGTCAATTGCATCTCTGAGCAAGGTTTATTGTTTCCACAGTGGCGCTAACCACATCAAGAACAGACACAAATAACTCCAGGAGATGTCTATCCTTGGATGGATTTTCTTTCTGCCAAAATCTCAAATGAGACATCAATTAAGTCAAAAGGAGCACACCAGTTAGGACTACTGTTACTGTGGAATAGGTAAATCCAATTAGTCTGGTTAAACCACCATTGGAGAAATATTGTCAGAAAGGTGTCAACACCTGGATAATCAGATTCGACCTTAAAATGTACAACAGCTGACTCACAAGTGACAGCTATAACCTGACATTAACGTGACATATAATCAGGGCCTGATTTGGCACAGAGGGCTAAATCGCTGGCTTTTAAAGCAGACCCAGACAGGCCAGCAGTGTAGATTCGATTCCCGTATCAACCTCCCTGAACAGGTGCTGGAATGTGGAACCTAGGGGCTTTTCACAGCAATTTCATTTGAAGCCTACTTGTAACAATAAGCGAATTTCATTTCACATTATTCTGCTCGTATTAACTTGCAGCTCTGATAATTTAGCTTTCAACCTGCATGTCCATGGACAAAACAATTTGTATCATGCATGTACAAGAATGCGTCAAGAAGGTACATACGAAAGACTGCAAACCAATGGTTTGCAAACCAATGGTTTGTCGGAAATCTATTCTGAAAATAATATTTTATGCCCGTGCATACTGATTTTAATAATTTTTTTTATTAGTGTCACAAGTAGGCTTAGATTAAGAACCGCAATGAAGTTACTGTGAAAATCCCCTAGTCATCACACCCTGGCGCCTGTTCGGGTACACTGAGGGAGAATTCAGAATGTCCAATTCACCGGACAGGCACGGCTTTCGGGACTTGTGGGAGGAAACCGGAACACCCGGAGGAAACCCACGCAGACACGGGGAGAACGTGCAGACTCTGCACAGACAGTGACCCAAGCGGAAATCAAACCAAGGACCCTGGTGTTGTGAAGCAAGTGTTAACCACTGTGTTACCGTGCGATGAAGACGTATGGGCTTCCTCTCTTCAAAAGCATCTTCCAAACCTGCGGCTTCTACAACACAGACAAACAATGAACAGCCGGTGTATGCTGCAAACCGTACTGACTTGGGAACTGCTCCTTCATTGCGACAGCCTGGAACACTCTTGCAGCATATGTGGGTGCACCTACATCAGGTACACTGCAGCGGTTCAAGGCAGTAGCACATCATCACCTTCTCAAGGACAATTAGAGACAGCCATAAAAATGCTGGCCTCACCCCACAACCCAAAAAGATGGGCAGGGTCGGTGAATTAGCCATGCTAAATTGCCCCCTAATTGGAAAAATATAATTGGGTACTCTAAATTTATTTTTTAAAATATATCAGAAACCTTTGTCAGAAACCAAGACAGGACTGAAAAACTGACACACCAATCTGGCATCAATCTGGATACTGGGGGAACAGGGCAGGAGTTTCCCTAAATTGAACCAGATATCTCTGGGGACAGGGGACCAACTGCATTAACTTGGCACATCATGGGAGCAGCAAGTTATGTAATCACAGTTAGCCCAAATTTGAAGCAGTCGCTCTTGTTAAAAACCATGGACAATAATCTGACCATACTTTTCTGGCTTTTACCAATTGTGTTCAGGCAGAAAAAGTGTTGTTTTCGCGGTAACACCAGGAAGGAGCATGCCTTCCGTCTCCCGTTTGCATTTATTTTGACTGTGGGCACAATTTGGCTGCATCCTGCTGGAATCGGGATGGGAAATGGCCGAGGCCTCTCCCAAGATTCCCGACGGTCGTTATGCCTCGCGATATCTAACGGAGCTCCTCAACGCAGGAAATACAGCTAAGTGTGGCCTTAGCGGAGCGTTCCACATCGAGGCCCAAAACATTAAATACTAGGGTTGTTCCCGTCCAGATTGGACTCTGTTATTAGTCTGTTTGATCGTGCCCTATGTCCCTCAACCTTGAGGAGGAGGTGGTACCATGGTATTATCACTAGGCAGGTGATCCAAAGACCCTGGGCAATTCTCAGGGGACCAGGTGTTGCATCCCACCACGGCATATGCGGAAATCTGAATTTTAGGGCGGCTCGGTGGCACAATGGTTAGCACTGCTGCCTCACAGCAGAAGGGGCCTGGGTTCAATTCCGGACTCGGGAGACTGTCTGTGTGGAGTTTTCACCTTCTCCCCTGTCTATGTGGGTTTCCTCCAGCTGCTCTGGTTTCCTCCCACAGTCCTTGGCCAGGCTAAATTGCCCCTTAGTATCCAAAAGGTTTAGGTGGTGTTACTGGGGTACGGGGATAGGGTGGAGGCATGGGCTTTAGTTGGGTGCTCTTTCCAAGGGCCGGTGCAGACTCAATGGGCCGAATGACCTCCTTCTGCACAGTTGGGATCCTTTATCCTTTCTCCTCATCTTACATCCTCAACCCAACTTTCTTTTCTTGTTTTATAAATTTAGAGTACCCAATTCATCTTTTTCCATTTAAGGGGGCAATTTAACTTGGCCAATTCACCTGCCTTGCACATCTTTGGGATGTGTGGGCGAAACCCACACAGACACGGGGAAAATGTGGAAAATCCACACAGACAGTTACCCGGCGGAATCCAAACTGAGCATCAGTGAGCAGGTTATTGCTGAGCAAGTGCTGCTTGATAGCACTGCAGATAGAGATTCGGCTGATGGGGCACGATTGAATGGCCATGTTGTGCCCGAAAAGCAGCGTGCCGTGGCACAGCGTGACCAATAGAAGCCGGGAGATCCCGCTCCCAGAATCTACCCAGCTCACAACCTTTTACGCGATCTCGTGAGACGTTGCGATGTGGGCAGGATCACTTTTGGCAAATCTGCATATTAGAGCGAGACAGCAGTAATATGCAGTTTCCTAAGGTACCCGAGGCATTAGGATCTATCCCCTTCACTTTGAAGACCTTGGGGTGAGCACCATTCAGTACTGGTCTCCACAATCTCCACTAGGGTCCAGATGGAACAGCACTCGCGAGGTCCACCAGGAGATCAGAGGCCCCTAGAACCTTTCCCTCTAGGCAGGGTGACACCCTGGCATTGCTGGTGCTACCTGGGCATCCTGGCAGTGCCAGCCTGGGCAGCCTGACAGTGCCACCTGGTGGGGGGGGGGGGGGGGGGGTACCTGGTAATCAGTAACAGGTTTCCTTGCCCATGTTTGATCTGATGATCAAAGTCGATGTTGAGGACTCCCAGGCAAACCCCCTTCCTGTTATGATGCTTAAGCCAATGCTGCCACGTGTCCGTTCAGTTTTATTGTTGGGCTTGCCAGGCCATTTCAGAGTCGGCCACATTGCTGTGGGATGGGTCTCAGTCACATGTAGGCCATATCAATTCTTGAACGAGATGGGTTTTTACAACGATGGTTTCATGGTCATCATAAGTTCAGATTTTTAATTAATTGAATTTAAATACCACGGTGGGATTTGAAGCAGGTGTCTCTGGATTACTCATCCAGTGATGATACCCCAGCATCACCACCTCCCCCCCCCCCCCCCCCCCCCCACCCCGCCCCACCCTGTTGGAATGCAAAACTTTGTAATTCTTGTTGCCGATTTTTAAGTTACATCCGAATCTCAACATGCAAGCTTCAAATCTCGAACGAGTGCAGACCTTGCAAATAGAATTTTTGTCAAGCCACTATTTGAATGGGCTTGCGATGTCGAATTCCTCTGTGTTCAGCATCTTTGCTTCTTACCGTAGTTGAACTGGCTATTTGTCTTCTCACAGTTAATAATGTTGAAACGATATGGGATCCCAGCTCTCATGCCACAGATCTTAAAGTAGAACCACTGGTGCTGAAGGTCAGTGTTGATGTCGGCATTCATAATCAAATCATATTCATATCTGGAGAGGAATAGGAAATCAGAACATAATACTGAGCAGGAGAAGGCCAGTCTGTGGCATGAGCCTCCCTTGCCATTTAATAAGATCATGCTTGTTCCTCTACCAGACCTCCACTTTCCTGTCTAATCCCCATGTCTCTTGAATTCAATAATCTACTGATCTCTGCCTTGATTACACTCAATAACTGAACATCCATAACTTTCTGGGGTAACAAATTTCAAAGATTCATAACCCTCTAAGCGATTAAGTTTTTCCTCAACTAAGTCTGAAATAGCCAATATGATGGCTACTCTGAAATGGCCACTCGCATTTTCTGAGAATGTGCGCCCCGTTTCCAGACACTCCAATCAAGGGAATCAGCCCCTCAGGGTGGAATCTTCCATTCCGAGGTATAAGCTGGCAGGCGGGAGGGCATGAGAGAGTGATTCCGGTCCGGTGGTGGGACAGCTCCATCTCCTCTCTACCAGTGTCCCCATTACCTCCAGCAGGCCCAGGAAGATGCGTCTGCACCGGGGAGACTCAGTAGGCCGGAGTCAGCTAGGCCTCAGGCCATGCGAGGTTACCCGCCAAGGTCATCGCCGTCAACAGGGCTGCCTCCACTTCAGCTGTGGATGTCGCATGGTGCATTTAGATTTTCTGTATTCCCATGATTCTGCTAGTTACTGCAATGTTCGCAGGGAAATCTGTTGCACTTTGTTCCCCATCAGATTCCGAAAATGTCATTCCACCGATACACCATTTATAGTCTCTCATCATCGGTAATGTCATCATTGAATATCCTAACTTGAATATGATTCGGCCTTGACCATCACTTGTTACTGTGCAGCTTCAGTACACACCATGCAACCCGGCACGTGCTGAGCACCCTTAGAATGCTGCTTTTGAAGCTGAGTCATTGCATATCCTGCTGGTGTCCTGCTGTGATTTGTGAGGATGATGCAAAGAGGTCTCGAGGTGAGCTAGCCAGTGAATGAGTGGCCATGTGGCAGACAAAGTGAGAGGGTCAAAAACATGAGGCTCACATCAGGCTGTGGTCTGAGGAATAGGAAACAAGAGTCTTTCCTAGATGTTGGGACGATGAGAAGTGCGGACGGCCATACGGACCTACCTGGCCTTGCTCAAAAGTAATTGTGAGCTAAAATGAAGGTGCAGGTGGTACGTAAAGTGCCTTTGATCGTAAGAGGTCCGTTGATCATCCTCCCATCAAGAGATTACAACCAACGTTCACCAGACTCATTCTGTGGGATTGTCCTGTGAGGTTAGAGTGTACTCTCAAAAGTGTAGAGGATTGAGAGGCTATGTATCTGAAGCATTTAGACTTTTTCCAGACTTCCGCAGGGTGGTTACAGGGCGGATGTTTTCCATGGCTCGGTGTCCAGAACAAGGGAAGATGGGGCGCGATTCTCCGCTCCCCACGCCGGGTGGGAGAATCGCGGGAGGGCCGGGCGAATTACGACACGCCGCCCTAGCACCCCCCGCGATTCTCCCACCCCCCTAAAATGGCGTGTCGCAGAATCGCCGCTCGCCGTTTTTCACGGCGACCGGTGATTCTCCGGCCCGAATGGGCCGAGCGGCCTACCGTTCCCGACCTGTTCACGCCGGCGCCAACCACACCTGGTCACTGCCAGCGTGAACATACCGTAAGTTTGGGGCCTGTGGGGGGTGGAGAGGGGATCGAGCACCACGGCCGTGCTCGGGGGAGGGGGGGGGGGGGGAACACTGACCCGTGATCGGTGCCCACCGATCGTCGGGCCGGCGTATCCAAGAGATGCACTCTTTCCCCTCCACCGCCCCGCAAGATCAAGCCGCCACGTCTTGTGGGGCAGCGGAGGGGAAGGCGGCAACTGCGCATGCGTGGGTTGGAGCCGGCCAACCTGCGCATGCGCGGCTGACGTCATTTTGGCGCCGCCGTCGCGTCATTCTCGGCGCGCCGCTTTGACGCAAGCGTCAAGGCCCGGCGGCCGAGTTTCTCGAAATGCCGCTCCTAGTCTCCCGGGGGGGGGGGGGGGAGAATTGGGGGCGAGGAACGTCCTCCGACGCCGTCGTGAAACTCGGCCGAGTTCACGATGGCTTTCCCGATGCCGCGCGGCATCGGAGAATCGCGCCATGGTTTCAGAGTAAGAGGCCAGAAGGTGGTGACTGTATGGATGTCTCCATACCACTGAGCTTTGAAGGCCCTGTCATTGCATTTGCTCAACTAGTAGATCAATTGTAGCGAAGGACTAGGGATCCTCAAGAGTATAAATCGACAAAGGATTTACTGCAGCCTCCAACCTAGCTGGGATCTCGATGTATGAGACCCATGAGTCAGAGAACAAATCTGGTCCTGTGTGAGCTCCACCACAGAGAGGGGAACACAACTGAGCATGGTTCCCATCTAGTTACCTCAAGATTATCAGGACGTCCCAGTGGTCGGCCAGTTGTGCTCACCATTAACTCCATCCACTTCAAAGGAACACACATTCAGAACTTTAAAAATGGTGTGCATCACATTTCAGACCCACTCTCCCCTCATTATCCACTAACTTCCCCATCACCTTTGGCACACAATTCCTCTCCCTTCTTTTCCCCTTTAATCTCTGCCTGTTCCCCTGTTTCCTATAAACATCACCTCCCACAGGCCTTCTCCTCCCTCTGGGCCTACACCCATTACTGCTCCATGCCTTACCCCTCCCATTATCCACACCATATTTATTTTGATCCCTTGACCCAACCACCATCCCTCCTCCTAACCCCCCCCCTCCCCCCCTCCAAATGAGACCATCCGCTACACAACCATGACCCTGGGCCTGCCACCCAACCATATTCCACTCAACCTCTCACTATGACTGTTCCTCCAGGACCCAGTACCCTCAGTTCAACCCCAGGGCCCCACCATTGTCAGCACCATCCCTGCCCTTTAGGAACATCTCCCTCCCACTATCCATGGCCAGAAAGTCCCTCCCTCACCCAGCCAAAAGGCCCCACACCTAACATGCAAGGATCATTCCTTCCCTCCCACAAATCTGCGTCCTTGCAGTCTCTCCCTGCCCCGGACAGTGTGCTACCCTGCCTGGCTCCTTCCCTGCCCCCAGGCAGTCCAATTTCCTACCACAGAAACTCTCCCACCCTGCCTCGCTGACCCTTGCACCTTTCCCCACCAATGTCACCCTCATCTGCTGACCCTGCCTCTTGTCCAGCCTTCTTGACCCTTGCCAAGTAGACGCCATCCTCCTTCCTTGATAACTCTCCGTGCTCCTTGGACAACCAACACCCGAACTCCATCAAAGCCTGCCATAGAAGAATAATCCTGAAGAAGGCAAAGTCGGGGCTACTTGCTGCAAAGTCCAGGTAGATGGCTAACAGACCTGGGGCACATCACTTATATGTAGTCATGAATCTGACCACATACCCTCCATACTTGTGAAGAACTTAATTCAAGCAAGCTGGCATGTGTATTGAGCATGCAAGACTTCCAAAATCAAGCAAAATGGCTTCCGGTGTTTGGTTCGAGAACTTCAACCTGCCTTTAAAGTTCTAAGAACGTAATTGTAACAGTTTATCAGTAAGCTGAACTTTGGCCTCCTGTGCAATTAATTTACCACTCCCACCATTTCACCCCACTCCAAGCGGGTCCGGAATATTCCGCCTCAAGCATCAAATGGCATACAATTGACATTTATTAAACACTGGAAATATTGCTACTCCACTGCACTAACTCTAGCATGAACAGAGAGTAGGATAGAAAAGTAAATTACTACGGATGCTGGAATCTGAAAAAAACGGGAAATGTCGGAAAAGCTCAGCAGGTTTGACAGCCTCTGTGGAGAGAGAACGGAGCTAATGTTCTGAGTCTGGATGACTCTTTGGATGAGTCATCCAGACAGGAACCGTCACCTATGATCTCTCTCCATAGGAGCAGTAACAGTATGGCCATTCTGCCTTCTTACTAAACATTCACACAGACTAGGCCTATGCATGAAGAACACCCTTTCATTCCTTCACGTTGTTGTATTTATATTATGATGGCCAATTATGAAACATTTAGAACACGATCTGTAGAAAGTAGAAAGAAAGACACGCATTGATCTCGCACTTTTCGTGACCCAGGACAAAGCAACCCATTTGATCGGCACCCCATCCACCACCTTAAACATGGACTCCCTTCACTACTGATGCACAGTGGCAGCTGCATCTACCATCTACAAGATGCATGGTACCAACTCACCAAAGCTTCTTTGATAGCACTTTCCAATCCATGATATCCACCACCGAGAAGGACAAGGGCAGCCGATACATATGAACACTGCCGTTCCTTCACTATCACTGGATCAAAATCCTGGAACTCCCTCCCTAACAGCACTGTGGGTGTTCCTACACAACATGGGCTGCAGCGGATCAAGAGGGCTGCTCATTCTCAAGGGTGATTAGGGATGGGTAATAAATGCTGACCCAGCCAGTGACACCCAAATCCCATTGAACAAATACATTTTTTAAAAGACTGAATGTCTCAAAAGAACTTTATGGCCAATGAAATACTTACAAATGGTAATCTCTGCTCTCTTGTGGGATATGAAGCAACCAATCACACACAGCAAACTTCCACAAACAGAAAGGTGATAGTGGCCAGATCATCTGTTTATTTGTGCTGTTGGTTAAGGGATAAATTGGCCAGAACACCAGGGATAACTCCCCTCCTCTTCTTTGAAATCATGCCAGGGCATCTTTTACATCCAGCTGTGCAAGCAAACGAGGCCTTGGTTCCACATATAATCCAAAAGCCAGCATTTCACAGAGTGCAGAACTCCATTGGTGTGTCAGCCTTAATTCCTGTGCTCAATTCCAGGAGTGGGACTTGAACCCAGAACCTTGTGACTCAGCAGTGACATTGCCACCAACTGAACCACAGCTGCCACTGTTTAGTAGTAAATAATTTCCCCCTGAGAAAATGATGCTTTTCCAATGCCAAAGATTTCTGCTGTTGTGATATGCCTTCAAGTGATATCAGCATGACATCACTAGAAGGGAAGTGTATCACGTGATTCTGTCTTTGTTTTATTTCAGTAGGGCACACACACACACTGCTGTGGCTGGAAGCAATGGTGGCATAGTAGTGATGTCAGTGGGCTGTTAATCCAGATGCCCAGACTAATGACTCGGTGGCAAGGGTTCAAATCTCCCCATAGCAACTGTTGGAATCGAAATTCCATCAACATTGAAACCTTCCATGCCCAGCAGGATTGAGATGTGTTATCGATCCCTTCAATCACATTGAGCTTTGATGTTTTAAGTTTCATTTGATATTCTGTTTACTCTGATGAAGTATCCCTTTCAGGAACCACATTTTTAATTCAGCCCGCAGTTTGTTAATTTGGTTGACAAAAACAAGCCCAAGGCTCTGATGCCTTCAGGCTTCACACCTGTGTAAAATGCAAAGGGCAGCAGTCCGGTCTCCCCTTGAGAGCTGACTGCTGGTGATTTAACCGGAGATTCACCACACCTCAGGCAACGTCGGGAAGGCACACACTTCATGAATAACCTCAATCGGTACAGGAATTGAACCCGCGCTGTTGCCGTCTCCCATACCTTGAAGCAGCCATTCAGCCAACTGAGCTAATCGACCCCTATACCTATTTCTGACTGTTCACTTGTGCCTCGTCTTAATAAATGAACTCACAACATGCTTGCCCACTCCTTGGTGAGCAACTCCGTGGTGAGCAATGGTTGCCTGAGTTTTGACAGAGAGTCACCCAGACTCAAAACGTTAGCTCCCTTCTCTCTCCACAGATGCTGTCAGTCCTGCTGAGATTGTCCAGCGTCTTCTGTTTTTGTTTCAGATTCCAGCGTGTGCAGTAATTTTGTTTTATATTATTATAATGGTTGCCCTGTGTCTTGTACAGTAAATAAACCCAAGGTATTCGTTCAGTAAGCTTTGTGAGCTAATGGCGTTGAGCCAACTAAGCCACAGGAACCTCCAGCTTTGATTCTTGGCCTGGGTTAACCTTTGCTGACCTCAGGCAGGTCAGTGCTAAGGAACCTGCTATTGGCTTTGCTAGTTTTACTGCATATACCAGGTGGCACTACATACCGCCCACTACATTGTGCCCTGCTTTACACTTACTTGCGAACTTGAATAGCTTTCCGAAGATTGCCTGATTGAAAATTTGAGTTGAATTTCAGGGAAACATCCTCTGCTGGTGTAACCAATGGATGGCTGGAAGAAAAAAAACGTTTATTGGAATAATCCTGCAACCCAAGATAAAAATCAAGAGGACACACCCAATCAAATATAGTCAAATAGCCTATTTCAAAAATAAGTAGATGTCTCACCCAGTGTAGGAATTGTATATCCTGGTTCACCCCACTATCATGAGAGTAATGGGGATTTAAAGAACCACTCTTGCAATAAACGTGCTCATTTCACCATAAATGTTTTCCACACCTCTGCTAGTTTTCATTTATATTTTATTAATACTTTCATGGAATCTGGGCATTGCTTGTGAGGCCAGTACTTATCGCCCATCCCTAATTGCCATTGAACTGAATGCCTTGCTTGGCCATTTCAGAGGGCCAGGCCATTTCAGAGGGCCTTGCCATTTCAGAGGGCCAGGCCATTTCAGAGGGCCAGGCCATTTCAGAGGGCTAGGCCATTTCAGAGGGCCAGGCCATTTCAGAGGGCCAGGCCATTTCAGAGGGCCAGGCCATTTCAGAGGGCCAGGCCATTTCAGAGGGCTTGGCCATTTCAGAGGGCCAGGCCATTTCAGAGGGCCAGGCCATTTCAGAGGGCTAGGCCATTTCAGAGGGCCTGGCCATTTCAGAGGGCTAGGCCATTTCAGAGGGCTAGGCCATTTCTGAGGGCCACGCCATTTCAGAGGGCCAGGCCATTTCAGAGGGCCAGGCCATTTCAGAGGGCCAGGCCATTTCAGAGGGCCAGGCCATTTCAGAGGGCCTGGCCATTTCAGAGGGCCAGGCCATTTCAGAGGGCTAGGCCATTTCAGAGGGCTAGGCCATTTCAGAGGGCTAGGCCATTTCAGAGGGCCTGGCCATTTCAGAGGGCTAGGCCATTTCAGAGGGCCTGGCCATTTCAGAGGGCCAGGCCATTTCAGAGGGCCAGGCCATTTCAGAGGGCTTGGCCATTTCAGAGGGCTTGGCCATTTCAGAGGGCTAGGCCATTTCAGAGGGCTAGGCCATTTCAGAGGGCTAGGCCATTTCAGAGGGCCAGGCCATTTCAGAGGGCCAGGCCATTTCAGAAGGCCAGGCCATTTCAGAGGGCTAGGCCATTTCAGAGGGCCAGGCCATTTCAGAGGGCTAAGCCATTTCAGAGGGCTAGGCCATTTCAGAGGGCCAGGCCATTTCAGAGGGCCAGGCCATTTCAGAAGGCCAGGCCATTTCAGAGGGCTTGGCCATTTCAGAGGGCTTGGCCATTTCAGAGGGCTTGGCCATTTCAGAGGGATAGGCCATTTCAGAGGGCCTGGCCATTTCAGAGGGCTAGGCCATTTCAGAGGGCTTGGCCATTTCAGAGGGCTTGGCCATTTCAGAGGGATAGGCCATTTCAGAGGGCCTGGCCATTTCAGAGGGCTAGGCCATTTCAGAGGGCTAGGCCATTTCAGAGGGCTTGGCCATTTCAGAGGGAAGTTAAGGCTGCTGTGGCTCTGGAGTCACATGTGGGCCAGACCAGGTAAGGATGGCAGATTTCCTTCCCTGAAGGACGTTAGCGAACCAGATGGGTTTTTATGACAATTGATGATAGTCACGATCGCCATTATCGTGGCTAGCTTTCAATTCCAGATTCTATTAATTGAATTGAAATTCCACCAGCTGCCACGATTTGAACCTGTGCACCCATCCCTCACCCACCCGCTCCAACCCCCCCCCCCCCCCCCGGCCAACCCCCGCTCCGGTGTTCAGCTAAATTCCTAAGTTATCAAATTCGCGGGTGATACTTTGCAGAATCCCAAGGCATCTCTTGTGGCGCTCGCTCGGAAGTTAAGCCAACTCTCCGGTGTTTACTGAAAATTAAATTTGCGCCAGTCGCTTCACCAACTGAAGACCCCATTGACGCAAGGCAGGGTGGGGGGCGAGGTTGGTGGAGGAGGAGGGTGTTGGGTGGGCGTCACTGGGTGCCTTGTGAGTCAACACAAATACAAAATAAGACTTCAGAAACTGGGGTTATTGCCATCAGAGCCGAGGACAGTTCAGCAGCTAGCAATCTTATTCTGTTCACTTATGCTATGCTGTTTTCTGGTGTGCTGCATCAGTCAAAATGTGCCAAATTCAGAAGGTTTTGACAACCGTTTCCTGTGCAATCTGGGATTGAAATGAAGCAGCGTGCATGCAATGTAAAATGGACTGACTCACCTTCCAATATCAAAAATGACCTTATTTAGAATATCCCCAGGGTTGACGAAACGTTGAATATCTTCAAATATTTTATCCCTGGAACCAAAGGGAGGTAACAAAATTTGAAAATAATTTCAGCACAAGCCAATAAAAACTAAGGGCATAAACTCCTGGTACTGAGGCCAGGGTTGTTTATGAAAGGGCAAAGAGGATATACCTGGTGATTACAGAGCAGTCAGTTTAACATGAGTGGTGGGAAAGCTTCTGGAAGCAGTGATCCGGGAGAAAGTTAACGCCCACGTGGTGAAGCGTGGAGCAATAAAGAAGAGCCAGCATGGATATTTGTTAAGGCCGAAATCTTCCAACAGGAGGAAGAATTTGGAACTCAGCCAAAACTCCATTCACTACAGCAGGACCAGAGAATCCGGCGTAGACGGACAGAGTTCCGGCCATCAGGTTTGACTAACTTGACCGAGCTTTTTAATGAGGTAGCAGAGAGGATGGACAGGAACAGTGCAATCCACGTTGTGTATATGAACCTTCAAAAAGTTTTTGATGAAGTACCACATGGACAAGGATGGATCGACTACCCGAGCGTGCCTGTTTCTCAAGGAAACAAAGCAACTAAAAGCACGGCCAGAGTAGTCACTGGGGTATGAGTATTATTGAACTGTCTTTAACAGAAATCAAAGAATGTGGTTCAGCTGTTTTGGGCAACGTCTCACGTTTTGGGTCAGTGATATCCAGTGTAGACCACCAGAGCCAGACAGTAGGAATAGCCGACAATATAAATTCAAGTCTTTCTTTTCCCATCCATCTTATTTGCTCTTCATGGATGATGCCACTCATGTTGATGCCCTCAATCTGACTTGTTAAATCTCTCATGGTGCAGCCACTTCAATTTAGCCCATGTGGCACCAGAAACAGCTATGTGCACAGTAAAGGCTACAGGACCTGGCAACATCCCAGAAAAGGTGCTGAAGACTTGTGCTCCAGAATGACTGTTCCTACCATACCAATTCGCTTGGTGGCTGATTCACTGACAATTTGCAATATTCACTTTCATTTGCAATTTTTCAGAGAATGAAGCAGAGTCTGCATGTGGCAAGACCCAACCAACGTCCAGCATTGGGATAATAGGTGGCAAGTGACATGTGTGTCGCACAAGTGCTTTGCAATGACTATCTAAAACAAGGGAGAACCTACCCATCTTGGCATTCAATGGCATTACCATTGCCAAGAACCTTACCATTAACATTGACCAGAATTCTGTCAGAGCAGATCAGAGGCTGGATATTCAACAGGGCCTGCCTCTCCAATGTCTTTCCCCAACCAACAAGGAAGAAGTCTGGAGTGTGATGGAATACCCATCAATGCTTAGCCAAATGTCTACAAGGACCCTACCAAAACACGATAAGTGAATAACATGGTCAGCTTCACCTCAAAGGATGAACAAGACCCTTTTCGCCACTTGCATACCTAGTAATACAATGCACTGCTGTAACTTGACATGGTTGCTTTGGCCACCTGCTAAGTCCACAACTTGTACCACTCTGAAGGACAAGTTTAGCAGGTGTATTTTTACCTCCAATTTATGCTTACCTTCAGTCACTGAAGGTAAGCGTGCAGGTGCAGCAGGAGGTAAAGAAGGCTAATGGTATGTTGGCCTTCATTGCAAGAGGTTTTGAGTATAGAAGCAGGGATGTGTTGCTGCAATTGCACAGTGCTTTGGTGAGGCCACACCTGGAGTATTGTGTGCAGTTTTGGTCTCCTTCTCTGAGGAAGGATGTTCTTGCTCTCGACAGAGTGCAGCGAAGGTTTACCAGACTGACTCCAGGGATGGCGGGACTGTCATATGAGGAGAGGTTGACTAGGTTGGGATTGGATTGTTCTTGCTGGAGTTCAGGAGAATGAGGGGGCGGAATCTCGTAGAGACTTATAAAATTCTAACAAGACTAGACAGAGTAGATGCAGGGAAGATGTTACCAATGATGGGTGTGTCCAGAACCAGGGGTCACAATCTGAGGATTCAGGGTAAACCATTTCAGACAGATATAAGGAGTCATTGTTTTCACCCAAAGAATGGTGAGCCCGTGGAATTCATTATCACAGGAAGTAGTTGATGCGAACACATTGAATATAGTCAGAGGTGGCTAGATATAGCACTTGGGGCGAATGGGAACAAAGGCTATGGGGAGAAAGCAGGATTAGTTGGATGATCAGCAATGATCGTGATGCATGGCAGAGCAGGCTGGAAGGGCCAAAAGGCCTCCTCTGCTCCTATCTTCTATGTATACAATATCCTGGCTTGCCTCATCACTCCTTCATTCCCAAAATCCTGGGACTCCCCACATTGGATGGGTTGACTTTCAGTGAGGTATCTGCAACTGATGTAACATCACCCACCCCACCCACCGCAACTGCCTGGCCCTCCTATAATTGGAAGTTGTCCCGCCCACCTGAATGGGAATTTTGTTACTGAAGCAAACCCGATGCATGATCTGTCAGGTGAAGCAGCAGTGGGAAAAAATGGGCTGTGCCACTTGGGGCAGAGAAAGAAAGAGGTCACTGAATGTCATTCCAAATGGACTGTTGTGAGTAGCAGGTCAGCAGTGGCTGAGAGATGATTGAATGATATTAGAGTGTCAGAGAACTGAATAACTTAACAGCACTAAAAGAACTCAAGAAACATGCCAGCATAAAACACTTCATAATATTAATTCTTTACCTTTGATGTCCACACCACTGCCCAGCCAATGGCTCCTGATAGAGAGGCGCAGTGTGACCCCAGTAATCTGGAAACGCCAGAGTTTGGTAATCGGTGGCTGATTTCGTTTTCTCTGCCATAATGGTGTAAACATATGGATCATGGAATGGAATCATTTCTCTGCACATTTCTGACAACTTCCTCGGAGTATCGTGGGGTGTGTACTCTCTGCTGATACTCCAGCTTTGACTGAGGAGCCGAGAACTTTCTTCACCACCCACACTTGTTCCTCGGATATTCTGTGCCTCCTGTAAACGTATGTTTTTTTCTGACGAATCTGCACTGGCTCTCTGCGTATTCCATTGTGTTTCCTTCGTTTTGTGTTTTGAAGGGTTCAAAGTGCATCCACCGTTTGGTTGTTCTGGACATCGGCCTGAATCTCGGATGGGAGCACAACCGTTCTCCATCAATCGCTCACTTTCCCCTCCACTGTCAGACAAACCCCTCTGATTTGCTCCTCTGGACCTAAACGAGTTGCGTGGCATTGGGGGATCTTCTTCGATGAGGTCTTCTTGCCACTCTCTGGCCTTCTTGTGTCTCTGAGGCCCTGGAGATGTGAAGAGTGCTGAACGTGACACGTTGTCCTGACCGTTATTTTCTTCATCCCTCAAATGCTGCGGGAAACAAAATTAGGAGATGTCAAAATTATTAACATGCATCAGTGTTAGGAGAATGTCGAGGAAAAGGTTGTCGAAGTGAACTTTACTGAAGTTTTCCACAATATTCTAAATAACCAGGATAGAGATCAGATACAGCTGGAATGCCCAAATGATTTTGCATGTCAGCCAATGCCGTGCTATCTGACGGGAGATCAGATTGATAGAGGTTACGATAAAAGGAAGCAACGGTCAAATTAATGTCAGGGGGGTCAGTAGTAAGATTATGGGAGGAGCCATAGATCTGGGAGAAGCAGATTGGTCCCTGAGCTGGTGGGCTTGTGGGAGGCCAGCTTTGTCCCCGTATTCATAAAAAGTCCCCCTTGAACGTTGAAACATGTGCTCAGCTTTACTTGTGGAAAGTAAGTCAAACTGACTCTGGACCGTTAGTCTGTCTGCATATAACTCAGGTAATGGAATATTGACAGCCTATTTCTAAAATTAAATCCACCAATTCTTGTTGTTTTAATTTTCTTTGTTTGATAATATATGCATTTTAAGAAATTATGTCTCCCCAGAGAACTACCTTGAGGGTCTCCCATAATACTGATGGGGTGGTGGAATCAGATTTGTTTGTTTTAATAAGAACATCTATACTGATGGATATAGATTTACAAAAATCCTGGTCAGTTAGAAGGGTTGTGTTAAATCTCCATGGATGCCGATCATTAGCTTTGGAAGCAAGAGCCATGTCCAGGGAGTGAGGTGTGTGGTCTGATATAACTATGGCAGAATACTCTGCAGTTCTCACTGTAGGGTAAAGAGCCCTGTCAAAATGAAAACAGTTGATGCATCAGTGAACATGGTGGACATGGGAGAAGTAGGAAAAGTCCCTTGTGCCTTGGTGTAAGCATTGCCGACGGTCCACACAACCCATTTGAGTCTTAAATGTGGAAAGAGCCTTGGAAGCGCCTGAGAGGTTGACTTGAGCGATCCAGCTTTGGATCTATAACACAATTTAGGTCCCCTCTGAAAATAAGGTTGGTGGGTGTTCAGATTAGGAATGGAAGATCGAAGCGATGTGATAACTTTTGTATCGTCCCAGTTAGGGACATTGGCATTCACCAATACTTCAGGGATTTGAAGAAGTGTGCACTGACTGTTATATAAGGTCCATTAGGGTATGAGATTACATTTAAGGGTGAGAACTGTATTCTTTTGTTAATCAGAATTGCTGTGCCCCTAGCACTGCTGTTCAAGCTGGAGTGAAACACCTGGCCAACACATGCTATACGTAATCTGGGGTGATCTCTAAAGGTATGTTTCCTCAAGGAATGCAACATCATTGTTAAGGCTCTTGAGATGTGAAAACACTTTGGAAAATTTTACTGGGTCATTTAACCCCCGAGCATTCCATGTGGCTAATCTGCTCGAGAGCTCTGTACCACCCTGACAGCCTGAGTTCGTCACACGTACAGGAAGACTTTATAAAAGGGTCAGTAAATTGAATGGAAAAGAAAGCAAAGCCAAGATGATCCACTGGACAATGAAAATGGGCAAATACAAAAATGTCTATGATTAATGAGAAAACAGGAAATCCCTCCCAACCCACTCCACCCCAGAACAATCATCACACTCCCAAACCACGAGAACAATAACCAACTCGTGTGATAACAAACCTTTAACTAAATAAAACCATGAATCAGACCCGAAGATCGCCCAATATGAACAAGGTGAGCAGCAAATATTCCGTCTTATATGACATCCGTTGACGAACCAACCTTGTTAATGGGGCATAATCCCGACATCTGAACGATGTCAGATAATACATCATTGGATAGTTGTTTG
This sequence comes from Scyliorhinus canicula, assembly GCF_902713615.1. Taxonomy (NCBI): domain Eukaryota; kingdom Metazoa; phylum Chordata; class Chondrichthyes; order Carcharhiniformes; family Scyliorhinidae; genus Scyliorhinus; species Scyliorhinus canicula. The sequence continues at coordinate 19,940,372 of NC_052157.1, forward strand.
TTTTAACCGCGTAGTAAGAGCTCTCGTGTAAACAATCAGTCGAACATGCCCTTCATTTTGAGTATATGAAATGGCCTATACAGGTTCAAATGCATGCGGCAGGATTCTCTGTTCCTGAGACTAAGTGGTGATGCCGGGGCAGGATTCGTCGAGTTCCATGACAGTAAAACTGGCATTGCACCTGGACCGATTCAGTGGCCATTGAGGAGCTAGCACCAGCACCACATAGAATCCAATCGACTCCAATGAAAAACGGTGCCGGACTGGCGATTGACACTCAGGAGGCCGACAAGCTGCAGCCGCAAATACACACTCCACTCCCCACACACACAATCCCAGCCAACAAGATGGCATTGGTTGCGCTGGCGCACACCCATAGGACTGATGGGTTGGCTGCAGCCAGAGGACACCTAGGGGGGTGGCCTGCGGGACACCTATACGACCCATGGCCCTGACATCACACTGGGTAGTCAGCGGCGTGCGCTGCAGCATGGCTGCCATGGCAATGCCCATCCACAGACCCCACAGCCCACCTCCTGGCCACCCCCCCCGCTACTCCCCCCGGCCCTGGCAGAAGCCCCCCCCGCCGGCCAGCGGCACAACTATCAGCAAACTATGGCATTGTTGGCACTTTCCATACCCCCTCTCTCTCCCTCAGCAGCCACAGCCCTGATCGTTTCACGATTTTTAAAAGCAGTAGTGAACCATGCTGTCGGGAACTCGGCCCATTGGAGGCAGAGAATCACAGAGGCGCTGGAGAATACCGGGTCGGGCCCACTAATGATGTGCCAGTGGCATTTACTGTACGTACATTCTGGAACGCATGAACGCTGCTGTCGAGGCAACGGAGAATTTTGATTTGGCGTGAAATCAGCGATTATGGCGTCGGAACCAATTCTTTACCCAATCACGTTTCCTGAATCAGGCGTCAGCAGACGGAGAATCCTGGCCATGATACCCAAAAACAACACCACAAAGTTAGTAAGCCCATCAAGGAGTGAGCATGTGCCATTGAAGGAAAGAGTGTGCCGCGTCTGGTGCATCAAATAAGTGATCTTGACCATTAAATGTGATGCAGAGACGGGCAGGGTGAATCAGCTCGAACCAATTCCTTTCCTGTACAGCCTGGACTTGATATTGTTGAATGCCGCACACCTCCGTGCTAGGTCTGCACTGATGTCTTGCTAGATCCTGACTGAGTGGCAGTGGTGAGTAACATGCCGGTGCTCCTTTGTCAACCAAAAAAATAAGCTCCTTGGACCCAACCTACCGGCTGCAACATGGCCGGTAGATCCTTGGTTAAGCCTCTTGCAGGCTTCCTGACAGCCACGATGCCTCACGGGATCTACCCAAGTTCCATGCGGCATCAGGATCAGGAACCCACCCACAATGGGGGGGGGGGGATCAAGTCGCGCTAGCGTAAGTAGGCCTTAAACCTACTTAAGGTCTACTTACCCAGTATCCACCAGCCTCCCAGGTTCTACCGGCCTTTCCAGGGAGGTAGCAACCAGGCAATGTTCAGTACTGGTCCACACAAATATGGACCAGGCAGAACGGCACCCAGGACCCCCCCCCCCCCCCCCACCAAGACCATTGGAGGCCCCTTGGTTGCCAAAGATAATGCAGAGTGACCCCCTGGCCTGCCCCCAGAATGTGGGCAACTAGACACTGCCAGGCTGGAACTGCCAACTGCCCAGGTGGCACTGTCAAGTTGTCAGGAGCACAGCCAGGGTACGAGGGTGGCAGTACAAGGGAGCCCAGTTGCCAGGGTGGCACTGCCAAGGGTCAGGGCCCATGGAGGGCCATGCCCATGAAGGAAGGTTGGAGGGGTGTATGAAGGGTAGGCGGTGCAGGACAGGTAAGAAGGGGCCTCTGGGAAGTTAAGGGGTGATGATACGGGTCCTGGAAGGGGGGGCCTGGAAAGGGGCCCCCCGAGGAACCCCATAGATCGACAGGAGAAACAGTGCATGCGGTTGCCTGACATCACGCAACCTAAAGTTTCCTCACTGTTCCGCTCTCACCCCGCAGCCTTCTATCTTTCTCTAATTCCACATATTTACCTCTCTTCCCATTTGATGGGATATTATTGTTTTTCACACCAACACTTCACCTGGAAAAAAAAGCCCACACTCCAGCAATGATTAAAGAATTTCTCCTGACCTGTATATTCAGTGCAGAGTTAAATATTTACTGACAGGAAATGATAAATAATTATTTTTAACAAACCAGGGACAATTACTCTGAAGTATCTGCTGCAGAAATGTCTACGCAGTGACATAATTGTTGGTATAAGAAATTGTCAGTAAAATGTTATTGAACTTTCTTCATTTCATTTAATCTAATTAATTTTGATTAACGGACCCCACATTTGTGCGGTTTGGAATCATTATACTGCAGTATAGCGAGCATTTAATTTAAGAATAGATGTTTTTTCAGGCAACAGTGCAACTAATCAGCAAAACTACTTAAATGAATTTGACAGTATTCTCATCACAGACTCCCCCTTGGACTAATTAATTTCAAACTCAGTGACATTTTGCTCAGACAGATTCCTGCATCATTCATTAATTTAAAAAAATAAAGTTTCCAGATCTCACACTTACTCAACATTATCATTTCCAATTTGAAGAAAAGGAGCGGGGCTGCAGAACGCTGTTCAGGCAGCAATCTTTTTCCTCCCGTGGTCAAGGGGTTGGTTTAGCTCACTGGGCTAAATCGCTGGCTTTTAAAGCAGACTGTGATGAATGGTATCAGTAGCTGCTGTAACGGTACCTTACCTTTAATGCATTGGCCCTTTAAGACCGGGCTTGGAACCCTGGGGGACTCCACCTCTGGCTCCGCCCCCAGGAAACGGTACATAAGATGAGGCTCACTCGGCAGCATGTGATGAGCACACTTCTTGGCTGCTGTTCAGTTCGCAGATGATTAAAGCCTTTGAATTAGCTATCTTCTCTCCTGTGTCGTATCTCACAGACCAAGGCAGGCCAGCAGCATGGTCCAATTCCCGTACCAGCCTCCCTGGACAGGCGCCGGAATGTGGCGACTAGGGGCTTTTCACAGTAACTTCATTGAAGCCTACTCATGACAATAAGTGATTTTCATTTCATTTCATTTTCAAGTGACTCCCCCCACCACCATCACCGCTCCCCTCCACTCCCTGCTGCCCCAGTAAGGGGCGAGAGGCCATTCAGAATTCTTCACATCCAATGTCCAGCCATTCAAGTGAAAAGCAATCTTGGGATTACAAGTGTTATGCTACATTTTCTGCAAGTAGAACCTTGATATCTTCCTCGTGAGATTTCCACGGCCTCTGGTGACATTTCCAGCGCCAGTCAGACGGCGGTGCGTTGGTGCAGTCAACGGGGCAGTTCATGTCCTGCTCGCTGGAGTCAAACCGTACATCTCTTTTTCCACGGACCCGAGGGAGCAGCAAACTCAAGCCGGAGACTCCTTCCACACGGGCAGAGTTCTCCACGATGCGATTCGAGGCACATTTTTATCTGTGCTTCCTCAGCCAGCAGTGTCACGCATGCAAATCGCAAGGACTCTTATTCAGTTCATGACCACCATCACAAAAAAATGCAGCTGACATTTGCATTTCCTGGAAACACAGAAGCTGCCTTCATTTGGAGTCACTTATGACATTATTAATTTCTAACAACCAGCAATGGGCTGGGTTGCTCTTGGCTCATCAGGAATAGGTGCTGCTGCTCTATGGCATGACTCCTCTGTGCCTTCCTGACCATCCAGTGGAATACAATTATAACAATTGAATGGCCAGGGTGTCTGTTCGCCATCCAATTAGACCAAAGGATATAGGAGCAGAATGAGGCCATTCGGCCCATTGGGTCTGCTCCGCCATACAATCATGGCTGATATTTTTCTCATCCCCATTCTCCTGCCTTCTCCCCATAACCCCTGATCCCCTCATTAATCAAGAGCCTATCCATCTCTGTCTTAAAGACACTCAGTGACTTGGTCTCCACAGCCTTCTGAGGCAATGAATTCCACAGATTCACCACCCTCTGGCTGAAGAAATTCCTCCTCATCTCTGTTTTAAAAGATCGTCCCTTCGGTCTGAGGCTGTGCCCTCGGGTTCTAGTCTCTCCTACTGATGGAAATATCTTCTCCATGGTCTCTCTATCTCGGCCACTCAGTATTCTGTAAGTTTCAATGAGATCCCTCCCCCTTATCCTTCTGAACTCCATCGAGTACAGACCCAGAGTCCTCACCCTCTCGTTATAAAACAAGCCCATCATTCCTGGGATCATTCTTGTGAACCTTTTCTGGACCCCCTCCAATTAAGCATGAGAGATGGACCTGAGGCTAGAGGATCAACAGGATATGCTCCAGCCTTGAGAGATCAGCAGGCCCACTGTCAGAGGTGGTAGATGCCGTCGTAAGGAAGAAAAAGAGAGTGCCTCAAGATGGCAGTGCCCTCTGAAGACATCTTAATAAAAGGTTGAAATAAATCTGGTCACAACTGCCAGGCCACGACTGTGGAGGGAGCTCCCATCTATAGAGCCACCTGCGGCCATTTTAATACATTAGGGTCTCATGAAAAATTCCAGGGAACTTCAGGATATTGACCTGCGGCGATTTTTTAAAAAAATAATTTTATTCTCCTTTTTCACATTTTCTCCAAATTTTCATCCACCAACAATAAACAATAAGTAGTAACGAATATAATGTCAATCCCCATATCAACAACAATGATCTCTCCTCCCACCAACCCCAAAACAACTGCCGCATGTTAACATGAACAAATGACAAAAAGGCATCAGGAATCACCCATAGTCACCAGTAACACATACAGTCCCCCTCCCCACAACCCTCCCAACCCCCCACCCCAACTAATGTTCGATGTTATCCAGTTCTTGAAAGTGCAGAATGAATAACACCCATGAATTGTAGAACCCCTCCATCCTTCCCCTCAGTACAAACTTAACCTTCTCAAGAGTCAAGAATTCCAACAGGTCCCCCCGCCACGCTTGGGCAGAGAGTGGAGAGGTTACTCTCAATCCCATCAGGATCCGCCTTCGGGCGATCAACGAGGCGAAGGCTACAACATCTGCCTCCACAACCGTTTCCAACCCCGGTTGGACCGACACCCCGAATATGGCCTCCCGAGGGCCGGGTCCAGTTTCACGTGCACCACTTTGGAGGTTCCCCTAAAAACCTCCTTTTCTAATCCTCCAGCTTTGGACAGGAAATACATACCCCCCTCCCCCCCCCCCCCCCCGCAACAGTCATGCACATCTTCTACCTCAAAGAGCCGGCTCATCCCCGCCCTTTGAGGTGTGCCCTGTATACCACCTTCAGCTGTATCAGCCCCAACCTCGCGCACGAGGTGGAGGCGTTTACTCTCTGGAGCACTTTAATTGGCTTATTAGGCTATTCACCACTTCTGAACTGTCACCACCCTGAATTGGAGTGTTCCAAATTTGTTCGATGGTGGGAACAATTAAGCAAACTAGCATACCAGCCGATGATGGAAACTTGTGGCCTCGCCCACCTTGGGTCCCACCTCCTTCCGAATTCAGCCCACTTTTTCCATCACTTAACCACAGGATACACAGGATGAAACAAAGCTTGCATTCCCTTAACTAGTCAAGTGAAACCCTGCTCACCGAATCATCATTATAGCCTGCATTCGGGGGCAGCACGGTGGTGCAGTGGTTAGCACAGCTGGCTCACGGCACCGAGGGCCCAGGTTCGATCCCAGCTCTGGGTCACTGTCCATGTGGAGGTTGCACATTCTCCCCATGTCTGTGTGGGTCTCGCCCCCACAACTCAAATATGTGCAAAGTAGGCGGATTGGACATGCTAAATTGCCCCTTAATTGAAAAAAATGAATTGGGTACTCTAAAATTATTATTTTTTTTTAATTATAGGCTGCATTCGACAATAACGTAACCATTGATGGAGGCGTACGCCAAAAAGAGCAGGAGCCAAGAGGCCTCAGAAGAAATGCTGGGGAACATCCCTCAGAAACCAAGACAGGCAGAGGAGGAACCGGCAGCAGAACAATCATCAGTTAGAATAGCTACTGCCTGTCCAATACCTTTTGAAAACCACGATTAAATCAGCTTCCTCCCTCTCATGTGTCACACTCCAGATCCTAACCACTTGCTGCTTGAAAAAGTTCTTTCTCAAGTCACCTTTGCCTCTCTAGCCAATGCTGCCTTCCAAGGGCATTACAGTACTCACATCCTCCCACTGATGCCCCACTGATAGTACTATTCTCCCCAACGTTTAGGTAATGGCAGCCTCAGGAACAAAAGTAGGTTGAAGCTCCACATCCTCTGTGCCAAAAACTGAAGCTTCCCTCAATGTAATGCCCACTCAAACAGTGCTTTCCTATCGCTGTGCGCACATTTTGTATTCGCCTACTTAATCTAGTGCGCTTTCTTTCCCAGTGGAGGGTGGCTATGAGGTGACTGATGGCTGACTGTCAAAGAGAAGCTCCTGAAGTTGCAGAGGCTCTGGGTATCTGAACACAGACCCCACAAAGAGCTTCCTCAGGCTGCTGCAAGATAGCAGGTTTTCAGACTATTGTGCAGTGATGGAGTCAGCTGTGTGTGGACAATGGCAACTCCCCCCACCCCACCCCACCCTCTCCGACTGTATCAATTTGAGGTCTCGGCTGTTTAAACTCCTGGTCCTTAATTACATCCTTCCAGCTGCCCAATGGATACAATGGACAGGTGGTTAAAACCCCTTCACCTAATGGCCTCCCGCCAATGGGAGACAGGTGTCAGGAAAGTGGGAATTTGGAGGGTTACCAAAGACAGGAGGTCTTCTTCATGGGATCCAGACAGCAGTCCAGAGATAGCGCCTACAATTAAAAGGTCAACAGATCCTACTCACTTAAAAATGACCCTAATTAGTCTTCATGTATTAAATAAAAAACAGGAATAATAAAAGTCCAGCAGAATTGGTAATTGGATCATTCCTTTTTGAAGTGCCCCCTCCCCCTCCACCAGGGGAAGGTGAAAATTCTATCTCCACCCCTCCTCCTATAATATATTCCACGCTCATAAAATAATCAGAGCTTAACGGAAAGCTGCAAGTGATGGAACATCTAAAATCTAATCTCGGAATTCAAAGCATGCCACACAGCGACATCTAAATAAGTACATTACAACATTTTGAAGGCCTCGATTAGATTTAAACCCGAAATTTATCATGTTGTGTGCACACCAGCGGATTTCCTCTGGGGCTGCTCGCAGGTCCGTTTGAATTGAGTTTATCTTGGTTTTGCACACATAACAGCTCATTTGCTGACGCACCTCATGCTTCTGTGCAAATGTGCACCGTAACTATTAAAGACCACATTGTTGTAGATGGAAATGGGAATATTAATCATGACATTTGACAGTCGCAGTATCAAAAGACCATTAAATTTGACGTTTTATAAAGTTATAGAAAAAAGTCTACAAAGGATGGCATGTGTCCTAAGCGTAGGAAATAGGGGCCTGCAAATATTAGAAATTAGGAATAAATGAAGGACAAGCTGAGGCTGCTAAAATGGGATAAGGCACCTGGCCCAGATAGAGGGCAAAGTGAGTAAGGAAGTGGCTATTCAAATTAGTCGCATCTTGGGGATTCATCGAAAACAGAAACAGTGAGTCATTCATAAAATGGTGCAAAAGGGAATCAGCTCAACCTCCCATCACTGGTTATCCTTGAACTGATTGCTTGCTGGGCCATTTCGGAATCAATCACATTACTGTGAGTCTGGAGTAGCATGCAGGCCAGACCAGGTCAGATTACCTTTCCTAAAGGACATTTTTACGGCAATGGTTTCATGGTCACCATGGGGTGGCGGTGGCTTAGTGGTATTGTCACTGGATGAGTAAATCAGAGAGCCAGAGTAGTGCCAGGTTCAAATCCCGCCACTGCAGATGGTGAAGTTCAAATTCAATAAAAATCCGGAATTAAAAGTCTAATGATGACCATGAATCGATTGTCATAAAAAAAATCTGGTTCACTAATGGTCTTTAGGGAAGGAAATCTGCCATCCTTACCTGGTCTGGCCTACATGTGACTCCAAACCAACATTGGGGATGGGCAATAAGTGCTGGCACAGCCAGCGACACTCACCACCCATGAACGAATAAAAGAAAAATGGCGGGATTCAAACGCTGGGTCTCCAGATTACTAGTCCAGCGACAATATCACTGCATCACCACCTCACCACACCATCTTAAAGGGGCCATTGTCTCTGTCTCCTATTCCCCACATTTCCAAATGCTGTACTCAGCTACACAACTTTGAGGTAACTTTTTTTTGGAAACTACAGGTCAATAAGTTCGACATCTGTAGTGATTAAAAATATTACCTGGCACCTGAAGGGAGGTAGTGTAAAGCATGTACAGAAATATGGACTAATTATAGGCAATCAGAATGATCTTATGCAAACCATGTCTGATAACTCAATTGGGTTATCTGAGGGGAAAACAGATTTTGGAAAATCTGAACAGTCATTATATTTTTAGATTTTAGCAAAGTTTCTCAGACAGCAGCACAGAGGAGGTTGGTCTTCAATAATGAAAGGCAGGAGATATCAGCGGTGCTTCCAGAACAGGTGGGAATTGATTCTCTCAGAAGACAAAAAGATTTGCCGCTTACTTCAAATAGAAAGAAGAAATGCAAACCTTTGCTGAGCAAATCAGAAAGCTTTTAGTAAGATAGACATTAGTTACAAGAAATGTTATATTCATGTGGGTAGATAATTGCACTTGGGTCAAACCCAAGACCCAAGCACGAGGAAGTTCTATAAACCCACCTGAAAACATCCGATAAGTTCTGGGCAAAGCCTTTCGTACTGTTTTAACTCTTCCACGGGCCTATCAAGTTGTGGATTTGGCCTCAGCCTTGTTACGTCTGTTTCCAGATCATCTTCCTTAAAAAAAAACAAGTGGAGAAATATTCACGTTTAACGTAAATGGTTGCATTGATCTCGCTCCTCGTTCCACTGAAGCACCTCGAAGCGCTCCACAAAATTAATTACTTTTCCGACTCTTACATATGTAAACGCAGTGATCATTGCACATCAGTCAGCCTCCACAAGCAGCTGGGAGATGAATGAATTTGCTGGTATTGCCTGAGGCTAGAACACGAGGGTACGCTCTGCTCGTCAAATAATGCTACGGGATCTTTGACAAAGCACCTGAATCAGCCGTTGAAGCAGTTAATGCCTCAGTTTGCTCTGTCGTCAAAAGAACAGCACTTACAGAATGTAGCAGATCCCCCCCCCCCCCCCCCCCCCCCCACTACTGAAGTGTCTGCCTAATATGACGCCCTCAAATCCCAATATGGGGTTTAGAGCCCAAAAGCCATCTGATTCGGAAACAAGTTCAGTAAAGCTGGCTTAAATGGTTGAAAACCAGGGCTGGAAGTTCATTTGCTTTCAGGCACAATGCTGAACTATAGCTGTGAGATTGGTATCCAAAATTGTTTTTTTAATTTTGCACCCAGTAAATTGATCACTGGCTATCCGGTTATGGTCTTGTACTGAACAGGGTAAATAAATCTTTTCCAGCATTAATGCAAAGTGGGGCTGGTTTACCTCACTAGGCTAAATCGCTGGCTTTTAAAGCAGGCCAGCAGCACGGTTCGATTCCCGTACCAGCCTCCCTGGACAGGCGCCGCAATGTGGCGACTAGGGGCTTTTCACAGTAACTTCATTGAAGCCTACTCGTGACAATAAAGCCATTTTCATTTTCAAGTGCGTTGATTGTGGGGTTGTGGCCACTCATCAAAGGTTTCCTGTCCACACACTAATGAATATCAGTCACAGAGATGGCCCTGTCGGTATTTTACTGCAGCTGATCAGTCGGGGATTTATCGTGTGAATTATTTCAAGGACCTGGCTAGATATGAGTTTGAGACAGTCGGCACCAGTTCTTTGAAGGACATTTGCTACTTCCAGGTCAACTTCAGTCGCAACACCCCTTTCAACTTGTGTAGGTTTGTCTCTTTAAGTGAGGCAGTGTTCCTTTGGGTAAGGCCTGACTTGATACTTATGCAGAATTATTTGCAAGCTTCAAGTTCATTCAAAACTCATTTTCCAACAGTAATTAATGCTGGTTTCCACCCTATGCATCCAAATTCAAACCCAAGGAAGGCAGAATTAAATCTCAGAATGAAAGCTATTAGGGTAATGAAGCAAAAATAGTCCTGTTTTATTGCTATCCTCGGAAATTTTACAGTGAAAAATAACCCATAATTTGTTACCAAATGGCATCATTTGAGGTGCTTGAAAGAAACAGAGTAGGGTCACAAGAGGGATTCTGATCATATTATTCCTAACAAGAGCTTCCATTTATCTAGTGGATGAAACATAGTAAATCATTCCAAGGTGTTCACAGGAGAGTACTGAAGAGGGAGACTGTGCTAGCATGGTCCCTCAAGGGGACGGACTCGATGGAACATGTGACTGGCCGATTGCGAACCCCAGCCAATTGGGGGTTTGCACTGGGCCCTGGGACCAGTACCCTAGGCAGTGTGGACCCCGGAACTGAAGTGTTGAGACCTGTTATATTGTGCCGTGACGGTTACTTGACTGCCTTTGCATTTCATCAATAAACCCTTTTGTTAAGGGGAAGCCTCGAGCATGCAGTTCGAGCCATCACATTGGCGACGAGGTCAACGTTTCAATCGCAGCCGGCGGACGTTGTGAATTGAGGGGTGGGAGGATGTGGCAGTTGTGAAAATAGAGAAGCTCTAACAAGAGTCAGGAATCATTAAACCATGCGTGGAAATGCCTATCGTGGTAAGCTAGACCCATTTGGCCAAGAGGCTGAGGACTGGAGTCAGTACATCATTGATTCTCCGCTGCGTCATTGTCTGTGAGTCTGCACGTTCTCCCCGTGTATGCGTGGGTTTCCTCCAGGTGCTCTGGTTTCCTCCCACAGTCCAATGAATTGCAGGTTAGGTGGATTGACATGGTAAATTGCCCTTAGTGACCAAAAAGGTCAGAAGGGGTTATTGGGTTACGGGGATATGGGGGGAGTGAGGGCTCAAGAGGGTCGATGGGCCGAATGGCCTCCTTCTGCACTGTATGTTCCACTATTTTTTCACTGTGAATGAGATCACAGTTGAGGATGAGCAGAAGGTGAAATCTCTGACAGTTTACAGGCCCCAAACATATAATTTGATTAGGGATCTCACATCCCCCAAGCACCCGACTTGAAGACCTTTGACCAGATAGCGAAATTGGTCAAAGACCATTTCAACCCAAGGCCGTCAATGATTGATTCAAAATTGGAACTTAGTCACACCTACCTGTAACTAGAATTGGACGAAGAGTCTCAGAGGTTTCCCACAATAAATACCCACAAAGGCGTCTTTCAGTACACAAGACTGCCATTCGGCATTGCTTCAGCCTGCGCTATCTTCCAGCGTACAGTGGGAAAATTCTACCAGGGAATACTCAAAATGATGGTCTACCTTGACGACATGTTAGTCATCAGCATTACCCCTGAAAAGCACATTGCTCAGCCTGGAGAATGTATTAAAGATGTTTCAGGGCAAGGGGGTCTGCCTCAAACACAAAAATTGTACTTTCCAGGTCTCAGAAGTGAGTTACCGAGGGTTTTGCTTTGATGGGACAGGGCTGCTTCCACTGGAAGAAAAGGTAAAGGCTATCCACAAAGCCCTCCACACAAAAATGTCAGTGAACTCAAATTCTTCCCTATGGTAAATGATTATGGAAGGTTCATAGAACATTGAACAGTATAGTACAGTACAGGCCCTTCGGCCCATGATGTTGTGCCAACCACTTATCCTAATCTAAGATCAACCTAACCTACACCCCTTCAATTCACTGCTTGTATTTACTGCATGTGCCTGCCCAAGAGTCGCTTAAATGTCCCTAATGACTCTGACTCCACCACCTCTGCTGGCAGTGCATTCCACACACCCACCACTCTGTGTAAAGAACCTACCTCTGACATCTCCCCTATACCGTCCTCCAATCACCTTAAAATTATGTCCCCTTGTGACAGCCATTTCCACCCTGGGGAAACGTCTCTGGCTATTCACTCGATCCAGGCCTCTTATCACCTTGTACACATCTATCAAGTCACCTCTCTTCCTTCTTCGCTCCAGTGAGAAAAGCCCTAGCTCCCTCAACCTTTCTTCATAAGACATTCCCTCCAGTCCAGGTAGCATCCTGGTAAATCTCCTCTGTACCCTCTCCAAAGCATCCACATCCTTCCTATAATGAGGCAACCAGAACTGGACACAATATCCCAAGTGTGGTGTAACCAGGATTTTATAAAGCTGCAGCAAAACCTTGCGGCTCTAAAACTCAATCCCCCTATAAAGGAAAGCCAACACACCAAACACCTTCTTAACGACCCTGTCAACCTGGATGGCAGCTTTGAGGGATCTATGTACGTGGACCCCAAGTTCCCTCTGTTCCTCCACACTTCCAAGAATCCTGCCTTTAACCCTGTATTCAGCATTCAAATTCGACCTTCCAAAATGAATCACTTCACATTTATCGATGTTGAACTCCATCTGCCACTTCTCAGCCCAGCTCTGCATCCTGTCAATGTCCTGTTGTAACCTGCAACAGCCCTCGACACTATCTACAACTCCCCCAACCTTTGTATCATCGGCAAACTTACTAACCCAGCCTTCCACTTCCTCAACCAAATCATTTATAAAACCACAAAGAGCAAAGGTCCCAGAACAGATCCCTGCAGGACACCACTGTTCACCGGCCTCGAGGCAGAATACTTTCCATCCACTACCACTCACTGTCTTCTTTTGGCCAGCCAATTCTGTATCCAACCAGCCAAATTTCCCTGTATCCCATGCCCCCTGACTTTCTGAATGAACCTACCATGGGGAACCTTATCAAATGCCTTACTGAAATCCATATACACCACATCCACTGCCCAACCTTCATCAATGTGTCTCGTCGCATCCTCAAAGAATTCAATGAGGCTTGTGAGGCATTACCTGCCCCTCACAAAGCTATGCTGAATATCTTTAATCGAACTATGTTTTTCGAAATAATCATAAATCCTATCTCTCAGGATCCTTTCCAATATTTTGCTCACCACACATGTAAGACTGATTGGTCTGTAATTCCCAGCGATTTTCCTATTCCCTTTCTTGAACAGGGGAACAACATTCGCCTCCCTCCAATCATCCGGTACTACTCCAGTGGAGAGTGAAGACGCAAAGATCATTGCCATTGGCGCAGAAATCTCTTCCCTCACTTCCCGTAGTAACTTTGGGTATATCGTCAGGCCCAGGGGACTTATCTATCCTGATGCTTTTCAAAATTTCAAGCACATCCTCCTACTTAATATCAACCTGTTCGAGCCTATTAACCTGGTTCACACTGTTCTCACGAGCAACAAGGTCCCTCTCTCTAGTGAATACTGAAGCAAAGTATTCATTTAGGGCCTCCCCGACATCCTTAGACTCTAGGCACAAGTTTCCGCCACTATCCCTGATCGGCCCTACTCTCACTCTGATCATCCTCTTATTTATCACATAAGTGTAGAACGCCTTGGGGTTTTCCCAAATCCTTCTCGCCAGGGCTTTTTCATGCCCCTTTCTAGCTCTCCGAAGTCCATTTTTGGGTTCCTTCCTGGCTACCTTGTAACACTCTAGAGCTGAGTCAGATCCTTGCTTCCTCAACCTTACATAAGCTTCCTTCTTCCTCTTGACTAGAAGCTCCACTTCTCTGGTCATCCAAGGCTCCTTCGCTTACCATTCCTTCCTCATCTCAGTGGGACAAAACTATCCAGCACTCGCAGCAAGTGCTCCTTAAACAACCCCTACATTACTGTTGTGCATTTCCCTGAGATCATCTGTTCCCAATTTATGCTCCTCAGTTCCTGTCTAATAGCAGTATAATTTCTCCTGCCCCAATTCCATACTGTGTGTTTCTATCCCTCTCCATGACTATGGTAAAGGTCAAGGAGTTGTGGTCACTGTCACCAAAATGCTCTCCCACAGACACATCTGACATCTGGCCTGGTTCGTTGCCAAGCACCAAATCCAATATGGCCTCCCACCTAGTCGGCCGATCTACATATTGAGTCAGGAATCCTTCCTGGAAACACCTGACAAAATCTGCTCCATCCAAACCATTGATGCACTATCAATTACGACGAGACGAGAGTAGAATGTAATCGAGGCTTTATTACACAGAGATGTGTGGCCTTCTACAGCAGCTGACGAAATGGCTGCTGTACGGAGAGCACACATATTTATACTCCGCTTACTGGGCGGAGCCAGCAGGCAGGGATCTACCCCCGTAGTACCGGCCTTACCGTAAAGCCCTTATATATATATATATATATACACAGTATAATACATCAGTGGTGACTACCACATTCACCCCCTGTTAAAAATGAGTCTAGCGGGGGTGGTGGAGAACTTTATACAGACAAGTTGCTTTTAAAGATCACAGAGAATATTACGAATTTAGGCAGTCTGATGCCTTGATCTGTCATCGAGAGCGCCGGAGTGCTGGTGGCGACTCAGGGGTCGGCTTGGTCTTCAGTGACTCCGGGAGCGTGTCGACATCCTCTTCATCCCCAGGTGAGAGCAAGGGGAGGACGGGTTGTCCTGGAGCGGGGGCTGCGGTGGGGTGCGTCGGGGGAAGGGAGGGTGGTGCTGGGGCAGAGGGGTGTGTGTTTGAGAAACCAGCTGGTGCCAGGTCCCTGAGGGAGACTGTGTCTTGGCAGCTGTTGGGGTATGCTACGTAAGCACAGTGCGGGTTGGCGTGGAGTAGCTGTACTCTCTCAACCACCTTGTGGAGTTGCACGTGCCTACGGAGGAGAACGGGTCCTGGAGATGCCAGCCACGTTGGGAGCAAAACCCCGGAGGTGAACTTCCTGAGGAAGGCAAAGAGGCGTTCTTGGGGGGTTTCATTAGTCACGCTGCACAGGAGCAACCGAATGGAGTGTAGTGCGTCGGGGAGGACCTCCTGCTAGCGGGAGGCCGGGAGATTTCTGGACCATAGGGCCAGCTGGCCGGCCCTCCAGACTGTCCCATTCTCCCGCACAACCTGCCCGTTGTCCCTGGGGTTGTAGCTGGTCATCCTGATCAAAGCAATGCACCTGTTGAGCAGGAACTGGCGCAGCTCATCGCTCATAAACGAGGATCCCCGGTCGCTGTGGACGTAGGTGGGGAAACCAAACAGAGCGAAGATGGTGTTGAGGGCTTTGATGATGGTGGCAGACATCATATCAGAGCATGGGACGGCGAAAGGGAATCAGGAATATTCGTCGACCACACTGTTGCGGTTGGTGGAGGGGAGGGGCCCTTTGAAGTCCATGCTGAGGCGTTCAAAGGGGCGGGAGGTCTTCACCAGGCGCGCACGGTCTGGCCAGTAGAAGTGCGGTTTACACTCCACGCAGACCTGACAGTCTCTGGTGATAGCCCTCACTTCCTCGATGGAGTAGGGCAGGTTGCGGGCCTCAATGAAGTGGTAAAAATGGGTGACTCCTGGGTGACAGAGATTGTTGTGCAGGGTCCGGAGTTGGTCCACTTGTGTGCTGGCACATGTATCTCGGGATTGGGCATCGGGGGGCTCGTTGAGCTTACCGGGGCAATACAAAATCTCATAGTTGTAGGTGGAGAGCTCAATCCTCCATCTCAAGATTTTATCATTTTTGATCTTGCCCGCTGTGTGTTATTGAACACGAAGGCAACCGACCGTTGGTCAGTGAGGAGAGTGAATCTCCTGCCGGCCAGGTAATGTCTCCAATGCCGCATAGCTTCAATGATGGCTTGGGCCTCCTTTTCGACAGAGGAGTGCTGAATTTCAGAGGCATGGAGGGTGCGGAAAAAGAACGGCACGGGTCTGCCTGCCTGGTTGAGGGTGGTGGCCAGACTGACGTCTGATGCATCGCTCTCGAATTAGAAGGGGAGCATCTCATCAACCGTGTGCATCGCGACCTTGGCGATGTCGGCCTTGATACGGATAAAGGCTTGGTGAGCCTCGGCCATCAGTGGGAAAACGGTGGATTGAATGAGTGGGCGGGCCTTGTCCACATAGTTTGGGACCCACTGGGCGTAATACAAAAAGAACCCCAGGCATCGTTTGAGGGTCTTGGGGCAGTGGGAGTTCCATGAGGGGCGCATGCAATTGGGGTCGGGCCCCAGAATTCCGTTCTGGACCACATTGCCGAGGATGACTAATCGGTTTGTGCTGAACACACACTCCTCCTTGTTGTAAGTGAGGTTGAGTAGAGTGGCGGTGTGGAGAAATTTGGAAAGGTTAGCGTCGTGGTCCTGCTGGTCGTGGCCGCAGATGGTGACATTGTCCAGGTACGGGAAAGTGGACCGCAGTCCGTACTGGTCAACCATTCAGTCCATCTCCCGTTGGAAGACCGAGACCCCATTGGTGACGCCGAAGGGCACCCTAGGAAAGTGGTAATGGCAGCCGTCTGCTTCGAATGGGGGGAGCTGGTGGTAGGCAGATTTCCGGTCCACTGTTGAGAAGACCCGATATTGTGCAATCTGTTGACAATATCATATATGCGAGGGAGGGGGTACGCGTCGAGCTGCATGTACTAATTGATGGTCTGACTGTAGTCAACGACCATCCTGTTTTTCTCCGCGGTTTTCACCACTACCACTTGGGCTCTCCAGGGGCTGTTGCTGGCCTCGATGATACCTTCCCGCAGCAGCCGCTGGACCTCAGACCTGATGAAGGCCCTGTCCTGGGCGCTGTATGTCTGCTCCTGGTGGTGACGGGTTTGCAATCCGGGGTTAGGTTTGCAAAAAGAGCAGGCAGGACGCAAACGGTAAGGGGTGGTGAGGACCCGCAAAATTTCAGGGTTAGGCTCTGGAGGTTGCGCCCTGGACGGTAAGAGTGGCGATGCAGTACCCCCGGATCGCCACGGAGTGGGAGCAGCGCCTTACCGTATCGGGGTGGGTGAAGCTCTCAGTGCTCCCGGAGTCCAGAAGGCAGGAGATCTCGTGCCCGTCAACCTTCACCGTTGTCGAAGTGGTCGCGAGGTTGTGCGGTCGAGACTGGTCAAATGTGACCGAGGTGAGACGCGGCTGGTCAGCTGCGGTTGCAGGCGATGAGCAGCCTGATGAGGTGCCCGACAGGCAGGGGTCCTGAGGTAGGTAAGATGGCGGCACCCACGGGCCACACGTGTCCTGGGGAGGCAAGATGGCTGCGCCCTCGGGCCGCACGTGGTCCGAGGAGGGAACGATGGCAGCGCCCACTGGCTGCACGTGGGGTGTGCAGGGACAATAGCGGCGATTGAGCGGGCCTGGCGCACTTCAGTGAAATGTCCCTTCTTGCCACAGGCCTTGCAGAGCGCACTCCGCGCCGGGCAGCGCTGCCGGGGGTGTTTTGACTGTCCACAGATGTAGCATTTGGGCCCCCCGGGGTTGGTTGGCTGTCGCGTGGGGTTGGCTGGGGGCGGTCGTTGATGGGGGTCCATGATTGGGTGGCAATCGGCGGGGTCCATGATGCACAGGGGGGTGGGCCGCAGGGTCGGTGGCATAGGCCTGAACGTTGCGTGAGGCGACTTTATGCGAGAGCGCTAGTTTTTTGGTCGCCACGAGGTCAAGCGTGGCCCCTTCTAAGACACGCTGGCGAATGTAATCAGACCCTATGCCTGTAACGAACGTGTCTCTCATCAGCAAGTTCGAGTGTTCAGTGGCCGAAATGGCCTGGCAATCACAGTCTCTCACTAGGGCGAGCAGGGCACGCCAGAAATCTTCCACAGACTCACCGGGAAGTTGGTGCCGCGTGGATAGACATAGAATTTACAGTGCAGAAGGAGGCCATTCGGCCCATCGAGTCTGCACCGGCTCCTGGAACGAGCACCCTACCCAAGGTCAACACTCCACCCCATCCCCATAACTAAGTAACCCCACCCAACACTAAGGGCGCGATTCTCCCCCCCCCCCCCCCCCCCCCACGGCCGCCCCACGACACGAATCGCTGCTCGCCGTTTTTTTACGGCGAACAGCAATTCTCCCCTATCCGATGGGCCGAGTTCCCAGGCCTTTCCGGCCGTTTTCACAAATTTAAACACACCTGCTCTCACCATTCGTGAAAACGGCCGCAAAGTGCCGTTCTGCACAACCATGGCACTGATTGGCACGGCCGTGGGGTGGCATGGGCCCGCGATCGGTGGGCACCGATCGCGGGCAGCGGGTCCGATACCCGCGCACTCTTTGTCCCTCCGCCGCCCCGCAGGGTCAGTCCGCGGAGCGGCTGAGGGGCATGACGGACCGCGCATGTGCGGGTTTCACGCATATGCGCAATGTCGTCATCCGCGCATGCGCGGGTTGGACCCGTCCAATCCGCGCATGCGCGGCTGACGTCATCGTGCGCATCAGCCGCCGTGAGTCTTGGCGGCCGGGCTTAGCGAACGTTCGCTAAGTCCGTGATGCCGTTCGTCACGGGGCCGCGATGCTAGCCCCGATCGGGGAGGGTGAATCGGGTCCCGGGAGGGGGCGCGGAGGCTGCCGTGAAACATGGCCGGTTTCACGGCAGCCTTTACGACTCTCCGCATTTGCGGAGAATCGCGCCCTAAGGGTATTTTTGGACACTGAGGGCAATTTCTCATGGCCAATCCACCTAACCTGCACATCTTTGGACTGTGGGGGGAAACCGGAGCACCCGGAGGAAACCCACGCACACACGGGGAGGATGTGCAGACTCCGCACAGACAGTGACCCAAGCCGGAATCGAACCGGGGACCCTGGAGCTGTGAAGCGATTGCACAATGCTACCGTGCTTCCCATAGGAGATGCCTGACGTAGATTTTGTTGGTCCGCTGAGCGTAATTTTCCTTCAGTAGCACCATGGCTTCTGCGTAGGTTGGCGCGTCCTGAACGAGGTGAAAAATGTTGGAGCTCAGCCATGTGTACAGAATCTGGAGCTTCTGCGCTTCTGGGATTGGGTCTGGCGCAGACCCGATGTATAGTTATTTTTGTGTACGGCACAATTATTTTATAATCCTCATTGACGTAAACCTCTCCAGCCTTACAAGAAATTTCAACATTGATTTACACATTTGACACTGCCAAACACTATTTTGATTTTATGTATGCCAAAATTTTATATGTAAACAGGATAGCCAATGTTCAAAGTCTTTTTTGCCGTTGTCTGCTTGAGGATCCAGCTGCAGGTGATCCGGCTTAATGCGGAGGTCCATCTCTGAAAATCTCTGTGTAATAAATTGATGCGCTATCAATTACGACGAGAGGAGAATAAAATGTAATCGAGGCTTTATTACACAGAGATGTGTGGCCTCCTGCAGCAGCTGACGAAATGGCTGCTGTACGGAGAACACACATATTTATACTCCGCCTACTGGGCAGAGCCAGCAGGCAGGGATATAACCCCGTACCTGTAGTACAGGGGCTTACCGTAAAACCCATATATGTATGTACAGTATAATACATCAGTGGTGACTACCACAACCATTTGCACTAAGGAGGTTCCAGCCAATATTAGGGACGTTGAAGTCACCCATGACAACAACTCTGTTACTACTGCCCTTTCCAAGATTTGCTGCCCAATCTGTTCCTCCATCTCTCTGCTGCTATTGGGGGATCTGTAGAAAACTACAATAAAATGACTGCTCCTTTCTTGTTTCTGACTTCCACCCATATGACTCAGTAGACAAACCCTCCTCAACTACCTCCTTTTCTGCAGCTGTGATGCACTCCCTAATTAACAGTGTCACACCTCCTCTTTTACCACCCTCCCTATACTCCTTAAAACATCTAAACCCCGGAACACCTAACAACTATTCCTGCCCCTGTGAAATCCATGTCTCCGTAATGGCCGCAACATCGTGCTTCCAAGTACTGATCCATGCTCTAAGTTCATCGCCCTTACTGCTGTTGCCCCGTGCGTTGAAACAGACACACTTCAACACATCCCACTGAGTGCAACTTGGCCTGATCAACTGTCTATCCTTCCTTACAGACTCGCTGCATACTATTTCTGCCCGTTCAACAGATACCCTATCCTCTGATCGTAGTTCTGGTTCCCATACCCCTGCCAAACTAGTTTAAATCCTCCCCTTCAAATTTAGCCACAACACTGGCACCAGCTAATAAAGAACCATCAGGGAGGCCATGGAGGGAGCCCTAATAAGAAACTTTTTGAGTGTGAATTAAGTTCTCGAATCTCTTGATACACTTTGACCTGGGAAAACCGATTGTGCTGACATGTGATGTATCCCCTTTCTGGTGGGGCAGTTTTATCCCACAGGATGATTACGAGCACCCTATCGCCTTTCCCTCGAGGACCTTCTCAAAAGAGGAATGAAACTATCCCAGATTGAGAAGGAGGATTTAACAATTGTAAACGGTTTGAAGCAATTCCACCAGTATATTTATGGATGGCGGTTTGACACAGTGACCG
Source organism: Scyliorhinus canicula (assembly GCF_902713615.1). Lineage (NCBI taxonomy): Eukaryota > Metazoa > Chordata > Chondrichthyes > Carcharhiniformes > Scyliorhinidae > Scyliorhinus > Scyliorhinus canicula. The sequence continues at coordinate 19,960,761 of NC_052157.1, forward strand.
ACCATTAGCCATTACTGGGCCTTTTAATGGAAGACAGGACCAGAGAGCCCATAGTCTTGGCGAGGGTCCAATGTTGGGTCTTGCTGATGGCGGCCTACAATTACGCTTTGCAGCACCGCCCGGCAATGCAGATTGGCAATGCGGAAGCATTGAGTCGGTGTCAGATGTGGTCAACGTCAAGGGAAGGACCGTCAGAAAGCAGGTCGGGCACTTGAGGAGTCGAGTGATGACGACCCCCAGCTTGGAGTCAACAAGTCCCAGCAGTATTGTGAACACCCCTGTAACTCCGTCTGGCCAAGTGGAGCCAGCGATTCCTGAATCCGCTCAACCATCTGCAGCATTGAGGCCTGTCGTTGAGGTGTCACCAACTGTTGGCAATTTGATTACCCAGAAGGATGTTGAGCCTATGGCAGGGCCTCAGAGGTCTGGAGGACATGGAGTACTCCGAACCGATTAACATTTTAATGGAGTCCTCTGTTTTCTCTTATAACGTTTGTAACTTCTGTATATAATGTTGCTTGGGTAGTTGTAATAAGAGGCTTAAAGGGCGAGGGATGTAGTAGCATGGCCCCTTGAAAGGGGTGGGCTCAGTTGACCATGTAACCGGTTCAGAGCCAATCGCGCAAGACTGCACAAACCCTGGCCAATAGGGAGTTTGCTCAGGGCCCTGGGAACAGGATCGCAGGGAGTGTGGGTGCTGGAGCTGGAGTGTTGAGAACTGTTTTGCGTTCATGCCTGTTACCAAGCTGTTTTTGCCTGTCATCAATAAACCCCTCTGTCAACAACTGGAAGCTTCCAGTGTATGTCTGGAGCGACCACAGAGACATTAAGACAGGTGGCCGAAATCGTGGTCAAAGATAGCTTTTAAGGAATGTCTCAAAGGAAAACAGAGACAAAGAAGCTTAGGGAGAGAGTCCCAGGGCTTGGTAGCTAAAGGCACAGCTGCCAATGTTGGGGAAATGGAAGTCAGGAATGTCCAAGAGGCCGAATATGGAACACAGAGATCTCAAAGAGTGTTGTCGGGCTGAAATCACAACGTCCTGCACGAAACAGGGCATGCCCCACTAACCATCAGCTAGCAAAGCTTGATTGACCATTTCCACCGTGATGCCCGCAGCTATATTTACACATATTGGGCAGGATATTCAGGTCGCCTGAGACCAGAAATTCCCACCCAAGGTCAACAGACCTTTTTTTTTAAAATATGTTTATCTGGCCTTTAACATATATACACGGTATGGAGAATATCAGAAGAACAACATGGGCGGAATTCTTCAATCCTGCGGCAGTGTGTCCATGCCGTCGTGTTTTATGACTGCGTGAATGGGCAGCTCCCACAACTAATTCTGGACCCTACAGGGGGGGCCAGCACGGCGTTGGAGCGGTTCGCGCCACTCCAGCTGCAGATCCCAGCGCGAACTGCGTGCCACGGGATCCACGCATGCGCAGTTGCGCCGGCGCCAACACGCATATGCGCAGTGGCCTCCTTCAATGCGCCAGCCCTGATGCAACATGGCGCAGGACTACAGGGGCCGACGTGTAGGAAAGGAGGCCCCCCAGCCCCAGAGGCCGACCTGCCGATCGGTGGCCCCCACTCGCGGGCCAGGCCACATTGGAGGCCCCCCCCCCGGGGTCGGACCCCCCTCACCCCCCAAAGGCCACCACCCGACCCTTATACACGGCTGTCCCGCCGGCCCAGAGCAGGTTAGAACAGAGCTGGTGGGACTCGACTCTTTTCTTACGGCCGCTCGGCCCATCCGGGCCAGCGACTAGCGCCACGCCAACCTCGTCAGCGTCGGGGCGGCATGGCCCATTCGTGGGGATTCTCCGGCCCGGCCCATATCTTCCCAATAAACAAGCACAACTCTCCCACCTCGCTGACACCAACACCCTGCCCCACATCCCGCCATCACCATTTTAACCCCCCCCCTTGCTGACCCCTCAATTCTCCGTGAAGAAATCCATGAACGGTTTCCACCTCCGGGCAAACCCCTCTACCAACCCCCGCAGAGCGAACCTGACCTTCTCCAACATCAGGAATTCTGCCAGGTCGTTCAGCCGCACCACTTTAAACTGTATGAGGCTCAACCTCGCACTCTCCGCAAGCCCATGTTCCAGCCGGAGAATCCCACCCTTTATTTCAGCCCGGACATTTCATCCCGCCCTGGATCGAGGTTGAAACTAAAACATAATGCCTCCTGGCCAGTCGGCCAGCCCGCTGGCCATAAAAGCAGGATGGCCGCGTAAAATTGCGTTCAGTTAGCCTCTTCATGGGCTAAATTACCTGTGAGAGTCGGCGGGTGCGCTTCCAACTCCACTTTCTCTACTCTATCATTGGTAGTCAGTCTTTCAGTTATGAGACTATTACCGGAAATCCCCGTTAACCTCGCTGCAGCTGATATCTTCAAACGTCCTCAAAAACCTTCTCTTTGTGTATCCCTTTGTTCCCATTCCACCTTAATTTTTCCTCTTCATCCTTCTGCTAGAAAGGATATAAAATCATAGGATCCCTACAGCGCTGAAGGAGGCCATTTTGCCCATCGAGTCTACACCGACTCTCCGAAAGAGCACCGTAGTTAAACCCACGTCCCACCCTATCCCCGTAACCGCACCTTAGCTTTGGACACTGAGGGCAATTTTCCATGGTCACTCCACCTAACCTGCACATCTTCGGACTGTGGGAGGCAGCCGCAGCAGCCGGAGTTAAACCCACACAGACACGGGGAGAATCTGCAAACTCCACACAGTCACCCGAGGCCGGAATTCAACCCGGGTCCCTGGCACTGTGAGACAGCAGTGCCAACCACTGTGCCGGCCACATCATTTTCCCCTCTTTATTGTGAAGAGCGTTGGAAAAATCTAATTCTTAAGAAAATCTATAAAAATTATTTTTATAAGCTAAACTCACATTCAAATCGAGTGACAATCTTCATGCAATTCCATTTACTTACATCTTCATTGTACCCGGTTTCTTCATTCCCAGTGCTATCTTCGTCACCTTCATTTTCATCATTTCCTTTGACTGCAACATCCTCTGTGCAAACACACATTAGTCAGCTCAATTCTCATCATTTATCTCCATAATTTGCTCACTGTTCATTACTACATTGCCAAAGAGGTGCAGCAGCAGTGGGACCCAGGTGTATCATAGATCATTGAAGGTGGCTGGACAGGTGGAGAGAGCAGTTAATAAAGCAGATAGTATTCTGGGCTTTATTCATAGAGAAACAGAGTACAAGAGGAAGGAGGTTATGCTGAACTTATACAAGACACTAGTTCGACCTCAGCTGGAGTATTGTGTACAGTTCTGGGCGCCACACTATCGGATGTGAAAGCACTGGAGGGAGTACAGGAGAGGTTTATAAGGGATGAGAAACTTTAGTTATAAGGATAGATTGGAGAGTTTGGGATTGTTCCCCTTGGAGAGAAGAAGGCCAAGAGGAGATTTGATAGAGGTGCTCATGAGAGGGCTGAACTGAGTAGATGACGAGAAACTCTTCCCGCTTGTAAAAGGATCAAGAACAAGAGGGGCAAAGATTTAAGATGATTTGCAAAGGAAGAAAATGTGATGTGAGAAAAACCTTTCTCACGCAATGAGTGGTTTGGCACTGCCTGGGAAGTGTGGTGGAGGCAGTTTCAATCCGACAGCGTAGGAGGAGGTAGTTCGGCCCATCAAGTCTGTACCAACAGTCTGAAAGAGGACCCTACCCAGGCTCATTCCTCCATCCTATTCCCGTCACCTCACCTAACCAATCCAGGCATTCGAGAGGATATTAGATGATTACTTCAATCGAAACAATGTGCAGTGGTACAGGGAATGGCACTAAGCTGTGACGTTTATTTGAAGATGCGGTGTAGATATGATGTCCAGAACGCCTCCTTCTCCGCCGTAACAATTCTGTGACTCTTGCACCAGCCTCGTTCTCTGCAGTTTGGGGGTCTAACGTTTTCTGGTGAGAATCAAAATCTCCTTTTCATGGATATTGGGCCTTGCTTTCGGTGACTGAGAATCTCGCCTTTCCGTTGAAGTGTGTGTAACCCACTCACTGGTGTTGGGACATCCATCTGTTCCCCAGCTACAAAATGTTGGGTTTTCCTTACATACGCTGTTACAAATATCTGCCATATGGCACTGTACAGTTATACAATATGCCAACATAATGTTTCCACAGGCTTACAAATATTTCTCAGCTGTCTGTGGCGAACGTTTGGTCAAATTTAGCAGATCAATTGAATTAGAATTAGAATTCCTACAATGCAGATGGAGGCCATTCTGCCCATCGCGTCTGCACTGACCCCCTGAAAGAGCACCCTGTCTCGGTCCACTCCCCCTATCCCTGTAACCCCACCTACCCTGCATTACCCTGGACACTAAGGGCAATCTTAACATGGCCAATCCACCTAACCTGCATATCTTTGGACTGTGGGAGGAAACCGGAGCACCCGGAGGAAACCCACTCAGAAACGGGGAGAATGCACAAACTCCACCCAAGGTCAGAATTGAACCCGGGTCCCTGGCGCTGTGAAGCAGCAGTGCTAGCCAGTATGCCACAATGCTACCACCCCCCCCCCCCCCCCCACCCACCCACCCCCTGCACTACCCACCTGTGTTTGAAGAAATAAACCATTAAAATGTATTTCAAAACTCGATGGAATTTATAACTTAATGGAGAATTTGACATTCCTGTTAATATTAAATTAGTTTTTCAGGGCGAGGGAAGTTGTTCAATCGTAATTATGACTTAGTAAACTTTGGAAACTCTGTTACGTCTCATCCAATAAGGTGTAACTTATCAAGGACATTTACAGTGAGACCAAGAGGAAGTTCCCAATAAATTGCTGATTCCGCGAAGATTTCCATCCACAAGGTTCTCAGACTGCACCCTGTGGCGGAGTAAGGAATCACTGACAGAAACTGGTGGACATCAACTTCATACTGCGCATGTGTGGACTTCAAGTCTTTCTCTCAATTTCACAAAGTGACACTGGCAAAGGCTGACATTTTAGTCGCCCAGTCACAAGCTGGGCCTATACTAACTGCAATTTAGGAGAATGAGACGTGATCTTATTGAAACAAATAGGATCCTGAGGGTGGATGCTGAGGAAGACGGTTTGCTCCTGTAGGAGAGTCCAGAGCTGGGAGGTGCAGTTTAGAAATGGTGGGATTCGCTAAAGATTGGGCTATTTCCCCACGCCGGCGGGAAAGCCGGCGCCAACGACTCAGGTGTCAATGACCTCCGAACGTGAGGAATTCTCACCTTTCTAGGGGGCTAGGTTGCTGCCAGAGTCGTCCCCGCAGCTCCAGCTGCCGCCATAGAGCCGGTGGGGGTTCGCGCATGTGCGGAACGGCCAGTGTGATCTCGCGCATGCGCAGACCGGCCGGCGTATTTCCGTGTATCCGCAGATCACCCGCCGTATTTCCGCGCATGAGCGGGATTTCCTTTCTCCACACCGGCCCCTGGGCAATATGGTGGAGCCCCACAGGGGCTGAATTGGACAGATTTTCCACGCGGTGGGAAAAAGGACCCCACGGAACCAGCCCGCCCACAGATCCATGGCCAGGCCATCGAGGGGGTGCCCCCCCCCCCCCCCCCCCCCCCCAGGGTCTGATCCCTCCACCACCCCACCCCCCAGGACGGTCCCCGCACACTTACCTGCCAGGTACCACCGTGTGCGAGGTGAGTCATTCACACCGGCGGGACTGTGCAAAACTTTACGGCCACTCGGCCCATCGTGGTCTGGAGAATCACCAGGGGGCCCGCTGTCAAAGGCCCCTGACTGGCGTGACGGGAATCCCGCCGGCCCCCAAAAACGGGGCCGGAAAATAGGGCAGCCGGCGTCGGAGGGGCGGGGCGGGATTCGCGCCTCCCCCCGGGAGATTCTCTGACCTGGCACAGGGTTGGAGTAACCTGGCCAAGGGGACTCCCATTTAAGATGGCGATTAGACGGATTATTGTCTCTCAGAGAGTCATTAGTCTCTTAGAGCAGTGGGGGTTGGATCATTGAATATACTCAAAGCTGAGTTGGACAGATTTTTAATTGACAAGGGAGTCAAACGTGTGTGGGGCAAGAGGGGGGGGGGGAGTGGGTGGGCAGAATGTAGGATTGAGGCTACAATCAGATCAGCCATGACCTTATTGAATAGCGGAGCGGACAGGTGGGGCCAAAAGGGCCGCCTCCTGCTCCAGCTGCTTATAATCCTATGATTGATACAAACAAGAAAGCCAGGTGAAAACAAATGAAATTCAGGCAAATCTATAGAAACTTACCTTGAGGGAACGTGCCAGGGGGCTCCAGGATCTGGGAGTCCGCTGTGTTTGGCAACACAAATGAATAGCAGCTTCTAAATGTGAGCAAAGGAAGAGGCTCTTTCGGGTAACACCTGCGCATGATTTGTGTGGCCAACTTGACAATAGGCTGCAGGTCTGTCGTGGAACCACAAGCCTAGAGAAGGGAAAAAAACAATGATGAGCTTGGAGTTACTGCAGGGAGCCGCCATCAGTTCATCTTCGGCATGGAGATACAGTGCACTCTGTTTATAGGCTCTCCTTCAATATTGCTTTTGGAAACAAGTCATTTTCTTTTTTTCTCCTGCTAAGCACCCATGAAACCCATCTTCACCGAAGCCATTTCCATTCAGAGCGCAGCTTTCTAATAAATCTCGTGACCAGCTGGTGACCTGCTCCTCATTGCCACGGATGCGAGGTATCAGCAGTTATTAAAACCGTACAGACAACAAGAAAACTAGTACGGACTGATTGACATCTTCAACAAAGCTGGCGCGATCCCCAAAGAGAACAACTCCATTTGAAATAAAGAGGGAATTATGGTGCGGTGGTCATTTTGCTCTTTATTCATTTACGAGATGTGGGTGTGACTGGAAAGGCCAGAATGTGTTGGCCCTGAGGATGTAGGTGGTGGTGATCGGCCTTCTTGAATCGCTGCCATCGTCGGCGAGGCACGAGTTAGACGTCCCTCTCCCACCAATGCAGAGTGGCTGCAATGTGGACCATCTGCAAGACTCACCAAGGCTCCCTCAACAGCACCTTCCAAGCCCACAACCTCTTACCACCTAGAGCTGAGGTGGGGGGGGGGGGTGTGGAGGAGAGCAGGTACCTGGGAAGACCACCACCTGCAGGTTTATCTCCCCCACTCACCATCCTGACTTACCATAGACCATACAGTGCAGAAGGAGGCCATTCGGCCCACCGAGTCTGCACCGACCCACTTAAGCCCTCACTTCCACCCTATCCCCATAACCCAATAAGCCCTCCTCACCTTTATGGTCACTAAGGGCAACTTATCACGGCCAATCCACCTAACCTGCACGTCTTTGGACTGTGGGAGGAAACAGGAGCACCCGGAGGAACCCACGCAGGCACGGGGAGAACATACAGTCTCCGCACAGACCGTGACCCAGCAGGGAATCGAACCTGGAACCCTGGCACTGTGAAGCTACAGTGCTATCCACTTGTGCTACCGTGCTGCCCGATATAACTAGGAGTTATATCGGCCGTTTCTGCACTGTGGCTGGCTGAAAATCCTGGAACCCCTCCCTAAGAGCACGGTGGATGTACCTGCACCACAGGGACTGCAGCGGTTCAATATGACAGCTCACCACCACCTGCTGAAGGGCAACTAGGAATAGGCCATAAACGCAGGGCCTCGGCAGCGACACCCACCTCCCAGGAATGAAAATAAGAAAAGTATACTTCTCTTCTTATCCCTGTGTTTATCTAGTATCCCCTTGGACACATTAGTAGTGTTCCTCTGAACCCTCTGGGTCACTGCTGTACTCACAAGAGTACTATCCGACTCTGCTCAAGGAAATTGCCAGTGCGCCGCAGGCAGGAATTGACAAACCCAGGAAGGGAGAAATGAAGTATAGAGTAAGGAAGGGCAGAGTGGAGAATCACAGTGATTTTCATCCCCAATCACTGACCGTCATGTAAGAATATACAGATTGAGTTCAGTTCTGGAACGCCACACGACCCCGCACGGCTTTGGTTTGATCCGAATCCGAACGTTTTGTTCAGATTTATTTACCTCTTTTCTTTCAAGGGAGATAATAAAAATAATAATCTTTATTGTCACAAGTAGGCTGACATCAACACTGCAATGAAGTTAGAGCAGCACGGTGGCGCAGTGGTTAGCATTGCTGGCTACGGCGTTGAGGACCCGGGTTTGAATCCCGGCCCTGGGTCACTGTCCATGATGGAGTTTGCACATTCTCCCCATGTTCAAATGGGTCTCACCCCCACAACCCAAAGATGTGCAGGGTAGGTGGATTGGCCATGCTAAATTGCCCCTGAATTGGAAAAAAATAATTGGGTTCTCTAAATTTAAAAAAACACACGGCAATGAAGTTACTGTGAAAAGTCCCCAGTCGCCACATTCCGGCGCCTGTTCGGGTACACGGGGGGAGAATTCTAAATGTCCAATTCACCTAATAGCACGTCTTTCAGGACTTGTGGGAGGAAACCGGATCAGCCGGAGGAAACCCACGCAGGCACGGGGAGAACGTGCAGACTCCGCACAGACAGTGACCCAAGCCGGGAATCGAACCTGGGGCCCTGGAGCGGTGAAGCAACAGTGATAACCACTGTACTACTGTGCTGCCCAGATGGGGGGTCACCAGAGAGGCCAATGTTTGTTGTCCGTCCTCAATTGCCCTCGGGAAGAGTGGCTTCGACCACTTTCGACCCAGCCACATTGCTGTGGGTCTGGAGTCGCATGTTGCCCGGGCCAAGTAAGGGTGGCAGATTGCCTCCCCTAACGGGGGTGAGTGAACACGATGGGTTTTCACGACAGTGATTGATGATTCTCATAGTCACCATGACTGAGACGAGTTTTTGATTCAATTTCTGAACTGAATTTCAATTCCATCAGCTGTTACCCTGGGAGCTGAACCCACGTCCCTCTGAACAGTAGCCTGTGGATTGCTGATCCAGGGCAATCACAGTATACCACCATCTACCAGAATAAACAGCCTTGAGCAAAGAGGCACACACGTATTGGGTCGGAGACTGTGGGGATGAGCTTTTAAATCTATGAGTCCTAAAGTCCTTTTATTGTAAAGGTACATGCCACGTAACTTTCAAATTGTAGTCAATATCGCCCCTTCACAACTGACTTTTGTTCTTTCAGAGCCTTTGAATGTTGTTGCTTAGCAATCGCCTGTCTCTCTCCCTCTGTCTCTGGCTCTCTCTCTCTCAACTTTTCGGCACCCTGATGGTGCATGGGTCAGACATTCGTCTGTTTCTGTAACTAGTCTGTTGCCGCAGGCTTTTAAAAAAAATTTAGAGTAGCAAATTCTTCTTCTTTTCCAATTAAGGGGCAATTTAGCATGGCCAATCTATCTAATCAGCACATCTTTGGGTTGCGGGGGTGAAACCCATGCTGACACGGGGAGAACGTGCAAACTCCACACGGACAGTGACCCAGCGGCGGGTCCTCAGCGCCGCAGTCCCAGTGCTAACCACTGCGCCACATGCCGCCCCTCAGGCTTATGGCTTGCAGGGGCATTACACCACGTCAAGTGTAGCTACATTCACGCGCACGCACTCAGGCAGACGACGGGGCAATTTAGCATGGCCAATCCATCTAACCTGCACGTCTTTGGACTGTGAGAGGAAACCGGGGCACCCGGACAGCGCCGGCCCTAGGGTTGCTGGCGCCCCGGGCAAGCTGAACTTCGGCCCCCATTGGGGGGGCGGAGCCGAGAGGGGGGCGGGGCCGAGGTGGGGGGGGCGAGAGGGGGGCGGGGCCGAGAGGGGGGGCAGGGCGGGCGGACCCGAGGGAGGGGGCGGGGCGGGCGGACCCGAGGGAGGGGGCGGGGCGGGCGGACCCGAGGCGGAGGGGGGAGCGGGCGAGCGGACCGAGCGGGGGTGGGGGGGGCCGCCCTGGGGGAGTGCGGCCACACTGGGGGAGTGCGGCCACCGCGCATGCGCTGTTTGGCGCCGGCCCAACTGCGCATGCGCGGGACCCGAGTCTGGCGCCCCCTAGCACATGGCGCCCCGGGCAATAGCCCGAGTTGCCGGTGCCTTGAGCCGGCCCTGCACCCGGAGGAAACCCACGCATACACGGGGAGAAAGTGCAAACTCCACACTGACAGTCGCCCGAGGCCGGAATCGAAGCCTGGGTGCAGACCACTGCACTGCAATCTAAACCGTCCAGTTAAAGTTGAAGAAACAAAGTTCACTTTGAGTGAGATCACATTCGGCAAATGGTGAGAATGTTTTATGGCATAAAAAATGAAAATGCTGGATATAGGTAGCAGGCCTGATTGCATCGGTGGAGAGAGAGAAACACAGTTAATGGTTTCAGTCCAATAACATTAACGTTATCTCTATTTCTCTCTCTCTCTCTACAGATGCTGACAGATGCGGGGCAGCACAGTAGCATGGTGGTTAGCATAAATGCTTCACAGCTCCAGGGTCCCAGGTTCAGTTCCCGGCTGGGTCACTGTCTGTGCGGAGTCTGCACGTCCTCCCCGTGTGTGCGTGGGTTTCCTCCGGGTGCTCCGGTTTCCTCCCACAGTCCAAAGATGTGCGGGTTAGGTGGATTGGCCATGCTAAATTGCCCGTAGTGTCCTAAAAAGTAAGGTTAAGGGGGGGTTGTTTGGGTTACGGGTATGGGGGAGGGGGGTGTTGGGTTACGGGTATAGGGTGGAGACGTGGGTTTGAGTAGGGTGATCATGGCTCAGCACAACATCGAGGGCCGAAGGGCCTGTTCTGTGCTGTACTGTTCTATGTTCTATGACAGACCAGTTGGGTTTATCTGTTATTTTCTGTTTGTATTTCAGATTCCCAGCCTCGGCCGAGGGTGGTATTTTATTTTTTTTGTTGCACAGGAGGTTTTATGGTATTTTCTCTGCATTGCCACAACCTACCCGTGAGGCGCTGAGCAGGACGCTCATCCCATCTGCCTGTAGAAAGGCCTTCTTCCCCATTTGGGTGTTTGTGATATTTCTAATGCAGTTGAGCAGAGCTTTGTGAATGGAAATGTACTTGTTCTGCGTATCTCGTTGGTGCCAGTCCTGATACAGTTTTAAGAGCCATTGGGTGTAGCCGTTATCCAGAGCTCGCCTGCTGTTCCATTCTGGAAGAAATAGTTGAACAGGAAATCAGACTGATGGAGCAATTCTTCCTTACACCTAGGCATCTAAGTTAAAAAATTGACTGGATCTTCAGGATTGATCCCAGAGTGCTGCTCTACATCTGATTAATGGACAACAGTGACACCCCGTGGAATAAACATGTAGCTGCATGCCAAACCCTTGTGTCACCCAATCTACTTTGAACCTTTACCTCACGCGGCACAGTCCAATTATCTCATGTAGTGTGCAGGGAATGTAGTTACTGTATTACAACAATTATACTTGCGGTGAACATAGGGGCAATCATTACAGTTCTGGACTTCAAATTGAAGATCCAGCATTTGAGCTCGTTTTTAAACAATCAAATGTCTTTTTTTTTAAACGTTACACCGAGGATCAAATGGAGAAATTTGTCCCAACAACTACCAACCTCATGACAACAGGTGAACACAGAAAGGTCAAGGGCAGCAGAGTGGCTGGAGCATGACGCCAGAGGCAGGTGGACAGGTAAAAGCGAAATCGCCGTCACTTGGCAGCAGCGGTACGGAGAGCAAAGCCACAGGATGGGTGGGACACTGAGATTGTGGGACAGTGAGATTAGGAGCCAAGCCAGGGAGGAACACAGAGAGATTAGAACTTCTACAGTACCTTGCGCGACCTCAGCATGTCTCGACAAATGTCACAATGAATGATTCCTGAAGTGCGGCCGCCTTTGCTAGCGATCAAGTGAAGTTGTCGGATTTGTTGGAACCTGCCTTTGAGGCAGCGGCGGGCAGCCTGTGGCCCGTCAGGGTTCTGCGCACCGCCCACCGGACATTTTGTTGACCGTTGCCCCCGCGCAGGATCTCCACCTTCCTTTGATTTCCATCCGCATAGTATTTTTTTTCCTACCGGTATGACTAAAGCGATTTGCGCGTAGAGGGAGGACAAGTGAAGTGAGGTGAGTTCTGATTACTCATAACATTGACCGTGAGAGCCGTGCGCTCCCTCTGTGTCCAAAGTGTAGATATTTATTTTGCTTTTACCATTTGAAGTTGTTGACAGTTCTATTAATATATAAATGATTAAGCATGTTCTGCAGCTCGTTATGAAATATTCAGCGTGTATTAAATGCATTTAGTGTTCTTCAAGGGTCATGGTTAGTGAACATGCCCGATTTCAATCTTGCGGCCCATTGAAATAAAGGAAGGCATCTCATGCGGCCCACTGACTAGCCTCGGGGGCCTGTCACTGCTTTATGGGATAGCTTCAGGACATCACTAGAAAGGAAGTGTGTCACGCATTCCAGTTTTTGTTTCATTTTTGTTTTTAAGCAAAGCACACACACACAGCTCAGCAGCTTTGATGTCTTCAGGATTTGTAATCATCTATATTTGTTCACATGTGCCTTGTTCCATCTGAATTCCTTCAGGGGATGTGGACGTCACTGGCAGGGCCAATTTATGTTGCTCATCCGTAATTGCCCTTGAACTGAGTGGCTTGCTAAGCCATTTCATTTTGTGTTTTATTAAGGGGCAATTGAGTACGGTCAATCCACCTACCCTGCACATCTTTGGGTTGTGGGGGTGAGATCCACGCAGACACAGGGAGAATGTTAATCTTGATGAATGAACCCAGAGTATATTTAGCCAATCCCTTATGAATGACCGGTGCCTCTGTATCTTTCTAAAAATGTAACAAGAATGTGTACTGCAAAGCTCCAATCAGCATTGAGATAAAGGACCTGCTCATCTAGAATTGCAGCCACGGATAAGACAGTTAGAAGCATAATGATAGATAGAACATAGAACAGTACAGCACAGAACAGGCCCTTCGGCCCTCGATGTTGTGCCGAGCAATGATCACCCTACACAAACCCACGTATCCACCCTATACCCGTAACCCAACAACCCCCCCCCCCCCCCCCCCTTAACCCTACTTTTTAGGACACTACGGGCAATTTAGCATGGCCAATCCACCTAACCCGCACATCTTTGGACTGTGGGAGGAAACCGGAGCACCCGGAGGAAACCCACGCACACACGGGGAGGACGTGCCGACTCCACACAGACAGTGACCCAGCCGGGAACCGAACCTGGGACCCTGGAGCTGTGAAGTATTTATGCTAACCACCATGCTACCGTGCTGCCCTAAATAGATGGTGGGATAACAAGCAAGGATGTAGCTCAAAATTATCACGTTGACCCACAACCGCAGGTCAGGAAGGTGCAATCGGAAACACGACGCCACGGAAGGAGGTAAAGAGATGTGGAAAAACAGAATGTCGCCAAGCAATTTTAAAAATATGGTCTCAAACCTTTGAATAACACCACACTGCTGTCATTTTACAATACAATCATTTTCCTTTTGAACAGTGGACTGGATGGAGATAACTGGTACAGCTACAGATCAGAAACACAGATTCACAGCACAAAGCAGATGTCGACAGATTTTAAATCATTTTAGCTATAACTTACAAAAAGGATAATGGAACATGAAATGAATAAAAACTCACTTGATTTCAGTAAAGCTGAAAGAACTTCTGTGGCAGCTCTGAAAATTAAAAATAATATTTTATTCAGTATGCAGGCTACATCAAATAAATGTAGTCAAATGCATACCATTCCCCTTCATCAAAATTATTGACATTTCCAGAAGACAAAGAACTTTTCATCCCTGTCTCATAGAATTGGACTAGAATACACATCCAATAATGTACCTTAACCCAGATTCAGAGGAACACTAGCGAATTCTCAACTCTTATCTTTCTATTTCACACACAAGTTCCGTTCTGTCCTCTCTAAAGGAGTCGGACTGCTTAATCCTAAATTTGGGCATTTTTCTCACATGGGTTCAAGCCAATATGAAATAGAGTTGAGAAGATCCAAGCTCATGCCAAATAGCACAGTTAGCAAAATTAAGAGGTAATTATTCCATTAGTCAGGAGCAGACTGGAATCCAGGTCTCGTACTTCTTTTCTATTCATTCATGAGATGTGGGTATCACTGCCTGAGCCAACATTTACTGTCCATCCCCAATTGCCCCAGAGAAGAGTGGTGGTGAGCAGCCTTCTTGAACCGCTGCAGTCCATATGGTGTAGGTACACCCACAGTGCTGTCAGGGAGAGGGATCCGGGATTTTGACCCAGCGACAGAGAAAGAACGACGATATGTTTCCAAGTCAGAATGGTGGATGGCTCGTGAGGGGAACTTGCAGGTGGTGGTGTTCCCAAATGTCTGTTTCCCTTGTCCGCCTTGATGGCTAACGGCCATGGGTTTGGAAGGTGCTGCCTAAGGAGTCCGGGTGGTTTCCTGCAGTGCTTCCTACGTGGTTTCCCGCAGTGCATCTTGTAGATGGTACACACGGCTGCTACAGTTCGGCGGTGGTGGAGGGAGTGAATATTTGTGGATAGGTTGCTAATCAAGTGGGCTGCTTTGTCCTGGATGGTGTCGAGCTACTTGAGTGTTGTTGGAGCTGCACTCATCCAGGCAAGCAGAGAGTATTCCATCACACTCCTGACTTGTGGATGGTGGACAGGCTTTGGGAGGGGTCAGGAAATGAGTTACTCACTGCCAGATTCCAAGCCTTTGACCTGCTCTTGTAGCCACAGTATTTATATGGCTGGTCCAGTTCAGTTTATGATCAATGGTAACCCACAGATTGATGATAGTGTTGGGGTTCAGTGATGGTAATGTCTCGAATGAAATGGGGTGGTGGTTAGATTCTCTTTTGTAGGAGATGGTCATCGCCTGGCATTGTGTAATTTGCCATTTGTCAGCCCGAGTATGGATATTGTCCAGGTCTTGCTGCATTTGGATATGGACTGCTTCATTATTTGAGGAGTCGCAGATGGTGTGGAACATTGTGCAGTCATCCGCAAACGTCCCCACATCTGACCTTATGATGGAAGGCAGGTCATTCGTGAAGACGTTGAGGATGGTTGCGTTTGGGACACTAACCAGGGGCGGCATTCTCCCCTACCCGGCGTGACGGAGGGTCCCGGAGTAGGGGAGTGGCGCCAACCACTCAGGGGTCGCGCCTCCCCAAAGGTGGGGAATTCTCCCCACCTTTGGGGGCCAGCCCCGCGCCGGAGCGGTTAGCACCAGAAGACTGGCGCAAAAAACCGGCGCCCCCGGCAGCGGGGCTGGCCGAAAGGCTTTTGCCGGTCCGCGCATGCGCCGGCGCTGGCGCATGCGCGATGTGGGGTTCTCTTCCGCCTACACCATGGTGGAAGCCGTGGTGGACGCGGAAGAACATAGTGCAGCCAGGGCACTGGCCCGCAGTCTGAGCGGGGGGTCCCGATCGCGGGCCAGGACACCGTGAGGGCACCCCCCGGGAATCAATCGCCCCCCGCCCCCCAGGACCCCGGGGCCTGCTCGTGCCGCTGAGCCTGCCGTTCCAGAGGTGGTTTAAACCTCGGCGGCGGGAGAGGCCTCCCTGCAGCGGGACTTCAGCCCATCCGGGCCGGAGAATCACTGCAAGGGCCTCTCCGATCAGAGTGGCGAGATTCCGCCGCCGCCACTTCCCAGGTGGCGGAGAATCTCTGCCACGGCGGGGGGGCGGGATTTTAGGCGCCCCCAGGCGATTCTCCGACCCTGCTGGGGGTCGGAGAATTTCGCCCCTGAGGAAGTGATATCCTGGAATGAGATGATTGACCTCCAACCACCACAACCATCTTCCTTTGTGCCAGGTATGACTCCAACCAGCAGAGAGTTTTCCCCCAATTCCCATTGACTGCAGTTTAGCTGGGGCTCCTTGATGCCATACTATGTCAAATGCTGCCCTGTCGTCAAGGGCAGTCACTCTCACCTCAGGAGTTCAGTTCTGTTGTCCATGTTTGAATCAAGGCTGCAATGAGGTGAGGAGCTGAGTGGCCCTGGAGGAACCCAAGCTGAGCGTCCATGAGCAGGTTATTGCTGAGTAAGTGCCACTTGATAGCACTGTTCACGATGCCTTCCATCATTTTGCTGGTGATTGAGAGTAGGCTGATAGGGCAGTAATTAGCCAGTTTGGATTTGTCCTGTTTTTTGTGTACAGGACATACCTGGGCAATATTGCCAGGTAGATACCAGGGTTGTAGCTGTACTGGAGCAGCTTGGCTAGGGATGCAGCATGTTTTGGAGTACAAGTCCTCAGTACAATGCTGGAATATTGACATAATTGTTGCAGTATCCAATAGGGAACATGCCGGGTCATGAGGTTGCAGATTGCGGTTGAATACAATTCTGCTGCTGCTGATGGCCCACAGCGCCTCATGAATGCCAATTCTGAGAACGGTTCAATATCTATCCCATTTAGCACGGTGGTAGTGTCACACAACACGGTGGCGGACATCCTCAATGTGAAGACAGAACCTCATCTCCACAAGGACTGTGCGGTGGTCACTCTGACCGATACTGCCGTGGACAGGTGCATTTGCAACAGGCAGGTTGGTGAAGATGAGGTCAAGTATGTTTTTTCCTCTTGTTGGTTCCCTCACCACCTGCTCCAGACCCAGTCAAGCAATTATGTCCTTTTGGACTCAGCCAGCTCGGTCTCTAGTGGTGCTACCAGGTCACTCTTGGAGATGAACATTGAAGTCCCCCACCCAAATTACATTCGGCGCCCTTTCCATCTTCGATGCTTCCTCCAAGTGGTGTTCAATATGGAGGAATACTGATTCATCGGGAGAAGGGGGATGGTAGGTGGTAATCAGCAGGAGGTTTCCGTGCCCATGTTTGATGCCATTAAACTTCATGGGGCATGACGTAAATGCTGAGGACTCCCAAGGCAACTCCCTCCTGACAGATAGTGGAGAACTCAGTGATGGTGATGTCATTGAACCTCTAGGGAGATGGTTGGATTCTTTCACATTGGAGATGGTCATTGCATGGCAGTTGTGTGATTTGAATGTCACTTGCCACTTCACTTCTTGATTAGCAACATAGAACTTAGGAGCAGGAGTAGGCCATTCAGCCCGTCAAATTTGTTCTGTCATTCAATAAGATCATGGCTGATTTGGTTGTGGTCTCAACTCCACTTTGTTGTCTCCCCCCCCCCCCCCCCCCCATCACACCCGACTCCCTTGCCCATCAAAAATCGAACCCAGTTTTGAATAGATTCAGTGACCCAGCCTCTACTGCTTTCCAGGGAAGAGAATTCTGCAGACTAACGACTCTTGGAGACCGTTTGTTCTTAAACTGTATCCACTCGTTCTCATCTCTCCTGACAGGACTTTTACATTTTGAATTTATTTTCCATGGGAGTTTTGAAAAGCCTTTTTTCAAAGGCCGGTCCCAGGCTGAATGTCAGCTTTTCTGGCAACAACATCCCTCTGGCAGCCCCAGATTGATGGTGGCCGCCGGGAGATGCAGGACTACCAGCTGGGATGAGGTGCATCTCTGCCACACGATGCCCAGATCTTTGCTCAGGGTGGAGGAGGCTTGGGCATAAGCAGCGTCCAGCTGCATCCTTTTAATTGCAAATTCTGACCTTCAGACACAGCCTAGCAACGTTGGCTAAGACGGTACACAGAGATAGGCAGTGGGAAGCATCTCGAATACAGTCAGATTGTGTTTCAGTTAAATCAGCCTGCAGTCACGTATGTTTTCGGGATCAAATTCCTCGGTATTTGAGTTCGTCAGCAGCCACTTTGTGCAAGAGGATGGGATCCAAGGTGGCCAACCATTTACCAGTCGGCGTCCGCTCTGTATTTATAGGATAGGTGTGGGCCTCTTTGTTCAAAAGACTTCTTGTCATGGTATTCAATCCTGATTATTAAACTTGGAACACAGCCAAGCAGGAGATGGGGACACGCTTGGTGATGACATGTTATGCTTTGTAGACTCCTATATCTTCCACCTCATCATACATTTCCCTATCTCCGGACTCAGTCCCCCTGTAAGAGTCCTATGCCGCTGCATGTTGAGAGGGATCCTGTTACACCCATTGGGTCAAATGCCAGTCAACGGGGCGGTTATAAAAAATGAGTCCGACTGCTGTCGCTTAGATGCCAAACATTCTATTCAAGGAACAAGAATGTCTCAGGACATTAAGCAGGCAAAGGAAAGGTTGGGGTTCATCAGACTAATACGTTCATACTACACTGAGTGCCACACACAACCAAACTCCCATGAGTCATTTTAATGCGCGTTCATGGGGAAATTGACCCAATATGTCCCTAACCCAGCAGGAGTAACAGATGTGATAATGACCCTATTGTATTTATCACTTGGCTCTAAATAGGTGAGAGAGACAGACAGACAGGATAGATAGCAGCAGATGGACAGTAATTGGCAAGAATCTCTGTTCTGCCTCTGCATTCAAACTGGCAAGTTTGGCACGGGCAGAGGTGAAACTTCACTTGCCTCTAAATCTGAATGATCTGTATATTATTTCAAATTGTGTGTGGGATACAGATTCTGGCCACAAACCTTGTTTTCTGCACCTTAATTTGGAGTTAAATGTTTTATACCAGCGCTTTATTTACCTTGAAACTACCAACCTAAATATTCAGAATGAGATTATACCCCAGGGCCAGGACAACATGGGCTGTACGAAAACTCTACGTGGATTATTAGTTTGTTGTTGAAGCAACTGGGCTTCTCTGAGGGGCACTTGAATAGATTTTTACCTGCCATTTTCCGAGTCAGCAATTGAAATTTCCATTGTCCAAAATAAGATTGTGTGAACTTGTGAAAATAATCGAGGGAGCCACGTTTCAACATAACACAAACATTGAACTTATTTGGTGTATTTTAACTGCACTCCTCATTAAAGATTTCGCTTCAAGGAATTAGCCTATCTCACAAATCCCAGGCTTTGCTGGGTATTGTTCCTCAGTATTTGGAGAGGGTTTTTCGCCTTTTATCTGAGTGCGCGTACTTTGTAGAATTTCCAAGTCTGCAATCTGTGCATCAACAGACATTTGAAGGATGCGGGTGTGTATTTATTTTTTTTTTCGTGGGCGTTTGAGTATTGGAGATTAAATTCTAAAGCTCTATTTAAGAAGAGCGATGGGATTTATTAACAAATGCTGTTTTGATTACAAATCTCTCAGACAGACTACACTTGTGATCAGCATCTTCTGTGACTGCAGTTTCTACACTGACGGTTCGAAAGCGAAAAACATTGGTCAATGAGAATGGGTGTCATAAGACCATAAGACATAGGAGCAGAATTAGGCCACTTGGCCCATCGAGTCTGCTCCGCCATTCAATCATGGCTGATATTTTCTCATACCCATTCTCCTGCCTTCTCCCCATATTTATTTTGGTCACTCGCCCATTTTATTGCACAGTCATCCCCAACGTTCTTTGGCAGCTTAAGGAAATACTAATGAGGTAAAGTTGCAAATGGGGGGGATTTTCCAGTCACCCCCGCCCCAAGATCAGAAATTCACACCTTAGATCAGTGGTCTGGCAAATTGGAGGGGGGGGGGGGGGGGAGGAGGAGGAGCTGCCAATCCCACCTTACGTAAACAATAAACACCTTGCTTAAAGTGGCAACTCTCTGACAAAGCATTCAGAAGGAAAATTTTGACCTCTGTACACCTAGTTTGTGACGTTCTACCCATTAATTTTCACAAGTAGAAAATATATCCTTCAACATCAGAACATATTCATGATAGAGAGAATGGTACGGAAATACCAAAGAGCATAAAAGGGGTTGTAGATGTTCTGCGGGAGGAAGCTAATGGAGGAAATGCAGTGGACACTTGGATATGATGGTTCAGAGGGATAACAGCAGTTTCATCCCAATCTCTTGAACCTCTCTTCCCCATCAGGCTATGAGGCTCTGGAGTTTCAAAGAATTTGAGATGATCTTCATGAAACATATTTGGGGTGAGTTCTTTGCCGGCGGGATACTCCGTTCCGCTGGCAGCGCACTCCTGCCCTTCGGTTTCCCGGCGGCATAGGGTGGCCGCAATGGGAATTCTGAGGAACCGGAGAATCTAGCCCATAAGATTTTGAGCGGGCTTGACAGGATAGATGCTTGTCAGCTATCTTCGAACTAAGGGGTACAGTTTCAATATAAGGAATCCCCTGTTCAAAATGGGGGTGAGGATGAATTTCCTCTTTAATCTTTGGAATGATGTAGAGGCTGGGTCATTGAATATATTCAAGGCAAAGTTTTTGATCTACAAGGGAGTCAAGGGATAAGGGGACAGGGAGGCAAGTGGACATAAGGTCACAAATCAGATCAGCCATGATGTTTTCAATGATAGGGCAGGCTTGAGGGGTCTAGTGATCGATTCATCCTCCTATTTCTTATATTGCTGTGTATTCCCCTGCCCCAAGCACATTGAGGTTCAAGGAATCCCAGGTACCGTCAATCTCCAACACCCAATTGTCCTCTAGATTTCCCCTTAATACTCACAAATTCCTAAAGCATATCCTCAGATCTGAGGGCCACACACAATGCAGTTAAGTCTATATCTCTGGTTAATAACCCTTCGCACAATATCACTATTCTTATAAAACCTCTGTCAACAAGTTGTATAATATGTACCAATGCCTGATGCACAATTTATTAGTGATTCTTACCACAAAACCAATAACGTCTCTTTTAAGAACTATTACTCTTGTAAAAACATACCCTTTCTATATATATATATATATAATATAAATTGATAAGTACAATTGCCAATGAGTGAATAATATAAAATAGATTTCAGTACTATGAACTGGCAAAATATAAACTGGTCAGTAGCAAACACACTGACCCAAGAATGTGCAAGGATAAATAATAAAGGGCATTATAGAAATTGCTTAATAGATACAGCAGTACATAATATCGATAGAGTAATATAAACTATATTAATCAATCTCTGGTGGCATTGCACATGGAGAATCAGGAGCAAGTGTGCCCAAAAGGTGAAGGAGCATTAGAGGGTGAGGAGGTAATTGCATCAGGGCAAATTACGGAACTCTGTTTCTATCTTAAAGTAACACTGAGCTTATTTTTATATTTAAGTCAACAAACGTTTGCATCCATATTTATAATGGAAACTGCCGATGTAAACTTTTCCTGTTTGTAAGTGTATCCCTCCGGCCAGGTGGTGGTGCTGCAGCATACCATCCACAACGTCAACTTGACATCCTGGCCCAGCATTCAGGGCATACTGAAAGCTCTCTATTAAAGCTGCATCAAAAGCTGTGCAAGACTGTAGTGCGAGGACAGAGCGAGGCAGATGGACAGACTATTATTGATTTGACCATCACAGTGAAGCAGTTGAAAACACAGCCCTTCGACCAAGCAGGGAGAGGTTGCCCTGAGGCAGAGTTTACTCAGAAGTTTAGCATACCCCAATTCCATTGAGATGGGTTTCAATCCTTACCTTATAGATTTTGTGTTCTTGGCTGTATATGGAGATATCAGTTTAAACAGGAGCCTCATAATTCCACTCTTACCCAGCGCAGTACCAGTAGAGGCTGTAAAGGCAGCATCAAATATATCAAATTTGTAAACAAAGTCTGATTGTGCTTAGCCAAATGGTAATAAGGAAAGGGTAATAAAGGCTGCCGTGGCCATTGATGCCCACATCCCGTAAATTCATCATTTTTTAAATTATCAGGGCGAGTCACTAGCATGTCAAGCAGCCTAGTACCAGGGCACATCTATGTTACTGTACGCATTCAGATAGGGATTAACCCTGCCTCGTGTCTGTTCCAGTGTAGGAACAGGCCATTCAGCCATCAAGTTTGGACTAATGTTGTCTGCAAATTGAGCCACCCTGTCTAATCTTATATTATTGACTCAGTTTATTTTTGTTTTGTATATTGGTACAGCAGTTAAAGCCTCAAATCTCAAGCGTAGTCAGGCCTGCCAACTTGCCGAACACCAAGGAGACAGAGTCGGTAGCAGAGAGGATCTATAAAAGGGTTATCTGTCCGTTACCTAGCTGTCGTGACCAGTGAAAGTACTTTCTGGGGAGAAGAGCAAACAACATCGAAAAGTATAACAGGTCAACTCCCACTAGTGTTATCAAAACTACTCTGAGATCATGAACCGGTTGGCCTGCTTCTGCGTCCCATAATCAGATGAGGTCAGACATCAGAAGAAGTGACTATCATATTAATACCCTTCCCTCCAACCAGTGAAAGACATCATTGGGTCTTGGCTGCCAGCTCCCTCAAACATTGCAGCACAGAGGTGTATGCTCAGTAATGCTTCTTTGGACCAGTCAGCTATTGGGTACAAGCAGCTGCGATCAGACAGGAACAGAACAATTCCCTGGAAAGGGACATGTTGCTGATAAAAACAGGCTGGGATCAGAACACACAATGGAAGCGAGTAACAGGAATTGGACAGATATTGCAAAAGAGCAACATGAGAAACATAAAACAGCTCATTATCACCAGGCATCAATATCAGGAATCGATAACTGTTGGATACTGCTGGACTAGGAATATTTAACAACTATATTTATTGAAAAGGGCAAAGCCAGAATAAGCCATTCTTACTTCATTACGTTCAGAGGCAAGGGCACAGAAAACATGAAATGTTTAATATCCCAAGAAAGGTCACACACCTGAAATGTTAACTCTTTCTCGCTCCACAAATGCTGCCTGGCCTGCTAAGTATTTCCAGAATTTTCTGTTTTTAATTTCAAAAGTATTTTGTTTTTATGATTAATATTTACTAAACTGAAGGAAAGAAATTATATAATGCTTGTGCTCATATTGTGTAAGAACTGAAGGACAGTGGTTAGCACTGTTGCCTCACAGCTCCTGGGACCCGGGTTCAATTCCGGCCTCGGGTGACTGCCTGTGTGGAGTTTGCACGTTCTCCCCGTGTCTGCGTGGGTTTCCTCCAGGTGCTCCGGTTTCCACCCATGGTCCAAAGGTGTGCAGGTTAGGTGGATTGGCCATGCCAAATTGCCTCTTAGTGCCCAATAGGTTAAACTGAGTTATGAGGATAGGGTGGAAGCATGGGCTTAAGTAGGGTGCTCTTTCCAAGAGCCGGTGTAGACTCGATGGGCCGAATGGCCTCCTCCCGCACTGTAAATTGTATGAAGCCAATTAATATTGATGTAGGAAGTGAGAAAGTCTCGTAAGAAATTTGCAATAAGGGACACAGACATCATTGATCAAAGGATGGGTAAGAGATGAATACAAGGTTGGCACAGTGGTTAGCACTGCTGCCTACGGCGCTGAGGTCCTGGGTTTGATCGCGGCCCCGTGTCACTGTCTGTGTGGAGTTTGCATATTCTCCCCGTGTCTGTGTGGATTTCACCCCCACAACCCAAAGCTGTGCTGGTTAGGTGGATTGGCCACACTAAACTGCCCCGTAATTAGCAAAAAAAAACGATTGGGTACTCTAAATGTATTTTTTTTTTAAATAGGTGAGACTCTTAAGTGAACATTTCACAATACTTGCAACAATTCGAGTACCCAATCCTTTTTTTTCCCCAGTTAAGGGGCAATTTAGCGTGGCCAATCCTGGAGTTGTGGGGGTGAGACCCACACAGACAAGGGGAGAATGTACAAACTCCACACGGACAGTGACCCGGGGCCGGGATCGAACCCGGGTCCCCGGTGAGGCAGCAGTGCTAATTACTGCGCCACTGTGCTGCTCTGACTATTCAAGTGGTTAATGTTTTCCAAGTTGGCAAGTACAGTGGGAACACTCAGATGTGGGTGATAGGGGAGGAGTTAAGCTATATTAAATGAAGCAATGTCTTAAACTTTATTAATAGTTAAGTGATATTACATGAAGCCCAGAGGAAATGATTCAAAAACACTGAATTAATTCAATGAGCAACCAATTTGATTTGAATTTCTCAACAAGTTCCGTGGTACAGTCATGGGAATTGCATTCCACTAAAACTGGTGCCTGTGGAGGCAGGAATACTGGAGTTCTGTTACAAAGTTTGTAATTATTATAGGTTAGACTGGGACTTCTTAGAAGAAGTCATTTAAAGTTTCCACGTTTGTGACCTTCAGTGACACTTACCATTCGCTGCACATATCTTCAGGACCCACAAACAGGGGATGACGTATTTGGGCCGTGGTGGACTGACCTTCAGCAGGTTCAAGGTCTCATCAATGGCTCCAATTTCTTGAGCTTTCTGTCCAAACCCCTTGTCTGTGACAAAATTTCATCAGGTAGTTTTATAAAACCCAGTGACAATTTCATCATGCCCCTGATTCAGCCGTCACAATGGCACTGAGACAGATCTTCAGAGGTCCGTTTCATTGACCATTGTGGTCTTCCCAAACTTTCTTGTGTTACAAAAGTAAAAAGTTACAGAATCATCAAATGTAAGAAGCCATTTCAACCCATCCGGTTTGAGGTCGCGTTTTTTTCTCCACATTTCTACTTTCTCCCCATACACATTAAAACAACTTTGTTTCTGTATCCAACATTACATAATATCAGGCACAGAGGGCGGCATCTACCAGCAACCCTGCACCCGAAAAGCGGCGGGCCGCGACGCAACGTGGCCCGTAAATGACGGGAGACTCCGTTCCCAGAATCGATGCGGCTCGCTACGCTTCGCGGAGACGTCAGGATGTGAAGCCCGTCCATTGTGGGCAGAATCACTTTTTGGCATATGAGAGCGAGGCAGCTAGTCTCAGTTTAATATGCAAATCCCTGAGGTACCCGAGGTGTTGGGATCGATGCCCTTCACCTTGGAGACCTTGGGCGAGCCCCATTCAATGCTGGTCCCCATAAACAGGGACCAGATGAAATGCCACTCGTGGAGGTCCCCCAGGGCATTGTCAGCCCCAGGGTGTTTGTCCTCTGGGCAGGGTGGCACCCTGGCACTGCGAATGCCACCTGGGCACTCTGGCACTGGGTGCCTGGCACTGTGGGGGGATGCGGGAGGTCACTGGGAACCCCTTACAGCGAGTTGGGGCTTTGAAGGGAAGGGGCTTCAGGGGTCACGTTGGGAGCTCAAGAGATCGGGACCTCATTTAAAAATGGCATCCCGATCGCTCGTTGCACTGTGCGAGCCGAGCTCCTCGGAGCAGAAAACAGGGCTGAATGTTGCCTTGGGCGCGCGTTCCCCGCTGACGCCCCATATCTAACACATTGGCCGTTAGATAGCAGGGTGTTTCTCAGCACTGCGAGCGCCAGGAAAC
Source organism: Scyliorhinus canicula (assembly GCF_902713615.1). Classification (NCBI taxonomy): domain Eukaryota; kingdom Metazoa; phylum Chordata; class Chondrichthyes; order Carcharhiniformes; family Scyliorhinidae; genus Scyliorhinus; species Scyliorhinus canicula. The sequence goes on from NC_052157.1 coordinate 19,985,907, forward strand.
GCGCGGCTAAACGCGCTCGTTATGGGACTCTCTTCCCATTTGGTTAGATCAGACCCAGAATTTACATAAGCCATATCAGTTGCCGTACATGTACAAGTTCACCATTACCTGTCCAGTTTTTTTTGTGTTGTTCGATGCCAAATCAGAGATTTACTTTAATTATTTATGGCCTTGCCAATTTATGCCGACATATATATATATACATATATATATATATATATATATACACATAGCAGGAAGAGCATGGGTCCTAATACCAGACCTTAGCTAATGTTGTTATAAATCTTCCTTGAGTTCAAAAACATCCATTAACCACTGCTTTCAGTTTTCCGTCACTCAGTCAATTTCCACTGTCCCTTTTATTCCATCAGGTTCTCTCAAGTCTCTGGTCAAATGGTCTTTGCAAGTTCATGTGTATCACATCAACAGCATTGCCCTCATCAACCCTCTGTTCTCTCCTCAAATAAAACTCAGGCAGGTAAATTAAACATGATTTGCTCTTAACAAATCAATGCTGGCTTTCCTTAATGAAGCAGCTGCTAATTTTGTTGTGAATTATCATTGTCTATGATGTGTTGGGTAAGCTGGGTCTGCGAGGACTGCGTTTACTATAGCAGTGAGAGAGACAGGCTTCCAACACTTGAAGAAGTGCAACTCGATTTTATTGAACTCTTAACTATCATACATACTTTAACTGTGGGTTGACACTATGCTGAGTTGACTGGAGACCTGAGGCTAACCTGACCAGACTATCTTACTACCACATGGTGTGTGTTCTAGTTGTTGCTCACAAGCTCTGACTGTCTCAGAGGCCGGATGCCGAAAGAGCGGGAAAACTAGTGCCCTCTGGCTTTATAGTGGTCGTGTCCTGTCTGGTGATTGGCTGCTGTGTTCTGTGTGTTCACTGGTCATCCTGTGTGTCAATCACTGCCTGTCTGTGCACCATCATATATACCTGGATGTATATTATGACAGTCTACTCCATTTAAAATCTTACCATAACCCACCATTTTTACTGTTAGAATATATTACTTCATAATTTTCCACACTGGCCTGCCCTACCAACTGAGTCCCTCAGATCGTTTGATGAAAATTGTCACATCCCTAATTTTGTGTTATCTGCAAGTTTATATATTTGCTTCTCAGATACTGATTAAAGATAATGATATTGGTGCAGCGCACAAGTGATACCCCTATGAAATACCACTTTCCAGCTGGAGCGACTTCATTTTATCTGCCTGTTTAACATTTCTTCTCGAAGATCCATTCCAATTCTCTACCCGAACATAGTGCTGCACTAAGACAGACTTTTGTCTGCTTCCATAGCTAGCTATTCCTGGAACAGGTTGCTCGTCTGTCACCAGAGGCTTATAGTTTGAGGGGCGCCACTCCACATCCAGCTGGCAGGCCCAGGGGTCTCCCACACTCTTACCACCAGCCATTGGCATGTTGACACACTCAACCTTTGGCCATCAAGTCCTGGGGTGGGACTCAAACCCGCAGATTCAGGCTCAGAGGGAGGGATGCTACCCACTGCACCCCAAGATCCCCGCCTTCCAGACATAATAATAATAATCACTTATCGTCACAAGTAGGCTTCAATAAAGTTACTGTGAAAAGCCTCTAGTCGCCACATTCCGGCGCCTGTTCAGGGAGGCCGGTACGGGAATTGAACCCGCGCTGCTGGCATTGTAGCCAGCTGTTTAGCCCACTGTGCTAAACCAGCCCCATCACATACCCTCATGTTGTGTGGGCACATTCCCCTTAATTCTATCTGCCATTATATTTGTCACAAGCTTCCTTTATGCTACCTTGGCAGATGCTTTGTTGAAAGCCCATATAAACCACATCCCCTTTCTCTCTGCTGTTACTTTTGGAAAGTCACAAGTGCTAAAATGTAAAATACAATATTAAACCCAATTCCTTACCTCTTTGTCCAACTTTGACAATTAAGTGCATTAGAGGTAAGAAGACATGGTAATTTGGAGGAAATATCCTGGTCATATTCACGAGTGTGTGTAACAATGCCTCGCTGCCTCCCTTAGATATCATGTAACTGATCCGTTTGACAGTACCTGAAACAAAATAAAGATTAAAAGCATGTAGCTACTTGTGTTTAATACCGTCAACATATTAAAAAAAATCTCAGGAGTAAAGTCAAACAAAAATTGACACTGAACAAAATAAGGTCAGGGGGCATAGTCGAAGAAGCAAAGTAGAGGAGATAGAGAGGATTGTGAAGTGAATTCTTTCAAAGAGCTGACACAAGCACATTGTGCCAATCAGCTTCCTTCTCCACTGATTGAGAAAGGAGCATTTTCCTAGGGTCATCTCGGACTTTTCATTCCCTCGTCCAGCTTTGATTTGAGTTGGTTTCTGCCTGATAAATTATTTTATTGCGTGTAGCAGATTGTGTAATCGGAAGTGACAATGTGTTTGCACAGAATCAGAGAATGGTGTCCGCTCGGAAGGAGGCCATTCAGCCCAACTGTCTGTGTCTGTCTGTGTTGGTTCTCTGAAGGAGCAACTCACCGAGTGCCACTTCCCCGCCTCCTCCCCGCCGACCGGCACATTCTTCCTTTTAAGATAATAACCAAATTCCTTCTTTTGTTCTTTGGTTGAACCTGCCTCCACCACACTCTCAGGCAACGCACTCCAGATCCAGAAAGGTGGGTTTCCCGCTAGTCGGCGGCATTGATTCTTTTGCCAGTCAGCCTAAACCTGAGCCTTCTCGTTCCCAATCCTTCTATCAATGGGAACAGTTCTCCCGATCAACTCTGTCCGGACACCTCATGCTTTAGAATACCTCTGTCAAATCCCAACCTTCCCTTCTCCCGAGAAAACATTCCCTACTTCTCTAGTCCATTGAACTGAAGTGCCTCATCCCAGGAACCATTTCCATGAAACATTCCCACAATCTCTCCAATGTTTTTGTATCCTTCCTAAAGTGTGGAGCCCAGATCTGGACACAATGTTCCAGTTGAGACTGAATCAGTGTTTTATATAGGCTCAACGTCACTTCCCTGTTTTTGTACTCTATGCCCCTATTAATCAAGGTTAGGATGCTGTATGCTTTCAACCTAACCAACCACCTTCAATGATTTATGCTGTTACTATCTCTATAGAGATTGAAAACGTTTTTAAAAAGACTTGAACTTCCAGATTCTAGGTGAAAAAATGGCACAACACAACAAGATTTCACATGATAAAACTTTTCCTGTGTCATATTACTAAAAGGCCCATCAACTAAACATTGTTTTCTTTTTTGGACGCAACTTTTACTTTAAACTAGAGAGAGAAACATTCCCCTTTTATGCTTATCACACATCGTACTCTCCACAAAATTACTATCCTTAAAGCAAAGAATGGCTAGGGAAATTGCAAATGCACTAGTGATAATTTACCAAAATTCACTAGACTCTGGGGTGGTCCCGGCGGATTGGAAATTGGCAAAAGTAACACCACTGTTTTAAAAGGAGGTAGGCGGAACACGGGTAATTATAGGCTAGTGAGCTTAACTTCGGTCGTAGGGAAGATGTTGGAATCTATCATCAAGGATGAAATAGCGAGGCATCTGGATGGAAATTGTCCCATTGGGCAGACGCAGTATGAGTTCATAAAGGGCAGGTCATGCCTAACTAATTGAGTGGAATTTTTTGAGGACATTACCAGTGCGGTAGATAATGGGGAGCCAATGGATGTGGTATATCTGAATTTCCAGAAAGCCTTTGACAAGGTGCCACACAAAAGGTTGCTGCATAAGATAAAGATGCATAGCATTAAGGGTAAAGTAGTAGCATGGATAGAGGATTGGTTAATTAATAGAAAGCAAAGAGTTGGGATTAATGGGTGTTTCTCTGGTTGGCAATCAGTAGCTAGTGGTATCCCTCAGGGATCAGTGTTGGGCCCACAATTGTTCACAATTTACATAGATGATTTGGAGTTGGGGACCAAGGGCAATGTGTCCAAGTCTGCAGACAACACTAAGATGAGTGGTAAAGCAAAAAGTGAAGAGGATAGCGGAAGTCTGCAGAGGGATTTGGATAGGTTAAGTGAATGGGTTAGGGTCTGGCAGATGGAATACAATGTTGACAAATGTGATGTTATCCATTTTGGTAGGAGTAACAGCAAAAGGGATTATTATTTAAATGATAAAATATTAAAACATGCCACTGTGCAGAGAGACCTGGGCGTGCTTGTGCATGAGTCGCAAAAAGCTGGTTTACAGGTGCAACAGGTGATTAAGAAGGCAAATGGAATTTTGTCCTTCATTGCTGGAGGGATGGAATTTAAGACTAGGAAGGTTATGCTGCAATTGTATAAGGTGTTAGTGAGGCCACACCTGGAGTATTGTGTTCAGATTTGGCCTCCTTACTTGAGAAAGGACATACTGGCGCTGGAGGGTGTGCAGAGGAGATTCATTAGGTTAATCCCAGAGTTGAAGGGGTTGGATTATGAGGAGAGGTTGAGTAGACTGGGACTGCACTCGTTGGAATTTAGAAGGATGAAGGGGATCTTATAGAAATATATAAAATTATGAAAGGAACAGATTGGATAGATGCGGGCAGGTTGTTTCCACTGGTGGGTGAAAGCAGAACTAGGGGGCATAGCCTCAAAATAAGGGGAAGTAGATTTAGGACTGAGTTTAGGAGGAACTATGGAATTCCTTGCCCAGTGAAGCAGTTGAGGCTGCTTCATTAAATGTTTTTAAGATGGAGATAGATATGTTTTTGAAGAATAAAGAGATTAAGGGTTATGGTGTTCGGGCCGGAAAGTGGAGCTGAGTCCACAAAAGATCAGCCATGATCTCATTGAATGGCGGAGCAGTCTCAAGGGGCCAGATGGCCTATTCCTGCTGCTAGTTTTATGATCTTAATAAACAATTGCCGCAGGATGGCCACTCTGCTACATCCAGAACTTTCATCTCAAGTGTATACAATGTCCAGTGTGTCCTTGCTAATTGTCTAAGGTGATGTATGTATTTGCCCAGTCGGACAATGGTGCAGGGAGTCCACAGCAGTCGCTGCATCTAGATGTCAGCATGCCATGGGTTAACTGCTGAGTGGCAATGATTAGCACTCACACACATCCATGGTCATTTGATGCACATAACTGGGCGAGCAACTCATAATAATAATAATAATCTTTATTGTCACAAGTAGGCTTACATTAACACCGCAATGAAGTTACTGTGAAAATCCCCTAGTCGCCACACTCTAGCACCTGTTCGGGTACGCTGAGGGAAAATTCAGAATATCCAATTCATCTAACAAGCACGTCTTTTGGGACTTATGGGAGGAAACCGAAGCACCCGGAGGAAACCCACGCAGACAGGGGAAGAACCTGCAAACTCCACACAAATAATGATGCAAGCTGGGAATCGAACCCAGGGTCCTGGTGATGTGAGACTCCAGGCATGTTAACTGAGTTGTAGCTGAATGATCTTAGCTGCAGGGGAATGTATATTACTGACACGTCTTAACATTAAATTGCCCTCGTCAGTAATGAGCCTTCAGACCAACCCCCAACCTTTGAATGGATCTGTCAATCCTAGGTGGCTGGCCATCCACCCAATGCATTGGCCCAGTCTTTCCTTCCGAGTGTAAGGATCTTGGCCCAGATTCAGACGGCAACTTCAAGAATGGTGATTTTAACACTTGGCTGTCTGACCCCTTCTTAGCCTGACTCCTCTGGTGCCCCAGACTTTCGACCCCTACTCTTCCCTCTGGTGTCCCTGACTTTTCCTGCTGCAGCCCCAAGTCTTCACCCCTCACCCCAGAGTCGTCCCCTATAGCCCAAAGGCCTTTGCTCCTCAAACCTGGGGTTTTTGCCCCTCAAAGCAACCCTGGGGTTTATGTCCCCAAGGCTGACACAGTGGTTAGCACTGTTGACTCACAGCGCCAAGGAGCAGGGTTTAATTCCGACCTTGGGCAAGTGTCTGTGTGGAGTTTGAACGTCCTCCCTGTGTCTCTGTGGGTTTCCTCCGGGTGCTCCGGTTTCTTCCCACAGTCCAAATATGCGCAGGTTAGGTGAGGTTACTGGGATAGGGCGGGACAGTGGGCCTCGGTAGGGTGCTCTTTCAGTGGGCGGTTCAGACACCATGGGTAGAGTGGCCACCTTCTGCACCGTAGGAATTCTATGAACGCCAGGGTCTTTGCCGCTCAACTCTGAGATCTTTGCCCTGGTACCCTCAAGTCTTTCCCCAGTACCCACAATGCCTTGCTCAATGCCCATAATGCCTTTCCCGGTACCCATTAGACCATCCCCCGTACCAATGAGGCCTTCTTTGATGCCCTCTCGCCCCTCTGGAAAGGTGCTGCCCCTTTGCAGGCTCTCCACTCACCTCCAAACTGCCCACAGAGGGCAGCTCGCCAGGCATATGCCTTCTGAAAGCAGTCGTGATTCGTCCCATCATGATGTGACGCTACTGCGGGTAGATTTTTGGATGGCAGCAGTGGGATGCTAATGTATTGAAATTAAATTAGGTTCCCAACATTGCATGGTGGGAAATGCGGCCTGTCATTGACGGGTGAGGGGACAACCGTGGTGAGATTTCCCGCTAACATAAAACGTGATTTGGGCTTCACGTGACATCTTCCGCTTCCATTACCGAAACCGCCCGAGAAAGGCGGGAGTCGAAAATCCCAGCCCCTCTGTTAACAAGTTGCATTTGCAACTCTCCCGTTCTGTGGCACCGTTGCTGAGCCTAAGGAAGACTGAAAAATTATGGTTAGTTCCACCGCAACTTCCACTCTCACTTCCTGCGGTATCCCTCGTTCCATCTCATCAGGTCCTGATTCCGCCCGACCAATACTCCTTTAAAGGCAGCCCACTGTTCAGTTGCAGCTTTTGTCTGGTTCCTATTTATCTGGGTCAGGTCCATTCTTGCCCCATTGAAACTAGCTTTCCTCCAGTTAATTATTCTTGCTCTGGATTGTTCCTTGTCCTGTTCCGTAGCCAACCTAAACTTTATAATGCATTGATCACTGTCCTCTAATTATTCCCCTGCTGACAATTGATCCACTTCGCCCACCTCATTCCCATGTACCAGGTCCAGCAATACCCCCTTTTCCCATTGGACTGGAAAAATGGTGCTGTGGAAAATTCTATGGAACACACTCTCACAGCTCGTGCCCCTCTCTGCCCCCATTATCATTGATGTGGAGATGCCGGCGTTGGACTGGGGTGAGCACAGTAAGAAGTCTTACAACACCAGGTTAAAGTCCAACAGGTTTGTTTCAAACACGAGCTTTCGGAGCACGGCTCCTTCTTCAGGTCAACCTGAAGAAGGAGCCGTGCTCCGAAAGCTCGTGTTTGAAACAAACCTGTTGGACTTTAACCTGGTGTTGTAAGACTTCTTACTGTGCCCATTATCATTAACATCCCCCATTCTAACTACACTATGATTCTTGCTCCTCTCTGTAAGTTCCTTGCAAATATGTTCCTCCACATCTATCCCACTAATTTGGGGCCTACGCACTGCACTGAGCAATGCAATTGCACCTTTTCAGTTCCTTATCTCCAGCCAAATAGATTCTACCCATGACTTCTTGGGACATCGTCTATGCCCATCACTGTACTGTTCTCTTTAACCAATCTCACAGTCCTCTCCCTTTCCCTCCTTTTCTATCTTTCCTAAACACCTTATATCCAGGAATATTTATTATCTGGCCCTCCCCTTCTTTGAGGTAGCTCTCCATTACAACCACAATATTACATTTCCACACGGTTATCTGAAGCTGCAACTCACCAACCTTATTTACCTCACTGTGTGGTCATTTACATGCACAGTTACCCTAATCTCTTACTCTGAAACCACCTCATAACGTGCTGGCCTGAATTTCACACTCTCCCCGCCAGCGGGTTTTAGGTGGGGCGGGCGGAGTGTGAAATTGAAGGAACGGGATTACTTCTGAGTTCCCCTCCAGCCTGACCTTGTAGCGATTTTACATTGGAACACGCAAAGCCTCAATCAGACCATTCACCTAGCTGAGGCCCTTAAGTGGTGAATCATTGCCATTTCAGAGCTGTTTCCAAATTTCTTGGCTGGCAGGAGAGTTTACCTGGTGTCGGGGAAGCCCGAAGATGAATGGTTGAGCCGTTGGGCAGAAAGGGCGGTGGGACCTCCATCGGAAGCCCCCTTCTGCCTTTGGCACCTCCCCCTTAAGGTCCAGCAACCACTGGATCTGCCTCCCCCAGCCACCCAGACCTCTCCCCGAAACCCCAATTACCCACTTTTCACCCAGCCAGGCCTTCCCTATGTTTCCCACCTTGGACCCTCAAAATCTACCTTGCTGCCTAGTCCCGGGACTTAGATTCTGGCATGCTTAAGCATTTCCTCAACTGTCCTCTGCAGCTCCTGTCACTACAAGGTCTACAGAGCTGTGGGACAATCTAAGGTGGGGCATTCGGCCCGAGTGAGAGGCAGAAGTGTCCCCTGCAACCAATTGATACAGAAAGGGAAACCCCATCATCCAAAATAATCAGATCAATATTTCCTCTCTAGTGCTATCTGTCTGACTCAGTATACTTTGCACCTTCCTATTATTAACTCCTTGTTCCCACACCCCTGCCAAGTTAGAATAAACCCTCCCCAAAGGCACAAATAATTTGGCCCACAAGAAAATTGGCTCTGGCTCTGTTTAGGTGCAACCCATCCGACCCATCTCCTCCAGAGCTGGTCCCAATGACTTCTGCCCCATCTTTCCAGTCGAACTATCGCCTGGTTTATCCACCTATTTCAATACTCACTTGCTTGTAGTATTGGGACTGATCCAGATATTACTACTGTTTAGGTCCATAGAAGCCCTACAATGCAGAGGGATACCACTTGGCCCATCTAGTCTGCACCAGCCCTCTGAAAGAGTACCCCTCTCCCACTCCCCCCACCCTATTCCCTTAACCCCACCAAACCTGCACGTCTTTGGACACTAAGGAACAATTTAGCATGGCCAATCCACCTAATCTTTGGACTGTAGGAGGAAACCGGAGCACACAGAGGAAACCCAGGCAGACACGGGGAGAATGTGCAGACTCGGCACAGACAGTGACCCAAGGCTGGAATCGAACCTGGGACCCTGGCGCTGTGAGGCAGCGGTGCTAACCACTCTGCCACCTTACCGCCATGTTTGCTAATTTCCGAGCTAGCTCCCTAATTTCCTGACTGCAGCACCAAGTTGCTTGTGCTTATGTGGAGGATGACTGCTGGCTATCGAGCACTCACCCACAATAACCACCACCACCAACCTCCCCCCACCCCTCCCCTAGTCTTCTTCATGCCCCCCTGTCCTGCTGAGCCAGTTGTGGTGCCATGGACTCCCAAAATGAACCATCATTTTTATTCATAACTGAGTACTGGCTGGAGAGGAAATGCACCCAAGGACTCCTGCACTACCTGCCTGTTTCTTCTTGCTTGCCTGGTGGTCACCCATTGCCTCTGTCCCTGTGTACTCCATAAACGTTGGATCCTCAATGCTCTAAATGCGCCGCAGTGACAATACCTGCTGCTGAAGTTCTGAAACATTGCTGCTACAACTAGCAATGTTTCTTGGAGGTTTGGCTATTCAGGCCATAGGAACCATCCTGGAGTTCCCTCATAGAACAGGATGTGCATCTGAGAGGTCAGAGCTGCCCCGATATTGTAGTCAAATTTCTGAACTCAGCATGCTGCGTCTGAGAGGGGTGCCAGTAAACATGGTTGCATATCCACAAAAAGAAAAATATACCCAAGTCCTGTTTGTCTCTGATTCATCTTCGGGCTGGATCATTCAGTGACGTGTGGTGTGGGAAGACAGAAATGAAGAGTGGGAAGGGGGCCAGACATATTTTCTCTATTTTGTTTCATTTTTTTTGTCAGCAGCACGGTAGCACAAGTGATTAGCACTGTGGCTTCACAGCGCCAGGGTCACAGGTTCGATTCCCCACTGGGTCACTGTCTGTGCGGAGTCTGCATGTTCTCTCCCCGTGTCCGCGTGGGTTTCCTCCAGGTGCTCCGGTTCCCCCCTACAGTCCAAAGACGTGCAGGTTCGGTGGATAGGCCATGATAAATTGCCCTTAGTGACCAAAGGATGGGTTATTGCAGGGGTGGGCAAACTACGGCCCGCGGGCCGCATGCGGCCCGCCAAAGGTATTTCTGCGGCCCACCAAGTCATTAAAAAAAAAAATTATTTTTAAAAAAAAATTTTTTTTTTTAATTTTTTTTTAAGGTTAATGGGGGGGTGCTTTTGGGTTACTTACTGGTATAGGGTGGATACGTTGACTTGAGTAGGGTGATCATTGCTCGGCACAACGTCGAGGGCCGAAGGGCCTGTTCTGTGCTGTACTGTTCTATGTTCTATATGAGGCGCCCAGAATCATAACCGGGTGAAGTAATTATTTTACTTAATATACTATGCGGCCCTTTGTGAATTGTGAATTTCTGAATGTGGCCCTTGCACGGAAAAGTTTGCCCACCCCTGGGTTATTGGCTTATGGGGATAGAGTGGAAGAGAGGGCTTAAGTGGGTCGGTGCAGACTCGATGGGCCGAATGGCCTCCTTCTGCACTGTACGTTCTATGTTTTAAGAGTAAATGGCTTTCAAAAATTCCTGTTTGGTCTGCAAGTCCAGTAATATAGAATAACATGGTTAGTGAAGCAATTAACGCTTCATAGTTGTGTACTGAGATTGCAAAGACACAGAAAGGTGAACATACCTTTCCTCGCCGTCAGCTTCACGGTCCATTAATATCAAATCAGTGAACTGAAACTCATTTTACAATCTAAAATTAGGGAAGGGGCTACTGTAAGGAGATCAAAGGGTGGAACAGTGGGGCTGTGTGCTGCAGTTCCAGCCAGCTGCCCTTTGAGTGATGTGATACGAGTTCCAGTCTCAAATGTGCTATCAGGGAATATGTTGAATGAATGCCAAATACCTCCCATACACAGGGAACAACTGAGTACAGCTCACATAATTACAGAGCTGCAGTGTTCGAGACGTGCATGATTCCCATCTCTGCTCATCGTATAGTCACCAAAAGAAAGGTTGCGGGTAGAAATGAAGAAATAAGGCTGTGCTCACTGGGATACTTTTCAGCGAGGGCTTCCATGTGATTTGTGAATGGTGATTGAATTTTATGTCGTTTACTCACCTGCCGACAGCAATTCATCCAAAATTTGCAGGATGCTGAGAGTACTCTGCACATCATGCGAACTCTGCGACAAAACAGACAAAAGAAAAATGATACCTAAACAGGATTGTGCCTCTGTGCACGGTAAAGAGCTCCCAACCCTGTCACAAAAGGATGCCACAGCCACGCTTTCTGCACAGTAGCTCCGTCTCAGTCGGTAGAACTTCCGTCTTTGACTCCAGAGGTTGTGGGTACAAATCCCACTCCTGATCTTAAATGCACAAATTAAAGCTGACACTCCAATGCAGTGCTGAGGGAGCGCTGCACTGGCGGAGGTGCTGTCTTTTGGATTCCTTGGTGTCATTTTGAAGAACAACAGTGAATATCTATCCCTCAAATCAACACCCCCCTGAACAAATGACCTGGCCATGATCACGTTGCTGTTTGTGAGACCGAGCTGTCACATTTCCCAAATTACAACTGCGACAGTATTTCAAAATAAAAGTACTTCATTGGCTGTAAAGTACTTTGAGATGCTCAGTGGCTGTGGCAGGCGCTATATAAATGCAGGCCTTGCTTACTGTTGGGACTGCGTTAAAACTAGTCATCCAGAGGTCAATGCCTCAAAGTCCAGCCTGACTATTTCCCTAATCTGCATGAACAATTTTTTTACTTTGTTGGCTGGTCAAAAACTTTTTACATCTGATCTATTTGTAAAATGGTGACTCTCATTCCAAGTGTAGATTATTATAATAACTGGTGTTCGAGCCAGGGAAGATGGTGGCCCAGTAATCCTGATGGTAGCACAGTGGTGTTGTCACTGGACTAGTAATCCAGAGACCCAGAGATAACAGTCTGCGGGCCTGGGTTTGAATCCTGCATGGCAGATGGTAAAAAAACTGGAAAGGGTGACCATGACACCATTGCCAATTGTTGTAAAAACCCAATTGATTCTCTGCGATCCTTACCTGGTCTGGCTCCAGTCCTACTGCAATGTGGTTGACTCAACTGACCTCGCAGCACCAGGGACCTGGGGTTCAATTCTGGCCTTGGGTGACTACCTGCGTGGAGTTCGTAAATTCTCCCTATGTTAGCGTGATTTTCCTCTGGGTGCTCCAGTTTCCTCCCACAGTCCAAGAGATGTGCGGGTTAGGTGGATTGGCCATGATAAGTTGCCCCTTAGTGTCCAAACGTTAGGTGGGGTTACTGGGATAGGGTGTGGGCCTAAGTAGGGTGCTCTTTCAGAAGGTCAGTATGGACTCAACAGGACGAATGGCCTCCTTCTGCACTGTAGTGATTCTATGTCACCCTCACCCTCATGGCTTTAGAGGCTTGGTCAGTAAATATGTTCAAGGCAGACAGCACGGTGGCACAGTGCGTTAGCCCTGTTGCCACACGGCGCCAAGGTCCCAGGTTCAATCCCGGCTCTGGGTCACTGTCCGTGTGGAGTTTTCACATTCTCCCCGTGTTTGTGTGGGTTTCGCCCCACAACCCAAAGATGTGCAGGGTAGGTGGATTAGCCATGTTAAATTGCCCCTTCATTGGAAAAAATGAATTGGGCACTCTAAATTTTAAAAGAAAAACAAAATATGTTCAAGGCTGGGAGGGGTAGATTATTAACCAATAAGTGAATCACAGGTTATGGGGATAAAGTGGGAATGTGGAGTTGAGGATTATAATAATTGATATTATTTTTATTGTCACAAATAGGCTTACATTCCAATGAAGTTACTGTGAAAAGCCCCTAGTCGCCACATTCCAGCACCTGTTCGGGTGCACAGAGGGAGAATTCAGAATGTCCAAATTATCCAACAGCATGCCTTTCGGGACTAGAGGGAGAATCAGCCGGAGGAAACCCACGCAGACAGGGGGAGAACGTGCAGACTCCGCACAGACAGTGACCCAAGCCGGGAATCGAACCTTGGACTCTGGCCCTGTGAAACCACAGTGCTAACCACTGTACTACCCCATCCGATCAGTCATGATCTCATTGAATTACAGAGCAGACTTGAGGGGCCGAATGGCCTAATTCCGCTCCTTCGTCTTATGGTCTGCTTGAAAAAGCCAGAGCATGCAAAACATTGGGAAGCAGAAGCCAAGGTCAGCATTTGGAAGCCTCTGTGCCACTAGGTCGCATACCCTTTCCTCTAACAGTCACCCCAAGATCCGTTTGAAAAGGCTCTGGTGCACTCATTTGGAAGATTCTGGAATCAGCGCCCGGTATCAACACCAGGCGAACCTTTCATCCAGACCACTAATAAACTTGATTGGGTTTTAGAACGAAAATAAACTGCAGCAAATATATAATTGCTGGCCTCTGGAGACGGGCCAATGAAGTTTACACATTCCATACAGGCCAACCGTCTTTAAAATAGTCAGCCCCTGGTTCCAAATTGTCAATGAGCTGCAAATTTTGCAGATTTGTTATCAATCAAACCTGATGCGAGAAAGATATGTTCACAAATCTGTCTCTGCCCTCTCCAGCATACAACCAGGAGACAATCAAAGATCATAGAATAGAGCACAGTAGGAGTCCATGGAATCCTTTGTACTTGTGACAGAGCTAATCAGTTAATCCTACTTCTTTGTTCTTTCCCCATAGCCCTGTAAATCTTTTACCATCAATGATTTATCCAATTTGCACTAACTATAGCAATCTGCATTGCTTTATTTGTACACATGGTTGGGGAGGTGTGGGTGTTGAGAGACATATTTTAATGCTGTGAAGATTCAGCAGCATTTAGTGCGATAATCAGCTCGGCTCGGTCCATTTGTGGGCGGCACGGTAGCACGATGGTTAGCACTGTTGCTTCACAGCACCATGGTCCTGGGTTCAATTCCCATCTTGGGTCACTGTCTGCGGGGAGTCTCCACGTTCTCCCCGTCTCCGCGTGGGTTTCCTCCGGGTGCTCCGGTTTCCTCCCACAAGTCCTGAAAGACGTGCTGTGAGGTGAATTGGGCATTCTGAATTCTCCCTCAGTGTACCCGAACAGGCGCCGGAATGTGGTGACTAGGGGCTTTTCACAGTAACTTCATTGCAGTATTAATGTAAGCCTACTCGTGACACTAATAAATATTATTATTATTATTTCTTCCTGCCTGATAACGGGTGGATTAGACAGGCCCCTGTGACCTCTCTCAGTGCTGATGAAGGGGACTGCAGCTTCTCTAGACTGAAAATGGGGTGTGTGATTGGAACAGGACTTTCCATCTACAATATACAAAGGATTTAAACCTGGCCATTGAAAGTGGTACGTACGCCATTGGACTTGGGCAAGAGCAAATGGCAAATTAATTGCAGAGATGGTGAGGTGGCGCCAGTTAAGCCCCGGTTAATGATCTGGGAACATGGGTTTCAAATCCCACCGTGGCAGTGTTATTCAACTGATAAAGCTCGCCTCAGTAATCTGGTTCCCTTTTGCTCTGTACAAACGTTAAGTCTGAAGGAGCAAAAAGGCTGATATGGAGGCAAAGGGCCAGATGCAGAAGTGAAATTACTTTTAATCTAATTTTGGCACGCCTGTTTGAATTATTTCACTGTTCAGCAATCTAATCCCCAAACTGGGGACACAAACATTACAAAGAACAAACTTGAGAGACAGGTGCAATATTTAATATCCAAAACAGAGCAGGCAAACCGTGTAATTATATCTATTGCCGTGTCTTTACAATGATTTACACCTATGAGTTTCCGAAATTGTAATTTTTTTAATGAGGAATCCAGCATAAGCTAATGAGAAAAAGTGTTTTTTTTTGCTCAGAGCAGGAAAATGGGATTGCAATAGATACGTGCTTGATGATCAACGCAGACACGATACGCCAAAGGACTTCTTCTGTGCTATAAAACTCTAACTCTATAAAGTGCAGTTTGGATGCCTTTCCTTTAAGGAGGGAATTCATAGATCAGAGAATAGAATTTACAGTGCAGAAGGAGACCATTTGGCCCATCGAGCCTGCACAGGCCCATGGAAAGATCACCCTATCTAAGCCCACACCTCCACCCTATCCCCGTAACCCAGTAACCCCATTTAACCTATTGCAGAAAATAAGGAAGTATGGGATTGAAGGTGATTTAGCGGTTTGGATCAGTAATTGGCTAGCTGAAAGAAGACAGAGGGTGGTGGTTGATGGCAAATGTTCATCCTGGAGTTCAGTTACTAGTGGTGTACCGCAAGGATCTGTTTTGGGGCCACTGCTGTTTGTCATTTTTATAAATGACCTGGAAGACGGTGTAGAAGGATGGGTTAGTAAATTTGCAGATGACACGAAGGTCGGTGGCGTTGTGGATAGTGCTGAAGGATGTTATAGGATACAGAGGGACATAGATAAGCTGCAGAGCTGGGCTGAGAGGTGGCAGATGGAGTTTAATGCGGAAAAGTGTGAGGTGGTTCACTTTGGAAGGAGTAACAGAAATACAGAGTACTGGGCTAATGGCAAGATTCTTGGTAGTGTAGATGAACAGAGAGATCTCGGCATCCAGGTACATAAATCCCTGAAAGTTGCCACCCAGGTTAATAGAGCTGTTAAGAAGGCATATGGTGTGCTAGCCTTTATCAGTAGGGGGATTGAGTTTCGGAGCCACAAGGTCATGCTGCAGCTGTACATAACTCTGGTGCGGCCGCTCCTGGAGTACTGCGTGCAGTTCTGGTCACCACATTATAGGAAGGATGTGGAAGCTTTGGAAAGGGTTCAGAGGAGATTTACTAGGATGTTACCTGGTATGGAGGGAAGGTCTTACGAGGAAAGGCTCAGGGACTTGAGGTTGTTTTCGTTAGAGAGGAGAAGGCTGAGAGGTGACTTAATAGAGACATATAAGATAGTCAGAGGGTTAGATAGGGTGGACAGTGAGAGTCTTTTTCCTCAGATGGTGATGACCAACATGAGGGGACATAGCTTTAAATTGAGGGGTGGTAGATATAGGACAGATGTCAGAGGCAGTTTCTTTACTCAGAGAGTAGTAGGGGTGTGGAACGCCCTGCCTGCAACAGTAGTAGACTCGCCAACTTTAAGGGCATTTAAGTGGTCACTGGATAGACATATGGATGAAAATGGAATAGTGTAGGTCAGATAGGCTTCAGATGGTTTTCCAGGTCGGCGCAACATCGAGGGCCGAAGGGCCCGTACTGCGCTGTAATGTTCTATGTTCTATGTTCTATCTAACCTTTTTGGACACTAAAGGCAATTTAACATGGCCAATCCACCTAACCTGCACATCTTTGGACTGTGGGAGGAAACCAAAACACCCGGGAGGAAACCCACGCACACACGGGGAGAACGTGCAGATTCCGCACAGACAGTGACCCCAAGCCAGGAATCGAACCTGGGACCCTGGAGCTGTGAAGCAGCTGTGCTAACCACTATGCTACCGTGCCGCCAAAAATCTGCCATCTTTAAAGTGTCTGACCTACAGGCCGACTCCAGACCCACAGCAATTTGGTTGACTCTTCACTACCCTCTGAAATGGCCCAGCAAGCCACTCAGTTCAAGATTGGGCAATTAGGGATGGGCAACAAATGTTGGTCTTGTCATCGACGCGCACGTCCCGCGTAAGAATAAAGAATAAAAAGAGGGGTGAGTGAATGACAGTGAAAGAGTGAAGGGGAAGGGATGATAGAGGAAGGGGGTGGATACATGGTAATGAAAGGGGGGGCAATTAGTGATCATAGAATGAAGAGGGCTTGCTAAAGAAGGGGAAGAGGAAAGAGTAGAAGGTAAGTGCTTTGGTGGGTAGAGGGGTAAAGCTGGAAGTGACACTTTGGGATGGGAGTGGAAGAAGAGTGCTGGCATGAACTTACAGAATCACCGAATTGTTATGGTGCAGAATGAGGCCATTCAGCCCATCGTGTCTTCACCATCTCTCCAAACGAGCATCATGGCTTAGTGCCATTTTCCTGCCTCCCCCCCCCCTCCCCCCGTACCCCTGAACATTGTTTCTATTCAAGTAATCATCTAATGCCCTCTTGAATGCGTCAATGGAGCCTGCCTCCACCACACTTCCAGGGTTTTCTCACATCACATTTTCTTCTTTTGCAAATCACTTTAAATCTGTGCCCTCTCATCCTGGATCCTTTTACAAGCAGAAACAGTTTCTCCCCATCTACTCTGTCCAGCCCACTCATGATTTAGAACATCTCCATCAAATCTCCTCTTAACCTTGTCATGTGAGAGTACCTTTAAGAAATGGGTGTTTATCAGCATGTCAGAGTGGGTGGAGCTGGGCTGTCTGTCAGTTTTTTTACTTTAGTTTTAGGCTGTTTGCTGCAGGGTGTGTTTAGTTTTGTTTTCAGAGCTGGATAGCTGCAGTCACAGCCAGAAGGTGTATTAGAGTTTCCCTCTGTAATCTAAAGACTGTAATCAATCCTGGTGATTTAAAGCTAATAACAGTAGTGACTTTAACCTGATGTGCTTCTGGTAAAAGGTGTTTTAAGTCGTATGGATGTTAAAAGGAAAGCTTAAAGGATTACTTAGTGTTGTAGTCTTTGGGGGTTGTATTTGAATTGATGGTTGCTAAGATGTTCACTGTATGTTTTAAAAAGGTTAACTTGAGTTCATGAAATAAACATTGTTTTGCTTTAAAAAATACTTTTCCATTTCTGCTGTACCACACCTGTAGAGTGGGCCGTGTGCTCCCCATACCACAATCTATTCAAAGTTGTGGGTCAGGGGAACTCCATGATACACTTTGGGGTTCTCTAAACCCTGGCCCATAACACATCTCTCTCCAAGGAGAACAGCCCCAACCTCTCCAATCCATCCTCATAACTGAAGTTTCTCATCCCTGGAACCATTCTTGTAAACCTCTTCCGCAACTCTCTGCAATGCTTTCACATCCTTCTCATACTGTGGCGCCCAGAACTGTACACAATATTCCAGCTGAGGTCTAACTAGTGTCTTGTATATGTTCAGCATTACCTCCTTGCTTTTGTACTCTATGACCCTATTAATAAAGACCTGAATACTATCTGCTTTATTAACTGCTCCCTCCACCTGTCCTGTCACCTTCAATGATCTATGCACGTATACACCCAGGTCCCTCTGCTCCTGTGCCACTTGTAGACATTTATCCCTTATTTTATACTGTCTCTCTATGTTCTTCCTACCAACATGCACCCTAGCCTCACACTTCTTGGTATTGAATTTAATCTGCTATCTATCTGCCCATTCCACAAATTTGTCTTTTTGAATTCTATACTGTCCTCTTCACAGTTTACGATGGTTCCACATTTGAATTTTTGCACCAAAACATAAATCATTAATTATATCAGGAAAAGCATGGATCCAAAAACCGACCCCTGAGGAACACTACTACTACCGAACAATATCCATTGACCAATACTCTGTTTCCTATTATTCAGTCAATTTTGTATGCACATTGCTACGGTCCCTTTAATTCCATGAGCTGTAACCTTTCTCACAAGCCTGTTGTGTGGCACTGTATAGAATGCCTTCTGAAAGTCTACGTGCACCACATCCAACAGCATTACCCTCATCGAGCCTTTCTGTTGCCTCTTCAAAAAGCTCCAGCAAGTTAGTTAGTTCAACATGATTTCCCCTTTAGGATTCCATGCTGCTTCTTCATAATCAACTTTCACTTTTCCATGTGGCTAACCCGAATCACTGTTTCTGGCAGCTTTCCCACCATTGAAGTTAAACTGACTGGTTTGTACTTTTGGAACTTAGCTTTACAAACTTTTTGAACAAGGGCATAATGCCTGCAGTTTCCCAGTCCTCTGGCACCTCCCCCGAGTCTAAGGAAGACTGAACAATTGTGGTTAGTGCCCCTGAAATTGCCGGTCTCACTTTCTTCAATCTCCTTGGATGCGTCTCATCTGGTCCTGGGGCCCTGACAACTTTAAATATCGACTGTCTCTCCAACACTCGCTCCTTATTAATTCTGAGTTTCCTCCCCTTTCACCATGGCCTGGATAGCATTGGTAAAGACAAATGCAAAGTATTCATTTATTACCTCAGCCATGTTCCCTGCCTCTCTTTGCAAATTCCTTTTTAGTTCCCTAATCAGCCCTACTCCTTGCCCACCCTTTTACTATTCATGTGTCTGTGGAAGACTTTGGGATTCCCCGTTAAGTTGGCTGCCAGTCTTTTCCCATAATCCCTCTTCACTTCTCTAATGTGCTTTTTCCCTTCCCCTCTGAACCTTCTATCTTCCTCTTGGCTCTCAATTGAATTTTATTTCATATAACTCTGAAGACGAGGAAGGAATACGAGGGTAAACTAGAAGTGTATCTTTAACTGGGTTGGGGGGGGGGGGAGTAAAACATAAGTTGAACTGAATGGGGAGAGGGAGACTAACGCTGGGGTGAATGGCAATGGAGGAGAAGAGAATTTCTCTGTAAAGAGCAGAGGAGTTGGATGTTGTACCCATTTGGGCGCGTTCTAACCAAATTGCAACAGAGTCCCTTGTCTAGTGTATTAAAAGCCAGAATATCGAATGGTCCCAGTTGGAATCTAAGGTCTCAGTGGTGAACATCCCGCTGAGGCCGTACTTCATCCCATTTATTGCATTGCACTGCGGAGCTCCCCTCACCAGATCCCGCCCCCCCCCCCCCCCCCCCCCCCCCCCCCGCCCCCCAGGGTATGAGGAGATTGGGACTCCATTTTTAAATGGCGCCCCACTCTCTCAGCCCCCAGATGCGACCCACAAAAGCCCCAACTCACCTATAAGGGGGTCCTCCCCCCTCCCCCCCCGATATCCCACATCACATGGGAAGGGCACCCCCAGGCCCGATCTCCAGCACAGACACAATGTCAGCCTGGCCTGGCACCGCCAGCCTGGTACCCCAGTGTCCCTGCTGGCCTGGCAGTGCCACCTGGGAACACTGCAGTGCCAGGTCAGCACCCAGGTGGCACTGCCAGCATGACAGACTGACAGCGCCAGGGTGCCGGGCTGGCAGTGCCACTCTCCCCAAAGACCCGCCAGCCGTGGACCTCCGGTGCCATTCTGCCTAGTGCCCGTTTGTGGGCACCAATACCAAACAGCATTCACCAAAGGTCTCCGAGGTTAAGGGGTTAGATGCCTGTGTCTCAGGTAGATCAGGCATCAAGCGAGCTGCATATTAAAGTGAGACTAGCTACTCACTCTACTATTCAGATTTGTCAAATATTGATCTCGTCCACAATGTGCGGGGTCCAGATGGTGATGTCTCGCAGGGTATGTCGAGCTGGGTAGATCCCAGAAGAGGCCTCTCCTGACATTTACCATGCCCCCATTTGACAGTGGATCACATCCATTGTCATTGAACTGGGTCTGACAGGGGTAGCATTCCTTTGTTAACTGGGAAGACAGAAGTGGAAAAGTGGCTTTAAGTATTTCTTGCTTCTATAGTCGTGTCGTTAAAATTCTGCATATTACTTTGCTTTCCAGATTAAATTAAAAAGTTATTAGTTAAAGTTTATTAATTGTTGAATGTAAAAGTGTCTAAAATCAAATGATAGACAATTGTCACTGTTAAAATCCAAAGATTATTTGGAAGCCATCCACCTCAACTTTCCTCCAGAAATCATGGGCGTGATTCTCCGTTCCCCATCGCCATCGGAATCGGTGATCGGGCGGAGGAACCCGTTTGACGCTGAAATTGGGGGCGGCGGCAGTTTGACACGGGGTTCGTCTGCTCCGTCCTCTCCGAAATGGCGTCATCGTATCGCGCGCCGCACGCCGTTGGAACGGCCTTAGTGCGTCACCTGAAGGCCCTCCCCCGATGCTCTGCCCCCGATGGGCCGAGTTCCCGATCGCACGGTTGACGTGTGATCTCAGCGGCTGGGAACCCGGCATGTCGGATGCGGACTGTCTCCAGCGCTGCCACAGTCGGGCGGGGGCTGTGCTGCTGGGGGGGGGGGGGGGGTTCAGCGAGGGCTGAGGGGACTGGTGGGGGGTGGCCAGGGGGGCAGCATCTGGCAGGGCGGGTCCACGCTCAGCCAGAGCCATGTTTTACGGTGCGACAGCTGCAGGTCTTCGCCGTGCGCATGCGCGGCCAAGGACCCGGCCATTCATATTGTGGGCGCCGGGAGTTTTACACAGCGCGGCTGCTAGTCCCTCATCGGGCTCAGGATCGGTGAGGGGGCGCCGACCATTTTTTTCACGTAAAACGCCACAAATCCTCCGCACCTAGACTCAAAAATCAGAGAATCCAGCCCGATATCTTTATCACTCGAATGCAAATGAAGGAATGTTGTGTACACCTGCTGCTTTCAGCTACAAACTCTGTATAATTCCTTGTTTTTCCATGTCAGGGATGTTTGGGAGTGTTGGTCTTGTGGAGATTGAGTTGCTGAAGAAAAAAATGTCAGCTTTAGCTGCACTTTTATTGTGACATACGCCATAATTTATTTTCAGGTTTCCAAGCTCCCACTGCTCAAATTCCAAAAAAGAGTGTCAAATATAAATCATGAAAATCACTGACATGGGACTGCATTAGTTTGAATTATTGCTCACTCCTCTGCTTTATTTGAATGAGATTGCCAGCCGAGTGCTGTTGTGAGTCCAATAGGAGGAAAGAGGGCGGGTGATGGGGCCGCTCCCATTATGGTTGAAACTTTAACCGAGGTGGTGAGGGGGGGGGATGATGTCCTCGCTCAAAGAGTGGGTGCAGGAGACGAATAAAAGCTAGAAGACATCGATGGAGGTGTGGGAGCAAGAAGAGAAGATGAAGGGGGGGGGTGGAGGAGGCATTGTCGCAGCATAGTGGCCAGTTCACCTCGATAGGTGAGGGGCTGCAGAGGGTGATGGAGGTGGAGGACCTGGAGAACAGGTTGAGGAGGCAGAATTTGAGGATTGTGGGCTTGCCCGAGAGGGTGGAGGACCGGAAGCCAACCAAGTACTTTGCGGAAATGCTCTCCACGTTGATGGGGAAGGGGGAAGAGCTCTCCCTCCATGAGCTGGACAGGGCCCATCGGTCACTCCAGCCGAAGCCTAAAACGAATGAGCCACCAAGGGCAGTTATAGTCTGATTCCATTGTGTGGTAATCACCACTGTTGTATATATTAGGAGGTGTGTGGTAAGACCCTATACTACAGGTACGGGAGTAGTCCCTTCCTGCTGGCTCCACCCAATAGGCGGAGTATAAATATGTGTGCTCCCCATACAGCAACCATTTCGCCAGCTGCTGTAGGAGGCCACACATCTTATATGTCACACATCAATAAAGCCTCAGTTGTATTCAACTCTCGTCTTTGTGCAATTCATCGTGCATCAATTTATTACACTAAGATTTTCAGAAGATGGACCTCCGCATCAAGCTGGATCGCCTGCAGCTGGATCCGCAATCAAGCAAAGACAAAAAGGACTTTGAACACTGGCTAGCTTGTTTTGAAGCCTACATCAGGACTGCACCAGACCCAATTCCGGAAGCACAGAAGATCCAGATCCTCTACACGCGGCTGAGCTCCAACGTATTTCCTCTTATCCAGGACGCGCCGACCTACGATGAAGCCATGGCGCTACTGAAACAGAATTACGCTCAGCGGACGAACACGCTCTTCGCCAGATACGTACTGTCTACTCATAGGCAACTCCCTGGTGAGTCCGTAGAAGATTTCTGCCATGCTTTAATTCCCCTGGTCAGAGACTGTCAGGCCGTCATGGCCACGGAATATTCAAACCTCTTCATGCGGGACGCTTTCGTTACGGGGATAGGGTCAGACCTCATACGCCAGCGACTTTTAGAAGGGGCCACACTCGACCTCGCAGAAACCAAAAAGCTGGCGCTATCGATGGCGGTCGCCTCGCGCAATCTTCAGGCCTACACCCCCAGCCCCACAGCCCACCCCTCCTAAGCATTGTGGACTCCACAGTCGGCCGCCTCACCGGGGACCCCACTCAGACAACCCTACGCCTGTGCCACGCGCCAGCCAGCCAACCCCGGGGGCCCCCAATGTTACTTTTGTGGGCAACAGAAACACCCCCACCAACACTGCCCGGCCCGCAGCGCCCTTTGCAAGGCCTGCGGCAAAAAGGGCACTTTGCTGCGGTGTGCCAGGCCCGAGCAGACGCCGCTCTCACCCTGACCCCCCTCGCGTACAGACAGTGGGCTCCCCGGACCACGCGTGGCCAGTGGGCATCGCCATCTTCCCCTCCTCGGAACATGTGCGGCCAGTAGGCGCCACCATCTTCCCCTCCTCAGACCACGTGCAGCCCATGGGCGCCGCCATCTTTGTCAAGCCCCGACACGTGCGGCCCGTGGGCGCCGCCATCTTTGTCAACCCCCGGCACGTGTGGCCCGTGGGCACCGCCATCTTGTCCACCCCAAGATCATCAGGCGCCGCCAACTTGTCTCCCCCACGGCACATGGGAGCCACCATCGTCCCAGGACCCGTGCCCCCTGGGCATCCCATCGTTCGACACCAGCGATAACCAGCCGCGACTCGCCTCGGTCACGACTGACCAGTCTCGTCCGCACAATCTAGCCATTGCCTCGACAAGCGTGAAGATCGATGGGCACGAGGTCTCCTGTGTGCTGGACTCCGGGAGCACCGAAAGCTTCATCCATCCAGTTACGGTAAGGCGCTGCTCCCTCGCAGTACACCCCGTCAAATACTCTCCCTGGCCTCCGGGTCCCACTCCGTGGCAATCCGGGGGTACTGTATAGCCATGCTCTCGGTCCAGCGCGTGGAGTTCAGCAGCATCCGCCTCTACGTCCTCCCTAACCTCTGCGCTGCCCTGCTACTCGGCCTGGACTTCCAGTGCAACCTCCAGAGCCTAACACTGAAATTCGGCGGGCCCCTACTACCCCTTACTGTGTGCGGCCTCGCGACCCTAAAGGTCGACCCACCTAACCTACTTGCAAACTTAACTCCGGATTGCAAACCCGCCATCACCAGGAGCAGATGGTACAGTGCCCAGGACAGGGCCTTCATCAGGTCCGAAGTCCAGCGACTGCTTCGGGAAGGCATTATCGAGGCCAGCAACAGCCCCTGGAGAGCCCAAGTGGTAGTGGTGAAAACTGGGGAGAAACACAGGATGGTCGTGGGGCCCGATCCCAACCGCATGCTCCCCCTCATGGAGCTCCCCTTTCCCCACTGCCCCAAGGCCCTCAAGCGCTGCCTATGTGTCCCACACTATGCGGACAAGGCCCGCCCACTCATCCAGTCCACGCTCAACAGGCCTTCAACCGTATTAGAGCCGATATCGCCAAGGCCGCGATGCACGCGATCAACAAGACGTTGCCCTTTCAAGTGGAGAGCGACGCATCAGACATCGCTCCAGCCGCCACGCTCAATCAGGCAGGCAGGCCCATGGCATTCTTTTCCCGCACCCTTCATGCCTCCGAAATTCGGCACTCCTCCGTCGAAAAAGAGGCCCAAGCCATCGTTGAAGCTGTGCGACATTGGAGGCATTACCTGGCCGGCAGGAGATTCACTCTCCTCACTGACCAACAGTCGGTAGCCTTTATATTTAACAGCACACAATGGGGAAGATCAAGAACGATAAAATCTTGAGGTGGAGGATCGTGCTCTCCACCTACAACTACGAGATTTTGTATCGCCCCGGTAAGCTCAGCGAGCCACCAGATGCCCTATCCCAAGGTACATGTGCCAGCGCACAGGTGGACCGACTCCGGACCCTGCACGACAACCTGTGTCACCCGGGAGTCACACGGTTGTACCACTTCATCAAGGCTCGCAATCTGCCCTACTCCGTCGAGGAAGTCAGGGCCATCACCAGAGACTGCCAGGTCTGTGCGGAGTGCAAACAGCGCTTCTACCAGCCAGACCGTGCACGCCTGGTGAAGGCCTCCCGCCCCTTTGAACACCTCAGCGAGGACTTCAAAGGGCCCCTCCCCTCCACCGACCGGAACACGCATTTCCTCAGACTGGTCGATGAGTACTCCAGATTCCCCTTCGCCATCCCATGCCCCGACATGACATCTACCAATGTCATCAAAGCCCTCAACACCATCTTCACTCTGTTCAGCTTCCCCGCCTATATCCAGAGTGATAGGGGATCCTCATTAATGAGCGATGATCTGCGTCGGTTCCTGCTCAGCAGAGGTATCGCATCCAGCAGGTCGACCAGCTATAACCCCCGGGGAAACGGGCAGGTGGAGAGGGAGATTGGGACGGTCTGGAGGGCCGTCCAGCTGGCCCTACGGTCCAGAAATCTCCCGGTCTCCCATTGGCAGGAGGTCCTCTCCGTTGCACTGCGCTCCATTCGGTCGCTCCTATGCACTGCGACTAACGACACGCCCCATGAACGTCTCTTTGCCTTCCCCAGGAAATCCACATCCGTGGTGTCGCTCCCGACTTGGCTTGCAGCTCCAGGACCCGTAGTCCTCCGTAAGCACGTACGACTCCACAAGGCGGACCCATTGGTGGAAAGGGTGCAGTTACTCCACGCTAACCCACGGTATGCTTATGTACCGTACCCTGACGGCCGCCAGGATACTGTCTCCCTCAGGGACCTGACACCAGCAGGTTCCACACACATACACCATCCGTCCTTCCCCTGCCCATGCCCGAGGATGAAGAAGATTTCGGCACGCTGCCGGAATCACCGAGGATCAGTTCACCACCGGAATCGCGGCCACCACTGCGTTGCTCCCAACGTCACAACAAGGCCCCGGACCGGCTAAACCTGTAATTGGTTCAGGACTGTTAAAGCACCTAGTACTGGACTTCAAAAAAAAAAAATTTTTCTTGCCTCTGTATACTAAACTTGTTCTGTATATAGTTCTCCGCCACCCCCGCCAGACTCAATTTTAACAGGGGTGAATGTGGTAATCACCACTGTTGTATATATTAGGAGGTGTTGGTAAGATGGTAAGACCCTGTACTACAGGTACGGGCGTAGCCCCTGCCTGCTGGCTCCGCCCAGTAGGCGGAGTATAAATGTGTGCTCCCCATACAGCAGCCATTTCGCCAGCTGCTGTAGGAGGCCACACATCTTAGTGTAATAAAGCCTCAGTGATATTCAACTCTCATCTTTGTGCAATTGATTGTGCATCACATAGTTACCGTGTGAAGAAGAAAGTTTTGACTGGGGTGAAGCAAAACGAGAGGTGAAGTGGGAAGGCGTTGGTATACATATCTACAAAGATCTTACGGCGGAGGTGGCAAAATGGCGGGCAGTTTTTGGTCAGGTGAAGCCGACACTGTACAGCAGTGGTGTGAGGTTTGGATGGGCGGCACAGTAGCACAGTGGTCAGCACTGTTGCTTCACAGTGCCAGGATCCCAGGTTCGATTCCCGGCTTGGGTCACTGTCTCTGCGGAGTCTGCACGTTCTCCCTGTGTCTGCGTGGGTTTCCTCCGGGTGCTCCGGTTTCCTCCCACAGGTCCCGAAAGACGTGCTGTTAGGTAATTTGGACATTCTGAATTCTCCCTCTGTGTACCCGAACAGGCGCCGGAGTGCGGCGACTAGGGGCTTTTCACAGTAACTTCATTGCAGTGTTAATGTGAGCCTAATTGTGACAATAATAAAGATTATCATTATTATTATTATGGTCCATCCGGCAAAGCTGAGAGTGACTCACAATTCGAAGCAACCTCTATTTTGAAATGTCGGAGGAGACGGAGGTGTTCATGGAGGCTCAAGGACTGAAACTAAAATGAGTTTTGCGATTTGGACTTGGACGGTGTGAACTGGTATCTTTTCTACTGGGGGTTTTTAATGCGTTTTTTCCTTTGTGGTGTGTCATCTTTTGTTCTATGGGTGTATTCTCCCAACTCTGCATGGCTGTGGGGTTGAAGTTTGCTTTTGGTGGGATAGTGGGATGGGGGGGGGGGGGGGTGGGATTGGAGGGTCCTGGGCATGGGGGGAGGGGGGGGGGGGGTGGCTGAGAAGGTGTTTTGAAGGGGGGGGCGGGGACTCTGGCAGGGGCCGCCGCGCTAGCAAATGAAGGTTGGCTAATGAACGGGACTGTGGTGGGGGAGGGGCCGCGGTCATTGGAGCCTGGCTGAGCAGGTTTCAATGGACCGGGGAGGTGTGAATGGTGGGGGAAAGGGATCGATACTGGGAAAGGTATTTGAAAGAGGAAGTGATTGGAGGGATTCTGGGAAGGGGGGTTTGGGGGTTGACCGTAACTAAAGGATGGGGTGGGTCCTGCCTGATAGACGGGGCCTGGGGTGGTGATGGCGGATGGAAGGGGCAAGTAGGAGTGAGGGGCCCCTGGTCAGAATGGCGATGTGGAAAGTGAGGGGGTCGGGGGGGGGGGGGGGGGGGGGGGGGACCAGTGAAGAGAGCGAGAGTTTTTTCGCACTTGATGCATCACAAAAGCCCCCGGCGAGCTTTCAAAAGAAATGTACACACCTGAGGGTGAAGAAGCAAATGCGGTTTAGGGAAGGCTGGATGAGGCAGGTGTTTAATTGGAGTTTGATAGTAAGGATCGGGATGGGATGGCGATTCTGATGGGGAAGCGGGTGAGGTTTCAGATGGAGAGGTTGGTGGCGGATGAGGGGGGGGTAGGTACGTGATTGTAATGGGTGCGCTGGAGGGGAGGTTGGTGGCGTTGGTCAGCGTATATGCCCCCAATTGGGATGACGCAGGGTTCATGAATAAAATGCTGGCTCCCGTTCCGAATCTGGATACCCAGGAGTTGATTTTGGGGGAGGGGAATTGTACCTCAGTGCTGGAACCGAGGGTGGACAGGACCCAGCTGCACTCGCTGACCCCAACGGAGGGGGGAGCGAAGTCATTGGCTGGGCTTTTCAGGGAGATGGGAGGGGTTGACCCGTGGAGGTTGTTACCCCCGAAAGATCGGGAGTATTTGGGTTTTTTCCCCGGTGCACAAGGTGTTCTCCTCAGACCCGGTGGGGGGGGGGGGGGGGGGGGGGGGGGGGGGGGGGGGAGGCTGGATGTGGGGTTGATGGCAGACCAGAGGTTCAAGATAGGATGAGGAATTAGGGTTAGGGTTAGTGTTTGAGAAGTATGTGTGGTTGAAATGTACTGGGGAGGTCTCACCGTCAGTGGTTTGGGAGACTCTGAAGGCAGTGCTGAGGGAGGAGGGGATTTTGTTTAAAGCTAAGGTGGATATGGAGGAGGGGGAAGAATGCCAACGACTGATAGAAGAGATCTTGGAAGTGGACGGTGGGTATGCAGGGTTCCCAGACCCAGGACTCCTGGCAAGGAGGAAGGAGTTGCAGGCAAGGTCCGACCTGCTGTCCATGGGGAAAGTGGTGTGTCAGTTGATGAGGATGAAAGAGGCTGTTTATGACTATGGGAAGAATGTAGGTTATCTGTTGGCAGGTCAGCTCCGCAGGCAAGCAGCAGCAAGGCAAATAGTTCGGATTCGGGATAAGGCAGGTGAGCTGGTAGTGGCCTCGGAGCGGATTACTAAAGTGTTTGAGGGGTTTTATAGGGATTTTTATCAGTCAGAACCAGCAGAGGAAATTAGGGAGTTCTTGGGGAGGTTAGAGTGCGCGAAGGTGGGTGAGATGGAGAAAGCAGATTTGGATGAGTTGTTGGGGTAGAAGAGATGAAGGCGGCAATAGAGAAGATGCAGACTGGGAAGGTGGCGTTGCCGGATGGAATTTTACAAGAAGTTTAAGGAGAGGCTGGTGCTGTTGTTGGTACAGGACTCAGTGGCCAGGGGCCGTTTGCCAAAAACCATGAGACAGGCCTCCATCTCGTTATTGCTAAAGATATATAAGGACCCAGTGGAGTGGCCCATATCTCTACTGAATGTGGACGCCAGCATATTGGCGAAGGTGCTGGCGTTAATGTTGGAGGAGTGCCTTCCGAGGGTGATTGGGAAGGATCAGATGGGGTTCCTTAAAGGTTGACAACTGTCGTTGAATGTGAGGCAGCTGCTGAATGTGGTGCTCTCTTCGGCAGACGGTGTCATGATATGCAAACATGCAACCAATGAACACTCAGAATAGGACACAACCAACGGGCAGTCAGAACTCTCAGAGGTAGCATCACCACAAGGGGGCACTCACACATTACCTCTTTCCACAGACAGACATCTAGAGAGTTAGACAGGGCTCATCAGCAGCATCACACCCCGGCACGTGGCTTAGGGCAAGCTGGTACAGTTAGACTGAGTTAGATTAGCAGAGAGTCAAACTCATTTGAGAACTGTGTTAATAGTTCAATAAACACGGTGAACTCATTTCAGAGTCTGGAGCATCCTTTAGTTAAGACTGCATCAAGTAGCAGCCTGTGTTATCCGAAGCAGCATAACCCAACAGAGGGAAGGGATTTGGAGGTGGTGGTGGTGGCATTAGATTTGGAGAAAGTGTTTGACAGGAGTGGAGTTATCGGATTACGGTGTTGGCGAAGTTTGGGATCGGGTCTAAATTTGTGGCATGGGTGAAGTTGCTGTATAAGAAGCCGACGCGCACAAATAATATGAATTCAGGATAAATTTTGTTGCACCGGGGAACGATGCAGGGGAGCCCCATGTTGGCGTTAGCGATAGAGCCCTTGGCCATTGCACATCGGGGTTGTGATCGAGATAGTGAGGGGTGGGGGGTTTGTTGTTCCATATTCCGGAGGCTGGCTCTCGGTGGGGGGCACAATGGGTTTGCTACAAAGATTTGGGGTGTTTTAGGGGTACAAGCTGAACTTGGGGAAAAGTGAGTATTTTGTGGTTTCCGTTCCAGAGATGTGGATAGGGGTAGAGGGGTAGCCATTCTGTGTGACTTCGGACTGGGCAGGTCTTTGTAAATTGACTTTTTCAAGTTTTACGGGGAGGGTGAAGCAGATTTGTTGAGGTGGGATACACTTTGGGGTGGCACGTTGGCACAGTGGTTAGCACTGCTGCCTCACAGCACCAGGGACCCAGATTCAATTCCGGTCTTGGGTGGAGTTTGCACTTTCTCCCCGTGCCTGCGTGGGTTTCCTCCGGTGCTCCGGTTTCCTCCCACAGTCCGAAGATGTGCGGGTTAGGTGGATTGGCCATGCTAAATTGCCCCTTTGTATCCAAAGATGAGAAGGTTAGGGGAGGTTACGGGGGTTACAGTAATAGGGCAGCGGATTGGGCTGAGGTAAGGTGCTCTTTCAGAGGGTCGGTGCAGACCCGATGGGCCGAATAGCCTCCTTCTGCACTGTAGGGATTCTCTGGATTGATCCAGCTGCCCCCTCAGCCTTTCTGAACAGCATAAACCCCACCACATTTTTACCTCTCTCTGGATCCAAAGAAGAGTCATACTGGACTCAAAAGATTTCCCGGAATTTTCAGTCCGTTCACGCCGACGGGATCTTCCGGTCCCTCTGACAGCGAACCCCCGGCAGAGGAAACTCCGTTGACAGTGGCGGGACCAGAAGATGCAGCCACTGGCGGGGCCACCTCCGCAGCGGGTTGAGCGGTAAATCCCGCCTATTAATTCTGTTTCAATCTCCCACCGCTGCCAGGCCTGAAGGGTCTTTACAGCACTTCCTGTTTTTTTATTTCAGATCTCCGGCATCCGCGGTGTTTTGCTTTGAATTCCACTGTTTGTCTGTTCTCTTTCAGTATATTAAATATTGCACCCGTCTCCCAAGCCTGTTCTTTGCAATGGTTTGGGTCTGCAGTTTGGGGATTAGATTGCTGAACAGTGAAATCATTCAAACAGGTGGAGCAAAATTAGATTTAAAGTGATTTCATTGCACTCTTTTCTACAGCTGGCCCTTTGCCTCAGTATTATCCTGTTTCTCCTTCAGGCGTAACGTTTGTGAAGCAGTTCTGTCCTGATTTACCTTGGTAGGTGCCTTTTTAACTAAGGCTCTGTGCCAGAGGTTTTAAAAGACATCAGCCAATACTATTCTCTGTATTGTAGAGTTGGTCATGATATGCAGACATGCACATAATGATACACAGACAGGCACAGACAGGCAGCAGTATCTTTTGGTTAAAGCTGCATCCAGTTGCAGCCTGTGTTATCCCAGAGCACATTACAGATCAGGGTTTTCCATCAATGCCTCCCTGTTAGAGCAGCACGGTAGCACAAGTGATTAGCACTGTGGCTCCACAGAGCCAGGGTCCCAGATTCGACACCCTGCTGGGTCACTGTCTGTGCCGAGTCTGCACGCTCTCCCCGTGTCTGCATGGGTTTCCTGCGGGTGCTCCGGTTTCCTCCCACAGTCTAAAGACGTGCAGGTTAGGTGGATTGGCCATGATAAATTGCCCTTCGTGACCAAAAAAGGTT
Source organism: Scyliorhinus canicula (assembly GCF_902713615.1). Taxonomy (NCBI): domain Eukaryota; kingdom Metazoa; phylum Chordata; class Chondrichthyes; order Carcharhiniformes; family Scyliorhinidae; genus Scyliorhinus; species Scyliorhinus canicula. The sequence continues at coordinate 20,017,093 of NC_052157.1, forward strand.
AGGATGGGTTATTGGGTTACGGGGGTGGGGTGGAAGTGAGGGCTTAAGTAGGTCGGTGCAGACTTGATGGGCCAAAGGGCCTCCTTCTGCACTGTATGTTCTACGTTAACCAGCTTGGAGTAAGCTCAGAACCAATTTTCAAATATATATAACCTTTGTGACTGTCCCAGTTATGGATATCACAGTCGGTTTACTTTTTCAAATGACGCTAGCCGTTACATATTTCCAATGAGTTTTCGCAATTTATCGGGTATACAACGGACCAAACTTGTGGGCTGCTGTTTGAGTGGATTTCAAGCAAACACACTAAATCTTCAAGAATAAAGAGAGGTGGATTCAAGCTGGTTCCCCTCATCTTACAAGGGGCAAGCAGCGAATCTGTACACACATACTGCTGTTTATGGAAAAAACAGATCAGCATAAACAACAACAAACAAACAGCAAAATGTGAGGTCATGCATTTTGGTGGAAGAAACACGGGGAGACAATTTGATTCAATGGTACAATTTTGAGGGGAGTACAGGAGCAAAGGGACCTCGGGGTTCAAGTGCATAATTCTCTGAAGGTGGCCAAGCAAGTTGAAACAGTTATTAAGAAGGCTTACCGCATCCTTGGGTTTATAAATAGCGGCATAGAATATAAACGCAAGGAAGTGACGTTACCCCTCTACAAATCATTGGTCAGACCACATTTGGAGTACGGTGTTCAGTTCTGGGCACATTATTTAAGAAAAGATGTTGAAGTCCTGGAGATACTGCAGAGGAGATTTACTAAAATGATATCAGGAATGAGGAGTCTTATGTACAAGAAAAGGTTGGAGAAATTGGGCTTGTTCTCCTTGGAGCAGAGTAGATTGAGAGATGGCCTTATTGAGGTGTTCAAAATTCAGAACAATTTTGACCTGGAAAAGAAGGATATTCTGTTTCCACTAGTTGGTATGTCAGTGACTAGGGGGTCACAATTTCAAGATGGTCAGCAAGAGAGCAAGGAGTGAGATGAGAAGAAACTTCTTTACTCAGAGAGTTGTTGGGGTTTGGAATGCGCTGAGTGGGAGTGATGGAGGTGGATTGCATAGGAGGTTTCAAAAGAGAGCTGGATATAAATTTGAAAGTGACAAATTTAGAGGGCTACAGAGATAGGGCTGGGGAATGGGACTAGCTAGGTTGCTCTTTTGGGAGCCGGTGGAGATACGGAGGGCCGAATGGCCGCCTTCTATGCTGTAAATAACAGTAACAATATTTAACACTTTAACATAATGAAAACACAGGAGCTTTACAAACAAAATATGGCACTGAACCATATTGGTCAGATGACTAAAGACTGGTGAAGGAGGTAGGTTTTAAAGAGCGTCCTTAAGCATCAAAGTGAAATATAGAGGGGGAGGAGGTGTTGGGAAGAAATTTCAGAGCTTGGGACTTGGGCCACTGGAGGTGCAGCTACAAGAGGTGGAGCGATTGAAAGCGGGATTCACCATCTCTTTGCCTTTTCGGAAATACGGGGGACAGAATCAAGTTTGTTTCCTGCAAGTTTGTTTTTTGAAGACACGTTTACATTTTCCCTTTACAAGTCTTCAAGGCATCATTTCTCCTGTTTCGTCAGACTTTGGCCAAGTGGTCCTCAGTGCCGTGCTCCTACAAAGACCAGTCCCAAATGTTACCCGCCCCACATCTGTGCTATACTCCGCCAGCCGTTCCTGGTTCCCCACTTCAGCTTTTCTCTCCTTGCCACCACACCGCCCTTTATTGCTACTGGCAGCTGATTCAAAGCACTATCTTCTCAGTCGCTCTAATTAGGGATCTGCTAGTGTTTGCACTCCTCGTAATTGCCCAGTACCCTTTGTAGTTTATATAAAAAACAGAAAATGCTGAAAAAAAACCTCAAGAGCTCTGAAAACGAGCAATGTGGACTGGAAACACCTCTGATCTACTCTCCACGAGGCTGCTGGGTGTGCTGAGTCCTTCCAGCATTTTCTCTTTTTCTTTCAGATTTCATTATCCTTTCTCACGTCTCAGGCAGCCCTGCTACTCTTTGCAGCCTCCTGCGAATGCTCAAGTAATATTTCGAGCCTCCCGAGGAGGCTTAGGTTCCTTTTGTGGCTTTTTCTGACCGATTTATTTTGCCTTCGAGCTAAACTCCCCTCGTTGATCATTGTGAGCTATCATTACCCGTGTAATTTTTGTTTCAATCTTAAACCTGCTATCATTTCCTCCAGTAATAATTTCATTGAGGTTTTGAGCACAAGCCCCACTTTGGTTTAATTATTCCCTCCTCTGCTCCCTTCTATGCATTCCCTCCGTCACCAGCCGCTACTTCAAATATTCTGTTTTCCTGTCTGCAACTAAAAATATTTTTTTCTTACCTCCCCACCTTTTCTGCCATTGGCTTCAATCTTTAGAACCATTGCCATTCAGCCCACTGATTGTTCACCTTTATCGTGAAAATATTGCAGGAAATTTACAAATATATTATAAACATTATTCCATCCACAGCTCATGTTGCAATGATTCTTGGTCATGCTAATTTTTCCAAATTGTTTTATTCATTCTTGGAACATGGATGTCAATGTAACGGTGAGCATTTCTGTTGCCCATCTCTTGGGAACAGTTAATAGTCAGCCACATCGCTGCGGGTCTGGAGTCACATGGGGGCCAGACCAGCTAAGGATGGCAGATCGCCTTCTCTAAACGACAAGAGTAAGCAAGAAGGGTTCGAATTTTGGGGGCCCCTTTGCCGATCGGTGGTGGTGGGGGTGCATAGGGGATGTGCCCCCGCCCCCCCCCCCCATGAAATTAAACACCTTATTCCTTCTGACCTACCCTCAACCTTAAACTCACTCCCTCACCAACCTGCCCAAACCCTCCCTGCCCAAGATCCGACTTACCTGCCCCGCTGCCAAGACTGATGGAGCCTCCGCCAATATGATTTCCTCGCAAGTGAGGGGTTCAAGTCCCACACAGCCCTCGTTAAGCCTGCCCACAACACTTTACGGCTACGGGACGGGTTGGCGTATGTCAGCTCCAAGCCAACTTTGCTTCTGGGAGTGGGGGGGGGGCGGGTGCAGGGCCATCTCTCCTCCCTTTATTATTCAATCTTAGCTTTCAATTCTGGAAATCAATTGAATTTATATTCCACCTGCTGCCAAGGTGGGATTTGAAACCATGTCCCCAGAACGTTAGCTTGGATGTCTGGGTTACCAGTCCAGTGACATTACCAAAACACCACCATCGCCCTCAAATTAGAAAGCCTTTTCTCACACATTGGGTTGTTGAAATTATAGAATAGACTCCCCACAAATGTCTGTGGATGTGGAATCAATTGATTTCAGTTAAGTACAGGGGATCTGGAGATAATGGGGCAAAATGGAGTTGAGGTGCATATTACCCTTGATTTAATCGGACCGAAGAATGAAATGGCATCTCCTTTTCCTATGTACATCCCCAATATTAATAAATGCAATTTATCCAGCATACACAATGGTCAGCATAACAAAACAGTTCAATAGCATTAAAAATCATTGCGCAAATATAACTGATGACCGACACAGTCCATAGATTAACACCATTACCCCTTACAACATTTGCCATAAAGTCTTTTAAACTCTTCCCCAGGTCGGCTGGATAGTTTTTTCCAGCTACAATTTGATTTGATCTAAAGAGGTGAATACCATTATAGAGACAGTTGGAATTATAATAGTTCCTACAAGCAGTGTTATGCTATTTTACTCTCAGTGTAGATTGGGACCATGAACGTCCTCTATTTCCTATTAATAAATAATCATTTTGAACAACTTCTGACCAGTTTATTCCATTTTGAAGATGTGTCATCTGTAACCACATGCAGATATCTAATCCCAATTTGATTATTTAAGTATGTGCAAACAATCTCCCGTTGAAATGGTTTTAAAAAAGCATGCACCTAACCCATTAGTTTAGGACAATTCAATCTTTCTGAACTTTGAAGCAGTCGACAAAAACTAATCGAAACACAAAAGGGATACATACGAGCAAGGAGCCTTACCTTGAGTGTTGAAAGAAGCACTTCCAATCCTGTTGCATTTCCCGAAGCAGAAGTCATTTCTGCTACGGACTGTAACCAAGGGTCAGAGTGGGGGACAGGAATTTCAAAACAAGCACAAGAGCTCTCTCTCTCACTCACTCTCTTGGAGAAGACTGGGCAGTTGCTTTTGTGGGGACATCAGAGATTGACACCTCTTGCCTTTGGCACAGAGGGAGGTATCAATTTCCTGATACAAAAATTTCGATGAGTGCATGATACAAAACAGCCGCACACTAAGCAGCTAGCGGTAGCGATTGAGGATTGAGCCCACACCAAGGAACAAGAGGAGGACAGGAAAGCTGTCCTGGCAGCCTCACCACATTCCCAGCTGAGCTGTTTATCAATCCCAAAGGGAAACAGCGTCTATACTTTTCCATCCCTGTCTCCAAATGTAATTAGACACAGCATGCTCTGCAATGTTGTCTTTAGGTAGAACTAATGTCAAAGTTACTTATACTGCCCTTTTTAAACCCCTCGCAATCCCCCCCCCCCCCCCCAACCACCCTCACGACCAGGACAAAGTATGGAACAGGCAGCGAAAGCATGAATATTGCTGGAGGATAGTTGCTGTCAATCAGAACGCAGAGTGTACGAAGCAGCAAAGGACAAACAAAGTGCTAAAGATCCTTAAATAAAATGCGGGACAGTAGAAACAAGGAAGCGTTGCAGAAATACCAGTGGCCCCTGAACAGGGGAGGGTGGAAAATTGGCAGACAATCAGCAATGTCACATCAGCCACCTGTTACACCCAGCATTTGATATTTCATTCCGTTGGCTGCAATGGGGTTTCACAATCAATAAAGTCATTTTGAAGTTTAGACAATGTGCTTGTGTTGGAAAATGAACAAGTCAGGCAGCAGAGAGAAATAAGTCCCCAGATATCTGCTCCGACTGGCGATTATAGAGGGATAAATGTGTGCTAGGATGACACGAGATGATCGCCTGCTCTTCTTTAAGTGTTGCGATGAGGGGCGAGGGGGTCTGGAGTTGCCCTCTGGGGCACAAGGTGGCACAGCAGTTAGCACTGCTGCCTCACAGTGCCAGGGACTCAGGTTCAATTTCGGCCTTGGTGACTGACTGTGTGGGATTTGCATGTTCTTTCCGTGTCTGCGTGGGTTTCCTCTGGGTACTCCAGTTTACTCCCATGCTCCAAAGATGTGCAGGTTAGATGGGGTTATGGGGGTAGGGAGGAGGAGCAGGCCTAGGTAGGTTGCTCTTTCAGAGGATAGGTGCAGACTCAATGGGCCAAATGACCTCCTTCTGCATTGTATGGATTCTATGGGTGGGAAACAGAGGTCAGGACTATTTCTGGGTTGCGAAGCTGGCCCCGGGGGTAAACAGTTACTCACCTGTGAGATTCTTCAGGCCAGCTCAATAGGGCCATAGGGCTGTCCAATTAACAGCAGTGGCCAGGCTCGCAAGACTGGAGAGGCCAATCAGAGACCTTCCAACTTGAAATGAGCTGCTGCCTGCAATGGAAGATAAGGAACAGAGAGGGCATTTCAAAATGGCAGCGCCCTCTCTCCAACTTTTTTACATTTTAAATTAGAAAATAAATACTTACGCGAGGTCACCGCTGTTTAGGGAAGGTTGACTGAAGCCCTCTACAGCAGTATTTTTCAAACTTTTTTTCCCGGTACCCACTTTTGCCAACAGGCCGACCTTCGCACCCCACACCACAGCCACTTACCTTAATGCGAACGAGGAGCCTATTAATCTTCACAATCTCACTTGAGTCAGGTTCAAAGGAGGGGAGGGCAATGCGCATATCAGATGCAGACTTCAACCAGTTCCTTTGTCTTCATCTTTATGAAAACAGAAAATCCAACTTTGCGCAAGTAGGTCACCGTGAAGGGCATTAGCAACAAAATGCATGTTTTACTCAGCACTGGATCCTCCTGGGAGATGCTGCTCCAGAATGCTGCCAGCCTCATGGGCTTTTGCCGTGTTTTTAATGTGGTATTGTAGGTCAGCTACAGCAGAGTAGTCTTTTAATTTGGAGTCAGTTCTAAGTTAATAACTGACTCTGGGGTCTCAACCTCAAAAGCAATTTTCACCCACCATTTCGCATTCAAAATCTGAAACATCTCCTCTCTTTGCAGTACTTTCCTGAATATAAACATATGGGCTTTGCATCCTTATTTGCATCAGTACAATTGACAAAACCATACCTCGAGAAATCATCTTTATACTGCCTTGTTCCCGACTTAAGTTACTTCTTTGTAGCCTGTTAACCAGATGCCCTGGAGCTCTGTACAGAGATAGCACTAGCACTGCCCTGAACTCTTCTGAGTAGCTCTCTCCAGCAGATTCAATTGTGAGAACCTGTCCAATAGGTAAAGAAATAAAGCAATTCATCTTCACAATTTGCTTGCCAGTAGCTGGAAAATGGAAGCAACACTGCTCTGTGATTTGGTGCCGAAAGCAAGTACCTGGAGGAAGCTTGACAGCAAGTGTGCATGCTGGGCACGTGACCTGCTCTCTGCTGCCACATCTGGCCGGAAGACTCCACACAGCCTCATTTATTTTCATATAAAAGGCGGCAGCAGGCGCCATTCTCAGTGTAAAAGCTGGTAGCAGCCGTTGGGTGCTTCTCCCGCGATCGGAACCTCCGCGGGAAAGGCGCGGCCAATCGCTCCCTATCCCATCCAAGACCCACCCGTGGGTTGCAACGCACATTTTGAAAAACCCTGCTCTGCAGCACAGTCTGCGGCTGCTCCTGCACACTGGCAGGAAAGACTTCTAGGCCTGCCTGGTGGACTGACATCCTCCACTGCCTACCACCTTCTGGAAGTAAAACTGCCTCCTGTCACCTGTGGAACCTGAGGGCCAACTGAAAAATTCCCCAGTTAGTCTCTCGATTTGCCTTCTTCGCTAAGCGACCCACCATGAGGAAGCAGGTAGCTCTGCTGGTCACCTGATGCCACCACTGCCAAAATGGCCCGGAGGTGAGATGGACGTGGGGAACAAGCCCGCAGTTCAATGTCTCACATCAAAAGTAGCATCGGCAAAATAACGCAGCTCCACCTCACCCCTGCCCGCGATTGGAAAGGACCATTCCCATATTTACCTGATCCCAAAATGTAAAAGCTGTCACGCTGTGCTGTAAAGTAGGTTACTGATGTGACTCACTGACAAACATATCAGTTTGACAAGACAAACTGTCCAAACAAGTCAAAGCTTTTTCCATCTGATTTTCTCTGCCAGCACTGGAGGTTCTCGGCATTTGCAAGCAATAAAGCATCTTGTTACTTGCCAGTGATGAAGGATCTTGTTACTTGAAGATGATGCGGTCATTAGCTACTTGCCAGAAATGTAAGACTGGGAGACAACACCTTACATTTGACATCATTTTATGTGTTAAAAATACAGTATGAACATGAAATGGAGGGTGCACAGGAGAAATCTAACCTGTTGCCTTTTAAAATTTCACAATTATTTTCTCTCGAACAGAAGATGCAATACTTCTCGATCAACGTTTTTATTTATTGTTTCACGGGACGTGGGTGTTGCTGGCTGGGTCAGCATTTATTGTCCATCCCTAATAGCCTTGAGAAGGGGACGGTGAGCCTCCTTATGGGCGGCACGGTAGCACATTGGTTAGCGCTGTTGCTTCACAGCACCAGGATCCCAGGTTCGATTCCTGGCTTGGGTGACTGTCTGTGCAGAGTCTACATGTTCTCCCCGTGTCTGTGTAGGTTTCCTGCAGGTGCTCCGGTTTCCTCCCACAAGTCACAAAAGACTTGTTAGGTGAATTGGACATTCTGAATTCTCCCTCTGTGTACCCAAACAGGCGCCAGAGTGTGACGACTAGGGAATTTACACAGTAACTTCATTGTAGTGTTAATGTAAGCCTACTTGTGACAACAAATATTAATATTAATTGCTGCAGTCCATGTGTAGGTATACCCACGCTGCTGTCAGGAAGGGAGTCCAATGATTTTGACCCTCTCAGTGAAGTAACGGTTCCAAATCAAGATGGTGTGGGGCTTGGAGGGGAATTTCCAGGTGCTGGTGTTCCCATGCATCGGCTGCCCCTGTCCTTCTTGGTGGTAGAGGACAAAGTTCCTGCTGTTGAAGGAACTTTGGTGAGTTTGCTGCAGCGCATCTTGTATATGGTACACACTGCTGCCGATGAGCATTTGTGGGGCAGGGAGTGAATGTTGATTGTGGTGGATGAGATGCCATTCAGGCGGGCTGCCATGTCCTGGGTGGTGTTGAGATTCTTGAGTGTTGTTGGAGCTGCAATCATCCAGGCAAGTGAAGCGTATTCCATTACACTCCTGACTTCTGCCTTGTAGATAGTGGACAGGCTTTGGAGAATGTGGAGGTGAGTTACTCATTGCAGAATACCCAACCTCTGGCTGCTCTTGCAGCCGCAGTATGTAGCTGGTTCAGTTTAGTTTCTGGTTAATGATAACCCCAAAAATGTTGAGAGTAAGGGATTCAGTGATGGCAATACCAGAGGAGAAGGTTAGATTCTCTCTTGTTGGAGATGGTCATTGCCTGGCACTTGTGTGGCGTGAATGTTAAAAAGCAGGATAGAATTGAAGAGCCTTAAAGTTCCTCCATTCTTGTATAAGTAAATTGTTGTGGACAGGGCAAGAATTTCAGGCAGGATCTGGATTTATTAAGTCAAGTATTCTTGTAGATTTGATAGTGAGTGTGCAACATGCCTGCCATGCTGCTATTACTCCATGAAAATGAAGAACAAACGTCATACAATTTGCTCCATTTCTGCCTTCGCGCCGCCTTTTATAAGGGCCACATGTCCTTAAATTCCAGTGTTGTTTAAGGGCTCAGGAAGGGGAATTCCAGCTCGGATGGAGCAAACGGTTCTCCCAGAAAACCAGCCCCAGGGAAAGCTATTCCATCTTAAAAATCTTTTATTCCACTTAAACATTGTACAGCCTGGTTCACTTAAGAAGTGACAGGTTCCATTACCAAACCCCTCTCCTTAACCAGGACTCCCACCCGTTTCCCATCTGAGGTAGCCCCTGGTGGAATGACACTTCACTAAGACGGCACCTCCCAAAGAAATAAAAGGCTCGCATTATTGTAGCACGTTTCATGGCCCCCCGGACATCTCAAAGCAAAGTGCAATCAATGAAGTGTCGTCACTTGTCGGGAATGTAAAAGGCAGCTACTGCAGAGCCAGCTTCCGCAAACAGCAAATTAATAATGGTTAGATAATCTGTTTTTATTTGTTATGTTGAGTGAGGGTGAATGGTATCGGTAACTGCTGTAACTGTACCTTGCCTTTAATACATTGGCCCTTTAAGACCGGGCTTGGAACCCTGGGGGACTCCGCCTCTGGCTCCGCCCCCAGAAACGGTATATAAGGTGATGCTCACTGGGCAGCATGCTGTGACCACACTTCTCGGCAGCTGTCCGGTTCTCTGGTAATTAAAGCCTTTGAATTACCAATCTTCTCTCCTGTGTCGTAATTGAGGGTATCTCAGAGGGATAAACATTCGGCAGGACACAGACACCTGCTCTTCGATGTAATAGTGCCACAGGGTATTTTATACCACTGAGTGTTATTGCAATGTTGAGACTAAGAGAACCAGGAGATAGGCATGCATTGTCTTTGAACATACATGACGACGTGGTTGCCTGAGGGTGCAACTCCTTTTTAAAAAAATATTTTTTATTGGTATTTTCAATTTCTACACAGTACCAATTTACATTTAATATTTGCAGCACGTGTGGTTCTTATATACATATTGGTATTGCCTGTCTTGGTGTGTCTTCCTCCCCCCTACCGTCTCCCCGTGCCCCCCCCCCCCCCCCCCCACCACCAGCCCCTTCTTGGTATCCCCCTTTTTCGTTATGCTGTCCCCTAGCTCCGATTCTCCCTGGATAAAAGAAAATTACTGCGGATGCTGGAATCTGAAACGAAAGGGACAATGCTGGAAAATCTCAGCAAGTCTGGCAGCATCTGTAGGGAGAGAAAAGAGCTAACGTTTCGAGTCCGATGACTCTTTGACCACCAGCAGACATGGATCCAAATCTATTTTGCTTATCTCCGACATGGTGTCAAAGGAAGAGGCCCAGGACGTTACCAACTTGGGATAATGGTTAGCTGGGCTCACACTTGTTCTCCATCCCAGAAACGAATCCGCTCATCCTTGCTTTAGTCAGATGCGCCCTGTACACTGCCTTGAATTGAATCAAACTTAGTCGAGCACATGAAGACGTGGAGTTGACCCTGTGAAGAAGGGCCTCACTCCCCACCTCACCATCAGAATGGGACCCAAATAACCCTCCCATTTCATCCTCACCTCACTCAATGGAGCCGACTCCACTGAGAGCCTCTGGACATATATACCCAAAATTGTTAAGTTTCCTTTGACGATTTGATTTCTGTCACAGTGGCTCACAATCTCCTCTCATTTTTGTTTAATTTATTGACTTTTTGTTTGAAAAGAATGTAAAAGGGAGAAAGCTGAGACATGGTGTAGAAGGAAAGCTGTGAAACTGAAAAAGTCAATAAAAACATGATAAAGAAAAGCATTGTGTCTTCGTTTCCACTTCATCAATCGGCTTGGAGCCTACTAACACTGGGAAGGCAGATGAGGTCTCAGATTAACATCTCATCTGAAGAGGTCACCTCCAACAGTGTAACACACCATCCGCACTGCACTGCAGTGTCAATCTTGATTTCAGACCCTCAACAGGGAACCCCCCCCACCCCCCCCACAATGAGACTGCACTTAGTCCCGTTTCCTGCCCTGAGGAACTGCGCTCGGCGGAACCCCTCAGTGCAGAGAGCGATAAGGTTGTTATATTACCTCTGGTGGTAATATGTCGCTGTTCTTTGCCTTTTGATCTGAATGGTCTGTTTAGTTAATGACAAAGAAACCACTAAACATAAGATCGAATCAAAACTAATTGATTGGGTAACGATAAATTAAATGAAGTTCGCACACACTACTGAGCTACAGTTAATAATAAAGTAACATTGAACCTGTCCAGCAGTAATCAATAATCCAGAAGTCACTAATGATATCCTCGTGTTAACTCTCTCTAATCTATTCTACTCCTTGTTCTGTTCTCAGTCTCTCTCCTTTGCTCACTACCCATCATTCTCCAAGGTCTAATATTTATACTGAGAACTGGTGGTGCCCTCTAGTGTTTGACTTACACTGAGATGTAATAATTAACCCTTCACTAGCTTGCCTATATCCTACATACATATCATTACAAAGATCACCATTTCTAAATGGCCTCCTTATCTCTCGACCCACGATGCAACCCCCAAACCCGATAAGGGGGTACTCGCACCCCCCCCCCCCCCACATCCGCAAAGGAAACCCCTGGCCGCCATCCCATCTGGTCCCCATTTGTGGAGATCAACATTGAATGGCACTCTCCCGAGGTCTCCGAGGCGAAGGGGTTAGATCCCAACACCTCGGATATCTCAGGAAAACCTATGTTAGCGTGAGACCAGCTGTCTCACAAGGTGTGGCGAGCCAGGGAGTTCCCAGGAAAGGGATTTCCCGACCTTCTGTAATCATTTTTTATAATCTTTTTGTCATGTGAGAGTGCCTTTAAGAAGTGGATCTTTAAGAAATGTACCTTTAAGAAATGAGGCTGATCATATTACTGAAGTGAAGTCACGGGGGGGAGGGGGGGAGCTGAGCTCACTTCTGCTTTTTGGGAGTTTTAGTTTCAGTTTGAAGAAAGCTTGGGTGTGGCTGTGAGCTGCATTGCTGGTGATCTCTGCCATGAAGGACTATCTGTTAATCCTTCGGTGAAATTGGAATTGTAAAAAGGTCTCAGTATTGAATATAAATCTAATGTGCTTCTGTTTGAAGGATTTGTTAAGTCTTTTGGATGTGTAAAGGAACATTTTGAGGGATTATTTAATGTTGTATTATTTTCGAGGTTATCTTTGATGTAAGGGGTGTTAAGAGATCCAATGTTTATTTAAAAGGTTAATTTGAGTTCATGGAATAAACATTGTGTTGTTTTAAAAAACCACGTGTCCATGATTGTAATACTATACCTGGGGAACAAGCCGTGTGCTTCAAAAGCAACAATCCATTAAAGGTGGGGGTTGGTTGAACTCCATGATACATTTTGGGGTTCTGAAAACACCTCTCCCATAACATTTTATTATCGTCACAAGTAAGCTTACATCAACACTGCCTTTCAGGCGCAACACGGCCGGTAGAACATGCCCATTATCTGTACTGATGTTCTTTGAGTTAAAGATTTGTGCAAGTGATATAAACTATTTTGCAGTACATAATATATGACTTTTGTAAGGGGCAAAGAAAGGAGTCCACACCGAGTTGTAGAGAAAAACAAAACTTAATTTATTTAAGATGTACAGATCCAGTAGATCCCTACTGGGTCTTCTCGAGTCAGTGTCTGACTGTCCGATTCTATTAAGGCACTTAAACTTCGTTAAGGGCCCCCCACCCCCTTATCGGGGGATATCGTATTCTACAAATTCCACGGGGTAGTGGATTATCCCTCCCCCATAAAGACCTGTGCGGGTCATAACAATAACATTGTACATGTATGGTGCGATTTCACAAAAAGGGAACAAAGTCCCATTGCGAGTGCGTTTAGCCACGTGTTTCCCGGTGCTCGCAATGCCAGGAAACACGGGTGGAATTCTCTGACCCCCGCAAGGTCGGGGAATCTCCCGGAGCCGGCGTAAATCCCGCCCCCGCCGTGGCCGGGAATCTCCGCCAGCCGGGAATCGGCGGGAGCAGGAATCACGCCCCGCCGATCGGCGTGCCCCCTGCGGCGATTCTCCGGCCCGCGATGGGACGAAGTCCCGCCGCTGACAGACCAACCCCGCCGACGTGGTTTAAACCACCTCTGGTGCCGGCGGGATTGGCGGCGCGTGCAGGCCCCTGGGGTCCTGGGGAGGCGCGGGGCGATCGGTCCCAGGGGGTGCCCCCACCCCAGGTGGCCTGGCCCGTGATTGGGGCCCACCGACTGGTGGGCAGGCCAATGCCGTGGGGGCACTCTTTTACTTCCATCGCCGCCACGGCCTCCACCATGGCGGAGGCCGAAGAGACCCCCCCTACCTCACATGCGCCGGTGGTGGCGTCAGCGGCCGAGACGAACCGGCGCATGCGCGGACTGGCGAAGGCCTTTCGGCCAGCCCCGACGCCGGGCAGCTTAGCGCCAAAGGCCGTTGCGCCGGCTGGCGGAGCGGAAACTACTCCGGTGTGTGCCTAGCCCCTAAAGGTGAGGAGAAGTCCACACCTTTGGGGAGGCCCAACGCCGGAGTGGTTGGTGCCACTCCGCTACGCCAGGACCCCCCGCCCCGCCGAGTAGGGGAGAATCCCAGCCCACATGGCTATAAAACATCACTCATGTTAGATAAGGGGCATGAGCAGGAGGCTGCATATAGCCCCTTTTTCTACACTGAGGAGCTCTGCTCACCAGAACTCCCCAGTGTATCAAGGTGGGCATCTTTGTAACTCGGGAATCTGCACAGTAAAGTGAGACTAGCTGTCTCGCTTTTACATTCAGATTTGCCAAATGGTGATCCTGCCCATAATGGGCGGGATTTACATCGCAACGTCTTGTGAGATCATGTTGGATCTCGGGAGGTGTTGCGAGCCGGGTAGATCCCAGGAATTGGGATCTCCCAGCTTCTAACGGGGCCACACCCCGACGAGCTGCTTTTCGGGTGCCGCATGGCCGTTCGATCGGGCCCATGGTATAGGAACAGAAACAGACCGTTCAGCCTGTCAAGACTGCTCCGCTATTCAATGTGATCATGGCTGATTCAATACCTTTTGCACCCACTAGCCCCATAATCCTTTATGTTATTGTTCACCAGAAATCTGTCAATCTTCACCTTAAACACGCTTAATGGGAGGAATCTTCCAAAAAAAATGGCAAAGTGTCAGGTTCTGACTGAAAACCAGTGTCTTTCTCCCCAGAAAAACAGCTAGATTTTCTGTGCAGATCTTCTGACATCAGAAAAGAATCGGTGGGCATGTTTTGCGCCATCACGCTGGTGAGGCTGGGGCTGCATAGAGCCTAGAAGCCCAGGGACACTGCCCAGCCTCAGCCCTCAACCCTGGGGCCTGAAGGTACCTCCACTCCCCAGTCGTGGCCATCATGACTGGTTTTCGATTTCGAGAACCAATCGTGAATCGCGATGGGGTGACATCACGCTGCTTGGGGTGGTGGTGGGGAGCAGGTGGGGGGGGTGGTAACATCACAAGGGACTGGAAGGTACGGCGCGAAGCCATTTAATGGCATTTCAATTTATTTTAATGAATGGAAATCAGGTTCATGGCCAGAAAGAGTGTCAATGTGATCACGTCGCTGGCAGGGGACGGGGAAGATCTCAAACCAAGATCTCACCGGCGCAAATCCCATTATGTTCCTCTCGCGAGATTTAGCACCATAACGGGATTTGCTCCCGCAATGAGCAGACCTGAAAAATTATGCCCATTGACTGAGTTTCCACTTCCCTCAGGGGGTAGAGAATTCCAAAGACTCACAACCCCCTGTGTAAAGAAATTCCTCCTCATCTTGGCCCAAAGTGGCTTCCCCCTTATTTTGAAATTGTGCCCCCTGGTTCTGGACTCCCCAGCTAAGGGAAATATAATTTCCAGGAATGACAAACAGTTGCCTAATAATGTGCTGATAGAAAAGAATCAAATGTCTCAATTAGATACATGTTCACTACAACAGTGAGTAGCTGTAAACAGTACAAGGCTGAATAAAGTTTATTCAGTATGAAAACTCCACTGTTTGGTCACCGCAACTAAATAAGGAATTGAGCCACCACTGATATGAGGCGCGACTCAACTAAATGGGAACTAAGTCCCATAGCGAGTGCGTTTAGTCGCTTGTTTCTCGGCACTCACGGTAAATAAGGGGGTCTCAGTGGGGAATATGGCTGAGGCCGCACATAACCCCGTTTTCTACCCCGAGGAGCTCCGCTCGCCTCATTTTAGCGAGAGATTGGGGTGCTGCTTTTAAAAGGCATCCCAATCTCCGAGGCCCCCAAAGCACCCCCTGACCTCCCCAAGACCCAATGCACTGTGGGAGGGTCCCCAGCACCACACCCCCAACACCCCCACAGGGTAACGCTGGCCCAGTCACCAGCACATAGAAAATGCCAACCTGGAACACTGGCTGTGCCCCTGCCAACTTTCAGGGCCACCTGGGCACCTTGGCAGTGCCAGGATGCCCAGGTGGCACCAATAGTGCAAAGGTACCACTCTGGCCAAAGGGCATGCACCTGGGGACCTCTGATTCTTTGTAAACCCCTCCCCCCAAAGTGCCGGTCCTTCTGGTCGCCATTTGTGGAGACCAGTTTTTTTTTCCAAAAAATATACTTTATTCATAAAATCTATAATAAACATTACAGAACATTTCAAATTATCTTGATTGTACATTTCCATCAAAGCTACACATTCCCTTGACTTTCTTCCATTCAATTGGGATGACATTACACCTATATGCCTCTTTACGTTAAAATTCTTTCTTAAATATTTACATTGTCATGTTTCTTTTATACATTGGAGTATTAATGACACAGACCGAGAGGTTTTACACAGTTACCAGCTCCTCGGTGTACATTTGCTGGTGAGACCTTACACAGTGGTCTTTCCCCATTGCGCCTTGGCGGCAGCTGCCCCAAGCCTGAGTGCGTCCCTCAGCACGTAGTCCTGGACCTTGGAATGTGCCAGTCTGCAACACTCGGTTGAGGACAATTCTTTACACTGGACGATCAGCAAGTTACGGGCAGACCAAAGAGCGTCTTTCACCAAGTTGATGACCTTCCAGCAGCAGTTGATGTTTGTTTCGGTGTGTGTCCCCGGAAACAGTCCGTCGAGGACAGAGTCCTGTGTCACAGAGCTGCTCGGGATGAACCTTGACAAATACCACTGCATCTCTCTCCAGACCAGTACTGAACAGCACTCACCTGAGGTCTCAAAGGCAAAGGGGATAGATCCCAACACCACAGGTACGTCAATAAACTGCACATTAAAGTTAGACTAGCTGTCTTGCTCTGATATGCAGATTTGCTAAAAAGTGATCCCACCCACAATGGGCGGAATTTACATCGCACTGTCTCGCGAGATACAATGCAAGTGAGCCAGTTCGATGCTGGGAGTGAGGTTTCTCAGCTTCTATTGGCCACACTGCGCCGCGGCAAGCTGCTTTTCTGTTGTAGTGTGTTGGATCGAACCCATGGTATCATAGATTTGCTCTTTGCCCATCCTTTTTTTTAAAGATGCAGGATTTTATTCTCAAGTATTCAGTAGCTAGTTACACCTCAGGATTGTGCTCATTTTTGACAGTAAATTGTCCACTTATAACTGTATGACCAAGACATCCAACATGAAAATATTTCACATAAAACATTCTTGACAAGGTTATAACTGATGCAAAACTACATAGTCACCCACAGCACCACAAGGCTAGGATGTGGCAAACAGGACTGACCTTACCTGACATTCCAGTGTTTGAGAGATGATTAAAAAGAGCAGATATATTCAGAATAGCTTAGAGTTAGAAATCTGAAACAAAAAAAAAATGGGGTGGCCCAGAGAACAGTTAAATTACTACACCATTGTCTGCAAGTAAGATCTTTGAAAATTTAATTAACATATCCATTGATGTGACCATTTAAAATATGGTTTGTGTGGAGGAGGATATTGTTGAGCTTTACAGTTTTATGAGGTATAGATTGAGCTGCAGGGTGACCAGGCATCTGGGTGGTCGCAAAGCTCCTTTGCATCTTGTGTTCCAGGAACATGTGGTTCTGAGGAGGAAGGGCCAGACGAGCTCTCACATGTGTCATGGAGGACAATGGTGTTAGTGCCCCCCTTCATCATTTCTGATGTATACTCGTCCATCACACGCTTGCTATCTCCAACATCTGGAACATATTTAATTACAACCTTTAAACCAGCACTGACGAGGAAGTCTACAAGAACAGATTGTATCATTGTCTGGCCAGATTTGAAGTCATCACCACTAGTGATTCTCCGATTCTGGGGCTATGTTCCCACACCGGCATGGAAACGGTGGGAAAACTGGCGCAAAGCGGCCACCGATTCGCCATTTTGCTGGGGGCTAGCAGGACGGCAGCGTAGAGCACCCGGCTCTAGCTGCCGATACGCCCCGGAGAATTGCCGGGTCCGTGGCCACGCATGCACATGGCGGCGGCCTGCAGCCTATTTGGCCGGCTCGCGCACCCTGGACCACCCCCCCCCTCACCCCCCCCCCCCCCCCCCCCCCCCCCCCCACAGTGCCCCCAGCCCGGTATAATGTCCCTCCCCCGACTGTGGCAGTGCTGAACTGAGTCCGCAGCCGCCTAGCCGAGTTCCCGACGGATGAGACCATGAGAGACTCACGCCATCGGGAACTCGTTCAGTCGGGGGCGGAGCATCGGGGGCGGGCTCAGGCACTGTCCTGAGGCCGTCAATACATGGCGCCGTACTCTACGAATACGTTAATTTGGAGGGGGTGGAGCCACACGAAAGCGACGCCGCCCCGATTTGGTCATAAATTTGGATTGTCCGGCCGTTCGCCGAACGCAATTTCGGTATCAGCGACCGGAGAATCCAGCCCCTTGCATTTGAGTCAAGATCAAAATTCCTGGTACAAAGTTATTCTGTGGGGATCCATTGATGTAAGCACAGCCCTGCAAAATGCTAGCCACAGCAAACATGGATGATGGAGATACCTCCCTTCCACATTGCAATGGAGAATTAAACAAGGTGATGACAAATTAGTATTTCACACAACGGGATATTCTGACAACTGCATTTCACAGTTCCAAAAGCAGTTGGGTGGCAAGATAGCAAATAACTCAGTTGGACAGCACACTAATTTGTCTATTTCATAATTGTTCCAGTGGCGCACTATCTCAATCGCCTTCATGAGGCTTTCTGCTGTCATTGATACCAGGAATGACATGACAAAAACACTCAGTATTCGCAGTCCACAAGACAATCACTTTGCTGACTCCACTCTTTGCATTGAAGACCCCAACGTCCTTTCTAATTTGCTCCACCTGCTCCTTCTTGGAAACTCGGATTAAATTATCTGCCCTGTCCTCCTGATTAGCAGCAATGAATTCTGGAAGGTAAACAGAAGGTCAGGGGTAGAACGTCTTCTTGTGAGGCTTCAGCTGTTCCTGAAGCTGCCCGTCAAGGACCTGAGCTCGCACCATGTCATCAGAGAGGTTCATGGAGGAGATATCCCAGCCATCAAACACAATGTCATTTGGATTCACTGTGGGCAGTAGATCCTTGATGGCCACGTACACTTATAGATACATAGATACATAGAAGATACGAGCACGAGGAGGCCTTTTGGCCCTTCGAGCCTGCTCCGCCATTCATCACGATCATGGCTGATCATCCAACTCAATAGTCTAATCCTGTTTTCTCCCCCATAGCCTTAATCCGATTCTCCCCAAGTGCTATATCCAGCCGACTCTTGAATATATTCAAAGTTTTAGCATCAACTACTTCCTGTGGCAATGAATTCCAGAGACTCACCACTCTTCGTGTGAAGAAATGTCTCCTTATCTCTGTCCGAAATGGTTTAGCCCGAATCCTCAGGCTGTGACCCTTGGTTCTGGACACACCCATCATTGGTAACATCTTCCTGTTTTGGTTATCCAGGAAAGTCCCAACTTGTTGGCCAGAACTGCTGCAGTAACTGTTGTTCCATTGTTACCACCCCATCGAACGAGCATCACGCCAAGTTTTGGCACCTCCCTCTCCATGTGGAAGGTCAATTTGTTAGAACATGGTTTCACCTTAATTGATCCATTCTCTTCATAGACATGTGTAGCCTGGTAGGGATACACTTCCCCAATGTAATCCTTGTTGTATGTCACATCTGGGCTCTCAATAGTAAACTTCACAGCCATCCTGAATTGCGTGGGGAACACCTTTCATTTTCCGCATGCTGGTCACTCCTTGCTCAGACTATTCAAATTTTCTGCTCTTTCATTCCTGGAGCCATGCCCCTGCACCAGTCCCTTAGGCAGTCTGCACAGTGACCTCGCACGTGCCGCATCTCTTTGTCTATCCCAAGCATCATAAACTATAAACATATCTTTATTGTCACAAGTGGGCTTACAGTAACACTGCAATGAAAGCCCCTAGTCGCCACACTCAGGTGCCTGTTCGAGTACACTGAGGGAGAATTCAGAATGGCCAATTCACCTAACAAGCCTGTCTTGCGGGACTTGTGTGAGGACACCGGAGCACCCGGAGGAAACCCACGCAGACACCGGGGAGAACGTGCAGGCTCCGCACAGACAGTAACCCAAGCCCGGAATTGAACCCGGGACCCTGGCACTGTGAAGCAACAGTGCTAACCACTGTGCTACCGTACCGAACTGTCGAGAACAGTCTTTTGTTCTCGTTTTTTACTCTTGCGTTAAATTATACATTTTTCTTCAGTTAAGGATGTTCACAAATATATGAGGATATCTTCACATAGCCGACAAACTAATCAATATCGTAGGGCTGACACTGTGATCATCATACTTGAGGGGCGCAGTGCCCTCAAATAGGGCAAATTACGAGGCCTCGCCATTATACAGTCAGAGAATCTTTATGGTGGTAAATCCAAAGAAGGTTTTATAAAAACTGATCCAGGATGACCTTATTTAACATGTACTCATGCTTATTTATTGCAGCTTCATTTTTTTTCAAATTGTACAGGGGAACCTAAATCCACAATCTCTGCAGGAGATGGGAATAAAACCTTCCAAACACACGCCCACTACCAACTGGAAGGATAGGCAGCAGATACCTGGGAACATCACCACGTTCAAGTTCCCCTCCAAGCCACTCGCCACCCTGACTTGGAAATATAGCGGCCATTCCTTCACTGTCGCTGGGTCAAAATCCTGGACCCCACTCCCTAACAGCACCGTCGGTGTACCTGCACCCCCAGGGACTACAGCGGTTCACGAAGGCAGCTCACCACCACCTTCTCAAGGGTATCCAAGGATGGGCAATAAATGCTGGTGTAGTCAGCAAAGCCCACATCCGGTGAATGAATGAAAAAAAGATCTCCCAATCATGAGGAAACTTTCCTTTACAGGCCCAGATCTCCCAGCCCGTCACGTGTTACAAGTACAAAATATATTCAAACAAATTTCACTTTATGGTGTGAAGTCAGCTTGTTTAGGGACATGTTGGGACGCAACTGTTGAGGTCTGCCGTGCCAGAACTGCATTATTGGTAATCAGACGATAAGACAAAGGAGTAGGCCATTCTGCCCATTGAATCTGCTCCACCATTCACTGAGATTATGACTGACCTGTTGTGATAATCCTGATCTCCCCTTATCCCCTGTGGTAGTCACCACTGATTGTATATTAGAGGTAATACGGTAAGGCTCCTGTACTACAGATACAGGAGTAGATCTCTGCCTGCTGGCTCCGCTCAACAGGCGGAGTATAAATGTGTGCGCACACCGAGCTGCTCCCATTCTGGTCGCAGCTGCAGGAGGCCACACATCACTGCTTAATAAAGCCTCGATAACTGTCTACTCTCGTCTCGTCGTAATTGATAGTGCATCATCCCCATAACCCTTGATTCTCTTAAAAAGATTGATAGTACGGATGGAATGCATTTCAGTGCTATCAATGATTAAAAAGATGTCTACCTCAGTCTTGAATGTCATAATATACACCTGTATGTCATGGTGCAGACACACACACTGATGGACACACAGTAGGACCAATCTACATGCATAACACCGCAGCCAATCACCAGTTAGAGCACACTCACTATAAAGACAGAGGGCATCAGTTTTCCCGCTCATTCGGGATGCAGCCTCTCAGGACAGGAGCTTATAGTTTACAGCACAGATTCTCACCATGTGCTGAGTGATTAGACTGGTTAGGATAGGCACAGGTCTTTAGTTAATCTAACATCGTGTTAACCCACAGTAAGAGTATGTTCAACAGTTTATAGTTTAATAAAATAGTGTTGTTCTATTTTAAGTGTTGGTGGCCTGTATGTGTTTCACGGGTCCAGAGCACCCAACACATCATTGAACATACTTAATGATCCAGCCTCAACAAATCTATGGTAAATAATTCCACAGATTCACTACCCTCTGAGAGAAGAAATTATTTATCATCTCTATCTTAAATGAGCGACCCCTTACTCTGAGATTATGCCCTCTGGTCCTAAACTCTCCCACAAGGGGAAACAACCTCACAGCATCTACCCTGTCAAGCCCCTTGAGAATCCTGTATGTGTAACTGAGTCAGACCACTAACACCAACTGATTTTTTCTCATCTTCGCACAGAAGGTCTGCAGCCTAATGAGGAACTAAGCCAAGGACTGGAGACAGAAGAAATTTTAAAAAACATTTGTCGACATGCATTAGAAGTGACCAGTAATATCAGCCATGGATGTCAAATCTGCAACCCAGTGTGTTCTCATCATTCAGTGTTAGTTCAAAAATACCACAATCGCTTTCAAAGGTTGTATAAGCTTGCAAAGGAGATAATATTACTTAACCTTTTTTAGGTATGTGGTAATGGCAAATTAAAGTCTTGTTTAGACATGATGTAAAAGTGGATAGCACTGAAATGCATTCCATCCGTACTATGATCTTTGCAAGGGATTAATCTTAGTGCGGATGGACAGATATAGCTTTATGACACGATGGGGACTTATGAATTGGCATATAGCGGTTTCAAGTGGTATCGCCTCTTTAAGGAAGGCTCTTGATCATATCAGAAGGGGGGCAGTCATTCCCCTCATTTTAACTGTCAACCCCACTTGCCAAACCCATTTTCTGCCATGCACGAGTCAATGCCATGGTCTATGTGCCTCCGTCCACAAAGCGAAAACCCCTTGACGGAGCTCCAGAGATATTTTCCACATGAGCCTTTTTCAGATTAAATTAATAATTATATAATAATTTCATAGATTTCATAGATTTCACAGTGCAGAAGGAGGCCATTCGGCCCATCGAGTCTGCACCGGCTCTTGGAAAGAGCACCCTACCCAAGGTCAACACCTCCACCCTATCCCCATAAACCAGTAACCCCACCCAACACTAAGGACAATTTCGGACATTAAGGGCAATTTATCATGTCCAATCCACCTAACCTGCACATCTTTGGACTGTGGGCAGAAACCGGAGCACCCGGAGGAAACCCACGCACACACGGGGAGGATGTGCAGACTCCGCAAAGACAGTGACCCAAGCCGGAATCGAACCTGGGACACTGGAGCTGTGAAG
Organism: Scyliorhinus canicula; assembly: GCF_902713615.1. Classification (NCBI taxonomy): domain Eukaryota; kingdom Metazoa; phylum Chordata; class Chondrichthyes; order Carcharhiniformes; family Scyliorhinidae; genus Scyliorhinus; species Scyliorhinus canicula. The sequence goes on from NC_052157.1 coordinate 20,039,387, forward strand.
CGATTGTGCTATCCACAATGCTACCGTGTTGCCCTAAGCAATTATAATTAATATCTGAACAATGCAAGCAAAGAAGCTGCTGTCAACTCCTGCACTCCTGAAACACCACACTATTTTAATAGTATTTTACAACATCTAACTCATTGCAGCCCCAGTTGGGGTTTTCATTTGATTTTACATCGACACTCAAACTTATTTATTTTCAGGGAAGCCAATTTGATGAGCTTTTAAGCTCAAGTGTATTTGAAAGCTGAAATAATGAACAAGCTCGACTCCAACACAAACTGTTAGCTCAGTAACTTTTACAAGCTAATTGGCCACATTGGTACTAAATCTTTGAAGCAAAATATCCACAATACATGAACCAAAATCAGTAACATGTCGCAGTTGAAATCTGAAATGTCCACAACATGGTAAAAACATTAAAAAGTGTCTTCTTTTCCTCCCCCCTTAGATGTGCCATTAACGAAAAATTATTCCGTAACGATTTGGACTTAAGCAGGTTAGGATCGAAGCAAATCGACTTCATACTAGAATCCCAGTACTGCACCTGATGGGTGTCGATCAGCAATGTAACAATCGCAGAGTGACAGCCAAACTCTTAATGCTGATGTACAGATCATGACTTCCCGTACCAGCCTCCCCGGACAGGCGCCGGAATGTGGCGACTAGGGGCTTTTCACAGTAACTTCATTGAAGCCTACTCGTGACAATAAGCGATTTTCATTTCATTCATTTCACAGTAACTTCATTGAAGCCTACTCGTGACAATAAGCGATTTTCATTTTCATGACTTTAAAAAAAATCGAAACAATACTTACATGGATACCATGAGGGTTAGAACAGCATATAAAAGATTCTGGGTGTGATTGAATGGCCATGCTGTGCCCGAAAAGCAGCGTGCCACGGCTCAGTGTGGCCGATGGAAGCTGGGAGACCCTGCTCCTGAGATCTACCTGGCTCGCAACGCCTCTCGAGATCTAACGCAATCTCGTGAGATGTTGCTATGTAAATCCTGCCCATTGTGGGTGGGATTACTTTTAGGCAAATCTGCATTTTAAAGTGAGACAGCTAGTCTCACTTTAAACTGACCCTCATTTTGGAGAGAGGGGTCGGAGATGGTTTTGGGGGCTCTCGCTGCACTGGGGAGTTCCGGCGAGCAGAGCTCCTCGGTGCATAAAACGGGGCGATGTGCAACTTTGGCCGTGCACTCCCTGCTGGGGCCCTCTATCTAACCCGGGTGTCACTTTACAGCATTGTGTTTCTCGGTGAGCGCCGGGAAACACACGGCTAAACGCACTCGCTATGGGACTGTGTAATTGAATTGGGGCCAGTCAGCTTGGATTCACGAGGAAGCAAGCTGTCATTTTGCATATTTAAAGGAAAATACCCAGAAAGTCCTCTGGCATTGTTGGTGTGGTAACTGTTCAAAATTAGGCTAATTCCAGGAATGGGTGGGTGGTCTTATGAGGAAAGGCTGGAGAGGTTAGGCCTGTAGAGTTTAGGAGAGTAAGAGGCAACTTGATCGAAACCTTTAAGATCCTGAGGGGTATCAACAGGGTGGATGTACCGCACACTGCATGATATGGCACAGCAGTAAAGTTCGGATTGGCAGGAGGCGCAAGGGACAGAGCCTCGTCAGGTGATTCTGGGGAGGAGGAGGCAGAACGTGAAGTGCCCAATACTCCAGCAGTGGGGCATATTGTTGCCTGGGACTCCCTCTTTATTGTGCGGTTCATTTAGGTTGCACCAGTCCACTCATCTGATAGCCACATGCAAAATATACGTGCACCCACTCCCACCCTTCCTCCCACACAAAACCATCCTGCAAACAACCTTGCCATTCACCACAAGGGAAAAGGCCATGTGTCAGCAGGGAGTGGCCAAAAATGGCCAACTCATGGAAGTCCTGCAAGCAAATAATATTTATATGGCCCAAAAATAAAACCCAAACTTAGCAACTGACATTTGTTAACGCACCCACATGCGTAATCTTGCTCAGCGACAAATCTTCAATCTTCTTTTTCTGACTGCTCTTAAATGGTGCAATCCCTGTGGCTTCTGCAAAGGCAGAGACATCCCTGCTCTCACAGCTGAGAAACTCCTGTCCAATGTCCTCTAGGTTTTGAAGTTTGCGAGGCCCCTGCCAAAGATTTCTCTGCCTGTACCTGCGCAACACAGCTACTCAGATATGAGGCAGAATGTAGGATTCTGACTGAGGATGGGTGGGGAAGGGCAGCCAACAGGTGAGAAATGAAAGTGCTTTGAGCTAAGTACCACTTCCGTCTCCCCATTCACCATCATCCTCTTTGAGGCCTATCTGCATCCCCCTGCCAGCAATGAGTTAGAAAATACTTTGTCGCAAATCATTGCAGTGATGAATAGTTGGGTATCATGAATCCTGCTGATGATGATGTTCATAGTGTGCAAGACATTGACGAAGGTGTTCATGCACTTGTTTGATGGCTACATTTGATGTCACATGCCGGTGGCACCCTATCCACGGGAAAAAACATCATTGCAAAGGTCCTCAACATCATGTCATTCATGCTTGAGATGGACTCTTCCAATCTGTCTGCACGCATTCATAATGTGGCTTGAAGCCCCCATGGGATATAAAGGCATGAATTATAACTGTCAAGGTAAGAATGTTTTCAGTGGTCGTTATGCGCACGATCATGTTTCACTCACTGCTGACACCAAGTTAACATGACTGAGTGTTTTATGCCACGTAGCTGTCTGATATTTAATTCTGTCACCAGCTAGCTGAGAAGCCACATCTCCAACATGCAAACACATCGACACTCTGCTAATTTCTGCCACCTCCTCCTCTGTAGCTGTCACTTGCAAGATGGTCAGATGGCCGCGTCTGATTCTCCGCCTCTTCTCCATGTTCTGTACACTCTTCTCCTGCAAGGAGGGAATAGAAGAGGCCCATGCGTGCAGGTACTGGCATGTGTTGAAAGGATGGCTTGGGAGCATGTTCAGAGGGCGAGAGTGAGGGAGGGGCATGTTGTTGTATAAAAATGAGTGCCATTGATGGTTGGACAGATAAGAGTGTGAGGGAGAGCAGAGCACAAGAATAGGAGCAGACAGAGGCCATTCGGCCCAGTGGGCCTGTTCCACCGTTCAAATTGATCATGAGGTATTCGTGAACCGGCAGGGTAGGTTGGTGTGATGAGAGATATGTCGGAGCAGGTTTCAGAAGGCAGAGTGAGGGAGTTGATGCAATCCCCATGTTCGGATATAGTTTTTTTTTTTTAAATAATTTTTATTGAAGAAATTTTTCAAAATACAAACATTTTAACCCCCCCTACATTTACATTTAAATTATAACAAAACAAAGTCAAACCCCCCTACTTAACAACAAAATAAAAGAAGTCCCCCCCCCCCTACTCGCGCGTCTCCCCCCCCCCCCCCCCCCCCCCCGCCGGCGAACCGACAGTCAGACCAACTTATCATTTCTAGCAGCGTCCTCGGGCAGGCCTTGCCCGTGCCACCACCGCTACCGTATTTCCTTCGTCTTTGTCCCCCCTCCCCCCCCCCCCCTCCCGCCCTCCCCTCCCCTCCCGGGTTGCTGCTGTCACGGCCTCAGTTTCTATCTCTGATCCAAGAGGTCTAGGAAGGGTTGCCATCGCCTGAAAAACCCCTGCACCGACCCTCTCAGGGCGAATTTGATCCTTTCCAATTGGATGAAGTTTGCCATGTCGTTTAACCAGGTGTTAACACTCGGAGGCCTTTCGTCCCTCCACTGAATCAGGATCCTCCTCCGAGCCACCACGGACGCAAAGGCTAATATTCCAGCCTCCCTCGCCTCCTGTACCCCCGGTTCCACCCCAACCCCGAAGATCGCAAGTCCCCATCCAGGCTTGACCCTGGACCCCACCACTCTCGACACCGTCCCTGCCACCCCCTTCCAGAACTCCTCCAGTGCCGGACATGCCCAAAACATATGTGCATGATTCGCAGGGCTTCCCGAACATCTAATACACCTGTCTTCACCCCCGAAAAACCGACTCATCCTTGTCCCTGTCATGTGGGCTCTATGCAGTACCTTAAATTGAATGAGACTTAGTCTCGCACATGACGACGACGAGTTGACCCTCTCCAGGGCGTCTGCCCATGTCCCGTCCTCTATCTGTTCCCCCAGCTCTAACTCCCACTTATCTTTCAGCTCCTCTACTGGTACCTCCTCCACCTCCTGCATAATCTTATAGATGTCCGAGATCTTCCCCTCCCCGACCCAGACCCCTGATAGCACCCTATCACTCACCCCCCTGTCGGGGAGCGCGGGGAACCCCGCTACCTGTCGTCTGGCAAATGCCTTCACTTGGAGGTACCTGAACGTGTTCCCCGGGGGGAGCCCAAATTTCTCCTCCAGCTCTCCCAGGCTCGCAAACCTCCCCTCTATAAACAAGTCCCTCAGTTGTCTAATACCCGCCCTCTGCCAGCTCTGGAATCCCCCTCCTGTGTTTCCTGGCGCAAATCTGTGGTTCCCTCTTAGTGGTGCCCCTATCAGACCTCCCACTTCCCCCCTGTGTCGCCTCCACTGCCCCCAGATCTTGAGGGTGGCCGCCACCACCGGGCTCGTGGTATACCTCATGGGAGGGAGCGGCCATGGTGCCGTTACCAGTGCCCCTAAGCTTATGTTGCTGCAGGACGCCCTCTCCATGCGCTTCCAGGCTGCCCCCTCCCCTTCCATCATCCACTTTCGTACCATCGATGTATTTGCCGCCCAGTAATATCCTGAAAGGTTGGGTAACGCCAGCCCTCCACTATCCCTACTCCGCTCCAAAAAGACCCTTCTAACTCTCGGGGTGCCATGTGCCCACACATACCCCATGATACTACTCGTTACCTTCTTGAAAAAGGCCCTGGGGAGGAAGATGGGCAGACACTGGAACAAAAACAAGAACCTCGGGAGGACCGTCATTTATGTTCGGATATAGTTGAGTGTGCCACTAAACCAACTATTCCAGCCTTGATTAGTCATTAAATTTCTTTCAATAATGAAACGAAATGAAAATCGCTTATTGTCACAAGTAGGCTTCAATTGAAGTCACTGTGAAAAGCCCCTAGTCGCCAAATGCTAAAGGGTCACACCATGTTTCTGCTGTTTGAACAACCTCTGGCACACCTTCCCTGTTCTACTGGCAGACGTCTTGCTCATGTCGGCAGTGAACAATATCTCCCAATGAGCTCTCTGCAGCTCAGCATCACAACCAGAGAGACATCACAAAAACCAGGTACAGTCTTTTGATTATGCCCACTCCATTGTGTCAATTCATTGGAGAATGGTGAATGTGCCATGGAGCCCTGAGGAAGTCCTGACATGTGCACATACACTGTAATTGCGCAGGAAGATTAAACTTCCAATTTATCCTGCAAGGATTGCTGGACAATTCCCAATGACCGTGGGATCAGATGTTTGCCCACCTATCCGTCATCATCATTAGCCCTGGGCCCTGTCCATTGGGCCTGAACCGCTCCATCCCTTTGCTACTGTCGAACCTCTCCAAACCCCTAGAATCTCCCTGGTCCATCGAAACCTGTTTTACCAGGTTCCAATGACCGCTGCCCCTCCCTCCACAGCACTCCCGTTCACTAGCCAACCTACACTTGCTAGTGTGGAGGCACCTGCCCAGGCCCCCCTCCTCCCAATCCCCTGCCCCACGGCCCAGACCCTGAAAACAAAGACAAAAAAACAAAACCAGTGCAACCAGAAAACCCACCAAAACCCCAAAGCTCAATATATTTGTACCCGACTGTAGCCTATAGCAAAGGTAAACTACCCTTTCCCATCAACCAACCTGACTAAAAACCTAGCTGTTCCTTTCACAAATACAAAGCAAATAAAAGCCGGAAACGAGAAATCAAGGCTGTGCACGCCCCCCCCCCCCCCCCCCCCCCCCCTCAGTCCAAAGCCAAACCCCAGGCCCATCTCTCATTTCAACCCCAGTCCATCGGCCTTCACAAACGCCTCCACTACCTCAAAGTGGAGGTCTCTTGAGTTATAGTCACCCTCAGCTCCGCCGGGTTGACCACACCAAACCTCACACCGTTACAATAGTTTATACCTTCACCCATCCGAAGGCTGCCTACCTTCTCGCCAGCTCCACCATCAAGTCCTGGTATGTCTAAATACCAACTCCTCCCCACCTCACCTCGCGCCTTTGCTTTGCCCAACTCAGAACCTTCTCCTTGACATGAAATTTGTGAAAGCTAATTATAACTTCCCTTGGCGGCTGGTTTGCCTTCAGCTTGGGCCTGAGCGACTGATGAACCTTGTCCAGCTCATACCGGGAGGGTTCTTCCCCTTCCCCCAATAACTCCACTAACATCTTTACCAAGTATTCAGTCGGCCTTGGGGCCTCCACCCCCTCAGGCAGGCCCACAATTCATAAATTCTGCCGCCTCGACCTATTCTCCAGGACCCCCACCTTGGATCTGAGTCCTTTGTTGGCCTCCACCACCTTCCGCAGCTCCTCACCCATCGAGGTGAACTGGTCAGTGTGTTGCGACAGAGCTTCCTCCACCCCCTTCAACTTCTCTGCTTGCTCCCGCACCTTGACCGACAACATCAACACCGCTGCCTTCGGCGGAGCCATCGCCTCCTCCACCCACTCCTTCATCGCAGCCATCATCTCCGTTCGCATCACCTCCATGTGCTCGGCGAACTGCCTCTCGAATTTTCCATCACCTCGGTCAGATTTCCCACTGTGACGGGAGCGGCCCCACCCAGCAACCCAGCCTTTTGCCATCTTTCCTGCTGCCAGGCTGACCCGTTCACCCGACGGAGAACTTCACTCGCCCTCTCCTCCCAGCGGCTTTTTCCTGGGTCTAAGACATTTCCCACCTTCCTCATGCTTTCCTGCACCAGCTTGTTCAAAAATTGCCCCTGAAGCCAGGCATTAAACTCCAAAAACCAGATCTTCGAGCAGGAGCTACCCAATGTGCGACTTCCACCTACATGCCGCCACCGGACAGCCGAGGATCTGGGTTTTTATTGTCTTTATGGCTTTTTGTGGGTTTTGTGGGTCTCAAGGTGCTCTCAAGCATTCATTAGGGACATTTTTTTTAACTTAATGAAGAAACGTTCATAAATTTGCATGTTATTGAAGTAATTAATCGCCTCGTGTTTTTCAATGCAGGTTTCTGGTGAGCGCATTTGATGCCTTTGAATGCACTTGATGCCTCCAAGCACCTTTGATGACTGCGAGCACTTTTGATTCTTTGATGTCAAAGCTGGCAAAACACAATTAACTGCATGAAAATCCAATCCAAATTCAAACATTTGATGGCAAATGACAGCTGATTGTTACGGAACATATTTGAATCTGCAAATTATCTCAAAGTTTTCTTGTAGGGCAGGACTTGGGGCCTAGTCTATCTCTTTCTCTGTAGTTCTGCCATTTGGCACTTTTAATGGCCGTTCTTATTAATTACATATTTTTTTTAATTACCAATTTATTGCTTTGACATTAATCTTTTTGCTCAGCAAGTTGTCTATGTATTCTTATTTTTTTAAATTTATGTTCAATGTTGTGCCCAATCAGGACAGGGATTTTCTGCTCCTGTTTACATCGGGCAGGTTTGGCGATGGGAGCAGAAGATCTCATGACAACACCCAAATCGGGTTTCACGCTAAGGTGGACACGTGATGCAATTTCCCCACCGCAGTCAGTAAACAGGGTACATCTTTCTATCTTCTATGTTGGGGACATCATTTGACTTAATCACCATCTCTTTGTGAGGTCTCTATGCCTGAATAATCCCCCCGCCCCATCATAAAAACCATCCACATCAGCGTCAGGGCAGAATGGCGTAAAACACCATTCGTCTCCCAAGGCGTGCGCCTTGTGAGCAGACCTCCTAGGCTCAGGTGAATGCATCACTAAGGGGGGAGTGGGCACTGAACCCTCACACTACCTGTTACCTGTGCCAGGGGGCAGTGCCAGGGGGCAGTGCCAGGGGAATGTGCCAAGTAGGGTGTGGAGAAGGGAAAAGAGTTCCAGGGTGAACTTCTTGTCACTGGGGTGGTCTTTACAAATGGCAGCCCTATCTTCGAGCGACTAAGTTGCTGGTGGGGTATGTGCTAGTCACCCCTGATGTATATATTGTATATAGAGGATGTTGTTATAAGTGCTTTACGGTAAGGCCCCTGTACTGCAGGTACGGGGTAGATCCCTGCCTGCAGTACAGGGGCCTTACAAATAGGATCCCTAAATATGTGCGCTCTCCGTACAGCAGCCATTTCGTCAGCTGCTGTTGGAGGCCCAACACATCTCAGAGTAATAAAGCCTCGATTACATCCTACTCTTGTCTCGTTGTAATTGATAGTGCATCAATTTATTACAGAGTTTTCAGAGATGGACCTCCGCATCAAGCTGGATCGCCTGCAGCTGCATCCTCAAGCAGACAACGCCAAAAAGGACTTTGAACATTGGCTAGCCTGTTTCGAAACATACATCGGGTCTGCGCCAGACCCAATTCCAGAAGCACAGAAGCTCCAGATCCTTTACATGCGGCTGTGCTCCAACATCTTTCCACTCGTCCAGGATGCGCCAACCTACGCAGAGGCCATGGCGCTACTGAAGGAAAATTGCGCTCAGCGGGCTAACAAAATCTACGCCAGACCCCTCCTCTCCACGCGGCGCCAGCTTCCCGGTGAGTCAGTGGAAGATTTCCGGCGCGCCCTGCTCACCCTAGTTAGAGACTGTGACTGTGAGGCCATTTCGGCCACGGAACACTCGAATTTGCTGATGAGCGACGCATTTGTTACGGGCATAGGGAAAGACTACATCCGCCAGCGACTCCAAGAAGGAGCCACGCTCGACCTCGCGGCGGTCAAAAAGCTAGCGCTCTCACTTACGGTCGCATTACGCAACATTCAGCCCTATGCCCCCGACCGCGTGGCCCACCCCTCCTGTGCATCATGGACGCCGCAGACGACCAAGCCATCGTGGACCCCATGAACGACCGCCCTTCGCCAGCCCCACGCCTGTGCCGCGTGGCAGCCAACCAATCCCAGGCAGCCCAAATGCTTCTTCTGTGGGCAGTCAAAGCACCCGCGACAGCGCTGCCCGGCGTGGAGCGCCCTCTGCAAGGCTGTGGCAAAAAGGGACATTTAGCTGCAGTGTGCCAGGCCCGCTCAATCGCCACTATTGTCCCGGCACCCCCCACGTGCAGCCAGTGGGCGCCGCCATCTTCCCCTCCTCGGACCACGTGTGGCCAGTGAACGCCGCCATCTTTCTCAACTCGCAACACGTGCGGCACGTGGGCGCCGCCATCTTGTTCCTCCCAAGACCAACGGGCGCCGCCATCTTGCCTTCCCCACGACACGTGCGGCTCGTGGGCGCCACCACCTTGCTCGATTTGGGACCCCTGCCTGTCGGGCACCTCATCAAGCCACTCATCACCTGCAACCACCGACGACCAGCCGCGTCTCGTCTCGGTCATGATTGACCAGTCTCGACCACACAACCTCGCGACTGCTTCAACTAAAATGAAGATCAACAGACTTGAGAGATCTCCTGCCTGCTGGACTCCGGGAGCACTGAAAGCTTCATTCACCCTGATACGGTAAGGCGCTGCTGCCTCGAGGTACACCCCGCCAATCAGAGAATCTCCATGGCCTCCGGATCCCACTCCGTGGCGATCCAGGGGTACTGCATCATCACTCTCACTGTCCAGGGCGTATTCAGCGGCTTCCGCCTGTATGTCTTCCCCAACCTCTGTACTGCCTTGCAACTCGGCCTGGACTTCCAGTGCAACCTCCAGGGGCGAACCCTGAAATTCGGCGGGTTCCCACTACCCCTAACTGTGTGTGGCCTCGCGACCCTCAAGATCCACCCACCTTCCTTTTTTGAAAACCTAACCCCGGATTGCAAACCCGTTGACACCAGGAGCAGATGGTACAGCGCCCAGGACAGGACCTTCATCAGGTCTGAAGTCCAGCGGCTGCTTCAGGAAGGCACCATCGAAGCCAGCAACAGCCCCTGGAGAGCCCAAGTGGTAGTCGTCAAAACTGGGGAGAAAAATAGGATCGTTGTGCCTACAGTCAGACCAACAATCGGTACACGCAGCTCGATGCGTACCCCCTCTCATGCATATCTGATATGGTCAATCAGATTGCACAGTACCGGGTCTTCTTGATAGTGGACCTGAAATCTGCCTACCACCAGCTCCCCATCCGTAAGGCGGACCGCCCATACACTGCGTTCGAAGCAGACGGCCACCTTTAACACTTACTTAGGGTCCCCTTCGGCGTCACCAACGGGGTCTCGGTCTTCCAACGGGAGATGGACCGAATGGTTTACCAGTACGGACTGCGGGCCACCTTCCCATACCTGGACAATGTCACCATCTGTGGCTAAGATCAGCAGGACCATGACACCAACCTTGCCAAATTTCTCCATACCGCCACTCTCCTCAACCTCGCATATAACAAGGAGAAGTGTGTGTTCAGCACGAACCGCTTAGCCATCCTCGGCTATGTGGTCCAGAACAGAGTTCTGGGGCCCGACCCCAATCGCATGCGCCCCCTTATGGAACTCCCCCTCCCCACTGCCCCAAGGCCTTCAAACGGTGCCTGGGGTTCTTTTCGTATTACGCCCAATGGGTCTCTAACTATGCGGACAAGGCCCACCCACTCATCCACTCCACCACTTTCCCACGACGGACGAGGCTCACCAGGCCTTCAACCGTATCAAGGCCGACATCGCCAAGGCCACGATGCACACGGTCGACGAGACGTTACCATTCCAAGTGGAGAGCGTTGCATCAGATGTCGATCTGGCCGCCACCCTCAACCAGGCAGGCAGGCCCGTGGCATTTTTTTCCCGCAATCTCCATGCTTCTGCAATTCGGCACTCCTCCGTCGAAAAGGAGGCCCAAGCCATTGTTGAAGCTGTGCATCATTGGAGGCATTACCTGGCCGGCAGGAGATTCACTCTCCTCACAGACCAATGGTCGGTTGCCTTCGTGTTTAACAACACACAGAGGGGTAAGATCAAAAATGATAAAATCTTGAGGTGGAGGATCGAGCTCTCCACCTACAACTACGGGATTTTGTATCGCCCCGGTAAGCTCAACGAGCCCCCGATGCCCTATCCCGAGGTACATGTGCCAGCGCACAAGTGGACCGACTCCGGACCCTGCACGACAACCTCTGTCACCCAGGAGTCACCCGTTTTTACCATTTCATCAAGGCCCGCAACCTGCCCTACTCCATTGAGGAAGTCAGGGCTATCACCAGAGGCTGCCAGGTCTGCGCGGAGTGTAAACTGCACTTCTACCGGCCAGACCATGCGCGCCTGGTGAAGGCCTCAGCAAGGACTTCAAAGGGCCCCTCCCCTCCACCGACTGCAACACGTACTTTCTCAGTGTGGTCGATGAATATTCCCGATTCCCCTTTGCCGTCCCATGCCACGACACGACGTCTGCCACCGTCATCATAGCCCTCAACACCATCTTCGGTCTGTTCGGTTTCCCCGCCTACCTCCACAGCAACCGGGGATCCTCATTCATGAGTGATGAGCTGCGCCAGTACCTGCTCAACAGGGGCATTGCCTCGAGCAGGAGGACCAGCTACAACCCCAGGTGAAACGGGCAGGTAGAGAGGGAGAGCTGGACGGTCTGGCGGGCCGTCCAGTTGGCCCTACGGTCCAGAAATCTCCCAGCCTCCTCCCCGATGCCCTTCACTCCATTCGGTCGCTCCTGTGCACCGCGACTGATGAAACCCCCATACACGTCTCTTTGCCTTCCCCAGGAGGTCCACCTCCGGGGTATCGCTACCAACATGGCTGGCAGCTCCAGGGTCCGTTCTCCTCCATGGACACATTCGACTCCACAAGGTGGACCCGTTGGTTGAGAGGGTACAGCTACTTCACGCTAACCTGCAGTACGCTTATGTAGCGTACCCCGATGGCCGTCAAGACACAGTCTCCCTCAGGGACCTGGCACCAGCTGGTTCCCACATACACCCCCCCCCGACCTGGTGCCACCCTCCCTTCCCCTGGCACACCCCACCGCAGCCCCCACTCCGAGACACTCCGCCCTCCCCTTGCCCGCACCTGGGGATGAAGAGGATTTCGACATGCTCCAGGAGTCTCCGAAGACCAAGCCGCCGCCGGAGTCGCCACCTGCACTACGGCGCTCTCTACGACAGATCAAGGCACCAGACCGCCTGAATTGTACTTTTAAAACACAATTTCCTGTATATAGTTCTCCACCACCGCCGCCACACTCATTTTTAACAGGGGGTGAATGTGGTAGTCACCACTGATGTATATATTGTACATAGAGGATGTTGTTATAGGTGCTCTACGGTAAGGCCCCTGAACTACAGGTATGGGGGTAGATCCCTGCCTGCTGGCTCCGCCCAGTAGGCGGAGTATAAATATGTGTGCTCCCCGTACAGCAGCCATTTCGACAGCAGCTGTAGGAGGCCACTCGTCTCAGTGTAATAAAGCCTCGATTACATCCTACTCTCGTCTTTGCGTAATTGATAGTGCATCAGGGTACGTATCAGAAGCCACCCCTGCAGCGTTACGTCATGGGACGCGCCCCTTTAGCTTCTTTTCTTTATGCCCTGCGGAGAAGACTGCCGTTGCTGTCGGCAACTTCAGCCTCGCTTTTCCCGCCCACTTTGCTGATATCTCTGGCAGCTGCTGCAGGGTTCCCTGCTGGGGGAGGAATGAGAGGATCGAAAGAAATCCGATTGCTTTTTGGACGACTGGCAAAGGGGTTATTTTTGCTCCAATAGAAAAGGGAAGTGTTGGAAATTCTCAGCATGCCTGACAGTACTTGTGCAGGGAGAAGCAGGGTTCAGTGACCCTGGGTCAGAGCAAGTGCAGGTTGTGGACCTGAAGCGTTGACTCTTTCTCTCGCCACAGTTGGCCTGTCGAAGATTTACCGCATTGTCTGTTTACATTTGCAGTACTTTGCCCTCCCATTTTATGGCCTGTGCCTGACATTTGTAGGTGTCATCAGTTTCAATTTAAAATGAGAAGTGCGTCATTATTGTAAAAGCAGGAGATTACAGGAGGAGAATAAAAAAACAAATTGGGGAAAAAATGAAGAGCTTGATGATCATAAAAGTTCAATTTGCCATAAACATAAACACAGAACAGAAAAGCTTCATGTAATGTAGACTATAGCACTTGAGATCCAAATGCTTCTTTTTACATCAGTTCATTCTGGATGCAGAAGTGATTACAAATGGTGGCAGTTTTATCTCAGTTGCTAAAAATGACAAGCAGGGAAAATTCCAAACTTGCACCAGCCACACATGGTCTATCTTAGACTCACAAGCTAATCTAGTGCGGGGACAGCATTATACGCCTAGGTTAAGTTAGTCAATCATTGCCTTCCTCTGCTGAAGCCAGCTGGCAGTCCATGCTATAGTGACCACAGTTCAGTATGTTTCAGTGGTCCCTGGCCACTTCTGTTAAGTGTTGCTAAATGTGGAAAGCCTCTGCACACAAAATGTAAGGATCATTTTGCAATTACCAAGTGCGATGTATTATGACAGCAGCTTTGGGATGATATTATTGCTTCCATTTTGTAGCTTAAGCTCTGATCTCAGAGGGCATTGGTGCCATCATATTGTGATTACACATTTCCCCTAAAGTTGCCATTGTTGGCATTAGTTATTCAGATTCATACCAACGCCATATTTCATGTTGCCATTTCAGATACCCGACATCACTGCTTGCATTGATGCTGTATATTTAACTTCTCCATACCACGACCATTATTCATGTCATCATCTCAAGTTCCCTGCACCATTGTCATTGTTGATGCTGCTTCAGCTGAATTGGTCTCGCATTTCACAGCTCAGAAACTTGTTATAAACGTTATTTTTTTTATCAATCTATTCCCAGCTACGTCTGTCAGGAGGAATGACGAAACTGGCGGATCCTTTTCCCTGGGAGAGTACCGATGGCACCGGTTGGCACCAGTTGTTAATGCTTTCGATCTGCAAATTATCTGCTATTGTACCTACTAGGAGGCATCCTCCCGTTGAAGGGCCATTGATGAGCAAGACAAAGCCATTTGGAAATTCAGGCTAAGTTACCGCAGGCTGAGGAGAATACTGAGAGGGCATTGGATCGAGGCAAGGCGTGGGGTGCCCAATCACTGGGATGATTAAGAGGTTTGCTTGGTTGGCAGGAGGGATACATCCCCGCACCTGCTTCACCATAGGGTGTGCTGGACAAGCACTCACCTGTTCCATGAAATGGTGCACATCTCCCTTGAGCTGCCTGGAAAACCGGGCCAGGCTGTCAGCAAAACAAAGCACCCCGACGACGGAGAATTCAGCCCGATGTAATTAATGGGAGGATCCAGGCACTGAAGCAGTCAGGTGTTGAGTTTCAGTTTAGATTTTGAAGTGAACAGAACAGAAGCTTTTTGCCAGATGCTGGAAAGTTAAGCAGCAGTTTCACACAGGCAATAATCGGCATGCTGTTTCCTGAAGGATCTCTCTCTCTCTCTCGCAAAATAGCTTCACCAAGACATCTCTATACAGCAAGTATTGCTGTGTTTGCTAACTGTATTAAAAAATGGATTTGACCTGAGATGTATTTTGCTTGATTGGAGATAAACGTACATCAGTTAGGAGTTAAAGTGTTCCATTTTATTGTTAACCATTATTTAACTGGCAATTGTAAGCTATTTCTTGTATGATGTTGAAGTCAGTTTAATACTGTGTTAATTCTAAAGTTTGTTTTAATATACCAAATCCCTATTTGTGCCTGGAGTCATACTTGGAGCAAAGTATCCTTTCCTCGCAGTCTCACAAATTAAATGAAATATTGGACTTTCTGTCCAGTATCCTAGCAACAGTTGGAGTTTGTTATGGGATCGTAATACTAGAAATTGAGTCATGCTCATTGCAAGATCTTGTGAAAATACTGGAGTTCACTTTTACAAGTGTGAACACAACTCAGTCATCCTTTTAAATGTCTCTCCAACAGATTTGCAACGTAGTTCTGAATATGAGTACTAGCAGAATAAGGACATATGCAGCCCATACAGTTTAGATGAGAAAGTATATATTGCAGTTTAATCCGTGCTCCAAAATGCACAAACGTGTAATGCCTACACCTGTTTCTTTTCTGCTGTAGCCACTCAACTCCGCAGGATCTCTGCAGATGCTCCGGTATCTTTCTCTGGACAAAATGTTCCCCTTAAATGGCACAAACAACTTCCCAGCACAAATACAGCATGAATACTTTTCAACAGCACGTCAGAACAAATGTCTCTTCACTTCAACACGATCATCCACTTTGTCACTTGCAACAACAGGAGGATAGAATCCAATTCTGGCTCTGACTAAGTGCATCTTCCTTCAGTCACACACATGTGTATTTTGAGACGTCCATCTGTCCCAAGAAGGAGGAAATAATTGTTTTCAAATGTTCTTCCTTGTGTGCAGTGGTCTGACCAACTCTCAGACTAGTGTTTACAGGCCCAGTATTTCCAAGGCTGCACTGACAGCACAATTCACCGGCGTTGGGAGTGAAATTGTGGGAAGGAATCTGAGCACCTTGCAGGAGGCTGCATTCCTGGCGTGTTACTAAACCTGCAAAATATCTGACAGGAGTATGGAATGCATGTTGATATGTTCAGCTCCAAGGGCAGGCTACTACACTCTATGGGGTACATGGGAAGGATAGGCTCTTCGGATTTTAGATTCAGAAGAGGAGCACTCAGTCCATGTGAGTCCATGTTAGCCCTTTGACCAAATCACATTCTCCTGCCTTTCACGCTTTTTAGCCTTTTTATTCTAGTATTTACCTTATTCCCTTTTTAATATAATTAATACGGATTCTAAACCAAGCATTGCCCCTAAAGGGGCATTCTTGGCAGCACGGTGGCACAGTGGCTAGCCATGCTGTCTCACAGCTCCAAGGACCCGGGTTCAATTCCGGCCTGTGTGGAGCCTGCATTTTCTCCCTGTGTCCGCGTGGGTTTCCTCCGGGTGCTCCGGTTTCAGCCCACAGTCCAAAGAAGTGCAGGTTAGGTGGATTGGCCATGCTAAATTGACCCTTACAGTCGAAAGGTGTGCAGGTTAGGTGGGGTTACGGGATTACTGGGATAGGACGGGGGAGTGGGCCCAGATGGGGTACTCTTTCAGAGGATCGGTGCTGAATCGATGATCTGAATGGCCTCCTTCTGCCCTGTAGCAATGCTATCGTTCTGGGTGCTAATCATCTCCGCTAGGGGATTGAGGGGAGGTTTGAGAGAGGTGTACGAGATTATGAGGTAGACAAAGGAAAACTGCTCCCATTAACTAACGGTACAAGGACAAGGAGCAAAGATTTTAAGCAAGAAATACAGCAAATGGTAATGAATGAAATGAAAATCGCTTATTGTCACGAGTAGGCTTCAATGAAGTTACTGTGAAAAGCCCCTAGTCGCCACATTCCGGCGCCTGTCCGGGGAGGCTGGTACGGGAATCGAACCGTGCTGCTGGCCTGCTTGGTCTGCTTTAAAAGCCAGCAATTTAGCCTGGTGAGCTAAACCAGCCCCTAAGGCCTGGAACTCGCTGTCTACAGGGGTGGTGAAGGCACTGACATTACAATTTCAAAAGGAATGTGGATAGGCACATGAGGGAGATCAACTTTCAGGGGTACGAAGGTAAAGGATGGGGCAGGGGTGAATAGGACCGAGTTCTGATGGCGGCCATGGAGTGAGTGGCCGCACATTTGATGGCTCCCGCTCAAGGTGGATTTTTATCGGTCCTTCCCCACCCGAATGGTGGGGGCAAAAGGTGTGTGAGAGCCCAGGGAAGGTAATACCCCTCTGGTGAGGTTGGTGTATGGATCAGCAGATGAGAAGTGCCACGGGAAAGAGAGAGCAGTTGCAGCAGGAAAGTCTTTGTGGTGCGCCACAGGTGAAGATGGCGGAGGCCAAGGGGGCCGCGCTGCCCGCCCAGTGGTCGACGGAGCAGCGGGTGGAGTTTTTTGAAATACAAATTCTAGCAGCAGAGGAAAGAGGCTTTGGGGGATTTGGCCAAGGCGGTGGAGCCGCTCAGGGCGGCGATTGAGCGAGTGGAGCAGAGACTGGAGGCTCAGGGCCTGACGATCCAAAAGGTTGAGGAGTCGGTGAGGGAGCATGAGGAGCAGCTGACCTGACTGGAGACGGAGCTTGGGATGACAGTGAGTAGCCAGAAGAGGCTGCGAGAGAAATTGGAAAACCTGGAGAACCGCTCCAGGAGGCAGAATTTGAGGACTGCCGTATGCCTGAGGGCATGGAGGGACCAGTTCCATACACATACTGCTCCTGATCTCCAAACCGAGCCTCTTGAGTACGTCCAATTTTCATCACTCTACCATTGGAGAGCATGTCTCAGTTGCCTGTAGGCCCTTAAGATCTGCAATTGCCGCCCTAAACCTCCCCTCCTTCTCTCAATCCTTTAAGTCACTCTTTAAAATCTACCTCTGTGCCCAAGTGTTTGGTCATCTAACCTAATCTCTTTATGTGGCTTGGTGTCATATTTGTCCACTATTACATACTGCGATGTTTTAAAACGTTAAAGGCTCTATATAATTGCCACTTTCACAGGTCGGCACAACATCGAGGGCCGAAAGGCCTGTACTGCGCTGTAATGTTCTATGTTCTAGTTTCTGTTGGTGGTGCAGAGCCTAGAGGTGACGGTGTTCTCACACACCTACTGTCCTTCTTGTGGAATCCGTGAGCATAGCCAGCTTCTGACCTACGCTCATAGCCGTAGCATTTATGTGGTCCAATTTCTGGTCAATGATGAATGACTCCCCTGCCGCAGAATGTTGATGATGGAGGACTTGACAACTTAGCAGCGGTAATGCTATTGAATGTCAAGGGGATGTGGTCATGTCCTCTTGTTGAAGACAGTCATTGCCTGACACTGGTGTGCCGTGACTGTTACTTTCCACTTATTGGCCTAAGCCTAGATGTTGTCCGGGTCTTGCTGCATATGGGAATGGACTGCTTCATTACTTGAGCACTCACGAACAATGTAGAATATACCTCAATGATACATTTGGTCGAACTGAAGTGTTGAGGATACAGGCACACCTGACTGTATAACTGACCCTAAAAATACGCAGGCATAGTTGACCACCTCAAAGTCAAATGCTGATTGCGTGCTTACGGAGGGTTCTGATTGAGTGCATTCAGTGGTTGACAAACTGTTCCCCCTTCCAAAAGCAAAGTGCATTTAAGCATTATCTCTGTCTGCATGAGTGTGATCATTCTGTTTCCAACAGGCCACCTGCATCTGGAGACAGGTTCCCCAGACCCCGTTGTGGTACAAAATTGTCTTGTATCCTATTTAACTACGAGCACAAGATGGAAATTAATTTCAGCTGGATCAAGACACTAAAGATAATACGTGTGGATTCGCGAAGCTTCTTGTTGCTCCATGACTGAAAGTGAGTCTTTCCTCTGCTTTCCAAATGGGATTAATTATTCTCTGTAAAAATGTACCACAATTTGTGCAGCAGATACAGTTGACGATGGCAGGAACTCAGGGCTGCAAACTCTGCTCAGTATTTTACCATTTAAGGACATGGCCATGTGGTGTAGAAAGGTTAACAATGAAATGATCATAAATTTTCACTTTAGCTCCTTTCACATTTACTCACTAATTGATGCTGACTGTCATAAATACAGTTATGTTGGGAATGGAATATGGTATGAGCCTGTGATAGAAATAGCAGTGGGCAAAGCCCTGTTACCAGTTGTTCTATTTTTTTAAGAACAATGTAATACAGTAATCATTATAATGTATGCCCACTGTTTCAGTTACATAAAAAACAAATTAACTTTCCAATTAAACATTATTTTTCCACATTAAAGTATGGAAAATCTTTAGCGCACTCTGCAAATGTGCAGTCACAAATTTTCGTGCCAAGTATCTTTAGTGTAGCAATGATACATTCAAATTTTAATAATGCCAATAAACTAAATACTCCACCTTAAACGTTCACTCCCTGCACCACTGACGCAGAGTGGCAGCAGTATGTACCATCTACAAGACTTCTTCAGTGGCATCATGGCCTCTACCATCTAGAAGGACAAGGGCAGCGGGATACATGGGAACACCACCATATCCAAGCCACTCGCCAGCCTGGCTTGGAACTATATTGCCGTTCCTTCACTGTCGCCGGGTCAGAATCCCGGAATGCCTTCCCTAACAGCACTGTGGATGCACCTACACCAATGGTACAAAAAGGATGCTCTTCACCCTCTGAAGGGCAATTAGAGATGGGCAATAAAAATGCTGGCCTAGCCAGTGACATACTCATCCCGTGACAAGAGTTTAAAAAAAACTCAATTTCCCCTTACACTATGACCATATTGGATATTTTACATTTAAGCAAGATGTTCGTGAAAACAGAGAGCACCCACCTTTCCATCTTCCATGACCTACTCTCTAGATACTGATTGCACGGATAAAAGGGAGTTAAAAAAGGAAAAGCAATATATTATTTTTACCATTAATATGAGGATGCACAAGCAGGTTCACAATTTGCTAATGCTTTAACATTTCTCATATCAAACTGGTAAGATGACTGTCTATAATTGTGGTCAATGCCAAGAAGACATGAGATGTTCATTGCTGTTAGACCGAACAAACCATGTACTGTATCTTTTTGACTGATAAATGTAACTTAGCTGTGTCTTGATCATGGATCTAAATCCTTTCATACTCTGCAATGGATACAAAATATATACAGTTCCGTTTCTTTACAGCATTTTTTATCTTTACACACAAAATGTAGCAAGGGACCCGAGGATGCTTGTTACCTTTTTCCATTGTAATTACTGTTTGTGAAAAGTACAAAGATGTGCAGGTTGGGTGGGGTTGGGGGGATTTGCAGAGGAGTGGGCCTGGGTAGGGTGCTTTTTCAGAGGGTCGGTGCAGACTCGATGGGCTGAATGGCCTCCTTCTGCACTGCAGTTCTATGGATTCTATGGAAAATTCCTGTTTTTCAACCAACTTTCTGCCCATACATATGTAATCTCCAATATTGTGATAATCTTTGTTAACCGTAAATTATCATGGTGCAATCTTTGTCAAAAGCTTTCTGACATTCCAAATGGATATCAATTACATTTTCCTCAATCACAATGCCAGTAAAATCTCTGAAAATCACTCCTGTTAATTCAGGACATCCCTTGCCTGAATCCAGAAAATCTTGCATCAAATCTTAAACGTTCACTTTAAAGACATTTCCCATAATTCATTTGGAACTTATTTTTAACCACAGAGTCACTATAGTGCAGAAGGAAGCCAATCGGTCAATTGAGTCTGCACCAACACTCTGAAAGAGCACCCTACCTGGGCCCACTCCCCCACCTGATCCCCGTCTCCCCACCTGATCTGCACATCCCTGGAAACTAAGGGACAATTTTTACCATGGCCAATCCACTTAACCTGCACATCTTTGGACAGTGGGAGGAAACCGGACCACCCGGAGGAAACCCACGCAGACACGGGGAGATCGTGCAAACTCCACATAGACAGTGACCCATCCCGAATTGAACCCGGGTCCCTGCTGCTGAGGAAGCAGTGCTAACCACTGTGCCATCGTGCTGGCCTATCAAGATTATCATTAATCGTTGATAATCTTGATAATTTTGATGATCTTCTTCAAAAACAAAATTAAAATGTATTAAGAATTTTACAATCTCAAAACTATCAATTATAGTTTCGCTCTTAAAGTCGACTTTGTTTAGCCTTCAGCTCCTCCACTAATGACACCTCCACCTCCTGCATTACCTTATAAATGTCAGACACCTTCCCCTCTCTGACCCACACCCCCAAAAGCACTCTGTCCATCGCCCCCCGCAAGGGCAGCAAAGGGAACTCCTCTACCTGTCGCCTAGCAAACGCCTTTACCTGCAAGTATCTGAACATGTTCCCTTGGGGGAGCCCAAATTTATCTTCCAGTTCCTCCAGGCCCGCAAACCTCCCGCCAATAAACAGGTCCTTCAATTTACTGATGCCCATGCTTTGCCACCCCCTAAATCCCCCATCAGTGTTCCCCGGGATGAACCAATGATTTCCACCTAATGGAGCCTCCATCGAGCCCCCCATAAAGATGGGCAGGCACTGAAAGAGGAACAAGAACCTCGGAAGCACCGTCATTTTGACGGACTGCACCCTCCCCGCCAACGACAATGGCAGCATGTCCCACCTCTTGAACTCCTCCTCCATCTGATCCACAAGCCTGGTGAAATTATGCTTGTGAAGAGTCCCCCAGTCCCTGGCCACCTGCACCCCCCAAACTCTCCCCTGCCCTCCTAAGCGGAAGCCTACCAATTCCTTCCTCCTGGTCTCCAGGGTGCACCACAAACACCTCACTCTTGCCTAGATTTAGTTTATAGCCTGAAAAGGTCCCAAACTCAGCTAGCAGCTCCATCACCCCCGGCATCCCTCCCACCGGGTCCGCCACATACAGTAACAGGTCATCGGCATACAACGACACCCTTTGTTCCTCCCCACCTCGCACCAAACCTCACCACCTCCCTGAATCCCTCAACGCCATCGCCAGCGGCTTGATTGCCAATGCAAACAACAAGGAGGACAGGGGGCAACCCTGCCTGGTCCCTTGGTAAAGCCGGAAGTACTCCGACCTCCTCCCATTCGTGGCCACGCATGCCATCGGGGCCTCATATAGCAGCCTCACCCATCTAATGAACCCTTCACCAAATCCAAACCTCTCCAACACCTCCCATAAGTACCCCCACTCCACTCTATCAAAGGCCTTCTCCGCATCCAGTGCCACCACTATCTCAGCCTCCCCCTCAATCGCCGGCATCATGATGACATTCAACAATCTCCGCACATTCGTGTTCAGCTGCCTTCCCTTCACAAAACCTGTCTGATCCTCGTATACAACCCCTGGCACACAGACCTCTATCCTGGTGGCCAGGATTTTTGCCAGCACCTTGGCATCCACATTAAGGAGAGATATGGGCCTGTATGAACCACACTGCTGGGGGTCCTTGTCCCTCTTTAAGATTAATGAAATCAGCGCCCGCGACATCGTCGGAGGCAAAGTCTCCCCTTCCCACGCTTCATTAAGTGTCCGCACCAGCAAGGGGCCCACTAGGTCCACAAACTTTTTATAAAATTCCACCGGGAACCCATCCGGCCCTGGCGCCTTCCCTGACTGCATCTGCCCGATCCCCTTAACTAGCTCCTCCAGCTCAATCGGTGCCCCCAACCCCTCCACCTGCTCCTCCTGCACCTTCGGGAAAGATAGCCCATCGAGAAACCTCTCCATTCCCCTCCTCTCCCCCGTTGGCTCCGACTGGTACAGTTCCCCGTAAAAGTCCTTGAAGACCTCATTCACCTCTACCCCCTTCCGCACCACATTCCCACTCTTGTCTCTCACTCCAGCAATTTCCTTAGCTGCATCCCGCTTGCGGAGCTGATGAGCCAGCATCCTACTCGCCTTTTCACCATGTTCGTACACTGCCCCTTGTGCCTTCCTCCACTGTGCCTCCACCTTTCTAGTGGTCAGCAAATCAAATTTAGCCTGTAGGCTGCACCTCTCCCCCAACAGTCTCTCCTCTGGTGCCTCCGCGTACCTCCTATCTACCTCCAGCATCTTCCCCACCAGTCTATCCCTCTCACTCCTCTCGCTCCTCTCCCTGTGTGCCCGGATGGATATCAGCTCCCCATGAATCACTGCCTTCAGGGCTTCCCAGACCATCCCCACCTGAACCTCCCCCTTATCATTCACCTCGAGGTACCCCTCAATACTTGCCCGGACCCTCCTACACACCTCCTCCTCCGCCAACAACCCCACATCCAACCGCCACAACGGACGTTGGTCTCGCACCTCCCCCATCTCCAACTCTATCCAATGCGGAGCGTGGTCGGAGATTGCAATGGCCGAATACTCGGCCTCCTCCACTCTCGGAATCAGTCCCCTACTCACCACGAAGAAGTCTATCCGAGAATAAACCCTATGAACGTGGGAGAAGAAAGAGTACTCCCGTGCCCTCGGCCTCACAAACCTCCATGGATCCACCCCTCCCATCTGGTCCATAAACCCTCTCAGTACCTTGGCCGCCGCCGGCCTCCTACCCGTCCTTGAACTGGACCGATCCAGTGAAGGATCCAACACCATATTGAAGTCCCCCCCCCATAATCAGACCTCCCGCCTCTAGATCCGGGACCCGCCCCAGCATACGCCTCATAAAGCCCGCATTGTCCCAATTTGGGGCATACACACTAGCAAGTACCACCTTCTCTCCCTGTAGCCTGCCCCTTACCATAACATACGTACCCCCCCTTATCCGCCACCACCTCAGATACCTCAAACGACACATTTTTCCCCACCAGAATCGCCACTCCCCGGTTCTTCACATCCAACCCAGAGTGGAAAACCTGCCCCACCCACCCCTTCCTCAAACGGACCTGGTCCGCCACCTTCAGGTGGGTCTCCTGAAGCATTGCCACATCTGCCTTTAGCCCCCTCAGATGGGCAAGTACCCTCGACCGCTTCACCGGCCCATTCAATCCTCTCGCATTCCAGGTGACCAACCGGATCAGAGGGCGTCCCGTCCCCCTCCCCCGTCGATTAGCCATAGCCCGTCAACTGCCCACCCCAGGCCAGCACCCCCCGCCCGACCCAGTCCCCACAGCGACAACACCTCACCTCTGTCCCCCCGGCCCACACCAGCTCCTTCCTGACTCTGCCAGCAGCAACCCGGTATCCCCCCCCCCCCCCCCCCCCCCCCCCCCCCCGCCGGCTATGAAGCCTCCTAGCCGCGAACCGTCCTCCATTGAACTTCCGTGGGTCAGCTAACTTCTGCTGACCCCGGAAACTCCCGCCAATAACCCGACCCCTCCCAGAGTGGGATCATCCCCCATCCTGTCCCTCCTCCAGGCACCGCTCCAGCGCGGGGAAGAACCAGTTAAGGCCCCCCCCCCGTCATCGTCTCCACCCCCAGGCCTCGCAACGCAGGAAACCAGAGGAAAGCCCGCGCTTTCGCACTGCCCCACCACATCCTTCTGACACAGCTCCCAAATACCAGCCCCACTCCATACCCCCAACCCGATATAGAATACAACAAACCCCCCCAACCCTCCCCGCAAGATACAAAACTCAAAGAAATGCCCCCCAACAAAAAACAGAAGAAAACCCCAATAAATTAGGGCAGCAGGGTAGCATGGTGGTTAGCATACATGCTTCACAGCTCCAGGGTCCCAGGTTCGATTCCCGGCTGGGTCACTGTCTGTGTGGAGTCTGCACGTCCTCCCCCTGTGTGCGTGGGTTTCCTCCGGGTGCTCCGGTTTCCTCCCACAGTCCAAAGATGTGCGGGTTAGGTGGATTGGCCATGCTAAATTGCCCATAGTGTCCTAAAAAAAAGTAAGGTTAAGGGGGGGGGGTTGTTGGGTTACGGGTATAGGGTGGATGCGTGGGTTTGAGTAGGGTGATCATGGCTCGGCACAACATTGAGGGCCGAAGGGCCTGTTCTGTGCTGTACTGTTCTAAAAAAAAAATAACCATATCAAAATTACAAAAGTACAGAAAAAGAGAACACAGCAAAAGCAGAAACCAACAATAAAGCATTACAACCGACCCCGCAACCCCCAACCCCTAGTTCGAGTCCAGTTTCTCCGTTCGCACGAAGGCCCACGCCTCCTCCGTGGAATCAAAGTAATAATGCCGGTCCGAATAAGTTACCCACAGGCGCGCAGGCTGCAACATTCCAAACTTTATTTTCTTCTTGTAGAGCACCTCTTTCGTCCAATTAAACCCGGACCTCCGCTTAGCCACCTCCGCACTCCAATCCTGGTAGATCCGTACTACCCCATTCTCCCAATTGCTGCTCTTCACCTTCTTGGCCCAGCGCAGCACACACTCCCGATCACTGAACCGGTGGAACCTCACCAGCACCGCACGCGGGGGTTCGTTCTCCTTAGGCCTCCTGGCCAGTACCCTGTGGGCTCCCATCAGCTCCAGGGGCAGATGGAAAGATCCTGCCCCCACTAGCGAGTTCAGCATCATGACCATGTAGGTTGTCAGATCTGACCCCGCCAGGCCCTCCACAAGGCCCAAGATCCTCAGTTTTTTCCACCTCATGCGGTGATCAAGCTCCTCGAAGCGGTCTTGCCACTTCTTGTGGAGTGCCTCGTGCCCCTCCACCTTACTAACGAGGACCATGGCCTCCTCCTCTCGTTCAGTGGCCTGCGCCTGCAACGCCTGGATGGCAGCACCCTGGGTCGTCTGAATCTCCGAGAGCTTTTTATTCATTTCCTGCAGAGAGCTCAGCACCTCAGCCTTGAAATCTGCAAAACAGCGCAGGAGAGCAGCTTGCTGCTCCTGGGCCCACTGCTTCCACTCCTTTGGTGCTCCACCGGCCGCCATCTTGGAATCCTTCCCCCGTTTTTTCTGGGGAGCTGCTGCCGTTTCTTCCCCCTTTCCACTCCGAGTTCGAGTCATGAAATGCGGAGAAAGTCGATCAGCACACCTTCTCCCACCGGGAGACGTCGAAAAATTTCCGTTATGGGCTCTAAAAAGTGCCGAAAAGTCCGTTTGAATTGGGAGCTCCCAAATGTGCGGCTTCCTACGTCATCGCCGCCACCGGAAGGCTAAATGGGAGGGGGAACTTGGGGAGCAGATAGAGGACGGGACTTGGGCGGATGCCTTGGAGAGAATCAACTCTTCCTCTTCATGTGCGAGGCTTAGTCTCATCCAATTCAAGGTGCTGCACCGGGCCCACATGTCCGGGACTAGGATGAGTAGGTTCTTTGGGGGTGAGGACAGGTGCATCAGGTGTTCGGGGAGTCCAGCGAATCATGCTCATATGTTTTGGGCATGCCCAGCACTGGAAGAATTCTGGAAGGGGGTGGCAGGGACGGTGTCGAGGGTGGTTGGATCCAGGGTCAAACCAGGATGGGGACTCGCGATTTTTGGAGTTGCGGTGGAGCTGGGAGTGCAGGAGGCGAAAGAGGCCGGTGTTCTGGCCTTTGCGTCCCTAGTAGCCCGACGGAGGATCTTGATGCAGTAGAAAGATGTGAGGCCCCCAAGTGTGGAGACCTGGATCAGTGACATGGCGGGACTTATAAAATTGGAGAGGGTCAAATTTGCCCTGAGAGGATCAATACAAGGGTTCTATAAACGGCGGCGGCCTTTTCTGGACTTCCTGGCTCAAAGATAGGTATCTTGGTCAATAGCAGCAGCAACCCGGGGTGGGGGGGGGGGGGGGGGGGGGGGGGGTGTAGTTTCTATTTTTTTCTTTTTTTTTCCTATGGTTATGTAACTTAACATTGTGTTAATTTAAGTTGTTGTTAATATGTTGTGTTGTTCATTGAGGAGGGGCGAATGTTTATGATTGCTATTATTATTGTTATTGTTGGTATTTTATTATGGTTCGATGTTGTCCATGTGTCTATCCAGTGACCACTTAAATGCCCTTAAAGTTGGCGAGTCTACTACTGTTGCAGGCAGGGCGTTCCACACCCCTACTACTCTCTGAGTAAAGAAACTGCCTCTGACATCTGTCCTATATCTACCACCCCTCAATTTAAAGCTATGTCCCCTCGTGTTGGTCATCACCATCCGAGGAAAAAGACTCTCACTGTCCACCCTATCTAACCCTCTGACTATCTTATATGTCTCTATTAAGTCACCTCTCAGCCTTCTCCTCTCTAACGAAAACAACCTCAAGTCCCTGAGACTTTGTTTGGGTGGAACCTCAGCCAAGGAATGGGATTATTAATCCACTAATATACATTCCCAAAGAAGAACCAGGCAACGTGCCTCAATGACTACCGCCCGGTGGCCCTGACGTCAGTTGTAATGAAGTGCTTCGAGAGGCTGATCATGAAGCGCATCACCTCCATACTCCCGGAACGCCTTGACCCACTTCAATTCGCATACCGTCGCAACCGGTCCACATCAGACGCCATTTCCCTGGCCCTACACTCATCCCTAGAGCATCTCGAAAACAAGGACTCCTACATCAGACTCCTATTTATTGACTACAGCTCCGCCTTCAACACCATAATCCCAGCCAAGCTCATATCAAAGCTCCAAAACCTAGGACTTGGCTCTCCAATCTGCAACTGGATCCTTGACTTTCTGACCAACAGACCACAGTCAGTAAGAATGAACACCAACACCTCCTCCACAATAGTCCTCAATACCGGTGCCCCGCAAGGCTGCGTACTTAGCCCCCTACTCTACTCCCTGTACACACACGACTGCATGGCAAAACTTGGTTCCAACTCCATCTACAAGTTTGCTGACGACACGACCATAGTGGGCCGGATCTCAAATAACGACGAGTCCGAATACAGGAGGGAGATAGAGAACCTAGTGGAGTGGTGCAGCAACAACAATCTCTCCCTTAATGCCAGCAAAACTAAAGAGCTGGTCATCAACTTCAGGAATCAAAGTACTGTACACACCCCTGTCAGCATCAACGGAGCCGAGGTAGAGATGGTGAGCAGTTTCAAATTCCTAGGGGTGCACATCACCAAAAATCTATCCTGGTCCACTCATGTCGACGCTATCACCAAGAAAGCACAACAGCGCCTTTACTTCCTCAGGAAACTAAGGAAATTTGGCATGTCCACATTAACCCTTACCAACTTTTACAGATGCACTATAGAGAGCATCCTATCGGGCTGCATCACAGCCTGGTATGGCAACTGCTCGGCCCAGGACCGCAAGGAACTTCAGAGAGTCGTGAATACCGCCCAGTCCATCACACGAACCTGCCTCCCATCCATTGATTCCATTTACACCTCCCGCTGCCGGGGAAAAGGAGGCAGCATAATCAAAGATCCCTCCCACCCGGCTTACTCACTTTTCCAACTTCTTCCATCGGGCAGGAGATTCAGAAGTCTGAGAACACGCACGAACAGACTCAAAAACAGCTTCTTCCCCACTGTCACCAGACTCCTAAATGACCCTCTTATGGACTGACCTCATTAACACTACACCCATGCCTCATCCGATGCCAATGCTTATGTAGTATATTGTATACATTGTGTTGCCCTATTATGTATTCTCATGTATTTTCTTGAATTCTGTTTAATTCCCTTTTCTTCCCATGTACTGAATGATCTGTTGAGTTGCTTGCAGAAAAATACTTTTCACTGTACCTCGGTACACGTGACAATAAACAAATCCAATCCAATCCAATAGTTCAAAGGCTACTTTTTATTTTAATGCGGCGGATGTGGGCGTCGCCAGCTGGGTCAGCACTTATTGCCCATCCCTGAGGGCATTTCTGAGTCAACCTCATTGCTGTGGGTCTGGAGTCACGTTAGGCCAGATCAGATAAAGACGAGGGATTTCCTTCCCTAAAGGACACAAGTGAACCAGATAGTTTTTCACAACAACGGCGCAATGCCCAGTATTAGACTTGAAATTCCAAACTTTTAATGATTTCAAGTTCCACCATCTGCTATGGGGGGGATTCAAACCCAGGTCCCCAGAGCTTTACCCTGTATCTCTGGATTACAAGACAATACTGCACCATCACCTTCCCCACCATGTAAACTGGATCATGTAAACCTTTGGTTTGTGAGACGTACAGTGAACCACAAAAGCATGAGGGCCAGAAAGTAAGGGCTGTAACGTGTTATGCTGTCAGTATAAAGTCTGTTTACTGCTAGCGGTGCAAGTTCTAGATTTAAAAGACCTGCTACCATTGCCCATACGCTTGTACTGTTATTTGCATGTCCAACATTTGTAATATTTTAATAAATAGGCACGGTTAATCAATTCAGCCCATCTCACTTGTGACATGTTGATAATTCCATCAGGGGATGTTTTCATTTGTAGGAAAAACTAGAATCAGAGGACACAATCTCAGAATAAAGGGACGATCCTTTAAAACAGAGATGAAGAGGAATTTCTTCAGCCAGAGGGTGGTGAATCTGTGGAACCCTTTGCCACAGAAGGCTGTGGAGGCCGAAGCACTGTGTCTTTGAGACAGAGATAGATAGGTTCTTAATTAATGAGGCGATCAGAGGTTATGGGGCGAAGGCAGCAGAATGAGGATGAGAAAAATATCAGCCATGATTTAAAGGTGGAGCAGACTCGATGGGCCAAGTGGCCTAATTCTGCTCCTATGTCTTATGGTCTTATGATCTATTCTGAGTGACTTAGAGGGAAATCAGCAGAGTGGGCACTCACGATTAAGGATTCTGTGAGCCCGAAGGGTATGTGAGCACTGGAGGGGGAAAATAAAATCCAGGCGTCCAGGTTCTACTTTATATGGAGCATGTTGAATGCAGTGAGACCATTACAACAGGGAACGGCTCATTGAAATGTCCTGAAGCTCCACCACACTGACTGCCATGCATTTTGAGATACTCCTATCCCCTCATATATTAAATGTACATAATTCACAGTGATTAACCATTATACATGACATGCTGTTTATGAGCTGTGATATGTAATACATTGTAAAGGCAAAGCCTGTTCAATTCCTTTGCTGTATGGGCCTGAACCTGCGTTCTGGGGTGAGAAGATGCCTGGGGTAGATTCACTCACACAGGTCATTTAAAGTCAACTGCAATGAACTAAATGGCTGAACAAACACAGTTGTCACTGTCAAGATCAAAAAAGAGAAAGCGGCCTTTGATATGTAATCCAGTTGGAAATTGCAATGGTATTTTCCACGCATGCAAACCTGAGAGCCTGAAAGTTCTGATCTGTCCATCACCAGGATATGTAACAGGAGATGTTATCTTAACTGAGCACTTGCCATCCGCGGAATAACTGGAGGTGGATTTAATAACAGTCCGTGGTGCAGGAAAAACTGAAACAATACAGGTTTGCCAATGTTTTTTTTTTAACAGTAACAGCCTAACTCAGCATGTCCTGTTATACAAAACAATGCTTCGCTTGATCAGATCAAGAACTGCAGAAGTCATACATAGCAACACAACAGCCATTCGAAATTAGCAAAGCCAATACAGCAGTTGATATGGTTTAGTGCGCACTTGAAATAGAAAACAACAACTGACATCGATAATTCTTCTCACTGTCTTTTGGGACTTGGAGCTTACTGTCAGTCTCCTACATGTTCTATACCTTTGACTGTGTCTTTCCAAACATGTGCGGTTATGTGCAGCATGAAGGAGGCTTACTGTAAAAGTCATCACTCTTATTGTTGATCTTGTGTATTTTTTGACAATTATTTTTAAACTCAGATTTTCTTCAAATACATAAACCGGTATTGAACACTCGTACCATTTCAAGATGTCCAGCAATTTGGTCAAAGGCATGTTCAAACAATTCCATACTTCAGTGTATTCTAGATCCCATTGTGACTCTGCTAGTATTGTACAGCAGTAACTTCATCCACTGGAATTTCAATTTTCTTTAATGTTCAGAGATCAACAGCCCAAAATATTATGCCAATGGCTGCACCTTATTGTTTCACCACACATTTCTTTAAAAGCGTTTCTTTACCTGGTTACCAAACTTAATTTTGTTATGAAGCTATTCAGCAAAAGCTAGTATCCCTACCGCTAGTTGTCTGAAATAAAGCAGTTATTTGTTTGAATTAAATGAATTAATGCACCATTAAAGCTCATCGTTGACCATCAACTTAAAGGGCAGTCTTACACAAGGTCTAATCAAACTAAAAGTGGCATGAGTTAAAATCAAATCAGGATTGCGTTGCGAAAATTGTTTATCCATTTAGGTCCCACAGTGACCATTAGTTGAGGATGATCTTGAGCATGGTCGACACTGTGATGATCCTCCTCAGTACTACCTGGACGCTGCGAGACCACAGAAGAGAGACTGTCATGTGGGCATGTGAGACAGCTCTAATAGAATTTTACATCATCAAAACTTGTTTAAACTAATTCAGTCCAGCAAATCTCCCCAGAGTGCCCAACAGGGGGCTATTCCCCAACAATTGTTGGTAATGAGTTAATGAGTTCATGGATTTGTTAAGGATGGGGGGCTGGATTCTCCATTATTAGGACTATGACACCATGCCCGCGTCAAAACCGTGGAGTTTTACTCCTGAAAATCCTGGAAAAAAGGGACACGAATTAATTGCCCTGGAGGGGGCGAGTAAAGACCCGGAGTAAATCTCGCAGCTTTTGCTGCAGATACGGGCCCCCGCACTTCCGGGTCAGAGGCCAAGCATGCGCATGGCAGTGGCCTCCAGCGGCCGCGCCGTGCTCCATGGTGGACTTGGATGCGGAGCTGGACCCAAAAACGAGACACCCCTACCCCCCCCCCCGATCGGCCGCGCACCCGACCCTCAAGCGCCGCACAATTATTCCCCGGCCGCCTATAAGGCCCCTCCGGCCTCCGATAGACTCGCCCCGACTAGGGCGGCCGTGGATTGAGTCCGCAGCCGCCCCGCGAGTATCCCAGCTGGCAATATCAGGTTAGTTCCACGCCGTCGGGAACTCGGCCGGTCAGGGGCAGAGCAGGTCGGAGCGGCCCATGGCAATGGCCCCCGGCGGCACGACATACTCCCCGGTGACGCCGCTTTTCGGTGGCCGGAGAATCGATGAACTGGCGGCGGGCTCGATTTTGGCATCAAACTGGATTCTGTGCCCCGGCGCTGGCCACGATTTCAGTGTGGGGTGCAGAGAACCCAGCCCGTCATTTTCTGAAAACGACTCTGCTAATTGAAAGTGATTGTTTACCAGCTTTACTAAGTGTCACACATTAGCAGTGGCAATTGCCCATTTTTACTTAATAAACAAGTTCTATTTTGGCTTGGGTTTCTCTTGAAGCTCTGCCATCCATCTGTCGAAACAGTTCTGCAATCTGTCACTCCTCACATATGCCCAATGTCAACAACTACATGTACTGTCCATCCTGGCCAAATTCAAGAGCCCTGAATATCCACAGGGTATGTAATTCCAGCGAACCTGAAGTCGCTCTACACCACCGGACCCACAATAGTTTATAGAGGCATGGGAAATCCATTAATTTTCCCAACATTGGCGGATCTAGAGTACCCGCTTTTGTTTACAAGCCAGGAGGTCCAAAATAGCTGACCCAGCTTGGGGGAAGCAGGGATAAGTCCCCCTACGTAAAGCTACTTCACTATTTCTTGTTGCCCTTCTCTTAAGGTGATCACTTCTAAACATTTGCTTTTTAAAGACAGTTCCTCTTCAGAGGTCCAGGCTTTGATCTTGTTTGGGAAATGTACCTAACCTGACAAAATATATCGAGTTCTACTGAAGACTTGAAGTGCTGTGGAGAGGTTTTGTTTCCATTACAATGATCGTAAACACTCTAGTCTCACAAAACCATTATTGAAAGTTGTGGTAAGGTTGAAAGCAGCACAAACAGGCCTGGACCTCATTTCCATCTGCTTGGTGTACCCTGAACAAATATACGGTAGGTGCAAGTCAGAACAAATGCAGATCCTTGCGCCGTTAATTTTATGACACAATACATAAGAACATAAGAACTAGGAGCAGGAGTAGGCCATCTGGCCCCTCGAGCCTGCTCCGCCATTCAATTAGATCATGGCTGATCTTTTGTGGACTCAGCTCCACTTTCCGGCCCGAACACCATAACCCTTAATCCCTTTATTCTTCAAAAAACTATCTATCTTTACCTTAAAAACATGTAATGAAGGAGCCTCAACTGCTTCACTGGGCAAGGAATTCCATAGATTCACAACCCTTTGGGTGAAGAAGTTCCTCCTAAACTCAGTCCTAAATCTACTTCCCCTTATTTTGAGGCTATGCCCCCTAGTTCTGCTGTCACCCGCCAGTGGAAACAACCTGCCCGCATCTATCCTATCTATTCCCTTCATAATTTTAAATGTTTCTATAAGATCCCCCCCTCATCCTTCTAAATTCCAACGAGTACAGTCCCAGTCTACTCAAACTCTCCTCATAATCCAACCCCTTCAGCTCTGGGATTAACCTAGTGAATCTCCTCTGCACACCCTCCAGCGCCAGTACGTCCTTTCTCAAGTAAGGAGACCAAAACTGAACACAATACTCCAGGTGTGGCCGCACTAACACCTTATACAATTGCAACATAACCTCCCTAGTCTTAAACTCCATCCCTCTAGCAATGAAGGACAAAATTCCATTTGCCTTCTTAATCACCTGTTGCACTTGTAAACCAACCTTCTGTGACTCATGCACTAGCACACCCAAGTCTCTCTGAACAGCGGCATGCTTTAATGAACACATATAGTTCATTATTTTGTGACAAATAGTAAATGTAATTCGGAAAATTGTTTAAGGTCAATGGGTTATAAATTCCACAAAATAAGCACGCTGAAGCTCAATTTCAAGGTCTAACATCTTGTGGCCTAAGGAGAATGCTTGAGGTCCAATTACTGGTCAGCTTTGTGCTTCGTAGTTAGGGAAGTGGCTACCCACACAATGTCAATTCTGGGCCTCATGAATTTTGGCATCAAATGCTTCATCAATAACCTCTTTGCATGTAAGAATGTACACAATTCAATCTTCCACATTCTGGAGCAACAGCTGACAATTCTAATTTCATGTTTGGAAATGCGAACGTGTAATGATCTAAATACTTTTTATTATCTGTTTTCCAAACACATGAATGTTTCAGTTGCATCGTGGCGATTTTGAGCGGGCAGCCCAATAACAGCATCCAGCAACAGGCATCCTCCCCCACCATGGGAATAACAGGTCAACCCCCACATCACATACACGCGAGGGTGACCCGACCACCCCAGCCCCCTCCATCTGCCCCCCTTCAGCCACCCCCTGGCATTGGCAATGGTGCATTCTCCCTGGGCATAATCCACCCATACCATGGCAGTGACCACCTGTGCCTGGTGCAGAGGGGGGGGGGGGGCAAGGGAGTGAGTCCATAGGTAATGTACCCCTCTGCTGCTGCCAGGCTGGAGAGGAGGGGGGGTCTCCCAAGGGTTGTGGAGGTTGGGTGGGCTCAGGCTGTGGGTGAGGGGTTCACCCTGGGACCCCCTTCTCCCGGGATGGGGTTCTTACATTGGGTCTTCCCCTTCCTGCACCGGGCAACATGAAGAAAAGCCTTGGAATGGTGATCTCAGGCAGCCCCTTGCTCAAAGGCATCCTCCTGGTTTGACCTGTTTAAACTCTGAAGTGGCTTCCTCAGCCTGAACTGCTCTTCCTGACAGCTGAAGAGCAGTCCAGGCAGTTCAGTGAGGAATCAATGCAGGAACACTTCCCATTTCCTAACATCTGCTCCCCCAGGCCTTTAAAACAGAGACTTCCTAGAAAGACCACAACGCTTTAAAATACTTCAAATTCCCTGACGCCCTTTGAAATAACTACCCATTGAATTTCACAGAGTAACACCTTTCACTAGCCAGTGATTTACAGTTTAATTGTTCAGACACAGCTGCCTTGTGGATTGTTTATTTATCTTTCCCTTCAAGTTTGAAAGCATCTCAAGTAAGGGGCAGCAGGGTAGCATGGTGGTTAGCATAAATGCTTCACAGCTCCAGGGTCCCAGGTTCGATTCCCGGCTGGGTCACTGACTGTGTGGAGTCTGCACGTCCTCCCCCTGTGTGCGTGGGTTTCCTCCGGGTGCTCCGGTTTCCTCCCACAGTCCAAAGATGTGCGGGTTAGGTGGATTGGCCATGATAAATTGCCCGTAGTGTCCTAATAAAAGTAGGGTTAAGGGGGAGGTTGTTGGGTTACGGGTATAGGGTGGGTTTGAGTAGGGTGATCATGGCTCGGCACAACATTGAGGGCCGAAGGGCCTGTTCTGTGCTGTACTGTTCTATGTTCTATGTACCCTGCTTTGATCGAAACACAATATTTATAAACAGTCTTGCTATGATTAAATGCAACTCCTGACCACATCAAGGCTGAGACATGCTTTCTGCTGTTTGAAAAGAGGAAGAGAAATGTCTTTGCTCCCAGGCAGCAGCAGTTGGGCACATTATCATGCCCTGACCCCCTTCAACCCCTTGGGCTCCCCATTAATTGCTAAATCCGAATTTGCTCAATCTGAATTTGCAGCCTCCTGCTGACGCATGGTGGGTAGTGCGCTACAACCGGTGGCGGGACAGTGGCGATTAGTTACAGGTCTGGTACCCAGCGTTGGTCCCATTTTTCTGCTGACGCTTCATTCTCCACCTGATCGGGGTTGCAGGGGTGAATGGAGAATCCCTCCGTACTCTGTGAAAGTGCAATTTTACATCTGGCGAGGAGGATTAATTATCCACTATTTAACAAGGGAGATAGAGCGAAAACAGGGAATTATAGACCAGTGAGCCTGATGTCAGTAGAGGTGGAAAATTCTAGAATCCATGATCAAAGATTTTATAGCAGAGCACTTCGAAGACAGTGGCAAGATCAGACAGAGTCAGCTTGGATTTATTTGGGGGAAATCATGCTTAACAAATCTACTGGAATTCTTCAAGGATGTAACTAGTAGAGCCAGTGGATGTGATATATTTGGACTTTCCAAAGGTTTTTAACAAAGTCCCGCGTAGTGTGTTAAATTAGAACACATTAGGGGTAGTGGGATTAGGGGTAGTGTATTGAGATGAATAAAAAACTGGTTGGCAGACAGGACACGAAGAGTAGCAATTAACGGGTCTTTTTCAAATTGCAGGCAATGACTAATGGGGTACCACAGGGATTGGTGCTGTGATCCCAGCTACTCACAAAATATATTAATGATTCAGATGAGGGAACAAAATGTAATATATCCAAATTTGAAGATGACACCAAATTGGGTGGGATGGTGAGCTGTGAGGAGGTTCCAGAGATCCTTCAGTGTGATTTGGACAAGTTGAGTGAGTGGGAAAATGAATGGCACTTGCAATTTAATTTGGAGAAATGCGAGGTTATCCACTTTGGTAGCAAAAACAAGAAGGCAGACTATTAGCTGAATGGCCATAAATTAGGAGAGGGGAGTGTGCAATGAGCCTAGATGTCCTCATACGCCAGTCACTGAAGGTAAGCAGGCAGGTGCAGCAGGCGATAAAAAAGGCAAATGATATGTTGGCCTTCATATTGAGAGGATTCGAGATCAGGAGAAGCAATGTCTTGCTGCTATTTTACAGAGTCTTTGTGAGGCCACACCTGGAATATTGTAGGCTGTGTTGGTCTCTTTATCTGAGGAAGGATTTTCTTGCTCTCGAGGAAATGCAGCAAAGGTTTACCAGACTGATTCCTGGGATGGTGGGACTGGCAAATGAGAAGAGATTGAATCGGTTAGGATTGTATTCACTGGAGTTCAGAAGAAGAGGGGCGATTTCATTGAAACCTATAAAATTCTAACAGGGCTAGACAGGGTAGATACAGGAAGGATGTTCCCGATTGTGTTTGTGTCCAGGACCAGGGGTCACAGTCTGAGTATATGGGGTAGACCATTTGGAACAGAAATGAGGAGAAATTTCTTCACCCAGAGTGTGGTTGGCCTGTGGATATAGCACAGAGAGCAAAGGGGATCAAAGGATAAGGGGGGAAAGCAGGATTAGGCTGTTGGGTCGGATCATCAGCCATGATCATAATGAATAGCGGAGCAGGCTAGAAGGAATGAATGGCCTCCTCCTGCTCCTATTTTCTTTATTTCTATGTTGCTATCCTATTAGGAATGGTTGAGGACTCTGGGTTTGTACTTGTTGGAGTTTAGAAGGATGAGGGGGATCTTATTGAAACTTACAGGATCCTGCAAAGCCTGGATAGAGTGGACGTGGAGAGGATGTTTCCACTTGTAGGAAAAACTAGAACCAGAGAACACCATCTCAGACTAAAGGGACAATCTTTTAAAACAGAGATATGGAGGAATTTCTTCAGCCAGAGGGTGGTGAATTTGTGGACCTCTTTGCCGCAGAAGGCTGTGGAGGTCAAATCACTGAGTGTCTTTAAGACAGAGATAGATAGGTTCTTGATTAATGAGGGGATCAGGGGTTAAGGGGAGAAGGCAGGAGAATGGGGATGAGAAACATATCAGCCATGATTGAATGGCAGAGCAGACTCGATGGGCCGAGTGGCCTAATTCTGCTCCTATGTCTTATGGTCACTCTACAAGGAACAGAAAACACTCTATTTATAATTGTCCAACTCGTGTATAATAATGTTCAGTTAATATTTAGGATCAAGTGAATTAGTTATTGAAGATTGTAAAAGGACTTAAAGGGGGAGGGGATGTGGTGATTGCCCTTTAAGAGCACCACAGCAGAGTATGGGTCACCAGGCCTGTGTAACCAATCGAGATTAAGAGTGTGGAATCAACCCCATGGTGAGAGAGGCTCCTCGGCAAAGAGACATTTTGGGAGCTAGCTACAGCCATGAAGCTGCTGTGCAATTCCTATTAATAGATACCTTTTGGGTTCAGTTATATTCAGTTGTGTTCTTGATTAATAAAGGGATCAGGGGTTATGGGGAGAATGCAGGAGAATGGGGATGAGAAAAATATCAGCCATGATTGAATGCATTTGGTCCATCGAGTCTGCACCACTTACGCCCTCACTTCCACCCTACTCCCGTAACCCACCTAAACTTCTTGGACACTAAGGGCAATTTAGCATGGCCAATCCACTTAACTTGCATGTCTTTGAACTGTGGGAGGAAACCGGAGCACCCGGAGGAAACCCACGCAGACAGGGGGAGAACGTGCAGACTCCGCACGGTCAGTGGCCCAGCGGGGAATCAAACCTGGGACCCTGAAGCCACAGTGCTAGCCACTTGTGCTACCGTGCTGCCAAAAGAGGCCTGGAAAGTCAGCCCGATAGTCACAGAGTAAATCTCAGACTCCAAAGCAGTCACCTCAAACCGGGCTTAGCATGTGTCTACTTCATGAGTATGAAACTGAGACCAGTGCAGCAGACTTAAAAATAATTACCAAAGATGGATAAGGATCAGTAAGTGAGGATCATTTGTGGTCTAGGGTTCTCAACACATTATTCTATTACACTGATACATCGAATATTCTGAGGCCATTCCCCAAGCTCACACACAGACATCATCAAGAGACCAATCACCAAGCTATTTTATTTTATTGAATTAGATATTGTGAATTCAGAAAAAAATAAATCCAAAATATGTGCCCAGTTGCCATGCCCTCGGATTGCCCCCCCCCCCCCGCCCCCCACCGACTTGCCATATAGACATTAAAACAACTTAGTGCCCGATCACTCATAACTTACTATTGCCACCTTACAATTTAAAAAAAATTATTTTAGAGTACCCAATTCATTTTTTTTCCCAATTAAGGGGCAATTAAGCGTGGCCAGTCCATCTACCTTGCACATCTTTTTGGTTTGTAGGGTGACACGGGAACTTCACACAGACAATGACCGAGGGCCAAGATCGAACCCGGGTCCACCGTGCCGGCAGGCGACAGTGCTGACCACTGCATCACCGTGCTGCCCATCCACCTTCCAATTTTACAAACACCACTATTTACAAATCTCATTCCCAAGTTTGAACCCTGTCATGGCTACACCTATTCCAGCACACAGCCCCACATCCACCTGAAGCCGGGAAAAGGGGCAGGATTCTCTGATCCTGAGGCTAAGTGTTAGCGCCGTCGGAAACGCCGTTGAGTTTCCCGACAGCGTCACCACGGCCCCAGGATCAGCAATTCTGGCCCCTGCAGGGGGCCAGCAGGTTGCTGGATCGGTTCATGCCACTCCAGCTGCTGATCCGGCCGTGGAATGGGCGCCGGGGGATGAGCGCATACGCGGTGGATCTGGCGCGAACCTACGCATGTGCAGTCCCACCGGCGCATTTTCCGCGCATGCGCGGTGTCTCCCTTGTCCGCATCGGCCCCGACCCAACATGGCGCAGGAGTACAGGCACCGGCGCAGAAGAAAGGAGGCCGGGAGACAGAGCCGATCTGTGGGTCCCGATCGCGGGCCAGGCCACATCCGAGGCACCCCCACTGGGGTCGGACCCCCCTGCCCCACACAGGCCGCCCCCGGACCCTTCAACGCCGAGGTCCCGCCAGCTCAGAACAGGTTAGAACGGCGCCGGCAGGACTCGGTTTTTTCTTTACAGCCGCTCGGCCCATCCGAGCCGGAGAATCACGGGGCGCGGCCCCAGCCGGCGTCACGCCAACCATGGCGGCCCCAATGGCGCCAATTCTCCGCTCTGCGGAGAATCACGTCCCGGCATCGGGGCAGCGTGGCGCGATTCGCGCGGCCCACTGCCGATTCCACGACACGGCGCAGGGTCAGAGAATCCCACAAGGTACCTCACGGACAGAGGTTCATCGTTTTTGTGAGACGGGAAATTGGATACAACAGGCTCAAATGCAAAGGGGTGTTATTTTAATCTGTATCAGGAGCATGGCCAGAACTCCTGTTTCTGTCACTCCGCAGACGAGAAATAGGGCCAATTTTTCAGGTGCTATGTGGAGATCTAATCAGGACTAGGGAGAGAAATCATGGGCCGGGGTCCTGTTTCCGAGTCTCACTTATCATCCGGCTTAACCCTACATGTCCAGTACCAGAATCATAGGATCCCTACAGTGCTGTGTGCTTGCCACCTCTTCTAATGATTCTATCTTTCTCCATTTTTTCTAGTTTGATCTTAAATCTGTCTTGTATTCTGATGCTGGTAGCACGGTAGCATAGTGGTTAGCACTATGGCTTCACAGCTCCAGGTTCCCAGGTTCGATTCCCGGCTTGGGTCACTATCCGTGCGGAGCCTGCACGTTCTCCCCGTGTCTGCGTGGGTTTCCTCCGAGTGCTCTGGTTTCTTCCCACAAGTCACGAAAGACGTGCTGTGAGGTGAATTGGACATTCTGAATTCTTCCTCTGTGTCCCTGAACAGGTGCCGGAATGTGGTGACTAGGGGCTTTTCACAGTAACTTCATTGCAGTGTTAACGTAAGCCTACTTATGACAATAAAGATTATTAGTCACCTGAAAGTGTCATGTTGCAGCTCCCTTGAAGTTGTCAATGTTGTTAAAACATTCTGGATATCTCAATCTTAGGTCACAAACTGAAGTGATTGGAGTAGATTCTGAGGTCAATCTGCCTTGCGATATCTGACTGATTCCATGGATTCTTACTAATGAGAGTGTGGTGAATGTATTATGCCAATAATCCACCATTGTATTTGTATCTGTGCTGTTGCCCTTGTATTTGTATCTGTGCTATGCTGTTGCCCTTGTGGGCTTCTCGTATGGGGCATTGTATGGCATTATCCATAGGGGAACATGTTGGGGCATGTATGGGCTCTGCCCATGGCTCCTCCCCTTGAAGGGAGGCATAAAGAGCAGTCGACCTGTCGGCGGTTCTCAGTATTCGATCAGTCGCAGGCAGACACTGTTCTAAGTTGATTAAAGCCACGGTTTACTTCTACTCTTGTCTCGAGTGAATTGATGGTCGCATCAGAGAGTCACAACATGGCTGTAGACCTTCAGTCTCTGGTCCTTTCATTTCCACAACATAGAATATCTGTGACACACAGGAGGATTGATTGTACTTGCAGTCCTGGACCATGGATCCTGAACATCGATTGAGTGAACTGTTTATGCTGAATCTTTCACAGCAGCAGGTTTCGCCATGGCCTTCCATATCTTTAGATACATGTTTTTTACAATTCGCAAGGGGAGGTACTCAAATCACTTACCCCTTGGCTAATAACGAGTAGTTACCAACTTTCTTAGGACAGATAATTCAAATCTTGGCAAACATTTTGGACAGAGTGATGGAATCTATGGAACCAGCCTCCCATCCATTGACACTATCTATAATTCCCGCTGCCTCAGAAAGGCAGCCAGCATAATTAAGGACCCCACGCACCCAGGACATACTCTCTTCCACCTTCTTCCGTCAGGAAAAAGATACCAAAGTTTGAGGTCACGTACCAACCGACTCAAGAACAGCTTCTTCCCTCCTGCCATCAGACTTTTGAATGGACCTACCTCGTATTAAGTTGATCTTTTCTCTCCACCTTGCTATAACTGTAACATTATATTCTGCAGTCTCTCCTTCCTTCCCTATGTACGGTATGCATTGTTTGTACAGCATGCAAGAAACAATACTTTTCAGTGTATACTAATACATGTGACAATAATAAATCAAATCAAAAGATGTTTTGCACGAGAATGACAGTGTGAAACCTGTGCTCACTGCTCTTAGTCTCATCGTGTACATTATTGTCATTTTCTGGTTTGTCAGTCACTTTGTGTATATGTTTCTGATGGGATACTGGATAGTCACTCTTATTGCTTGAAGGTACCCATTGTGTGTGGTCTGTTTGGATCAGTGCACAGCTATTTGCAACTGAATCATCCTTTGCTCTAGTGTACAGCCGCTGCCAATGGCCCTTTCTGCCACATGCCTTGTAGAATTGCTGGGAAGCTGAGCATTTCCTTGATGCATGCAGAAGGACATTCCTTCCACATGTCTTGTTAGATTGGGGTTTTCTAGTCAGTGCATCAATAATCAGACTTGTACTTCGGGTCTGTAAGCTTTGATGACCTGCATGGATCACTTCATACTTACGTTCACCTTTAACTAGCTCTTAACTCCTTAAATCTTAAATCCTGCAGTTTGTAGCTCAGATCTTTCTCAATGCTTCCATGGGAGTGGATGTGATCTCCCACTCAACAATTCTGTCCGCCGGCTCTGCATTTGAAAAATCAGGGTACACACCCTTTCCTCTGCATCTGTTGAGGAAGTGACCTATGGATTCTATATGCTTTTGCCGAAATGAGATTTAACTCTAGTCGATAATATGAAAGTTTAGCCAGATACTGAACCTGTCGTCCAATGTAGCCCATATCGTTTGGGAATCCTTTAGCACTTCTCTGGTGTGTTCAGCCTGTGTAGACCTCTAATCGCAGTTGCTAAGTAAGTTTTAATAACTTACCTGTCTGGTTCTAACGCACCTGAATCATGAAACCATGGCTCTCTACATTGTTTGAACATTTTGAATTTAGACAGTAGGTCAGCTGCATCACACTTCAAACCGGAGAATTTCCCTCTCCTCCTGTGAACTTGATTGAGGTGAGATCGTGAGGAGCAAGCAGGCTCACGTGTCACGTTAAAGGTAAGCGAAAATGGTGGGATGCGAAGGTCGGTTGGCATGGGTCCCAAAGGGCAGCAGTTCAAAAAGGCAGCTCACCACTGTTATATTATGTTATAGTAAAATCTTGTTACGCTTTAGCTCACTTCCAGAAAGGTCTGATGGTTGATGTTCAGTAAAACTATCAGTCTTCAAATTAAGCAAATACTGTTTATTGCGTAACAATTATGAATAACTATGAATTTATTCACTCTTCTACAACTATGACTGAAGGTGAGATAAATAAGAATAAGTAGGGTTTCACCCCCACAACCCAAAGATGTGCAGGCTAGATAGATTGGCCACTCTAAATTGCCCCTTAATTGGAAAAAATAATTGGGTACTCTAAAAATTTTTTTTTAAAGGAATAAGTATATATAACATTTAACTACACCTGCTCACTGGTCTATATCTCTCACACTCTGTTCACTCGTCACTCCTGATACGAAGAGGCAGGAATCTCCTCTGCGTCCAGCTTATATACATAGATCTGGTGCTGCCATCTAGTGGTTGCCTAGCACTATCTTACAGATGTTAACACCTCACATACCAGCAGATATACAGATCACTACAACTACCACCTTCTGAAGGGCAACAAGAAATGGACAATAAATGCTGGCCTATCCAGTAATGCCCACGTTCTGTAAGTTAAAACATATATATATTTTATTGCTGATATTCCTAAAAGACATATTAGAGCAAAAGGTGCATCCTCAGGATGGGCCATACACCATCAAGAGGGAGGAGATCAAGTTGGAAACCAGGTAAGGATCCACAGAC
Source organism: Scyliorhinus canicula (assembly GCF_902713615.1). Lineage (NCBI taxonomy): Eukaryota > Metazoa > Chordata > Chondrichthyes > Carcharhiniformes > Scyliorhinidae > Scyliorhinus > Scyliorhinus canicula. The sequence goes on from NC_052157.1 coordinate 20,082,141, forward strand.
CTTTGGGAGGGAAAAGGTTGGATCAGGAAGGACTGGACCAGGGCACGCACCATCAAGAGGCTGGGGTTCAGGAAGGGCCTTCTGGGAGTAGTGTGAGTCACTAGGCTGTGGTGTTTTTTGCTTTCTAAATGAGCATGGCTTTGGAGTGTCGTGTCTCCCAAAGAACGTCAAGCTAAGTTTTGAACAAAGCTAATTTATTTACACTACACCTAAATAGATTCAACTTGCTTGCTAAGATGTAAAAGATTACAGATTCACTAAAACTATGATTCTAATTACAGAGCTCCTGATAACTCAACTATTCTCTATCTCGTCTAATAACCTTCTCCCCAAATCAAGAGCATCACGTGATCCATGTGTATGCACTTGATCGCCATCTAGTGATTGAATGCAGTTACAGTAAATTGTTCACCCTTCATTATTCTTACAGTATACATATTGCCACATAGGCCTTTTACCTTACCTCGTGCTCCAGCAGGCTCCAGTCTGGTCTGAAATGAAGGAAGTTCCACCAGAACAGTCCTCACACGAGTCCCAACACAAGGTCAGCATGAAAAGAGAGACAGGGGAATCTGGCACGTCCTATTCAGCGAAGGATTGCTGTTGTTCCGAACAGCAACGATCATTGTCCAAATAGCCTGTCAATCGGGATAGTCCCATGCCAGATTGGCTACCTTGGATACTGACCTTCCAGATTGACAAACATGGCCAATCAGCCCAGCCCTACCCCCCCCCCCTCCCCCCACACCAGCACACAGTAATTAGGGCGGTGTGCACCCCCGACACCCCCAACGTTCTAAAACTGCAGGCTGGTGGTGCGTTGGCATATGTGGTAAGTATAAGCAAGAGATATCATTTACCCAATCCTGGTGTAGGCATTAGTCCATTTTCATACACAAATAAGGTGTCAAACCCCTGCTTGAGGTTCCCATCATTGGCGGCCATTCAAGGATAACAATTCTACAGAAGGTCTCCAGCAAAAGAGATTAATTACTTACGATGGAATGAGGAGCAGGGAGGAACATATATTTAACCATATTCAATTCACTCACTCTGCCATGAAAGGCATCAACACAGCATGTCATCCAATAGGATACCTGGCTTCTACTCAGTTCATCTTAGCCAAATATATTCGGAATTTCTCTTTGGGTGTTTATTGGATTGTTCTTTTGTTTCCCTGCTAAAAACAATGGTTTTTGGAAATGTTGCCGTTTAAGTCACTTGCCATCTCAAAGTTAAGATTCAGTCCAACTATTTGGGGGTAAGGTTCTAAGCATCCCTTTTTAGATATATACCTAAGGCTGGACAACCTTAATGCTCATGGTTGAAAGTGAGCAGAGATTGATATTTTAAAAACTAAACCAAGGCAGCACGGTGGTTAACGCTGCAGCCTTACAGCGCCAGGGCCCAGGGGGTTGGTGCAGAGCCAATGGGCCAAATGGCCTCCTTCTGCACTGTATGGATTCCATAAACTCGATAAATGCGTAGTTAAAATTACTTTACAAACATGTTCAGAATTTGCTGACAGTGAAGAAAGTAATAGACAGTGACATAACCAGACTGCTGTTGATTCTACTGCCAGCTGGTGGCGCAAGTTGGAAAGATAAACACTTGCTCTTAAAAAGTGAAAACATAAGGGAAGATCTTAGTCTGTATCAAATGAGAATTATAGACATCACCTAAAATCCCAGTGCGGAATTAGGTGCCCCTGACAGGGCCGTGCAGATTTTCCTTCTATTAACGTCAATGGAACGTAAATCCAATAATCACTGTTGCCTGTGTGTGATTCTCACCTGATAGATTTGGCTTTCTGCATCCTGCCTTGTGATCTGCTTAATAGCCAGACAGTCAAGATTCCAATCTATCCCCAGTGCCTTTGAGGGCGGCACGGTGGCACAGTGGTTAGCACTGCTGCCTCACAGCATCCGGGGCTGGTTTAGCTCACTGGGCTAAATCGTTGGCTTTTAAAGCAGACCAAGCAGGCCAGCAGCACGGTTCGATTCCTGTACCAGCCTCCACGGACAGGCGCCGGAATGTGGCGACTAGGGGCTTTTCACAGTAACTTCATTGAAGCCCACTCGTGACAATAAGTGATTTTCATTTTTTTTCATTTTCAGGGACCCGGGTACAATTCCAGCCTCGGGTGACTGTCTTGTGTGGAGTTTTCCCGTTCTCTCCGTGTCTGCGTGGGTTTCCCCCCACAGGCCAAAGGTGTGCAGGTTAGGTAGGAGTCTAAATTGCCCCTTTGTGGCCAAAACGATTAAGTGGGGTCACGGGGATAGTGTTGGGGTGTGGGTCTCAGTAGGGTGCTCTATCAGCGGGTCGATGCAGACTCGATAGGCCGTTCTGTGCAGTAGCGATTCTATGATTCTATGAGAAGGTGCACAGCTTTAGTCCCAGGAACAGCCCTGTTTGTCATTTTGGTTCCTGCAGCGAGAGCACTGGCTTCAGGGAAAGCCTGTGCTGCCGCACAAATTATCCTGATGTGATAAAGCAGGCAGGATTTGTTTGGTCATTTGCTCCATTCTCCTGAAAGAGGTGGCTCAAATCGATGGTCTGCTTTAGGATCTGGCAGCTCGTCACCCGATCAAACCGCCGTTATTTGTGAGCTGAGACAGTGAGTGAGAGCAGGTTGGTATCACAGCCACGTTTTCCCCTGTCCTTGCCCGATGTGTGCACACATACACCTTCTGGCACAATCCGCCAAATAGTAAGTAATCAGAGACTGTACTTTACAGGTCCCCCAGCAGGCATGTTCCCCACAGATGGCGGGCGGTATGGGGGAGGGGCATGTCGAATAGGTTGGGTGTCCACCCCCATCACCTTCTCGCCCACCCCCACAATACGAAGCATGGGTAGGTGCCAAAATCGGCAGCCCACCACCATATTTAAGGTAGTTAAGGGTCAAAATGCTACACACATGGTGACCTGCTCATGGGCCTGGTCAAACTCACCATCAACTGATCTACGCTGTGGCCGATCGAGAATGTTGTCCATCCTGACTGCCGGGCCATCTATCGCGGCTATATTCATGGCCAGGTGTCCCTGGAGAGAGTGCATCATGGAGGCCTTCTGTATCCATGGGGACTGTTGTGTTTTATTTTGATGTTTTAAGTTTCCTTTACTATCAGTTTCTGGTTGGTGCTGTATCTCCCTTCAGGGGGCTGCTGGTGACGGGGGATTCAGGAGGTGGCAGCGAGTAGGGAATGAGAGATTTGGGGTGCTCTTCATTGAGGAGTGTTTCCCGAACTTGGAGGTGCTAGAGGAGGAGTTTGAGTTGCCGGGTGGGAACGGGTTCCAGTACCTGCAGGTACGGGATTTTATTCGGAGGCAGCTCCCGAGCTTCCCTCGCCTCCCATTAAGGAGGCTACAGAATAAGGTGGTGTCAAATGCAGGGGTTGGGGAGGGGAGGGTCTCGGAAATATATAAGGAACTGATGGAGTGGGAAGGGGTTTCAATTGGGGAGGTGACGAGGAAGTGGGAGTAAGAGCTGGGAGTGGAGTTGGAAGTCGGGTTATGGGAGGGGGCCCTGAGGAGAGTTAATACATCCTCAAGTCACCGTCACAAATTAATTCTCTTATTTCATTCTTGAGTTCCAGCCAAGGCTAACATTTATTGCCCTTCCTGAAATGCCCTGAAAATGGAGTGGCATGCAAGGCCATTCTGGACTCGCCATCATCGGGTTCAGGCGGCTGGCGATCGGGGGTGGGGGGTGGGGGGTGGGGGGGGGGGGGGGGGGGGGGGTCAGCCGGTCCAACTGTCCGTCCCTCTACCGCAAGTATATTCGCAGTTGGGCATCCCTGGAGAGGAAGCACGCGGTGTCTGCCGGCAGGGGCAGCACGGCGGTACCATGGTTAGCACCACTGCCTCACAGCATAACGGACACAGGTTCAAATCCGGCCTTGGGTGACTGTGTGGAGTTTGCACTTTCTCTCCGTGTGTGCATGGGTTTCCTCCGGGTGCTCCGGTTTCCTCCCACAGTCCAAAGATGAGCAGGTTAGGTGGATTGGCCATGATAAATTACCCCCACTCAGTGTCCAAAGGTTGGGTGGGGTTACTGAGTTACGGGGATCGGGAAGGGAGTGGGCCTGGGTAGGGGGCTCTTTCGAAGGATTGGTACAGACTCGGTGGGCTGAATGATCTCCCTCTGCACTGTAGGAATTCTATCATTCAATGACTCAGTTGTTTTATCGCCTCAGTTAATCACATTTTGGTTTGATGTCTTAAGTTTCCTTGACAATTTATTTTTTTTGTTTGATGCAGTGTTCCTTTAAGGGGCTATTCTTTTGATTTGTTCCTCAGTTTGGTTAATTGAGTTTAATCGGTTTACCAAAACAAAGACCATTCTAGAAGATTGTTATGTGTTAACCATGTTGGTGTATCTTTGGAGTCACATGGGATGCAGGTGTCACTGGCTGGCCCAGCTGGTTTAGCTCAGTGGACTAGACAGCTGGTTTGTGTTGCAGAACATGGCCATCAGCGCGGGTTTAATTCCCGTACCGGCTTACCCGGACAGGCGCCGGAATGTGGTGACTAGGGGCTTTTCACAGTAACAGGGGGCGAAATTCTCCGCCCCCCACGACGGGTGGGAGAATAGCGGGAGGGCCTTCCCGACATTTTTGCCGCCCTCCCGCTATTCTCCCCCCCCCCCCCCGCCGAAGTCACGACCCGAATCGCTGCCGCCGTTTTTTTACGGCCGGCAGCGATTCTCAGCTGTTAGATGGGCCGAAGTCCCAGCCCTTTCCGCCGTTTTTACGAACGTCAAACGCACCTGGTCTTGCCGTTCGTAAAAACGGCGTGACTAACTCGCTATTAATAACCATGGCACCGATTGGCACGGCCGTACCACGGCCGTGCCAAGGGTGCCATGGGCCCGCGATCGGTGGGCACCGATCGCGGGCAGCGGGCCCGATGCCCGCGCACTACTTGTCCTTCCGCCGCCCCGCAGTATCCATTCGCGGGGCGGCTGAGGGGCAACCCGACCCGCACATGCGCGGGTTTCGCACAAAAACGCGATGACGTCACCCGCGCATGCGCGGGTTGGAGTCTTGCAAACTGCGAATGCGCGGCTGACGTCATATTACGCGTCAGCCGGCGCTAACTCCGGCAAGCGGGCTTAACGATTTTCGTTAAGCCCGTCTTGCCGGAGCCTACGGCGTCGGGCTGCTAGCCCCGACCGGGGACCAGAATCGGTCCCCGGTCGGGAAGGGGCGCGCTGCCGTAAAACCCGCCTTGGGGTCCGACACCCCAAATATGGTCTCCCGAGGGCCCGGGTTTGATTCTCTCTTATTGGAAATGGCCATTGCCTGGCACTTGTGTGGCACAAATGTCACTTACCATTTGTCAGCCCAAGCCTGGATATTGTCCAGGTCTTGCTGCATTTACATGTGGACTGCTTCAGTGTCTGAGGAGTCACGAATGGTGCTGAGCATTATGCAATCATCAACAAACATCCCCATGTCTGACCTTATGTTGGAAGGAAGTCATTGATGAAGCAGCTGAAGATTGTTGTGACTCGGGCACTACCCTAAGGAACTCCTGCAGTGATGTCCCAGGACTGAGATGACTGAGCTCCAACCACCACAACCATCATCTTTTGTGCCAGGTATGACTCCAACTAGTGGAGAGTTTTCTCTCAATTCCCATTGACTCCAAATTTGCTGGAGCTCCTTGATGTCATACTCGGTCAAATGCTGCCTTGATGTCAAGGGCAGTCACCGCACCTATAAAGTTCTGCTCTTTTGTTTGAACCAAGGCGGTAATGAATCAGGATCTGTAGCCCTGATGGAACCAAAAATGAGCAGCATTGAGTACGTTATTGCTGAGTAAGTGCCACTTGATAGCACTGCTCTCTCAAGTGAGGGCAGCGGTTTTCCTTTCCGATGTCTGATTGATGGAGTTTTACTGAATGACAATCCAACAGGTTTATGGTCAGTGTCACTGATGCCAGAGGCTGAATAATATTGCTCATTTCGATGGGCAGGACTTGGACCCGGAATTAGGTGGACTGATGAATCCCGCCCACAACATCGCTGGACGCTGTCATCATCATCATTTTCAAGAAAGATGACAAGCATGACTGCAGTAACTACAGAGGAATTTCCCTGCTGTCGCGCACAGGGAAGATCTTCACATGAGTTCCCCCTTAATCACCTTCTCCTTGTGGCTGAAGAGCTCCTCCCAGAGTTGCAATGCACATTCCGCCCACTAAGGGGCACAATGATCTTCACCGTGCAGCAAATACAAGAGAAATGCAGTCAACAGCACCAACCCTTGTACATGGCCTTCTTTAACCTCACAAAGGCCTTTGACATTGTCAACCGTGAGGGATTATGGAGCGTCCTCCTCCCTTTCGGCTGCTCCCAAGTATTTGTCACCACCTTCCCCTTGCTCCACGATATCATGCAAGCCGAGATCCTGACCAATGGATCTACCACAGAATCAAGGCTGTGTCATTGCACCGATGCTCTTCTCGATCGTGCTTGCTGCAATGCTCCATCTCACCCTCAGCAAGCTCCCTGCTGGAGTGGAGTCAAACTACAGAACAAACAGGAATCTGTTCAACCTATGCCAGATGCAAGGCCATCCTATCCTCTGTCGCTGAACTACAGGATGCAGGCGATGCTTGCATCTGCACACATTTGGAGGCCGAGCTACAAGTCATTTCATTATCTTCACCGACTAATACTAAACATCCGTAAAACAAAGGACCTATACACACCTGCCCCCACAGCACAGCACTGCCCCCCACCCCCCCCCCCCTCACCCCCACCCCAATGTGGACCAAGTTGGGGCAGCACGGTAGTATTGTGTATAGCACAATCGCTTCACAGCTCCAGGGTCCCAGGTTCAGTTCCCGGCTGGGTCACTGTCTGTGCGGAGTCTGCACTTCCTCCCCGTGTGTGCGTGGGTTTCCTCCGGGTGCTCCGGTTTCCTCCCACAGTCCAAAGATGTGCAGGTTAGGTGGATTGGCCATGATAAATTGCCCTTAGTGTCCAAAATTGCCCTCAGTGTTGGGTGGGGTTACTGGGTTATGGGGATAGGGTGGAGGTGTTAACTTTGGGTAGGGTGCTCTTTCCAGGAGCCGGTGCAGACTAGATTGGCCGAATGGCCTCCTTCTGCACTGTAAATTCTATGTAAAAAAAAAAGTTCCATAATTTGGGAGTTGATTGTGAACAAGGGCGTTACGTGGGTTTCCTCCGAGTGCTTCGGTTTCCTCCCACAAGTCCCAAAAATGTGCTTGTTAGGGGAATGACATTCTGAATTCCCCCTCTGTATACCCAAACAGGCGCCGGAATCTGGCGACTAGAGGACTTTCACAGTAACTTCATTGCAGTGTTAATGTAAGCCTACATGTGACAATAAAGATTATTAATTTGCCCTCAGCGTGCCAGCACAATATTCAGTCCTCTGAGGAAGACCAGGACCTTGGACCCGGCACCAAATTCATAGCCTACAGAACCTGCCCTCCTTTCTAGCTCAGGAATGTGAACATTGTACAGAAGGCGCCTCAAAATGGCAGGAAAGTATGATCGGTGCTGCTCCACAAGATCCTGCAGGACAGGCGCACCGGTGTCTATGTTCTCACTCAGGGCAATATCCCCAGCACCGAAGGATTGGCCACAGTGATCGGCTCCTCTGGGCAGGCCACAGCATCCAGATGCCTGACACGAGACTCCTGAAACAGTTGCTCTATTCGGAGTTTCGATAAGGCTTCTGAGCCCCAGGAGGACAGAGGAAATGCTTCGAGGACACTCTCAAAGCCTCCTTGAAAAGTGCGACATCTCCACCGACATCTGGGAATCCCTGGCCCAGGATCACCCAAAGTGGTGGAAAAGAATCCAGAAAGGAGCTGAACACCTCGGGTTTCATCACCAAGAGCAACCTGAAATAGAGCATCGACAGCGAAAGGAGCCGCGTAGCAACCCGGGCCCCCCACCCACCACCGGGCACCCCACCCAGCCACCCACCCACTTCCCCAACCACCGCCTGCCCCACCTGTGACAGGGACCGTAGCTCACACATTGGACTCCTCAGTCAACTGACAACTCAGTTTCGCTGTGGAAGCAAGTCACGATCGACCCCGAGGCACAGCCCAAGAAGAAGGTGATACAGGCCAGTTTTCGCTGCATATTATTCAGCCCCAAATTTTGTCCCAGATTTTATGCTCTTGGCCTTCGGTTCGGTACAACTGTGGCTGGGCTCTGAACCTTTTTTGTTATTCCTGCGTTCACACAAGTCCTTCTATCCTCTCTCCGGGAGAGTATGCTGTTGTCTTAGATTTCACTGTTTGCATGCTTTATTCAATCCTGCACAGTGTTACAAGGCAAGATAAGCAAAAGAATAGGCACTCTGGGATTAAAACATCTTCGGGCTTAATTTTCATAATGACGAGCGTCCAACAAGCACATGAGTTCAAGAAAACAGCAGAACATTACTGTCAATCATCAGAAATGTCCTCCCAGCTTTTCATGTGTTAATTTATCCATAGCAACAGCTTGTTCATGGGAGTGGGAGGAGCGAGGCTGAACAGACAGCACACTGGCACGGAGAGACTTTTAGAGTCGGCACTTTCACTGATAAAAATAACTTTTCTTCGAATCTCCAGCCTGTAGACTTGTGCGATTGGCCCACAGGGCAGAGATGCTCAGCCACCTGAGTTCTGAGTTCTATGGTTTTGCAATGGGAATTAAATCAGGGCAGTGATGGGAAAGCAGGGAAAAGTTTAGATGCTTGAAATCTCTCAGAAAGGATTCGTTCTTTCATTGTAAGTAATTGTGTTGACATTGCAATTTGTACTGTGATCTAGCATAGCAGTTGTGTATAGTGACGGTCTATTGCTGTATCTATGCATTGTGATAATCTTCTAACAATGTAATTATCAACTGTGATAATCCGATGGACCTATTCATTGCTACAATTATCAGTAGTGTAACTGGCAACGGGGCATAGTTGTGACTATTCAATCCAACTAAATTGTATCCATTGTTGATCATTCTAACATTAACTTATCTAAATCTTAACAATTCCCTGTAGAAATCATCTAGTCATTTACTTTGTGGCTGAAATAATTTAAGAACGTAATTTGTATGATTTGTGATTCAAGTTTAACAATTATTTGATGTTGACTTGTGGGCAGCAGGGTAGCATGGTGGTTAGCATAAATGCTTCACAGCTCCAGGGTCCCAGGTTCGATTCCCGGCTGGGTCACTGTCTGTGCGGAGTCTGCACGTCCTCCCCGTGTGTGCGTGGGTTTCCTCCGGGTGCTCCGGTTTCCTCCCACAGTCCAAAGATGTGCGGGTTAGGTGGATTGGCCATGATAAATTGCCCGTAGTGTCCTAATAAAGTAAGGTTAAGGGGGGGTTATTGGGTTACGGGTATAGGGTGGTTACGTGGGTTTGAGTAGGGTGATCATGGCTCGGCACAACATCGAGGGCCGAAGGGCCTGTTCTGTGCTGTACTGTTCTATGTTCTATGTTCTATATCACAACTGATCTTTACAACGATCTAATAACTTGACCTGATTTTGCAAGTTAGCCAAATCACCCGGGAAAGGTATGGTACCCGAAAGAAATTACTAGGTAGATGTAGGTCAGTTGGGACCTTTGCCTTAATAAAGACCAACTGATTGTTTTTCACCATTCTGTCTAGTTTAGTGTAGTGACAGATAACAAGATAGTCAGATTGGGCGGGATTATTGCTGCAATGAAAGGGTTTTGAGTCTGATTACCGTGCCGCAGTTAATTACTTCAGTTATTTCCCATTTGTCACTGGATGTGTATAATGAATGAAGAGGACAGCTTTCTCTCAGAGACCTGTTACATTTCTCCACCAAAATAGTGCCCATTAAAAAATTACTTGTTGTGGTGACTCACCTTAAAATTCTGTGTTAGGATGAGCAAGTGAAGAGCAATTAATTAGATGGTGTGGTTTAAGGTTTGCTGGACTACATTCCATTAATAGTTACTTATTTCTAATTCTACAATGAGCCTATCTCTAACCTTGCAGCCACTTATCCTCATTTGTACAAAAGGCAGTTCGAAGACAGTTCATGAAACAAATAAAATAATAAACAACGGTGATGGTGAAAGAGATCTCGACACAGCTGAACCATATTTTACTCGTAGTTTACAATATATAAATTTTCCGGTGCCCTTGGTGGATGCAACATTGAAAAGTTGGCAACGGGCAAAGTGCCCACAGCGACGAGCAATGGCCAACAGGAAGCAAACAGTGAGATATTCAGCATCCCTTTAAGATACTGATTGATTAAAGCTAACTATCACACTGTGGCATAGCTCCCAGTTCAATGTCAAACACTGGAGATTGTAGACATGGCTAATGGTACAAGAGATCTAAAATTAGTTATACAAGTCGCGCATTGTCAAAGGAATCACAGGGTAGATTTCAGTGGTTATATTAGATGAGATAAAATGTAGTTACTCAGTTTTGTGAAGAATTTTCAGCCCCTCTATCATTGCTTATGTGCTAATTTCAATACACTTCTATGAAGGCAATATGAAATAAGTGAGATCTATCATATACCGATAATATCTGGTGCCACATCTTGAAGTCAGCTGTCTTGTATGGTCAGAAGGAAAGTGCTAATGTTTAACAGTCATAGAACATAGAACAGTACAGCACAGAACAGGCCCTTCGGCCCTCAATGTTGTGCCGAGCAATGATCACCCTACTTAAACCCACGTATCCACTCTATACCCGTAACCCAACATCCCCCCCCCTCCTTAACCTTACTATTAGGGACTGTGGGAGGAAACCGGAGCACCCGGAGGAAACCCACACACACACAGGGAGGACGTGCAGACTCCACACAGACAGTGACCCAGCCGGGAATCGAACCTGGGACCCTGGAGCTGTGAAGCATTTATGCTAACCACCATGCTACCGTGCTGCCCCTGTCGAAGAGGGAGGACTATTTCAGTGTGACTCGAATGCCAGTGAGGTTGAGATTTGACTGCAACCTGAGAAAAGGTTATTTTTCTCAATCTCTAAGAACAATTTGAAGGTGCCATAGTCTATCTCAGGAATCACTAAAAAATGTCAAGAAACGGTACTAACTTCTGTCATGTCATTGACAGGGAATAACAGGTTTCGTGAGTTTAAACCCTCAACAACAAGGGTGCCTCGTGAGGCTGCAGATTCGGCGATGAGTTGACCTGTACCACCAAAGACCTGACAGGCGTTCCTACTACACATAGCTCTGGGTCAAAAGTACTAATTCATTAAATCAACCCCAACATCCCTGAGGAAAGCAAGGGATCAATAAGGTTAGTTTGGAACAAAAGTAAAATATCGTGGATGCTGGAAATGGGAAATAAAAACAGATAATGCAAGCTATTTTTAACACAGGACAAGTGTTTCTATTTAGTCACCATGTTGGAAAGCTTTTTGATCGAGGGGCCTATTGAATAGAAATAGAAACATTACTTCTGGTTTCTTTTTCCCCCACAGGTAATGACGGAATCATTGGCACCTGCTAATCAACTGGAAGCAATTCATACTTTAGAATATGAATTCTTCGATGTAAGGCCCACTCCCCCAGAGCCTTGGATCGCTCCAGCCTTCACTGTCGCGGCCAGAGCCCGGGTAACAGTCACATTCTGTTTCTTCGCCGTGTCCATGTTCAGCAACACAGCCGTTCTGCTCAGCGTGATCAAGAAGGGGAGAAACCCGCACATCAGGATTCTCATCTTGAACCTCACCATTGCTGACCTAATGGTGACTACTCTGGTAATGCCACTGGACGCGGTCTGGAATATTACTGTCCAGTGGTACGCGGGTGACATGGCATGCAAAGCCCTGAACTTTCTGAAGCTGTTTGCCATGTATGCATCTGCACTCGTGCTGGTGGTGATCAGCCTGGATCGTCGTTCGGCTATCTTGAACCCGTTCAGCTTTATCAGTGCCAGTCACAGGAACAAGTTGATGCTTTCCGTGGCATGGGTTGCAAGCGCGCTCCTGGCAGCTCCTCAGGTATGCTATCTATCTTCGGGGGTGCACGGCGGCGTAGCTTTTTAAACTTGCCACAGCCATATTCAAGCTGCATGCCCTTCCTCTGACATAGACAGCTCCATACCCACGTTATCGCTTGCGCCCACTCTGCACGGACCACACGTTCTTGTCAAGAGCAAAGATTAACGACCCCTCCCATTTCTCAGCTCTTCATTTTTCAGGTGCGGCAAGTCCGTGGCGTGAACTTCACTCAGTGTGTGACGTACGGGAGCTTCAGTGAACATTGGCACGAAACCTTCTACAATATGTTCACCTTCATCACTCTGTATGTCACGCCTCTTACAGTCATGGTCATCTGTTACAGCAGGATTCTGTGGGAAATAAGTAAACAGATGAAAGGAAACAGAGGTGAGGCCTGATTATGCGCTCCACCGCTCTACAGCTATCTGCCTTCTTCACAAGTGTGATTTTGTAACTTTAGTGCTGCAGAGTTGCATTCCAAGGGTGGGGAGCAATTTAAGGGTAGCGTGGCAACACTTTCCCAGTACGTACCCGTGGCAGGCACAGCTTTCACCTCCAGTGCATCTTCATAAACCCTGCCCTTGTGGGTTGTTTTTTTTAGCTGCCAGTCATAACCCAGCTGGTACCACTGTTGCCACTGGGTCAGAAGGTTTGAGACCCAATGCAAGACCCCAGGTGTGGGATTCTCTGACAGTTCGCTCCCGGCGGGAATCTCCTGTCCAGCTGGCAGTGTACCCCCGCCCAGGGGTCAGCCAACGAACGGCATGCCAAATTCTCCGTCCTTGCTAGCAGCGGTAGTGGGGCAGACTCACAAGGGAGAATCCAGGCCCCAGTGCCGAAAATCTAGGTTGGCACTCCCGGCGGTACTGTCTTTCAGATGAGGCATTAAACTAAGCCCCCCCCCCCAACGGATCTAAAATAACCCACGGCGCTTATTTCCAAGAAGAGCTGTTACCCCTGCTGTCCTGGCCAACATTCGTCCCTCAATCAATGCCACAACAAAATGCTCATGACCTGTTAGTATTTGTGGGAGTTTGCTGAGCGCAAAATTATTATTTTTTCTTTATTCATTCATGGAATGTGGGTGTTTCTGGCAAAGCCAGCATTTGTTACCCATCCCTAATTACTCCTTGAACTGAACATTTCAGAGGACAGTTCAGAATCGACCACATGGCTATGGTTCTGGAGTCTCATGGAGGCCAGACCAGGAAAGGACACCAAATTGCCTTCCCTAAAGGTCATGAATGAACCAAATGGGGATTTTACGACAATCAGTGACAGTCTCATAGTCAAGATTACTGACACTAGCTTATATATTCCAGATTTGCTATTTAAATTTTAATTCCACCCGATACCTTGCGTATTATCCTGGGTCTCTGAAGTACTAGTCCAGTGACATTACCACTATGTCACCATCTCCATGACAACACTAATAAAAGTATTTTTGTTGAAATCCTGAGGTTGTGAAAGCTGCAATATAAATGCAAGGCTTTCTGTTTATATTATATGCTGTTTATCTTCTTGTCTGAAGCTGTTTTGCCTATAATATGGGTCGGAGAATGTGGTCCTGGTCAAGAACTTATAGCTCATTTGCTCCTCAGGTCTGTGTGCGCCCACACAAACCTGAAGAGCAGTGGGACTAAAGTTGGCGGCACAGTAGCACAGTGGTTCGCGCTGTCGCTTCTCAGCTCCAAGGGTCCCAGGTTCGATTCCCGGCTTGGGTCACTGTGCGGAATCTGCACGTTCTCCCCGTGCCTGCGCGGGTTTCCTACGGGAGCTCCAGTTTCCTCCCTCAGTCCAAAGACATGCAGGTTGGGTGGATTGCCATGCTAAATTGCCCTTAGTGTCCAAAGGGGTTGGGTTGGGTTACGGGTGTGGGGTGGAGGTGTGGGGTTAAGTGGGCTGCGCTTTCCAAGGGCTGGTGCAGACTCGATGGGCCAAATGGCCTGCTTCTGAACTGTAAATTCTATGTCTAACACCCAAATGAGCTCAACTCATAGTAAGCTCATTTAAATATCTCCATGGTGATTCCAGCTCATAGCAAGCTAGGAGCACCATAGGAGTCAAAGGATTGCGTTCTGGAGATAGTGAAGCTGAATACTCTTGAAATGACACTGCTTTTTTTTTAATTTAGAGTACCCAATTAATTTTATTTTTCCAATTAAGGGGCAATTTAGCGTGGTCAATCCACCGAGCTTGCACATTTTTGGGTTGTGGGGGCGAAACCCACACAAACACAGGGAGAATGTGCAAACTCCACACAGACAGTGACCCAGAGCCGGGATCGAACCTGGGACCTCGGCGCCGTGAGGCCTCAGTGCTAACCCACTGCGCCACCATGCTGCCCGTGAAATGCCACTACTATCGGTTATTCTGATTCAATGGGAACACGAGCACCCTTTCAGGAATTGACTGGCGTGGGGACCATCCAGAAGACGGATCAGTGGGGAAAGAAGGGCCCTTTAACAACCAACTATAAAACCGTTCATACAGATTGGGTGAAAGGCCAGTATTTACTGCACTGTAATCGCTCGGGAAATCAGTAGGTTAACATCGTAATTATAGTGTCTGATCTGATTACAACCTGTATCATTTTGTGACACTCAGGCACTGATTGTGAGATTTATTTTGCAGCAAGAGCACAAAATGATTACATAATGAAGGCCCGAATGAAAACTCTTCAAATGACCATCGTCATTGTTGTGTCGTTCATCGTCTGCTGGACCCCATATTACCTCCTGGGACTGTGGTACTGGTTCAAGCCGGGAATACTGAAGGACGTGCCAGAGTACGTCAATCACATACTGTTTTTATTTGCCCTGCTGCACACCTGTTCAGATCCGATCATATATGGGTTCTACACCCCTTCCTTCAGAAAGGATGTCATGACATGTTGGAGGGCAGGGGCAGAGGTCACGAGGCGTGAAGTGAAGCGCGTTGGAAAGCCAGCCACTGTCACGTCTCTGCGCGGTGATGGAAACGACAAGGTCCTTAATCACATCCAGATGGTGACTGTCGTCCCCAATAGAATGGCTCAGTCTGCCTTTTGAATGACGTCTGAACTAAGTTACATTGTTTGGTTGTTGACTCAAGTTCCTCTCTGCGGGATTTGGGGCACGTCATTTGGGCTAACATTGTCCTGGTGCATTGTTGGAAACATTGCCCTTCAGATGCGGCTCCCTCCGCCTGTGCCAGTCGTTCAGTGGGCACTGCGGATCCCTTGGCACAACTCAAAAAAGAGAAAGGAGCTTTCCTGGTGCCCTCCCTCAGCCAACAGTACAAAGCAAAGCGGCTGGTGATCTGTATGCTTGCTGTTTGTGGAATGGCTGCCATGTTTGTTTCCATAACAACAGTCGATTGTCAAACACTTTGGATTTTGCGAGAGAGCTGTGATTAAGCACTGTATAAATGCAAGATTTTCATTAAACGATGTTGAAATCATAGTTGACATCTACATTGGGTGTCTTGTATCAGTAACTTACCCTATATACCCATGTAGAAATTGAATTTTTGAGATCAAAGGCTGAGGGGTAAAACATTCGCACAAGTAATATTTTCAAGATGTTTGCAACTGATTTGGGCCCATTCTGTGCAATGATTTGGCAATCTAGATGAGCTCAGTGATTGGTCAGAGGAGGTGAAGAAGACCATGGAAGCCACATTATAGACAATCCATGACATGGCTACTGTTGAAGGCTTTGATGTAGCCCATTGCTTCCAGTACACAAACTCCACCAAAGTCTGTCAAATCCACCCTTTTGGACACATTTCTGCCTCGGCCTGTTGCTATGAGACAGACGGGAGTACCCTGGCAAAGTACAGTCTACCAAGTTGTGCTGTCAGAGCCCGGTGCAGTGGGCTGAGATTGTGAGACTGGCTCAGTGCTCAGTCACAATTGTGCCTCCTTGAGGCCAGTAGGGTTGTGCCTCCTTGTGGCCGGTGAGGGTGTGGTGTGAATTTGGTTGTCTACGATGGCAGTGTTAGCAGAACATCCGTTCAGACAGCTCCCTGAAAGGAAATGAAATCAAAATCGCTTATTGTCACAAGTAGGATTCAAATGAAGTTACTGTGAAAAGTCCCCAGTCGCCACATTCCGGCGCCTGTTCGGGGAGGCTGTTACAGGAATCGAACCGTGCTGCTGGCCTGCCTTGGTCTGCTTTCAAAGCCAGCGATTTAGCCCAGTGTGCTAAACAGCCCCTGTGACAAGCAAGTGGACATAGAATCCCCACAGAGCAGACGGGGGCAATTCGGCCCATCGTGCCTCCTCCGAAGGAGCACCATACCTAGGCCCACACCGCCACCCTTTCCCCATAACCCCCCCTAACCTTTTAGACACTGCGGGGCAATTTAGCATGGCCAATCAACCTAATCTGCGCATCTTTGGACGGTGGGAGGAAACTGGAGCATCCGGAGGAAACCCCACAGACACAGGGAGAATGCTAGGCCTCTTACCTCCACGTGCAAAGGTAATAAGGCCCATTTCAAACATCATCCCTGAAAGCCTTTTTATTTTGGATATTCAGCTCGTAATGAGCTTCTCCCCACCATGTAGAGGGCCAGGCATTGATTTTGCATCAACAAAACAGCCTTCAAATCTTTCGGCCAAAGTGCCTCTAATCTTTACTTCAGTAAATATCTCAAATGAACAATGTCTTTGTTACTGACAGTATATTTGTTTTGTTCCTCACTGTAAAATGAAAAGATTAAACACACCAATGTAAAAAAATGTTATCGCACTGAGTGAGCAATTGGTGAAAATCTATGTGATCATAGATAAACTCAAAGATAACACTGAGATCCGCAGGTTTGAATTATGGTGAAAGGTAGGTATATGTGACACCATTTTAGGACTAATTTCTGATACTGACCTGTACTTGACCCTCCCTCCCATTAGAAAACCAGCAGGTGTTAACCCCCTTAATACACAAACGGCTTTTGCAGTGATATGACTGCTGACTTATCTATGCCAGATTTTACAGCCCTCTTCATGTTACTGCTGAAGGGTGCAACTCTGCAAATCCTGCAGTGCCCTCATTATTGCTCTCCACGTCTGTATTGAGACTGCAAAACAAGGGCGGGTTGTAACTGGCATCTGTGGTTGCTGCTCCCTCAGTGCAGAAGTAGAAAGTGAATTGTGTGGAGGCAAAAGGGATGATATGAGAAAGTGTGATGGAACATGCAATGGATGCATAGGAACACACTGCATACAAGAGTTAAGCATCAGAACCTCCCGGGAATTTCCAGGCCCGGTAATTACACATACTGCCCCATTTCATTCACTGCAACTGGACGCTTCTAAGCAGGATCAGCCCGGTCTGAAATCTTTAGCTGAAAGCATGAAATGAAAGCAAGAAGATATTAGAGATAAGTGGTATTATCATAACTATCAGTACTGCAAGGGTTAATGTAATGTCGAGAGTAGCCACCGGAGGGAGTTACAGTTACAACTATGTAAGGCAGTGATACTAGAACTTAGGGGAGGAGTGTGTGCAGGAGTTAGCTAGTGAAGGTCAGAAGAGCAGATAGTGTAAGTGAGAGCAGATCATAGTTTAAACCAGTAGTGAGATTAGATGTAGACGAGTGTAGTTTAGATGTTATTAATCAACTGTGTATTTTTAAGGAGTACAAGTTAGTAGTGTTGAATCCAAGTTAGTAGTGTAAATAAATTTATAGCTTTAAGTTAAAGCTACTTTGTGGTCTTTGTGAACACTACGCCAACCATCTCGAAATAAGCAACACAAAAAACACCACGAGATATACAAGAGGTGAGCTATGACTATAAAGAAAGACGATGGTTTAACATTTCACGCGTTGATGTTTCATCAGAACTTCCCTGACAAAGGTCTGGATTTTCCAGCCCTGCCAGGGCGGGACCTGCCGCAGAGGATGTAGCGAGCCAGCCAAAAGCCCATTGACTTGGGTGGCACCGGTAAATCCTGCCGGAAGGTGGGAGTATCAGGTCCCGCCAGAAGAGTTTGCACTTTGGCATTACCATGTGAGAAGGGATAAAATTTGACTCGCCTAATTTACCACTCCAGATGTGGCTGTAACGGATTTGATGTGAATTTAACGAGGATGTTCTCTGCCAATAGTGTAGGAGTCCCACGACGTACAATTTCAGATGGGAAAGAATTAATTCAGACAGGCTTTCTGAGTGTAAGTAAAAGAGTGAGATAAGTCACTGTCTGTGTGGAGTTTACACATTATCCCCATGTCTGCGTGGGTTTTACCCTCACAACCCAAAGATGTGCAGGATAAGTAGATTGGCCATGCTGAATTGTCCCTTAATTGGAAAAAAATAATTGGTTACTCTAAATTTATGTTAAATTAAATAACGAGATAAGTTGACTGAATGTACACTTCAAATTTTAAAAAAACTAGGTAAATCGTGGCTACCATTCCTAAATACACATTCTCTGCCCGTGCCCCCCTCAACCCTCCCACACACACACTCGTACTGATGGTAGAATAAACTTAAAGATATTTTAAAGTTTGTGAATAAAATAAACAATCAAAGGAATACACGGTTAACTTTTCTTTAGCTGGCCTCGATACGGTGACTTCACATTGTGGCCATTTTATTCAGTAGTCTGTAGTTATATGGAGCAGATTTCCAAGTGTTATTCCCAATTCTTGGTTTGCCATAGATTTCTCTGCTCAGGATAGTTTTTTGCAAAACTGTGCAGCACTTTTGAGAGAGAGGGAGAGCGCAAGAGAGAAAGAGATGGAGAGCCATGGCTCTTGCAGCTTTTCAGTCACTCCTTTTATCTCTCCTCTGACTTGGTAAAAACAAAATTCTTAAAAAGCCTTGTAGGCTGTATATTTCAGAGGAATTTGATCACCATGTCTGCGGTATTCATTGTGATGTCAAACAGGTAACTATAGAGTCATAGAGTCATAGATTTTTACAGCATGGAAACAGGCTCTTCGGCCTAGCTTGTCCGTGCCGTCCGGTTTCTATCACTAAGCTAGTCCCACTTGCCCGCATTTGGCCCATATCCCTCTATACCCACCCTGCCCATGTAACTGTCTAACTGCTGTTTAAAGGAAAAAACTTCCCCTCTGGTTTCTTTTGTATCTCTCCCCTCTCACCTTAAACCTATGCCCTCTAGTTCTAGACTTCTCTATCTTTGGGGAAAGATGTTGAGTATCTACTTTATCTATGCTCCTCATTATTTTATAGACCTCTATAAGATCAGCCCTAAGCCTTCTATGCTCCAGGGAGAAAAGTCCAAGCCTATCCAGTCTCTCCTTATAACTCAGACCATCAGGTCCTGGCAGCATCCTCGTAAATCTCTTCTGCACTCTTTCTAGTTTAACAATATCCTTCCTACAATAGGGTGACCATAACTGAACACAGTATTCCCTGTGTGGTTTTACCAATGTCTTGTACAAACTTCAACAAGACATCCCAACTCCTGTATTCAACATTCTGACCAATAAGACCAAGCATGCTGAATGCCTTCTTCACCACCATGTCCACCTGCGTCTCCACCTTCAAGGAACTATGAACCTGTCCCCCGAGCTCTCGTTGTTCTTTAACTCTCCCTAACTCCCTATCCTTAACTGAGTAGGTCCTGCCCTGATTTGATCTACCAAAATGCATCACCTCACATTTATCCAAATTAAACTCCATCTGCAATTCACTGGCCCAATTGGTCAAGATCCTGTTGCAATCTTATGCAATCTTCTTCACTATCCACTATACCACCAATCTTGGTGTCATCTGCAAACTTACTAACCGTGCTTCCTACATTCTCATCCAAATTATTAATATATATAACAAATAACAGCAACAACCCCTGAGGCACACCGCTGGTCACAGGCCTCCAGTCAGAAAAACAACCCTCCATATCCACTCTTTGGCTTCAGTCGCCAAGCCAGTTTTGTATCCAATTGGCTACCTCACCCTGGATCCCATGAAATTTAACCTTTTGCAACAACCTACCATGCGGTACCTTGTCAAAGGCCTTGCTAAAGTCCATGTAGACAATGTTGACTGCACTGCCCTAATCTACCTTCTTGGTCACCCCTTCAAAAAGCAATGTTTTTGATGCCTCAGATAAGAATGCTTTGAAAAGTAATAGTGTAAATTTCAAAAGGACTTGGGGTCTTTAATCTTCCAAGTGGGGGTTGGGGGGAGAGAGTCAGTTTGTTTAAATCCCACTTGAAATGAAAATCGCTTATTGTCACGAGTAGGCTTCAATGAAGCTACTGTGAAAAGCCCCTAGTCGCCATATTCCGCCGCCTGTCCGGGGAGGCTGGTACGGGAATTGAACCATGCTGCTGGCCTGCTTGGTCTGCTTTAAAAGCCAGCGATTTAGTCCAGTGAGCTAAACCAGCCCCTTGGGGGGTGGAATCAAATTTTTACATTTGGCTGGCTCGCAGCCTTTCTTAATGGGATTAGAGATTATTAACAATCCAACCAGAAAAAAATTGCATTAGAAATTGTTTTGTTTTCTTTTTTTTTAAAAGCACTCTCGTGACAACCTGAATTATTAAATTCATAATCATAGGGTACTAATGGAGGAGGCCATTCAGCCCATCAGCTCCATGCCAGTTGCCTGTAGAGCCAATCCCCTGCTTTATCTCTGTAGTCCTACAAATGTATTTCCCTCAAATGCCCATCCAATTTCCTTTTGAAATCATTAATCATCTCTACTCCCAGCACCCTCATAGGCAGAGGTTGCAGGTCATTGCCATCACTGCATCAATAAGTTCTTCTTCGCTTAGATAACACACAGTTCTATTGTTTTCTGATTCAATTCTAAAATTCCCCAAATTTGCAGTTTTTGCAAAATGCTTGCAGTGCAACTTTTGCATCCAAGTGTACCGACTTCAACTTGAATTTTCATTTGGACTGTCAGAAAAATAAGTCACGAGGTTGCTAAAATAAAGTTAAAATAAAATAAATAAAATAAGGTTGCTAAATCTATCTGGTTATGGAATTGTACTATGGCAGTACAATATTGTACTGGGCAATACTCAGTAAAAACAGGATAGAACTCCCTTGCAACGCTTCGAAAGCTCAGTAGCAGGTCGAGCATCTGTAAATGTGTAATGCATTGGCACTTGAAGCGAAATTAACATCATTCTTTTATGCATTGGCTATGAACTCCAGGGTGGCATAAATAAAATAGTGCAATGTAATTTTTCCATGTCACTCCTATTAGCTATTGCAAAGTGGGACCACATTCAAATGTTCAGGGAAATGTTGCAAATAAGAGCAATTCATTAAGCTAATAAGTGTAAAAGAGGTGCACGCTTCCGTTTACTCATAATGTCAGTTCTTCCCTTTAGGATTTTATGAAGGACAATCTTACATCGACACAGCCTTTCAGGACAATCACAAGCATTTTTATTAACAGAAGAATTCCTAATACAAGAGTTTTAAACTAGTGCAATGATGCCTCACAATACTCAAAACAAAGACTGATTAATAAAAAGCCTCCACGAAAACCCATGTTCCTTCCCAAAACATCAACTCAAACCAATCCCCCTACCCTGCACATCTTTGGGTTGTGGGGTTGAGACCCACGCAGACACGGGGAGAATGTGCAAACTCCACATGGACAGGGACCTGGGGCCAGGATCGAACCCAGGTCCTCGGAGCAGTGAGGCAGCAGTGCTAACCACTGCGCCACCATGCCGCCCTCATCCCACAGTTTCTTTAATGGGATTGTCGAATGGTCGCTGTTTTGTCTTTGAGATGGTAATATCCCCATATCGGCCGCAACCGGCTTTCAAGAATGTCGGCCATCCCGCGCCTGTGTGCCCCCTCAGCCGGATGTAGCAATGTGCAGGCCCGGAGCCCAGTGGGACAGGCCGCTTCCTCCGTACATCAGCGCGCTGTTCCAGGAACACATTATTTTTTTAATTAATGGAGTCTTCCTGCCAGAAACGGCAGCAATGAGCTGGTCACGTGCATGGTATATTGACGTCACATACTCTGGGCGTGAAATTATTGAGGAGCGTTTCCTCCGTTTTGTAGCTGCCAGCAAGCAGGTAACAGACCTGCGTGAAGAACTGAAGCTTGATCTTTTTGGAATAAGGAAGAGAGGGCCAGAGACACAAACAGGCCAGGATCTCGCATTCGAATCTGCAGGAAAGGGCTTCCCAGGAGAATCCATTGCAGGACAAAGCAGTGCTGGTGTGAGCTCCTGGACCTCTGATGAACAACACACACAGAAATGTAACACTGAATGACAAAGCAAGTGAGATTGTGAGGACCAAGCAGGCTCACCTGACGCATTAAAGATAAGCGAAAATTATGGTTCGCAAAGTTTGGGCGGCGTGGGTCGCGATGTTCGGATGGCATGGGTCGTGAAGATCAGCCAGTATGGGTCCCGAAGATCAACCGGTTGGAAAAAATGGGCCCCCTGGATTTCTAGTATCAGAAGGGCAAACTTCATGATGGAACCATCAATTCACCAGACACGTGTTTCCGATATGAATATAGGCTATAATCTACTTACTACAGAGCCAGCCTGTTACCTGTTGATGAACTCTCAGTGAACAGCAGGCTGACTCTGGACAAGGGTATTTATACAGCAGCACTAGGGGGAGGAGTCGTGGGCGGAGCCAAGGGTGGATCCCTGTACAAGCTCCTGAGCATTCCCACCACTACTCCCCCTAGTGGTCGGATAACGCTACTGCGCTTACAAAGATATAGTGTGAATTACCATGTTACATTCACCACATTCACCCCCTGCAAAAAAAATCAAGTCCGGCGGGGGGTGGTGGTCTACAAAGTCAGTCTGTCCGGTGGACGAATTGTCCGCTGTGATCTGCGGAGCACCAGGGTTGCAGCCTCTTGCGGTGGCTGGATGGGTGTTGTGTGCTGGGGTACGATGGCGGACTCCAGGGAGGGTTGTATCCGAGCTTCATACACTCCTGGTTCGACCGGGGACTGGGGGCGCTGGGGGCTGGCCGGCGCGGGTGCGCTGAACTGGTGGAGCGAGCTCATGGGCTCGGGAGCGCGAGGGGGCGGCAGCATGGGGTGTAGGGTGGGAGGTCCTTCTGTGGGGGTAGAGGGGGCGCTGGATCCGGTGGGTGCCAGATCCCGGCAGGATACTGTGTCCTGACGGCCATCAGGGAACTCGACGAATGCGTACTGGGGGTTGGAGTGGAGCAGGCGCACCTTCTCAACAAGGGGGTCGGTTTTGTGCGCCCTGACGTGTTTCCTCAGAAGTACGGGACCCGATGTCCTCAACCATGCCGGAAGTGAGACCCTCGTGGTAGTGCCCCTGGAAAAAATGAAGAGCCTCTCGTGAGGGGTCTGATTGGTCGCTGTGCACAAAAGGGACCTAATAGCATGAAGCGCGTCTGGGAGGACTTCCTGCCACTGGGAGACTTGGAGCTTTCTAGACCGGAGGGTCAGTAGGACGGTCTTCCAGACCGTCGCGTTCTCCCTCTCCACCTGCCCGTTCCCCCTGGGGTTGTAGCTGGTAGTCGTGCTCGAGGCGATGCCCTTGTCGAGCAGGTACTGACGCAGCTCGTCGCTCATGAAGGACGAACCCCGGTTGCTCTGTACGTAGCTGGGGAAACAAAACAGGGTGAAGATGCTATGCAGGGCCCTAATGACTGTGTGGGAGGTCATGTCGTGGCACGGGATAGCGAATGGGAAATGGGAGAACTCGTCTACGACGTTTAGAAAGTAAACGTTCTTGTTAGTTGAGGGGAGTGGCGCTTTGAAATCAATCGCGAGGCGTTCAAAGGGCCTAGAAGCCTTGACCAGGTGGGCCCTGTCTGGTCTATAGAATTGCGGTTTGCACTCCGCACAGATCGGGCAGTCCCTGGTGACCGCTTTTACCTCCTCAATGGAGTAAGGCAGGTTTTGGGCCCTGATGTAGTGGGCGAGCCGGGTGACCCCCGGGTGGCAGAGGTCATTGTGGATGACTTTCAATTGGTCAATCTGCGCGCTGGCGCATGTCCCGCAGGATAGGCATCCGGAGGCTCGTTGAGCTTCCCGGGTCGATACTTAATGTCGTAATTGTAGGTGGAGAGTTTGATCCTCCACCTCAGAATTTTGTCGTTTTTAATTTTGCCCCTTAGCGAGTTGGCGAACATGAAGGCAACCGATCTTTGGTCGGTGATGAGGGTGAACCTCCTACCTGCGAGGTAGTGCCTCCAGTAACCAATAGCCTCCACAATGGCTTGTGCTTCTTTCTCGACTAAGGAGTGTCGGAGTTCTGAAGCGGAGAGGGTACGGGAGAAAAATGCGACGGGTCTCCCTGCTGATTTAAAGTGGCTGCAAGAGCTACCTCTGAGGCGTCGCTCTCAACCTGAAATGGGGTGGATTCATCCACCGCCCGCATGACCGCTTTGGCGATGTTCTCCTTGATGCCGTCGAAGGCCTGGCGTGCCTCGGCTGACAGGGGAAATCGTGTGGCCCTAAAGAGTGGCCGGGCTTTGTCCACATATTGAGGGACCCACTGGGCGTAGTAGGAAAAGAAACCCAAGCACCGTTTGAGGGCCTTGGGGCAATGGGGGAGGGGCAGTTCTAAGAGGGGGCGCATACGGTCCGGGTCTGGGCCCAGGACTCCGTTCTCCACGACATAGCTGAGGATGGCTAGTCTGGTTGTGCGGAAAACGCATTTCTCCTTGTTATATGTGAGATTCAGTTTCTGTGCCGTCTGGAGAAAACGATGGAGGTTGGCGTCATGGTCCTGCTGGTCATAGCCACAGATGGTGACATTGTCCAAGTACGGAAACGTGGCCCGCAGCCCGTACCGGTCCACCATTCGGTCCATTGCTCGTTGGAACACCGAGACCCCATTAGTGACGCCGAAAGGGACCCGGAGGAAATGGAAGAGGCGGCCATCGGCCTCGAATGCCGTGTAGTGGCGGTCCTCCGGGCGGATTGGGAGCTGGTGGTATGCAGACTTCAGATCCACTGTGGAAAAGAGCCGGTACTGGGCGATCTGGTTGACCATGTCTGCAATCCTGGGGAGGGGGTACGCGTCGAGGAGCGTAAATCTATTTATGGTCTGACTATAGTCGACAACCATGCGGAGCACCACCACCTGAGCTCTCCAGGGACTATTGCTGGCCTCTATTATCCCCTCACTGAGTAGCCTTTGGACCTCTGCTCTGATAAATACCCTATCCTGAAGGCTATACCGCCTGCTACGAGTGGCTACGGGTTTACAGTCCTTTGTGACATTGGCGAAGAGGGGGGGGGGGGGGATTCACAGCGTAGCGAGGCTGCAGATAGTGAGTGGGGGCAGGGGCCCGCCGAAGCTGAGGGTGAGGCTCTTGAGGTTACATTGAAAGTCTAGGCCTAATAAGAGTGGCGCGCAGAGGTCGGGCAATTTAAGAATTTATTGGATAAGCATATGGATGATAAGGGCATAGTGTAGGTTAGATGGCCTTTAGATTTTTTCCATGTCGGTGCAACATCGAGGGCCGAAGGGCCTGTACTGCGCTGTTTCGTTCTATGTTCTATGTTCTATGTTCTATGTTCTATGTTCTATGTTCTAAAACGTTTGAATTTGAGTTTGAATTTTGAGTAGCTATCGCCTGGGATTGTGAGTGCCGCGGCGGTGCGCCCCTGGATCTGGACCGAATGGGAGCCTGAAGCGAGCGAGATAGTTTGCTGCACGGGGAAAACGGGGAGCGAACAGCGTCTTACCAGGTCTGGGTGTATGAAGCTCTCAGTGCTCCCGGAGTCGAAGAGGCATGGCGTTTTGTACCCGTTGATATGGACGTCTGCCATCGAATTTCACAGATGCTTCGGGCGTGATTGGTCCAGGGTGACTGCGCTGAGTTGCGGGTAGTCGACGGCTCAATCAGCTGTGCTGGAGTGGCCCCGTGATGACTTCCCTCTGAGTTCATTGTCGTATTCTTCCGATGAGTTGCCCGAGCGTGGAGATGCAGGTCGGGCCCGTTGATCGCATGTGGCGGGCGGCGAGGAAGATGGCGTCCACGATGGCGACCCCATGAGTCGCACGTGGCCGGCCGCGTGGTGGAGGTTTTCCAAGATGGCGGCCCCCATGGATCGCACGTGGCAGGAGGGGGCAGGGTCGGGGCATAGGCCGCAGCATTTCGGATCCCGCGGGCCTGCGGGTGTGGGGAGCGATTACTTCGTGCCGCTGGGGATTTGGAAGCTGGGGCCCTTTTTGCGAGGCACACTCTTGCGTAATGGCCTTTCCCCCCGCAGCTGCTGCAGGTCGCGTTGCGGGCCGGGCAGTGCTGCCGCGGGTGCTGATTCTGGCCGCAGAAATGGCAGGCTGGAGCAGCATAGTGGCTGGCTGGAGCAGCATAGTGGCTGGCTGGGGCAGCATGGTGGCTGGGCGGCCGCGTAGCACAGGCCTGATCATGGAATCAGCCCTCAAGCCTGGACGCCTGGAACTCTATAACCCCGTTGGTCGGGGGCCCATGATTGGGTCGCGGGGTCAGCGGGGAACGAGGTGAGGCTGCGGAAGGAGACCTCCATCGAGGTAGCAGCTTCCACAGTCGTTTCTAAGTCTTGGGCCCCCTTTTCCAGCAGTCGTTGGCGCACATAATTAGACCTGAGGCCCGCTACAACAACATCGCGTACAGCAAGTTCTCTATGTTCAGCCGCGGTAACCGCTTGATAATTACAGTCATTTGACAAATTATTGAGTTCCCTTAGAAATTCAGCGAGTGATTCTGTAGGCCGCTGGCGGCAAGTCGTGAACACATGGCGTGCGTAAACTTCGTTAATGGGTCTTACATATATCTTATTGAGTATCGCTAGCGCTGCATATATGAACCGGCCGAGTTTAGTTGCGTAGAGATTCTGTGGCTCACCCTCACGTGCAGTAGACTTAACTTCTGTTCCTCTGTTGTTTCGGCAGTGCTCGCTTCTGCCAGGTAGGCCTTGAAGCACCGCAGCCAGTGGGAGAAGATTTCTTTAGCCTCTGCATCCTGCGGGTCGAGTTCCAGGCGTCCAGGCTTGAGGGCTGATTCCATGATCGATCTTGAGTGTTCTTAAGTAGATTAAATTGATGGAACCATCAATTCACCAGACATGTGTTTCCGATATGAATATAGTCTATAATCTACTTACTACCGAGCCAGTCTGTTACCCGTTGATGAACTCTCAGTGAACTGCAGGCTGACTCTGAACAAGGGTATTTATACAGCAGCACTAGGGGGAGGAGTCGTGGGCGGAGCCAAGGGTGGAGCCCTGTACAAGCTCCTGAGCATTCCCAGCGCTACTCTCCCTAGTGGTCGGATAACGCTACTGCGCTTACAAAGATACAGTGTGAATTACCATGTTACATTCACCACACTTCAAACAAAGCTTGCAGAAGCCTGGATCTCTGACCACTTTGTAAAGCTTGGAAATATTTCTGACCTGGCTTCGTGTTACCTTCCAATCGGGGCGAAGGCTCAAGCTTGGCCTTTTGTTTTAGGTGCGTATCTTCCTCTGACACTGCGTTCATTACAGTTTAGCGAAGGTTTACGTCAG
The DNA here is from genome assembly GCF_902713615.1 of Scyliorhinus canicula. Lineage (NCBI taxonomy): Eukaryota > Metazoa > Chordata > Chondrichthyes > Carcharhiniformes > Scyliorhinidae > Scyliorhinus > Scyliorhinus canicula. The sequence continues at coordinate 20,109,574 of NC_052157.1, forward strand.
TTTTACAGGACGGCAGGAAGGGGATACATTATCCATGTTATTTCAGTGGTTGATTAGAAAGGTGACAAAGATGTGAGTGTTTGAGAGAGCTAAGAACAATGCCTCAAAGCTACAAGATATGCTGCTTGTTAATTCTGATTTATAAGTGAGCACACAGCGCAGAATTTGCTTTAAGCCTCACAACTTCACTGAAATTATCTTTAAATTGTAATGGGCCAATTATATAAAGTGCATTTATGTTGAGTTATGATTGTAATCAAAGGTGTAATGATATTAATTGTTGTCATGGAAGTGCAAAAGGAGACAGCATCTGGTAGGCTGTGAGAATGACCTCGTTAGACAGAGAAATAGGAAGTACTGCAGTGAAATAAAGGAAGCAGCTAACAAATGCTGAGCCGCAGCTAAAGAAGTAAAAACAGAAAATGGTCGGGCGGCACGGTGGCGCAGTGGTTAGCATTGCTGCCTCACAGCGCCGAGGACCCGGGTTCACTGTCCGTGTGGAGTTTGCACATTCTCCCTGTGTTTACATGGGTCTCACCCCCACAACCCAAAAAGATGTGCAGGGTAGGTGAATTGACCATGCTAAATTGCCCCTCAATTGGAAAAAAAGATTTGGGTACTCGAAATTTATTTTAAAAAACAGAAAATGCTGGATAAACGCAACAGGTTTAACCACATCTGTGGAGAGAGAAACAGAGTTAATGTTTTGAGTCCATATGGTCTGTTTTTGTTTTAAAATTTCCAGTATCCTCAGTATTTTGCTTTTTGCTAAAGCCCTTCCGCGAATCTTGCTCCTCTTCCCATCGCCTGTTGCGACAGTGCTTCCAGCCATCCAGGTGCAAAAGAGACGCACACACACACACACATACACACACACAATTCAACCTCCCAAAGAGGCTGACTATCACAGTCAGCCCCTGCGTCAATAAGGCTGAAATTGCTCTCTCGAATCTTGAAAGCAGTCAAGCTCAATTTAATAGGTTGTTTTTTGTGTAAACCGCAGGCAAAGGAATATCTTGTGAATGTTACCAATTACTAGTATAGCACAACGTGATTTTTAATCCAGTCTTGGAATCTACATTGCTCAAGTCTAAAAAACCTGCTTTACGTAAGATCCATTGACAGTCAAGCAGCGCAGGAATATTTTCCCTGAAGGAGTTCACAATCAATACCTTTTCTTGTAAACTCCAGGCGCACATCTGCCCATCTCTTGTTTAAAGGAGGTCATTGACATACCACTAACGTTTGGAACAAACGGTACATCACTATTAATAGAAAATGTTCCCTTTCAAAGAATGAAAACTTGTTGGACTATCCAGTGATAGATCAATGGAGAATTTCTTTTGAGAAGAGAGCTGCAGTTTTTTATTTTAAGCCCACCAATTCCCTTAGCTACCTTGATTACATTTACACCTCACCCCGTGTTCTTGAAGGGCTCTAATCTATTCTCCTATTTGCACATGTAGTGCAGTAACCCACCATTGCTCCTTACATAGCATCTTCCAAATCCATGACGTCTACCTTCTGGAAGGACAAGGGTAGAAGATACTTGAGAACACTACCACCTGCAAGTTCTTCTCCAAGTCACTCACCATCCTGACTGGGAAATGTGTCGCCGTTCTTTCACTATAACTGGGTCAAAACTGTGGAACTCCCTCTCTGCACCACATGGACTGCAGCAGTTCAAGAAGGTAACTCACTACCACCATCTCAAGGACAACTAGTGATGAGCAACAAATGCTGGTGTTGCCAGTAAACGCCCCATACCTTGAATGAATAAAAAGTTCTCTGTCGCATTTGTTCAGCTGGTGCCACTTTCCACTTGAGTGTTCCTGGTATGTCTTCATTTTCTTTCAACCAAGGACTCCACCCCACTATGGTTGACAGGGCCCTCAGCCGCATCATATAGCACAGTGGTTCGCACTGTTGATTCACAACAGCAGGGACCCAGATTCGATTGAGTCACTGCTGTGCGGAGTCTGCACGTTCTCCCCATGTGGATTTCCTGCCTGTGACATTATGAGAAATGTACAGAACTGTAAGGATTAATGTTATGTCCGAATCAAATACCACAGGGAGCTAGATGCAGAATTATATAAAGCACCGATGCTAAACCTTCTGGAAGAAAGTTGAGAAGAAGGCGAGAAGACAGACTGGAGGAAAGATAATGTGAGTGAGAGCAGATCATAGTTTTTGAATTAGTGTAGAGATTAGTGATAGATGAGTGTCGATTGTATGATTATTGTTAATTGTTTATTATATAGAAGTAAGAGTCAAATTCAATTACGCAGTGTAAATAAATCATTAGCATTGTTTAATACAAAGGCTAGTTGCGGTCTCTGTGAACACTATGCCAACCATCCTAGGATCTGAACCACAAAGAACACCACATTCCGGGTGCTCCGGTTTCCTCCCACAAGTCTCAAAAGATGCGCTTGTTAAATAATTTGGACATTCTGAATTCTCCCTCAGTGGACCCGGACAGCACTATGGTGTGGCGACTAGGGGTTTTTCACAGTAACTTCATTGCAGTGTTAATGTTAGCCTACTTGTAACACTAATAAAGATTATTATTATCCATCCTATCTTCCGCATTATTGCTCTCACCCATTTTCCTCCCTTGTAGAACCACAATACCTTTCTTCTTCTTCCACCTCACCAGCCTCAAAATTCAATCGATCGACCTCCCTCATTTTCAGCATAACATCACCATAGAACACCTCTTCCCCTTCCCTCTGTAAAATCCTGACCCACTCCTCTGTAAACCCCCATGTTGCATCCCCTTCCCTCAGCACAATCTCATGCAAGCATAGGAGATGTAAGAAATATACCTTCACTCCTCTCCTCCCACCATCCAGGACTCCAAACGCTCCTTCCAGATGAAACAGCGATTTATTTGTACTTTCAATGCAGCATGCTGCATTCATTGCTGATGGTGCAATCATCTTCCCATTGGGAAAACCAAAGCTATTACTTTGCTAAATACCTCCACTTAGTCTGCAAATATGACCCTGAAGATCCACGTGCATACCATTTCAATTCTGACTCATTCCCCCTCTTACACTTTGATGTCTCATACATTGTTCTGATGAAGTGGACTAGAAACTCAGGGAACAACACCTCCTCTTTCACATTGGCACCTTACCACCTTTCAGACTCAACTTCACACTCAGTGATTTCAGATAACCACTGCTTTTTTTCTCAGACAGCCGGTGCTAGCAGTCTTTTTGCTGCTGCCATTTACACCTCCTCTAGACAATCTTTAATTTCTTCAATTGTCCCATTACCACCCCCTTTTGCTTTGCTCCACCATCCATTGTGTCAGTTAAATCCACCCTGCCACATGTCTTCCTCTTTTTGTCCTGGTCACCTTAAATTTCCTGGGCGAAATTCTCCCCAGCACGACCCCTAAATCGGGATCGGCGATTGGGCGGGGAATGGCTTTCAACACTGGATTCGGGGCAGGCATCGGTTTGACGCTCCGCCCCCTCCAAGTCGCCGTCATCGGGCCGCGCACCGCGTGCAGCTGCAACACCTTTGGCTGGTCATCAGCCGGCCCATCGGCGATGCTCCGCCCCCCCCCCCAATGGGCCGAGTTCCCGACAGCGTGGGCCACGTGTGGTCCCAACAGGCGGGAACCCGGCATACCATTTGCAGACAGTGGTCAGTGCCTCCGCACCCTTCCGGAATCCATGCTGCTGGCCGGGGAGGGGGGGGCTTCTGCAAGGGCTGGGTGGAGTGATGGAGTGAACAGGGGGTGGGCTGAGGGGTTGGGGTGGATGGGTTACGGTTAGAGTTCCAGCATGGCCGACACCATGTTTTACGGCGCATCCAGTGCAGGCCGTCAGCCCTGCGCATGTGCTGCCAAATCTCCAGCCGATTTTTGCGCGATCCGCGGGTTATTCACGCGGCGTCAGTGCTAGCCCCTCACCGGTAGCGGAATCGGTGAGGGGTTCGCGATGATTTCCCCGTCGTGAACTACCCGTGGATTCTCCGTTGGCATGAGCGCTTAGCCGTCGGAATGGAGAATTCCGCCCCTTATTTCTGCACTTTGCCGCAAAAATATTTATCGGTTTGAGCTGACTGACTCAAAGAGCATCTGCTCTTGGGAGTTTTCTACCTTACGTGAAGCACCACTGACCAAAGCACAGATGCTGAAGGTTGTGGAGTGACAGATATTGGGCTTCAGATTGCAACATTACGAAGCTTGAGCTGAAGCCAGAAGACAGCGATGATTTGGATGGTCAGCGCCAAGAGTTCACGTAAATCAGGGGCCTTGCTTTTAGGGGTTGAGAGTTCTGTCAGGCCCTGGGGAAGGAGGACAAGCACTTGAGTCCTGCCAACAACAGGGTAGAATGACCAAGGGTGGAAAATTGGAAGCAGATAGAACTTTCTCATTTAAAGAGCTGCTTTCATTTGAAGGGTTCAAAGGGAGCAAAGTAAGTACATGGAGAAGAAGAAAGAAGAACTTTAACTTTTCTTCAGTTGATGGTGAAGCTCTGCTACCAAAGATTAGCGGAAGAAGCGCTGTATTTGCTGAAATAACTGGGAAGAAAGCATAAAATTCAGCAATCTGGATTTTATTCACGGTATTGACCTCATTATAACCTCTTGCAGTGTCAGGAAAGGGTTATTAGCCTCTGACGATCAAGAGATGTAAGTCAATTGACATATGACTGACAGAAAGATATACTGTAACAGAGAAACCACTGGATGCTCACTCCCCACTATCCCAGCTTTACTTGTTGCTTACCTCAACTGCATGGTGCACAAGGCAGAGCAAAGGAATGAGCAGAGAGATCTTGAGGAGTGTTGGGATGGCCTAAGTAAGTGGTGAGTGGTGAGAAACATCATGGTATGGTTTTTGACGCAGACACTCTTTGGCACACAATTGTGGCATTATACAAATGTAAATCATGTAAAGAATTAATGATATGTTAAAACCAGCCAGCAGAGGGAGCTAAGGGACAGCACTATAAATTGCACTGACTCTTGGATTTCTGGGAGAGTGAGATGGAGAGGGTAGGAGACTGGAGTAGAATGCATTGTAGAGCTAGTGAGATAGACTATAATTGTAGTTAGAATATAGAGATAGTGTTAGTGAGTGTAGTTTAATAATATATTTGTTTACCAAAGGAATAAGTGTTGAACTCTAAATCAAGTAGTGTGAATAAAATTAGTTTAGTTCATGAAAAGAACGTCAAGTGTCTTTGTGATCATTACACTTTCCACCCTGAAGTCAACCTCACAAAGATCACCACAACAATGTTACAAAGTTTAAACGAGTCATTTTGCTACCATCTCTCCATTTGTATGGAGCAAACAAAAGACGGTACACAGGTTTGGGATAGTTCATGAGATTGCAAATCGGGGGGGGGGGGGGGGGGGGGGGGGGGGGGGGGGGCGGGGGGAGTGATCAAACTGTGAAATCCTCGCAATATCACAAAGTAAAACTTCGCACCAAACACATGGGAGGAGTTAGGAACGTCTCTGAGTTTTGTGGGAAGTCAGTCAGAGGAAACATTAAGCTGAGGAAATCTAAAAGATCACATTTAGGTGAAAGTTACTGAGGGAGATAGAAAATGGGTGTCCAAAAGATAAAGCAAGAGTAGGAAGGCAGTGCAGGTGTACCCTGCGGTCATCTCTCTGCAAAACAGATATACCGCTTTGGATACTGTTGAGGAGATGACTGACCAGGGGAAGGCAGCAGCAGCAAGGTTCATGGCACTGTGGCTGGATCTGCTGCGCAGCAGGGCAGGAAGAGGAATGACAGGGCTATAGTGATAGGGGACTCAATTGTAAGGGGAATAGACAGGCGGTTCTGCGGACGCAATTGAGACTCCAGGATGTAATGTTGCCTCCCTGGTGCAAGGGTCAAGGATGTCTCAGAGCGACTGCAGGACATTCTGGGGGGGGGGGGGGGTGAACAGCCAGCTGTCATGGTGTGCATAGGCACCAACGATATAGGAAAAAAAACGGGACGAGGTCCTACAAGCTGAATTCAGGGAGTTAAGAGTTAAACTAAAAAGTAGGACCTCAAAGGTAGTAATCTCAGGATGGCTACCAGTGCCACGAGCTAGTCAGAGTAGGAATGTCAGGATAGATAGGATGGATGTGTGGCTCGAGAGATGGTGCAAGAGGGAGGCATTCAAATTCCTGGGGCATTGGAACTGGTTCTGGGGGAGGTGGGACCAGTACAAACTGGACGGTCTGCACCTGGGCAGGACTGGGACCAATGTCCTGGGGGGTGTCTGCTAGAGCTGTTAGGGAGAGTTTAAACTAATGTGGCAGGGGGATGGGAAATGATGCAGGAAGGCGGAAGGTAGTAAAACAGGGACAGAAACAAAAGGCAGTAAGGGGGAAAGAGAAAAGTCATAGTCAAAAATCAAAAAGGGCAACAGTACAAGGAACAGTGACTGAGGGGAGCTCCGTGAATAGGTCCAGTAATACTAAAAGGAATAAAACGGGATGTAAAAACATAAATGGCAAGCGACGCAGCAGGTTGTTACATAAAGATATGGGTTCAACGACAAGGAAAGTTAAGAGGAAATATAACTTAGGAGAGGTTGCTGATCGAGGTGTTAAGATTCAAAACAGAGGTATAAAAGCCAACATAAGTGTACTTTACCTGAATGCTCGTAGTATTCGGAATAAGGTAAATGAGTTGATGGCGCAAATCATCGTAAATGACTATGATTTAGTGGCCATTACTGAAACATGGTTAAAGGATGGTCATGACTGGGAGTTAAATATCCGAGGGTATCAAACTATTCGGAAGGACAGAGTGGATGGTAAGGGAGGTGGTGTAGCTCTGTTATTTAAGGATGACATCCGGGCAATGGTAAGGGATGACATCGGTGCTTGGAGGATAAAGTTGAATCCATTTGGGAGGAAACGGGAATAGTAAGGCGAAAAAGCCACTGATTGGAGTACAGTACTCTATAGGCCACCAAATAGTAACATTATGGGGGGGCAGGAAATAAACAAAGAAATAACTGATGCATGTAGAAATGGTACAGCAGTTATTATGGGGGATTTTAATCTACATGTCGATTGGTTTAACCAGGTCAGTCAAGGCAGCCTTGAGGAGGAGTTTATAGAATGTATCCGCGATAGTTTCCTAGAACAGTATGTAATGGAACCTACGAGGGAACAAGCAGCCCTGGATCTGGTCCTGTGTAATAAAACAGAATTGATTAATAATCTCATAGTTAGGGATCCTCTCGGAAGGAGCGATCACAATATGGTGGATTTAAAATACAGATGGAGGGTGAGAAGGTAAAATGGTTTTGTGCTTAAACAAAGGAGATTACAATGGGATGAGAGAAGAACTAGCTAGGGTAGACTGGGAGCAAAGACTTCATGGTGAAAAGTTGAGGAACAGTGGAGAACCTTCCAAGCGATTTTTCACAGTGCTCAGCAAAGGTTTATACCAACAAAAAGGAAGGACGGTAGAAAGAGGGAAAATCGACCATAAATATCTCAGGAAATAAGGGAGAGTATCAAATTGAAGGAAAAAGCATACAAAGTGGCAAATATTAGTGGGAGACTAGAGGACTGGGAAATCTTTAGGGGGCAACAGAAAGCTACTAAAAAAGTTATAAAGAAGAGTAAGATAGATTATGAGAGTAAACTTGCTCAGAATATAAAAACAGATAGTAAAAGTTTCCACAAATATATAAAAAAAAGAGTGGTTAAGGTAAATATTGGTCCTTTAGAGGATGAGAAGCGAGGTTTAATAATGGGAGATGAGGAAATGGCTGAGGAATTGAACAGGTTTTTTTGGTTGGTCTTCACAGTGGAAGGCACAAATAACATGCCAGTGACTGATAGAAATGAGGCTATGACAGGTGAGGACCTTGAGAGGAGTGTTATCACTAAGGAGGTAGTGATGGGCAAGCTAATGGGGCTAAAAGTAGACACGTCTCCTGGCCCTGATGGAATGCATCCCAGAGTGCTAAAAGATTTGGCTAAGGAAATTGCAAATTCAATGTTGACAAATGTGAGGTTATCCATTTTGGTAGGAATAACAGCAAAAGGGATTATTATTTAAATGATAAAATATGAAAACATGCTGCTGTGCAGAGAGACCTGGGTGTGCTAGTGCATGAGTCACAATAAGTTGGTTTACAGGTGCAACAGGTGATTAAGAAGGCAAATGGAATTTTGTCCTTCATTGCTAGAGGGGTGGAGTTTAAGACTAGGGAGGTTATGCTACAATTGTATAAGGTGTTAGTGAGGCCACACCTGGAGTATTGTGTTCAGTTTTGGTCTCCTCACCCGAGAAAGGACGTACTGACGCTGGAGGGTGTGCAGAGGAGATTCACTAGGTTAATCCCAGAGCTGAAGAGGTTGGATTACGAGGAGATGTTGAGTAGACTGGGACTGTACTCATTGGAATTTAGCAGGATGAGGGGGGGGATCTTATAGCAACATATAAAATTATGAAGGAAATAGATAGGATAGTTGCGGGCAGGTTGATTCCACTGGCGGGTGAAAGCAGAACTAGGGGGCATAGCCTCAAAATAAGGGGAAGTAGATTTAGGACTGAGTTTAGGAGGAACTTCTTCACCCAAAGGGTTGTGAATTTATGGAATTCCTTGCCCAGTGAAGCAGTTGAGGCTCCTTCATTAAATGTTTTTAAGATAAAGATAGATAGTTTTTTGAAGAATAAAGGGATTAAGGGTTATGGTGTTCGGGCCGGAAAGTGGAGCTTAATCCACAAAAGATCAGCCATGATCTCATTGAATGGCGGAGCATGCTTGAGGGGCCAGATGGCCTACTCCTGCTCCTAGTTCTTATGTTCTTGTGTTCTTATTTACCATGTTGCTACACATGACAACTATTGAAATACTTGGAACCAGGCCACATTCATACAGAAACATATAGAACATTGAACGATACAGCGCAGTACAGGCCCTTCGGCCCTCGATGTTGCACCGACATGGAAAAAACTAAAGGCCATCTAACCTACACTATGCCCTTATCATCCATACGCTTATCCAATAAACTATTAAATGTCCTCAATGTTGGCGAGTTCACTACTGTTGCAGGTAGGGCATTCCACGGCCTCACCACTCTTTGAGTAAAAAACCCACCTCTGACCTCTGTCCTATATCTATTACCCCTCAATTTAAGGCTATGTCCCCTCGTGCTAGCCACCTCCATCCGCGGGAGAAGGCTCTCGCTGTCCACCCTATCTAACCCTCTGATCATTTTGTATGCCTCGATTAAGTCACCTCTTAACCTTCTTCTCTCTAACGAAAACAACCTCAAGTCCATCAGCCTTTCCTCATAAGATTTTCCCTCCATACCAGGCAACATCCTGGTAAATCTCCTCTGCACCCGTTCCAAAGCTTCCACGTCCTTCCTATAATGAGGCGACCAGAACTGTACGCAATACTCCAAATGCGGCCGTACTAGAGTTTGGTACAACTGCAACATGACCTCATGGCTCCGGAACTCAATCCCTCTACCAATAAAGGCCAACACACCATAGGCCTTCTTCACAACCCTATCAACCTGGGTGGCAACTTTCAGGGATCTATGTACATGGACACCGAGATCCCTCTGCTCATCCACACTACCAAGAATTTTACCATTAGCCAAATATTCCGCATTCCTGTTATTCTTTCCAAAGTGAATCACCTCCCACTTCTCCACATTAAACTCCATTTGCCACCTCTCAGCCCAGCTCTGCAGCTTATCTATGTCCCTCTGTAACCTGCAACATCCTTCCGCACTGTCTACAACTCCACCGACTTTAGTGTCGTCTGCAAATTTACTCACCCATCCTTCTGCGCCATCCTCTAGGTCATTTATAAAAATGACAAACAGCAACGGCCCCAGAACAGATCCTTGTGGTACGCCACTCGTAACTGAACTCCATTCTGAACATTTCCCATCAACCGCCACTCTCTGTCTTCTTTCAACTAGCCAATTTCTGATCCACATCTCTAAATCACCCTCAATCCCCAGCCTCCGTATTTTCTGCAATAGCCGACCATGGGGAACCTTATCAAATGCTTTACTGAAATCCATATACACCACATCAACTGCTCTACCCTCGTCTACCTGTTCAGTCACCTTCTCAAAGAACTCGATAAGGTTTGTGAGGCATGACCTACCCTTCACAAAACCATGCTGACTATCCCTAATCATATTATTCCTATCTAGATGATTATAAATCATATCTTTTATAATCCTCTCCAAGACTTTACCCACCACAGACGTTAGGCTCACCAGCCTATAGTTACCGGGATTATCTCTACTCCCCTTCTTGAACAAAGGGACCACATTTGCTATCCTCCAGTCCTCTGGCACTATTCCTGTAGCCAATGATGACCTAAAAATCAAAGCCAAAGGCTCAGTAATCTCTTCCCTGGCTTCCCAGAGAATCCTAGGATAAATCCCATCAGGCCCCGGGGACTTATCTATTTTCACCTTGTCCAGAATTGCCAACACTTCTTCCCTACGCACCTCAATGCCATCTATTCTAATAGCCTGGGTCTCAGCATTCTCCTCCACAATATTATCTTTTTCCTGAGTGAATACTGACGAAAAGTATTCATTTAGTATCTCGCTTATCTCCTCAGCCTCCACACACAACTTCCCACCACTGTCCTTGACTGGCCCTACTCTTACGCTAGTCATTCTTTTATTCCTGACATACCTATAGAAAGCTTTTGGGTTTTCCTTGATCCTACCTGCCAAAGACTTCTCATGTCCCCTCCTTGTTCATCTTAGCTCTCTCTTTAGATCCTTCCTCGCTTCCCTGTAACTATCAAGCACCCCAACTGAAACTTCACACCTCATCTTCACATAGGCCTCCTTTTTCCTCTTAACAAGAGATTCCACTTCTTTGGTAAACCACGGTTCCCTCGCTCTACCCTTTCCTCCCTGTCTGACTGGTACGTACTGATCAAGAACACGCAATAGCGGTTCCTTGAACAAGCTCCACATATCCAGTGTGCCCAACCCTTGCAGCCTACTTCTCCAACCTACACATCCTAAGTCATGTCTAATGGCATCATAATTGCCCTTCCCCCAGCTATAACTCTTGCCCTGCGGGGTATACTTATCCCTTTCCATCACTAATGTAAAGGTCACCGAATTGTGGTCACTGTCTCCAAAGTGCTCACCTACCTCCAGATCTAACACCTGGCCTGGTTCATTACCCAAAACCAAATTCAATGTGGCCTCACCTCTCAATGTCTCGTTGAAAGTGAAATAAAACCAGTTTTAATAAACAATAACCTTAAGAATTGCTTAATACTTTCATAGTTTAATCACTTTAGTCTTTAGATATAAAAGGGCACCATATTTAGATTTATACCAGAACCTATGCTTGTTGATTAAAATGACCTTATTAGTGTGCCCATGGTTTTCTAATAAATATGTTCATGGCAGTGAAAATTATTACATTAATTATTTTATTTTTTAAAATTTTATTGAAATTTGTGTTGACCGGAGGCAAGTAACGTTGGGACTCAGAACAGGACTCATTCCTAATCCAGGTACCTTGCAAGTAGTTCCACCATGACGTCGACTGGCTACAGCAACTTGGCAACAGGAGGCAACACCAAAAACAACAAGGCCACAATGACACCCGATAACCACTTCACATGCAACACCTGTGCCAGAAACTGCGTCTTGTGGAATGGTCCCTTCAGCCATCAGTAAAAGTGCACCACATCAAGCTATCCCTTTACCAATCGATTTGATTTGCTGCACGTCCATCATCTCACGCGGATGGAAGAATGCCGATGACCCCACCCCCGGATCAGGTTTGGCAACGGCTAACTCCCTCCCGGTTCTTCGCAATAAGCTGAGAAGATGCATCCATTTCTGAAACCTTTCCAACGCTAAATATTCCGAGTGCAGCCTTAACCAATAATTCCTTTTGGGTTGAAATCAAATAACTTGAGATGTTTTATTCCAAAACTCAGACACTTTATGACATTAAAGATGCAATAAGGGCTGGAGTGTGGCGACTAGGGGCTTTTTACAGTAACTTCATTGCAATGTAAGCCTACTTGTGACAATAAAGATTATTATTATATAAATGGTTTGATGAGCATTCGTCCATTGTCATGTTCTACATCAAAGTGTACACCACATATAACAACATACATATCACAGTTCCCTACAGTAAGATTTAGTTCCTTAAATCAATCTGATAACGTTGCCCAAATTCCTTTGAATGCAGTCTTTCCTACACATTGTCCACATATATTAGCATCATTATTAACTTTGATATCATACATAATTTTATATTATCCAATGGTGGTGTAGTGGCATTGTTACTGGGTTACTAATCCAGAGACCCAGGGTAATGTGTGGATTCTGGGCTCTGGGTTCAAATCCACCGCAGCAGATGGTGAAATTTGAATTCAATATAAAAACTCTGCAATTATAAGTCAAACGAAGACGAAGAAACCATTGTGGATTGTCATAAAAAGTCATCTGGTTCACTAATGTTATTAAGGAAAGGAAATCTGCTGCCCTTACCCTGTCAGGCCTACATGTGGCTCCACAGCAATGTGGTTGACTCTTAAATGCCCTGTGAAATGGCCCGGCAATTAGGGATGGGCAATAAATGCTGGGCCAACTAGTGACACCCACATCCCAGAATGAATAAAAAAACAATTTTGAACAACAGATATTACACAGGACTCTGCAAAATGCCCCCTGGCTGATGGTTGTTCATTTGTCATCTGTATATTAGAATTGCTAATCTAGTTTTATTCTAAAACAACAAGCAAAATAATTTGAAGTTAGTTAGCCAAGATTGAAGGAAGTTCAAACACAAATCACAATTTGATGAGTCACACAGGACTGATTCCTCAAACCAATCAGTAAAATGAATTGCTCTGTCTAGTAATATGTGTCTAATTAGATAATGTTCAACACAGAAGTCCAAAAGTTCAATATCAGCGAGTAGTACAGTGAGTGTGCTCCCCCCCCCCCCCCCCCCCCCCCCGAGTGAGGAACAGTCAGCCCACGTAAATTGTTTTGATAAGCTGTAGTTGAAAGAAGGATTTGCATTGACATAGCATCTTGAACAAACACAGGGTGTTGGATTCTCCACCGGCAGGATTCTCCGTTGCACCGGCAGCGCACGCACGCCCGCGGGTTTCCCAGCAGCATGTGGTGGCCACCAATGGAAAATCCCGTTGGAAGGTAGTGGGAACGGAGAATCCCACCGCCCAGGGGAACGTGGCTGGCGGACTGGAGAATTCCGCTGAGGATGTCCCAAAGCATTTTGCAACCAACAAAATATTTTGGAAGCTGTGGTAGTATGACTAGAGGTACTACGGTACCTGGGAGTGTGAGCTACCATTGGTGGAGAAGGCTCGCTGCTCATTGGCCCAAGTGTTTGCTTTTCATTGGTCGGGATGTAAGGTAGCTCCGCCCAGCGTGGCGGGCTATAAGAACCCGTGTTTCCCAGCAGCCAGCCTCTTTCTGTACTCGAGCTGCTGGGGGAAAATCTTGTTGATTAAAGCCTTCCATTCGGACTACATCCTCATTTCAGTAGTTATTGATCGCGCATCAGAGGCGTCGTCACTCTGAACATAAGAACCTGAGCAACTAATTTTCAAACAGCAAGTTCCCTCAAACAGCAAAGTGACAAGGACCTGATAATCTGTTTTGATGATGGTGATTGAGGGATAAATACTGACCAGGGCACTGGGGAAAAATTCCCCGTCTCTTGTTTGAAATAGTGCCACAAGATCATAACATTGTGAGTATTAGGAGCAGGAGTAGGCCATTAGGCCCATTAAACCTGCTCTGCCATTCAAGACGATTGTGGTTGATGGGATTGTGGTCTCAGTTCCTCACCCTCCCCCATAACCGTTGACTTTCTTGTCGATCAAACATCTGGGATATATTCAATGACGCAACCTCCACTGCCTGTGAAAGAGAATTCTGAAGCCCAACGACCCTCAGAGTGGAAATCAGTGTACCCTTGACAAATACAGAGGCTGCAGATCCAGGGATGATATTGAATCCTTTGCAATTTTTGTTGTGGGAGCTCAGCCTGCAAACCACTGCAAAGCCCACTGGAATGAATACATTTTAGTGCAATATTCTGAAACAGATCCTGAAACAGCTGAGACCGCAAAGAGTGAAGAGCCTGATATGCACCCAGATGATGAGGAATTTGGAGTGGTTCCCAGGAAGAGCAGGGTTTCCGATTGTATCAATAAACAGAAGATGCTGGAAATCCGGAGCTAACCCTTTAGCATATGAAGTAAAGATCGCTGCGTGATTCGGGGAAAACCCTGGTCCAACTTTGAATGAAACGTTTTTTTAAAATTAAGGGGCAGTTTAGCGTGGCCAATCCACCTACCCTGCACATCTTTGGGTTATGGGGATGAGACCCACGCAAACACGGGGAGAATGTGTAAACTCTGTACAGCCAGTAATCCGAGGCCAGGGTCAAACCCAGTCCTCGGCGCCGTGAGGCAGCAGTGTTAACCAATGCTAATGAAATGTTTCTGACAATGTTGTGAGGAGGATTGAATACGAAAGTAAGGAGACAATGCTTCAGTTATATAAGGCACTGGTGTCACGATATCTAGAGTATTGTGTACAGTACTGGTCACCTGATTTAAGGAAGAATGTCGCTGTGTTAGAAACAGTTGAGGGAAGGTTTACAGACTAGTACCAGGAATAAGCAGATTGGACAGGCTCAGCTTGTATTCACTGGAGTTTAGAAGAGTAAGAGGCAAATTGATTGAAATATGTAAGGTCCTGAGGGGTATTGATCAGGGTGGATGTGGAGAGGATATTTCCTCTTGTAGAAGAATCTAGAACTAGGGGGTCACATTTAAAAAATAGGGGGTCACCCATTGAAGACAGAGACAAGGAGAATTTTCCCTCTCAAGAGGGTTGAGAGTCTGAGGAACTCTCTTCCTTAAATGTCAATGGAAGTCTTTCAATATTTTTAAGCAAGAGGTAGATAGATTCTTGATCTTGGTTAGGGTTAGGCAGGAATGTGGAGTTGAGGTTAGAATTAGCTCAGACATGTTCGGGGGTATGGAAAGGGATAGTGCGGAGTGGGGGAGATAGAGCATAGGGTGTCCTTATATGCTGATGTCTTATTGTTATACGTGTCCGAACCGAGTGTGTCACTAGGGGGAATATTGGAGCTGCTTCGGGTGTTTGGGTCCTCCTTGGGGTACAAATTAAATCTAGACAAGAGTGAGTATTTTGTGGTGTCTTGGCCAGGGGTGGGGGCAGGGGTGGGGGCTGCCATTCCGTAGGGCAAGGACTCACTTTAGATACCTGGGAGTGCAGGTTGTTCGGGATTGGGTGAGGGGGGGGGGGGGGGGGGGGGGGGGGGTGCGCTCCGCAGGTACAACATCACTAGTTTGGTGGGGAGAGTGAAATCTGATCTGGAAAGGTGGGATGGTCTCCCTCTGTCACTGGCGGGTCAGGTACAGGCGGTTAAAATGAACGTGTTGCCGCAACTTTTGTTTATTTTCCAATGCCTGCCGATGTTCCTTCCAAAGGCATTTTTTAGAGAGATGGAAGGGATGATTACCTCGTTCATATGGGGAGGTAGGGGGTCGGGATTGAAGGCGCTAGCAACAGCGCCGCTCCCGATGGCCCCGGGAAAATACTCGGAGTCTGGTAATAATAGCTTCATTGAGAATTTGGAAGCAGTTTCGCCAACACTTCGGGTTGGGGGCAGGGTCAAGGGAAATGCTAATTCGGGAGAATCACAGATTTGAGCCAGGGAAGTGGGATGGAAATTTTCAGAAATGGGAGGAGAAGGGGATTAAGACACTGAAAGATTTGTTTCTTGGGGGTCGGTTTGCAGGATTGAAGGAGTTGAAAGCGAAGTATGGGCTGGAGCAGGGGGAAATGTTTAGATATATGCAGTTTCGAGATTTTGCCAGCAAGGAGATACAGGGCTTCCCGGTGGAGCCGACTTCCACACTGCTGGAGGAGATGCTGACAACTGTGTAGGAGGGGGACTGGAGAAGGGAGTAGTGTCAGCGGTTTCCGGGGCTATTTTGGAAGAGAAGGCACCACTGGAAGGGATCAAAGCAAAGTGGGAGGAAGAGTTGGGAGAGGATATGGAGTCGGGGTTCTGGTGTGAGGTGCTCCGGAGAGTGAACGCCTCCACCTTGTGCGTGGGGTTGGGGCTCATATAGCTGAAGGTGGTATATAGAACACACCTTACAAAGGCAAGGACGGGCCGGTTCTTTGAGGGGCTAGAAGATGTGTGTGAACATCGTGGGGGGGGGCCGCGAATCATGTTTATGGGCGGGATTCTCCCATACCCGGCGGAGCGGGGAATCCCGGTGGGATGGAGTGGTGTGAACCACTCCAGCGACGGCCCGCCCCAAAGGTGCGGAATCCTCCGCACATTTAGGGGCTAGGCCCGCCCCGGAGAGAATGGCACTCTGCCGGCCGGCGTGGAAAGCCTTTGACAGCGCGCCAGCCGGGGCTGAAGGGATTCCGCCGGCCGGCGCGCGTCCATGCATGCGCGGGCGCATCAGCCGCTGCTGTCGTCATCCCCGTACATGCGCAGGGGGTGTTCACCTACGCGTCGGCCATCACAGAGGACTACAGCGCCTGACGCATAGGAAAAGAGTGCCCCCACGGCATAGGCCGGCCCGCGGATCGGTGGGCCCCGATCGCGGGCCAGGCCACCGTGGGGGCATCCCCCGGGACCACATCACCCCGCGCGCCCCCAGTACCCCGGAGCCCGCCCGCGCCGCCAGTTACGCCAGTAAGGGACGTAGTCCAATTTACGTCGGCGGGATCTGCATAGAACGAGCAGGACTTCGGCCCATCGTGGGCCGGAGAATCGCCAGGCCCGCCGCACCCTGGCAATTCTCCAACCCGGTGGGGGGGGGGGGGTCGGAGAATCCCGCACCATATGTTTTGGTCCTGTCCAAAACTGGAGGATTACTGGAAGGACGTTTTTCAGGTAATCTCTAAAGTGGTGCACATGAAACTGGACCCGGTCCCTCAGGAGACCATATTCGGGGTTGGAAACGGGTGCGGAGGCAGATGTTGTAGCCTTCGCCACGTTGATCGCCCGAAGACGGATCCTGTTGGGATGGTGAGCAACCTCCCCACCCTGTGCCCTCGCGTGGCGGGGGGGACTTGTTGGAATTCTTGACTCTTGAGAAGGTTAAGATTGAACTGAGGGGAAGGATGGAGGGGTTCTACAATTCATGGGCGTTATTCATTGAGCACTTTCAAGAATTTGATAACAACGGACTGTATGTGTTCATGGTGACGATGGGTGATTCCTAATTCCTTTTTGTTATTTGTTTATGTTGACAGGCGGGCAGTTGTTTGGGGGTTGGTGGGAGGATGGGATTGTACATTATATTCGGATATGAGGATTGACATTATATTCGTTACTGCTTATTGTTTATTGCTGGTGGGTGCAAATTTGGGAGAAAATGTAAAAAAGAATTAGATCAGGCATCTTGAATGGCGGAGCAGGCTAAAGTGGCCAAATGGCCTACTCTTGCTCCTTATGTGTATCTGCGTATGTAAAATCATACTTTGTCATTATCTCAACGTTGTCTGAGGGAGCTTGCTGTGTGTAAATTGGCTGTCGTGTTCCCTACATTGCAATCGTGTCTAAAACCCTAATGAGTTCTGGGACATCGAGGCTGCGAAAGATGATTTTATGAATTAAAATATTTAGGTTCTTTTTGCAGATTCTGAAAGAGCTGCGTTGAATTTCAAATGTTTTATTATTCTTAGATTGGACTTTCATAATTTGCAGTTTTTAAAAAAGTATTTTTCGCCCTGTTATGGTATAATCATTACGTAGAACTATATGTAAATCAGCCCAAAGGAAATGGCACCTGTCTCATGAAGAGACATTAATAATACATTCACTTCAAAGGCTGAATCCAATTCTACCGCACAGAGTGTCATTGAGTCTAACCTTGAGAGGATCTCTCACTGTAAGCAGCAGCAGACACTGATGGAGACAGTGAAGATGGTATTAAACAGATAGCGTTCTTTCATTCTAAGATTCCAGAAGACTCGCAAGGTCAGACACAGAGGCTGCAATCTCTTCCGCTTTTATAACGCAACAGCTTAACAGCTTAATACACAAGTCAGACAAATGGAATGGAAATATTATAAGTAATTGGCAAGTCTGTTTTGGTGAGCTTCAGATCTGCAAAGGTTCATTCTCACTCCAGTTTGATCGAGGATACATATTCAAATAATTTTTTTTTCTTATGATCAGAGGATTAGATAGGGTAGACATAGATCATAGAATTTACAGTGCAGAAGGAGGCCATTCAGCCCATCGAGTCTGCACCGGCTCCTGGAAAGAGCACCCTACCTGAGGACAACACCTCCACCCTACCCCCATAACCCCACCCAACATTAAGGGCAATTTTGGACACAAAGGGCAATTTATCATGTCCAATCCACCTAACTTGCACATCTTTGGACTGTGGGAGGAAACCGGAGCACCCGGAGGAAACCAACACACACACGGGGAGGATGTGCAGACTCCGCACAGATAGTGACCCAAGCTGGAATCGAACCTGGGACCCTGGAGCTGTGAAGCGATTGTGCTATCCACAATGCTACCGTGTGGTCCTCGGATGGTGATGGTTAGCACGAGGGGACATAGCTTTCAATTGAGGGGAGATAGATATAGGACAGATGTCAGAGGTAGGTTCTTTACTCAGAGTAGTAAGGGCGTGGAATGCCCTGCCTGCAACAGTCGTGGACTCGCCAACATTAATGGCATTTAAATGGTCATTGGATAAACATGGATGATAATGGAATAGTGTAGATGGGCTTTAGAGTGGTTTCACAGGTTGGCGCAACATCGAGGGCCGAAGGGCCTGTACTGCGCTGTAATGTTCTATGTTCTATGTTCTAAAGCATGTTACACAGGGCTGTGCAACCATAAAATTGGGTTTAGACACTGTAAAGTTTAGAGCACAAAGCTCTGACAATTACTCCTAATTGCCTACTGCATTTTCGATATTCCAACAGTGGCTACGCTTCACAGTACTTCATTCGCTGTAAAGTACGTTGAGATGTCATGTGGTCATGAAAGGCAATAAATATTAAGACATAAATGATATATAACTATAAACCATCTGGGGCTGGTTTAGCACAACGGGCTAAACAGCTGGCTTGTAATGCAGAACAAGGCCAGCAGCACAGGTTCAACTTTCGCACCGGCCTCCCCGAGCAGGCGCCGGAATGTGGTGACTAGGGGCTTTTCACAGTAACTTAATTGAAGCCTACTCGTGACAATAAGTGATTATTATTATTTTTCTTTCTTGAAATGAAACATTTCTTGCATACAAATGTATGTATGCAGCACGGTCGCGCAGTGGTTAGCACTGTTGCTTCACAGCGCCAGGAAGGTGGGTTCGATTCCCGGCTTGGGTCACTGTCTGTGCAGAGTCTACACGTTCTCCCCGTGTCTGCGTGGGTTTCCTCCGGGTGCTCCGGTTTCCTCCCACAAGTCGAGATCAGCTCCCCTCTAACCACCACCGTCAATGCTTCCCAGACCACCACTGCCAAATTTCCCCCGTGTTCTTGACTTCCAGGTAGTTGTGAATACATTTCTACAGCCGCCTGCACACCTCACCGTCAGCTAAAAGTCCCACATCCAGCCTCCAGTGTGGGCGCTGGTTACTGTCTTTACTAACCTGTAGGTCAACCCAGTGCGGGGCATGACTGAGATTGTGATCTCCGAATACCCAGTGTCCACCACCCCTGTCAGTAAAGCCCCTGCTCAGAATAAATAAATGAATCCGGGAGTATACTTTATGCATGTGTGAGTAGAAGGAGAACTCCTTCACCCTCGGCTGCCCAAATCTCCATGGGTCCACTACCCTCCCCCCCTCCCCCATCTGCTCCATGAACTATTTTAGTTCCTTTGCCATTGCTGGCACCGTATCTGTTTTTGAGCTTGACCGGTCTAAACCGGGTCAATAACTGTGTTGAAGTCCCCTCCCATGACCAACTTATGCAAATCCAGGTCCAGTATCTTCCCCAGCATCCTCTTTATAAACTCCACATCATCCCAATTTGGTGCATACACATTTACTAATGCCACCTGCACCCCCTCCAATTTCCCACTGACCATAATGTACCAACCTCCCACATCCGAAACTATTCTTCCCGCCACAAACACCACCCGCTTGTTGATCAGGATCGCGACCCCTCTAGTCTTTGAGTCCAGTCCCGAGTGAAAGACCTGACCAACCCAACCTTTCCTCAATCTAATCTGGTCAGCTACTTTAAGGTTCATCTCCTGCAGCATTACCACGTCCGCCTTCAGTCCTCTCAAATGCGTGAACATGCGTGCCCTCTTGACCGGCCCATTTAGTCCTCGTATATTCCAGGTGATCAGCCTAGTTGGGGGGCTCATCGCCCCATCCCCCCCTCCCTTCACCGATCAGCCATCACCTCTCTTGGGCCAGTCTCCAGCCCGCGCCCCGCGCCTCCACCGGCCCGCTGCCAGGTAGCCTCCGCCCCCGACCTCCTCTCTGTCCCTCAGCAACAGTCCCTCCCTCATCAACAGAACATTTTCCCCCCTCCCCCCCATTAACAGCACAATGTAAGTCGACCCTTTTGATAAGCCTAACATCTGCTCACCCCCCACTACACTTCCGTGAGCTACCCCGCCCAGCTAGCTTGGTGGCCCCCACCCCTGGCGCCAGACATTCTCCCACTTATTGTTCCCTCCCCCCCCCCACTCATACACACATATTCAGATGAGAAACAATCCCAACACAATTGCCCGACAGAAAAAAAACCCGCAAAACAAAGAAAAGATCAAGCAAGAGATCCAGCATCTAAACAAACACACCCCCAGCCCCCAACAGTGCAAATGTAAACTTTAACTCACTCAGCTCTGCAACTGGCCCAAAATCAATACAGAAGGCATTACAAATAGTGCCCACAAAACGAAAAACGAGAAACCTTTTAAAACATGAACGTTGACTTCCAGTAAAGCTCTATAGGGGGAAGATGTGCACAGGGCAGCTCCCGCTAAAGGACTAAACTTTCAGGGGGTTCTTTTGTTTTGTTTAGTCCCAGGGGTATTTTTATTCTTGTTTTTTTAATAAATATTAAAAAAAAGAAAGAACCCATGCAGCGCTCCCCCGAAGGTATGAACAGGGACAAAAAAGCCGCAAGGAACCGGACCGACAGTGAGCTGAGGCCTGTGAGGGGAATAAGTGTGCGAGAGGAGCCGAGGAATATATTTTTTTTAAAGTGCAGAAGGAACCGGGGCCGGAGGCTCAGAAGCGGCTGAGGAGAGTCGCGTCCCTGAACAGAACTAGCGCCTAAGAGCGCAAGCCTACGAGCCTGCCCGACCAAGCCACCTGCCCCCTGCACAGCAGAACGTGGGTGGCAGAAGGGAAGAGGCAGCCCGGACCGCAAAGCCAGAGACTCAAGTGCACGGAATGCAGCGGCGCCAACAAGCAGGAGAGAGAGAGGTGGAGGACCCCTCCCTCCCCCTGCAATGGACCGGCAGTGGCCACGTGGTGAGCGCCGAGGCAACGAGGGACTCGGGTCCGCACCAGGAAACGTCGCTCCCAAACGCTCCTGACCCAGTGAGAAGGAGGGGGGGAGGGGGAAAAAAGAGAAGGAGAAGGGGAGGGGGGAATAAAAGTAAATAAATAAATAAAGAGACAAAGAAAGAGAGAAAGGAAGGAAAGGAGGAAGGTAACCAACCACAAACCGCCCCCCCCCCCCCACTCTGATCAACAACAAATAAAAAAGGAAACCCGAAGCCCGAGACAGACCCAGCGAGAGCAGAGGAGCGGGGGATGCACAAAATGCAGCAGACCATCGATGGCCTGGAAAAGGAAGTGAAGGCGCAGAAAAAATCAGTTCTGGAGTTGGAGAGGGCCGCCTCGGACCTGAGCAACAGGGTAATAACCCTAGAAGCCGAGGTCAAAAGGTTATGTGGTGAATGTATTCACCATAATGCATGCATGATGCTGTAAACTGTGACCTATGACCTGGAAGTGGTGATATGAACTGCTTCCAGGTACTGTAACCCCGGTATGGCTCCACCTCTGGCTCCGCCCTCACCAGGGCTATATATGGACCGGCCCGCCTGGGGGCGGCATTCAGCTGTACAACTGACTCTGGCCAAGCAAGTTCATGACTAATAAAGCCTACTGTTCACTCGCTCTCTCCACCTCACCGTGAATTGAAGGTATATCAATTTATTAGTCATAGACAGCACTATGGAAGCCGCTCTAAAGCCAGACAGGCTCGAACTCGATGCCCGCGCATCCGAAACCAAGGAAATATTCAAACATTGGTTCCGATGCTTCGAGGCCTACCTCGACTCCTCCTCAATGCCTCCCACCCGGGTGAGCCATTGAATCTCGGTAATGATTGCAAAAGTAGCCACGTACGAGGCGGCGGTCGCAACTCTCAAGGCACACTTCATGAAGCCCGTAAACGAGATGTTCGCCAGACACCTCATCACTACTCGCCATCAACGCGCCGGAGAATTGCTGCACGTGTATCTCGAAACCCTGACTCTACTCGCGAGGAACAACAGCTATCGAGACGTGACGGCGGAGGAACACATGAACTCACAGATCTGGGACACCTACGTGGTGGGGGTCCACTCGAACTAAATCAGGCAGCGCCTGCTGGAAAACGGGACCTCCGACCTGCAGGACATGGTAAAGCTAGCTACCTCACTAGAGGTGGCCTACCAGAACCTCAGTGCGTTCCCCGCGGACCCGGCGAACCCCTCGTGGACGCCCTCATTGTGGCCCCCGTCGGACCCGACTATGTCGCAGGCCGGTGCCGCATGTCTGCCAGCTCAGCCCGGGCAACCGCAGTGCTACTTCTGTGGCCAGGATCAACACCCCCGGCAGCGCTGCCCAGCCCGCACAGCGACATGTAGCGATTGTAGGAAAAAGGGGCACTTCGCCAGAGTTTGTCTGGGCCAGCCTAAGGTCCAGAAATCGAAAACGCACCAGGCCCGACCCATGGACTCGCAGCCCCACAGACCCCGCAATGCGGCTGCGTGCCTGGCCGGAACGCCCCCGACAGATACGTCATCAGCATCGTGCGACTCGTGGAGGCCGCCATCTAGTTCACTGGCCCCAACACCGGCCGACACATGTAACTCATGGGGGCCGCCACTTTGGCCGCTGGCCCCGCTAACGACCAACACGTGCGACCGATGGGGGCAGCCATCCTGGTCGCCATTTTCACCCCAGCCCGACACGTGCGACTCATGGGGTCGGGCCCTAGGACTCCGTTCTCTACGACATAGCCGAGGATGGTTAGTTGGGTAGTACGGAAGACTACATTTTTCTTTGTTGTCTGTGAGATTGAGGGATTGTGCGGCCTGGTGGAACCTCTGGAGGTTGGCGTCATGGTCCTGCTGATCATGGCCGCAGATGGTCACATTGTCCAAGTGTGAGTATGTAGCCGCAAACCGTACTGATCCACCATTCGGTCCATCGTTCTCTGAAAGACAGAGACTCCATTAGTGACGCCGAAGGGGACTCTGAGGAAGTGGAAGAGTTGCCCAGCTGCTTCAAAGGCAGTGTAGTGGCACTCGTCTGGGCGGATTGGGAGCTGGTGGTAGGTTGACTTCAGATCGACCGTTGAGAACACACGGTACTGCGCAATCTGGTTGACTATCTCCGCTATGCGGGGGAGGGGGCACGCATCGAGTTGCGTGAATCGGTTAATTGTCTGGCTGTAGTCCACAAACATCCGATTCTTTTCCCCGGTCCGGATGACCACCACTTGCGCTCTCCAGGGGATGTTGCTGGCCTTGATGATCCCTTCACTCAACAGTCGCTGGACCTCCGACTTGATAAACGTCATGTCCAGCGAACTGTACTGCTTGCAATGGGCAATGGGCTTACAGTCAGGAGTGAGGCTCGCAAAGAGTGAAGGTGGGGAGACCTTGAGGTTTGCGAGGCTGCACACCGTGAGGGGGGGGCAAGGGTCCGCCGAACTATAGGGTCAGACTTCGATGGTTACATTGAAAGTCCAATCCGAGCAGGGGGTGAATGTGGTATTCACCATAATGCATGCATGATACTGTAACCTGTGACCTATGACCTGGAAGTGGTTATATGAACTGCTTCTAGGTACTGTATTGTAACCCCGGTATGGCTCCGCCTGTGGGCGGCATTCATCTGTACACCTGACTCTGGCTAGGCTCGTTCATGACTAATAAAGCCTACTATTCACTCGCTCTCTCCGCCTCACCGTGAATTGAAGGTATATCAGGTTAGTTTAGGCCCAGGGGAGCCGAAGAGGGAAAGTGGAGAACCAGGCAAATAGGTCCAGATGGCAGAACATTAAAATAGTGGGTCTGCCAGAGGGGATAGAGGGCAGAGACCCAACAGGCTACATCACCCAAATGATGGGCAAGCTAGTGGGAAATGAGATATTCCCAAACCCACCGGAAATAGGCAGGGCGCACAGGTCGCTCTGACCCAAGCCCAAAGCCAGGGAACAGCCCAGAGCAATTATTGCGAAGTTGCACCAGTTCCAAGACCGGCAGAGAATCTTAAAGTGAGCCCGGCAAACGAAACGGAGCACATGGGAGGGGAAGACCATAAGGGTGTATCAGGACATTGGGGCGGACCTGGCCAAAAAAAGGGCTGAATTCAACAAGGCGAAATCAGCACTGCACAAAAGCAAGGTCAAATTTGGGTTATTCCCGGCAAAACTCTGGGTAAGATTTGAGGGGAAAGAGCTGTGTTTTAACACCCCAGCAGCGGCTGGTGAGTTTGTTAGAGCGAACAAGCTGGGGGAGGAGCACATGCAACCACAATGAAAGACATGGGGACGGAAAAGGAAGGGAAAAGCAGAACAAAGAGCGGAGGACAGACGCAAACAAGGACAATGGACTCATGAACTGTGCCCATGTGTGTTATGCCTTGCACGGGACTGTGCTGTCCATTCAGGTGGGGAAGGCAACGGGACCCGACGGGTTCCCGGCGGACTTCTACAAAAAATTAGCACCAGTCCTGGCCCCACACCTAAGCGACATGTTCGCAGACTCACTGGCAGGGGGCACCCTGCCCCCACGCTAGCGCAGGCCACAATCTCACTAATACCCAAAAAAGATAAAGACCTGGTGGAATGTGGATCATACAGATCCATTTCAATGCTGACCGTGGATGCAAAAATACTGGCAAAGGTCCTGGCCTAAAGGCTGTAGGGCTGCGTACCAGAGGTGGTCGCAGAGGACCAAACGGGCTTTATCAAGGGTCGGCAGCTCACAGCGAACATCAGGCGGCAGCTGAATGTGATAATGATGCCCCCGGGGAGAGAACACCTGAAGGTGATCGTCTCCCTGGGCGCAGAAAAGGCCTTTGACAGAGTCGAATGGAGCTACCTCCTCAAGGTACTGGAACAGTTTGGTATAGGAACGGGATTCACCGCCTGGGTGAGACTCCTGTACAACGCTCCCACAGCGAGTGTCCGAACTAACACCACCAGCTCTGAATACTTCCAGCTACAGAAAGGAACAAGACAGGGCTGCCCCCTGTCCCCACTCTAGTTCGCGCTAGCGATTGAGGCCCTGGCGATAACCCTGTGGGACACAAAAAGCTGCAAGGGCATCCAGAGAGGAGACAGAGAGCACAGTTTCACTCTATGCAGATGGCCTGCTCCTCTATGTCTCGAAGCCACAGGAGGGACTGAAGGCAATACTGCAAATACTGAAAGAGTTTGGAACCTTCTTGGGCTACAAACTTAACCTAGGCAAAAGCGAGACATTTCCAGTGAACCCAAAAGGGGGAGGGACAGTGCTGAAGGGGCTTCCGTTCAAAACAGCCCAGAACAGATTCCGTTACCTGGGGATCCAAATAGCCAGAGACAAGTGGAACCTGACCAGCCTGGTGGAGGAAGTAAGAAAGGACCTTCAAAGGTGGGGCTCACTCCCACTCTCCCTGGCGGAAAGAGTGCAGACGATCAAGGTGAACGTACTGCCAAGGTTCCTCTTCGTGTTTAGATCCATCCCGATCTTCATCCCCAAGGCCTTTTCCCAAAACATAGACAAGCTAAACATGGTGTTTGTGTGGTGGGGGGGGGGGGGGGGGTGTGAGGACCTGATAGGCACAAGCAGTGATAGCTACTGGACAGAGACCGAACACCACTGGGCGGGACCAGACAAAAATGGGAGGACGAACTGGGGACAGAGGTAGGATGGGGACTCTGGACAGCCTTCTCTAAGGCAATGTCCAAGGGTGTGGGGGTGAGGGCGAAGCCATGCCCAATAGTGACAATCTTCAGGGTATCCACCTTCTCCAGGAACCTTTTCAGCTGGTCCCTCAGCATCCCCACCTCCAGCTCCATTGCTGTTTGATGTTCCTCCTGGTCAACCTGCACCTTCTCTACTTTCTGGATCGCCCGATCTTGGGCGTCCAACCTAAGCTCCAACCGTGCAATTGACTCTTTAATCGGGTCCAAGCAGTCCCGCTTCTGCTTGGCAAAGCCCTTTTGGATAACTTGCATCAGCTGTTCCGTTGACCGCTGGGTCGAGAAGCCAGAAATCCAGTCGTAAGCCATGCTTTCCCCCGCTGCAGCTTCAGCCCAAGTCTTCTCTGTCCGTCTGTTTCTGCCTTTGCGAGCACTTCTAGTCCTTCTCTCCATGCACCAATGTGGGAATTCAGTACACAATTGCCTCTATCATAGATTTTTCAAATTAGTCCGGTACAAAAATCGGGGTCCAAACGTCCGACCCGAGCGGGAGCTACCAAACCAGATTCAATTTCTTCACTTTCCACCCTAATGTCTATCTTCATAACCGTGGCTATTCCATCCTCGCTAACAGTAGTGAAACCATGTGACTATCTCTTCCATGACTTTTCTAATCAATCATGTTATGGGGGTGGGGAGGAAAACGGCAAATTCAATTTTGTCCACTTTATGCCATCAGTCACAGTGAAAGTTAGTGTGTGTGCGTGTGGGTGTCTGGGTGTGTGTGCGTGTGGGTGTCTGGGTGTGTGTGCGTGTGGGTGTCTGGGTGTGTGTGCGTGTGGGTGTCTGGGTGTGTGTGTGGGTGTGTGCAGCCACTGGTCAGCAACCTTGTAACAGCAAGATCGAGAGATTGGAATGAAATTTGACCTCCGATTTAGAAATGGAGAGGATACATGTTGGTGCATCCAACAAAAACAAGAATTGATTGCTTGATCGGCATTTTTCTATCTGTCATCAGACTTGCTCAGTCACATTAAACATATTGGACCTTGCTGACCTCTGCTAAAACGATCCACAGGATGTCCACAAACACGTATAATATTCCAACTGCAACTTAACTCAAGCCTTGCATAGTCCAACTTTATCCTCTGACTTTTGAATATACTGCATTGCCTGCATTCCAATTTAAATTTTTCCAATCAAAGGGGCAATTTAGCATGGCTAATCCACCGACCCTGCACATCTTTGGGCTGTGGGGGTGTGACCCATGCAGACACGGGGAGAATGTGCAAACTCCATACGGACAGTGGCCTGGGCCAGGTCGAATCTGGATCCTCAGCGTTGTGAAAAATGAAATGAAAATCGCTTATTGTCACGAGTAGGCTTCAATGAAGTTACTGTGAAAAGCCCCTAGTCACCACATTCCAGCGCCTGTCCGGGGAGGCTGGTACGGGAATCGAACCGTGCTGCTGGCCTGCTTGGTCTGCTTTAAAAGCCAGCGATTTAGCTGAGTGAGCTAAACCAGCCCCTCACAGAGGCAGTAGTGAGACAGTAGTGCTAACCACTCCACCACTGTGCCACTCCGCATTCCAAGAATTAATAACTTTTCAAAAGCAATCTTCAATCTTTTAAACTTTTTACTGTCATCCAATAGGTCACCATTCCTGTTCTGATTCAATTCACTTCTGGTGATACCATGAAACAGCAGAAGTCATTGCATACTGCAGTCTATGGCAGGAATTCTCCGCTCCCGTGGAAAATCGAGAAGGCCGTCGTGAACACGGCCGAGTTTCACAACGGCCTCGGAGGCCGCTCCTCTCACCTTATTCACCCCCACCCGGGGGGCTAGGAGCGGCGCTCTGTTGTTCTCAGTCGCCGGGCCTTGTCGCTGGCGTCAAGGCCCGGCGCGCCGAGATTGACACGGCCGGTGCGCCTAATGACGTCAGCCGGGCATGCGCAGGTTGGCCGGCTCCAACCCGAGCATGCGCGGTTGCCGTCTACCCCTCCGCCGCCCCGCAAGACGTGGCGGCTTCATCTTGCAGGGCGGCGGAGGGGAAAGAGTGCGTCCCTTTGAGAATCCGGCCCGACGATCGGTGGGTACCAATCGCGGGCGAGTCCCCTCCCGAGCACGGCCGTGGTGCTCACTCCCCTCTCCGCCCCCCACAAGCGTCAAATCAGCATTTGGCGCCATGTTCACAATGGCAGCAACCAGGTGTGGTTGCCGCCGTCGTGAACCGGTCACGAACGGCAGGCCGCTCGGCCCATCCGGGTCGGAGAATCGCCGGTCGCCGTGAAAAACGGCAAGCGGCGATTCTTCCGAGCAGGGGGTGGAAGAATCACGGGGGGCGCCAGGGGGGCGTGTCATCAGTCGCCCTGCCCTCCCGCGATTCTCCCACCCGGCGTGGGGAGCGGAGAATCGCGCCCTATGTATTTTCACAGCATTCCAGCAACAGAAGACTTGTGCTCCACAATGAGTGACTTACCCAGCCGAAATCAACCTGCAAATGTGCAAAATTGCATTGGTATGTTCTGTCTACGAAAAAAGAGGACAACTGCAACCGAGCCATCTGCAGATCGTCAGCAAAGTATGGAAGATGTCATTGACACAGTGATCAACGGCACCTACTCAGCACTAACCTGCTCACTGAGGCTCAGTTGGTTTCAACCAGGATAATTCAGCTCTTGACCTCATTACAGCTTTGGTCCAGTCACGAACAAAGAGCTGAACTCCAGAGGTGAAGTGAGACTGGCTGTCTTTGATATCAAGACACCAAGATGACTGCGGCATCAAAGAGGCCAAGCAAGACTGGAGTTGCTGAGAATCAGATGGAAAATTCGCAGCTGGCCATCGCAAATAAAATAGTTGTGGTTGTTGGAGGTCAATCGTCCCAATCTCAGGACTTCACTGCAGGAGTTGCTCAGAGTACTGTCCCAACAGAGTAGGCCCAGCCATCTTCAGCTGCTTCAATTACCTTCCCTCCAGTGTGTCTTTAACCTGTATGCGGTGAACAAATGACTTCGAGTCGACTTAGTTTTAAATCAATAGTCTTTATTCACACACACACAATGTTAGCATCAATCAATCACACTTATCAGTTTTAGTTATACTACAGAATGCTAAAGTGCAATACAAAACCTTGACTTAACTTTGAGTGACTGATAAGTACCCAAACAGATATCGGCCTTTAACCGGGGCTGGATTCTCCCCCCCGCTGGGTCGGAAAATCGCCGTGGCCGGCGTGAATCCCACCCCCGCCGTCTCTGGCACTGGATATTCAGCGGGGGGCGGGAATCGCACCACGCCGGTCGGCAGGCCCCCCTCTGGCGATTCTCCGGCCCGCGATAGTCCGAATCCCGCCGCTGTAATGCCGGTCCCGCCAGCATGAATCAAACCACCTCCCTTACCGGCGGGGTTGGCGGCGCAGGCGTGCTCCGGGGTTCTGAGGGGGGCGCGGGCCGATCTGGCCCCAGGGGGTGCCCCCACAGTGACCTGGCCTGCAATCGGGGCCCACCGATCCGCGGGCGGGCCTGTGCCGTGGGGGCACTCTTTTCCTTCCGCGTCGGCCATAGACTACGCGATGGCCGACGCAGAAGTGACCCCCTCCCGTGCGCATGTGTGGGGATGACATCAGCGGACTTCCGCCGGCCGGCGAAGTCCCTTCAGCCCCGGCTGGCATGGAGCCAAAGGCCTTCCACGCCAGCCGGCGGGACAGGAACCACTCCGGCGCGGGCCTAGCCCCTCAAGGTGAGGGCTTAGCCCCTAAAGGTGCGGAGAAATCCACACCTTTGGAGCGGCCGGACGCTGGAGTGGTTCACGCCACTCCATCCCGCCGGGACCTCCTGCCCCACCGGGTCAGGGAGAATCCAGCCCCTGGTTTCTGTTGCCCTCGATATTTAGTCCTTGGCCTGGCCTGGTACTCAGGCTCGAGTCTTCCTTCTACTTGTGGTGTGATGGTCCTCCTCGTGGTGGCCGGTGAAGATTACAGGTGTTGTGTTCCTGTTGCTGACTGCTGTAGAGAGAGATTTTAAGGTGGTGCAGCACCTTTCAACCTTCCTGGATTTTATGTGATTTTGGGCGGTCTCTGGGTCATTGCCAATCAATTGATCAGGGTTCAGTCACCCTGATCGATCAAGTCCAATCAGGAACTGCCAGATCGATTTTGCAGTGTGCACTCACCGAACATGACTGTTGGTGTTAGGGGCACCTAGGCCCTTCCAAATAAGGAATATAGGTGCCGTTGTGTCTGACGGACATTCCTGAATGACAGTGTATTTCTATTATCCCATTGATGGCCTGGAGATGACCTTTTTCCTGTGTATTATGATGTCCAGGCTGCAGCCTGCTCATCAATATTCATTCAGACTGCAGCCTGTTTGTTCTGTACTTGGCTAAATTTCCCAGCATCCTTTCCCAGCAGGATGCCACCTTCGGTGCCCATTCAGCCACAGTGAGAAGTGGGAATGGTCGCTCTGGCTAGAAGAGCAGGTCAGAGGCTGGGAATTTTGTAGCAACTAATTTATTCCCGACTCCCCAAGCTTGTCCACCATTTACAAGACACGAGTCAGGATTGTGATGGAGCACTCTCCACTTGCCTGGATGAGTGCAGCCCCAACAACACTCAAGAAGCTCAATATCATCCAAGACAAAACAGCCCATTTGATTGGCACCCCCTCCACCACATTAAACATTAATTTCCTCAACTCACCAAGGCTCTGAAGACAGCATCTTCCAAACCTGCGTCCTCTACCGCATAGAAGGACAAGGGCAGCAGACACATGGAAACATCAATGAACCAAGTTCCTCTCCAAGCCACATAACATCCTGACTTTGTAATATGTTGGCCGTTCCTTCACATTCGCTGGGCAACATCCTGAAACTCCCTTTCTAACAGCAGAATGGGTGTACCTACACCAGAGGACCTGCAGTGGTTCAAGGTGTCAGCTCACCACCATCTTCCCAAGGGCAATTAGGGATGGGCAATAAATGCTGGCCTAGCCACCAAAGCCCACATCCCTTAAGAAAACAAACTGATCAATAAGCACAGAACAATCTTTGGATACAGGTGAGAACATATTTGAAAACTGCAATTTTTGGAAATGCAAAATAAAATGCTGGAATGTCGGTTAATGTCGAGAAAAAAAGACAGGCTAGCATTTCAGATAGAGACGCTTCATCAAAATTGAAATCTGGGAGATAATGAATAGAACCTCAAAAAGGAGGGGGATAAAAAGACTCCAATATGAAGAGAAATTAAGTGGAAGATGTATTACACTCAGTACAAACATTGGATACTATGTTCTGTAAGATCATACTTTGTGAAAGTGGCCATAAATCAGTGAAGATGGCTGCAACTTAATCTGTGTCTATGGGCATTTAAACTATGGATAGTATTCAATTCTGTGCCCAATACTTAAACATCGACCTGATTAAGGGCACGATGTGGCCACATGTGAATTTACAGGAATCAGAAAACCACGGGATCTCTAGACTGCTGGTCCCTATTGTCTTGTTGAATAAAGACCATTTGAGTTCAAGTTGCTGCAGAGATAAGAGTGAGTTGTCAGGTGCAGCGGCAAGGACCCCAGCAGTGTGAATCCTGCAGTCATGTGACTGAAACTAACTTTCAGGAACTGCAATTTAAAGTATCCTCAATAAAGCAAATTCAGCAGAGGTCATCTGAAACAGCAGAAACGTTTGAAACAGCACAACCATCATCGCTAAAAGTCTTTGAATGCTGAGAAAATTCTGTGCATGTTCTAGCTTCCAAGTCCCCCTGAGAACCAACCCCTTGACTATTCATCTACAAGAGGCTTTGCAAATCCGTGAAAATCCTTTATTTCGAAAAGACTTTCATTCCAACAGAAGTATCAATCTAACTGAGATAATACCAGGCCTGCGTCGACAGAGGCAGTTTTAAATTCAAATCTTTCCTAATTATGGTGTTAACTTCAGAACAAAGAACAAAGAACACTGCAGCACAGGAACAGGCCCTTTGGCACTCCAAGCCTGCGCCAATCACGGGTCCTATCTAGACCAACCGCCTATATCCTTCTGTACCCCATCTGTTCATGTGTCTATTTAGATAAGTCTTAAAGGTCGCTAAAGTATCTGCCTCAACCACCTCACTTGGCAGTACATTCCAGGCCACCACCACCCTCTGTGTAAAAATTTCTTCTCGAGATTGGGAATGACGTGACCGATGGCCCCGCCACCCTCCCGACCCCCGGCCCTGGGTCACGACCCTGAGTTTGAAAATGAAGCCTGTTGCTGAATTTATGCAAGGGTGAGGAAACAAACTCACCTTACATACAAATATCCTGATTACAGATGGGAAGGGACCACGCAAATTCTGTCTGTACAGATGGATCAGAGAAATGAGCAGGAAAAGAGAGAGGAGTTGCATCTAAAGGTTCTAAAAATGCATGTTTAAATTAAAGTTGAGCAGTTTACCAAAATGGAGTGGTGAAAAAACATAGGATGTTTTACAAAGATCCTCTTCATAAGACAATAGAAAAGTATTGAAAAGGCAAAACTGCAGTGAAAACAGGGATATAGTTCAGCCTGTCAGAGATCGAAGGGCGCATCAAGGCAGATGCAGCAAGAAAAATGGATAATGGGGACCCTGTAGATATAATATATCTGGACTTCCGGAAGGTGTTTGATAAGGTGCCACACAGAAGGATGATTTACTAGGTGAAATCGCTTGGGATTGGCTCGGACAGAAGACTGGCTGACGGATAGGAGACAGAGAGTCGGGAAAATGGGTCTTTTTCTGGACGGCAAGATGTAACTAGTGGGGTGCCACAGGGTTTGCTCCTTGAGCCCCAGCTATTTGCAATCTATATTAACGCCTTGGATACAGGGATAGAAGGATCTATTATCAAATTTGCAGATGACACAAAAATAGGGGGCACAGTAAGTTGCAATGCGGATATAAGAATTTTACAAACGGATATAGATAGGTTAGGAGAGTGGGCCAAAATGTGGCAGATGGAGTTTAACGGGATAAGTGTGAGGCCATGCATTTTGGTCGAAAAAATGGAAAGGCAACGTATTATCTAAATGGGGAGAGACTTCGGTGTGCTCCAATGCAGAGGGATCTGGGTGTCCTTGTGCAAGAGTCACAGAAAACGAGCATGCAGCTGCAGCAGATAATAAGGAAAGCAAATGAAATGTTGGCATTTATGAATGAAATGAAACTGAAAATGAAATGAAAATCGCTTATTGTCACAAGTAAGCTTCAAATGAAGTTACTGTGAAAAGCCCCTAGTCGCCACATACCGGCACCTGTTCAGGGAGGCTGGTACGGGAAATAGCAAAAGGAATTGAGTATAAAGGTAAGGAAGTGTAGTTGCAACTGTGCAAGGCATTGGAGTATTGGGCATAGTTTTGGTCCCCTTATTTGAGGAAAGATGTAGTGGCATTGGAGGCAGTTCAGAGGAGGTTCACTAGGTTGATTCCGGAGATGAAGATTTTGCTGTATGAGGAGAGATTGAACAGTTTAAGCCCATATCATCTAGAGTTTGGAAGAATGAGGGTAAATCTAATGGAGGTATACAAGATGCTGAAAGGAATGGATAAAGTAGATTTGGAGCTGATGCTTCCTCTTGTGGGGCATTCTAAAACAAGAGATCATAATCTTAGAATAAGAAGTAGCAAATTTAAAACAGATTTGAGGAAAAACTACTTCTCCCAAAGGGTTATCAATCTGTGGAATTCGCTACCCCAGAGTGCGGTGGATGCAGGGACAGTGAGTAAATTTAAGGAGGAGATAGACAGATTTTTAATTAGTAATAGATTAAAGGGTTATGGAAAACGGGCAGGACAGTGGAGTTGAGGTCAGGATGGGATCAGCCATGATCACATTGAGGGTGTTGCCTACTCGCATTCCTAGGCCATGTGTTCTAGGGAGGAGATGCTCTGGCTGATTTCGCACTCCAGCTCTTGGCCTGTAACATTGTAGGTAGCAAATGAGGAACATATCAGCCATGATAGAATGGCGGAGCAGACCTCATGGGCCGAATGGCCTAATTCTGCTCATATATCTTATGAACGTATGAACTAGGAGGAGGAGAGAGATGTTCCATTGGAGACCCAGTTGAAGCAATGGACAGGTTTTGTCGAGGGCCTGCCCGTTCAACATTGCACCCAGTGATTACTCAGGCTGTGAGGGCTTAGAGTGAGTGGGTCTACAGCAAGAGACCCCACAACTGCCAGGTTAATTCCAGGCATTGGTCATGTTTTATCAAATGAAGAAATCACACGCACAAGCTGAGTAGCCGCAGGCAGCAAAAGCTACCAAAGCTGCTATTTAACAAAGGAGATCCAATTAAACCTGAATGATTTGCTAGGAATGAAAGACAGATAAATAATTGGAGAGAGCTTTTAGATAGTAAAGTGCCACTTGTACAGCATAAGGCACAAAAGTTCCTTTGAAATCAAAGCCTTTAGGAGACAGTGATGAACATCCACAAGGAAGGTCCAATTCCACTATCTCTTTTAAACAATCTACTTTGGTGTGATTAACGTGTACCTTTGTCACATCCTTATGCATTCAAATGCATAATAAAAACACCCTACATTAAGGAAACTGCTCATTTAAAATCACCAGATCATAATTCATGACTCCTATTTACAGGAATAGAAAAAGGTAACAACAGGTCTATTATCAAGCTTGCCTATAATGATATCAACTAGGTTCTTTAATGCCTCTGCGTCATTATTTCTAAATAGTTCTTACAATGCAATGTCGACTGAGACACTAATAGGCTTCAGGTTTTATTTTGTTTTATAGATTTCCTAGTTTGATTGGGCCATCTATGCCTCAGTTGTACTCTCCTTTGGAGGGAGGAATTGTAATACGAACAAAGAGCAGGAATAGGCCATTCAGCCCCTCGAGTCTGCTGCACCATTTATTAAGATTGTGGCTGATCTGGTAGCAACCTCAAATTTGCATCCCACCTATCCCCGATAACTTATCATTCATATCTTATCGTGGCTCTATCTACCCCTGTCGTCAAAATATTAAAGAACTCTGCTCGGATGGCATAGTGGTTAGCACTGCTGCCTCACAGCGCCAGGGACCCGGGTTCAATTCCAGTCCGGAATTTGTACGTTCTCCCAGTGTCTGTGTGGGTTTCCTTCGGGTGCTCCGGTTTCCTCCCACAGCCCAAAGGTGTGCAGGTTAGGTGGGGTTGCAGGAGTAGGGCAGTGGAGTGGACCGAGGTAGGGTGCTCATTCAGAGGGTCGGTGCAGACTCGATGGGCCAAATGGCCTCTTTCCGCACTGTAGGGATTCTATGCTTCCACCGTCTTTTCAGGATGAGAGTTCCAGAGACTCACGACCCTCAAGAGAAAAAAGTCCGCCTCCCTCAGTTTTAAATTGGTAACTCCTTATGTTGAAGAAGTGACCCCCTAATTCTATATTCTCCCACAAAGGGAAACATCCTCTCCACATCCACTCTGGCAAGACCCCTCAGAATGTTAAAGGTTTCAATGATGTTGCCTCCTACTCTTCTAAACTCCAGCAGACATGAGCCTAGCCTGTCCAACCTTTCCTTATAAGACACCCTGCCCATTCCAGGTTGCTTCCAACACATTTACAACCTTCCTTAAATAAATTGACTAATACCGTACACAATACTCCAGGTGTTGTCTCACTAGTTCTCCGCATAACTGAAGCACAGCCTCCCTACTTTTGTCTTCAATTCTCTTTGCAATAAATAACATTCTATCAGTTTTCCTAATTATTTGCTGTATCTACATATTGGCCTGTTAACGATTCATGGTGGCTCTATCATGATAGCACTCGGTATCCTATACCACCCCATTTTTCCCCCCAAATTAAATTAGTCCCCAGACATGACTTTGGACTGGTTCTGATTGTATTACTATAAATTATTAACAGATTTTACCAATCAGAACATACGCAGTAACCCCAGGATCATTTTGTATATTTTTTAATAAATTTAGATTACCCAATTATTTTTTCCAATTAAGGGGCAATTTAGCATGGCCAATCCACCTACTCTGCACATTTTTGGGTTGTGGGGGCGAAACCCACGCAGACACGGGGAGAATGTGCAAACTCCACACGGACAGTGACCCAGAGCCGGGATCGAACCTGGGACCTCAGCGCCGTGAGGCGGTTGTGCTAACCACTAGGCCACCGTGCTGCCCTGTCATTTTATATATTAATCAACTATTCCAATTTGTTTTAACAGGCCAAGAAAGAAATAAGTTGCATTTACATAGCATCTTCTATGTCCTTCGGACATCACCAGGCACTTTCCCACCAATGAAGTACTTTTCAAAGGTCATCGCTGTTGTATTGTAGGCACAGTAAGAAGTCTTACAACACCAGGTTAAAGTCCAACAGGTTTGTTTCAAACACTAGCTTTCAGAGCACTGCTCCTTCCTCAGGTGAATCCTGATAAATCCTGATATGATTCACCTGAGGAAGGGGCAGTGCTCCGAAAGCTAGTGTTTGAAACAAACCTGTTGGACTTTAACCTGGTGTTGTAACGCCGGCATCTCCACGTCATGACTACCATCAGTATTGTAGGCAGTCAGGCTCTGGTTGACAAATAATATTAGATTCTAGATTACATTTGATTATAAAGATTTTTTTTACCACAAGAACTTAAAATAAAAACCAAAGCTAAAAAGAAATCTAAGTAACACCAGTAGGCTTTTGTTTTCGTCCAACTAACTTTTCCTATTGTTTGAAAAATGTTTCTGCTTTTTCTTTCATGGAACGGGAGCGTCGCTGACATCAGGGTTGTCCATCCGTAATTATTACCCTTGAGCTGGTGGTGGTGAGTCACCTTCTTGAACTGTCGCCGTCCATGTTCTGTAATAAACCCAGAGTGCCGTTAGGGAGGATGCTCCAGTTTTTTCACTCCTCCAGTGAAGGAATGGCAATATTGTTCCAAGCCAGGATGATGCGTGCCTTTGAAGGGGAGCTTGCAGGTGGTGGCGTTCCCACGTGTCTGCTTCCCTGGTCCCAAAGGGTAAAGGTTGCAGGTTTGGAAGGTGCTGTCAAAGAAACCTTGTCAAGTTGCTGCAGTGCAGTAGTCGGCGCACGCAACCTTCACTCTACGCCAGTGGTGAAGGGAGAGAATTTTTGAAGGGAGTGAATGTTTCAACTTTTCTTACGAGGAAAGGTTAGATTTGTATCCACTAGAGTTTTGGAGAGTGAGAGACGCTGTGATCAAAACCATTAAGATCCTGATGTGGAGATGCCGGCGTTGGACTGGGGTGAGCACAGTAAGAAGTCTTACAACACCAGGTTAAAGTCCAACAGGTTTGTTTCAAACACGAGCTTTCGGAGCACGGCTCCTTCTTCAGGTGAATGGAAAGGCTTGTTCCAGAAATGTTTATATAGACACAGTCAGAGATGCCCCATGTCGCATTACATTCGGCCCCCACCAACAAGCCTGGACTT
Source organism: Scyliorhinus canicula (assembly GCF_902713615.1). NCBI lineage: Eukaryota > Metazoa > Chordata > Chondrichthyes > Carcharhiniformes > Scyliorhinidae > Scyliorhinus > Scyliorhinus canicula. The sequence goes on from NC_052157.1 coordinate 20,147,198, forward strand.
GCAGAGGCCTACCGACTGAACTGGCTTGGGACAATTCACACCTCTTTAACCTGGAGTTACCTCTCTCTCTGCATCTTTGATGATTTGATTGCCTGCAGGTGCTCGCATTCCGGGGCATCTCTGACTGTGTCTATATAAACATTTCTGGAACAAGCCTTTCCATTCACCTGAAGAAGGAGCCGTGCTCCGAAAGCTTGTGTTTGAAACAAACCTGTTGGACTTTAACCTGGTGTTGTAAGACTTCTTACCATTAAGATCCTGACAGTGGAGAAGATGTTTCCTCTTGTCGGACAATTTACAGCTAAGGGGTCACTGTTTAAAAATAAGGGGTTGCTTATTTAAGACGGGGATGAGAAGAAATTTCTTCTCTCAGAGGGCCGTGAGGTTTTGGAACTCTCTTCCTCAAAAGGCAGCGGAAGCAGAATCTTATTTTTAAGGCAAGGCTAGATAGATTCTTGATTAACAAGGGGTGAAAGGATAGCAGGGGTAGGCAGGAATGTGGAGTTCAAGTTACAACCAGATCAGTCAGGATCTTGGGATCTTATTGAATGGCGGAGCGGGTTGGAGGGGGCAGGTGGCCTACTCCTGCTCCCAATTTGTATGTTTGTCAGCAGCCTGCTTGATCCTGGATGATATTGAGCTTCAAGTGCTCTTCAAACTCTACTCATTCAGGCAACTGGACAGCATTCCAACACACTCCTGATTTGCGCTTTGCAGAAGGAGGCCAGGAGGCTAGCACAGTTTTATCTGCACCACTACTAGTGCGATGGTGGAATAAAAAAATAAATCCTGTAATCTTTTTGATTACATCTATGAAAGGACAAATCATAGGTAATTTAATCTTTATTTTCACAAGTAGGCTTACATTATAACAAGTATTCCGTATATCCTTGGGTTATGTTGCGTCATCAAACTGGATAGAAATCATTGAGCACCTGAAAGAAAGATAGCTAAACATATTAAATCTTAAAATTAAAATATTAAACATTTTCAGGCGGAACGTGTTTCACACTTCCCGACGGAGTATTCTTAAGCACTTTCCAGTGGCTTGTACTCAGCCAATTAAAAGTAACTTGAAGCATCGCCGCCTTCTCATCACTCATCCTAATTATTTTTTTTCCAATTAAGGGGCAATGTTAGCATGGCCAATCCACCTAATGCACATCTTTGGGTTGTTATATTACTCTTTGGTAATATATCGGTACTCTTTGCTTTGTAATCCAGAATGGTCTGATGGTGTGATTGTAAAGAAACCACCAACCTCTAACTTAAAGCAAAACTGATTTAGTGAATAACGATTAAATAATATTGAGTTCGCACACTCCACAGAACTATATCTATTAATAAAGTAACCTATGTTTAAGTAATAACTAATTGAACATGCTACTTCTATCTAGCCTTAACTATGCTGTGATCTGTCTCTCTCTGCTGCTAACACTCAACTGACTAGTACCCAATATTCCCTAAATTCTTATATTTACACTGGGAACTGGTGCCCTCTAGTGTTTGTGTTACACTGAGATGTAATAATTAACCCTTTACTTTCTACATATATGCATATCATTACAAGTTGTGGGGGCAAGACCCATGTAGACATGGGGGGATGTGCAAACTCCGCACGGACAGTGACTCGGGACCGGGATCGAACCCGGGTCCTCGGTGCCGTGAGGCAGCAGTGCTAACCACTGTGCCACCGTGCTGCCCCCACTCATCCCAGTTTTGACCTTGTCATTCCTGCCCCTATTGTCTCTCAGGTATGTTAGTTCTCATGAGCTTTTTACAATGGCCCTAATTTTGTATTGCCTGGGAAAGTCAATAGGCAGATGCCATTCCAATAGGCAATCTCCAGTTGACATCTCTGCTCTGCCCTCAATTCTGTTTGGTGTTCACAACTGTGCCTAACTACATTCTTTGAAGAACCTAGCATAATAAAAAATGAAACTGAAATCATGGACATTTGAACACTGAAGAAAACCATTTGGCCTGACCATTTCATGTTTTACATTTACTGTAATTTACTAACATTTTTCCACACTAAAATGCCATTGACGTCCCTTAATGTGGCAGCTTGGCTTAACCGGAAACACTTGTGGCTGTGGTCCACACCAGTGTCATAAGCAAACCTATAAAACCAGAGCTGATGGAATGCTGCACTATTATAAAAACAACCTTTAAAAATATCTACCGCTTATCCAAGAACAAGCAAAGGCTTATCCAATGTGTCTAAATAATCTGATCCATTCCAAGTAGCTGGGGGAATTCTGAAGACAGCTTTTGGTGAACATGAAACCCTTATGGTTGGATTCCATAAATAAAACATGACTGTGAATTAACTTCTACAAAGTGAGGTTGGTTGAATGACGGATTCAATTGACATCCTATGCATTCTTCGCTAAACAATGCCCACGATAAGGATTGATTGTTCTACCCATGAGTATGGAGGTTAATTTGGCAGACGGGAGATATCTTTCAGTATGGAATCCATTACCAAGCTATTTTCACGGGAAAATGTAGCTAAGATACACCAGAAGTGTAATCATGACCTATACCATTCTTTATCAATATCATAGAATCATGGAATATCTACTGAAGAGAAGCAAGCAATAAACATATATACTCGCACCACAAAAAACAGTTCAACTGGGATGCTTTCTGTAAAAAGAAAAATGCGGGGGCGGCACAGAGGCGCAGAGATTAGCGCTGTTGCCTCACGGGGCCGAGGACCCAGGTTAAATCCCAGCCCTGGATCATCATCCATTTGGGGTTTGCCAATTCTCACCGTGTTTGCGTGGGTCTCACCCCCACAACCCAAAGATGTGCAGGTTAGTTGGATGAATGCCCCATTATTGAAAAAAAAAAGATTTAGGTACTTTAAATTTTAAAAAATAAGAATGTTTATTCAGATTGCGTTTGGTCTCTATCGAGCTCTGCACTCATTTCAGATGAATTAGTCAGTAGGAGAGGGAGCAGGTTGAAAATAGAACAGTGTGGAGTTTGATAGTCAGGCGTGAAATAGAAGGGCAGGGACAGAGCACCTAAATATCACCCACACTGCATTGAAAGCCAGAAAGATTGTTGAAATAAAGTACAATCAGTGACAGTAACATGAAAACGGACAGATAGGTAGCGGTGACAATCATATTGGCATAAGCAAGCAATAATTAGTAATGACAGATTCAAACAGTAGTGACAGCTCAAGACTATTGGGCAGCGAGGTAGCACAAGTGGATAACACTGTGGCTTCACAGCGTCAGGGTCCCAGGTCCGATTCTCCGCTGGGTCACTGTCTGTGGGGAGTTGCACGTTCTCCCCGTGTCTATGTGGGTTTCCTCCGGGTGCTCCGGTTTCCTCCCACAGTCCAAAGACGTACAAATTAGGTGGATTGGCCATGATAAATTGCCCTTAGTGACCACAAAAAAAGGTGAGAAGGGGATATTGAGTTACAGGAACAGGGTGGAAGTGAGGGCTTAAATGGGTTGGTGAAGACTCGATGGGCCGAATGGCCTCCTTCTACACTGTATGTTATATGTTCTATTGCAAATGTGGCAACTATGACTAATCGAGACAACAAACCAGTGAAAGCAACTGTGACTGCCTCAACTTTTGTAATGGTGAAGTCACTTAGAACACGCCAAATGCCAGAAAATCAGTCACAGGCAATTAGAAATTAAACATAGGCCACGATAAAATAAAAATCAATATTTTCTAACATGTACAAGATTCATGTTGTCATAACAAAACATTTTGTATGCAAAATACAGGAGAAGGTTCTCCGAGATCGGGACATAGCAACAGGAGGAGGCCATTCAGCCCATTGAAACCTGCTCTGCTATTCAATAAGATCATGGCTAATCGGACACTTCAATGCCTTTTCTATCCATTATCCCCCTATCCCTTTACGTTATTGTTAATCTGTCAATCTCTGCTTTAAATTTACACAATGACTGAGCTTTCACAGCCCTCTGAGGTAGAGAATTCCAAAAATTCACAACCCTCTGTGTAAAGACATTTCTCCTCATCCCGGTCCTTATGTCCCTTATTTTGAAATTGTGGCCCCTGGTTCTAGACTCCCCAACCAAGGGAAGACATCTTACCCACACCAACCCTGTCCATTCCTTTAAGTATGTTGTAGGTTTCAATGAGATGACCTCTCGTTCTTCAAAACTCTAGAGAATACTGGCCCAGTTTGCTCCATCTCCCTTCATAAGACAGTCCCACCATTCCCGGAACAAGTCTAGTGAACCCTCATTGCACTCCCTCTATGGCAATAATATCCTTGCTGAGGTAGTCCAACTAAGCTCCTATACAATTGAAACAAGACCTTATCACTCTTGCACTTAACGTGCATCTGACGGGCAACATTTTATAATTAATGGTGCACCTTGCAGTTTAACTTAACTTCTGACTTTAGTTCATGAACAACTAGTGTTGACTCCTCTCAGAAGTACAGAGCTTCCATCAGATCAGCCAGAACGCTTCGGGGAAGGGGGGGCGGGGGGGGGGGGGGGGGGGGGGGGGGGGGGGTGGCGACGCCCTAGCCCCTAGCCTCTGCCTCCCCGAACGCCCACTGGAGAATCCTGCTCGGCTGACGATCGGCAGCACCACCCAAGGCTTCAGACTGGATGTCTGACTTGCCGGAATTTCTCAAGCTGGAGAAAACAAAATTCGCCATCCGTGGGTCAGAAGAAGGCTTCCGCAGGATGTGGAAATCATTCACCAATTTGTTTCAAGACCTGTTTGTAGTCAGCAACCAGTGGAGTAAGTGAGGGAGGTGGGGGGGGGGGGGGGGGGGGGGGGGGGGGGGGAGTCCAGGCAAGCCATGGAGCAGAGAGGAAAAGGAAGGTGGGGGGGGGGGGGGGGGGCGGAGAGAAGGGGGCCTGGGGGAGGGGCAGAAGGCACGCAATAGAATGTGAGGGATAAGCAGGAGGGACCGATCTGAGGGCAGGTTAAGGCCCAAAACAAATTGTATATAAATACCTGCACATGTGTTTTGGCCAGATTGGAGGAATGTAAAATATGCATGCCGATTAAAGGGGGAAGTCATGGACAGATGTTGTGAAGGTGCTCGTTTCTGAATATATGTTTTAGTTTTTTGCGCGGTTTTGTAATTAATGAATTGTTGGATATAAAATATGAAAACTTAATAAAAACATTTTTTTTAAAAATACACAGCTTCTTCGCTAGAAAACACATACTTATATTTAAGATGTTGAGAGGTACAGGTATAGAATGCTGAGTGACATGGAGATAATGGACAGGTAACTCACGTTGCGATAAAATCCATGCAAGCCACGAAGAAAGACGGTGAGTTGTTTTTAAAATGTTGCACTGAGACACAATCTTGCTGAATTACACTCACATACAAGCCGGAGTTATTGTAGAAATGCGAGTAAGCTGGATGCGGTGTACTAACTTGGTGCCATGGTACAAGACACAGCACCACATACATTAGCCTGTGCACTTAAATCACAATGTACGTGACCCAAATAGACATGTTTGGAATTTGCTAAAGAAAGGTTGGACATTAGCTCATGTGCACAGGGAACAGCAATCGCAACTTCAGTCGAGTTGTCAGATGTCGGCAAAGCATAACCTTATAAGCATGGAAGAGGGCAAGTCAATCAAATCTGCTCCTGAATTTGGTTAGCTTTTATAGAATTTACAGTGCAGAAGGAGGCCATTTGGCCCATCGAGTCTGCACCGGCTCCTGGAAAGAGCAGCCTACCCAAGATTAACACCTCCACCCTATCCTCATAACCCAGTAATCCCACCCAACACTAAGGGCAATTTTGGACACTAAGGGAAGTTTCTCATGGCCAATCCACCTAACTTGCACATCTTTGGACTGTGGGAAGAAACCGGAGTACCCGGAGAAAACTCACGCACACACGGGGAGGATATGCAGACTCCGCACAGACAGTGACCCAAGCCGGAATTGCTGGAGCTGTGAAGCAATTGTGCTATCCACTATCCACCAATGCTACCGTGCAATGCCACCTGCAGGTTGGGCAGCAGTCAGGTAGGGAGCAGTCTGTGCCAAAGACGATCGAGCAAAATAAAAATATTAACCAGAAGCTTTGGGCGCAATTCAATGAAAATGTTTCTAAGTGCGGTAGCGAGCGAAAACTGCCATGGGCTTCCCGGCGCTCGGCCCAATGAGGCCGTCACCTCAATCCAGTGTAAATTAGGCCACTTATGGAGGCCCCAAAGATTTCACGCTGCAAATCAAGGCTCGCCAGCCGATTCGCCAGGACCGTACGCATCAGTCCCATCACGAACAAGATAGACCAGCACATAAAGTGTTCCTGCACAGCCAACCCCACTCAGCTCGCAGCCATGGCGCCACGATGACTGGACCCACGATTCGGGGATGCAGACCTGGGGAGGCATCTAAAGGCGGTCAAGCCCAGGAGGGATGTCCTGTTCCCCCAAGGGTAAGCCACAGGGTAGCCTGCGCCACTTGGAGGAGGTGGCAATGACCATCAGCTTGGGCAGTGTCACCAGGACTGTCACCCAGTGCTGCAAGGTCAACGACCTACACCGGGCCACACAGGTGGGTTGGCATCGGACTCCCCACCCCTCCCAGGAGAATGTGCGTGGCACCGCCCCTGCCCAGCACCGTGCCATGCCCTGGGCCACCGATGCCACCCACGCTCACCCTCCCCAACCCCCCCTCCCCAAAACCTTCTTCTTCCCCCCTCCACGTGAACCCCAAACCCCTTTCCCCAACATCCCCCCAAACCTTCGTCCAATCCTGCAGTGGACCACACTTGCGGCTAACAATGCCCTCTCTGTGTCCCCACAGAATAAGTTGTCCCACAACCGTCAGGCAAGGGCCTAGATGGGTGGCGGGGTGCCGGACATCCGAATCCACACCACCTTCGAGGGACAGGCCCTGGAGATTGCTGGGGTGGCCAAGGACAGAGGAGTCCCCAATGCTGAGGTTGGCGCACACCGCAGAGGGTGAGGATCCACAGGGCTCCACCCAGATGGACTGTCAAATGTGAGTTGTTAATGCCATTTGGAATGACCCACCCCTCACACTGGCCACATGTCTATTCTCCCACAGGACCTGCAGCCGACGGCGCCGGCCCATCCAAGGTGGTTCTCCCCCCACCCCACCCATGCAAACACCTTGGAGGAGAGCTCTGAGGATGCCTCCATAGATGCATCACAGCTATAATCCCCACATTCCATCAGCGAAGAGACACGCACCTCGGTGGGCAACGGTCGTGGTCAGTCCTCTGGGGCCCATTCTGGTGAGCACCACACACCCGCCGATGCACAGAGGTGGAGGCAGGGATGCCCAGGCGAGACAACAGTCGGAGGGCTGCTGGATTCCAGGACACAACTGAAATGCTGAGCCAGATGCTGAGCCACTGGACCAGGTTAAACCGGAGCTGATGTAGGCGATAGGGTGAGGCCGTGACATTCAGAGGGAGATGTCAGCAACACTCCAGCAGGTCCATAGCTGATTGGAAGAGTCCCAGAGCCGACAGGCACAGGTGATGTCGCTGGCAATGCATAGCACCAAGGCCAACACGGCTAGGATGGCGATCGCAGTGAAGAGCCTGGTGTACGACGTCAGCAGCATGAGTGGAGGTGTCCAAGGCGTGGCTCAGTCAGTGACGACCATGACTGAGGACCTCGGTAGACTGTCCAACTCACTGGGGGATGTGACCCAGTTGCAGGTGGGCATTGCCGAGGCAATGCAGAGCACATCCCAGTCACTGAGCATCGCAAAGGACGTCGATATCATGGTGCAAACACTGGGGTCCGCCAGGGCTAGCAGAGCCAGATGATTCAGTGGCAGCCAGGCTCAGTCCAGCTGCCCCTCCATCCCGAGGTGAACCCTAGGGCCCTATGGGCACTGACCGGTTGGAGGGGCACTGTATCCCAACCTGAACACAGCCTTTGGAGTGCTGAAGGTGGCCACCAGCTCCCCCAGGTTCCAACCCACTGACGTCGCCGGGACTCGCAGTCAGCACCCGGAACACGGTGGTATCGCTGTGCATGTGCCACTTTTAAGTGCACTGGGACCCGCTGGTCCCAGAGCCCCCAGAGAATGGCCGCAGGCGCATCAAAGGGCACGGCACGTGGTAAGCAAAAGTCTGCCTCCACCTCTGATGTACATCCTGGGGAAACACCTAGACACAGCGGTAGAGCTAGGAAGGTTAAGCACGTCGAGGATCGCTGAGAGGGCACTGGGGAGGAGAGTAGTCTGCATGACGGGGGGGGGGGGGGAGGACAAGGGGGTGGTGGAGAGAGTAGGGCAGTGGTGGACACTCATTGATGAGTGAGCGAGCACTCAGCAGATAGGCAAGGGTAAGACTATGGCATAGATTGAGAAGCACTTGCGATTAACTCTCATCACCTGCCTCCTCCCCGGGACCATCCTCCAGTTCCTGCTGGTCCGGCGCCTCATCTTTGCCCTCGGAGATAGCCACATGGTCCTCCCCTCCACCACGTCCCCTCTGCTGCTGTGCCAGATTGTGGTGGACACAGACCACCACAAAGCAGGCAACCCTCCGGGACGTATACTGCAGGACACCACTGGAGTGGTCGAGGCATCGGATTCGACCAATGCACCGCTGCTCAATGACGGGTGGCTGCATGTATTGGGTCTCAGCATCAGTCACCGGCCTCTGTTCTGGCGCCATTAGCCAGGTCCTTAAGCGGGTACCCCTTATCCCCCAAGAGCCAACCAGCCATCCTGGGGTGGTCCTCGAAAAGGCGGGGATGTGCAACTGCCCCAGGATGTAGCTGCCGTGCACACTCGCTGGGAAGAGTGCAGTCACATGCATGATGCTCAGGTGGTGATCACATACAAGCTGGATGTTCAGGGACTGGAACCCCTTTATGTTGACGTAGGGCACTCCCAGATGGCCCGGTGAGCGCAAGGCAACATGCATGCAGTCTATCAGCCCCAAGGACCTAGGGCATCCCGGCGATGGTGGAGAATCCTGCTGTCCGGACATCTTATTGGGCTTGATCCATGTCAAAGTTTATATAATTTTCTGCCCGCCATCCGTGACCTGTAGCCTGAGAGATGCCACAAGCCCCCGCTTGAACCCTGGAATATCTGAGGTGTAAATGTTCAGGGCTGCAGTGACCTTGATGGCCACAGTGAAAGGAAGAGGAGGAACCTCAGAACGCACAAATGTCACAGCAAAGAACACAAGCCTCAAACTGAATGAGGCAGATGCCCTCCTCTTCCACGTGGTGCCAAGTCTGCGAAGACATGGCACAGGTGCTGCACCATCTGCTTTTTGAGGCGGAGCCTCCTGCACCACATGCTATCCGTCATTTGATCGAAAGACCAGTGACGCTTGCACACGCTTGGTTGTCGTGGCCCCTCTCCCCATCTGGGTCTCACCCTGGCATGCTGGACGGCAGGGTCCTCAGGGTGTCGGGACGGGTCACGCCTCGAATCTTTGTCGGCGCTGTTACAGTCACCGCCGTCTCCAGCGCCTGGCCACCCAGCCTGCCAGCAGCACCACTAGGGTAAGTTCAGCAGTGTCCAAAATTTTGTCTATACCATTTTGTCTATACCATTGGGAGGGTGTGAGACTGACAAACAATAATGTCTCCACCCCGGGGCCCTCCATCCCCCTCATTGATTCCCCTCCCCCACAACAACCTGGCACACCCACCCACGGGAATCCACTTGGGCTGTGTGAGGTACTGTCTTAACCACGATTGGCAATGCCCTATTAGCAATGAGGCTAGTAGAGTGGGCAGCACGGTAGCATTGTGGTTAGCACAATTGCTTCACAGCTCCAGGGTCCCAGGTTCAATCCCGGCTTGGGTCACTGTCTGTGTGGAGTCTGCACATTCTCCCCACGTGTGCGTGGGTTTCCTCCGGGTGCACCAGTTTCCTCCCACAGTCCGAAGATGTGCAGGTTAGGTGGATTGGCCACGCTAAATTGCCCTTAGTATCCAAAATTGGCCTTCGTGTTGGGTGGGGTTACTAGGTTATGGGGATAGGGTGGGGTTGTGGGCTTGGGTAGGGTGCTCTTTCCAAGAGCCGGTGCAGACTCGATGGGCCGAATGGCCTTCTGCACTGTAAATTCTATGAACGTCTATGAACAATAGCCTTCAGCCGAACGGCCAGAGGCTTCTGCAGTTCGAGGGAGTTTTGAGCTGTTGGTGGAGCAGACAGGCAGAGACTAGGGTGCACCCGGAATATGTACTCACAATTCAAGGGTTGGCATGGCGGACCCACACACGGTTACCTCCCACCCCCAGCAGAGACCCCAACCCCACATGGCAGCCCACCCCACCCCGGTTGTTCACCCACTCCCTTCTGAGCACAGGCTCTTCACCTGTGAGCAGCCCATCGGCCATGTTTACTTTTTAAAAAGGAGTACTAATCGAAGCCAGGGTGACGACTTGCTGGGGAGGCAGTTAGATCACGGGAGGTCACTGGACATGGGGTGGCTCCCGTCAATTGTATGGAAATAGCGCTTTAGTGGTGATCATTGGTTTCTCGCCACACTACGGCGGGCTCCCGATTTTGACTAAGGGAGCGGGCCTGTTGCATCACAAACAGTCTGGCTCCCGGCGCGGTTCTCGTTTTTGGCCTCTCCCACTATTCACCGGCCTCGTTGCGCTCTCGCTCAAGCGCAACAAGGTCACTGAAATGCGGCCATTAAAAAATAAGGTACAAAATTCAGGCTGTAAAACTGGGATATGGGACTTCAGAATAAATAACTTGCTGCGCATCTATCATTGAGCTTGAGGCTCGTGTTCTTCCCTGTGACATTTGTGCATTCAGAGGCTCCTCCTCTTCCTTTCACTGTCGAAACCAAATTCCCAACAACTGCAAGCTGCTGGTTTTGGTGTTCAACCCTTTTCGATTAAGTTAGAGTGTGCTGTGTAATTGGACAGTTAGAAGTTAAAATTATAGGAGGTACCTCTTAATCCAAAGGTTGAAGAAAATTGCTAATACATTTGGGTCATTACAGGATGTTGCCCGAACACAATGCAGCAAGAAGCTGCAGCTTCCAACGGTGATTTTAAAAATGTAAGTTGACTATAAAAACAGAAGTAACAAAAGTCTTTATTGGTCATTTCATCTCCATCCTCCCATTATGGTAAAAATATTGACATTTCAGTAAAGCAGAAAGTTGTGAGAAAGGCCGACATGATGAGACTTATTCCCACAATAGAAGGCTGAGGAGGCATAAACCAGTTCTTCAAAACATTAATTGTAATATAAACAGGTTATTTAATTTAAAACTGCGATCACAGGACTTGAGGACACTCAGTCCGTAGAAAAGCAGAACTAGGATGAATCCCCATCAAAGAAGTGATCAGCGGGGCACAGGCTGTGTTGTAAGCACTGAGACCAATTATTTCCCTATTTCAAACAGGAGGTTGTCACTGAGCTATTCAATGCAAGTCAAACAAGAAACATGCCGAAACAGCAGTACTGGTTGTGGGGTGCGCCTCACCAAAGGCACACAATTTGTGAAACAAGAATGGAAGAAAGCAGCAGATCATAGGAACAGGTGTAGGCCATATTGCCCCTCGAGACTGTCCCGCCATTCAACGTGTTCATAGTTGAACTGCGACGCAAATCCATATGCCTGCCTTTGCTCCATCTCTTTTATTACTTTGGGTAAACAAAAATCTATCAATTTCAGATTTAAAATTAACATGTAATCAACTGCCATTTACTGAAAGCATTTCAATCTCCACCTATCCTGTGCGTGTAGACGTTTTTCCCAAATACACTCTCAAAAGGTCTGGCTCTAATTTTTAGGCTCTGCCACCTAGCCCTAGGCTCCCCAGCCAGCAGAAAGAGTTTATTTCTATCTATACCGTCTATTTGCTCTAGTAGTTTGAAAATGTCAATCAAATCACCCTTTAACCTTCTGAATCCAGTGAATACAAACCCTGGTTTGTCTAATCTCTCCTCACAATTTTAACCTCGTGAGTCCAGGGGCGAGATTCTCTGTCCTGCCGCACCCGTTTTCTCGTGCGGTGCGCTCCCGCCGGCAGTGGGACTCTCCGTCCCAGCAACCGGCCAATGCGGTTTCCATTGTGGGCACCCCCACGCCGTCGGGAAATTCGCGGGCATAAGTGCACTGCCGGCGAAACAGAGGATCCCGCCGCCGGAGAATCCATCCCCAGGTCTAATTCTGGTAAGTCTACACTGCACTCCCTCCAAAACAAATACATCCTTCCCAAAGTGCTGTGCCCAGAATTGCTCACAGTACTCTACCTGTGATTTAATGAGGGCTCCATACAGCCAATGAATGATATCCAACCCTTTGTAATCTCGTCCTCGAGATGGAAAGGCCAGCATTTCATTCAACTAACATTCCATTTAACTGTTTAATTATTTTATGCATTCATTCATGATATTTTGATTTATATATCTGGACTCCCATTATTGCGAGTATTTCCACATTTACAAAGTACCCTGCTCTATCCATTTTAGGCCCAAAGTGGAGGACCTCATATTAAAATCCATCTAACCATTCACTAAATCTACCAATGTCTCTGTAATTTAATGCTACCATCTACGCTGCTTACAATGCCACCTCGGTGTCATCAGCAAATTTGGATATGGGGCTTAAATTTCCATTTCAGGCTTTCTATCCCATCATCTACGTCACAGATAAAAACAGTGAAGAATTGAGACCCTAACACAGATTCTTGCTGAACACTGCAAACCCTCAACAGAAAATCAAACACATCTGAACAAGATTCAAAAATAGGCAGTCATCATCAAATACTCAATGCAGTGTTATTGTTCTACCCCTGTTGGCCACAGGGATACTGGGTCAGATTTGAGAAATCTACATTGTTGTAATCCTGCACTTGGGAGTGAAAGAGGAAAATTACTTCATAGCCTTCACCAGATTACTCTGCCTCCTGTTCTACTACTATTCTTATACCAAAATAAAAGATGCGTGAAAGCAACACCAATAATTTTAAAGGCTACTGGATAGGGTCCCTTTTTAATTAGTGGAGCAAGGTAGATAGAGTTTAGCCTTCCATTGCAACTCATGTTACAAAGAGCCAGTACATATATGCTTTTGCAAACAATAACTGCCTGTTGTGTCTCAAAACCTGGAAAAATCTCTTACCAAGCACCCCAAAAGCAAAATGAGTTTTGTCCAACATCCAGCTCCCCACCAATATGAACCAGTCTTTTTTTAAATAAAAATGATAAAAGACAGGGCAGCACTATGGCATAGTTAGCACTGCTGCCTAGGGTGCTGAGGACCCGGGTTCAATTCCTGCCCCGGGTCACTGCCTGTGTGGAGTTTGCATATTCTCCCAGTGTCCGTGTGGGTCTCATCCCCACAGCCCAAAGATGTGTACGGTAGGTGGATTGGCCATGCTAAATTGCTCTTTAATTGGAAAAAATGATTGGGTACTCTAAATTTATATTTAAAAAATGATAAACGATATTTAAGCAACAATGTACCTTTCGACAAACTAGACACAAAATCTACCAAAGTCACAACATTGAAATTACATCAGTGTCAAGGTATATCCAGCTGGTAATCAATTATTAAGAGATAGAAAGTGATCTATACTGAGGTAAACTGGAGCCAGAACCAAACAAGCAGATTATAACTCCAAATAGGCACTGGATGGATAGCATGGCCTGCTATTATTCGATTTCCGGTGTGCTTCATGTTATTAGATTAAGCAATGTTGGAATACAGCGATGGAAGGGATTAGTTTGCTAAACACCCAATGGCATTAGTGCCGTACGTTAGCATGGTCAATTGGACAAAATCTAAAATTACACTTGAGAAAATTTATCGGCTAGAAATATTCATTATTCTTGGTATTAGTTCCATAGCTAAATATTGCACTAAGCAAATCTTATCAATCAGATGAATAATATATATTAGATAAATATTTCACACACGTTGGGTACAGTAGATTATAATACAGAAGCCATAAAAGCTGCAGAGAGGGTGGCGCGGTAACGCAGTGGTTAGCACTGCTGCCTCACGGCGCCGAGGACCCGGGTTCGATCCCGGCCCCGGGTCACTGTCCGTGTGGAGTTTGCACATTCTCCCCGTGTCTGCGTGGGTCTTGCCCCACAACCCAAAGATGTGCCGGGCAGGTGGATTGGCCACACTAAAAAATAAAAGCTGCAGGTAATATTCAACTGAAATCATGTCAGTAACTCAAGGAAGAATAAATTCACTCTGCAGCCTGAAAACTGCTCTCCATATCAGATCTATTAAACTCTTGCATCAGAAAGCAAGAAAGCCTTGCCTGCACAGTGCCAGATGCAACATATGCTTTGAGATAGTATTGGGCAAGTTGCTATTCGACAGCAAACATCAAACTCCACGTAACATTTCAGTCTAAGGGTATATAAATGTATAATACAGTTTAAAGTTATTCACTGTACATTCTTTATTTTTCATAGCTCTTTTTTCCTCCCCAAGGATCTCATCATGGAATTTTTGCAAAATAATGCAGGGAGTACAAATAGCGAGCCAGTTCCTGGGACACTGCTGCTGTCTTGGATGCCAAAAATGTCATATTTTACACTACTACTGTAAAGAACATATAAAATAGGCTCTTAGCACGCTTGGAAGGCCACCTGATAATTGAATTTACATTGCAGTATAAGGAACAATTAAAGTTTTTCTAATACCCTTATCTTGTATTTGGGTCGCTCGAGGGCCACAATGATGTCTGCTCCCCAATGGCTGCCAACGTCAGAATTTAGAAAGTGGCAGCAATATATAAACTCTAAATGCAGGTTTCAGTTGCCTCCAATGCACTGGAGGCCTAGGTCACTAAGATGCATTGAAGATTTTACCCCCACATTAAGTTCTGACTAATTGGTGGGGCCAGTGTAAAAGGCACATGATTCTATGCCTGCACCATGTTAAGCACAGAGGTGAAAACTGCCACCTGATGGAAAATTAGAGACAAAGCAGCTTCATTCCTTAGCAGTCAGTCATTACCCATGAGCAACATAAAATAACGCACTAATCGGAACTAAATACTACTGTAAAAGAGCTGGAGTGGAACAGTACAGGAACTCCAAAATCTGAAAAACATTCTTGGCACAGTTAAGTTGTCTATAGTTTATGTCAATTAAAATTTCCTTGGTCCAGACTTGTGCCTTTCTGTAACAACGGTGTCTAAGGCATCAGGTTAAGTATTGTAGCGCATGTCCATGTTTGGCCAGTAAACAAGATCGCAGCAACAAACTCATCGCTTTGATTCAAGAAATCGATTCCAGTAGTACTGGAAAGCTGGAGAGTTACAGGCACCAATGGCTATCAGGAGCAACAAATACAGCATCATCATGACTATAAAACTGTGCCGGGAGATCCAGGATGGCTGCTTTGCGGGTCTGTAACATTAGAAACAGAAAATAATTATAATGCAACTTATTAAAGCCAGCTACACATTATAAAGAAAGTGTGTCAAACTTTTGATCCTTTGTAGAAAAATAACAAAACTTCTCATTTTCAAAATCAAAAATATGACAATAAGCAACTGCAGAAATGGGAAATATGTGAAATAAGCCATAGATACGGAATTTTGTGTTTAAAACAGCAACAGACAAGGCAATTACTTAGAAATTAAAGTTTGAATGGATTTATAGAAAAGGCAGGAATTGTGAAAGTTTTAAAAAACTTAAGTGTTCAACAGAAGGACACAGCAAGTTTTCAATCTTCAGGTGGCTGAAGGCCACTTATTCCCATCACAGTAACCTTCACAAACACAGGGCTGTTTCTTAACCGGGGCGGGGGCATAGGCAGGGGGATGGAGTTTTTGTTGGGAAACTCATAGGTATGTTCTCATGATGTTAGAGTGATCGTGGTAGTGTATTCCAGTATTAGATATAATACAGCACACCCTAATCTTCATTGGGCACCTGACCTGGGATTCCGGGATCAGGAAGCACATATAAATGTTAATTGTGACCAGGCTGCAGGCCTGCAATTGTGTCAATGTTCTGTTCTTAATAAGGTTAGTTTAAAATAAGGACATTGGTCAGCCTGCAAAGACATATGTCACCTGTTAGTGGGAGTTGAAGTGGCCTTGTGCATGCGTGCATGTCCGATTTCTGGCCCTGATGAGGCGGTGGGTGGAGGACATTTCCGGGGACTCAGGAGAAGCACTTAGCCTCTCCCTGAAGACATCTTTGCCTTCCTTCAGCCACCAGCTTTCCCCAAGGACTAGGAAACCAGGTTAAGTCAGATGGCGCCAGCCTCATTAAAACATTTAACTGACCAACCTGCTACATGCGAGCAGATTGACTGCCCACCACCTGTCCTGTCTCCGCTGAACCTGGAAGTTATCTGTAGACTTTTAAAGCTTTAACATCGCATCCCACCCAAACCTATCCATTTTATCGTAAGATTCAGTCTTCCCATAATAGATTGGGTAGTATGCCACAGAAAGCCTGAATTATATTCTACACTATCTGCTTGATCATTTTACAGTACCCCCCTCCTGCTGCCCAATGTTCATTACCGCACTCAGCCTCCACATTTCCCCTCCCTCCCCAGTCTTCCCTCACAGGATAAGTGAAACTCTCCACCTTTGATCCAGCACAGCTCTGGTGCTCATGTAGTTGGTAAAACTGACAATGCTATTGCTTCCTGACCTTCCAAAATCTAGTTAGCTATGCACTTACAAAACAGCTGCAACCACAGTGCGAACACCCACACTTTCTAAAAACATCAGTAAATAAAATGATAAATGACGGATTTAACTGCTCTAAGTCAGCAAATGCTCCTATTTCAGTAAGTCTTTTGAATTACAGTGGGAGGCAAAATTATTTAATGTGCCAACAAAATGGAATGTGTTTCATTGATTGAAATGGGCATCTACACCACGTGGTATATTTCCCTCCACTTCCTTCTGTCCGTTTAAGTATAAAATGCAAATATTTGAGTACAATTCTGGTCACCACCCTACCAGAAGGCTGTGGAGGCTTTGGAGAGGGTACAGAAGAGGTTTACCAGGATGTTGCCTGGTATGGAGGCCATTAGATATGAGGAGAGGTTGGAGAAACTCAGATTGTTTTCACTCGAAAGACGGAGGTTGAGGGGCGGCCTGATAGAAGTTTACAAAATTATGAGTGGCATGGAAAGAAGCTTTTTCCCAGTGTGGAAATGTCAATTATAAGGGGACATAGGTTTCAGGTGCAAGGGGCACAGTTTAGAGGAGATGTGCGGGGCAAGTCTTTTACAGAGGGTGGTGAGTGCCTGGCACCCGCTGTCGAGGGAGGTGGTGGAAGCAGGTATGATAGCGGCGTTTAAGACGCATCTTAACAAATGCACGAATAGGATGGGAATAGACGGATATGGATCCCGGAAGTGAAGAAGATTTTAGTTGGATAGGCATCGTGATCAGCAAAGGCTTGAAGGGCTGAAGGGATTGTTCTTGTGCTGTACTGTTCTTTGTGTTAAACATAACTTCAATATATTTGCTCACAAATACTGCATATGACAGAAACACTTCACAAACAGATACTTCATCCCTTTTCAAAGCTCTTGCAAGTACTTATATTTTACCCTGGTGCTGGTTAAGATCAACCAAAATATCTCCACAAAGTTTGTCTGACAGGAGTGAAGCCTAAAAGATCCCATTCCCAAACCCCAGATTAGCCATTGTCCATTGCCACTTAATTGGATCTGTACAAAAAAGAAAACCAATCAAATTCAGTATATTTGAGGTGAAATGTAAAAAACTAGCTTGAGAATGAGTCTAATGGGACTTCCGGTGAAGGGGATGTGCTGAGTAGTTGCACATAAGGTGGCTCTCCTCTGGAATATAATAAAATAGGCACTTTTGCCGAAGTTCGGACTTATTCTACTCCGAAATAGAAAAGGAAGAGATGAACAGCAATATGCCAGCAAGCAGTAGCTCAAGAGGCCGCAGCAAAGCCAGAAACGGTGGAAAAGGGTAGGAGCAGCGAGCGAGCGAATTGGAGGAGTCTCCGGCCACCCCCGCGAGAGGGAGACCGACGACCCGGACAATGTGCTCCCATCCCCACCTGGAGAGGAATGGAAGACATTCCTAACCAAGGAATTGACCACGATGAAGTCAGAGATCAAAGTGGCGATCTAGGTGGCAGAGGCACTGGTCGCCTTGCAGACAGGGCTCAATAGAATGGGGAGGTTGGAGGCTCAGGGAAAGACAATTCAGGAGCTTGAAAAGGCGTTGACCAACCAGAGCAACAGAATCATCACTCTGGAGGCAGAGATTAAAAGGTTGGTGGTTACCCAAATGGCCTGCGGGAGCCTGAAGGGGAAAGTCGATCAGCAGAATAGTGGGCCTGCCAGAGAGGATCGAAGGCAGAGACCCGACTGACTACGTAGCCCAGATGTTGGGCACCTTGGTTGGAAGGGACAGCTTCCCCAAGCCACCGGAGATCGACAAGGCCCACAGGTCACTCTGCCCAAAGTGGGGGGGAAAAGAGTGGAACCATGGGGGGAGCATAATGGAAGAGAAGGGCTCTAAACTGGCATTAGAACCCGGCAGTGCAGGGGCTCACCCATATGGCGTATACACAGCTGGCAGCCAGGTTGGGTGGTCTCTGGACAAATGGAAACCCGGGAGCGCAAGCGCTCTGCCTCATGGTGAGAGTGGACATTTTGAATGGCCCCCCTAACAAAGGGAAACCCTGGAATGCAAGGGTGCATCCACATGGTTCATCCCGCAAGGGGGAGGGGGAACCAAAAAACCCCACCAGAATAGTCACCTGGAACTTTATGGGGCGTAACGGCCCAGTGAAAAGATCCAGAGTCTTCGCCCATCTGAGAAGTTTGAAAGCTGACATAGTCTTCCTCTAAGAGATGCAAATGAGGACCGACTGCAGAAGGGCTGGGTGGGACACACCCACCATTCCTGCTACGAGACAAGGGCTGGGGGGTAGCCATACTGATAAGCAAGAGGACGGTGTTTACAGCGGCAACGACGATTATGGACCAAGGGAACAGAACATCATGGTCAGCGGTGTTGTGTACGGAGCGCCAGTAGTATTGGTGAACGTGCATGTACGCAACTGGGACGACACGGAGATTATAAAGAAGAATATGGCGGAAATCCTCAACATTGATACGCGCCGACTGATCATGAGGGGGTGGGGGTTTGGATTTTAACTTTGTACAGGACCCACTGACATACAGATCAAACCCCAGAACGGGGAAATCAACAGGCATGTTTAGGGAATTGGGAATGTTCATGGAGCAGATGGGGGCAGTGGAGTGGGCCAACTCCACCTCCTCTTGTGCAAAGTTAAGTCTCATGCAGCTTAAAGTGGTGCGCAGAGCACACCTGACAAATACCCAAAACAGCAGGTTCTTCCCAGAGGTGGAGGACAAATGTGAATGGTGCCAGGGTGCCCCAGCCAACCGCGCCCACATGTTTTGGAAGCACTCAGTAAAAATTAACAGAAGTTGAATTTACCTTCTTCGATGAAGTTTCTCAGAATAAATGAGCAGATATTTAACTCTCAGCAGCTGGTTGTTTGTGACAACAAAGTATTTTTGTGGAACGTCCCCACCTTCGCTGTTTCTCACCCTTGCCCTTCGTCGATCTATGCCACCAGCATCTGAAATCAAGCAGGTAACATTCATTGACCAGCATTGGAGTCTGTCAAAAAAGATAATTAATTTAATAAACCTGAGAGAAAGAATATGTGTTGAAAGCCTAAATGCCATGCCTCACTAAGCCCTGGGGCTTCCAATGACTCTGCATCACTAAACTTGGGGCCAATATTATTTCTCTAGGTGCAGTTATGGTAATGGTTCAGAGGCTTAAGATGACAAAATGTTTCAGAAATCCCTTGCAAGGAGAAAATTGGTTTATTTCAAAACTTGCGTCAGGAGGCAATGAATATAGTCACAAGAGTAAGCCAATCAGTCCCCCAAGCTTTTTCCATCGTCCAATGAAATCATGGCTAATCTGTACATCAACTCCATTTACCCACTTTTGTTCTACGCTCTTAGATAACAAAGATCTATGGCCTGAATCTTCTGATGTGGGAACAGCGAATGGCTCAATTAAAGTCGCTGACGGACCCCGAGGGAATACAACATGTGCGCATGCACTATATTTAAGTGGCAAGTACAAGATGCACTGCAGGAACTGACCCAAGCTCCTTAAACAGCACCATCTAAACCCATTATAGCTACCACCTTGAAAGGCAAGGGCTGCAGATGCATGGAAATACCACTAGCTGCAAGCTCCTCTCCAAACCACACACCATCCTGACTTGGAACTATATCGCTGTTCCTTCACTATCGCTGGGTCAAAATCCTGTAGCTCCCTCCCTGAGAACATAGTGGGTGTACCTACACCACATGGACTGCAGCGGTTCAAGAAGGTAGTTAACCACCATCTTCTGAAGGGCAATTAGGGATGGACAATAAATACTGGCCAAGCCAGTGATGCCCACATACCATGAATATTTAAGTTTAAGCTGCTTGTCGGGTTTTGCCCTGCCTGGATTGCTGCATGACTGTCTACGACAGTGGGATCAGATAGCCAAATCACAGAGACGAGGGCAGCTAATGCAAAACCTGCACAGGAGGGCAGCCCAAAGTAAATCAGCAGTAGCAAAGCCTCTTACCCCAAGGTAGTGAATCCATGCTGGAGCCAAGACCAGAGGATTCAAAAGCTCCAACATCAAGTGGCCATTGGTCGTTCAAATCGCAGTCAATGACAGGCACACCAATTGCACTGCTGACCAAAGATCTGGGCCTCTGAATCTCAGTTTTGAAATTTTCACTTGACCCGACTTCAACAGCTCTTGGGGGAAGAAATTTCCAGGTTTTCACAAGCCTTTGTGTGAAGAAGTGCTTCCTTAAGTCACTCTATACAACCAAACTCTAATTTTAAGCTTATGTCTCTTTGCTGTGGCCTCCCCTCCCCAACCGGAGGAAATAGTTTCAAATACCAATCTAATTATTTAATCATCTTAAACATCTCTATTAGTTTATCGCTTAAAGTTACTAATGGATGGATGAAAGCAAGCAGAGAGAAAAAAACAGAAATTTCTTGCACAGGTATAAAAGTCATGCTTCTACTTATTTACAACATATTTATCCCAATATTCAAAGTAAGTGATACCTTTTCCTTTAACCTGGCATTTAACATCAGGATGGTCAATGATCTCACAAACTGCAACACAGCTAAGCACAGGTCCCAGAATACTTTGGTGCCAGCCGTTACCATGGGGACTGTACAGAAGAGCCAAGCTCAGGTCACTGGTAAGGTAGGTTCCTTCCCCAAAGAGAGATGTCTACGAAGAAAGAGCAATCTTTGAACGTACACAAACCTTAGGAGCAACTGAACAAAACTACACTAGTACTCTTAGGTCCTTTACAACTTTTTATTTTAAAAGAGGTAATCTTAAGGAGGATATAGACACACGGATTCAGACTATTGCTCATATGGAGAGTAAACACTGGAAGGGCCAAACAACCTGTTATCTAGGTTGTTATCATTTCTATACCGGTCTACATTATTTTACCAATTTACTCGGTATCCATTTCTTACCTACTTGAAGGCCTGGAGTAAACACAAAGGCCACAGACTGGATATGATAATGTGGAAACGATGAAAAGAGAAAATGAGACATCACATCGGGCAATGTCCTACCCCAGGGAGGAAACAGGGGCCCGAGATGAAGCAACACTTGTTGGGAGAATGGAGGAGAATATTGCCATATGAGAGCACTCATTGACTGTACTGCACAGCCAAGGAGTATTCCAAGATTGGGGAAAAGGAGAATGAGGGTGTCATCGGGGAGTACTCAAGTAGGATTATCAATCTACAGCAGTACTAAAATAGCTGTTTAAACCCATTCTAATTGTTTTTATGTTTTAAAATTAGATTTAATGTTTAAAAGTAATTAATTTTAAGAGTCTGCAGAACCGGTTATGCAGGAATGATCCTTTAAATAAAGTAATGTTTGCAATCATGTTAGTTCACACACACACACACAAACTGTTGAATTCCTGACCTTGTTTAGATGACACTGTAAACCACAATGAATTATTGAATAGAAATTCTCAAGACGGCTCCCGTGAAATGCATAGATGAGATTTCGGTCTCCTTTGGTTTCCTCGAACTTGGCGTTCATCTGATCACAATATTCAATCTCAAACAGGAAGTCTGGGACAGCAGCAGAGGGTGTTGTGAACCCAATCAGTTCCTGGATTTCTTCATACTAGAACACAAACAAGATTTCCTGTCAAAATTACAACGGCAAAATTACAACGGCAAAATAAACCATCCAATTACTGAAGTCTTTAATTTTTGGTGGTGATGGGTAGGGGAGTGGGGCGAGAAAAGTTAACATTTTATTTACGCCTTCAAATTGTCTCCACACAATCCATGACCCTAGGGGGTTGAATTCTCATCAATGCCAAATCTGTCTACAATTTGTAGTATTGTGTAGGGAGATAAGCCTTCTGAGCAACCAGTCTAGGGTAGCTGCTGCATCACACTCTGCACCTCACTGGTGGAATGTGAAACATGCAAACTTACCACGGAATAAATCAGCAGCTTCAATCATCAAAGCTACTGGTGTAGAGAGGATGGAGTTTACAAGTAAAGCTTCAAATGCTAGGATTTAACCCACCCACATTGAAAAGATGCGATTCCTCCCACTATATCAATACACTCCCCCTCCACATGTGGGAATGTTATGATCAAAATGGATAATGTACAATCTCTACCTTGAACCTTTCCTGGAAGCAGGCATGACCCAGGCATCAATGTTCTAAATCCCGACAATTCTGTCAAATCCCATGCCCCAAGAAGAATTAAAATAGACCATACTCCAACAGGACCACTAACGAGCAAGAATGTTCTTCCATCTGACTGGCCACCAAAATCTACATAGCAAATAGCCCAAAATTTCCTGTCTTAACATGTCAACGTATTCAACAGCAAGTATTAGCAAAACTGCATTGATTCTTTATGAAATGGTGTAAGAGCTATTTTGTTCTATTTCTAAGCCATCTCCAACTCCTTTAATCTGTTAAATAAATCAAGCAAACCAAAACTGCAGCAATCAATACGATCATCAATCCAGCGTGTTAATAGGGCAGCATGGTGGCAAAGTGGTTAGCACAGCTGCCTCATGGTGCCGAGGTCCCAGGTTCAATCCTGGTCTGGGTCACTGTCCTTGTGGAGTTTGCACATTCTCCCCATTTTTTTGTGGGTTTCACCCCCACAACCCAAAGATATGCAGGGTAGCTGGATTGGCAACGCTAAATTGCCCCTTACTTGGAAAAATTGAATTGGGTACTCTAAAATTATTTTTCTTAAATCCAGCGCATTAATGAAAATCCTTTTGACATGGTAAATTACCAGCAGCAGCATCTCAAGTTCTAGTTAAAAATTAACTGAGAATTAAAACCTTTTAAAAGGGATGAATGAAATATCTGAGCTCTATGAATTCAAAACTAAAAGTAATTCCGCAACAAGTCACAATTGCATCCAGAGGGGGAGGATGGCTACGTCCATATCAGTGCATTTGTTACCTCCCTCATCTACAGCGCTGAACAACATTTTAAGCACACTGTGCACTGTAGATGATATGTGTATGGTTCTTATGACACCGCACTTCTACAGACATGTTTTAGTGAGGTGTAGCTCATGCACTTTAGAAGTTTGAGAATAAGACATTAGATGCTGGCAAGATTGTTTTGTGATTCCTGCTGCAAAAGATTTGCTGTCCAAAACAGCCTTTTATACTTCCACTCATTCATGGAATGCATGCCGAGCTAGCAAGGCAAACAGTTGTCATCCATCCCTAATTGCCTTCGAGGTGGTGATGAGCCATCTTCTTGAACCATTGCCATTCATGCGGTGAAGGAACATCCACACTGCTGTCAGTTTGGGATTCCGGGATTCTGGCTCAGAAACGACATGGGGGGGGTGGTGGTGCATTTCAAAATCAGGTTGGCATGCGACTCGGAGACAAACAATCAAAAGTATTCCCATACTCACTCACAGGGAACCTCAAATGAAAATTTAAATACTGTCTAATCATCGGTTGAAAGTTTTCAATAAAGCATTCAAAGAGGTTCTTACCCCTTTTTTCCCCAAAGTTTTAATGGATAGGTTTTTTGACAAACAGGCCCAACTGAGAAGTTCTAGGGTTCTTTGTTGTGGGATTGTTCCAGAGTGTAGCAGCTGTTTTAAGTTTGGCAGATTCTGGGCGTCAGCAAGCTGTTGGGAGACACAATCTGTCAGTCCAAAAATACAGAGCTATAATAGCCAACACAACCATAAACTTAAAAGATCAAGATTTAGGTGCAAAATAGACCCAGAATTGCATCCATTGTGAAAGTGGTATTTGCCCTCCCCACCTATTTGCATATTGGCAAAGATAAAATCTGCCTTGAATCAGCACAAACTGGCAACAAGCAAATTAAATTGTTTTTAAAATATTCCTTGATATATTTAAGGGTGGTAATTTAGTTTGGTTTGATCAATAGAGCTGAAAATACCAAGCACAAAAAATAAGCACGTTTAATCGTGATGTCAATCCACCACCTGTGAGTAACTGATTTTAAATTACTGTAACATCCGTTACCCAACCAGCCCCTCACCCAGCCAGTCCCTTACTCAGTCACCCAACCAGCCCCTCACCCCCGTCACCCAGCCAGCCCCTCACCCCCGTCACCCAGCCAGCCCCTCACCCAGCCAGCCCCTTACCCACGTCACCCAACCAGCCCCTCACCCCCGTCACCCAGCCAGCCCCTCACCCCCGTCACCCAGCCAGCCCCTCACCCCGTCACCCAGCCAGCCCCTCACCCCCGTCACCCAGCCAGCCCCTCACCCCCGTCACCCAGCCAGCCCCTCACCCAGCCAGCCCCTCACCCAGCCAGCCCCTTACCCAGTCACCCAACCAGCCCCTCACCCCCGTCACCCAACCAGCCCCTTACCCAGACACCCAACCAGCCCGTCACCCAGCCAGCCCCTCACCTCTGTCAAACAGCCCCTTACGCCCATCACCGAACAGCCCCTCACTCCGTCACCCTGCCAGCAACTTCCCCCCCATCACCCTGCCAGCAACTACCCCCCATCACCATCACCCAACCAGACTTATCACTCCCCCCAGCCAGCTGTCACACACCCAATCAACCGCCCCGCCCACCCATCCCCCAACCAACCAGTCCCCTTCCCGCTCACCTGTCCCCCAACCAGTCCCTCACTCAACCAGTCCCCCTCCCTGCTCATTCATCCCCAGTCTCCCTCACCTCCCCCACCCATCTCCCACACCTCCCCCACCCATCTCCCAACCAATCCCTCTCCTCCACCCATCCGTTCCCAACCAGTCTCCCTCCCTGCTCATTCATCCCCAGTCTCCCTCACCCTCCCCACCCATCTCCCAACCAATCCCTCTCCTCCACCCATCCGTCCCTAACCAGTCCCCCACCCACCCATTACTTAATCACTTGTTTTACAAGTACATTAAGGATAAAAGAATAACTTGGCAAAGGGTAGGGCCCATTAAGACCACAGTAGTAATTTATGTGGAGTCAGAGGATGTAGGTAAGGTTCTAATTGATTACTTTCTCTCGGTGTTCACTAGCGGGGGAGGGGGTGATGTGATGTGGGTATAGAAATCAGAGAGCAGAACTGTGATAAAATTAAAAATAAATTAACAAAGGCAGAGAGGAGGTTCTGAGTGGTCTGGCAGGCTTAAAAGTAGCTAAATCTCCAGGGCCAGATGAAATGCCTCCCAGGCTGTTGAGTGAGGCAAGGGAGGAAGTATCAGCGACACTGACAATTTTCAATTCCTCCCTGACCACGGAAGTGGTAGTAGAGAACTGGAGGATAGCCAATGTGGTACTATTATTCAAGAAGGGAGGAAGGGATAACCAGGAAAATACAGGCCAGTCAGTCTAACCTCCGCCCTGGAGAAACTGAGACACAAACTTCATCTGCATTTGGAGTGGCGGGGAATAATCAACAACTGTCAGCATGGTTTTGTTATGGGAGGTCATGTCTGACCAACTTCCTTGGGACAAGGAAATTTGGCTAATTAGATCCAGAGTGTCTGGAAACAGAGGGTGATGATTTGAAGCCCGTGTCAAGTGGAGTACTGCGGGGATCAGCATTGGGGCCCTTACTGTGGTTTAGATAAATAATTGTAGGAGGGTTGATCAGCTAGTTTGTGGATTATTTAAAAAATTGGTGGGGTGGTAATAGTGAGGAGGATAGCTTAGATTACAGAAGATATAGACGGGCTGGTCAGATGGACTAATCAATTCGGATGGCACAGTGGTTAGCTTCATAGCGCCAGGGACATAGGTCCGATTCTCAGCTTGGGTCACTGCCTGTACGGAGTCTGCAACTTCTCCCCGTGTCTGCGTGGGTTTCCTCTGGTTGCTCCAGTTTCCTCCCACAAGTTCCGAAAGACATGCTTGTTCGGTTAATTGGACATTCTGAATTCTCCCTCAGTGTTTCCGAACAGGCGCCGGAGTGTAGCAACAAGGGGATTTTCACAGTACATCGCAGTACATGCTGGACATGTGCAGGGCTGAACGCTGCAGCCGTGCGTACGCCTACACCCCTCACACACGCACCGATCGCGGCGGAAAATATGGCGCCGCTTGTGATGGACCCCATACCCGCCCACCCCGACTCCACAGCCCACCTCATGGCCATCCCCTATTACTACCCCCAGCCCCGGCAGAAGCCCCGCAGCCAGCGGCACGGCTCTCAGCGGAGTATGGCACTGCTGGACACAGTCCGCACGCCCCATTTCTCTTTCCACAACCGCCGCGCCTGGCTCATGACCGCTGAGACCACACGTGGCTCACGCCGTCGGGAACTCGGCCCTTCGGATGACGATTTAGAGGGGCGGAGCATTATATCCGACATCAAACCGGCACCTGCTGCGATTCCGGCATCATTCCCAATTTCACCGTCGGGCACTGGAGAATCACGCCCATTATTTCATTGGCAGCCATTCAGTGGTTTGCTAGGATGATCCCCAGTGGACTCGTGAACAAAGGTTGGAATTTATTAGCATTTAGAAGAATGAGAGGTATTCTTAAGGGGCTTGTCAGGGCAAACGCTGAATGTTTCCCCTTATTTTTTTTTCTTCATTTATGGAATATGGGCGTCACTGGTTAGGCCAGAATTTATTGCCCATCCCTAGTTGCCCTTCAAAAGGTGCTGGTGAGTTACCTTCTTGAACCTCTCCCTTATGGGAGAGTCTAGGGCAAGAGCACATCGTCTCAGAATAAAGGGATGTCAATTTAAGACTTGGATGAGAAGGAATTTCTTCTGACAGTCAAAAGTCTTTGGAACTCATTGGCACAGAGAGCTGTGGGGGAAAGAGTCCTATGTGTATTAAGGCCGAGATAGGTAAATTCTTGATCAAGGGCAGCATGGTGGCACAGTGGATCAGCACTGCTGCCTCACGGCACCGAGGTCCCAGGTTTGATCCCGGCTCTGGGTCACTGTCCGTGTGGAGTTTGAACATTATCCCCGTGTTTGCATGGGTTTTGCCCCCACAACCCAAACATGTGCAGGTTAGGTGAATTGGTCACACTAAATTGCCCCTTAATTAGAAAAAATTAATTGGGTATTCTAATTTTTTTAATTCTTGATCAGTAGGGGAATCAACAGTGACATGGAAAGGACAGGAAAGTGGATGTGAAGTATTGTATAGCAGTGGAGGCTCCAGCAGCTGAACTGCCATTTCTTATGATCAAGATGAATAAAATTATGAGGGGCATAGATAGAGTAAACAGGAAGAAACTTTTCCCCTTGGTACAGGGATCAATGAGGGCATAGATGTACAGTAAGGGCATGAGGTTTATAGGGGATGAATAAAAAACATTTTCACCCAGAGGTTAGAGGGAACTCCAGTTGGTGGAGGCAAAGGCCCTCAGAACATTTTAAAAAGTAGAGATGTGTGCCTTGGCATCGCAAGTGCTGGAAAACAGGATTGGAATAGTTAGGTGGTTGTTTTTTTGACCAGCGCAGATACAATTGGATTGGTTTATTGTCACCAAGGTACATGTACTAAGGCACAGTGAAAAGTATTTTTCTGCAAGCAGCTCAAACAGATCATTAAATACATGGCAAGAAAAGAAAAATACATAATAGGGCAACATAAAGTACACCATGTAACGACATAAACACCAGCATTGGGTGAAGCATACAGGGGTGTAGTATTAATCAGGTCAGGCTATGCCATAAGAGGGTCATTTGGGAGTCTGATAACAGCAGGGAAGAAGCTATTTGAGTCTGTTTGTGCCTGTTCTCAGACATTTGTATCTCCTCCCGATGGAAGAGTGAGCAAGTCGAGTGTGAGGGGTCTTCGATTATGCTGCCCGCTTTCCCCAGGCAGCAAGAGGTGTAGATTGGCTGAAAAGGCCTTTTCTGTGCTGCATGCCTCTGTGGCAGCGGCCTACCCAGCCAGCCACCGCCCCAATCACCCAGCCAACCACTACCCCCCATATCTAAACTCCAGGCCTCCACCCGCACTCACCAATGCATCAAAGTCCTTGTTCTCCCCGCTGAAGTAAGGGGCTGGGAAGGGCCTGAGCACCGAGTCCCTGCGGTAGCTCTGCAGGGCCGAGATGAAGAGGCTGCATTTGAGGTCGGCGGCCGGCAGGTCCCTCCTCAGGCTCTCCTCCATCGCCTCCCCCAGGCCCCTGCCCTCCATCCCCCTCTTCCTCCCCACAAAAACAAGAGGAGAACTCAAGCCAAAAACCGATTCCCTCCGCTGCCGAGCCCGGCGACGGCCAGGAAGTGTCACCCTCGGCAACCAACACACACCCGCTTCCGGCTCCGGGTCAGGGGGTTCTGTCCACCAGTTACCATGGCGACAGGGAGTAAGACAATCCCATCACTGACACAAAGGCAACTTAACTAATGACAGCCACTGAATTCACCCAAACAATAAGCTGACCTGGCAGGAAGACTGACAAATCCCCATTTTAAACCCACTTTAAAGGGTGCCCCTTCCAGAAAACAAAATTCCACTTCTGCACAGTAATTACTCAAACAAACACTAATATAATGATTCTGTATCAGCACTGCTGTCAATATTAACCCCAGACTGCAAAAGTAAACACTTCAAAGGGTACTCAATTACCTATCTATTTTCCCTTTCCCTCAAATCACCCTTTCCTGTGGTTAGCTAATTTGTCCAATTACTTTGTTTTCACTGAGTAAACAATCTTAAATGGCACCAACTTCCAATTTTATCAGAATTTTACTCTTTGTTGAATCCACATTAGGCAGAACGTATAGACAAAAGTAGAAATTACAGACCAGTTTATTTCAGTACAATTACCCCACTCCCCCAAGGATCTCCTTCCCCCCAACCTACAGCTAGGCCGGGGTTTTTATACAACTGGGTGCTCTTGTAAAGGGGAAAACCCCACCCCTTAAAGGGGAAGTTCATGGGTGCGATTCTCCGCTCCCCACGCTGGGTGGGAGAATCGCGGGAGGGCCGGGCGAATCACGGCACGCCGCCCTGGCATCCCTCCCCGATTCTCCCACACCCCCCCCCCCCCCCCCACAACGGAGTGTCGCGGAATCGCCGCTCGCCATTTTTCACGCCGACCGGCGATTCTCCGGCCCGGATGTCCGAGCGGCCTGACGTTCCCGACCTGTTCACGCCGGCAGCAACCACACTGGTCGCTACCGGGGTGAACATAGCGCGAAAGGTAAGTTTGGGTCCTGTGGAGGGCGGAGAGGGGATGGGGCACCACGGCCGTGCTCAGGAGGGGACTGGCCCGCGATCGGTACCCACCGACCGTCGGGCCGGCGTCTCCAAGAGACGCACTCTTTCCCCTCCGCCGCCCCGCACGATCAATCCGCCACGTCTTGCGGGGCAGTGGAGGGGAAGACGGCAACTGCACATGCGCGGGTTGGAGCCGGCCAACCTGCACATGCGCGGCTGACGTCACTTAGGCGCCGCCGTCGCGTCATTCTCGGCGCGCCGCTTTGACGCAAGCGTCAAGGCCCGGCAGCCGAGTTTCTCAAAGCTGCTCCTAGCCCCCTGGGGGGGGGGGGGGGGGGGGGGGGGTGAATAGGGTGCGAGGAGCGGCCTCCGACGCCGTCGTGAAACTCGGCCGAGTTCACGACAGCCTTCCCGATGACGCGCAGGAGCGGAGAATCGCGCCCAATATTCATGGGTCATGGGAAATCGCGAGGTCCTGATCCCGGGACCTCAACTTAAGATTCAGATATGCTGAAAAATTGGGGTCCCCCCCCCCCCCCCCCAAGAATATACTCTTATTCTCTTATTTATAACTTTTGGATAAATACTTTACATAATAGTTCAAATTTGACATTACATAAAATGCAATGCAGTTTTTTTCAATACAGCACACGAGGTGCCTCAGTACAGTTGCTAGTAAAGGTCATATGTATTTACAAAATGTACAGTTTTGCAGTTAATGTTTACCGTGTTCAGGTTATTGATTTATTTATCATTAGCGTCACCGGGTCATGTCTCTTGTTAACATGGAAATAAGCATACTAGTAATGGGAGGCTTCGACCAGCACTCCAGGCAAGTAATTGAATATATGGATCTCTGTAATTAATAATTAATAATCTTTATTGTCACAAGTAGGAATACATTAACACTGCAATGAAGTTACTGTGAAAGGCCCCTAGTTGCCACACTCTGGCGCCTGTTCGGGTACACAGAGGGAGAATTCAGAATGTCCAAATTACACAACAGCACGACTTTCGAGACTTGTGGGAGGAAACCGGAGCACCCAGAGGAAACCCACGCAGATACAGGGAGAACGTGCAGACTCCATACAGGCTGTAACTCAAGCCGGAATCGAACCTGGGACCTTGGAACTATGAAGAAACAGTGCTAACCACTGTGCAACCGTGCTGTGCAAGCAGTACACCTAGATTCTATTTGTATTCAGATGAAGACATGGACTCTTTTTGCTTGCACTAAACATATTGCATAGCTCCATAGTTTTTTTCTTCCTCAAGCAAAAAAAAGGCACATGAGACTGCAGTGCAGAGAACAAAACATGGGAAATCGCAATCCTATGTCTGCAGTAGAGAGCTTTGCTCAGCTTGCCTTGTGTTCCTGCAGCTATTAATGTTGCGATAGAACATAAGAACTGATGTGACCATCAATTCACTCGAGACATGATAGGAAGTAAACTGTGGCTTTAATGGACTTACAACTGAGCCTGCCTGCGACCAGAAGAACTGAGGGCAGACTCACAAGGCTGCAGCACGTTATACTTCCGGTAGTGGGAGTGGCCATGGGCGGAGCCATGGGCGGAGCTGAGGGTGGAGCCCTGGACAAGCTCCTCATCTCCCCCTGTGGGCAGAGCCGTGCAACGGCTCACAGACAGAGCCCACAAGGACACAATGCTATACAGTGTGAACGCAATACTATACAGTGTGAATTACATGATGTACATTCACCACATTCATCCCCTTTTTAAAAAATCAAGTCCGGCGGGGGTGACGGGTCTACAGGTTGAGCCGGTCCGGTGGCCGAGTCGTCCTTTGGGATCGGCGGAGCACTGGGGTTGCAGCCTTTTCGGGTAGCTGGGTGGTGACGGGCAGTGTGGATCTGAGGGTGGACTCCGGGGGTGGTTCGGTCCAAGCTTCGTTCCTGACCGGTGCGATGGGCGAAGGGGGGCGCGGGAAACCTGTAGGCGTGGGGGCGCTGGGCGTGGGGGGTCAGGTGGGGTGTAGTGTGAGGGGTACCTCGGCGGTGGTGGTTGTAGTGATGGATCCTGCAGGCGCCAGGTCCTGGAGGGAAACGGTGTCCTGACGGCCATCGGGGTGTTCAATAAAGGCGTAGTGTGGGTTCGAGTGTAGCAGTAGTACCCTCTCTACTAGTGGGTCCGTTTTATGTGCCCGGACGTGCTTCCGGAGGAGAACCGGGCCCGGTGTCCTCAACCAAGATGGGAGCGAAGCCCCCGTGGTAGTGCCCCAGGGCAGGATGTACGAAGCTCTCGGTGCTCCCGGAGTCGAAGAGGCACGGTGTCTTGTATCCGTTGACTTGAACGGACGTCATCGAACTCCTGAGGTGCTTCGGACGCGACTGGTCCAAAGTGACTGCGTTGAGTTGCGTGTAGTCGGTGGCTCGATCAGCAGTGCTGGACTGGCCCCGTGATTTTTTTTTTTTTCTTTTTTTTTCTTAAAATTTAGATTACCCAATTATTTTTTCTAATTAAGGGGCAATTTAGCGTGGCCAATCCACCTACTCTGCACATTTTTGGGTTGTGGGGGTGAAACCCACGCAGACACGGGGAGAATGTGCAAACTCCACACGGACAGTGACCCAGAGCCGGGATCGAACCTGGGACCTCAGCGCCGTGAGGCGGTTGTGCTAACCACTAGGCCACCGTGCTGCCCCTAGTGGCCCCGTGATGACTGTCCTCGGAGGTCGTAGTCATCGAGGTGAACTTCAGGTGATGGCCAAGATGGCTGGCCCCGTTGATCGCACGTGGCGGGCGGCGAGGAAAGTGGCGCCCAAGATGGCGACCCCCATGACTCGCACATGGCCGGCCGTGTGGGGGAAGATTGCCAAGATGGAAACCCCTATGAGTCGCACATGTCGGGCGGAGTCGGCAGACCCGCTGCAACATTGCGGGTCTGCGACCCTGCGAGTTGGGGGAGCGATTGCTCTGGACTGCGGGGGAGTTAGAGGGTTTTGATTTCGACAGGCATACTTTGGCATAATGTCCTTTTCGACCGCAGCTGCTGCAGGTCGCGTTGCGGGCCGGGCAGTGCTGCCGTGGGTGTTGGAGCTGGCCACAAAAATGGCACGCAAGTGCTCCATAGTGCGTTGGTGGCCGTGCGGCGCAGGCCTGGGGCAGTCGCTGGTTGAGGGTCCACGATGGGGTCGCGTGGTCTGCGGGAAATGAGTTGAGACTTTGAAACGCGACCTCCATTGAGGTTGCTAGCGCTACCATGTCCTCCAAGTTCTGGGCCCCTTTTTCGAGTAGTCGCTGGCGCGCATAATTAAACCGGACCCCCGCAACGTACACATCACAGACAGCGAGTTCCATATGCTGGGAGGCAGTTATAGCCTGAAAGTTACATTCCCGTGCAAGGGCTTTTAAATGGCGCAGGTTGTCCTCTAGCGACTCTGCGGGGCGCTGGCGGCGGATAGCAAAAATACGCCGCGCGTAGACCTCGTTTACAGGCCGCATGTATAATCAGTCGAGCATATCGAGGGCCTCGGTGTACGAGTCAGTACTGTTAAGTTGTGTAGAGATGCTATGGCTCACCCATACGTGCAGTAGGCTGCGTTTCTGCTCATCTGTAGTAGCAGAGGTAGTCGACGCAGCCAGGTAGGCCTTGAAACACCGAAGCCAGTGTAGAAAGATTTCCTTCACCTCTGCAGCCTGCGGGTCGAGTTCTAGTCGATCAGGTTTGAGGGCTGATTCCATAGTAGTTTTCTTAAGTCTATTAAATTGATGTGACCATCAATTCACTCGAGACAGGATAGGAAGTAAACTGTGGCTTTAATAGACTTACAACTGAGCCTGCCTGCGACCAGAAGAACTGAGGGCAGACTCACAAGGCTGCAGCACGTTATACTTCCGGTAGTGGGAGTGACCATGGGCAGAGCCATGGGCGGAGCCGAGGGTGGAGCCCTGGACAAGCTCCTCATTTCCCTCTTTGTGCTGAGCCGTGCAACGGCTCACAGACAGAGCCCACAAGGACACAATGCTATACAGTGTGAACGCAATACTATACAGTGTGAATTACATGATGTACATTCACTCCAAGAACATAAGAACTAGGAGCAGGAGTAGGCCA
This sequence comes from Scyliorhinus canicula, assembly GCF_902713615.1. Taxonomy (NCBI): domain Eukaryota; kingdom Metazoa; phylum Chordata; class Chondrichthyes; order Carcharhiniformes; family Scyliorhinidae; genus Scyliorhinus; species Scyliorhinus canicula. Next base: position 20,180,967 of record NC_052157.1, read on the forward strand.
TCTGGCCCCTCGAGCCTGCTCCACCATTCAATGAGATCATGGCTGATCTTTTGTGGACTCAGCTCCACTTTCCGCCCGAACACCATAACCCATAATCCCTTTATTCTTCAAAAAACTATCTAACCTATCTTAGAAACATTTAATAAAGGAGCCTCAACTGCTTCACTGGGCAAGGAATTCCATAGATTCACAACCCTTTGGGTGAAGAAGTTCCCCATTAATCCCCACTCTTTGCTTCTATTAATTAACCAATCCTCTATCCATGCTACTACTTTACCCTTAATGCCATGCATCTTTATATTCTGCAGCAACCTTTTGTGTGGCATCTTGTCAAAGGCTTTCTGGAAATCCGGATATACCACATCCATTGGCTCCCCGTTATCTACCGCACTGGTAATATCCTCAAAAAATTCCACTAAATTAGTTAGGCACGACCTGCCCTTTATGAACCCATGCTGCGTCTGCCCAATGGGACAATTTCCATCCAGATGCCTCGCTATTTCTTTCTTGATGATAGATTCCAGCACTTCCCTACTACCGAAGTTAAGCTCACTGGCCTATAATTACCTGCTTTCTGCCTACCTCCTTTTTCAAACAGTGGTGTCACGTTTGCTAATTTCCAATCCGCCGGGACCACCCCAGAGTCTAGTGAATTTTGGTAAATTATCACTAGTGCATTTGCAATTTCCCGAGCCATCTCTTTTGGCACTCTGGGATGCATTCCACCAGGGCCAGGAGACTTGTCTACCTTTAGCCACATTAGCTTGCCCATCACTACCTCCTTAGTGATAGCAATCATCGCAAGGTCCTCACCTGTCATAGCCTCATTTCTATCAGTCACTGGCATGTTATTTGTGTCTTTCACTGTGAAGACCGACCCAAAAAAACCTGTTCAGTTCCTCAGCCATTTCCTCATCTCCCATTCTTAAATCTCCCTTCTCATCCTCGAAAGGACCAAGATTTACCTTAGCCACTCTTTGTTGTTTTATATATTTGTAGAAACTTTTAGATTGCTTTGCATTATATATTTTGAAGAAAAATTACACTGAATCAGTCCTCCCAAACCTCTGGCAAATGATACTACTTTGTGCGTGTGTACATGTATGTATGAGGAGGGGAGTTATTTTACACAATTTCTGATCTAAGGAGGCTGGACATGATGTACATATTATTTAGTCCACAATACTTGATTCAAACTCCTTGTTTGTCTAATCTCAGTATCAGCCTGCATTCGATCAAATATTATTTACAAAAACATCCAATTTACTATTCTCAATACAGGCGAAAGAACTTTATTTTAGAAGACTACCATGGGCTGATCCCATATTTTCACACTTAGTGGTGTTGCATTGCCATTGTATTTTGTGTGATACATCAGAAGATAAAGGCTAATTGGCCATAACAAGCAAGTAACTTACAATCTTATCATACACGCTAAACTACCAACATATTGAACTCTAAACAGGCAGCTCATTTACAAGAAAATCTAACACTTCCTGTTTATACACATTGTGGTAAAGTTATTGCATTATATGTATTGTGCTGTATTGTACATGCCTGGGCTTGTCCAGGCTGGCTCTGCCTATGGCTCCTCCCCTCAGGCTTCTGTATAAAAGTGCAAGTCTCCGCCTCCGGACCCAGTTCGGGTCCAGAGGCAGGAGGCTTGCTGTTTAGTGTATCAAAGCCTCAGTTACATGTATCACTCGTATTGTATTATTGATGGTGTATCACACATTATACAAAGGCCTAATTTATAGTCACCTATTTTCCAAGGCCCATAACTCAAGCTATCAAACTATCCACAGATCACAGGAGGCAGTAAAACCATGGGCTGTATCTAATGGTTAAAGTTACAAGAAAAAGAAGATTAATTTAAAACCAGGTTGTAACCTGGTTTCTCTCAGAAGACATTTCTTGATAGAGATGTGGATATGCATGTCTATCAATCAATCTTTACAAAATAAGCTATTTGCTCACTCTTCCAAGACCCATTACTCCAGTCCTTGTCAGAAATATAACTATTTCTAGCCAAGTGCTCACTCACTCATGCTGTCAAATAAAGAAATAGGAAAATAGTATAATTTGATAATTAAATTGCAAGACTTAAAGTAAAAGAGGGTAGAAAGAAATGATATATTACAAAATAACCATGAAGCTGTTGAACTATTGTCAAAAATAAACGATTGGTTCACTAATATTCTTTAGAGACGGAAACCTTCAATGCCTTGTACAATCTGGCGTGTGTGTGACTTTAGTCCCACATCAGTCTGAGTGACTCTTAACTGCCCTCTGAAATGACCTGGCAGGCCATGTAATTGCATCAAATTCTGTGTAACTAGGAATGTGCAATGAATGCTGATCTTGCCAGAGCCACCCACATCTCAAGAATTAATATTTAAAACGTAGTTACTAATTCACAGGTACTGAAATTGATATTCCAATGCTTTGTCTTGCATTATCTTTGTGAGTTTATACAGGCTGCATGTATAATAGCAGCAGAAATAAGCCATTTGGCCTTTTGAGTCTGAACCATCATTCAGTACGATTAATGCTTGATATTTGACCTCATATCCACTTTCCCACCAGATCCCCATATCCCTTAAAGTCCAAAAATCTATTGATGTCAGCATTTAATATAATAATAATCTTTATTCGTGTCACAAGTAGGCTTACATTAACACTGCAATGAAGTTACTGTGAAAAGCCCCTAGTCGCCGCGTTCCGGCGCCTGTTTGGGTAAACCGAGGGAGAATTCAGAATGTCCAATTCACCAAACAGCACATCTTTAAGGACTTGTGGAAGGAAACTGGAGCACCCAAAAGAAACTCACACAGACACGGGGAGAACGTGCGGACTCTGTACAGACAGTGACCCAAGCCGGGAATTGAACCCGGGTTCCTGACACTGTGAAACAACACTGCTAACTATTGTGCTACTGCACCGCACATAGGCTCATTCTACTTAATCTCTTCCCATAGAAAAAGACTCTCATCCTTGGAATCAATCTTTTATGATAGAAATATTTTTATTACCTTTTCCAAAATTTTTCTTATATATAAATTACTCCGACTACACATATTTAACTAACATTTAACAAACCCTTTGTCAATCCAAAAACAATTAATCAACTAACTATCCCTTTTAGCTGCTGACTGAGCTTAATTCCTGAAACTGAGATATAAATGGATGTCATCTTTTCGGAAACCCCTCCTCATTCCATCTTCAACTAAATTTGACCTTCTCCGGGCTTAGAAACTCCATTAAATCTCCCAGCCATATTGAGGCGCAGGGTGGAGAAACTGACCTCCAACCTCCTCACCACCAGTGAGGCAAAGGCTAAGACATCTGCCCCTGACCCTGTCTGGAACTCAGGCAAGTCTGACACCCCAAATATGGCTCCCAGGGGACTGGGTTCTAGGTCCAACTGTAACACTGCCGACACGATGCTAAAGAAGGCATTCCAGAATCAATCTAGTGAACCTTAGTTGTGCCATCTCTAAGGCAGGTACATCCTTTCTTAAACCAAAACTGCACACTGCACTCTTGGTCTCATCATTATGGATACACTGTAGCTTAAGGCATACTGATAATGGGATGAAATATAAAAGCTTTTTTTAAGGGAGTGCTATTTAGGTATATGAAGGAGAACTGAATAGGAAGATATGCAGGTCGCATTAGATGAAGTAAGAGGGGGTGGAGTCTTATCTGGGCAGGTTAGTTAGGGCCAAATTTCTGTACTATAAATTCGCTAGAGAGAGGGAAAACAATGATACAAATGTTTTGTTCACCAGAAATACATAGGACAATAATGAACTGTAGGGCAGATCATTTAGAAATTGGGAATAGTACATGAGGATATTGATGCAAATGGAATATTTACCACCATTGGAAAGGGTGATGTTGCCAAACAGCGACACAGTCTAATTTGTTCTTCATCATAGGAACAGATCTGGCTTAGGTACCAAAGATGCACAATTCCAGCAATTGTCATTCCTTTCAGCAGTATGGGATTAATAATAGAACAGTAAGGATAGAACAGAAAAGATAGATAGGACGATAAATAGATGCAATGATAGATAGAATCATAGAATTTACAGTGCAGAAGGAGGCCATTCGGCTATTCGAGTCAGCACCGGCCCTTGGAAAGGGCACTCTACTTAAGCCCACACCTCCACCCTATCCCCATAACCCCTCCTAACCATTTTGGACACTAAGGGCAATTTAGCATGGTCAATCCACCTAACTCGCACATCTTTGGACTGTGGGAGGAAACCGGAGCACCCGGAGGAAACCCACGCAGACACGGGGAGAATGTGTAGACTCCGCACAGACAGTGACCCAAGCTGGGAATCGAACCTGGGACCCTGGTGCTGTGAAGCAACAGTGCTAACCACTGTACTACCGTGCCAATGGCGAGAACGATAGGGTGGATGGATGGACGGCACTCCCCACCGACAAAGTCCCTGCTCACATCCAGATTCACATGAGACAGATGAATTTCCGAAGCTTATTCCTGGAAGGAACAATAACCCTGAAGGGCAACACTCAGGATCAAGTATGGCTGACCGGGACACTCTTCCACTTCCACAACCTGTCATTGATGTACTGGAAGGATTGGATATGCTAAATTTAGATGGATCTGACATGCTAAATTTAGGTGGATTGGATATGCTAAATTGCCCTTTAGTGTCCAAAGGTTAGGTGGGGTTATGGGGATGGGGCGGGGAGTGAGCCTGGGTGGATTGCTCTTTCAGAGGGTAGGTGCAGACTCGATTGGCCGAATGTCCTTCTTCTGCACTGTAGGGATACTCTGATTCTATGATGTTGTCCCATCTCTGGGAGTTTACCGCCACATTCTATACCACTGACACGTTTTCATTGGATTGGTGACATAATGTTGGTGGCAAAATGCCACACAGAAGAACATCCAAACTAGGAGCAGGAGTACACCTGGAATGTGCTCGAGGTCAATTTACACAACCCCGTCCCATTCAATAGATAGACCTTCCTGTTGAAGTAACTGGATTACCGCACACACACACACACACGTTCACTGCATGAACTCCCAGTCGATTTATATGTCAGCCACTTGCTAAATAGACCCTATAGATCATTCTGGTCCGGGAAGATTATGAGGTGTGAAGGCATTTTATATAAATAGAAGCTGCTTCTATCTTGACAACCTGACTCCAAAGACAACACCTCGCTGTCAGCCTGCAATTGTCAAAGTTATCCCGATTTAAAGATTTCATATTGTCACCTCCGTCTTTCTATGTTTGAATTTATGATTGTCTTATTTGGACATTTAGGCTTTTCACAACAGCATTCTAACTAATTGACTTTCTCCTCACCCTTCCACCCCCCCCCCCACCCCAGAAATCTCACTCTGACAATAGGATGCAGTTCAGGAGAAGATGGGGTATGGTTGTTGGCCATATTTGAGTTTGCTGAAGGGAGTATTACTGAAGGGGGTGGCACGGTAGCACAGTGGTTAGCACTGTTGCTTCACTGTATCAGGGAGCTGGGTTCGATTCCCGGCTTGGGTCACTGGCTGTGCAGAGTCTGCACTTTCTCCCCGTGTCTGCGTGGGTTTCTTCCAGGTGAGCCGGAGATTCCTCCCACAATCGTGGGCCGAAGGGCCTGTATTATGCAGTACTGTGCTATGTTCTAGGTCCTGAAAGACATGCTGTTAGATGAATTGGACATTGAATTTTCCCTCAGTGTACCTAAACAGGCACTGGAGTGTGGTGACTCGGGGATTTTGACAGTAACTTCATTGCAGTGTTAATGTAAGCCTACTTGTGACACGAATAAAGATTATTATTGTTATTGTAAGGAGTTCTTCAAGAGTTCCCCTGACTGCGTCTCCAAACTGTCCTTGACCCTCCTGGACATCCAGGGGTGAGGGGAGTGCCCCAGTGGAGGCAGATGTATCCACTGCCCTCCCTCGCTGCACTCGCCCTGCTGACTGTGATTGACAGGACCCGGGGGGGTTTCCAATGGCAACGGGAGACGCTTTCGCTGCGCTGGTTGCAACTTCAGCTGACTGTGGGACCGAGGCCGCTTTCCCCAAGTTTAGAGCAGAGGGTCTCGACCCCCGCCTGAAGTCTCCAGGGGAGGAACCGAGGGGATTTGGGGCGGAATGCAATGAGCGCAGTGCTGGCTCTCTCTCTCCCAGCGAGCAGGCAGCGGCCAGAGGCGGCGGCCAGGAGCCCCGGCCAGGAGCACCGGGAGCACCGGCCAGAGGCGGCGGCCAGGAGCACCGGCCAGAGTTGAGGAAGCCAGTCAGCTGCTCAAGAGCAAGAACGCGCGTAAGTCTGGGCACAAAATGTCAGGGTCACGGAGCTAGCAGCACCCATGCGGAGCTGGGGCTTTCTTTACCCCATCCCGCCTTGTTTCATGCAAGAAATTGCTGTTGAACTTTCCAGCCGACTGCTTCACACTGGGCTGAAACTCTGACCAAATACAAATCTGTCCCCAATCCAACACACAGATAGGAAACGCTGAAGGAGGGGGCAGATTTTTTGTTAAATGATCGGGCAAGATGGGTGGCACTGTGGTTAGCACTGCTATGACGCAGTGGTTAACATTGTTGTGGCACGGTGGTTAACATTGTTGTGGCATGGTGGTTAGCACTGTTGTGGCACGGTGGTTAGCACTGTTGTGGCACGGTGGTTAACATTGTTGTGGCACGGTGGTTAGCACTGTTGTGGCACGGTGGTTAGCACTGTTGTGGCACGGTGGTTAGCACTGTTGTGGCACGGTGGTTAGCACTGTTGTGGCACGGTGGTTAACATTGTTGTGGCACGGTGGTTAGCACTGTTGTGGCACGGTGGTTAACATTTTTGTGGCACGGTGGTTAACATTGTTGTGGCACGGTGGTTAGCACTGTTGTGGCACGGTGGTTAGCACTGTTGTGGCACGGTGGTTAGCACTGTTGTGGCACAGTGGTTAGCACTGTTGTGGCACGGTGGTTAGCACTGTTGTGGCACGGTGGTTAACATTTTTGTGGCACGGTGGTTAACATTGTTGTGGCATGGTGGTTAGCACTGTTGTGGCACTTTTGTTAGCACTGTTGTGGCACAGTGGTTAGCACTATTGTGGCACGGTGGTTAACATTGTTGTGGCACGGTGGTTAGCACTGCTGTGGCACGGTGGTTAGCACTGTTGTGACACAGTTGTTAGCACTGTTGTGGCACAGTGGTTAACACTTGTGGTACGATGGTTAGCACTGTTGTGGCACAGTGGTTAACACTTGTGGCACGGTGGTTAGCACTGTTGTGGCACAGTGGTTAGCACTTGTTGCACGATGGTTAGCACTGTTGTGGCACGATGGTTAGCACTGTTGTGGCACGATGGTTAGCACTGTTGTGGCACAGTGGTTAGCACTGTTGTGGAACGATGGTTAGCGCTGTTGTGGCACAGTGGTTAGCACTGTTGTGGCACGGTGGTTAGCACTGTTGTGGCACAGTGGTTAGCACTGTTGTTGCACGGTAGTTAACACAGTTGTGGCACGGTGGTTGGCACTGTTGTGGCACGGTGGTTGGCACTGTTGTGGCACGGTGGTTGGCACTGTTGTGGCATGATGGTTAGCACTGTTGTGGCACGGTGGTTAGCATTGTTGTGGCACGGCTATTAGCACTACTGTGACATAGTGGTTAGCACTGTTGTGGCACGGTGGTTCGCATTGTTGTGACACGGTTCGCACTGTTGTGGCACAGTGGTTAGCATTGTTGTGGCACAGTGGTTAGCATTGTTGTAGCACAATGGTTAGTGCTGTTGTATCGTGGTGGTTAGCACTGTTGTGGCATGTTGGTTAGCATCGTTTCAGCACTGAGGTTAGCACTGCTGTGGCACAGTGGTTAACATTGTTGTGGCACGGTGGTTAACATTGTTGTGGCACTGTGGTTAGCACTGCTGTGGCACTGTGGTTAGCACTGCTGTGGCACGGTGGTTAGCACTGTTGTGGCACGTTGGTTAGCACTGCTGTGGCACGGTGGTTAGCACTGTTGTGGCACTGTGGTTCGCACTGTTGTGGCACTGTGGTTAGCATTGTTGTGGCACAGTGGTTAGCATTGTTGTAGCACAATGGTTAGTGCTGTTGTATCGTGGTGGTTAGCACTGTTGTGGCATGTTGGTTAGCACTGTTGTGGCACGGTGGTTAGCACTGTTGTGGCACGGTGGTTAGCACTGTTGTGGCACGGTGGTTAGCACTGTTGTGGCACAGTGGTTAGCACTGTTGTGGCACGGTGGTTAGCACTGTTGTGGCACGGTGGTTAGCACTGTTGTGGCACTGTGGTTAGCACTGCTGTGGCACGGTGGTTAACATTGTTGTGGCACTGTGGTTAGCATTGTTGTGGCACTGTGGTTAGCACTGTTGTGGCACTGTGATTAGCACTGCTGTGGCACTGTGATTAGCACTGTTGTGGCACGGTGGTTAGCACTGTTGTGGCACGGTGGTTAGCACTGTTGTGGCACAGTGGTTAGCACTGCTGTGGCACAGTGGTTAACATTGTTGTGGCACGGTGGTTAACATTGTTGTGGCACTGTGATTAGCACTGCTGTGGCACTGTGGTTAGCACTGTTGTGGCACAGTGGTTAGCACTGCTGTGGCACAGTGGTTAACATTGTTGTGGCACGGTGGTTAACATTGTTGTGGCACAGTGGTTAGCACTGCTGTGGCACTGTGGTTAGCACTGCTGTGGCACTGTGGTTAGCACTGCTGTGGCACGGTGGTTAGCACTGCTATGGTACGGTGGTTAACATTGTTGTGGCATGGTGGTTAGCACTGTTGTGGCACTGTGATTAGCACTGCTGTGGCACTTTGGTTAGCACTGTTGTGGCACTGTTGTGGCACAGTGGTTAGCACTGCTGGGGCATGGTGACAGGTGATTAGCACTGTTGTGGTACAGTGGCATGGCAGTTAGCACCGCTGTGGCATAGTGACACGGTGGTTAGCACTGTTGCAGCACGGTTGTTAGCATTGCTGTGGCCTGGTGCCTCACAGCGCCAGGGACCCGGGTTCAATTCAAGCCTTGGGTGACTGTGTGGAGTGACAGTGACACAGTGGTTTGCATTGCTGTGGCACAATAAGAATAAATAATAATCTTTATTAGTGTCACAAGTAGGCTTATATTAACACTGCAATGAGGTATGGAGTTTGCACATTCTGCCCGCGCCTGCGTGGGTTTCGCCCCCACAACGCAAAGATGTGCAGGTTAGGTGGATTGGCCAAACTAAATTGCCCTTTAATTGGAAAAAAATAATTGGGTACTCTAAAAAAAAAATTTAAATCACTGCAATGAAGTTACTGCGAAATGCCCCTAGTTGCCACACTCCAGGCACCTGTCCGTGTACACAGAGGAAGAATTCAGAACATTCAAATTACCTAAGGAGCACATCTTTCAGCGCTTGTGGGAGGAAACCGGAGCACCCGGAGGAAACCCACTCAGACAAGGGGAGAAAGAAACATATAAAATAGAAGCAGGAGGAGGTCATTCAGCCCTTGAGCACCGCCATTCATTATGATCATCAGGTTCACTAGCCTGATTCCTCCATATTCCATTAGCCCGAAGAGCTATATCTAATTCCTTCTTGACATTTGGCCTCAACTACTTTCTGTGGTAGTGAATTCCATAGATTCATAGCTCTCTGGGTGAAGACATTTCTCCACACCTCAGTCCTAAAAGGTTTATCCATTATCCTCAACTTGTGACACCTAGTTCTGGACTCCCCCACCATTGGGAACATTCTTTCTGAATCTACCCTATCTAATCCTGTTAGAATTTTATAAATTTCTTTGAGATCGCCTCTCACTCTTCTAAACTCCAATGGATATAATCCCAACTGACTTAGTCTCTCCTTATATGAGAGTCCCATCGTCCCAGGAATCAGACTAGTAGACCTTTGTTGCACTCCCTCCATAGAAAGAACATCCTTCCTCAGATAAGGACACCAAAACTGCACACAGTACTCCTGGTCTGGCCTCCTCAATGCCCTATATGATGGCATGGTGGTTAACATTGCTATGGCACGGTGAAACGGTGGTCAGCATTGCTGTGGCACGCTGCCTCACAGTGCCAGGGACCCGGGTTCAACTCCAGCCTTGGGTGACTGTGTGGAGTTTGCACGTTCTCCCGGTGTCTGCGTGGGTTTCCTCTGGGTGCCCTGGTTTCCTCCCAAAGTCCAGAGGTGTGCAGGTTAGGTGGAAAGCCATGATAAATTGCCCCTTACTGACCAAAGGGTTACTGGGATAGGGTGGGCCGAGGTAGGGTGCTCTTTGAGAGGGTCAGTGCAGACTTTACGGGCCGAATGGCTTCTTTCTACACTGTAGGGATTCTATGATTCTATGATAGCTGAGCCTCAGTGCATAAATATGCCATTGGGTTCAGGCCAGCGTTCAGGCTCCACACAGGAACCTCCCCCCACCCTATATCTAACCCTATCAACATTTTCTTCTATTCTTTTCTCTCTCATAAGTACATCTTAACTTCTCTTTAAATTTCCCCATGGTACTTTCCTCCAGTAATTGAGGAGGTGGCACTGTCCACATTCTAACCACCCCCCCCCCCCTCCCCCCCCCCCCCCCTTCAATGGGTGAAGAGGTTTCTTGTGAATTCCCTTTTAGATTTTATCAGTGACAGTGGCTGTTAGTTTCCTATGAATTCCCTATGTGTGGATAAATCTGCTCAATGAACGCCCTTCATCATTTTAAAACCCCCTGTTAGGCTATCCCTTAGCTTTCTCTCTCGTAGAGGATGCTGATGTTGTGAAACGTCTCAGTTCCTGCATTCGCCATTCACAGATATTGCAGAGTTGAAAATGCATTGACGATATTTTGAGCACGTGCTTTTTTTTCTTCACTCCTCTTTCCAGAGGACAGCCTGGACACACTGAGGGACGCGTGAGGTGATTTCAGTTGGGGCAGCACAGTGGCACAGTGGTTAGTACCGCTGCCTCACGGTGCTGAGGTCTCAGGTTCAATCCCGGCCCTGGGTCACTGTTTGTGTGGAGTTTGCACATTCTCCTCATGTTTGCGTGGGTTACGGCCCCACAATCCAAAGATGTGCAGGGAAAGTGGATTGGCAAAGCTAAATTGCCCCTCAATTGGAAAAAATGAATTGGGTACTCTAGATTTATAAGAAAAAAAAAGATGATTTTGGTTTGAAAAATGAGCAGTGCAGGTCACTGATCTTATTTTCTGAGGACACTTTTTAAAAATAAATTTAGAATATCCAATTCATTTTTTCCAATTAATGGGCAATTTAACGTGGCCAATCCACCTAATCTGCACATCTTTGGGTTGTGGGGGCGAAACCCAAGCAAACACGGGGAGAACGTGCAAACTCCACACAGACAGTGACCCGGAGCTGGAATCGAACCTGGGACCTCGGCGCCTGAGGGCACATGTGGGGGTTCCAGTAAACACAGTGTCACAGTATCCAGTACTTCTGACTCTGCAGTTTTACCTTTGTGTTTTCCTTCTAAAAAGAATATCTGTTTTCTTTTGGCAGGAAAGGCCAAGAGCTGTTTTTGACGATCCCATGTGGCACACCACCCAGGTCACTGTTCAAACACACACTGAGAAACGTAGAAGATGAAACAAGCTGGTGCAGCACCATTCAAATCGACACACAAACCCCATTCAGAAACCTTACCAGACCTGAATGCATTGCTTTGCCATCCAAAATGAGTGGTAGTGCTATTGACTCGGATTGCAAGCCGAGGAGATCTTCAATGCAGACAGACAGTGGGGTTATATCAGATTCATCTGAGAACAAGTTTGAGCTGCGTTCAAGTAGCGCAAAAGAGTTTAAGAAAAGAAAGAGCCCAGGCAGGACTGAAGTGGAGTTGACATACTGCTCCAGAGCTGGACACGGTGGAAATCACTCGGTTCAACACACTACAGAAGGACAATCTGCAGAGGGAAAAGGCCCGACTGTTGCACTGGATGTCACGTACTGTTTATCCACGCGGAGGCTATTAATAATCTGCGACAAAGTTAAACGTTGTTCGGATATTACAGATGTGTCGTGGCAACACGTGACTGTGGTGCATTATGTGTATGAGTCTTCCACACTGGATTCCATTCTAGCACAGGTTGCCCAGGCTTTAAGTGGAAAGAAGGTCAAATCCGTCGCCTTCATTCTTCATAATCAGCAAGACGCAGTTCACATCTGTGGTGCCGGAGAGATCCAGACCCTTACGCCAGCGTCTGTCCATGGCCATACGGCCCTGCGCAGGTTTTTTAATAACCTAGTGACGAGTCACTTGGAAGTGCAGAGATCAAATGCCAGCATGGATTTCCTGGGCTGTACCGCCTTAGTGAATGCAGACCTAGAGGCAGTAAAGAGAGAACTGAAGACTGTGACAGGTATATTGTAGATATCATTATATTCGATACTTTAATATTATACTAATCATGGAACAGTTGAAAGTCCACAATGCAGAAGAAGGCCATTCGGCTCATTGTCCCTGTGCTGGCTCTCTGTAAGAGTGAGTCTCACAGCCGCCTGCTTCCAAACCCCCCCCCCCCCCCCCCCCCCCCACCTGCCTTTTTTCAGCAACCCAGCAAATATTCTCCCCACATAATTATCCAATTGGTCTAACTATTTCTAACTCAAATTTATTTCTTATCCACCTGTGGTTGAATCCAAAATTGAACACCTGGAGCATCTAGATGTATATCTGTATTCAGCATGAAGATAAAATATATTTTGCAACATTTTCATAAAATTCAATTTACCAACTTTCACTCAATACAATCCCATGTATGAATCCAATCAGCCTGTTCCGTTGTTTGGTTTCCCGAATAGTATAAGAAAATGGAAATAATGTGCCAGGTATTGAAGATGAATAGCAAATACCAATTCCATTGCAAAGTGGGGATGGATATTGGGAGGCGATGGTATTGTCTCTGTACTAGTAATCCAGGGACCCAGGATAATGCTTTGGGGACGTGAGTCTAAATCCATAGAATCTCTACAGTGCAGAATGAGGCCGTTTGACCCATCAAGACTGAACCAACCCTTCAAACGAATGCCCCGCCTAGGCCTACTCCCCTGCCCCGTCCCCGCAAACTCCATACCTGAACATCTTTGGACACTAAGGGCCAATCCACCTAACCTGCACATCCTTGGACTGTGGGAGGAAACCGGAGCACCCGGAGGAAACCCACACAGACACGGGGAGAACGTAAAAACTCCACACAGATGGTTGCCCAAGGCCAGAATCAAACCCAGGTCCCTGGCGCTGTGAGGCAGCAGTGCTAACCACCGTGCCGCTCCACCATGTCTGACGGTGGATGGTGGAGAAACCATTGTCGGCTGTCGGGAAAACCTATCTGGTTTACTAATGCCCTTTAGGGGATGGAAATCTGTCATCCTTATCTGGTCTGGCCTACATGTGACCCACAGCAATGCCCTCTGTAATAGCCACTCCAGGGATGGGCAACAAATGCTGGTCTTGCCAGTGATGCGCAAGACCCATGAAAGAATAGATAAAAGAGGATAAATATCATCAGGGGTGCATCTATATGGAACTTTGGATGTTAGAAAATAATGTAACTGAAGAGTGTGTAAACAATGAATAACATGCATGATGGATAACTTGCCATGATGTAATAATGGTGATAATGATATCATAAAAAGCAAAGAAAATTCAAGGCGAGAAATTGACTTTTTGGCCTGTTGAAACTAATTCCTCCCGTGCCTGACCCTCTTTCATGAATAACAAAACTTTCATTTATATAGCACCTCCCAAGGCGCTTCACCAGCGATTTACCAGACACAATTTGACACAGCCAGAAAAGGAGGATAATAGATCAAAGAGGTAGATTTTAAGGAGCATCTTAAGGAGGAGAGATTTAAGAAGAAAATGCCAGAGCCTAGGACCTAGACTGTTGAAGCCACACCCCTGATCAATATTAACTTCTGGCTGCTGTTCAGTAAAGAATCAAGAGTTCTGCTCCTTTCCCAAGACACCTTTATTTTCCTTGAACACGCTCTATACAAAACCCTATCACTACATCACACCAAACAAGTGCCACCTGCAAGCTCTTTACATATCAGTGTCAATTATTGGATACTTAACATCAATAAGATATCTAATTGGAAAGTCTCTGAACCCCTTCCTTAACAATGGATGGGTAACGGGAAATCGGGTGCAAAAGAAAACAGAATTGGAGGAATGGCTGGAAGTGCTGGAGGAAGTTACAGAGGTATGATGGGGCGAGTGTTAAACCTCTAACAGCCAGTAGGTGAAGGAGAGCAGAAGTCAGTCTCGACTCTGTTTAGATTTATTCACAAAGTGAACATTACAAGTGTACAACCGTTGTTCACACGCCAGTATCAATAAATGTCTCTTCATATGTGCTCAAATAATGAATGCCCTTGCACCTATTTAAGCTTACCCCCAAGTTCATGACAATTGACGGGGAGACCATGGAGAAATTTGAACACTATGATGAGAATTTTAAGTTTGAGGCATTGCTGGACCAGGAGTCTGTGAAGATCAGTGAACAAGCACTGGGCTGATGCATGAAGAGGACTTGGTGCAAGAATCTGGATGGCAGGGCTTCGCATGAGCTGAAGTTAAGGGAGGGTGGAAGAACGGAGGTCAGCCAGGAGTGTATTGGAATAGTCGAATTTAGATGTAACAAGAGCAACCGGGTGATAGGCTGCGTCAAGAGACATTACAAAGGTGCAAGTAGGCAGTCTTGGTGATGCAGTGGAGTCCGAAGCTCAGCTCAGTGTCAAATAAAATGCTGAGGTTGCAAACGGTCTGGTTCAGTCTCACACGGTGGTCAGAGGGCAAATAAAATTGGCAGCGAGGGAAAGGGGTTTGTAGTGAGGCCCCAGCGTTGGAGGTTTGGTGCACAATGACTCTGACCCATCCTGAACGTATTTAGCAAGGACTGATTTCATAGAATTTACAGTGCAGAAGGAGGTCATTCGGCCCATCGAGTCTGCACCAGCTCTTGGAAAGAGCACCCTACTCAAGCCCACACCTCCACCCTATCCCAATAACCCAGTAACCCCACCCAACACTAAGGGCAATTTTGGACACTAAGGGCAATTTACCAGGGGCTGTTTAGCACAGGGCTAAATCGCTGGCTTTGAAAGCAGACCAAGGCAGGCCAGCAGCACGGTTCAATTCCCGTACCAGCCTCCCTGAACAGGCGCCAGAATGTGGCGACTAGGGGCTTTTCACAGTAACTTCATTTGAAGCCTACTCGTGACAATAACCGATTTTCAGTTTTCATTTTCATTTCAATCCACCTAACCTGCACATCTTTGGACTGTGGGAGGAAACCGGAGCACCCGGACGAAACCCACGCACACACGGGGAGAATGTGCAGACTCCGCACAGACAGTGACCCAAGCTGGGAATCGAACCTGGGACCCTGAAGCTGTGAAGCAATTGTGCTAACCACAATCCTACTGTGCTGCCCAAAGTAGGACCACTATTACCGTTGCAGCTAAAAGCCTGCCTTTCGAATGATGGGGTTTTGTCAAAAGGAACTCGTTAGCGACTACTCTTGTATCCCATTCCTTGATCCAGAGCAGTGTTTCTCAAACTTTTTTTCCGGGGATCCACTTTTACCAACTGGTCGAACTTCGGGACCCATACCGACCTTCACAGCCCACGCTGGCCAACCGCATCTGGTCCTGGGACAGCACGCTGATGTCAAGAGGCAGCAGTTTTCCCCGCTGGGCTCTGGGCCTACGCACTGCTAGATCCGGCTGAAGGGACGTGCATGCGAAGGACGGCCAACATTCTTGAAGGCCGGTCATGGGTGGCATGTTTAAAAGCTGCTCGCAGCAGTTGGGCACATCTTCCCGTGATCAGGAAGACCGCAACTGATCGCTCGCGCCCCTCCCAACACCCGCCCACCCGCGGGTCACGACCCTGAGTTTAAAAATGACTGATCGCGAGGATGTCTGCTGGTAAATCTTGTTGAGTAAGGGTGCTCCATATGGGGCGCTGAGATGGAAGGTGAACAATCGGTGGGTTGTACAGGACATCATGGAATGGTAAGTGAGGTACAGGTTTCGCTGTTCTCTCGACACTAACTCAAAATGAGAACAAATGGAAGCTTTACCAGAAAATAGCACTGAGCTGGAGTTGAGGAGTTTCTATTATTTAAAAGAGGTGAGAATGAAGTGATTTAGATTTTATTAGATTGCGCAGCTGTAATCACAAAGGCATGATTCCACATTTCCTCACTTAACTGCAAAAATTGATGTCAGTGATCCAAAGCAAATTTCCAAATAGAAAACAAATAAAGAGATGTTTAATACAGGGAATAATCAATTTTATTTTTCTCCATATTGTCATTCTAGGTATGCCTCACTCTGTACCGTTTCTTCTCACTGTGAACTTCATTTCTTATTTCCTAATTACTTAAATTGCAGTCCTAAAATCTTTACACCTGTCAGAGTTAATCATCATTTCCCATCATTTATTTCAGAATCACATTTTTGAATTTTCGGTTTTAGGATTATGAATTGTCTGGATTTTGGTCGGGATAGTTTTTGTGAGCTGTTCTGGATTTTTACAATTCTAAATTTCTAAACTAAAGGTCAAAATTAAAAATATGTTGTTAAATTAAAAGTAACTTTCCCACTTACCTTTATCTCTCCTGATGCGTAGGCATGCGATATTAACATTTTCACACAATTTCAATCCATACATTATTGCCCACTGTCCATTATTGGTGCAGACAAAAGGTTACCACCTGACACAGACCTTGAATTCTTATTTGGCATCAAATGAACTTGTCTTCCCGTTCCACACCACCCCTAACTGCAATTAATAAATTGGGCATGTATTATGGGCCAGGGTTTAGAGAACACCAACGTATATCATGGAGTTCACCTGACCCACAACGTTTAATAGATTTTGGTTATGGGGAGCACAAGGGCCCACTTTACAGGTGTGATGCAACAGAGACCTAAAGTATGTTTAAACTAAAACAATGTTTATTCTATGAATCCAGATAACATTTTATAAACACACGGTAAACATCCTATCAACACTGATAACCCCCACAGATACAACACTCTATAGATAACCCTTAATAACTTTCCTAACAACATCCATAAGTCAAAAATCCTTTTTAACAAAGACAGTAGGTTTGCATTTCTTACAGAAACAGGTATTACTTTGAAATCATCAAGTGATCTGGAGACATTCTTTAGTAGGCAGAGCGAGAGAGAACACCTCCTTGGTTTGAATGCAGCTCTTCAACTGAAAATGAAACTAAAACTCAGAGCCAAGAAACAGCTTCCAGCTCAAGGAAACTAAAAAGCCAGACACACAGCTTAGCTCTACCCGCACAACGACATCACTGCAGCTTTTTGATAAACACACTTTTCTTAAAGGGACTCTCACGTGACACATGTTCCTGGATGTGTATTATAATGATGTAGCTGAAATGCCTTCAGAATTGAGGACCTCTCTGGATCATAGGAATATAAGAACAGGAAGTAGGCCACTCAGCCCCTCGAGCCTGTTCCGCCATTCAATGAGATCATACCTGCCTTTGGCCCATATCCCTTAAGATCTTCGCTAAACAAAAACATCTATCTATCTCAGATTTCAAATTAACAACTGATCTGGCTTCAACTGCTGTTTGTGGGAGAAAATTCCAAACTTCCACCACCCTTTGTGTGAAGAAATGTTTCCTAACATTCTGACTGAGTGGTCCGTCCTGAATTTTGTGACTATGCGCCCCCTAGTTTTAGATTCTCCAACTAGTAGAAATAGTTTATATTTATCTACCCTGTCCTTTTCTGTTGATATCTTGAAGCCATCGATCGGATGTTATGTGGATATTATCATTTGGATGAGATACAATCCATCCCATGATCAGACAGTCATTAAAACGTAGGACTGAATTCATGTCTTAGATAAACTTACAATATATAGCACAAAAAACAGGCCACGGGGCCCTAATCTATGCTGCAGTTTACATTCTGCATGAACTTCCTACCATTCCATCCATCTCATCTCAGTCTTACAGCTTCCCTTTCCTTTCATGTACTATTATAGTTTTCTTTTGAAAATATCTAAACTATTTGCCTCAACTACATCCTCTCACAGTGTGTTCCACATTCTAGCCACTTTGAGTCAAAACATTTCTCTTCATTTCCCTACTGTATTTATAAGTAAATATCTTGTCTTCACAGTCCCTAGTTTTGGATTCCTCCACAAACGGAAACACTCTCCACTACTACTAATCCAACCCACTATCTCCATCAGGTCACCTCCAAAACTTAGCTTTTCTGAAGAATAAAGTCCTTCCGCGACAGCCATAATCCCTCAGTGCTTCCTGCTTCTGTGTCCTTTTGATTGTACAGTAGGAAGTCTTACACCAGGTTAAAATCCAACAGGTTTGTTTCAAATCACTAGCTTTTGGAGCACTGCTCCTTCCTCAAGTGAATGGAGAGGTAGGTTCCAGAAACATTTATATAGACAAGGTCAAAGATGCAAGACGATACTTTGAATGTGAGCATTTGCAGGTATTTAAGTCTTTACAGAGCCAAAGATTTTGATTGTAGGCAGATCAGAATGGTGGACCAAACATCAGATGGGACCTGACCAGTGTCCTACAAGTTCAGAAAGCCAGTGGTGAAGGATGATACTGGAGCCAATCTTTACTCAAGCCGCACATTTATTCACATTGTGAACCATTGCAAGGGTACACCTCCTAACTCAACTCCTCCCCATTTTAGTGAATGTCTCTTTATATGTGCTCAGGTGAAACCCCAATTAGTGCCCTCCACTTGCATGTAATTAAGCATGACTTATGTACAATTCTACACCCTTGGAGATAAATCCTAATGCTTTTTTAGCGCTTTTAACTGGTTTAATTTTAATGATTTGTTCATGTGTATCCCCAGACAAGTTTGGTCCTCTACTGCAGTATTTTCGAAGATATAGGTGATGTTTCCATTTTCCTACCAAACATGTGTCTTCTTTGCACTCAAAAGGCCTGATTTATTTTGTGTTCATCTCTGTGGTTTGCAGAAGGTAGTCTTTGCCACACTCATTCAGTCCTTCCTTCAATCTGTGTGTTTACACAGTGTGCTGTCTTCACAGATCCTGACTAATTCAAATCTGATGGACCTCTTCCCTAAGCTGTTGTTATAATAAAACAGTGGATTATATTCCATTGTTAACAGTAGCAATTGAGACATTTGGAGTTCTGTGATGAAATCGTCATCACGGTTGATTTGTCCATATCTCTGATTCCTCTGATTGGAGATACTTCTCTGATGATTGCTATTGATTAGTGTCCTGCTGTTGTTGCTTTAAGCCTGAAGTGGTGCTTCTATCACTTCTGTTTCACATACTATTGTGCCTTGTTGTATCTGTAAAATCTCAGATACTTTCGACCAGTTTACTGACTCAAAGGGTTTACCTAGGTGTCTTTATTAATGAGGAGAACCAGCCACAAACACAAATTCAACAATATTTATTTAACAGTTAACCCATAAATTACCCACTAAATATATAATAATCTTTATCGTAACAAGTAGACAACACTGCAATGAAGTTACTGTGAAAAGTCCCTCAATCGTTACCCAAGATCAGTGTATACTACCACAAAGATTTGATCACTGTGTTCCTTTGGTCCGTCTTCACTAGGGTGGTCCTTGCTGGCAGTCTCTTCCTTCCTTCCTTCTCTCATCTGGTCTTCTCTGGTCTGGTCAATGTCATCTCCCACGCTGAGCCTTCGCTGCTGATGTGCCTTTGGTGCCTATTTTTATCCCTCTTCCTTCGCGCCCTTTTGCCATTTCCTCTGGCTATCTACAAATGATGCCTCGGGAGGAGGAGGGTCTCAGCATCCAATGGTCCAGTTGATGACCGTTTGACACCACACCAGAGCATGCCCCCAGTGTCCCATCTCTGGTGGTGTGGGCTGCACATAGCCTGTTCCCATATAAAGAAGCTATCCACTATGGACAAGCCCTCCGAATACACAGGATCTGCTCAGATGAGGAGGAGCGTAACAGACATCTACAGACGCTGAAAGATGCCCTCGTACGAATGGGATATGGTGTTCGACTCATCGATCGACAGTTCCAACAGCGCCACAGCAAAAAACCGCACCGGCTTCCTCAGAAGACAAACATGGGACACAACCGACAGAGTACCCTTCATCGTCCAGTACTTCCCCTGAGAGGAGAAACTACGACATCTTCTTCGCAGCCTTCAACACGTCATCGATGAAGACGAACATCTTGCCAAGGTCATCCCCACACCCCCACTGCTTGCCTTCAAACAAAGCGCAACCTTAAACAAACCACTGTTTGCAGCAAACTACCCAGCCTTCAGAACTGCGACCACCACACCACACAACCCTGCCATAGCAATCGCTGCAAGACGTGCCAGATCATCGACATGGGTACCACCATTACACATGACAACACCATCCACCAGGTACACGGTACATATTCGTGCGACTTGGCCAACGTTGTCTGCCTCATACACTGCAGGAAAGGATGTCCCGAAGCGTGGTACATTGGCGAGACCATGCAGACGCTGCGACAACGGATGAATGGACATCACACGACAATCGCCAGGCAGCAATGTTCCCTTGCAGTCGGGGAATACTTCAGCAGTCAAGGGCATTCAGCCTCTGATCTTCGGGTAAGCATTCACCAAGGCGGTCTTCAGGACGCATGACAACGCAGAATCGCCGAGCAGAAACGTATAGCCAGGTTCCACGCACATGAGTACAGCCTCACCCGAGACCTTGGATTCATGTCGGACTTTGTACTGTGCCCACATAAGGTAACAGCAGAAACTTTGGGTGACAGAACGTCTGGCCTGATCTGAGCTGCTGACGATAGACCTGTGCATATCTATAGGGTGCGATGATCTCTTAATGGGTGATTGATGGGGCTGATCCAGACCTGTTTTGGCAGCTTGTCTGTTGGTTGTGTATTTGACTTTTGTTAAGTCTGAATTCCAACAGCCTGCCTGAGGTTTGATTGCATTATGATTTTAAAATGCCCAATTCTTTAATTTAGGATATCCAATTTAATTGGCCTTAAAGCTAGGCCCTGGTAGATCACCATGGTCTTAATGTACCTAAATTGGCAATCACTTCTGAACCTCCTGTTTGATCAGATTGAATAAACAACAAACCATTTGTGACATGGCACAAATGCCTTTATTGTTACATACATAGATACATTGAAGATAGGAGCAGAGGAGGCCTTTTGGCACTTCGAGCCTGCTCCACCATTTATCACGATCATGGCTGCCCATCCAACTCTAGCCTAATCCTGCTTTCTCCCCATAACCTTTGATCCCATTCATCCCAAGTTCTATATCTAGCCTCTTAAATATATTCAATGTTTTAGCATCAGCTACTTCCTGTGGTAATGAGTTCCACAGGCTCACCACTCTTTGGGTGAAGAAATATCTCCTCATCTCTGTCCGAAATAGTTTATCCTGAATCCTCAGACTTTAACCCCTGGTTCTCGACGCACCCATCATCGGGAACAACCTCCCTGCATCTACCCTGTCTAGTCCTGTTAGAATTTTATAAGTCTCTATGAGATCCCCCCTCATTCTTCTGAATTCCAGCAAGAACAATCCTAACCTAGTCAATCTCTCCTCATATGACAGTCCCGCCATCCCTGGAATCAGTCTGGTAAACCTTCGCTGCACTCTGTCGAGAGCAAGAACATCCTTCCTCAGAGAAGGAGACCAAAACTGCACACAATATTCTAGGTGTGGTCTCACCAAGGCCCTGTATAATTGCAACACACATCCATGCTCTTTTACTTGAAACCTCTTGCAATGAAGGCCAACATACCATTAGCCGTCTTTACCGCCCGCTGCACCTGCGTGCTTACCTTCAGCGACTGGTACACAAGGACACCCAGGTCCCACTGCACACTCCCCTCTCCAAATTTACAACTGTTCAGGCAGTAATTTGCCTTCCTGTTTTAGCTTCCAAACTGAATAACCTCACACTCATCCAAATTACACTGCATCTGCCATTGATTTGCCCACTCGCCCAACCTGTCCAGATCATGTTGTAGGATCTCTGCATCTTCTTCACAGCTCACCCTACCACCCAACTTGGTAGCATCTGCAAACTTTGAGACTTTACATTTTGTTCCCTCATCCAAATCATTAATAGATATTGTGAATAGCTGGGGTCCCAGCACCGATCCCTGTGGCACCGATTACTGCCTGCCAATTTGAAAAGAACCCATTAATTCCTACTCTTTGTTTCCTCTCAGCCAACCAGCTTCCTATCCAGGATTAGTCTGATTGAAGTTTGGTGCCTTTCCTGTTTTAATTCCTCTGGCCTTATCTTCAGACCCTCTGTTTCCATCTGTACAGTAGCTCATCACATTGCTTTGCTGGCTTTGTCCACCGGTCACTTTCACATGTCTAGTTATCATTGTATGCCTACAGCAATGATTGACGTGGTTGGCCATCTGGTGCATTCACTTGCCTGGTTGCAGCAGCAGATGGAAGTTGGATCTTGACTTTTCCCTTCTTTTATCCAAAAGCATACTTGAGAATGGATATGGTTTTGGCCTACAAGCTACCTCGGGCTCCTCCATAGCAGCATCTCCGTTCAATCCCCAACTGCACACTGCTTACCTTCAACACTTTGGCTGAATTAAGTCTCATTTTCTGTGTCACTGATCATGTTCTGGCTGAGCATGCCACTTCTGAAAGCCAAAAGCTCTGTCACAGTGGCTGCTTTTTAAATTGCCTACAAAGGAAGGCACAAGGGGAACAGAACTTTACGAAACACAATGTAGATTTTTGCAGTTTCAAGACTCTCATTGCAAAAAAAAAACAAAAGCAAAATACTATTTGCCGTTTTTATTCCATTGCAGCATTTCTCGGCAATGATCTGCCAGCTTTCAGAGGCTGACTTTGCTGGTCTTTATATATTCTGGAGTCAGAGCTTGCCAGCGTTTAGTCAGCCGTGCAAACAGGAGAACCACACAAATAATTACGCTGCGGGTTTTAGAAAAAATATTTACCTGGATAATCAGAACTCAGGACAATAATTAACCCCAACATTTGATAAAGAAAATAACTGGTTTTTGCCAAACAAGCTGTTAATGTTTCCCTCAACTGCAACAAACTCCCCATAGTTATAATATTAATTGTATTGTATGCAGAGACATTTTCATCTACGTGAGAGGCTCCCCATTCAAACTCCTCACAAGTCTTTGACAATACGGTAGCACAGTAATTAGCACTGTGGCTTCACAGCGCCAGGTTCCCAGGTTCGATTCCCAACTTGGGTCGCTGTCTGTGCGGAGTCTGCACGTTCTCCCCGTGTCTGCGTGCGTTTCCTCCGGATGCTTCGGTTTCCTCCCACAAGTCCTGAAAGAAGTTCTTGTTAGGTGAATTGGACATTCTGAGTTCTCCCTCTGTGTACCCGAACAGGTGCTGGAGCATAGAGGCCAGGGGATTTTCACAGTAACTTCATTGCAGTGTTAATGTAAGCCTATGTGGTGATATGATTTGCATAGCTGTCTGCCATTGGTGCAGAACACCGGCTTACCATTGGCCCTGGTCGGTCATGTGCCTCTCGACCGATTGGTTGAGACCAGTCATGTGACAGCTCTCCGATTGGTCGAGAGGCTGAGTTAACCACGCCTTCATACCGAGGTCTGAAATAGTCGGAACGCCCAACCGTCGTCCATTTTATTGTAGACAACCGCAGGGTTAAGTTCTAGCTTATTAAAGCCTAACTTTTGTATAGCAACTCGTCTCTCGTGCAATTGATGGCTCATCAGCCTACTTGTGACACTAATAAAGATTATTATTATTAAGGGTGCATTTACACTAGATTAATGCTTTTTCTTTGCACATGCGGCTCTGGAGTAAACGTAGCCTGAATGCACTGCTGGGGGCCCATCTAACATTGTAACAAATTGAAATGAGACTTGCTGCGCGATGAGTCTGATTTACTTGGGATTTTAGAGTCTGTACGAAGGGATTTTCGCTTCACACCAATGCTACGCTTGTGTAGTTTGAAGGCAGTGTGGCTCGGCTGCTTGTTCAATACAGCAGTCTTGCGAGCCAGCAAAATAATTGATCAGCTGATACACAATTTTCCACTAGTAAAATAGTAAAGCTGATGGCCTTAATATATATTTACTGCTCAATTAATTTTTATCATTTACAAGTAATTCTCAGTTGATTAATATTGGTTAAATGACCAGGATGGTAAGGCTCGAGAAAACACTTGTTGCTACATCAGCAGACCTCCCGCAAGTTCCCTTTCATTAACAGCTGTGGGATAAACCCAAAATCGATTCTGCTGCAACATTCTCCTGGAAATAAATTATTGACCAAAGCTAATGATTATTCTTATTCCACCCTGAGCTGTTCAAAGAGCTGTGGTACCATTCCCAAAGCGTCTGCTGCATTCAACTGGATTATCATTCCAACCTTGGCATCTTGTTAAGTAACTGCTTTGCCTTTTGAGTCATTAAGCACCTCCACGTCTCTGATTACATTAGGCATCAGGAGAGTTTTTTTATGGAACTACTGCTGGCAGGATGCGAGGATTTGCGGTGCACAGTGGGAGTTAGATTCCAGTTCGAAAAGCTCCACAGTGACGAAGAACATTTGCAAGGAAGCTCTTTGGTGGTTGAAAGTGGTGCCTGGCGTGATGTTAAACCTGAGAGGCCAGAAGGGCCCAGTTTTTACCTATGCTATGGCTGAAGGTCACCAGTTAGGGTGCAACAATTGACCTCACAACGTCAGCCCCAGGAAGTAATCAGTCAGGGCCTCATCGGTTGTTCATCAGTGCCCCTGCTGGAAGGTGCAAGAACATTGCTTTCAGGTGAGCATAGAGACAGCTTGCCCAATTACGTAGCCTGCTGACACATGGGGGCGGTCTCAGGATAGGTAGGAGGTAGTGGGGCGAGAATATGGAATGGGATTATTGATGCAGGCCTTCGTCCTGTTTTGAGTTCACCGGGTTTCCAGGGTGGGCACTTCCCCTACTGATTCCCATTGCTGGTCATGTCGGGGAAAGAGATGGAGATGGCAAGTGGGTGCCATATCCAGTGAGATTGTGTCCCGTTAAAATACACCCACACGTGAAACAGAAGCATCATGCTTCCCAGGATCGCATTCTGGAAGCACTGAGGCATGCGCCTCTGAAAGCTTGATTCCCGAAGGCAGCTGGTAGGGAAGCAGTTGGTTTCCTTCAGGAGACCAACCTTTCTGGAAAAGCACCGGGCTTCTTCAAAATATGGGGCTGGATTCTCCGATTTTCAGGCTATGTTTGGAGGATCCATTGCGTTTTACGTGGGAAAAGTCAGCGTCGCCCCAGCACCAATCCTCCGACTAGTGAGCGGCTAGCAGCCGTGCCAAGTAAAACGCCCGTCTTCCACAAAATATATGGCCGGAAAATTGCCGGGTCCGTGGTCAGGCATGCAGACGCCGATGACTGCAGCAATCGCGCCGTACATCATGGCTCTAGTCATGCACGACCCGACCTGCCACATAATGCCCCCCTGGATATCCCCTCACTACCCCCTGGCCAGACCCCACGAGTCCCCCCCCCCCCCCCCCCATCCCTCGCCGAATCCTCCCCAGCTCCCACCTGACTGCGGCAGCGCTGGACACAGTCAGCAGCCGCCACGTCGGGTTCCTGGCCGTTGAGATCACACGTCAACCATGCGATCGGGAACTCGGCCCATCAGTGGTGGAGCATTGGGGAGAGCCTTCAGGTGACGTCCTGAGGCTGTCCCAACGGTGTGCGGCACGCGCCGTGATGACACCGTTTTGGAGGGGACGGAGCATCCGAAAACAGACGCCGCCCTCAATTCCATCATAAAAAGTGATTTTCCGCCTGATCGCCGATTGCGAAATCAGCGTCGGGGAACGGAGAATCCCGCCTATGATGTCCTCATTGTCCAGTCCTGTTGGTACTCCTCTCCAGCAGCCTGCCTCCTTTGCCAATTTCCTCTGCCCTACTTAGTGGGAGTTCCAGCTACACTGCTACTGCGGATGTGGATCCACTTCCGGACTCCCAGAATTTGCATGAGGTCAGGAGTGCCTGGGACCAGTCTCTATAATGGAGGAGTGGAGGAGCAGAATTCCAGAATTAATCACCAGCAGCTTTGGGAGAGGAGGGGAGAAATGGCAAGAAAAGTAAATGGATCTGAGCGGATATACAAATCAGACCTTTTAATATAAAAGTAAAAAGCTTTACTCCGGTGACTAAAGATAGTGTAATTCCAGGAAGTCAGTGATCTTGTAAATCAGACCTCCCTGGAGCCACTTCAGAATGTTGTTGTTCCAAGTTTTAACAAGGTGTACCAGATTAATATCTGTCCAAACAGCACTGACCATATAATGGTGTTAAAGTAGAAATTGTCTGGGTCGATCTGCTTTGGTAGGTAAACGCAACTAGGAGAAAATAACTTCTTGGCAGTCGCACACCTTCATCTTTGGAAGAAAAGGAAGCATAAAATACCTTCATCTTCCTGGCTGTTTACTTGAAAATGAAATGAATATCACTTATTGTCACAAGTAGGCTTCAAACAAAGTTACTGTAAAATGCCCCTAGTCACCACATTCCGGCACTTGTTTGGGAGGCTGGTACAGGAATTGAACCGTAGCCCTGTGCTAAATCCGCCCCTGACTTCTGAGCAGATAGACTGACTTGGGTGCTGTTAATATTTTTTAAAGTATTTTAATTCAAATTTTAGCATTATAACATTTTACAAAACAAAAAAAAACAAAAACATTACACCTCCAAATAGAATAAACCCTGCACCAACCCCCTCCCCAACACCCCCCCCCCCACCCCCACCCCCCCCCCACCCCCCACCCCCAGCAGTTGACGGTAACTAGCACTTCAAAATGCAAAATATACAAACCCTAACTCTTGAGGAACCCCTCATTTGCTCCCCTCAGGGCCAACATCACCTTCTCAAGATGTAAGAACTCAATTAGATCCCCCAGCCACACCGAGGAACAGGGTGGAGAAGCTGACCTCCTCCCCAACGGATCCTGCGAGCGATCAATGAGGCAAAGGCTAAAACATCTGCCCCGCTCCCGTCTGCAATTCCGGCAGGTCCGACCCCCTAAATATGGCCCTTAGGGGACCCGGCTCCAAATCCACCTGCAGGATCGCCAACGTGGTGTGAAAAACAACCCCCAACATTTCTCCAACTTCAGGCAGGACCAGAACATGTGTACATGATTAGCTGGGCCCCTCCCACACTGTTCACAAGTATCCTCTAACCCCTCAAACTGCCGGCTCATCCTTGACTCCGTCAAGTGCGCCCCGTGCACCAACTTTAACTGTATCAACCCCAGCCTCGTGCACGAGGTTGAGGCATTCACCCTTTGCAGAACCACACACCACAGTCCCCCCTCCAGCTCCATCCCGAAATCTTCCTCCTATTTGGCCTTAACACTCTCCATTGACACCTTATCCTCCTCCAAAATTCTCCCCGAAATTGCCGCGACGACGCCAACCTCCAACCCCATTGCCAACAGCACCTCTTTCAACAACGAGGAGGGAGGTGCTATTGTTGCTAGTTTTGCTAAGTGTGCTTTACACTTAATTGGCTCTGTTTTATAACCTTACCCTAGAGTCGCCAGGTATCTTTATGATACCACCACGAGGTTCAAGTTCAAGTGCTGATCAATAACTCAATACACCAGTTAGTAAGGTTCAAATCAAAACATATTTATTATGTACACAGTCAATCGCTACTCATGCATAAAATACAACAGAACTCGACTATTTCTACCACTAAAGGCCAATACGTAGCTTTGGAAAAGGAACCCACTGGGTCAGGGAACAATGGCCTCTCGTTCGATCCTGAGACTGCAGGCTTCCAGCTGGTATGGACTAAGGGTTAGGAGCGCCTATCTCGTAGGGTGCGTTGACTGGACACTTGTTGGCGTAGCTGCTAGGCAAGTCTCTCGGAGTTGAGCGTCATGGTCGAGTTCTTTGAGGGCTGCTAAGAAGACTTGCCAAGAGACCGAATTGAACTTGGAGACTCTTCTTTATAGTCCCCAGGAACTTCGCGCCCTTTTGGGCGGACCCCATACCTGGTTCCAATTGATTGGACCATGTTCCAATCGATTGGTTTGATTTCCCCAATACTGGGGCTGTTCCTTGATCGCTGGGCGGTTCCTAAGTGTCCGTTGGCTTCTTTTGTTTTGGCTCCTGCTGGCGCCGAGGAGTCTGGCTTTGCCTCGATTATCTTAACTGTTGTTCCCGGGGATCGCTCATCAATATGCAGATGTTCGTCAGTTTCAGTGCTGTCTGCTTTCTGCGAGTCTTAGTATACAGGAAGATTTGCATTCTGCTTGCTTCCCTGTACCTGTCCATTTTTCCCTGCGTTCTTAGCGAATCTCCATTTTAAAGTAAGGAAGTGGTCAACCCAAGTGGCTACACTCCCTCCTTGTAATCCCTAACGCGTGAAGGATCACATAACTATGTCGTCTTCACTCCCTGACCCAGCGAGCACTCTTCCATGGCCTCTACACTGACCATAGCTATGCAAGAAAATTTTAACTGATGATTCTAACTGGCGCTATGTCATAAAAGGGACATGCATTACAAAACAAAAAAAAGGTACCTCTAACTATCTTCCATAAACTACACTCACTTAAACATCCAAACATACTAGCTTCCTAACAATACACAAATAATAGCAGCATTCACAATGTTCTCTGGCTTGGCAGTCAAGCACAGAGTCGTACAATCTTACAGTCGCACATGAAACATTTCTTTATTTACAGAAAGACGCAAAACAAAACAAAAGTTCTTTATTACATCTCCAGGGGTTCGGGGGCCTGGTGAAAACAGAAACTAGGGGATCTCATCCTGTAAACCGGGGATGCGAGAGCAGTAGGCTCTCCTTCGCCATTTTCTCATGCGGATAGTCCGCACGATGCTGCAGAGTATCGCCAATGCTAAAAGGGATTCACTTATGTATGAAAAGGAGTACCACGTTTTAAACCTATCACACCATGATGGTGTGTTGTTACTTGTCACTGGGCTCTGGGTGCTATGGGGAAGTGAATCATTGATGGCCGGGGGGGGGGGGGGGGGTTGGGGTGAGGGGGTTCGCGTTCGCGCGCAACCACATATAAAGGGTCCAGTACAACAAGATGGATGTTGTCTTCATCGTGTCTTCTTTTTTCTCTTCTCTTCCTCTGTTCTCTTCCTGGAGCTTCTGGAATTCTGTGGATCAAGCATAGTTTCTGTTACTACCTTGTTTAACATCCTGAACGTTAGCATGTCTGTCCTTTAGTGCCAATTTCCCTTTATAATTGGTCACCACCTGTGACTCCCACATTTATTTTTTCCAAAAAAAAAACGAATTTCAGGACCAGACATACTCAAAAATACTGAACCAGTGCGAGCCGTCTCGCAGGCTGTGCGTTTTACCATCCAAATGTTCGTGGATGTAAATAGCAGGAGGGGTGGCAACCGAAGGGTCACCTGAAAAGAAACAAAACTTTTTGAACCAAGAGTGCCGAAATGAGGTGCGTATGGGCCGCGACGGGTAAGATTTGGATGGAATCCCCGGGTAGGGCGGGCTGTGCCGTACCCGAGCTTGGCGGGAATCACTGCCGTTTCTCCACTGCCTGAGTAACCGACAAGAACGGGCAAGAATGTAGTCATCGTTGGGGTTGCTGTAAAGGTTCGACCTTCGAACCAGAAGAGCAGTTATGAACAGGGTTCTGGCAAGCTCTCAGAGGTCTCTGCTGATAAGTGTATCCTTAAATCAGAAGAGCAGTTACGAATAGGGATCTGGCAAGCACTCAGCGGTTTTGGCTGATAAGAATGCCAGCAAGTTCTCAAAGGTATTGGCGGACAAATGGGGTGTGTGGCCATAGGAGCTGTTGAAACTGAAACAAAGAACACATACAAACACAAAACAAACAAACATGCAACGAATATCGTGCAGGTTCCATCAGAAAGCACACCGTTTCTCTCTTAAGCGGTTCCTTTTAAAACATCATCTGGACACCTCAGTTATCAGTTGCGAACAGGTTCGCAAAGGGGTTCTCGTGTTGGGAGTCAGACTCAATGTCATCCTCTTCTCCCGGATGCCATACTCTTGTATGAATGAGGGTTGCTAAGGCTGCATGGTGTGACTTTGGGTCCATCTCGTCGTTCCGGACGAGCCTGTACGAATTGTCACGGTGCCAAACAGTCGTGTCTAATTCAGTGGGAACGGAGTCGGGGTCGTCACCGTAGGGCGGTGGTCTTTGGTGAGGTTTGTCAAGGAATATGATCAGGAAGGGATCTCTCGAATCGTGTTCAGATTTGTCGGGTGTGGGGCCTGTTGCATGGGATAGTAGGGAGGCGTGCTGTGGCTATCGTCCGAGTCACAGTCGCTGTCTCTGCTGCTGCTGCTTGTGGGCGTTCCGGGGCGGAGTCTGGAGTTAGGGGGCGGAGTTGAGGTCGAGTCCGTGGATGGGTCAGTCGTGCTGGGGGAGGCTATGGATACGTTTGCTGTGGGCGGGGCGTGGTCTGCTGCATCAAGCATGACGTGGTGTGCGTGGTTAGACTGCGAGCTATATGCCTTGAGCTGGTTTATATGAAACCACGCAGTCTTCCCGTTGGGGTACTTTGTTTTATAAACTGAGGGGCTTACTTTGTCTGCAATCGAGTGCGGACCCAAATACTTAGGCGACAGGAATGTGCTGGGGTTGTAAATGGAGAGCATGACCTGCTGTCCTACCTCAAACTCAGTCGCATGCACTGTCACATCGAAACAGGCCTTGCTCTGTTTCTTTCTTGTGCCTAATTTCACTGCGGCTGCTAGCTGAGCCGTTTTTACATTCTCAACTAACTGTTTAACTGCGTTTTCGTAGGTGAGGGCCGCACTTCGGGGCTGGTCAAGTCAAGTCCTAATAAAAATTCAGTGCCTTTCATGGGGCATCCGGTCATGAGAGTGTGTGGGGTGTATCCTGTGGATGTGGAAACAGTGTTACGCAAAACCATTAATGCAAAAGGGAGGACTGAATCCCAAGTGGTGTTATTTTGTTGGACCGTTTTCCTGAGGGTTGCTTTTAGGGTCCGATTCATCCTTTCCACGATAGCACTTGACTGGGGGTGATATGCTATGTGGAATTTTTGGGTGATGCCAAATATTGTGAGGACGTTCTTCATGGCACGTCCCGTAAAATGGGATCCTTGGTCGGATTCAATGCTGCGGGGGAGTCCCCATCTCGTAAAGATGTGATGGGTTAAGATCTTAGCTGTGGTCTTAGCTGTATTTGTCCTAGATGGGAATGCTTCAACCCATTTTGTAAACGTTTCAGTGACTACTAACACATATTTGTAACCATTCCTGCAAGGGGGCAATGGTTCTATAAAATCAATCTGGAGGTTAGTCCAGGGGCCATTAACGGGGTGGGTGTGGCTAAGCTGAGCTTTCTTGGTATATCTGTCCGGATTGGTTTGGGCACAGAGAAGGCAATTTTCTATATAATGCGTGACATCTTTCTTTAAATGTGGCCACCAACAGAGTTGCCTGAGGTGGGCTGTAGTGGGGTCAATTCCCTGATGTCCATGACTATCATGGAACAAATAAATAAGCTGATTCCTGTCCTGATCAGGAACCACATAAAGGGTGTCTTTGAGGATCACACCGTCATGTGTGGTCAGTGAATTTTTAAACCTATCGTATGGGGCTGGGAATTTTCCTTTTAAAATCTCCCTGAGATTACTATCTTGCTTCTGGGCCTGCACTAAATCTTCAATATTTGTCTGTGAGACCTGAACTGCATTTACTGGGGCGCTTTCGGGGGGGGTTCCAAAAATGTCCATGCCTGGAACCTGCTTTAGCCAATGCATCGGCTTTTTCCAGGTGGGGAAGAACGGTGGTGACTTCTTACTTTAATGATACCAAAAGTCCTGTCCTTTGCTGTCTCTAAAATGTGGCGGAGCAGTGGGGCTGAAGGGAGGGGTTTACCGTCCGCGGAAACAAATCCTCTTGCTTTCCACAGGGGTAGGAATTCTGTAAGGCTGTTGCAGACATAGAGGCTGTCCGAGTATATGCCTGCTGGACTGGGAAACAAATCTGGGTGATCAACTATATATGCATTGGCTGCTAGTTCTGCTGCTTGCTCGCCTAAGTGTCCTGGTAGTTATAACGAAATTTCCTCTAGGGCGCGTCCCTGCGCGTCCTCAACATAAATGCCGCATCCTGTAATGCGCTTTCCATCTAATATAGCGGAAGAACCATCCACATATATTCTTAAGGGTGCGCACATGTCTGTGTGCTGGGGGCTCTGGGGTGAACTTCCTATCTTTCTGGGGGATGTTTTCGCGATAAAGAGGCCTGTGTTGTGGTGCAGAGATGATTTCACATTCATGGGGGGTGCCTGGGTACTGGAGGTTGTCGGCTAAAGAAGTGTGGGTCTTGGTCCTTTTAACTGTGATGTTCCGTCCCTGCAAACGAAGGGTCCATCTGGCTGCTCTGATCTGGCTAACTGCTGTCCTTTAGTCGTCCATCTAGTAAGAGCTGTGTGGGGGTGTGTTCCATGAGGATTGTGATGGGGTTTAGTCGGTTATGTAAGAAAAGTATTGCACTGCCCGGAAAACTGCGAGCAGGTGCCTTTCACAGGCTGAAAATCCCTGCTCCACAGGATCTAAGACTCTGGAGGCATAAGCCACTGGTCATAACTGTTCGTGCCATTCCTGGAGGAGCACGGGGCTGGAACCAGTAGTGCGGGGGATGCGATGAGTGCGCGTTTTAAAGCATCCACAGCATCCGTATGCTGCGGAAGCCATTCCCAAGGGGCTCCTTTCTTCAGGACGTCGGAGAGGGGCTCTGCTTTGGTGGCAAAACCGTCTATGTGGTTTTGGCAGTAGCTAACCAGTGCTAAAAACGACGGGAGGGCTGAAACATTCTGGGGAAGGGGCAATTTAGCAATCGAGTCAATCCTTTTGTGCTCGATCTTGCATTTACCGTGCGTGATAATCGTTCCCATATATATCACTTTGTTTTCCAAACTTTGGGCCTTCTTGGGGTTTACTTTGCATCCAATTTGCTGTAGGAGTTCCAGGAGTTCGGACAGAAGAGATATGTGCTCTGCCTTGGTGTCTGTCTGCAGTAATAGGTCGTCCACATACTGGACCAGACATTTGGGGCGAGAAAATTTAGACAAACCATTTGCCAGCTGTCGGTGGAAAATGGAGGGGGAGTTGTGGAATCCTTGTGGAAGGCATGTCCAAGTATACTGCTGACCTCTAAAAGTGAAGGCAAATTTGTACTGGCATGCCTTTGCCAATGGAATGGACCAGAATCCATTGCTGATGTCCAAAACCGTAAAATATCATGAGTTGAGTCCCTGCTTGAGCATGGTCTCGGGACTTGTGGCTACCGTGGGGGCTGCGGCGGGGGTGATTTTGTTGAGTTCCAGGTAATCGATGGTCAGTCGCCATGATCCATCGGGCTTTCTCACTGGCCAAATCGGGGTATTATTAGTAGAGGCTACTGATCTAAGTACGCCCTGCTCTAATAAGCTTTCAATAACTTTTGCGATTTCTCCCTCTGCCTCTTGGGGAAATCCATATTGTTTCTGGGGTCTAGGGTCAGGTCCTGTAATTTGAACGGAACCAGCCAATCTGCCACAGTCGTGTTTATGACTTGCAAATGCTGTCCTGTTCTTCTATAAAACTGCCCTAACCTATTTGTCCGTGCTAAGTGTGGTCGGATTAAACCAATATTCACCGACTGCGCTAATCTTGTTTGCATACTCACCTACTGTGAGCGTTGCGGGGTCTCTGGCTGACTTTGCCATTTTCCATACACATTGATTTGCTGGGTCAAATAACAGGTTGTGAGAATTCATGAAGTCGATGCCCAAAATGTGCTCTGCTGTGTGGGGCAGGTCGACTAAAACTACGGGGTGTTTTGTTGAAATGGTGCCAATTTGAATGGATACAGGGGCTGTGACGTGTCCCTGCTGTGAGTGGCCTGTGAAGCCGCTGAGGGTGATTGTGGCTGTAGTGGGCCACATGTCCTTTTGAAACATGTTGGAGGAATTAATTGTGGTGCGGGACCCTCCTGTATCCCGGAGAAGTTCAATGGGCTGTCGCCGTATTTTCGCTGCAACTACCGGTCGGCCGGACCTATCCCAAAGGGTGTTGCAGACCCAAGTGGGGGAGCCAGAACACCGTCAGTCAGTGCCGTTCATGTCTCCCTGGTCTGTATGGGTGCTAATACTGTGAATAGGCTTTACCTATTCCTATTTACAGTGCCTGTCTGTTGGGCTCTCTGTGCTTTCTGTGGGGCATTGCACTCTCGTGCAAAGTGACCTAATTGGTCCACAGTTGTAACACTCCTGTGGTTTCTGTGGGGGGCTGTTCCTGCCTTCGTTCAGCCATGCGGGGTTCTGGTGTGCTCTAACTGCTTGGATATCTGCCTCTGCCTGTGCTTCTTCGGGTTTTCTAATCGCGGGTTTATTGTGAACAGATTGCTCCCAAGCACGGGACAACCTTTTGAAAACCCATTTCTCGTTGTGCGCTTCTTCTGAGGGGTAATAATTAGTACAGGCTTTTTGTCCTGCCTCTGTGGCATGGGTGATAAGGGTACGGGTCCATTTGGCCCTGTTTTCTGGGGTCAAATGGGCGCGGTTTAAGTCACCGAAAACGGTTGTAAAATGGATCCACAGACGTCCAGCAAACGCTGTGGGGTGTTCAGTTTTCTTCTGCCTGCACTTATTCAGGCCTTCTACGGGGTCATCTCTATTGTAACCGATCGCGTCTAGGATCGCCGTGTGCATCTCTGCAAGGATGCCTCCTCCTACGGTCTGTGGGTCAGGAAGGGCTGCTACAACGGAAGGGTCTAAACTTAAAACTGTGAGCTTCACTTGCTCTCGCTCATCCAGGCCGTACATGGTCGCCTGCTGTTTCACTCTAGCAAAGAATTGGTGGGGGTCTGAGGTGGGGAGGAACGGTGTGATCGTGTCCCACGCGTCCTGTAATTGGGTCACGGTTAAGGGGGTGGTGTAAAGGAATTCCGCTTCTCCGTCCGCTGTGGCTGTGCGGGGGGTGGTGACTGGATTCATGGGTGCCTGATCTGTAGGGGGGTTGGGGTGCTTTTCTCTTTTGGGGCTTTTCTTCCGCACATGTGCCCTGCACATATCTATGCGCGGTTTCATTTAACTCCTGCCAATCGGGGCCGTCTTCCTCATCGAATTGGGAGCCAAAGGTGCTTTGAAACCCATTTTGTACTGAAAGCAAAGACTGCAGTTCTGCAATCTGCTTCCGGCATTTTGCGTGATCCACTGAGCCTTGTCTCTGCTCTGTGGTGGCAGCATGGAGTGCTCGTAACGCTGCTTTTAAGTCGCTGCACTGCTTTTGCAATGCCTCTACCTGTTTCTCTGTCTCTTCTCTTAACAGGACTGCACGTTGCGTGTCCTGATAGGCCTTATTGTATTGGGCTTGGAAGCTGCTCAGATGCGCCAGACAAGACTGATGTGCCCTCTTGGCATCATCCACCTCTCCGTCCTTTGCTGCTAACTTCCTTCTCAATTCTATATTCTCGCTCTCTACTTCGCTAACATCAACCTTGCTCATTCGATGGCTCTCCTCTAACTCTTTGCAGAGCATCCGAACGACCTCCTCTGTGCCTCGCAATTGTGCCAAACAGGACACAATTGCCATCGGTTTACGAGCTTTCCCTAAGCTCTTCTTGTGTACTTCGCTCAGGTTCTCCTGCCAAGTATGTCCTATACTCCCGGGACCTGTTTCCTCATTTGAGCAAAAGTCACTCCAAAGGGGCCATCCCTCTCCTTTGAGGTACTTTCTCAACTCAACTTCCCAAACGGGACACTGACCTACTCTGCTGCTGCTGGTCGCTGCGACCACGAATTCCTGAGGGTTCATGAGGCATTCCATTGCCTGCATGGCCATTTTTCCTATCTTAATGCTCTCTTTTAAATTTGGAACGAGGGGTACTAAGGTGGTGCTGTGAACACGGGTATGGCTTTCGCTAATTTCCGGAATACAAACTCCCGACAGTTCTTCGCAACAAAATCTATCAGTTTTACCTTATATCCCTGTTAGTTACGCATGCATTGACACACTTCCAAATTATGAGGATTGATCAGAACTGCTTGAACACTTGTGGTTATTTCTGTTCCCAATTGGATTCTAATTTCAAATTTCTGGGTTCTCTCGGAGTGGGGGGGGGGGGGGGCACTTCTAAGTCGAGTCCCGTCAGAGTTCGCCACTAAATGTTGCTAGTTTTGCTAAGTGTGCTTTACACTTAATTGGCTCTGTTTTATAACCTTGCTCTAGAGTGGCCAGGTATCTTTATGATACCACCACGAGGTTCAAGTTCAAGTGCTGATCAATAACTCAATACACCAGTTAGTAAGGTTCAAATCAAAACACATTTCTTATATACACAGTCAATCGCTACTCATGCATAAAATACTACAGAACTAGACTATTTCTACCACTAAAGGCCAATACTTAGCTTTGGAAAAGGAACCCTACTGGGTCAGGGAACAATGGCCTCTCGTTCGATCCTGAGACTGCAGGCTTCCAGCTAGTATGGGCTAAGGGTTAGGAGCGCCTATCTCGTAGCATGCGTTGACTGGACACCTACTTGTTGGTGCAGCTGCTAGGCAAGTCTCTCCGAGTTGAGAGTCACGGTCGAGTTCTTTGAGGGCTGCTAAGAAGACTTGCCAAGAGACCGAATTGAACTTGGGGACTCTACTTTATTGTCCCCAGGGGCTTCGAGCCCTTTTAGGCGGACCCCGTACCTGGCTCCAATTGATTGGACCATGTTCCAATCGATTGGATTGAGTTCCCCAATACTGGGGCTGTTCCTTGATCACTGGATGGTTCCTAAGTGTCCGTTGACTTCTTTTGTTTTGGCTCCTGCTGGCGCGGAGGAGTCTGGCTTTGCCTCAATTATCTTAACTGTTGCTATTGGTCCCGAGGATCGCTCATCAATATGCAGATGGTCGTCAGTTTCAGTGCTGTCTGTTTTCTGTGAGTCTTGATATACAGGAAGCTTTGCATTCTGCCTGCTTCCCTGTACCTGTCCATTTTTCCCTGCGTTCTTAGCGAATCTCCATTTTAAAGTCGGGAAGTGGCCAAACCAGGTGGCTACACTTATCGAATAAACCTTTCTCGAAAAGTTTCACACCTGCATATACCCAAAACCATCCTCACGCGGAAACCCAAACTTCCTCCTCAACATCCCCAAGCTTGCGAACCTCCCCTCCAAAAGCAAATCCTTCATCTCTTTCACCCTGCTGTCTTCCCATCCCCGAAACCTCGCATCCATCTCCCCGGCTCAAATCCATTATTCCCCCAGATTGGCATCAGCCTCGACTATGTTCCTATGTTCCCAAGCTAAAGTGCTGCCGAAATTGCCCCCAAATCTTCAATGTGGCAACCACCACAGGACTTCCCGAATACATCCCTGGGGCAAACGAAAGCAGTGCTGTTGCTAGCGCCAACTAGCCCGACCCCCTACAAGAACCCACCTCCATCTTCATCCATAATGCCTCTGCCTCCCTACTCCAGCCCCGTACCTTCTCTGCGTTCACCACCCAGTAATAATACAACAAATTCGGAGGGCCCAACCCCCCCCCCCACCCCCAACGTGGCCAGTGCCAACTCACCTTTGTGGCCCTGTGCACGTCATTAATCTTCTTATGGCACTGGGTGCTTGTCCTCCTGGTCACACTCCCCGAGCTGACTGCCACTCCCTCCCAGGCGGCACTGGCTGCCCTGTGGCTGACATTCCGAGCCCTTCGAGGGAACAGGGCGTCCCGTCTAGCCTCGACTGTGTCCAATAATCTGCCCAGGTCGGCGCCCCGGATCGTGGGGCTGGTCTTTTCAGAGACCTGGCTGTGAGCTGAGTGGGCTTGGCTGTGCAGGGTCAGTTTAACTGCTGCTCTCCCTTATTAACAGGGGGCTGGCGAGCGCGGTCCCGGCGAATTAGCTGGTGGGACCATCATTTGCAGTGTGAAGCCCGTGGGGGCCTCGTTAAGTGAACCAATTAATGTTTTATAGCGGAGACGGCACCGCCAAGCCACGTGTCGGGAAGCTTGCGGTAGTTCCCGCTCGCTACTACACTTTGAAAACATTTGGTTAAATCGCGCCTGCAGTCTGTCACATTGTGCTCATGAATCATGTACCCATTCCATGGCTCATCCAATTAGTCCTACATGAATATTATCTACATAATTAAATAAATTACTTAGTTTTATACTGTAAGTATTACAGTATGTAGTCAATAAACATATGTGGATATTTGCCATTACAATCTATATAAGATTATAATGGGGCATAATGGTATGGTCATTGGACTAGTAAGCCATAATCCCAGGGTAATGCTCTGGGGACCTGCGTTCAAATCCCGCCTCTGCAGATGGTGAAATTTGAATTCAATAAAAATGTGGAATTAAAAGCCTGATGATGACCATGAAACCATTGCCAATTGGCGTACATCTGGTTCACTATAGCCCTTTCGGGAAGGATATCTGCCGTCCTTACCTCGTCTGGCCTACTGACTCCAGACCCACAGCAATGTGATTGATTTCTAACTGATTTTGATTTGATTTGATTTATTGTCACGTGTATCGAAGTACAGTGAAAAGTATTTTTCTGTGGCAGAGGAATGTACACAGTACTTACATAGTGGACACAAGAATAATCAACAGAGGACATTGACAAATGGTACAGCGACAAAACAGTGATTCATTACAGTGCGGAACAAGGGGCCAAACAAAGCAAATACATGAGCAAGAGCAGCATAGGGCATCGTGAATAGTGTTCTTACAGGGAACAGATCTGTCCGAGGGGGAGACATTGAGGAGTGTTGTAGCTGTGGGGAAGAAGCTGTTCCTATGTCTGGATGTGCGGAGTCTTCAGACTTCTGTACCTTCTGCCTGCTGGAAGGGTCTGGAAGAAGGCAATGCCTGGGTGGGAGGGGTCTCTGATAATGCTGTCTGCCTTCCTGAGGCAGCGGGAGGTGTATACAGAATCAATGTGGGGGTGGCAAGTAGGAATGGGCAATAAA
This sequence comes from Scyliorhinus canicula, assembly GCF_902713615.1. Taxonomy (NCBI): domain Eukaryota; kingdom Metazoa; phylum Chordata; class Chondrichthyes; order Carcharhiniformes; family Scyliorhinidae; genus Scyliorhinus; species Scyliorhinus canicula. The sequence continues at coordinate 20,220,020 of NC_052157.1, forward strand.
TGCTGGCACAGCCAGCGATGCCCATGCCCCATTGAACGCATGGAATATGTTAAAGATACAATTGTTTGAGCAAGATGCTGGAGTGGCTCATTTAGACAAATTTCACTGTTCTTTAACATGCTAAGGCCATGATTGCCGTGGATGGAAAGTTATGTCAGGGGTGCAAAATAGTACCTGCCGAGAAAGGTTAGGTTGGGTACCTCATCAGCATTAATTGGAATCACCTTAGCGGCCATTCCCAATTCAGCTAAATCAAATCAGCTGAGGTACAAATTACAGGGGCAACCCCTTAAAGCGATACTGCCTAAAGCAAAAAAACAAATCACAAATGAAACTTTTTATTCAACCAAAATGTGCTTAAGAGGGTCGATCAGGCACCACAGTCCCTGAGGTGCCCATCGGGCATGGGAGGGCTGCCAGATTCCTGACCCACTCGTCAACAAGGGGCTGGTTTAGCACACTGGGCTAAATCACTGGCTTTTAAAGCAGACCAAGGCAGACCAGCAGCACGGTTCAATTCCCGTACCAGCCTCCCCGAACTGGGACTAGGGGCTTTTCGCAGTAACTTCATTGAAGCCTACTCGTGACAATGAGTGATTTTCTTTTCATTTCTTTTCATTTCATTTCAATTAACATTCCCTTGCTTTGACATACAAACCAATTATTCCCATTAACTCTGCACTGGTGTGTGTTAGTGCCACCGATTACCAGTCACCAGTTGTCCCTTTGCGTGCTGAACTCGCCATTCAGTGAATCCTGAGGGTTGCTTCCAGCATTTGAGGGGAGGCTGAGCAGATATACAACATCCCTGACAAGGGATAAAGGCTACAAAGCTCAGCAGGGCACCCTGCTCCAACAGATGTTGGTGCAGTAGCATCCTCAGAGGCCAATCCCCCTCTCACTCCTTGACAGGGTTGGGCACAGAGCCTTACAGTTAACCATGGGGCAGATGCCTGCATCCTTCATGAGACCTTTGGGCGCAGGATGGTCTCTGAAGCTGAGACCAATTGGCCAGGCTGAGTAGGGAAATGGTGGTGTAGGGTCTAGTCCAGTCTGGGAGAGTGTATTGGATTGGACCTTGATGTGATGGTCAGTGATGGATCATTAGAAGGGTGGGTGGATGGACAATGGGCCAGGGTATGGAATTAACTACACAACATTTACTGTTTTCGCTTTCTTCTCACGCAGAATTATCCTTTGCATTGTGAGGCAAGAAAGATGACAAATGCATCGATGCATGGCTCTCCTGAGGCAGCATGAGAACCGTGAGGAGGAAGGGGTGGCAGGGCTGGCTCAGCTGCCACAGGTGGACCCCAGTGAAAAGCCACTCGGAGGCCCCCATCTTCAGCCCAGGGTTTACAGATGCCCAAACGTTCAGGAAGTTGAGTGAGAACCAGTGTCGGAGGACACAGTCGCTCACCTGTGTCACTTGCTCCGGGAGTTGGTGCCACATGGACTTGGCAGGCACCACTGTCTGTCACCCTGAAGATAACAGTCGCCTGAACCTTTCTGCAAGTGGCTCTTTTCAAGGTTCCACTAGTGACCTTTGTGGCATGAGGGAGGTCACGGATGCCACTGTTCGTGAGAGCTGACAACTTCATAAACTTTGACCGGGACCAGGCTATCCAGGGTGTCAGAGCCATGGGATTTGCCCAAATAACTGGCACCCATGCACAGGGAGCCACTGACTGTGTATGTGGCTCTCTGATCTCCTATGCACCAAGGAATCCCCTTTATTAACCACAAGGGCTTCCAGTCGCTGAATGTGCGACCATGCCAAGCACATTCTGCAGAGGTGTGTCAGGTTCCCAGGGAGCGTCTATGGCAATTTCGTTCTTGGCAGCACTCAGATACCCGAGGTATTCGAGGGAGTGCAGCAGCTACAGGTGACTCCTTGGGGACAAGGGGCCCCCCCCTCAGGACGTGGCTAATGATGCTTGTGTGGAAGCCACAGAATGCAAGAGACCCGTTATAATGAGACTCATACTGCAACTCGCGTTTTGGTGGAGCAGACGATGAGTATGTTGAAAATGTGGGTCCAATGCCTGGACGAATCAGGTGGAGCCTACACACAGAGGGGCCCATGAATTGTGGTTTTGTGCTGCGCCCTCCACGATCTGGTGTATCAATGGGGTGAGGAGCTGACCGAAGTGGAGATTGAAGCACTGAACATCTCCTCAAACAAAGAGGTCAAGGTGACAACAAGGTGGAACCCCTGGAGGAGACAGATAATGACCATCATGCAGTGGCGAGAATGGCCAGAAAGAGGAAGGAAAGATCAGGATGCCCTCATTGCCTCCCGTTTCGTTGATGGCCCCATCATAGGAGATGGCCCTTGCTGACTGTTTCCTGGCAGCACTCAACCAAACCTGACCTGTCTCATGTCTTGGGGAGCGTTTGCCCCTAATCACAACAATGCAGGAGGATGATAATGACTTGCAGAGCATTGCTCCTCAAAGAGATACTGTGAATGTCTGACTCCTGTCCGTCTGAAGGCAGCCCGCAAATTCCCAGTCACCAGGTCATATCACGGCGATGTTGCACGGACAGACTCATGTCTCCCGATGCAGGTTCCTCCATAGTTAGGGATGCCTCTGAGGATCAGTGTCGCCAGTGCCAAGGCACGGTTGTCACACCGGTTTAGGTGCTGGGATCCATGTTTTGGGTTCAGACCTTCCCAATGATTGAGCTGAGTGCTGGGCATGACCATTGTGGAGGGGCTTCTAATTACCAGGGTGACACTGGCATGACTGATGTGTTCTGTCGGTGTGAGGGAATGCCAGCCATAGAATCATAGAATTTGCTGTATAGAAGGAGGCCATTCAGCCCTTGGAAAAAACACCCTACCCATACCTGGGCCCATACCTCCATCCCATCTCCACACCTCTACCCTATCCCAGTAACCCCACCTAACCTTTTTTGTTTGGACACTAAGGGCAATTTAGTAAGGCCAATCCACCTAACCTGCACAGCTTTGGACTGTGGGAGGAAACCGGAGCACCCGGAAGAAACCCACGCAAACACGGGGAGAACGTGCAGACTCAGTACAGACGGTGACCCAAACCGGGAATCGAACCTGGGACCCTGGAGCTGTGAAGCAACTGTGCTAACCACTGTGCTACCGTGCTGCCCAATGAGTCATCTGCCTTGCAGAGAGGAGATGGAGGAGGCTGTGTGTGTATGTTAGAGCATCCAGGCTTTCAGTGGAACGTTATGGAGAAATCTAATGGAAACGGGAAGGCACAGAGAGAGTGAAAAAAAGTGAGGTTTGATACGTTGACAAAGGTGGGTGAAGACACAAGTGCTTGCTGTCTATAAGTTCCAAACAACACCGATGTCCACACTGTGCAACTATACTTTCTTCACCTTTCTAACCCTGCCGTTACGTCTTGCTACCTGCCTAGGATCCACACCAGAGGTGAAGGCTGCTTTCTGTTTGCCAGTCCTGTTGTCTTTGAGGACTTTGGGGAGTCGGCCTCTGGAGGGCAGGGACCTGGGAGGCACCAGTCTGCTCTCAGGATTGCTGTGGTGTGGTTGTGCCACTCTCCTCAGTCTGCAAGCTTGTAGCTGTCCCAGGCACAGGAAGAGGGGAGTCAGATGGGCTGGACAGTCCCAGAGTTGCCTGGGTAGAAGGTCCTGGGCAATGCATCAGCTTCTTCTCCTCCCTGTGGGTGCTCTGGGGTCCTGGCCTCCTCCTTGGAATAGAGTGAGATTGAGAAGACCGCCATCTTCTGGTGCTGGCACTCATGGATGCCCACAAATCCCTGAACCATGGAGTGAATGTCCCGCACCAAGGTCCGCACTGCAGCCGCCACCCTTGCAGTGTTGACTTGGCTGTCTCTGAGTGTCAGCATGATCTTCGCAGACAGAAGCCGCTGTGACTCCTCCAGACGGACTTGCAATCTGAGGAGTGATGCGGACATCCCTTCCTGATATTCCTGACTCTCCTTTTGGATCTCCAGCAATTGGGGGACGATTGAGGTCAGAAGCATGTCATCTGACTGGGCCTCATCAGAGCCTGAGCTTGCCGCAGTCCTTTGAGTGCCAGATCCCTGCAGTGTCCCTACCTCCGCCTGCTGTCAGAAATAAAGTGCTCACCAGCTTGCGACTCTGAAGCCACTCCTACTAAATCCAACTGAGGTGTGTGTCTCTGCACTGGTGGAGGGTGTGGCTGAAAGCTGTGATGCCTCTTCTATCGCATGTCGGAAAATTCATCCAACCTTCTGTCTGTGGTGATCCCCAATGCCTGGCTGGTGGAGGTATTGGGCAGCTCCCCTGATGTGCCTGCAAGAGAAGAGGATGGCATTCGCGCATGGCAGGGGTATAAGGATATGAGAGACAAAACTTTCAAGGTGGTGAGATGGATGATGTCCTCACTTCTCTTGGCGCCACCCATCCTCGGGGCAGAAGCGATCCCCTTCCTCCCTGGCCAGCTGCATTGCTCCCTTCGCAAAAGGCCATGGGATATTTAACTTGGCCATCTCTCTGCCCACCTTTGCTCTCCCTTTTCAGTTGTGAGCCAGCTTGCCCTGAAAGAAAACAGATGGGGGGAGTGTACGCAGGCCGCGTGCCAGGGCAGATGGCAAGGATGTTTGGCATGTGTGGTTGGCGGGTGGGAGCTGGGATGTGATGAGGAGAGGAGCTGCATGGGGGATGAGGAAGTGGTTGGGAGAACGATTGGTGGGGCTCCTTGAGTGAGCTCCCCGTGGATGTGTGATGGGTGTTTGAGTGGGTGAGTGGTGCCAGATGAGAAGAGTGACTTACCCCAGCTGAACAGAGGAGGTCATTCATGCTCTTGCTGCACTAGATGCCCGTCCTCTTGTGCAGGGAGATGGCACTTACCAACAGGGCCGCAGCCTCCCATGCGGCGTTGCTGACCTTGTTTGATGGTCCTCTCCCCGCCTGAAGGTACAGGATGTGGCGCCTGCCCTCGATGGCATCCAGCGTTCAAGTCAGAGCTCCCTCTGAAACCTTGGGGAAGACTTAGTTGCAGCCGTTCTGGTCGATGGACTGGGAGCAGGTGCTGGCGAAATAATTAAATGGAGCCCTCAAAGCATTCAGTTGATAGTGGGACAGGCAAATATTTCCGCCCTCCACAGAGCAGCTGAAACCCATGAATTTTTTTTTCTCTAAGCGGCTAAAAATGCGACGGGAAAACGCTAACGCTGCCAGGGGGCTGGATCCCGCTTTTCCCGCCCGAGTTGACACTTCGCTGAAAAATCAGAAAATTCCACCCTCGGGCACAGAAAGCTATTGAGGAAGGAATTAAACAAATTAATATTCAATCCTCATTTTAAGAATAATCTCTATCGTCACAAGTAGGCTTACATTAGCACTGCAATGAAGTTACTGTGAAAATCCCCTAGTCGCCACATTCCGGCACCTGTTCGGGTACACAAAGGGAGAATTCAGATGTCCAAATTACCTAACAGCACGTCTTTCGTGACTTCTGGGAGGAAACTGGAGCACCCGAAGGAAACCCACGCAGGCACGGGGAGAACGTGCAGACTCCGCACAGACAGTGACCCAAGCCGGGAATCGAACCTGGGACCGTGGAGCTGTGAGGCAACAGTGCTAACCACTGTGCTACCGTGCTGCCCTTGACATAAAATGTTCGTGTGAGAGATCGAGTCCCTGCTCCTGCGTTTTCAAAATAATTCATTTTTTAATTGAGCTCACAGTAGATATGCTTCTGAGATCCAGACTTGTTCACTAATCACTGGGATGGAAAGTGCTAATGGGTTTGATTTGCTAATTAATTTTGTTATCCTGTTAATGTGACACTGTGCCTTAATTACAAGTCTGTCGGGCACTTACAGTTTCATTGTTGGCTCCATGCTGCTGTAATTAGAGATTTAGGGCCATAGTCTGCTTAGCTCATTGACGAGGATGCTCCGTTTTGCCGGCAGCCGGGGGGGGGGGTTTCCCGACGGCGTGGGGCTGCCCCACAATGGGAAACACCATTGACCGGCCGGGGTAACGGAGCGTCACGCCGGCGGGGTGAAACAGAAATGTAGCGCAGCGGGGCGGAGAATCCAGTCCATATTCTTTCCCTCCGGAATGAACCGCGGAGATGCTGGTGAAGGAAACTGCCATAAGAGGCAGAGGAAGCATAGAACATAGAACATTACAGCGCAGTACAGGCCCTTCGGCCCTCGATATTGCGCCGACCTGTAAAACCACTTAAAGCCCATCTACACTATTCCCTTATCGTCCATATGCCTATCCAATGACCATTTGAATGTGTTTAGTGTTGAAGTATAACATCTTTATTTTTATATTTAATTCCTTATTTGCTTTGTATGTGTAAGGTGGGTGAATTTTCACTCCGTGTTACTAAACGTTTAGAAGCATGCTCTGGGTGGAATATGATATGGCCTCAAAACGGCAAATTACAAGAGTGGGTGGGAGAGGTTACAGCAGATGCCAAAGAAATATTAAATTATAGCTGGTATTGTCCCAGAACTTCCTGAAGGTGGGAATTGGAGAATTTGTTGTTTGGGTTGTACGCTGGGCTTGCATCATCACCACCATCATTAATGGAGGTGTGCTGTTGCTCATCTGTTTATATCATAGCACCCCTACAGTGCAGAAGGAGGCCATTTGGCCCATCAAGTCTGCACCGACCCTCTGAGAGTCTGTCAGTCCCCCACCCTCTCCCCGTAACCCAGTAACCCCACCTAATCTTTTGCACACTAAGGGGCAATTTAGCATGGCCAATCCACCTAATGTGCACATCGTTGGACTGTGGGAGGAAACCGGAGCACCCGGAAGAAACCCACGCAGAAACTGAGAGAACGTGCAAACCCCACACAGACAGTCACCCGAGGCCGGAATCGAACCCGGGTCCCTGGCGCTGTGAGGCAGCAGTGTGAACCACTGTGCCACCGTGTCGAACCATTCGGCCCTCAATCCTGTTCCACCACTCAATCATAGTTGATCTGTTTGTGTTGAGTTCCATTTTTCCCAACCACCCCCCTTGCCTAACAAAAATCTAACAATCTCTACCTTAAAACATTTAACAACCCACTTCCACCGCCTTCTGAGGCAGAGTTCCAAAGTCACATGACCCTCTGAGAGAAAAAAACATTATCCTCATCTCCATCCTGCAAAGGCAACTCCAAATTTTAAAACAGTGTTCCTTTGTTCTGGACTCACCCACAAACATCTTGTCAAGACCGTTCAGGATCTTTATAAATTTCAATCAAGTCACTCCTCACTCTTCTAAATTCCAGTGGACACAAGCCCAGTCTGTCCAACCTTCCCTCATAAGATAACCCACACATTCCAGGTATCAATGTATTAAACCGTCTCTGAATCGCCTCCAACACATTTACAGCCTTCCTTCAATAAGGAGTCCAAAACTGTGTATTGTATTTGAGATGCAATCGCACCATATCTCTGTATAACTGAAGTATCTTTATTTTTTAATTCCATTCCTTATTTGTTTTGTATGTGTAAGGTGGGTGAATTTTCACTCCGTGTTACTTACTAAATGTTTGCACATGTAATAATGAGAAACAAATTGTACCCCTTTTCCTTTTGCAGGTGTTCCTGTTACCATGGCAAGAAACCTATTGGGCAGTGAGCTCCAGACAGGTCCAAACCAGGTGCTGGATGGGGTAAAGATGCACATCTTAGATCTTTACTGTGAAAGTGACAAACTGAAGCGCCCACACCCGCAAACATTGGCAGAGTTTGAAAAGATACACATAGTAGGAAAAGGTGAGGTCAGGGAACACAAAGGCAATGCTGGATGGAACACAGCAGACCAGGAACTAGTGACATGCAAAGCTCCTGCCATTTTTACAACCTGACGTAAACCTTGCTTTCAATAAAAAGATGTGTGATGTTGAAGAATTATTTTCAGATGCAGGTTTGAGCTTCATCACCAGCTATATGTTTAATTTATAGAGTCATTGAGAGTCATAGAAAGTAATCTAAGAGGGCGGCATGGTGGCGCAGTGGTTAGCACTGCTGCCTCACGGTGCTGAGGGCCCGGGTTCGATCCCGGCCCAGGGACACTGTCCGCGTGAAGTTTGCACATTCTCCTCCACAACCCAAAAGATGCGCAGAGTAGGTGGATTGGCCATGCTAAATTACCCCTCAATTGGAAAAAATAATTGGGTACTCTAAATTTTTTTTTTAAAAGCCATCTAAGACACTGAAGGAGACCAGAAGTAGATGCATTGGTTTTAATTTTCCAAAATTTCCTAGATTCTGGAAAGGTCCCATCAGATTGGAAAACAGTGAATATTCAAGCAAGAAGGGAGAAAGCAGGAAACTACAGGCCTATTAACTTAACACCTGTTGTAGCGAATTTACTAGAATCTATTATTAAGGATGTTTTAGCAGGGCACCCAGAAAATGTCACTGCAATCAGGCAGAGTCAACATGGTTTTGTGAAAGGGAAATCATGTTTGACTGACTTATTGGAGATCCTTGAAGAAGTAGCAAGCAACATGGATAAAGATGAAACTCTAGATGTGCTGTGCTTAGATTTCCAGAAGGAATTTGACAAGATGCCACATAGAACATAGAACAGTACAGCACAGAACAGGCCCCTCGGCCCTCGATGTTGTGCCGAGCAATGATCACCCCACTCAAACCCACGTATCCACCCTATACCCGTAACCCAACAACCCCCCCCCCCCCCCCCCCCCCCCACTTAACCTTACTTTTTAGGACACTACGGGAAATTTAGCATGGCCAATCCACCTAACCCGCACATCTTTGGACCGTGGGAGGAAACCGGAGCACCCGGAGGAAACCCACGCACACACGGGGAGGACGTGCAGACTCCGCACAGACAGTGACCCAGCTGGGAATCGAACCTGGGACCCTGGAGCTGTGAAGCATTTGAAACATCAAATGTTACTGTGCAAAATAAGAGCTCATGGTGCAGGGGGTAATATATTTGCATGGCATATTGTTATTCATCGAAAGGGGAAAGGAATATGAAAATAAGGATGTTTTACTACAGTTGTACTGAGCATAAGTGAGAGCACATTTGGAATATTGTGTATAGTTTTTAGTCTCCTTATTTAAGAATAATCCATTAGAAGCACTTTAGAGAAGGTTCTATTGACTGATACCTGGAAGGTGGCGGTTATCTTATGAGGAAATATTGGACCTGTATCCATTGGGATTTTAGAAAAATGAGGTGATCTTATTGAAACAGTAATAAGATTACATTAAGATGCTGAGGAGACTTGATAGGGTGGATGCTGAAATAATGTGTGCCCTTGTGGAAGAAACTAGAATTAGAGAACACAGTTTAAAAATAAGGGATCTCTCATTTAAGACAGAGATAGAACATAGAACATAGAACATAGAACGATACAGCGCAGTACAGGCCCTTCGGCCCTCCATGTTGCACCGACATGGAAAAAAACTAAAGGCCATCTAACCTACACTATGCCCTTATCATCCATATGCTTATCCAATAAACTTTTAAATGCCCTCAACGTTGGCGAGTTCACTACTGTTGCAGGTAGGGCATTCCACGGCCTCACCACTCTGCGTAAAAAACCCACCTCTGACCTCTGTCCTATATCTATTACCCCTCAATTTAAGGCTATGTCCCCTCATGCTAGCCACCTCCATCCACGGAGATAAGAAGATTTTTTCCCTCTGAAGGTCTTGAGTCATTGGAACAAATGGAAAATAGGAACAGGAGTAGGCCATTTGGCCCTCTGAGCCTGCTCTGTCATTCAATATGATCATGGCTGATTCTCTGTCTCAACACTGGTTCTTTTAGAGTCTAGAAATCTACCTGTTTCCTTATTAAAATATTCAGTGATTTGGCCTCCACAACCTTCTGTGGTGGAGAATTCCATAGGATCACCACCCACTTGAATGAAGGTGATTCTCCTCATCTCAGTCCTAAATAGCCAACTCCGTATCCTGACACTGTGACCCCTTTAGGGGCAGCACGGGAGCACAGTGGTTAGCATTGTGTCTTCATAGCGCCAGGGTCCCAGGTTCGATTCCCCGCTGGGTCACTGTCTGTGCGGAGTCTGCACGTTCTCCCCGTGTCTGCGTGGGTTTCCTCTGGATGCTCCGGTTTCCTCCCACAGTCCAAAGATATGCAAGTTAGATGGATTGGACATGATAAATTGCCCATTGTGTCCAAAAGGTTGGGAGGGGTTATTGGGTTACGGGGGTAGGGTGGAAGTGCGGGCTTAAATGGGTCAGTGCAGACTCAATGGGCCAAATGGCCTCCTTCTGCACTGTATGTTCTATGTATGTTCTTGTTCTCGATCCTCCATCCAGAGGAAACAACATCCCTGTCCCGCCATGTCAGAATTTTATATGTATCAATTGGATCCCCTCTCATTCTTCTAAATTCCAGTGAATACAGATCCAATTGATCCAATCTATCCTCATACGACAATCCTGCCATCTCAGGAATCAGTCTAGCATGCCTTCGATACACTCCTTCTGTGGTAAGTGCACCCTTTCTTGGATAAGGAGACCAAAACTTCACACAGAACTCCAGGTGAGGTCTTACCAAGGCCCCGTACAGCTGCAGTAAGACATCCTTTTGAAGGAAGGTAAATGGCATGTTAGTCTTCATTGCTTACTGCAGCTGTCTTACAGCAGCTGTCTTACTCCACACGGACAGTGACCGAGGTCCGGGATCGAACCTGGGTCCTCGGCACCACTGCGCTACCATGCCGCCCCGTTTCTCCCACTCGCGCCAACTACAAATGGTGTGTGTTGTTGGCATTTGGCAGGTTCGTACTCAACATGTTTGGCTGTATTGTGAAGGCAACTTCCTTGGCTGTCAAGTCCTGGGGTTGGGATCGAACCAGGAACTTCTGGCTCAGACGCAGTGATGGGACCCACTGCTGCACAAGACCTCCCAAGAGTCTTGTCCCATCAGCTAATTTAAACAACTTTTCTTTGCCTAACATATGTAAACCTATCAACCTTCTACACCTCTAACACTTCTCCCCTCAATCTCCTTTGCTCCAAAGTTAACAACCCCAGCTTCTTTTGTAACTAAAATATTTTAACGCGAACCATTCTGGTAAAGCTCTCCTGCACCTCCTCAAGGATAAACCACACCTTGTGTTCAGGTGAAATGCTCGAGCCTGTTTAACCTCTATCACAGCGTTGGGTTTTTCCGTTTGGTGGCCAGCCATGTGGTGGGGTCTGATGGACACCATGATTTATAGTCATGCCAGCAGGAGCGTGTGTGCAATTTTGCCCTTGTGCCAATCACACCAACATTACTGAAATGCTCCACATGGGTAAGCGGAAATAAATGTGACGTGAGTTGTGTGAAGGTTGAAATTTCTATGACATGCAGCAAATATTTGATCAGAGCCCGTGTTCTTTTCCTGGCAGGAGCCTACGGCACAGCAGTTCTCTATCGGAAGAAAGATGATGATTCACTGGTCATATTGAAAGAAATCAATATGCATGAGCTGAACCACATCGAGAGGCAGAGAGCAATGAACGAGGTTTGTGTTTAACTCTGGTGTGTCTGACTGGCTGTGTCATATGCAGCCACAGAGTCACTGGGATAATGGCATGCTGTTAATAAAATGAAGACTTGCATTTATATAGCACCTTTCAAGACCATTGGGCGTCCCAAAGTGTTTTACAGCCAATGAAGTAGTGTTGAAATTGTAAATGTTATAACTAGTAATACAGGAAGCTGTCAATTTGCACAAAGCAAGCTCCCACATCCAGCAAGGTGGTAATGCCCAGATAATCTGTCCATGTGACGCTGATTGAGGAATAAGATTATCCAGGACACCGGGGAGAACTCCCCTGCTCTTCTTTGGAATAGTGACAAATGATCTCTTACGTCCGTGTGAGGGGGCAGTTAGGGCCTCAGTATAACGTCTCTTCCAAAAGATGGCGGGTGAATTCTACGCCACCCCAGCTGCGTGTTCCTCAGCGGCGTGCCGCCACCGGCAGCAGGATTCTCCTTTCCCGCTACCGGCCAATGGGATTACCCATTGTGGCCACTCCACACCAGCAGGAAATCCACGGGCGGGGTTGCACTTCCGGCGGTACTGAGGATCCCGTCAGCGGAGAATTCCCCCCAGCAGCTCCGACAGTGCAGCATTCACTCGTGCTGCACGAGGGGGGCAGTGTTTGACTTTTATGCTGAAGTTCTGGAGTGGAACCTGAACCCACAAACCCCCTGACTCAGATGTGGGAGTGCTGCCAACTAAGCCACAGCCAGTATGGAAGTTAGATTTTCTCACAGCTTTGGGACCCTCATTTTAGGTCTGATTGGGATCCAGAGTCCATACTTAGCAGCAGAGCGCCAGTGTGGAGTTTGCACATTCTCCCCGTGTCTGCGTGGGTTTCCTCTGGTTTCCTCCCACAGTCCAAAGATGTGCAGGTTAGGTGGGGTTACAAAGGGCAGGGGGAGTGGGCCTAGCTTGGGTGCTCCTGCAGAGGGTCAGTGCAGACTCGATAGGCCAAATGGCCTCTTTCTGCGGCTGTAAAGATTCCAAGGATTACATAGATGATGCAACCTTCATTTTGTTTTAAATTTAGAGTACCCAATTCTTTCTTTTTCCAATTAAGGGGCAATTTAGCATGGCCAATTCACCTACCCTGCACATCTTTTTGAGTTGTGGGGGGTGAGACCCACGTACACAGGGGGAGAATGTGCAAACTCCACATGGACAGGGACCCGGGGCCTAAATCAAACCCGGGTCCTCGGTGCCGTGAGGAAGCAGTGCTAACCACTGCGCCACCGTGCGACCTCTTGATGCAACCTTCATTAGGTTATCCTGCTAATCGGCCGCCTCATCTCTCACTTCCATTATTGATTTCCTGTTGCTGCCGGCCCAATCAGAGCTGTGGAGCCTTGGCAGCAATCCAAAGGCTGGTGACCTTGGTACAGCCTGTGAAGCAGCAGTGATCTATTGGAATGGCTGCATACCAGAGAGAATGTGTGGAAACCTGAATACACATGGCAATTCAATACAGGGGAGCTGAAAGGAGAGTTAGAAATCTTGGAAGTGGATCCTTACTCAAAACAGCCGTGGAAAGCCCTGTTTGGAGGATTCTAAGGTTTATGTCTTTGAGAGTGGACTTTGGAAACAATCATGTGATAATCATGTGGGGGGGATTTGACAATAAATCCACAGAAGCTCAATTGGGTGGCATCTGCCTCTCGAGTTCAGGGTGGGGTGTGTCTGACCACAGTTGACCTGTTGGTTTACAGAGATTTTCTTTGTTTACTGAGAACATCACAGCTGTGTTATCCTTAAAATCTGTGACCATTTGTTTGCAAAATGTTTTTTGTCTGGTTTTAAAAGCTAATTGGCAGTCCTATAACTCTGTTTATTCATATTTTTGGGAAAAAACCTAAAAGTTACGTTCGTTTGAGCCAGGGTTCCACACTGAGACCTTCCCGTCCAGTAATAACATCAACTGGCATTGTAACACTCCCGATATTTCCCAGTCTCCAAGCCTGCCACTACAAAACTGGTAAAACTCAGTACATTGTGTCAATACGATATTTATTTGAACCCATGATTTAGTGTGGCTGCGTGCATACAGCTGTTGACCACGTGGTTTTGTTGGGGTAAGTGTGTAGAACTCCTGATCCTGTGGCTCCTTGCTGGTGAACGTGTGCAGTCCCTGGCTCTCTGGTTTTATGTGCGTCGATGTGTAGAGTTCCTCGCATTGCGTTATTCTTTGCTTCTGCTCTGTTATAGGCGAAGGTGCTCTCAATGTTGGATCACCCCAACATAATCAATTACTACGACAGCTTTGAAGAGGATGGAGTGTTAATGATTGAGATGGAATACGCGGATGGAGGAACACTGGCACAGTACCTGGCACAGCAGGTACTTTAAATGGGTATATTTGGGTGGTGAGGGGGAGAGGGTGGGAGGTGGGGAGGAGGGAGGGGGTGATATTTCCAATAGTAAATTGTTTAAGGAGGCTTTTGTGGATGAGAAGGAGCTTTAGTTCTGTTCCTTTTCAAATAATATCATGACATACATGATGTACCGTCAATTACCACGAGACGAGAATGGTGGAACAATCGAGACTTTATTGAACAAGATGTTGTGCCTCCTGTAGCTGGAACCAGAATGGCTGCAGCGCAGGAGAGCACACACTTTTATACACCACCTGCTGGGAGGAGCCAGCAGACAGGGATTTACTGTCGTACTTCTAATATACGGGCAGTGCCGTAATACATATAATATACCACTCGTGGTGTTCACCACAATACATACAACGAGTGAAGGTAATTGATTCTACAGTCCGGAAACATTGCTGCAACCTGAATTGTCTTCTCTAAACTGGAACTTTCCAGCCCTCCATGCCGACGGGATCTTACAGTCCCGTCGAGGGGTGGGGGTGGGGGGGGTGCATTTTGGAAAACTCCAACCAAAGAGTCAAATGCCAGGTGATCTTTATTTTAGAGAACAGCCGGAATATTTGCACATATCGCAAGTCACCATGAAGAAAGATTTCAGCAAAGGTAAGACAGCTGAGCAGATAAAGCTCACAAATATACATCCTCCTCTCTCTTCTCTGAAGTTTCTGTGGAACAACATTGTCTTATTCCTGTTGCTTTTTTTTTTAAATCCTAATCCCGGGCAATTTAATGTGGCCAATCACCTACACCTTTGGCTGGTGGGGGTGAAACCCACGCAGACCCGGGGAGAATATGCAAACTCCACACGGACAGTGACCCGGGTCCGGGATCGAACCCGGGTCCTCGGCGCCACCAGGCCGCCCTACTTCCTGTTGTTAGACTGTGTCAAGAGCAAAGGATGGAGAACAAAGCAAATTGTCCCCTGCACCAAGCCCTGTCCATTTCCCAACAGTTTCTGAATCTAATCCAGTTAATTACACCACAATGCATTGTATATGGAGCCGAGTTTGATGTCTTCTGAAAACCCCAGCCCATTCTCCTCTGGTCCCTTTGCCTAATTCATCCACAAATTCATTCTGAAATGCCATCTGTAAAGTGTTAGTGGCAAGGACCGGAGGATGTTGAATTCATCAAAATGACTGTGGCTTTTTACTGAGGGGTCGGAATGTGTTTCCTGTGATATCCTCCAATCTAAGGAGACTGAAGTTTCTTGATTGGTAAATCCCTTAAGGTGTGACGTCCCTTAATTTGCAGCAAGGATGCTTTCACCATGCTGAATTGGAGGGTGTGTCACACAGCTGCCTGAGCTGATGGTATTCATGTTGCAGGACCAGGAATTAGAAGAGCACCAAATCCTGAACCTCTTTCACCAGATGGTGGCAGCGATTTGTTACCTCCACCAACACAGCGTATTGCACCGAGATCTCAAGACGGCAAACCTCTTCCTCACAAAAGAAGGCAAAGTGAAGCTTGGTGATTTTGGGGTGGCCAAGGTGATGATGACCGGAAGTGAGGCACATACTATATTAGGTGAGATTTCCTTTGACCAACAAATGGAAAGGGAAAGGTGCAGAGGTACGTCGGAGTACGACTAACTTTAGAACAGATGCTGAGAAATGGCTAAGATGTGGACATTTGGTCTTGGATAAGAGTAGATAAGCAAATATGAATAGAAATACTTTGCAGGTGAGGGTAACGGGCAGTATAGATGGAATGGGGCTATGATGGTAGTAATTAAGGCTGATTTACCACACGGAATGCAACATATGCTGCAGTTTATGGTGGTGGGTTCAGGGAGGACTGTGTATTCTGAAGACTGCCAATAACGTTTTGTTGGTTGGAGGAGCATCTTGAAGGCCTGCAGTGTCTTGAGCTCTCGAGAGATATGGGTAACTGGAACAGGATTAAGGCAAGCTGGAGGAGGCGTACATAGAGGGCAATATTCCCCTTTCCCCCAGCTGTCAGTTTCTCGGTGGCGCACCGTTTGCTGGCGGCAGGATTCCCTGCTCATGCCGCTTGTTAATGGGTATTTGCCCATTGAAGACACCCCATCCCACCGGGAAACCTGTGGGCAGCAAGAATCCCAACGACCAGAGAATTCCAGTCATAGAGACCATTAACTGGGCTGGTTTAGCACAGTGGGCTAAACAGTTGGCTTGTAATGCAGAACAAGGCAGCAGCGTGGGTTCAATTCCTGTACCGGCCTCCCTAAACAGGCGCCGGAATGTGGTGACTAGGGGCTTTTCACAGTAACTTCATTGAAGCCGACTTGTGACAATTAGCTATTATTATAGGGGCAGCACGGTAGCATGGTGGTTAGCATAAATACTCCACAGCTCCAGGGTCCCAGGTTCGATTCCCGGCTGGGTCACTGTCTGTGCGGAGTCTGCACGTCCTCCCCGTGTGTGCGTGGGTTTCCTCCGGGTGCTCCGGTTTCCTCCCACAGTCCAAAGATGTGCAGGTTAGGTGGATTGGCCATGCTAAATTGCCCGTAGTGTCCTAAAAAGTAAGGTTAAGGTTAAGGGGGGGGTTGTTGGGTTACGGGTATAGGGTGGATATGTGGGTTTGAGTAGGGTGATCATTGCACGGCACAACATCGAGGGCCGAAGGGCCTGTTCTGTGCTGTACTGTTCTATGTTCTATGTTCTATTGCATCAATAATTGTTTCTTAGTGTACTTCCAGGAATGAGGGAATAAATTGGACGTTACAGACTCCATGAGTATATCTAATGGACATTTTATGTTGTGCAGGTACACCCTTTTACATCTCCCCGGAGATCTGTGAGGGTAAATGTTACAATGACAAATCAGACATCTGGTCACTTGGTTGTATCCTTTACGAGATGGCATGCCGTCAGCGCACATTTGAAGGTAAGATCCATGGAAAAGTGCCAGCTAATTAGCGTTTGAGGAAATGATTTACATTAATGTAGATGGTCTCCAGTAAATTAAAATATGGTTGTTACAGAATGGGGTCAGTTTTTGCAAAGATATTTTGACCATCTTCTTAGGAAACAGTTAGACCCTGAAGAATGGGAAGGTACAAAAATTAATGTGTTCGTATAATGGCCAGTCCTGTCCAGTCCTTGCATTGAAACTCTTGACACTAGTGTCTCCTATTAGGCCGCTGGAGATGATTCTAGTAAGCTCCATCCAAACAAAGGAAATGGGAAAATAAATCATGCATCAGTTGGGGTCTATTAAATGGAATCTGTTAATATTTTGGGCCAGGATTTTAAGTGGTTAGCACTGTGGCTTCACAGCGCCGGGGTCCCAGGTTCGCTTCCAGGCTTGGGTAACTGTCTGTGCGGAGTCTGCACGTTCTCCCCGTGTCTGCATGGGTTTCCTCCAGATGCTCCGGTTTCCGCCCACATGTCCCGAAAGATGCTTGTTAGGTGAATTGGACATTCTATTTTCTCCCTCAGTGTACCCGAACAGGCGCCGGAATGTGGCGACTGGGGGATTCTCACAGTAACTTCATTGCAGTGTTAATGTAAGCCTGCTTGTGACATTAATAAAGATTATTATTAAGTATCAGAATGGATTTTTTTGTCAACATGATTTTGTAGATAGGAGGATAAAGCATCTTGTCATTTGTACACCATTCTCATTGGTGCTCATTCTCTTTGGTGTCTTATAATTGGACTGACCTTTATAAAACATTGTTGTTCCCTTTTTGTGCAGTGTTTTAATTCTTCTGTCACTAGCTTGATCATCTGGTAGCATTCTCACTTCTGAGTCAGATGGGCTGTAGGTCCCACTGCATGTACCTTTACCAGGTAAGCCAGGCTGAGACTGAGGGAGTGATGCATGGTTGGAGCTGCTGTATTTTGGCTGATATGACCTCTCTGTTCAAGTTGACATTAAGGGCCGGAGACCCCGGACCTTCAGCCGCGTGATTCACAATGGCGGTCCGCCGTTCGCTGGCGGCAGGGTTCTCTGTTCCCGCCGCTGTCAATGTGATTTCCCATTGATGCCCCCCAATGCCGCCGATTAACTCGCAGGCAAGTTTACGGCCTAAATGTTCCATGGCACCTTTTGAACAGAAGGTTCGAGTATCCTGGCCGACGACCAAATGGCGGTCATGTTTCTCGGCGTTGGGAATATAAATGGCACAACACAGCTCATGTTCTGCTTTTTTTTCTTACAGGTACTAACCTGCCAGCAGTAGTGAATAAAATCATGAAAGGCCAGTTTGCTCCAATCGCTAATAACTACAGCACTGAGTTTAAAGCCCTTGTGATGGACATGCTTCAAAAAGAGCCGCAGTAAGTTGCAAGTGTCTCTGATTTCCTTGTGATTAGCTGAAGAGAAAACCCTTCCGTGACTGTGATAGTTTTCCTCCCACGCTGTTGCTGATTTCAGTAATCATTTCATCAAGACTGCTCAAGACAGGAGAGAGACTGGAGCCCAGTTAGTCTCATGTCTGTCATTGGGAACATACTGGAATCTATTATTCAGAAAGTGGTAACAGGGCATTTAGAAAATCACGCAGGGCTATCATGGGCTTTATCGAAGAGAAATTGTGTTCGACAAATTCAATAGCGTTCTCCGATGATGTAACAAGCAGGGTGGATAAAGGAAAACCAGTAATTGTGGTGTAATTGGATTTCCAAAAGGTGCTCATCAAGGTACCACTGCACAAGATTAGCGCTCATGTTGCTGGGGGTAATGTATCAACATGGATAGAGAATTGGCTGACTGACAGGGAACGAAGAGTCTGGGAAACGGGTCCCTTTCAGGTTAGCAAATGCAGCTAATGTGCCACAGGGATCAGTGCTGGGACCTCAACTGTTTACAATGTTTAGCAATGTCTTGGACGAAGGGACCAAGTGCGGTGTAGCCAAAATTGCTGACGATGTGAAGACAGGTTGCAATGCCATTTGTGGGGAGGACACAAGGATCAGAGTTTCCAGCTCTCCTCTCCCACAGGTTTCCCCACTGCCAGGGTGGCCAAGCCATTGAAATCTCTGTTCACATCGGCGTGATGGTCAAAACATTCTGGCCAAAGAATTCTCAAAGAGCTGGAGACGGGCTATAGATAAACAGGATAGGATCCCGGCCCCAGGTCACTGTCTGGGTAGAGTTTGCACATTCACCCCGTGTCTGCGGGGGGGTTTCATCCCCACAACTCAAAGATGTGCAGCTTAGGTGGATTGGCCAGGTTAAATTGCCCCTTAATTGGAAAAAAATAATTGGGTACTCTAAATTTATATGAAAAAAAATAGATAAAGAGGATAGAATATAAAAGCAGGTGAGTCTTGATACAACTATCATTGGTGAGACCACATGGGGAGCACTGTGTACAGTTCTGTTGTCCACCTTTAAGGAGAAATATACTTGCAGTGGAGGCAGTTTAAAGTGGTTCACTTGTTTTATTCCTGGGATGAAGGGGTTGGCTTAAATGGAAGGTTTGAGCAGAACAGTGGCACAGTGTTAGCACTGCTGCCTCATGGCGCCAGCGACCCGGGTTCGATTCTGACCTTGTGTGACTATGTGGAGTTTGCACGTTCTCCCCGTGTCTGCGTGGTTTTTCTCCGGGACCTTTAGTTTCCTCCAACAGTCCAAAGACGTGCAGGTTAGGTGGGATTACGGGGTAAGGGCGGGGGGGTGGGCGTAGGCGGGGAGCTCGTTTAGAGGGTCGGTGCAGACCCGATGGGCATAATGGCCTCATGCTGCACTATAGGGATTGTATGGACCTATAAATTAGGGGACAAAAATAAGGGACCTCCTACTTGGAACAAAAATAAGTAGGAAATTCTTCTCTCAGAGGGTTGTTAATCTTTGGAATTCTCTATCCGAGAGAGCAGTAAAGGCAGTGTGAAAAAGGTTTTTGATCTACCTGGGAGTCGAGGGTTATGGGCGGCAGACAGGAATGCAATATTGAGGCCACGATTAGATCAGCTATGAATAGTGGAATAAGCCCCAGAGTTGCGCTGTACCATGGGGCCAGAACCCCAGTCAGTAGAGGTGTCTGGCGAGTCAGTGGTTAGCAATGTCAAAGAATCTTGTATTGATGTCAGATCTACGATGCAGCTCAGAACCAAAATATGGAAGATCCCTGCAAGGGATCTGCATCAGTAAGCCCCGCACAATAGCACGTTAAGCGTGCTGCCCTAGTGAGGAAACTACTTCACTGTCAGATCTTTCTGCAGAGACATTGGGTGGAATTTTCCAGGTTTTTTTGTCTCAGGCGAGAAAAGGAGTGGACAACATACCGGATGTACAGCCGCTTTTCTCACCATATTTTCTCAGTTAGAAGAAGGAAATGCTGGAGGCACGTCCCACACCGTCAAGCCCACTCAGTCGGCAACGTCGGCCTTCCAGAGATTGGGGCGCCCTTTTTTAAAAAATATTTAGAGTACCCAATTATTTTTTTTCCATTAAAGGGGCAATTTAGGGTGGCCAATCCACCTAACCTGCACATCTTTGGATTGTGGGGGCGAAACCCACGCAGACATGGGGAGAATGTGCAAACTCCACACGGACAATGATCCAGGGCCAGGATTCAAACCTGGGTCCTCAGCACCGCAGTCCCAGTGCCTAACCACTGGGCCACATGCCGCCCCGGGGTACCCTTTGTAAAGGTCTAGCTGATCTCCTGTACTAAACATTTTAAAAATACAGAACCCCCTTCCATGGGCACAGAGACCACCCACAAGGACCCAGGGAAACCCAACTCCTGCTCTCCCAAGGACACCGGGAACACTCCCTGTGAACAAGGGGAAACTCCCCACCGTGCTCTCCCCGGAGGAAGTCCTCGTGTCAAGTGGCAGTGTCCAAGCATGTCCCTCTCCACCCCGGGGGCTGTACTTACTTGTGGACCTCCTCCTTGGTTTCTTCGCCTGGCTCACATTGCAGCAGCCCTGTTGGAAATCCCAATGTCGGGGTGTGATACAGCAGGGAAGACCGCTAATGAGATTTAAATGTATTTAAATGTGGTCCCAGACATTGCTGGGTGGGAACCAGATTATACCGATGATGGGGGGTAGGGAGGACAGAGCAGGAATGATCACGTCACAAGATCCTGCCAACGAGGTTCTTGCTTTTTGCTTCTCACGGAATTTTGCATCCAACCGGCGAAGGTGGAACATCTTGGCCATTATTAAAGATGAGATTGCGGAGTACTTGGAAGTGTATGATAAATTAGGTGCGTGTCAGCAAGGCTTTGTCAAGGGAAGGTCATATTTGACAAATCTGAGAGTTCTTTGAGGAGGTAACAAGGAAGTTAGACAAAGAAGAACCAGTGGACATGATCTATTTAGTTTTCCAGAAGGCCTTTGACAAGGTGCTGTATTGGAGGCTGTTAAATAGATTAAGAGCCCATGGGTGTTAAGGGTAAGATACTGGCGTGGATTGAGGATTGGCTGACTGGCAGAAGGCAGAGAGTGGGGATTAAGGGGTCTTTTTCAGGATTGCAGCCGTTGACTAGTGGTCTGCCTTAGGGTTCAGTATTGGGACCACAACTTTTCGCAACATACATTAATGATCTGGAAGAAGGGACTGAGGGCACTGTTCCTACATTTGCAGATGATACAAAGATATGCAGAGGGACAGGTAGTATTGAGGAAGCAGGTGGCCTGCAGAAGGATATGGATAGGCTAAGAGAGTGGGCAAAGAAGTAGCAGATGGAATACAATGTGGAAAAGTGTGAGATTATGCACTTTGGTATGAAGAATGGACGCATAGCCTTTTTCTAAATGGGAAAATGCTTAGAAAATCAGAAGCAGAAAGGGATTTGGGAGTCCTTGTTCACGATTCTCTTAAGGTTAACGTGCAGGTTCAGTCATCAGTTAAGAAGGCAAATGCCATGTTAGCGTTCATGTCAAGAGGGCTAGTATACAAGAGCAGGGATGTATTTTTGAGGCTGTATGAGGCTCTGGTCAGACCTCATTTGAGCAGTTTTGGGCCCCGTATCTAAGGAAGGATGTGCTGGCCTTGGAAAGGGCCCAGAGGAGGTTCACAAGAATGATCCCTGGAATGAACAACTTGTCATATGAGGAACGGTTGAGGACTCTGGGTCTGTACTCGTTGAAGTTTAGAAGGATGAGGGGGGATCTTATTGAAACTTACAGGATGCTGCGAGACCTGGATAGTGTGGATGTGGAGAGGATGTTTCCACTTATAGGAATAACTAGAACCAGAGGACACCATCTCAGACTAAAGGGACGATCCTTTAAAACAGAGATGAGGAATTTCTTCAGCCTGAGAATAGTGAATCTGTGGAACTCTTTGCTGCAGAAGGCTGTGGAGGCCAAATCACTGAGTGTCTTTAAGACAGAGAAAGATAGGCTCCTGATTAATAAGGGGACCAGGGGTTATGGGGAGAAGGCAGGAGACTAGGGATGAGAAACATATCAGCCATGATTGAATGGCGGAGTAGACTCGATGGACCAAATTCTTTCTTATGGTCTAATGGCTGAAGTGGCAATGTCTTCACTTTTGCAGTTGGTGTATAGAGGCTACTGGTCAGTTTTCTTTGTAATTACAGTCACTGTAATTATTGTAGGAAAGATCAGTTGGTTTCATCTCATTTATCTCTCTCTATTTCATGTGATATCTTCCTTGTGCTGTTTCTCTCCTGAATTTAGCAACCCCACGATCCAAGTGGACCGAAAAACCTCACTTGAAGGGAACGCAGGACCTGGAATTGGCTCGGAGATGATTATCTGCTATATCTCTGACCTGCATTTCCTTCACGGATTGCTGAATCTGTTTTCTGCAGTCTCTTACACTGTTTTATTCTTTATTCTCACTCCAACGTGCCACCTCTTTTCTTCCCTCTCTCTCTGTCCTGCCTAGCTGTCTCCCAGGGTTAGTATGGGGGGGATCTCCACTGAAACTGAGCTCCTGTCTTTCACCCGGGGCAGGTATCGACCCTCTGCTCATGAGCTGTTGCACCTTCGTCTCCCTGAAGTGATGGGAAAATATGAAGACACTCCAGACTATGAGGAAGGGCCAGAGATGGGCTTTCAAAGCGGCCTCAGTCAAAGGAGGAATGGGTGCACAGCACTTTACCACTTATGCCTGTCCGATCTGGAACTTTGTCCCGTTGAAGGACTGCCTTCAAAGATTAAAGTTATACAGGTAGGTGTAATTGAAACATTCCGAATGATTTTACGGTAGCATCCATTATCCATACATCGAAAACTAAATGCAGCCCAAATTTGAACAATGATTAGGCAGCTATGCAGTTAATTTGTATGTCACTAAAGCAATGTAATGTTATAGGGTGATAAATATTAGCAGGTAAGAAATCAGGTGTACGAGAGTTGACAAATGGAGAAACAGCTGAGTATTGTAGACGATAGCTAGCCTAGGCTTTGGCTATTGTCTTGTAAGTAGGCCTTCCAAGGGCCGAACGATGGCTCGGTGGTTAGCACTGCTGCCTCGAGGAACCGGGTTCGATCCTGACCCTGGGTCACTGTCCATATGGAGTTTGCACATTCTCCCCGTGTCTGCTTGGGTCTCACCCTTACAACCTAAAGATGTGCAAGGTAGGTGGATTGGCCAGGCTAAGTTGCCCCTTAATTGGAAAAAACGAATTGGGTGCTCTAAATATATATTTTTTAAATGCAAGTAGGCCTTCCGCATATAATAATCATAATTGTCACAAGTAGGCTTACATTAACACTGCAATGAAGTTACTGTGAAAAGCCCCTAGTCGCCACACTCCGACACCTGTTCGGGTACACAGAGGGAGAAATTAGAATGTCCAAATTACCTAACAGAACGTCTTTCGGGACTTATAGGAGGAAACTGGAGCCCCCGGAGGCAACCCACGCAGACACGGGGAGAACGTGCAGACTCCACACAGACAGTGACCCAAGCCGAGAATCGAACCTGGGACCCTGGAGCTGTGAAGCAATAGTGCTACTGTTATGGGCTAGGGTTTAGAGAACCCCAAAATTATCATGGAGTTCACCTGACCCACAACTTTTCATAGATTGTGGTTATGAGGAGCACACGGGCCTACTTTACAGCTGTGATGCAACAGAGAGTTAAAGTACTTTTAAATTGAAACAATGTTTATTTATGAAACCAGCTAACACTTTATAAACCCACAGTAAACATCTTAACAACTATCAACATCAATAAATCCCCCAAAGAATACAGTACTCTCTAAGTAACTCTTAATCTTTCCTTGTAAAGGTCTCTATTTTCTCAACAAGACATCGTTTTTACGGTAATAAAACTCCGGTATACACTCAGATTCCTCTTCCGTATGTGCTTTCTGATACATCCGTTTTATCTCTATATCTTTCTGTTGTAACTCCGCCAATTTTCCTGAACTAAAAATATGTGCCTCCACCTGTTCTTGTTCTTTTTCAACCATCTCATTAAAAATCGTTTCTGATAATTGCACTTCAACTTCATCTTCACTCTCTGATTTCTCCTCTTGTCTTAACCTGTGACTTTGCAACCTTGTTACTACACAATCCAGAAAAATCCCAGGATATTCGTCCTTCAACACTTCGGTTGTCTGATTTTCCACTGACTTATCAACCACAGTAGGCATCACTCCCATCTGCGATCCAGCTATATCATAAACTGTATTCCTGGACAAGATAGTTTCTCTATTACTCCTACTATCACTACTCTTCACTGGACTTTCCAACCTTACCTTATATAATGGAACATTACTCTTCTCACCCTGAATTCCACATATTCCCACCTTTTTCTGGCAATATTCTTCCCAAACTACATAACTCCTCATCTCTTACCATTAAAGATTGACTAGCTCCCGTCTCTCTTAAAATTTTGACTTCTTTACCTGCTCCTCCTGATACACATGAGTAAACCTTACCCACACAAGTAAATTCTTTAAAGAGGTCTGGCACCTCCTTATCAATCGCTCTTGATCAGGCTGTACAATCTTTTGCACCTCCTTCGCTTCACTTGGGCTTTCCTTTACCACTTTAACAAACCCCACTGTTTGAACCTGTTTTACCACATCAGCTTCCCAGTGCTTTTCTTCAACCACCAACACTGTGACTTTACATGGCCTAGTTTATTACAGTCAAAGCATTTGAAACTTTCCATTTCTCTTTCACCCTCTTGGATTTCCTTTTTAATCTGAGGTAAACTCCCCTTATTATCTCCCATCAGATCACCTTTACCTTTATCACTTGAGTATTTATCTTTTCCCCAGTTTCTACCCCTCACAGGCTGAAACTGATGTTGGAAACCAAGCTTTGATTTATGAACTAATTCATATTCATCTGCCATTTCTGCTGCTAACCTCGCAGTTTTAACCCTCTTCTCTTCCACATGAGTTCTCACTACATCAGGAATTGAATTTTTAAACTCCTCCAAAAGTATAATTTCTCCGAGAGCTTCATACATTTGGTCTATTTGCAAAGCCTTTATCCACCTATCAAAATTGAGTTTGATATTTTCAAACTCCATGTATGTTTGACCAGGTTATTTCCTTAAATTTCTAAACCTTTGTCTGTAGACTTCAGGCACTAGTTCATATGCACCCAATATGGATTTTTTCACCTCCTCATACGTCCCAGATACCTCCTCCAGTAGTGATGCAAATGCTTCACTCGCCCTACCTACCAGCTTTGTTTGAATCAGTAACACCCACATCTCCGGTGGCCATTTCATTTGATTAGCCACCTTCTCAAATGAAATGAAAAAGACCTCCTTCTCAGCAAACCTTGGCTATGCTTGGATATTTTTAAATAGATCCCCACCAAGCCTTTGTTTATGACACTCTTTCTCACTGTCCTCATCACTATCCTCCAACTGTACGTTTGCCATTACGTTCGCCAATTTTAACTGACTGCCATGTTTCTTTGCCATTTTCTGATGTTCAAACTCTCTCTTTTTCCCTTTCCTCTCTCTTTTTCCCTTTCCTCTCTCTTTTTCCCTTTCCTCGTTCTCTTTTTCCCTTTCCTCGCTCTCTTTTTCCCTTTCCTCTCTTTTTTCCCTTTCCTCTCTCTCTTTTGTTTTTTCCCTGATATGTACCTCCATTTCTCTTTCTTTTTGTTCTGCTAGGTCTATTCGTCCTTTGTGTATTTCTTCTCTCTCCTTTTCTTTCATTGCGTATTCAATTCTTTAATTCTTTTTCATGTTCAAGTTGCTTAATCTGCAACTGGATCTTTGTCATTTCCAATGAGTCAGACTGTATCTCAGGCAATTTTAAATGCTCAGCTACCTCTTATTTTCTTATTCTGCCAGGTAATGTTAACTGCAATGTTTTTGCCAAATCCAAAAGCCTGCTTTTAGTCTCTGTTTGTAAGGTACTGCGTGTGACCGTCTTCACCCCCAGAAACTTCAGTGCGTCTGAAAGAGCCAGGGCGGGATTCTCCCAGCCACGCGCGGGCCGGAGAATCCCTGTGAATGGGCCATGCCGCCCCGACGCCTGCACGCGTCGGCATAGTTGGTGCGGGGCCGGTCGTGGGCTGCTCTACGCGGCCGGCCCGCCAATTCTCCGGTCCTTATGGGCCAGGCGGCCATAGGAAAAGAGCCGAGTCTCGTCGGCGCCATTCTAACCTGCTCTGGGCCCGAGGGACCTCGGCCTTTAAAGGTCACGTGGCAGCCTTTTGGGAGGGGAGGGGGGGTCCGACCAATGGGGGGGCCTCCGATGTGGCCTGGCACGCGATCGGGGCCCACCGATCGGCGGGCTGGCCTCTGTGGCTGGGGGCCTCCTTTCCTACGCACCGGCCCCTGTAGTCCTGCGCCATGTTGCATCGGGGCCGGCTTGGTGAAGGAGGCCACTGCGCATGTCCTCGTTAGCGCCGGCGCAACTGTGCATGCGCGGATCCTGCGGCACCCAGTTTGTGCCGGGATCTGCAGCTGGAGCAGCGCCGTGCAGGCCCCCTGTAGGGGCCAGAATTAGATGTGGGAGCGGCCCATTCACGCCGTCGTAAAACGCAACAGTGTTTACGACGGCGTGGACACTCTGCCGCAGGATTGGAGAATCCCGCCCCCATTGTCCACAACACATTCCCTACTTATACTGGAATACCACACCTGAAAAGCACCCACAATATTCTCACCCCTCACTGGCTTTAAGTTCACTCAGCCAATCCAATAGATAGACTTTTATCCCCCTCGAGCACCCAATTTGTTATGGGCTAAGGTAGAGAGAGTTAAAGTACTTTTAAATTAAAACAATGTTTATTTATGAAACCAATTAACACTTTATAAACCCACAGTAAACATCTTAACAATTATCAACACCAATAAATCCCACAAAGAACACAATACTCTGCAAGTAACTTGTCGTGTTAAGCACACTGAGATAACACGGGCTGCAACTGGATGCAGCTATGACTGAAATAGACTCCAGACCTTGAAGTTAGTTCAATTTGATTTATTGAACCTGTCACACAGTTAGCACAGTTCTCTGTGAGGTCGACTCTCTGCTAACCTAAGTGTGATTACTCTGTCTGACTGAGCAATCTAGCTCTTAGCCACGTGCTATATGCGTTACGTGATATATACACCGGACTCACTCTGTAGATGTCCCTAGTGGAAAGAAGCACAGTGTGAGTGCCTTGTGCATTTTATAGTGGGAAAACACCCTCAAGTGTTCTGCCGGCTGATTGGTTATGTCCTGTTCTCTGTGTTCATTAACTGCCTGTCTGTATCTCATTATGTGCATGTCTGCATATCATGACCTAACTCTTAATCTTTCCTTGCAACATCCATAAGACAAAAAACCTTTTTACAGAAAGTCATCAGGTTTAACTTCCCTACAGAAACAGGTATTATTTTTAAATCACCAAAGGATCTGGAGTCAGTCTTTAGATTGCAGAGAGAGAGACCAATACACCTTCCTGACTTCAGCTATCCAGCTCTCAAAACAAAACTAAAACACACCCCAAAGCGAAAGTAAAAGCAGACAGACAGCCCAGCTCCACCCACTCTCTGGCAACACTGATAAACACCCATTTCTTAAAGGTACATCCACAACAGCTACTTTATAAACACCCATTTCTTAAAGGTACTCTCACCTGACACTACCCACTGTGCTACCGTGCCGCCCTATCGGGTATATCTATAGGGTAGATCTGAAAACACCTGAATACTGAAATGCAATATTCCCCAAGGGTTTCGGATAAAGGATACTTGTCCTGTATTTATAAAATGTTTCTTTTTTTAAAACTTTTTTAGCATCAGACTTGAGGATCTAGGGTTTATGTCTCTCTCCTGGTGATGTTTCAGTGGGTCTGGGCATTCAGAGGCGTGGCACACTTAGGGCAGAGATTGAGAGTCCAGTTCACCGCAATGTAACTGAACTCCCCCCCCCCCCCCCCCCAGTCAGCAAGGTTGCTCAGGGGCCTTGAAGCCCCACGTCACCGAATACATCTGAACTAAGCTGGTCTTGGAGGCTCACATCAAATGGTATAACTCAGCTCTTCCCCACTGAGTCCCACAAGAAGGAGCCATTAAATATTTAACACCACGAGCTGCATTTGACATGCCTCCACTGGGCATCTTTTTGGGTACCCATCCCACCGCCCTACTGCGCACAGTTGAGCTGACCCCAATATTGCGGGGGCTGGGCAGATCACGGAATCAGCAGCCCGCCAACCATATTTGAATAAATCATTGGGATCAATTGGATTTTGGATTTGTTTATTGTCACGTGTACCGAGGTACAGGGAAAAGTCGTTTTCTGCGAGCAGCTCAAACAGATCATTAAGTATATGAAAATAAAAGAATTGAAAATACGTAATAGAGCAACACAAGGTATACAATGTAAATACATAGACACCAGCATCGGGTGAAGCATACAAGGGTGTAGTTAATCAGGTTAGTCCATACGAGGGTCGCTTAGGAGTCTGGTAACAGCGGCCTCATCAGCTTCTAGGTTAGGTCGAGCCATCTGGAATGCAGTCAGGTCGAGTTGGGTCAAAAGATGTCCTCCACAGGCCTCGGAGGATTTTCAAACCTGCAAGGTAAGATTAAAGAGAGAGGTTAGTAATAATGTTAGTCTTAAAATTAAATTTTAAAAGATTAGTACGATTATAAGATATGTAAAAAGAGGATCTGTTCGTGAGAGCTCGCAGAGAGTCGCCACGCTCCAGCGCCATCTTGTGCTCATCATCTTGTCAGCAAGCCAATTGACCCCGATAATACAATGCCCAGGCCATAAATAGTGGGCATGCTGATCTTTAAAAAGCTTTTTCATACGGTGGAACAGACGGGGGGGGCATATTATCTTCAGGAGGGTTCGGCTGTACGGAAGGTTGACGTGGAGCAAGTTGGCCCAGATGTCTAGAAAGCATTGCAACAAAGACTCCGAGTTGCCTCTTTGGGCGCAACCCCAAAGTTAAATCCAGAAGAATGCCCAACATGGCGGCCATCTTACCAGTGTCAAATTAAGTCCAATTTTTAAAAATTCCTTGACAAGGTCAGCATTTGCTGCCCATCCCTAATTGCCCTTGAACCAATTGGCTTGCCGCACCATTTCAGAGGGCGATTAAGAGTCAACCATATTTAGGCGAGATCAGGTAAGGTTGGCAGATTGCCTTCCCTAAAGGATATGAATGAACCAGACGGGTTTTACAACAATTTTCACGGTCGCCGTTCTTAAGACTTCAATTCCAGATTGTTACTTGAATTAAAATTCCACCAGCCGCAACAATGGGATTTGAACCTCTGTCCCTCAAACATTAGCCGGGGCCTCTGGATCACTGGTCTAACGACATTACCATGCTGCCTCCCGTGTCTGTCAAGTATCCCAGTTTGATCAGAATAAACACAAAACTTTCAATGAGTCTAAATGGCTTTAAGTCATTGGAAATCAGAGTAAACAATCGGGGCCCGTGGAAAGTACCAAACCAATGACGTATATTTCTTCATTCAATAATGTATTCATGCATACGAGACTCTCCAACTTCAGAAGCTTTCAACCAGGATAGCTGTATAATTTTTAATGTGGCCTGTACTTAAAAATACAGGTTGCAGTGATAAAAAATTGAACAACACGATCAAACATTGCAAAGGAAACTAGTTGACAGTGATGCAGACCTGCTTGTCAGTGTTATTTGGCTGTGTCATACTGAGGCTGATCTAATTTTGGGGCAGCACGGTAGCATTGTGGATAGCGCAATTGCTTCACAGCTCCAGGGTCCCAGGTTCGATTCCGGCTTGGGTCACTGTCTGTGCGGAGTCTGCACATTCTCCCCGTGTGTGCGTGGGTTTCCTCCGGGTGCTCCGGTTTCCTCCCACAGTCCAAAGATGTGCGGGTTAGGTGGATTGGCCATGATAAATTGCCCTTAGTGTCCAGAATTGCCCTTAGTGTTGGGTGGGGTTACTGGGTTATGGGGATAGGGTGGAGGTGTTGACTTTGAGTAGGATTCTCTTTCAAAGAGCCGGTACAGACTCGATGGGCTGAATAGCCTCCTTCAGCACTGTAAATTCTATAATTCTATAATTAGTGATCTTAAGGAGGCAGTTAACGGGCAACTTCTTCAAAGCTTCTGATTCAGGAAAAGGGGAGAAGATGTTGAGGAAGTTGCTGCTCTCGTGCTGAAGCACCTCCGGAGATCAGCCCTTAACTCACGGAAACATCTCGGAGCAGTTTGCATAATTAATTCCTTCGAAGCCGAGAGATTGGTGTTCCAAAAACAAGTGGCGGCAATTCTGCACACAGCAGCATTCCGCAAATGGTCATTTCATTTGTTTTCTGATGCTGTTGGACGTGTGACGAAGGCACTGAGGAACTCTTCACATAGCCCCAAGGAAACCTTTGGTGAGGGAAAGAGGGCCGATTAGCTCAGTTGGCCAGATGGTTAGTGTGTGAACATTAGGACTTTGGAGCAGGAGTAGACCATTCAGCAGCCTCGAACCTGCTCTACCATTCAATAGGATCATGGCTGGCCTGGTTTTGTCACAACTCCACTTGGCAGTCTGCCCCCCCCCCCCCCCCCCCGCGCTCCCACACCCCTCAGAACCCTTGACCCTCGTGTCTATCATAAATTTGTCAAACTCAGCCTTGCATAAATTCAATATCACCAGGAGATGGTAATGGGACAAGTAAAAAAACAACAGATGGATCTTGAGGAGGTGAATCGGGGAATAGAAGAATCACGACCAAGAAGCTGTTGTCCAAACTAATGGGTGCAGAGAGTAGAATCTGACTGGGTTGAGTCTGCAAGGCTAACAAGTGACTAACTGAATGAATCTCACTCTTAAGCAACTGTTATCTTCACCACGTCACAGACCTTCCCCTTGTCTCCTTCACTCTCCCCTCCCCCCTCTACCAATGCTGTCTGAGCCAGTGAGTATTTCCAACATTTTCCGTTTTGATTTCACGTCCCCAGCTCTGCAATATTTTGCCTTTGTTGTAGGAAACGAGTGGCTTTTATTATCAGTATTTTCAGGTGGAATTGATTAATCGTGAGGCTTCCTTTCTGTCAATCGTGATCTGGGCCTAAATTCTCTGTTTGGGAGACTAAGAGCAGGATTTAACTAATTGGGAAAGAAGTCCCATAGCGAGCGGGTTTGGCTGCCTGTTCCCGACGTAGCGCCGAGAAACACAAGGCTGTGAAACATGACTCACCTTCGATAAAGGGTCTCAGCGGGGAAGGCACGGCTGAGGCCGCACACAGCCCTGTGTTGTACACTGAGGAGCTCCGCTTGGTGGAACTCCTCAGTGTAGCGAGAGATCAGGACGCCCTATGTAAATGGCTCCCCGCTACGAGCCCTGGCCCAGGAAACCCAAGAAACTTTGAGGGTTTTGCAGTGTTTTGTTTAGCCTCCTTAGCCTCCCGCTCCCCCTCTGCCGCCATGGTCCCCAGGCCCCGCTTGTAAATACTTGCACTAATTCATACCCACCTAAGGGGGGGCGGAGGGAGCATCATTGAAGGGTGGGGCACCAAGTGTCCAAACCACTAATGACATTGAAATCCACGCAAGTGACGGTTTTGCATCGATCCGCCGGCGTGGGGCAGAAACATTGGGCGAGATTCTCCGCACTCCCGACGGTGCGGAGAATAGCGTGGCTCGTAAATTTTACGGCCACGCTGTTCCAACGCCCTCCCGCTATTCTCCCCCCCCCCCCCCCCCCCCCCCACGCCCAACTCCCGACATGAATCGCTGCCGCCGTTTTTTTACGGCCGGCAGCGATTCACAGCTGATAGATGGGCCGAGTTCCCAGCCCTTTACGGCTGTTTTTACGAACGGCAAACACACCTGGTCTGGCCGTTCGTAAAAACGGCCGTAAACACTCGCATTTTATAACCATGGCACCGATAGCGGGCAGCGGGCCCGATGCCCGCGCACTATTTGTCCTTCCGCCACCCCGCAGTATCCATTCGCGGGGCGGCTGAGGGGCATCCCGGCCCGCGCATGCGCGGGTTTCGCGCAAATACGCGATGTCGTCATCCGCGCATGCGCGGGTTGGAGTCTTCCAATCCGCGCATGCGCGGCTGACGTCATATGACGCGTCAGCCGCGCTAACTCGGGCAAGCGGGCTTAACGAAATTCGTTAAGCCCGCGATGCCGGAGCTTACGGCGTCGGGCTGCTAGCCCCGACCGGGGACCAGAATCGGTTCCCGGTCGGGAAGGGGGGGGCTGGCGTCAAACCCGCCCGGATTTGACACCAGCCTTACGATTTCTCCCCATATGGGAGAATCTCGCCCATTGATATTGCCGCCAGCGAGGGACTCAGTTTTTGAATTCTCCACCTGATCGCAATTCGTGTTTCCGGCGTCGCGAGGGGGAGAATCCAGGCCCTGGTTTGTTATTGAGACAATCAGCAACAAGTGTCACACTTCCAAACATTGTGGTGCTTTAGATGAAAAGGATTGATATAGAGAGCGAGGTATATTATATATCACTTGATCCATGCAGATTTTTTCTCAACTTTCAATAGATTATCCTTTCGTTATTTGGCACAATATTTACATGAAACTGTAATATGACAATAATATTACTATTAAACAGTAGCACAGTGGTTAGCACTGTTGCTTCACAGCTCCAGGGGCCCAGGTTCGATTCCCGGCTTGGGTCACTGTCTGTGCAGAGTCTGCACGTTCTCCCCGTGTCTGTGTGGGTTTCCTCCGGGTGCTCCGGTTTCCTCCCACAAGTTCCAAAAGATGTACTTGTTAGGTGAATTGGACATTCTGAATTCTTTCTCTGTGTAACCAAACAGGCGCCAGAGTGTGGCAACTAGGGACTTTTCACAGTCACTTCATTGCCGCGTTAATGTAAGCCTACTTGTGACAATAATAAAGATTAATATTATTATTGCCCAACAAATGCCAATGAGGGATCTAAGGGTCAACATGTATAATCAAATCTGAACTCAGCTATCGATTCCCCAATTGAAAAAAGTTTTTGGATGAATCAACTTGCTAACAAGTTTATGATTGAATCAAAACAGCAAGAGTAGGTGCAAGTAACAAGTGAAAGCACCCGAATAATGCCAGCACGGAGATATGTGGGAAAATAAACACTATACAAGTTGTATTTGCTGCTGTCGACCCAGCAGAGGGAGCCTTGCCTCCAGAGGACCGTTTAATGTCCAAATTATCCCAGTGTTTCAGTTGTCTTTTTGAACAGCAGAGGGAGTGATGACCCAGGAATAACAGTGCTTCAGACATTAATTCTGCACCATCCGTACTTAATATATTTACAGTTGACACAAACCTATTTCTGTCGATGACTTTCATGAATTATTTTGCTGGTGTACTTAGCCTGAATTCCATCAATAATTTATATGCAAAGTAGGATTTGTGCTGTCTTCTCTCTCTCTTGCTCTTGGAGTGGTTGAAATTTGATTAGCTCAAGATGTGGTGCACTGCTTTGAACCCAGAGCAGTTAGCGAAAACCTCCAGAGAAGAATTACTCAGAATTGAAGTGTAAATAATACAGGAGAGTCCCTGGCAGCAAGCAGAGATCCAAGAGCAAGATTTCCAACTCGGGTTAGATGTATTGCTGGAGGCTTCAACGCAAGACCTCCCGCTTTCAGCCTCCCCTCCAGATCAAAAAGCCTCTCCCCATCACTAATATTTACAGAACTAATAAATCAAAGTGTTGGTCATGTTGGCCGTAATGATGGCGCACTGACCTGAAATCGAAGTGGGTGCCTGGAACTCGCTGCCTGGGGAGGTGGTGGAAGCAGGGACGATAGTGAGGTTTAAGGGGCATCTTGACAAATACATGAATAGGATGGGAGTAGAGTGATACAGACCCGGGGAGTGTCGAAGATTTTAGTTGAGACGGGCAGCATGGTCGGCGCAGGCTTGGAGGACCCAAGGGCCTGTTCCTGTGCTGTACTTTTCTTTTTCCTTTGTTCTTTGAAATCGAGGAAAGGTGCCCCAAGTAACAGATTTTTAAAATTAAAACTTACGAGATCGGCAAGACCTTTTGCTTCACAGTTCTCTGTCCTGAGCCAGATCTGGCCCACAGCGCCACAAGCTCCCACCACAGGTAGGACAAGGAGGCAGGTCCCCAATCCACCCAGCCCGAATGGGAACGGAACTCTGTGCTGGTGGCACCAATCTGATCTACACCGGCTGTCCAGCTGAACAAGCCACAGACCCCCTCCCCCTCCCACCCCTCAGTTGCTGCAGCAGCATATACTTCCACATGCATGATGTAGTCCGAAGTGATGGTGTTCCACAGGAATCTATAATGGGCCTCTGTTGTTTGTAGTACACATAAACGATTTGGATAAAAATGTAGCTGGCCTGATTAGTAAGTTCGCAGACGACACCAAGGTTGGTGGAGTGGCAGATAGTGTTGAGGATTGTCAGAGGATACGGCAGGACATAGATGTTGGCAGCACGGTCGCATTGTGGATAGCACAATTGCTTCACAGCTCCAGGGTCCCAGGTTCGATTCCCGGCTTGGGCCACTGTCTGTGCGGAGTTTGCACGTCCTCCCCGTGTGTGCGTGGGTTTCCTCCGGGTGCTCCGGTTTCCTCCCACAGTCCAAAGATGTGCAGGTTAGGTGGATTGGCCATGAGAAATTGCCCTTGGTGTCCAAAATTGCCCTGAGTGTTGGGTGGGGTTACTGGGTTATGGGGATAGGGTGGAGGTGTGGGCTTGGTTAGGGTGCTCTTTCCAAGAGCCGGTGCAGACGCGATGGGCTGAATGGCCTCCTTCTGCACTGTAAATTCTATAAGATAGAGACTTGGGCAGGGAAATGGCAGATGGTATATGATCCGGACAAATGTGAGGTAATGCATTTTGGTAGGTCCAACATAGAGGGGAAATATATCGTAAAAATACGGCAAAACTCTTAGGAATATAGAAAATCAGAGAGATCTGGACGTACAGATCCACAGATCTTTGAAAGTGGCAACACAAGTGGACAAGGTAGTCAAGAAAGCATACGGAATGCTTGCCTTCATTGGACGGGGCATCGAGTATAAATACTGGCAAGTCATGCAACAGTTGTATAGAACCTTGGTAAGGCCACACTTGGAATATTGCGCACAATTCTGGTCGCCACACTACCAGAAGGACGTGGAGGCTTTGGAGAGGCTGCAGGGGAGGTTTACCAGGATGTTGCCTGGTCTGAGGTGTGTTAGCTATGCAGAGAGGCTGAATAGACTCGGACTGTTTTCATTCGAACAACGGAGGTTGAGGGGAGATCTACAAGATTATGAGGGGCATAGATAGAGTGGATGGGCAGGCATTCTTTCCCAGGGTGGAGGGGTCAATCAACAGGGGGCATTAGATTAAGGTCCATGGGGCAAAGTTTAGAGGAGATGCAGGTTTTTTACACAGAGAGTGGGAGTGCATGGAACGCGTTGCCAGGGGAGGTTATAGAAGCAGATACATTAACGGTGTTCAAAAGGCATCTTGATAAATACTTGAATAGGATGGGTATAGAGGGATACGGCACAAGTGCAGAGGGTTTTGAACAAGGTTGATATCATGACCGGTACAGGCGTGGAGGGTCGAAGAGCCTGTTCCTGTGCTGTATTGTTCTTTGTTCTTTGTTCTAAAGGCTCCAATTTTCTTTCAGTCACATTGCTGACCAGGAATCTGTCCCATATTCACCGCCTGCCATTGGCATGTGTTGGAAGGATTGACAAGCTGACACTCAAACTGTTTGCCCTTCTTACGTATGCACCTCTCTGAGCCATCATGTCCTCGAGTGCGTCTTGAACCCAAAGCATCCGGCTGAGAGGCAGAGACACTACCCACTGATCCACAAGATACACTGAATAAATTCACTGATAGGCTGACACTAAAATAGACTCGCAGCTTTATGAAGTTCTATGTGGAGATTTCAGTGGAAAATTCCATTATAAGAGATAACTACACCAACTAGCTGGTTGGGAAGACACGATTGTGAGCTCCTGAGCTCGTTGGATCCCTCTGTCTCTCCCCATTTCAATTCGCCTTGGTGCTCTAAGGTAGACTTTTGTCTGCTTCCGTTGCTGGTTATTCCTGGAGCAGGTCGCTTAGTCTGTCGCCAGTGTCTCGTAGCTTGAAGAGTGCCACTCTGCATCAAGCATGGCTGACCAGAAGCACTTACCACCAAGGCCAGCAGCTGGTTGGAAAGCTTTGCAGATTGACATTCAACATGTTTGGACACATTATGAACGCCCTATCCTTGGTCATCAAGTCCTGGGGAGGGGCTCAAACCCAAAGCTTCTGTCTCAGAGGCAGGGGCGTTACCCACTATGCCACAAGACCCTCCACATAACCCTCCCACTGGCAATTAAATAACCTCAGGTTTTTTGTGCCAACTACTCTGTCCAGAGATCTTATATACACATCATGCCTTTCACAATCTCTGACCTACCTGAAAGCTCCGGAAGTGATCATGCTCATAATGAATGTATTTCAAAACCTAATCATCAAATTTTTCCCAAAGGTAAATACAAATTTGCATACACTATCATATGTAACTGTGAGTTACCCAGGTTACCCACCATACCACAACGTTCTCAAGTCTTAACACACTGTTCATTAATCTCATATGTTGCTGCACATGAATTCCATACATAGTCATTAATTCATGCTACATGCAAATATGGTCCTTGGCTGTCCATCTGGGTGATGTTCCCTCTCCGGGAAGTGTCATTCCTGTGGCACTTATTCCATGGTAACGGTTGCCATTGTTCCATTTCCGCTATTAGGGACTGGTAGACCTCTGGGAGTGATGGTTTGTCCTGAACTCCAATGCAGAAAGGTGGCATGGTAGCACAATGGTTAGCACAGTCGCTTCACAGCTCCAGGGTCCCATGTTCGATTCCCGGCTTGGGTCAATGTCTGTGTGAAGTCTGCACGTTCTCCCCGTGTCTGCATGGGTTTTCTCCGGGTGCTCCCGTTTCTTCCCACAGTCCAAAGATGTGCAGGTTAGGTGGATTGGCCATGTTAAATTGCCCTTAGGTTAGGTGGGGTTGCTGGATTACGGGTTGAGTGGAAGGTGTAAGCTTAGGTTGGGTGCTCTTTCCGGGAGCCTGTACAGACTCGATAAGCCGAATGGCCTCCTTTTGCACTGTAAATCCTATGATTCTATCCCGAGTCAAATGAAAAGGCAGCAGTGAAAATCACCAGAGGAATCATCAAGTGTAGAAACACATTGACTGGAGGCATGGAAAATAGTCCAGTCCAAATTAAACTTCCAGTAGCAAAAATGCTACTGAAACCAGAAGAAGTAACAGGCTGTAGTGCGGAAATATTGTATTGTGTTGAATTTCCCAAGCCTTTCTGAAGTGGCTGAATGCTTCGCTTGTGAACTGAGGGCCATTGTCACTTATCACAATTTAAGGAATGCCGTAACGACTGGACCATGCTTTCAAACTGTCTATTATATCTCCTGTCATCATTGACATCAACTGGTCTACCTCCCACTCGTCATAATAGTAGACTACAGTTAGAAGATCATCAGTTCCTCCAGTAGCGAAAAGGTTTGCTTGATTTGAGCAAGGTGCCTGTCTGTCAGATTCAATGTCTCTGCTGGGTTGATGACTTCCAGGTCATGTCTAGCTGCTGCTGTATGTTGAATCTGGAAGATGCCAGATTCCGTTGTGGCCCCTTCAACTTTCTTTGAGGGGGCGTGGCACTCGACAGCATCGCAGCAATGTACATCTACTTCGCTTGCTTGCATGTCACATCCAGGTGATATCTTTGTAAATGGAGTAACTTTGGAGCAGATAGTAGCAGTTTGAGAAAAATGCTTCAAAAGGGGCTTGTGGTTGGACTCCACTGTTACTTTGACCCTCCCAAGAAGATATTGATGAAGACGCTGATGAAAAACAATAGCCAGACACTATTTCTCAATCTGAGCGTCACGTCATTCCGTTTGCGTTAATGCGCTGGACGCAATAGCGACCAGTTTTTCTTGTTGCATCAAAGTTGCTCTCAAATCCATCTCACTGGTATCACAAATGCAAAGTAACTTCATCATTGACAACATAGTGTTTCAGCACCGGTATTGTTTTTGTGGTAGTAACCACTGCTGTATATATTAGGGTATGTATGGTAAGGCCCTGCACTACGGGTACGGGGGTAGCCCCTGCCTGCTGGCTCTGCCCAGTAGGCGGAGTATAAATATGTGTGCTCCCCGTACAGCAGCCATTTCGCCAGCTGCTGTAGGAGGCCACACATCTTAGTGTAATGAAGCCTCAGCGGTATTCAACTCTCGTCTTTGTGCAATTGATCATGCATCAATTTATTACACTAAAGTTTTCAGAAGATGGACCTCTGCATCAAGGCGAATTGCCTGCAGCTGGATCCACAATCAAGCAACGTCAAAAAGGACTTTGAACACTGGCTAGCTTGTTTCGAAGCTTACATCAGGTCTGCACCAGACCCAATTCCGGAAGCTCAGAAGATCCAGATCCTCTACACGCGGCTGAGCTCCAACGTTTTTCCGCTTATCCAGGACGCACCGACCTACGATGAAGCCATGGCGCTACTGCAAGAGAATTACGTTCAGCAGACTAACACGCTTTACGCCAGGCATGTCCTGTCAACTCATAGTGAACTCCCTGGTGAGTCAATAGAAGATTTCTGGCGGGCCCTAATTCCCCTGGTCAGAGACTGTGACTGTCCGGCCGTCACGCTGGTCAGAGACTGTGACTGTCCGGCCGTCACGCTGGTCAGAGACTGTGACTGTCCGGCCGTCACGCTGGTCAGAGACTGTGACTGTCACGCTGGTCAGAGACTGTGACTGTCCGGCCGTCACGCTGGTCAGAGACTGTGACTGTCAGGCCGTCACGCTGGTCAGAGACTGTGACTGTCCGGCCGTCACGCTGGTCAGAGACTGTGACTGTCCGGCCGTCACGCTGGTCAGAGACTGTGACTGTCCGGCCGTCACGCTGGTCAGAGACTGTGACTGTCACGCTGGTCAGAGACTGTGACTGTCCGGCCGTCACGCTGGTCAGAGACTGTGACTGTCAGGCCGTCACGCTGGTCAGAGACTGTGACTGTCAGGCCGTCACGCTGGTCAGAGACTGTGACTGTCCGGCCGTCACGCTGGTCAGAGACTGTGACTGTCCGGCTGTCACGCTGGTCAGAGACTGTGACTGTCAGGCCGTCACGCTGGTCAGAGACTGTGACTGTCCGGCCGTCACGCTGGTCAGAGACTGTGACTGTCAGGCCGTCACGCTGGTCAGAGACTGTGACTGTCCGGCCGTCACGCTGGTCAGAGACTGTGACTGTCCGGCCGTCACGCTGGTCAGAGACTGTGACTGTCAGGCCGTCACGCTGGTCAGAGACTGTGACTGTCAGGCCATCACGCTGGTCAGAGACTGTGACTGTCCGGCCGTCACGCTGGTCAGAGACTGTGACTGTCAGGCCGTCACGCTGGTCAGAGACTGTGACTGTCCGGCCGTCACGCTGGTCAGAGACTGTGACTGTCCGGCCGTCACGCTGGTCAGAGACTGTGACTGTCAGGCCGTCACGGCCACGGAACACTCGAATTTACTCATGCGAGACGCTTTCGTTACGGGGATTGCGTCAGATCACATCCGCCAGCGACTTTTACAGGGGGCCACACTCGACCTCGCGGCAACCAAAAAGCTGCGCTATTGATGACGGTCGCCTCGCGCAATATCCAGGCCTACACCCCCGGCCGCGCGGCCCACCCGTCCTACGCATCGTGGACACCGCAGACGGCCGCCCCATCGGGGACCCCACTCAGCATGAACCGCTTAGCCATCCTCGGCTATGTGTTCCAGAACGGAGTTCTGGGGCCAGACCCCGCCCGCATGCACCCCTTCATGTAACTCCCCCTTCCCCACTGCCCCAAGGCACTCAAACGCTGCCTGGGGTTCTTTTCTTACTATGCCCAGTGGGTTCCAAATTATGCGGACAAGGCCCGCCCACTCATCCAGTCCACCCTTTTCCCCCTGATGGCCAAGGCTCAACTGGCCTTCAACCGTATTAGGGCTGGCATCGCCAAGGCCGCGATGCATGCAGTCGACATGACATTACCCTTTCAAGTGGAGAGCGACGTATCAGATGTCGCTCTAGCCGCCACCCTCAACCAGGCAGGCAGGGCCGTGGCATTCTTTTCGCGAACCCTTCATGCCTCTGAAATTCGGCACTCCTCCGTCGAAAAAGAGGCCCAGGCCATCGTTGAAGCTGTGCGGCATTGGAGGCATTACCTGGCCAGCAGGAGATTCGCTCTCCTCACTGACCAATGGTTGCCTTCATGTTTAACAACACACAGCGGGGCAAGATCAAAAATGATAAAATCTTGAGGTGGAGGATCGAGCTCTCCACCACAACTATGAGATTTTGTATCACCCCGGTAAGCTCAGCGAGCCACCAGATGCCCTATCCCGAGGTACACGTGTCAGCGCACAGGTGGACCGACTCCAGACTTTGCACGACAACCTTTGTCACCAGGAGTCACACGGTTGTACCACTTCATTAAGGCCCGCAATCTGCCCTACTCCGTCGAGGAATTCAGGGCCATCACCAGAGACTGCCTGGTCTGTGCGGAGTGCAAATAGCATTCCTACCAGCCGGACCGTGCACGCCTGGTGAAGGCCTCCCGCCCCTTTGAACGCCTCAGCGTGGACTTCAAAAGGCCCCTCCACTCCACCGACCGGAACACGTATTTCCTCAGTGTGGTCGATGAGTACTCCAGATTCCCCGTCGCCATCCCATGCCCGACATGACGTCTGCCACCGTCATCAAAGCCCTGAACACAATCTTCGCTCTGTATGGTTTCCCCGCCTACATCCACAGTGACAGGGGATCCTCATTCATGAGCGATGAGCTGCGATAGTTCCTGCTCCACAAGGGTATCGCCTCCAGCAGGACAACCAGCTATAACCCCCGGGGAGATGGACAGGTGGAGAGGGAGAACGGGACGGTCTGGAGGGCCGTCCAGCTGGCCCTATGGTCCAAAGATCTCCCGGCCTCCCACTGGCAGGAGGTCCTCCCTGATGCACTGCACTCCATCCGGTCACTCCTATACACTGTGACTAACAACACACCCCATGAACGTCTCTTTGCCTTCCCCAGGAAGTCCACCTCCGGGGTGTCGCTCCCGACTTGGCTCACAGCTCCAGGACCCGTACTCCTCCGTAAGCACATACGACTCCACAAAGTGAACCCGTTGGTGGAAAGGGTGCAGTTACTCCACGGCAACCCCCAGTATGCCTACGTAGCGTACCCCGACGGCTGCCAGGATATTGTCTCTCTCAGGGACCTGGCACCAGCAGGTTCCACCCCCCCCCCCCCCCACCTGCCCGGCGCCACTCTCCCCTCCTCTGGCGCACCCAGCAGCAACCCCCCCAGGACCATCCGTCCTACCCACGCCCGAGG
This sequence comes from Scyliorhinus canicula, assembly GCF_902713615.1. Taxonomy (NCBI): domain Eukaryota; kingdom Metazoa; phylum Chordata; class Chondrichthyes; order Carcharhiniformes; family Scyliorhinidae; genus Scyliorhinus; species Scyliorhinus canicula. Next base: position 20,261,606 of record NC_052157.1, read on the forward strand.
ATGAAGAGGATCTCAGCACGCTCCCGGAGTCACCAAGGACCCGACCGATGCCAGAATCGCCGCCACCACTGCGTCGCTTCCAACGTCAGATCAAGGCTCCGGATCGGCTAAACCTGTAATTGGTTCTGGACTCAAAATTGTTTTCTCTGTATATTAAACTTGTGCTGTATATAGTTCTCCACCAACCCCGCCGGACTCAATTTTAACAGGGGGTGAATGTGGTAGTAACCACTGCTGTATAAATTAGGGTATGTATGGTAAGGCCCTGTACTACAGGTACAGGGGTAGTGCCTGCCTGCTGGCTCCGCCCAGTAGGCGGAGTATAAATATGTGTGCTCCCCACACAGCTGCCATTTCGCCAGCTGCTGTAGAAGGCCACACATCTTAGTGTAATAAAGCCTCAGTGGTATTCAACTCTCGTCTTTGTGCAATTGATGGTGCATCAGTCGTCACTAGTTGTTTGATTTCAGTGAGCGCAGTTTCTTGTTCTGTTCCCCAAAACCAGAGCACATCCTTATCTGTGAGCTTGTGTAATGACTCACTCTCAGCTGACAAATTTAGCTGAATAGTTCACAAATCCAACAAATTGTTGCTCTGCTTTCACATTGGTTGGTGACTGCTACAGCTGTCATTTTTTCAGGATCTGGGTAAAAATCTTTTACTGTTCTATGTACAACACCTATATACTTGCCTGCAGGCATCTTCAGCTGCAGTTCTTTCTTATTCAGATTAAAGTGGTGAGCTCTCTCCAACAGTCGTATTAAATTCTGACCATAGTTAGCTGAGGCCTCTTCCATTCTGTTTCCACATCCAGAGACTAGCTGATCATCCACTATGGTTTTCACTCCGGGAAGATCACTATCTATCTGCTGTTGTCAACATTGATACTCTTCTAGAGCGTGGAAATGCCAAACAGCATGCTCACCATTCGTATCTCCCAACGGCGTCCAGAATGTAGTTAGAAAGCTGCTACTTTCGTCCAGCTTCACTTGTCAGTAACCAGCTTTTGCATCTAGGGTAGTAAAGGTCTTTATCTTGGAAAGTTGCGGCAACATTCCTTTGATGGTTGGCATGGGGTAGGAGGTCTCTTCAGCACTTTGTTGAGATCCTTTGGGTCTAAACAGACTCGGAGCTTTCCAGGTTGTTTCGCTGCGACCACGCTGCTAATCCAGTCTGCAGGAGTTGTCACTTTCTTGATGACTCCCTTCTTTTCCATCTTGTCTTTTAGATTTGACTTGAGAGCGGCTGGAACTCTTCTCGGCAGATGCTGAGTTGGTCTCACACTCTCACCTAATTCGAGATGATATTCTCCAGGTGGACATCCAAACCCTGGGAACACATCTTTGTACTCCTCCAGGAACTGTTCATTAATCAATAGATTTGTGTGCTACGACACATTATAAATCTTTGTTGCCACCTTTAGGGTTACCAATCCAAGTTTTAGACTTGTTCTGGTTGAGATGAGTGGTTTTTGCTTACTGGCTGTGATCTGGAACTCCAGGTACGGATTCTCCATCCCGCTGAACCCGTTTTCTGATGCGTCACGTCTGTATATTCCATCAAGTCGCCTATAGACTTGATGGAACCAACCTGTTGTTTGGTGCAAAATGATTCCGCTTCTTGCCGTTAATACACTCTTGTCCCAATGTTGGGCAACTTTTCTTTTCCTTTGCACAATGCCCTCCACAGTATTTACATCCTACCCTTTGTCTGCAATTGTTCTGCTCTTTCGGCCTGGAGCGTCTATCAGGATAATGTTTCCTCTGGTCTGTTCTGCCATACATGTGCTCCAGCTGATCTTCTGGAACCTCTACGTTTCGGCACATGTCTATCATTTTCTTGAGAGTAACTTTCTTCCCTCTCAGTAGACCCGTTCTCACTGTTAGGTCTCTTGTGCCTCAGACAGTTCCATTTTTATTGAGAACATCTTTTGCCCAAATTCACATGATTCAGCAAACTCAGTTACTGCAGTTACCTACAGATCAATAGCCTCTTTTTCACTTTGAGCCCGAATGTTAAACATAAGATACATTTACTTGGGATTCAATGTGTGCATTCAAGTCTTTTAACATTTCTGCAGTATTTTTTTCTGTTCTTCGGATAGATTTAGTGCGGAATACACTAGTCTCCCCAACAGTGTTTAAAGTGTTGCTTTTCATATCAGCTTCGGCTCATTAATTCAATCTACTGCAATCTCATAGTTTTGCCATTGCAAGTGGAAAAACTCTCAGTTTTGCTTCATATCTCCTTTCATTTCAACAGGAGCTGCGAGTGGGAAATTTACAGCCATTTTCAACTTCTGGTAGCTTTTTCCAGCAACTTTCAGCAAGTTGGAATATTTCAGTGTTCCTCTCTCAGTAGCTGTGACTTCTCTTCCAGCTTTTCGAAACTCAATCTCAGCTCCACTTCTGACATGATATTGTGAACTTCAAGACTACAGTGTTTCAGGCCTTGTGTCTTTATTGAACATGAACTTAAGACAGCTGCCTGCATAGAGGCCCCTGTGGCAGAGGTCTCATGACTACAACAAGCCAGATATTTCACATTTCAAAATCGAAACAGTGTTAACGTTAGACTAGAATTGGACAGGGGTTTATGGATTGGGTTTGCCTATTGTATAAGGCGCATAAGATGAGTGTTCGAACAAACACGGTCAATCCAGTGTATTTTGGGTTGCACCGGGGAACAAGGCAAGAGTGTCCGTTCTCACCGCTGCTCTTTGCCTTAGCGATTGAGCTGTTGGCAATGGCGCTTAGGAATTCAAGAGGATTGAGGGGCATCGAGTGGGGTGGCGAGCACCGGGTTTTGTTGTATGCGGACAAGCTCCATTTGTATATTTTGGACCTGGCTGGGTGCTTCGATAGGATCATGGGGATGTTGGGGGAGGTCGCCCGCTTGTCAGGGTGTAAGTTGAATATGAGGAGAAGCAAAGTGATTCCAATCAATGAACGGGGACAGGAAAGGATTCTGCAGGAACTGCCTTTTTGGTTGATGGGGACACATTTCTGCTACCTTGGTGGCCCAGAGTTGGGCCCAGCGGCACTAGCTAAACTTGGTGCAGCTGGTGGAAGGAATGAAAGAGGACTTTCAGAGGTGGAATGTTTTGCCATTGTCGTTGGTGGGCCAGGTACAGACAGTGAAGATGACAATGCTGCAAAGTTTTTGTTTGTGTTCCAGAACCTCCTGAATTTCACCTCAAGTACTTCTTTAGGAAGGTGAGCAGCACGATTTTGAGGTTTGTGTGGGCGGAGAAGGCCTGGTGGGTTAGGAGGGTGTTCCTGGAGAGGGAGCCACCGGGGGAGGCTGGTGTTGCCGAATTTGATGAATTACTACTGGGCAGTAAATATTACTATGGTTAGAAGATGGGAAGTGGGGGGACGGTCAGTTTGGGGTGGATGAAGGCGGCCTGATGTATGGGGACGATTTGAGGGCACTGTTGTCTGTGCCCCTTCTGCTCACACCGGTCAACGAGCCTGGAGGTGGTGTCAGCACTGAGGGTCTGGAACCAGTGGAGGCAGCAGTTTGGTTTGGAAGGCATGTCTTTGTGGATGCCAATGCAAGTTTCCATGGGTGGCGGCAGGTAGGGATAGGATGTTTCAGGGATCTCTTCATTGGGGAGAAGTTTGCAGCCCTGGAGGAGCTAGAGGGGACAGATCAGTTACCAAAGGGGAATGGATTCAGGTATCTGAAGGTTAGGAACTTTGTTAGGAAGGAGGTGCCGTCATTTCTGATATTGCTGCCCCCAGTGCTGCAAGATAGGCTTATATCTGAGGATGAGATTGGAGAGGGCAGAATGGCGGACATGTACAGGAATTGATGAAGAGGGAGAAGGAAGTTAGGTGTAAGTGGGAGGAGGAACTGGGAGGGGATTTGGGGGCTGGAGTTATGAGGGAAGCCTTATAGAGGGTGAATATGTCTTTGGCGTGTGCGAGGCCAAGCCTTATTCAGTTTAAGGTGATGCACAGGGCCCACATGATGGTGTCGAGGATGAGTCAATTGGAATATAGGTCTGAGCGGTGTGCAGAGGGGTCGGCAAACAATGCTCATATATTCTGGGCTTGCCGAAGTTGAGGGGATTCTGGAAGGGTTTTGGCGAGTTTATGGCAAAGGTTTTGAGGGTAGAGGTAGCTCCGAGTCAGGAGGTGGCGATATTTGCAGTGTCAGAGGATCCAGGAGTGCAGGTGGGGAGAGAGGCCTTTGCCTCCCTGATAGCCCGGAGACGGATTTTGTTGTGTGGGCGGGACTCGGAGCCGAGGGTCGAGGTATGGGTGGGCAACTTAGCAGAATTTCTGCAGCTGGAAAAGATCAAGTTCGCTATTCATGGGTGGAGGTGGGGCTCACTTCGAGGTGGAGGCCGTTTATTGACTTCTTCAAAGAGGAGTAAGTCGGCAGCAGAGGGGGGAGTGGGTTTTGGTGGGTTTTATTTGGTTTGAGTTGTAGTCTCTGGTTGGGGGGGTGGATGAAAGGGTAAAAAAAAGAAGTCGGGCGCCGGGATGGTGGGCTTGAGAATGGGTGGTTTCTGAGGGGAGGGACGGGTTCTGTGGCCGGGTATGGTGGTTGGGGCTTGTATTTCCGTTGTCCTATTGTTTTTGCCATTTTGCGATTGTAAATATTTTAAAATGCCTTCAATTAAATGTGTTTCAAAAAAAAGATAGATAAGAATCTCAGGACCTTAAAAGAGGCCTCATGAATGGCTCGAGAAGGCCATCAGGGAGGAGCAGTGGGGGCCTCTTCGCCGATCACTCGCTAATGAGTACGCTTGTCCACCTAAGAAACTCCGTGTCACTGGTCATGGGTTCTGTGAGCCACGTCATCGACCATTAACTAGGCAGATGTTTCCGGGGGTGGAATTGGTCCTTGGACTTAAGATCACTGGTATTTCTTTTTTAAGCTCCTTTTCCAGACCTCCTCTTGCCGTCAGGTGTTTTCAAAGAATTGTGTCATCAGGAGGTTCCTCCAAATAGGTCTATTCTGAGCAAGGGCGTCAATGCTGTATTTCATGGCGTAAGCCTTCAGGGGGGTCTTTGAAGCGCTTTCTTTGGCCTCCTGTTGTTTGGGAGCCTTCCTTGAGCTGGGCAAAGAAGATTTGCTTTGACAGTTGGGACTCTGTCAACCTAAGCACATGGCCGGCCCAGCAGAGTTGGCTTTGGATGATCATGGCCTCAATGCTGGTGATCTTCGCTCCTTCAAAGATGCTGATGTTCGGATGCCTGTCCACCCAACTGATGCGGAGAATCTGTCTCAGACAGCATTGATGGTACCTCTCCAGCCTTGAGGTGGTATCTGTACGTAGTCTAGGTTTCTGAGCCGGATAGAAGAGTCTGAAGGATACGAGGATCTTGGTACCAACATGGATGTCGCGGTCATCTAAGAGTCTTATCCATAGGTATCCAAAGGCAGCGCTCATGAATTGGATACAATGTTGGATCTACACGTCAATGCCAGCCTTAGATGAGAGGTGGCTCCCAGGTGGGGGAAAGATTCCACGTTTGGGACGGTTTCTCCATTGATCGTGGTGGAGGGAGAGGCTGAATCCTGCCCAAGGCAGGTTGGTAAAGAACGTGAGTCTTCTTGAGGTTGAGGTTGAGGCTGATTCGTCAGAATGCTTCCAGTAAGGTGTCATGCATGGTTTGGAGAGTCTTCTCTGAGATGAAATTTGGACACATTTGAAATGGCATTATCAAAGATCGAAACCATTTTACTTTTTTTTGAATAAATTTATTTATAAACCCAATTACTTTTTTCCAATTAAGGGGCAATTTAGCGTGGCCAATCCACCTAACCTGCACACCTTTGGGTTGTGGGGGTGAAACCCATGCAAACACGGGGAGAATGTGCAAACTCCACGTGGACAGTGACCCAGGGCCGGGATTGAACCCGGGTCCTCAGCGCCGTAGGCAGCAGTGCTAACCACTGCGCTACGGTGCCGCCCCAAACCATTTTACACTGGGAACATTCGATGTTAGCACGGACACAAAAATAAGCAAACGGTCTTAATAGACCCGTGATACTCCACATCTTAATGAGGCCAGAACCTTTTGAGAGCTGTTCAAAATGCAAGACACCAAGCTTAAAAAACACAAACAGTACCGGCAGGGAGCATTTTTGGGATGATATAAGTTAGTGGCTAATGCTATTTTTTATCCGGTGAATTTGTTTTGTTGGGAAATGCAGTTTGCTCCATTCTAGAAAACAAGGAGAAGGAGTTTCAGCACCATCCTGTTGGGCAATTAAGATTGGGTGATTAAAGTGGCCTTGCCAGTGTTGCACCTTCCCAAGAGCGAAAAAGACGAACAAGCGTTCTTGGAAGTGCTGATCGGAACTCCCCATCTTCAGGTGCCATTAGTGATAAGGCAGCACAAACCGGGGTCAAGTGAGCTAAGCCAGACAATGTCATCATGATGTGTTTCATCTACCAACGCCACAGACAGACCAACCTTGTCTAACTTTGGTGAGTGAGATACCCTCAATCACGACACAGGAGAGAAGATAGATGATTCAAAGGCTTTAATCATCTGAGAACTGTACAGCAGCTGAGAAGTGTGCTCACCACATGCTGCCGAGTGAGCCTTAACTTATATACCGTTTCCTGGGGGCGGAGCCAGAGGCGGAGTCCCCCAGGGTTCCAAGCCCGGTCTTAAAGGGCCAATGCATTAAAGGTAAGGTACCGTTATAGCAGCTACTGGTAACATTCATCACAGTGAGCAAAATGGTTGGGTTTTGAACTGGGCAATCTTGTCAACGGCTGCAAAAGAATGAGAGAGAGAGCGAATTTCACCCCCACTTCACCCCCAACCCCCGTGCCCCTATCGAACTGAGGCCTGAGAGTGAGTGGCAGCTCCAAACTGACTGACTTGATTTGACTGACTACCATGATTGAGAGGGAGAGGCTGCCAAGGGGTTCAAACCTGAATTCTTTTTGGTTGGATGCTCTGCGCTCGGGCAGTTGATCGGGCCTCTGGGCAAAAAGATATTACGAGTCGGAAAATGCACGGCCCATTTTTCTGTTTATCTTACTTTATTATTGTTGACCTTTCGCCCTCGCCTCACAAAAATGTCAGTCACAAAAGATTTTGGCTGGGAAAAGCAAACGGCAGAAGGTCAAGAGTTAAAAACATTAGTTCCAGTTATGCAAAGATCACATCCTCAAACTGGGAATAGGAATGTAGGCTTCACACTGTTATCCATTGCCTTAAATGATCGACTTGTAAGAATGAAGGTTTTTACAACAGGAAACATCCCGAGAAATCCTGAATTTACCTTTTATATTCACCTCATTGTCCATCATATAAAAGGATTTCAGCTTAGAAATGATTCTTGCTGATGTTGGAAGATGGATGATTGGCTCCCTTGTAAGGCAGTTGCTCTATTCACCCCTTTGTTTTAAGTATTCTTGTTTACAAACAGCATTGTGAATGCACAGAGGTAACACCATTGGCTCTGGTCCAGAAAGTGACAGATTCAGGGTGCTTGCAGTCTGGAATGAGAGGGTGGTGGAGGCAGGTTCAAAAGAGAGCGGGATTGCTCTCTGAAACTAAAGAATGTGCAAGGTTGCAGGGATAAGGCAGAGAAGTGGAACTAGGCAGAATGCTCTTTCAGAGACTCAATGAGCTGAAAGGAGTCCTCCTGCACTGTAAAGACTCTGTGATTAATGGGTTGCGTGCCCCGGCCTTTCCCAACTGTTTGTCCATCTGGTTTTCATCTGTATTCGCATTCACAGACACAGCGCCGAGTGTGTCGCTGCATCATTGTGTAATGACACACATTGCTCTGTAACTGCTGGTATTGGGGATAAAATGGTGACACCACCAAGGGAGCCTAGCAGGCCCCGATGGGCTTTCTATAGAGAGTCACATAGCCCTGCAATTTTCCCCATAACCCCAAAACGTTTCCCTCTTCAGATAATTACCAGTATCCTTTTGAAAGCAACAGTTGATAATGCCTCCAGCACACTCCAGCCTCGCACAGTGCATTCAAGACCCGAATCACTCGCACAAAAAGAAATGTATTTCCTCATGTCACCTTATGGTCCTTTTGCCAGTCACCATAAATTGGTGCCCCCTCGTTCTCGTCCTATCCACGAATGGGAGCAGTTTCTCTCTATCTACTCTGTCCCGAGCCCTCCATCACTTTGAGCACCTCTATCAAATCTATCAACATTCTCTTGTTGAAGGAGAGCTGCCCCAGCTCCTCTAATCTATCCTCATAATTGAAATCCCTCATCCCCGGAACCATCCTTGTGAATCTTTTGAGCAAAGCAAAAGTTGCAGCTTTGCGTCTGAGTCCTTCTAGCCATCTATTGTAGAGACCCGTAACAGGGACAAGTTGCAGCCTGTTTGTCCCACCAAACACTTCCAGGACAGACTCTTGCTGTGACTTCAATGCTGAAAGTCCATTTCACTCCCTTTGACTGTGAGCAGCCTCTAGCTGCACAGTTGAAGACTATTGCAAATGAAGAATTAGCCTTGTTAGTTGTGAGAGCACTTCACACTCCTCAACTCTCAAGTGCCTACTCCAGGGTACACGTGCCATGCCTCAGAGGATGATTAGGGCATAGCATCTCAAGGAAACTTTAAATCCTGAACAGTGTGCCTGAGCGCGAGGAGCATCAGCAGCATAGAGGCAGCTGCCAACTATCAAAGACTAAAGAGCAGGGCTTCGGCATTGGGGATCCTCTCACGGCTAAAGAGTAAGCGTGTGGATCACGGGGGACACCTGAGCACGGCCTCCCTAATATTCTCAGCAGACAAAAGGGATCTAAAAGCTCCTGATGTGGCCGGGGGTGAGTGTGCAGAGCAAGGTATAAGGGCCAGTGATGGCCCAAGGTGTACCGGCGTCATTGGTTTGTCGATGAGATGACGGACAGCATGTGCTGCAGGAGACTCCGGCTCAACAAAGAGATAATGCCATGTCTTTACGGTCTTAGCACCCGTGGAGGAAGAGCACACCCACTCCCTGTGGCTGTGAAGGTCACTGCAGCCCTGAACCTTTATGCAACTGACTCATTTCAGGACTCAAGCGGGGACCTGTGGAGCATTTCTCAAGCTATCGCCCACAGGTGCATGTGGGAGGTCACGGATGCTCTGTATACCCGGGCATCCAACTGAAACAACTTCAACCTGGGGGCAGCTACATCCTTGGGCACTCAGAGATCCACCCCGGAATGACTGGTTGGTTCTTGGGGGACACGGGGCACCCGCTGAGGTCCTGGCTGATGATGCCGGCGCAGAGGCCTGAGACCGAGGCAGAGATTCAGTATAATGATGCCCATGCTGTCACTCATGCTGTTCTGAGCAGTGTATCAGACTGCTCAAAATGTGATTCCAATGCCTCGACCACTCTGGTGAAGCCCTGCAGTACACCCTCCAGAAGGTCTCCCATTTGGATTGGATTGTTTATTGTCACGTGTACTGAGGTACAGTGAAAAGTATTTAAAGGTGTCTCGATCCCGCACCCTTTCCTCAGCAACGATGATGGTATTGATCAACGGGCACGAGATGTTCTGTGTGCTCGACTCTGGGAGCACGGAGAGCTTTATACACCCTGAGACGGTACGGCGCTGTTCCCTTCCTGTCCACCCCGTAAATCAAAAAATCGCCCTGGCCTCTGGCTCCCATTCTGTTGCAATAAAAGGGTATTGTGTAGCGAACCTCACGGTCCAAGGGAGGGAGTTCAGGAATTACAGGCTCTACGACCTCCCCCACCTCTGCACAGCCACTCTCCTAGGGTTAGACTTCCAGTGCAACCTCCAAAGTCTAACTTTCAAATTTGGCGGCCCTATACCCCCCTCACTGTCTGCAGCCTCGCGACCCTCAAGGTCGATCCCTCCTCCCTGTTTGCAAACCTCACCTCGGATTGCAAACCCATCGCCACTAGGAGCAGACGGTACAGTGCCCAGGATCGGACGTTCATCAGGTCCGAGGTCCAGCGGCTCCTGAGGGAAGGGGTCATCGAGGCTAGCAGCAGTCCCTGGAGAGCTCAGGTAGTGGTGGTAAAGACCGGGGAGAAGAATAGGATGGTCATAGACTACAGTCAGACCATCAACAGGTTTACGCAGCTAACGCGAACCCTCTCCCCCGCATATCCAACCTGGTAAACAGGATCGCGCAATACAAGGTCTTTTCCACGGTGGACCTTAAGTCCGCCTACCACCAGCTCCCCATCCGCATGAGTGACCGCAAATACACTGGCTTCGAGGCAGATGGGCGGCTCTACCACTTCTTAAGGGTTCCTTTCGGTGTCACTAATGGGGTCTCGGTGTTCCAGCGAGAGATGGACCGAATGGTTGACCACTACGGTTTACGGGCAACATTCCCGTATCTCGATAATGTCACCATCTGCGGCCACGATCAGCAGGACCACGACACCAAAAATTCAGAAAATTCCTCCATACCGCAAAAATCCTTAACCTTACGTATAACAAGGATAAATGTGTGTTTAGCACCAATCGCTTAGCCATCCTCAGCTACGTAGTGTGAAATGGAGTGATAGGGCCCGACCCGGAACGCATGCGCCCCCTGATGGAGTTCCCCTCCCCCACTGCTCCAAGGCCCTGAAGCGCTGCCTCGGGTTCTTCTCTTATTACGCTCAGAGGGTCCCCACCTACGCCGACAAAGCCCGTCCTCTCATCCAAACAGCCACTTTCCCCCTGTCGACGGAGGCCCGCCAGGCCTTCAGTCGCATCAAAGCAGACATTGCAATGGCCACGATGCGCGCCATCGATGAGTCCCTCCCTTTCCAAGTCAAGAGCGACGCGTCCGACGTAGCTCTGGCGGCCACCCTCAACCAAGCGGGCAGACCCGTGGCCTTCTTCTCACATACCCTCCATGCTTCTGAAATCTGCCACTCCTCGGTCGAGAAGGAAGCAGAGGCCATAGTAGAAGCAGTGCAACATTGGAGGCATTACCTGGCTGGCAGGAGGTTTACCCTCCTCACGGACCAACGGTCGGTAGCCTTCATGTTCGATAATGCACAGCGGGGCAAGATAAAGAACGATAAGATTTTGCGGTGGGGGATCGAATTATCCACCTATAACTACGAGATCCTGTACGTCCCGAGAAGCTAAACGAGCCTCCTGATGCCCTGTCCCGCGGCACATGTGCCAACGCACAAGTGGACCACCTCCGAGCCCTTCACGAGGACCTCTGCCACCTGAGGGTCACTTGTTTCTTCTATTTCGTAAAGACCCGCAACCTGCCCTACTCAATCAAGGAGGTCAGGACAGTCACTAGGAACTACCACATCTGCGCGGAGTGCAAGCCGCACTTCTACCGTCCGGAGAAAGCTTCCTGTCCCTTTGAACGCCTCAGCATGGACTTCAAAGGTCCCCTCCCCTCTACCAACTGCAAAACGTACTTCCTCAATGTGATTGACGAGTACTCCCACTTCCCGTTCGCCATCCCCTGCCCCGACATGACCACAGCCATCATCATCAAAGCCCTCCACAGTATTTTCTTCCCTGTTCGGATTCCCCGCCTACATACACAGTGATAGAGTGATGAACTGCGTCAATTCCTGCTCAGCAAGGGCATTGCCTCGAGCAGGACGACCAGTTACAACCCCCGGGGTAACAGACCGGTCGAGAGGGAGAACGGAATGGTCTGGAAGACCGTCCTACTGACCCGGTGGTCCAGGAATCTCCCAGTCCCCCGCTGGCAGGAGGTCCTCCCAGACGCCCTCCACTCCATCCGGTCTCTGCTCTGCACTGCAACTAACCAAACGCCCCATGAACGTCTCCTTGTCTTCCCTAGGAAGTCCTCCTCAGGGACCTCGCTCCCGACCTGGCTGGCAGCCCCGGGCCCATCCTGCTCTGGAAACACGTGCCGGCGCACAAGTCGGACCAGTTGGTCGAGAGGGTCCATTTACTCCACGCTAACCCCCAGTACGCGTTCGTGGAGTACCCCGACGGCCGACAAGACACGGTTTCCCTACGGGACCTGGTGCCCGCTGGCCCCCACCCTCGGAACCAGCCCCACCCTCCCTCCCCCACTGGTGCACCTCACTGTTGCCCCTGCCCTGGACAACCGTTTTTCCCGCTGTCCCTACCTGGACCCCCCCGCCCACCGCAGCACTCTAAAGATGCTCCCTTCACTGGCCAGTCAACCTCCCCACCAGGGCCATCTGGAGGTCGGGATGCCCTCTCCCCGGTCAGCCACCCTCACCAGCGCCATCTAAGGGTATTGAAGCCACGACGGGGAATGGACCCACGCTCCCGGAGTCACAGACGCCTGCAACTCCACCGACGTCTCCGCAGAAGCTCCGACGATCGCAAAGGACAACCAAGGCCCCCGACCGTCTGATTGTGTCGCTATGAACTGTATATAGACCTTTTAATGTGACATGTACATAGCAAATTGTGTAATTATGAAACTGTATTATGTCTTTGTAAATAATTATGGGCCAGTGGGCAGACGCAGTGCGAAGGTAGCGCAGTACCTCAATAGTCATACTACCAGTATGCTACTCAACCCGGGCAGACCACCAGTTATGGTCGGGCGACCAAGTCGCCACCCCCCCCCCCCCCCACCGGATTCTTTTTCATCAGGGGGTAAATGTGGTAGTATGACAAGAGGTATTACGGTAACTAGCAATGCTGAGAGTCCATTGGTGGAGAAGGCTCGCTGCTCATTGGCCCAATGGTATGTAACACTAGTCACCCATTGGTTAGAGCTGTAAGGTAGCTCCGCCCTGTAAGGCAGGGTATAAGAACCCGTGTATCCCCCACAGCTTCCTTTCTGTACCTGAGCTGCTGGGGAAACATCTTGTCTATTAAAGCTTTCAGTTTCGGACTACAACCTCACTTCTGTGGTCAATTGATAGTGCATCAGGGGCGAAACCCACGCAAACACAGGGAGAATGTGCAAACTCCACAGGGACAGTGACCCAGAGTCGGGATCGAACCTGGGACCTCGACGGCGTGAGGCAGCAGTGCTAACCACTGCACCACTGTGCTACCCCCCGGTGCTACATATTTAATACCGAACATTTGACATTTCCATTTCCCCTAGCTATCGCTTGTGATCCCCTCCAGTGCCCACTCAGTGCTCCTCAATCTTTCATGACCAGGGGCTGGTTTAGCACAGTGGGCGAAACAGCTGGCTTGTAATGCAGAACAAGGCCAACAGCCCGGGTTCAATTCCCGTACCGGTCTCCCCGAACAGGCACCAGAATGCGGTGACTAGGGGCTTTTCACAGTAACCTCATTGAAGCCGACTTGTGACAATAAGCGATTATTATTATTATTAGTATCTCCTGTTGCGTTCAGGTATGTCCCTGGGATGCACATCAGAGGTGGAGGCAGCCTGCGGCTTTCCTGGCCTTTGATGCCCTTGGCGGACGTCCTTTGGAGGGCCTGGAGCTCGAGGGCCCTGGCCAATTTACCGGTGCCACAGGTATTGCCATGCCACCCTGTTCTGCCTGCAGTCCTTGCGATGCTCCAGCGTCAGGAAGGGGGGATTCAGAAGAACTAGTGTCATCTTCTTGGTGGCAGGCCACGGGTTGGCCTCTAGTGCTTCCTCCTCCCTGATGGTGCCTGTAGGGCCGGGGTCTCCAGGGGATGGAGGGGGAGCTGGAATGAGCTCCAGAGGCCTCTGAGTCATCTGGCCATGCCTGTCCTGGCAGCTCCCCATTGTCTACACCAAGGTGTCGACGCCATCAGTGATGCTCCTCAGTGACTGGGCCCTGGCAATATCCACCTGCGTCTGGAACACATCCCTCAGTGACTGGGGCATGATGTCAAGGTCCTCAGCCATGGTTGTCACAGACTGAGTCATGCCTGGGCACCACCACTCAAGACTTGGATCTCCAGGTGACGGTCACCACCCCAGCAGTATTGGCCTCAGTGCCATGCATTGTCGGCAACCCGGTTAAAAGGTCACGGGTGTTCGCACACCTCAGGAGCTTGAAAGCAGGGGTTGTCTTTTTGCAGGAGACACATCTCCGTGTGAAGGACCAGGTTAGGTTAAGGAAAGGGTGGGTCGGGCTGGTTTTTCACTCGGGGTTTGATTTGAAATCGAGGGGTGTGGCGACTTTAATGAGCAAAAAAATGGGATTTGTGAGTGCGAAGGAGGGATCCAGGTGGGAGATATGTGATTGTGAATGGGGTATTGGAAGGGGCACCGGTAGTGTTAGTAAATGTGTATGCACCAAATTGGGATGATGTGGGTTTTATGAGGGGGTTTCTGGCAGCAATCCCGGATTTGGCCCACGTACCAGTTGAAAATGAAAATCGCTTATTGTCACGAGTAGGCTTCAATGAAGTTACTGTGAAAAGCCCCTAGTCGCCACATTCTGGCGCCTGTCCGGGGAGGCTGGTATGGGAATCACGGTACGGTACAGTTGATCATGGGAGGAGATTTTAACTGTGTCCTGGAGCCATGGGTGGATAGATCGAGCCCCAGGTCGATGGGTAGGGTACGAATGGCAAGGGAGCTGGGGGGGTTTATGGAGAGGATGGGTATGGTGGATCCATGGCGCTTTCAGAACCCAGGGGGAAGGGAGTATTCCTTCTTTTCACATATCTATAAGGTGTATTCGAGGATTGGTTACTTTGTAGTGAGTCGGGAGATTTTGGTTGGGGTGGAGGGGGCAGAGTATGCGGGGATAGTTATCTCGGACCATGCACCCCACTGGCTGGATATTCGGTTCCGTACGGGACGAGAGCAGAGGCCGGGTGGAGGTTTGACTCAGGGTTGTTGGCGGATGGAGGTTTTTGTGATAAGGTGCGGTTGGCGATTAGGGATTATGTGGAGTTCAATCAGAATGGGGAGGTGTCGGCGGGCATTTTTTGGGAAGCACAGAAGGCAGTGGTCCGGGGAGAAATGATCTCATTTACGGTTCGTGCGAATAAAGAAACGAGGGCGGAACATGACCGTCTAGTGAGCGAGATAGTGGAGGGGGGCAGGGAATATTCGAGGGTGCCCACCATGGAAGGATCGACGAGGAGGAAAAAGTTGCAGGGGCAATTTGACAGGCTAACGGGGAGGACGGTAGGGCAACTGCGTAGGGCAAGAGGGGTGCAATACGAGTATAGGGAGAAGGCCAGCGTCATGCTGGCGCACCAGCTGCGGAGGCAGGCTGCATCCAGGGAAATATTGAAGATCTGGACTGAAGCCGGGTTTGTAGTGTCAGAGCCAGGGAAGATAAATGAGGCATTTAGAGAGTATTACCAGGGACTTTATGAGGCAGACCCAGGAAGAGAGGAGGGGGACATGGGGAAGTTTCTGGATGAGCTGGAATTTCCCCAGGTGGAGGAAGCAAAGAGGCAGTCTTTGGAGGAGCCCCTGGGGCTGAGGGAGGTGTTGGATAGTATCAGGAGTATGAAGTTGGGGAAGGCCCCTGGGCCGGATGGGTACCCAGCAGAATTTTATAAGGAATTTGGGCGGACCTGGCACCACATCTGTTGGGGGCGTTTAATGAAGCACTGAAGAAGGGGGAGTTGCCGGAGACAATGAAGCAGGCAGTAATCACACTAATCCCAAAAAAGGGGAAGGATCCGGTGGAATGTGGGTCGTCTGGACCCATATCACTATTGAACACGGATGTGAAAGTATTGGCTAAGTTGTTGGCGGGGAGGATGGGGGATTGTGTCCCAGGGGTGGTTACAGAAGATCAAACAGGCTTCGTGAAGGGCAGGCAGCTCGCGAGTAATATAAGACGGCTGTTGAATGTGGTGATGAATCCGTTGAGAGCTCTGGTACCGGAGGTGGTGGTGCCCATGGACGCGGAGAAAGCATTTGATCAGGTGGAGTGGCGGTACTTGTTCGAGGTTTTGGGAAGGTTTGGGTTTGGGCCGAGATTTGTGGCATGGGTGCGGTTGCTGTATGTGGCACCAAGGGCCAGGATAAGGATGAATGAGCTCACAAAGCTTTGACTTACACAGGGGTACGAGGCAGGGGTGCCCGCTATAGCCACTGCTGTTTGCACTGGCCATAGAGCCATTGGCGATGGCTCTCAGGGTGTTGGCTGAGTGGCAGGGGATAATGACGGGGCAGAGGGAGCATCGGGTGTCGCTCTATGCCGATGACCCCTTGCTGTATGTTTCGGATCTGTTGGAGAGTATGGGAAGGATTATGGGCCTGATGGGGAGGTTTGGAGGATTCTCGGGATACAAGCTGAATGTAGGGAAAAGCGAGGTATTCCCGGTGAATGAGCTGGAACAGCAGGCTAATTTAGGGGGGATGCCATTCAGGTAGCGAGGGAATGGAAGGGGCTCCATAAGTGGAACTTAATGAAGCTGGTGGAGGAGGCCAGGGAGGATCTTAAGAGGTGGGATACACTGCACTTAACGTTGGCGGGGAGGGTCCAAGTGGTGAAAATGAATATTCTGCCGAGGTTCTTGTTTATCTTTCAGGCTCTCCCGATCTTTATACCAAAGGCCTTTTTTCGGAAAGTGGACACAATCATCTCTGAATTTGTATGGGCGGGGAAGGTGCCGAGAGAACATAAGAACATAAGAACTAGGAGCAGGAGTAGGCCATCTGGCCCCTCAAGCCTGCTCCGCCATTCAATGAGACCATGGCTGATCTTTTGTGGACTCAGCTCCATTTTCCGGCCCGAACACCATAGCCCTTAATCCCTTTATTCTTCAAAAAACTATCTATCTTTATCTTAAAAAGATTTAATGAAGGAGCCTCAACTGCTTCACTGGGCAAGGAATTCCATAGATTCACAACCTTTTGGGTGAAGAAGTTCCTCCTAAACTCAGTGCTAAATCTACTTCCCCTTATTTTGAGGCTATGCCCCCTAGTTCTGCTTTTACCCGCCAGTGGAAACAACCTGCCCGCATCTATCCTATCTATTCCCTTCATAATTTTAAATGTTTCTATAAGATCCCCCCTCATCCTTCTAAATTCCAACGAGTACAGTCCCAGTCTACTCAACCTCTCCTCATAATCCAACCCCTTCAGCTCTGGGATTAACCTAGTGAATCTCCTCTGCACACCTTCCAGCGCCAGTACGTCCTTTCTCGGGTAAGGAGGCCAAAACTGAACACAATACTCCAGGTGTGGCCTCACTAACACCTTATACAATTGCAGCAGAACCTCCCTCGTCTTAAACTCCATCCCTCTAGCAATGAAGGACAAAATTCCATTTGGTTTCTTAATCACCTGTTGCACCTGCAAACCAACTTTTTGTGACTCATGCACGAGCACACCCAGGTCTCTCTGCACAGCAGCATGTTTTAATATTTTATCATTTAAATAATAATCCCTTTTGCTGTTATTCCTACCAAAATGGATAACCACACATTTGTCAACATTGTATTCCATCTGCCTGATGCCAGGGGAAAGGTGGTTATTTACCCTTGCAAGTCTTTGGTCTCCTTCCAACATTGGTCAGCGGTCCCCCCTGGTCATGCTGCCAAACGGACAGCTGCTGCCCGAGCCTCCCAGGTAGCATTGCTGATCCAGCAACTCCCTTGGGGGACAGGATGTCCTGTCTCTCATCCACAGCACGAGAAGCCTGTCCAGGTTGGAATCCCCAAAGCGAGGACACGCTGCCACGCTTGTGTGCTGACAGGGAGTGAGTGGTGAGGGAGCGTTTAAAAGCAGTGCCCCCTTGTTAGCGGCGAGATGCTGATGTGCAAGTTTGGCAAATCGGACAGCGAGACAGCGAGTCTCGAAGAAGCTTATGAAAGCTCATTTTCAGCAAGTGTCGTTGAACACGGGCATCATTCTCGCCAGTGCGGCTGTTGCGAAAAACGCGCAGAACGCGCACAAATAACCTTTATAAATTTTCCCGTTGAATAGTGGTCTCTATTTCTAAAGGTACATTGGTGGACCGATTGGATTTTTAAGTAATGAATTAATTTTTGAATACGTTTTTACAATTAAAGGACAATATAGCGTGGCCAATCTACGCATCTTTGGGTTGTAGGGGTGAAACCCACCCAAACAGGGAGAATGCACAAACCCCACACGGGCAGTGTCCTGGGATCGAACCTGGGTCCTCGACGCTGTGAGGCAGCAGTGTTAGCCACTGTGCCGCTGTGCCACCCTCCGATTGGGTTTTTAGTTACAACTTTTTGTGGTTCGTTATTTTCCAGATGTTAGTGCACGAGTTACTAGTTAACTTCAATTCAGTTCGTCAACCTGCTGCTGTTGGATTTGAACTCAATCACAGGTTGCTATTTCAGTCAACTATTACTCTACCGTTTGCAGTGAACTTGCTGTACACCATGTATGGGATTTACTTATTTTCCCTGAGATCTCTTGGAGCATATTTGGTCAGCAAATGTAAACACCAGATACTGCGGGGATGTTAACCTGTCAGGTTAGGGTGGGACTCAGTGTGTGTGGGAGGTTAAAACATCAAAACATGTCAATGTGTTAGTAAAGCGGCAGCAATGAACTGACTTCTGCTTTTAACTCAAACTCATTTATTATTGCACAGTAATCCCATTGGGGACATACTTGGGTATGCAATAAATGGTAATGTCGCTGGACGAGTAATCCAGACAACAGGCCAATGCCCTGGGGACATGGGTTCAAATCCCACACCGGCAACTCGTGGAATTTAAATTCAATGAATAAAATCTGGAATTGAAAACTAGCCTCAATCATGGTGACCATGAAACAATCAGCGATTGTTGCAAAAACACATCTGGTTCACCCATGTCCTGCAGGGAAGGAAATCTGATTTTCTTACCCGGTCTGACCTACTGGTGGCCCCAAACCGACTGTAATGGAGTT
The DNA here is from genome assembly GCF_902713615.1 of Scyliorhinus canicula. Lineage (NCBI taxonomy): Eukaryota > Metazoa > Chordata > Chondrichthyes > Carcharhiniformes > Scyliorhinidae > Scyliorhinus > Scyliorhinus canicula. Next base: position 20,280,298 of record NC_052157.1, read on the forward strand.
GACTCTTAACTGGCCTCCAAAATGGCCGAACAAGGCGCTGTTCAAGGACAACTCGGGATGGGCAACAAATGCTGGCGCTGTCAGTGATGCCCAGGCCCACTGAAAGAATAGAGAAAATCAAACCAAATTAGTATATTTTCACTCACACATTGAGTCTTTAACTCCCAGTACACATGCGCGTCCTCCCCCTGTGTGCGTGGGTTTCCTCCGGGTGCTCCGGTTTCCTCCCACAGTCCAAAGATGTGCGGGTTAGGTGGATTGGCCATGCTAAATTGCCCGTAGTGTCCTAATAAAAGTAAGGTTAAGGGGGGGGGGGTTGTTGGGTTACGGGTATAGGGTGGATACGTGAGTTTGAGTAGGGTGATCATGGCTCAGCACAACATTGAGGGCCGAAGGGCCTGTTCTGTGCTGTACTGTTCTATGTTCTATGTTCTATGTTCCCTGGTTAGAGAAATGGGTCATTCCAAGAAGACAGAGGAGATTGGCAGTACTGAGCAATTGATATGTGAAAAGCCTAAACCTTTGCTCACACGGCTAATCTTGCTTTCACTGCTTCAGACATGGTTTCCATGGCATTACAGATCATTCTCTGCCTCCGTGGAGTTTTCTTTTAGGCTGGATCCGCCTTTTCAGCAGCCCTCCCTTGAGCCTTTGATGAGGAGAAGCAAAAGCAGCACCAGCAGGGTCAGCGTGCAGCCTTACCCCACAGGACGGAAGGGACAAAGGCAGAGCTCCAACTTGCAAGAGGCGGTACCCCTACCACAGGGTAGAGAGGCAGAGGATCGGCGTTCTGAACATGGCTCAACACCCATGTCTCCGAAGGTTCAGGTTTCCCCTCAGATTTCTGCTGACATTTGCACTGTCTCGGGTTGAAGGCCTCCTTCCAAGTGGACCCAGTGTGCAGACATAGTCAGTGGTCACCAAGGTCACCACACCCCTGAATTTTGTCAGCTGCAGCTCCTTCCAAGGACCTGATGGTGATATCTGTAGAATCTCACAATATGCTGCCTACAAATGCATCTCCCCGGTGATGGGCCACAGGGTTGCCAGGGTTGCCACTTACATCCATTTGGCTCCTGATGATTCAGATCAGAATGCTGGATTGCCATAGGTGGAGTGAGGGGGATGATACACAGCTGGGGGAGGGGAAGGGGCGATGAATTCCCTATGTGGGATGGTGATACAGCAGGAAGGCCCAGTAAGCATATGTTAAATGTATTATAATTGGGTCCCCGTCATTGCATGGTGAGAACCCCATTATGTCACTGGCGAGGGAGGGGACGAACAGGGACATTCCAGCAGGGAAATCCCAGCGGTGTGAAATCCTTTTTAGGTCTCCCCCTCAATACTCCACCGCCCACCCACCCACCCCAGCAAAAAGCGGGGACAAAATAACCCCACTCGTGTTTCTTTCAGTCTGAAATAAACAGCCTACTTCCTGACTGCTGTTTTAACACCTCCAGTAAATGGTCATCGGCTGTCACCATCACTAATTTCTTGGCTTATCTTAAAATTAATCGCTAATAATGTGATAATGCTGCAGAAATGTAACTCTTCATTGCTGCTTAATATCTATGAAGTTATTGCAACAATGGTTATTGTGCTCCATCACAGACAGTTGATCTGTTGTTCTTTGTCCAAAACCAGCTTGGCCTTGGTGCCACACTATTTCTATCTTTCTATGCTGCTTTGCAGTTTCCTGAACATTTTTCTGGGTATGCCCAGTAAGCTGATACCTTTCTAATTGCTGCATTTGCTTTTTCCTTCAGCGCCAGTGACTCAGGTTCGATTCCGGCCTTGGGTGACTGTGTGGAGTTTGCACTTTCTCCCCGTGTCTGCGTGGGTTTCCTCCGGGTGCTCCGGTTTCCTCCCACAGTCCAAAGCTGTGCAGCTTAGGTCGATTGGCCATGCCAAAATTTCCCCTCAGTGTTCAAAATGTTAGATGGGGTGACGGGGATAGAGCTGGGGAGTGGGCCTTGGTAGAGTGCTCTTACAGAGGGGCGGTGCAGATTTGATGGGCTGAATAGCCTCCTTCTGCTCTGTAGGGATTTTATGATACCTTTGATTACACCCCTGGTCCACTTCGTAAAATGCCGGCCGAGGCAGTTCCTTTAGTATGTGGCTGCAACACTATTCAATAGAGTTTGAATGTTGGTGTTTAATTGGATTTACCAAGCCACTTGCACTAGCTGGTCTAATTAGTCAGTCGCACACACTGGTCAGTAGCCAGTCGATACCAATTTCCTAATTTCCTCATTTGACAATGGGCTGGAATTTCTTGGATAACACTGGCGAAGAAATTACGCTGGGATTTATGCCCGTTCCCATGCCGATCTTGCCTGTGGGAACTCATTTGCCTAAACTGAAACACAAAAACAGTTGTAAAACATACTCACATGCAGCACCTCCAGTGAGGGTAGGAGTGAGTGGGCTGCTGTGTTCTGCCACAGCGTCTCACCCATGCCTCCGTTGCTCCTTCTCTTTCATTATTATGGAGAACAGGGATGATATACCCACTGGGATCATCAATTCAGGTGGCCGGCCCTTTTGAACAGATGCAGGTCCAAAAATGTTCGGGTGCACCGAGACACGCAGCACTTTGATTCAGCACTTTTTGTCCACATTGTGAAGAAAAACGCTAACAAACTCCAAACTCTCAGTTGCACCAATATCAGGTGACTTAAGTCCACGCTGTGCCTAAATTTGGGGGCATAAATTTATGCCAGCACATCCTTGCAGGATGTTTGTGAGCTGCTGTTTTGCATTGTTGGTGGAGCTATGCGAAAGAGTGGAAGACTGTTCCAGAAAATGCATCTTGGAAGTAGCTCAAATGATCGATGATACTCACAGGTACCAATGTTTTGGCGTGAATCAGTTTGGCGTAGATCAGTTCCATGTGAATGTCCTCAGGTGAGATAAAGGCAACGTTCAGCTTGTGCCATGATAACTGTACCGATTCAAACTGATTTCTTCAGGAAGGTGCAGGCAGTTATCACGGGAAAGTGGAAGGACAGTGAGTAATACTGATTATGAATATCTTTTTTTAATAAACACTCCTTTGACTTGAGTAGTTATTTCAAAACACTTGAATGAAGAGCAGGGCAGAGATCCTGGTAAAGCTGCTGCAATCCATCAAAAATTAACTTTAATTTTATTTCACTTTAGTGAGCGGAACAGTAATCCTGTCCTTTTCCAGATAAATAGTCATATTAAAAGAGCAATAAAGTATTGAAATGATTCCACGTTTGAAAGGCTATTCATTAGATAGCTCCACAAAAGCATGGGATCCATTTGAAATATGTGGATAATAATGTCACCAATTGCCTTGTCCAATGCTAATTCCCCTTCCTAATTAACCATCCAATGATCAAGATCTTGGAGATTAATGAGCAACACTTTGGAAAATGGCATCCGATGTGAGATCTAATCAAAATCCTGCATTTTGTCAAATTTATGATGAATAATTTCCCTTTGAGAGTATTCTTTTCCCTAATATCATGAATCCTCTGTTAACCAAACTGCACCAGTCTATTAAAAGCAGAAGTAATCAAACTGAGTTATTATTAAAATGCTTTGATGGAATATTGGGTTTGCCTGGTTGTTCTGGAGATTGAATCTATAAGGAATATTGCTTGATTAGCCAAGTGTTCCACTTTTCCCTTTTCTAGTATATTGTAATGATATGAGAAGTTGAGGGTTCCCTCAACCCTCGCGTTAGCACATAATCTAACGTGGCACGTCGGGGAAGCACTGTTATTGTCACTGAGCTAGTAATCCAGAAACCCAGGATAATGCTTTGGGGACGCGGATTCAAATCCCACCATGACTGATGGTGAAATTTGAATTCAATAATATAAAATCTGCAATCAAAAGTCGAAAGGTGACCATGAAACTAATACCGATTGTTGTAAAAACCCATCTGGTTCACTAATGTTCTTTAGGGAAGGAAATCTTCTACCCTGGTCTGGCCTGTGTGTGACTCCAGACCCACAGCAATGGGGTTGACTCTTAAATGCCCTCGTGGATGAGTGATAACTGCTGACCCAACCAGCGACACCCACATCCCAGGGACAAAGTCAATTAACAAAATGCTTTATTATTTGAAGAGGAACTAAGAGACCTCCTGGGGTACTAGTTCCCTTAACCAATCCACTCCTCCACCCTCAACCCTAACCCTCAACCCCCCCCCACCCGGTCACCCCTCTATCACCACCACCCCAAAATGGACCACGTGGTCACTCTTTCCTTTGTGAAAACTTGCTGTGTGAGCTGACTTGACCGACAAAACCACAGTGTTCACACTTCAACAATAGTAAATTTGGTGTGTAAAATACTCCCGGGAATCAGAGAATTATAAAAATCCTACAGTGCAGGAGGAGGCCATTTGGCCCATCGAGTCTGCACCGGCCCTTGGAAAGAACATCCTTCTTAAGCCCATGCCTCCATCCTATCCCCATAACCCAGTAACCATAACTAACCATTTTTGGACATGAAGGGACAGTTTAGCATGGCCAATACACCTAACCAGCACATCTTTGGACTGTGGGAGGAAACTGGAGCACATGGAAGAAACCCACGCAGTCACGGGGAGAAAGTGCAAACACCACACAGGCAGTCATGTGTGACTGCCTGTATGGAATTTGCACTTTCTCTCCATGACTGCGTGGGTTTCTTCCATGTGCTCCGGTTTCCTCCCACAGTCCAAAGATGTGCAAGTTAGGTGGAATTGAACCCGTATCCCTGGAGCTGTGAGGCAGCAGTGCTAGCCACTGCGCCACCGTGCCGCCCCTGGCAAAGACCATCTAGAAGCCCTGAAAGACACAAGACCTTGGTTGCTGAGGATCTGTCTATGCTGCCCCTTGTGGTTCCTGGGGCTGTGGGTGGAACCTTAGCTTCTGTCCACAGTCGGCACCGTGCACCCCGAGGTTGGGGAAGGGATAGTTTTGGCCAATCAGTTCATGATCTGCTCCAATGTGGGCTGGTTACCTCGGGAGAAGGTCACCTTAAAAAAAAAAATCACTGCACCCAAACCTTTTCTAATCACCCGATAATGGTCCCTCGATATGTAAATTCTGCTGCTTCTGGACCTGGACAGGAGCAGCACGGCGAGTGTGTATCAGGCACAGGGGTGAGGGAAGAGCAGGGGGCAATTGCCCAATTCAGTTGCCATTATACATGCATTGCCTGACTATTTCTGTACTCGCTGAGAATGTTGCATTCCTGTTGTTTAATTGTTCATGAAACAGGCCTGTGATCATCGTTCTGTACGCGGTAACTAACACGATATAATAAGAGCCCTGGCACGGGCTGATGCAGTGCTGGTTCCAAAGCAGACAAGTCTAATGTGCAGGTTACCCTCTCATTACTCTGTCTCCCCTTCCAGGTCGCTGTAACTGACAATCACATGGTAGCAGTAGCTGCAGAGAGAGCGGTGTACACATGGGGGAACAATGCGAAAGGCCAGCTCGGTCATGGGGACCTGCAGTCACGTTCACGACCCCAGCTGGTGGAAGCACTCAAAGGAAAGTTTATTGTCAGGTAATAAAGTTTATGAGCACACGGTTCAGGGGCTCGGGGCCAAGGCAGCGTATGAAGGGAAAGGACATAAACGGCAGATTTATCTTACAGTCTCTGATAATCAGTTATTAGCCTGCAGTTTGACTAAACAGTGTTTCAGATGAATGTTACTTCCATTCTCCAGGATTTTCTCTTTTGCAGTATTCCGAATGCCAAAACAATTTTATAAGCCCATTCTCCCATTCCTGTCGGGTGGTCATTGGGGGATTCAACATAAAAGTATTGAATTGAAGCCAAAACAGGAGTGTCTTTCTCAATAAAAAATTTGTTTGGAGAGCTGTTTGATTCCTGTTCTTAATTGTATCTGAGAGTGAAACAGGAAAATGAACAAGTATTTATGTTTCGAAAGTAATGGAGTCTAAATCTGTGAGATGAACAACCCTATGGAGACAAGTAGAAAAGCAGGAGAGATGATAAAAAGGCTGTTTAAGGTACATGGGGAGGGAATTCAATTGCCCACTGACCCGAGGCAGGTGATCAATTAAGGTAATTAATTGTAATTAATAAAGGTAATTATTTATGGCCATTTTAGGATCCTGCCGCTGGAACTGGCGTCTCACAGCGCCAGGGACCCAGGTTCAATTACAACCTTGGGTGACTATGTGGAGTTTGCACATTCTCCCCGGGTCTGTGTGGGTTTCCTCCGGGTGCTCCGGTTCCCTCCCACAGTCCAAAGATGTGACGGTTAAGTGGGGCGACGGCGTAGGACAGGGCAGTTCGTCTAGGTAGTGTGCTCTTTCGGAGAGTCGGTACAGACCCGATGGCTCCCTTCTGCACTGTCGAGATTCTGTGGATTTTACCAGCTTTGAAATTAGGAGCCCAACAGCTTCATCAAGGAAGCCTCCCAATGACTTGCCAGTGGGGGATTTGCATTCCTGAGGCACGTGGTCCATGGACCAGCCCACCAGCAGCACTGTTCGTCCCTATAGTGCAGACACCACCACTGGAGGGTTCGATCACCGCTCCACACGGCAGAGCCTGTCTGCCCTGTCATAACACTACTTTTTCCCCCTGTCATAATATACACGCAGGTATATGATGGTGCACAGACAGGCAGTGATTGACACACAGGATGACCAGTGAACACACAGAACACAGCAGCCAATCACCAGACAGGACACGACCACTATAAAGCCAGAGGGCACCAGCTTTCCCGCTCTCTGGGGATGCAGCCTCTGAGACAGTCAGAGCTCGTGAGCAGCAACGAGAACGAACACCATGTGGTAGTCAGTTAGTCTGGTCAGGTTAGCCTCAGGTCTCCAGTCAAGTCAGCATAGTGTCAACCCACAGTTAAAGTATGTATGATAGTTAAGAGTTCAAGTGTTGGAAGCCTGTCTCTCTCACGGCTGCAGTGAACGCAGTCCTCGCAGACCCAGCTTACCCAACACATCACCCCCCAACACTCAAAATGGAAGCATCTCTCTTTCCCCTTTCAACCATATCAGTGGCCACTTCTATCGGTGATGCCGGTGCGAGGCTGCAGAACTGCCAATTCTCTATTTGAGTTGGCACCTCTGCGCGGCAAGTCACTGCCCTCGCCACAGCGGCCTCTTACTTGGTCCCTACCAGGTAAAATCGCTGCCACAGTCCCACCATCCTCATGGGCTTGGCATCCAAGCAATTGGCCGCAACATTGACACCTATGGCGTGCCACTAAAATCCTGGCTGAGGTGTTAATCCCCGCAGGGGAGCAGCTCTCATTTTCGTTCTCAGTTCTGGATGGAGGATCTAGTCACTAGAAACGATCCTTGATCCAATGTTGCAAATTAATTCAATTTCCACCGACAGGCTTCGATGACGCAGTGTGGGGCAGGAGAAGTGAAAACGGGAGCAGCATTTTGGTCTGGGAAGAAACTCTACTCCATCCGACTAGATGGAATTATACTTTGTGGATCTGTATCTAACTATATAGCTCATTGTTGAACTTGTGGAACGGTTCTGTGATCTGATTGAACTTGGAAGATGGGTGTGCGTGAGTAAGGTGGAGAGGGGGAACATTGTGCACACCCCCATGGCATTTTTCTCAGCTGCAGGAGGCAGCCCATTACTGGTCTGGGTGGGATCTTCTGGTCCAGCTGCTGTCAATGGAATTTCCCATTGAATCCACCCCGCGAACCCCCCCCCCCCCCCCCCCCCCCCCCCCCGCCCCCCCCCCCATCATTAGACTTTTAATTCCAGGGCCGGGATCTAGGAAATCCAGGCCAAGTGTTGACGCCAGCGAGAACACCGGAGTGGTGTCCGCCAACGTCAATGGGCCCCCGGCCCAGCAATTCAGCGGTCTTCAGGGGGCCAGAACGGCGCAGGAGTGCTGCGCGCTGCTCCGGTGCCGAAAGGCGACCCTGCACGCACCGGTGCATGCCCGTGGTTGCCATCCCCACGCAGGCACCAAGCAACATGGGGAGACCTACGGCGGGCAGCGTGGAAGGAGGTAGGCCCCCTCCAGATCGTGGGCGCCCGCCGATCGGAAGCCCCCGATTGCTGGCTCGCCCCCATGGAGGCCTCCCTCGGAGTCAGATCTCCCTGTCCCCCCCCACCCTCCACCAGGATGTCCACTGCGGCCGCGGGTGGTACCAGGTTGGAACCACGCCGGCGGGACTCAGCGGAACTCGCCGGGGGTTTGGCAGGTCGCCCGCGGAGAATCGCTACCGGGGCCTCTTTCAGTGGCCCCCAACCGCGTGGGGGTCCATTCTCCGATCGCCGGAGAACTACGTCCCGGCGTCGGAGCGGCGTGGCGGGAATTTCCCACCTTCCCGGTGATTCTCCGACCCGCCACGGGCTCGGACAATCAGATTTTTATTGAATTCAAATTTAACCATATGTCTTGGCGGGATTCAAACTCAAGTCCCCAAAGTATTACCCTGGGTCTCTGGATGATCAGTCCTGTGACAATACTACCAGTCACCACCTCACCTTATATGTGAGAACTTCATTAAAAATTGGCTGCTGTGTTTCCCACATCACAAAATTATCTACACATCAAAAACACTTAATTAACTGCCAAGTGCATAGGGAGGTCCTGCGGTCATGAAAGTGGCTATATAAATGCAAGATTTTCTTTCTTTGAGAAGAACAGAATGCATATGAACATAAAAAATCTAATCAAACTTGTGCAACTTTGTCACTTTCTGTTGCTGATCCAAATGTTCCTTCCTTAATTGGCAGCAGTAAGCATCAGGAGCCACAGCTCCAAGCAACTCCACATGTAGCAGCTCTCCATCCACCAGCAACTCCACATGTAGCAGCTCTCCATCCACCTGCAACTCCACATGTAGCAGCACTCCATCCACCTGCAACTCCACATGTAGCAGCTCTCCATCCACCAGCAACTCCACATGTAGCAGCTCTCCATCCACCTGCAACTCCACATGTAGCAGCTCTCCATCCACCTGCAACTCCACATGTAGCAGCTCTCCATCCACCAGCAACTCCACATGTAGCAGCTCTCCATCCACCAGCAACTCCACATGTAGCAGCTCTCCACCCACCTGCAACTCCACATGTAGCAGCTCTCCATCCACCAGCAACTCCACATGTAGCAGCTCTCCATCCACCAGCAACTCCACATGTAGCAGCTCTCCACCCACCTGCAACTCCACATGTAGCAGCTCTCCATCCACCAGCAACTCCACATTTGGCAGCTCTCCATCCACCAGCAACTCCACATGTAGCAGCTCTCCATCCACCTGCAACTCCACATGTAGCAGCTCTCCATCCACCAGCAACTCCACATGTAGCAGCTCTCCATCCACCAGCAACTCCACATGTAGCAGCTCTCCATCCACCTGCAACTCCACATGTAGCAGCTCTCCATCCACCAGCAACTTCACATGTAGCAGCTCTCCATCCACCAACAACTCCACATGTAGCAGCACTCCATCCATCTGCAACTCCACATGTAGCAGCTCTCCATCCACCAGCACCTTCACATGTAGCAGCTCTCCATCCACCAGCAACTCCACATGTAGCAGCACTCCATCCACCTGCAACTCCACATGTAGCAGCTCTCCATCCACCAGCACCTTCACATGTAGCAGCACTCCATCCACCAGCAACTCCACATGTAGCAGCTCTCCATCCACCAGCAACTCCACATGTAGCAGCTCTCCATCCACCAGCAACTCCACATGTAGCAGCTCTCCATCCACCGGCATCTCCACATGTAGCAGCTCTCCATCCACCAGCACCTTCACATGTAGCAGCTCTCCATCCACCAGCACCTTCACATGTAGCAGCACTCCATCCACCAGCACCTTCACATGTAGCAGCTCTCCATCCACCTGCACCTTCACATGTAGCAGCTCTCCATCCACCAGCACCTTCACATGTAGCAGCACTCCATCCACCTGCACCTTCACATGTAGCAGCACTCCATCCACCTGCAACTCCACATGTAGCAGCTCTCCATCCACCAGCACCTTCACATGTAGCAGCTCTCCATCCACCAGCACCTTCACGTGTAGCAGCACTCCATCCACCAGCACCTTCACATGTAGCAGCTCTCCATCCACCTGCACCTTCACATGTAGCAGCTCTCCATCCACCAGCACCTTCACATGTAGCAGCTCTCCATCCACCAGCACCTTCACATGTAGCAGCTCTCCATCCACCTGCACCTTCACATGTAGCAGCTCTCCATCCACCTGCAACTCCACATGTAGCAGCTCTCCATCCACCAGCACCTTCACATGTAGCAGCTCTCCATCCACCTGAACCTTCACATGTAGCAGCTCTCCATCCACCTGCAACTCCACATGTAGCAGCTCTCCATCCACCAGCACCTTCACATGTAGCAGCACTCCATCCACCTGTATCTTCACATGTAGCAGCTCTCCATCCACCTGCACCTTCACATGTAGCAGCTCTCCATCCACCTGCACCTTCACATGTAGCAGCACTCCATCCACCAGCATCTTCACATGTAGCAGCTCTCCATCCACCAGCACCTTCACATGTAGCAGCACTCCATCCACCAGCACCTTCACATGTAGCAGCTCTCCATCCACCAGCACCTTCACATGTAGCAGCACTCCATCCACCAGCACCTTCACATGTAGCAGCACTCCATCCACCAGCACCTTCACATGTAGCAGCTCTCCATCCACCAGCACCTTCACATGTAGCAGCACTCCATCCACCAGCACCTTCACATGTAGCAGCTCTCCATCCACCTGAACCTTCACATGTAGCAGCTCTCCATCCACCTGCAACTCCACATGTAGCAGCTCTCCATCCACCTGAACCTTCACATGTAGCAGCTCTCCATCCACCAGCATCTTCACATGGAGCAGCACTCCATCTACCTGCACCTTCACATGTAGCAGCTCTCCATCCACCAGCATCTTCACATGGAGCAGCACTCCATCTACCTGCACCTTCACATGTAGCAGCTCTCCATCCACCTGAACCTTCACATGTAGCAGCTCTCCATCCACCTGCACCTTCACATGTAGCAGCACTCCATCCACCAGCACCTTCACAGGTAGCAGCACTCCATCCACCAGCACCTTCACATGGAGCAGCTCTCCATCCACCTGAACCTTCACATGTAGCAGCACTCCATCCACCTGCAACTCCACATGTAGCAGCACTCCATCCACCTGCAACTCCACATGTAGCAGCACTCCATCCACCAGCACCTTCACATGTAGCAGCTCTCCATCCACCTGCACCTTCACATGTAGCAGCTCTCCATCCACCAGCACCTTCACATGTAGCAGCACTCCATCCACCTGCAACTCCACATGTAGCAGCACTCCATCCACCTGCAACTCCACATGTAGCAGCACTCCATCCACCAGCACCTTCACATGTAGCAGCTCTCCATCCACCAGCACCTTCACATGTAGCAGCACTCCATCCACCTGCAACTCCACATGTAGCAGCACTCCATCCACCAGCACCTTCACATGTAGCAGCACACCATCCACCTGCATCTTCACATGTAGCAGCACTCCATCCACCTGCACCTTCACATGTAGCAGCACTCCATCCACCCTCATCTCCACATGTAGCAGCTCTCCATCCACCTGCATCTTCACATGTAGCAGCACTCCATCCACCTGCACATGTAGCAGCACTCCATCCACCAGCACCTTCACATGTAGCAGCACACCATCCACCTGTATCTTCACATGCAGCAGCACTCCATCCACCTGCACCTTCACATGTAGCAGCACTCCATCCACCTGTATCTTCACATGTAGCAGCACTCCATCCACCAGCACCTTCACATGTAGCAGCACTCCATCCACCTGAACCTTCACATGTAGCAGCACTCCATCCACCTGCAACTCCACATGTAGCAGCTCTCCATCCACCTGAACCTTCACATGTAGCAGCTCTCCATCCACCTGAACCTTCACATGTAGCAGCTCTCTATCCACCAGCACCTCCACATGTAGCAGCACTCCATCCACCTGCACCTTCACATGCAGCAGCACTCCATCCACCTGCACCTTCACATGTAGCAGCACTCCATCCACCAGCACCTTCACATGTAGCAGCACTCCATCCACCTGCATCTTCACATGTAGCAGCACTCCATCCACCTGCATCTTCACATGGAGCAGCACTCCATCCACCTGCACCTTCACATGTAGCAGCACTCCATCCACCGGCACCTCCACATATAGCAGCGCTCCATCTACCTGCACCTTCACATGTAGCAGCTCTCCATCTACCTGCACCTTCACATGTAGCAGCACTCCATCCACCGGAACCTTCACATGTAGCAGCTCTCCATCCACCTGCACCTTCACATGTAGCAGCACTCCATCCACCTGCACCTTCACATGCAGCAGCACTCCATCCACCTGCACCTTCACATGTAGCAGCACTCCATCCACCAGCACCTTCACATGTAGCAGCACTCCATCCACCTGCATCTTCACATGTAGCAGCACTCCATCCACCTGCATCTTCACATGGAGCAGCACTCCATCCACCTGCACCTTCACATGTAGCAGCACTCCATCCACCGGCACCTCCACATATAGCAGCGCTCCATCTACCTGCACCTTCACATGTAGCAGCTCTCCATCTACCTGCACCTTCACATGTAGCAGCACTCCATCCACCGGAACCTTCACATGTAGCAGCACTCCATCCACCTGCACCTTCACATGTAGCAGCACTCCATCTACCAGTATTTTCTGGCCAGATGCAAACATATGGGTAGGAAATAATTGCCTCCACATTGGGAGTTTCTTCAAATTACTAGAGCTGGGCTCACTTTCCAAAGTGATGTACAATTTTCACAAGTCACACGAGACATTAATCAGGCAAGTTAGAAAGCTCAAAGAGAAAAGAAGGTCAAGATTTAAAACAAAGGAAGCATTCTCTGACAGGCACTCTGTATCCTCCACTTTATGAAAGGAATTCTTGAGCGTCTACCTTTTGTGTAACATTTCAGATCCCAATGTTTGCAGAAAAAAATTGAAGTTAACTTTATGGGGATTGCTTTTAAACCTCTAAAAGCCTTATGTTGTGAGGATGACAGTATAACTCAGACTCATAGCCATTGGGTTGAAAATTTAAGGATTATTTTGCTGAAACTGTGCATCCCTTGGCTGTCCGGAAAGCAAACTTGGACTCCATAGAACCCCTGCAGTGTAAAGGAGGCCATTCAGCCCATCGGACCCGCAGCGATCCTCCAGGACATCTGGAAATTAATTTTTTTCCCCCAGTTGCCCTTTCAGAAGGCATTTTAAGAGGCAGCCACATTGCTGTGCGGCCGGAGTCACATGTAGACCAGACCAGGCGATGACGGCAGATTTCCTTTCCTAAAGGGCATTCGTGAACCAGATGGTTGTTTTTGACACTCGACCATAGATTTATGGTCGTCACATTTAATTCCAGATACTTTTTAATCCAAATGTTACCATCCACCGTGGTGGGATTTAAACCCGGGTCCCGTGGATTTCTAGTCCCGTGATAACACCCTGAAGCCACTGCCGCCCCAAAATTATCCTGTAAGAAATTAATAATCATGAATAACAAATCTGTAGCTATGTATCGGGTGCATTGAGGTAGAACTACATTTTGAACTGTAGCACCAATGGGTGGTATCAAGCCAGCCAGCTATAAAGCAGCCCTCTGATATTTAGCTCCGTTGAGATCACTAGGACTGAATATTATGCAGAAAGAGATTTGCATTTGCGTGGCCGGAATTCTCCAGTCATCAGGATTCCAGTCGATTTCCCGGAGGTGTGGGGTGGCTTCGATGGAAATCCCACCCATAGTGCCTTTGACAACCTCAATGTGTCCCAAAGCGTTTCACGTCAAACATTGTACTTCAGGTGTAGTCACTTTTATAATCTCGGAAAAGTAGCAAAGTAGCAACCAATTTGCACACAGCAAGCTCCCCCAAACAGCAATGTGTCAAGCTCCCCCAAACAGCAATGTGTCAGGTTCCCCCAAACAGCAATGTGTCAAGCTCCCCCAAACAGCAATGTGTCAAGCTCCCCCAAACAGCAATGTGTCAAGCTCCCCCAAACAGCAATGTGTCAAGCTCCCCCAAACAGCAATGTGTCAGGTTCCCCCAAACAGCAATGTGTCAAGCTCCCCCAAACAGCAATGTGTCAAGCTCCCTCAAACAGCAATGTGTCAAGCTCCCACAAACAGCAATGTGTCAAGCTCCCCCAAACAGCAATGTGTCAAGCTCCCCCAAACAGCAATGTGTCAGGTTCCCCCAAACAGCAATGTGTCAAGCTCCCCCAAACAGCAATGTGTCAAGCTCCCCCAAACAGCAATGTGTCAAGCTCCCCCAAACAGCAATGTGTCAGGTTCCCCCAAACAGCAATGTGTCAAGCTCCCCCAAACAGCAATGTGTCAGTGACCAGGTCATCTGCTTTGGGACAGCACCATAAAGCCATGGCATCTTTCACCCTTTCAGGGGGAAGAAACAGGCCTTGGTTTAACCTCTCAGCTGAAAGACGCCAGCTCCATAAGAACATAAGAAATAGGAGCAGGAGTAGGCAATTCAGCACTCGAGCCTGCTCAGTCATACAATACGGTCATGGCTGATCTAATCTCTGCCTCACCTCCAACTTCCTGCCCACTCCCCATAACCTTTCATCCTGCTACTAATTAAAAACCTATCTCCTTCATACACTTGTATAGTGTTCAGGCATCCGCTGCACTTTGGGGTAAAGAATTCCACAGATTCATGACCCCCGAGTGAAGTAATTCCTCCTCATTTCTGTTTTAAATCTGCACCTGAGCCAAAAGTTATGACCTCTCGTTCTAGAATGTCCAACAAGGGGAAACATCTTTCCTGTCAATCCCCTTTGGCATCTTGTGTACCTCAATTGGATCTCCTCTCATTCTTCTAAACTCCAGCGAGTACAGGCCTGAACTGCTCAATCTCTCTTCATAAGACAGGTTCCAACAGTGTAATACACCCTCAGCACTGCACCAGAGCATCAGCCTGGAGATTTGTGCTCAAATCCTCTAATGGGACTTGAATCCACATCTTTGTGAATTGGAAATCGAGAGTGCTACCAATGGCAGGGAATATAAGAGGATACTAATGCCATACAACCAAGAAAAACTCTACCCCTCTGTACTTCGATAATATTAAATCACTTAACCTTCCTCCTTAACCACACCAATGTGTTTCTTGACAGGACCTGTTGTGGAGATGGGTTTAGTGTGTTTCTCAGTAACAATGGAATTGTAATGACCTCTGGAGATGGAGCTCAAGGCTGCCTGGGGCATGGGGACCACTTCAGCACCTCCAGGCCTTGTTTGATCGAAGCCCTGCTTAGCATAAATGTCCGGGTCATTGCCTGCGGCCTGCAGCATGTCCTGTGTGTCAGTGGTGAAGGTAAGGTGAGTAACGCGTTTTTAATTGCATGCATTTCAGAAACACCTGTCGGGTTATTTTTAGTGAGAGACAGCCTTGATTGGTCCTAACGTGAGCCATTTGTTTGTTGCTGGCTTTAATTAGGGGGTGCAGGTGTTTTCCAATGCAGCCACGAGATTCTGCTATGATGGTGTGGTGGAAGAACCAGCAGTAACTTGGAGTGAAAGAAGTGCAGCTTTTAGCTGAGGCGGAGAGAAGATGACATATCGGGTGGGAGGAGGCCATTGCGAGATTTGAAAACGTGACTGAAGACTTTGAAGTTGCAGAAAATTTCGGTGCTTGCATCAATTGGAAGCATAAGTTATGTACAGCATAACACTTTAAACTGCGATAGGTCACATTGTTTGAATTTGTTTGGTGTTCATTGTCGAACACCTGTGCAAAAACCCAGAAGTTGAATTGCAATGTGATTATAACCAGGCACTTAAACCATAATGTCAGCTGCTGAGCATCTGTTGGGAACACTGAAACAGAGGTTTAGGTGTTTGGATTGATCTGATGTTGACCTTATTAGATGACCCCCTCGGTAAAGGTGGGCAGAATCTTTTGCAGTGCACTGCATGCTGCATATGTGGATAAAACAGAGGGGCCTGTAACATCAGCTTGATAAAGAACATATGCCCGATCTAGAAAAGGGATTTCATGAGGGGGAGAGGTAGGGTCACATGGTGGTATCAACTAAAGATTCGCACAATCCAGTGAATGCAAAAAACTTTGCATCAACCATTAAATTAAATACATATGTGGATTGGATCAATGTCTTTTTAATTGTTATGTTTTGTGTTATGTAACCGTAGTGGGTATCCCATGGCTTAGGCTACTTTATAACACTAGAAGGAGGTCTTGTCGCGCAGTGGGTAGAGTCCCAGCCTCTGAGGTAGAAGCTCCTCGTTCGAGTTCCACCCCAGGGCTTGATGGCCAAGAAACGTGCGTTCATAACGTGGCCAAGCAGGTTAAGCGTCAACCTGCAAATCCTTCCAAACATGCCAATGGCTGGTGGTAAGAGTGGGAGAGACTCCTGGTCAGCCATGTTTGATGGGGAGGATCATCCCTCAAGCTATAAGCTATGGCAACAGGCGAGTGACCTGGTCTAGCTTTGGAAACAGACAAAAGTCTGTTTTGCTGTGGGAGGAGAATTGGAATTGGGAATAACAATATGACATTACCCCTTACAATTCACCATGTGTTATTCTGCTGAGAAGAAACACCAGTGTTTAATTGTATCCTGGCCCCTTTAAGACGACAAAGCTTTGGCCGGCTATCACCACCCTCCCTGACAGGAGTTCCAAGTTAATGGGAATTCAGGCCTGCTGCTCAACATTTTTCTTCCATTAATTTTAACTTCTGAAACCTGAATTCCTGATTTATGTTTCTTTGCACGTTGGGAGTGCTAGATTATAAAATGTGCCCCATAATTCTAAGCTCGCTATGATACGTCAATGTGATTATTGGTGTCATTATACACCTGGATGAGTTTCAATTCTCTGCTGATACAATTTATTCCATTCACTGGAATAGTTGGTTTTCGCAATGCTGGGAACTAATGGGCAGATTTATTCCTCCTGTAAGAAACCGACCCAGGTTTGTAAAGTTATGTGCTTTATATTCATTATTTCAGTGATTCACCCTGAATGTTTTGTGAAAAGAATCCAAAGCTACCGTCTAAATTCTAAACGGCAAGGTTTACACATTAGCACACACACATGCACACACGCCACAAACAACAGACACACCACACACGTAACCATGCACACTGTTACAACACCTATGTGTATTCAGGACTCGCATTAAATAACCATGTGTTTCTAAGCACTGCGAGCAGCGGGAAACACACGGCTAAACGCGCTCGCTAGGGAACTTGGTTCCCATTTAGGAGAATCGGACCCATTGTGTCAGCTGGACATCTTCCAGTGCATCTTTCTTCAATCTAGGCCTTCAGATGGTGGTTTTTGTTTCCAGTCTGTAATGGTTTTCACTGTCAATTCAGCCATATTCTCTGCAGGTTCAGAAATCAGTAGATTGGCAGTATTTCTGGGGAGGGGGGGGGGGGTGGGGGAGAGAGAAACAGACACTCTGCTGCTCCTCTCAGCATCCAGGATCGGACTCTCACTTCCGCCGTCATCTGAAAATCATCCCACTCGGGTAGGACCCACTCACCGCCTGTTGCCGGGCAGAATACGGCCTTTTGCCAATTCATTGGCCACCAGCCAATCAATCAAACTGAATCCCTTCAATCTCTCAGGTGCCAAAATGTCTGAGTTTTTATGTTCAGAAGCTAAACCTCCATAGCACAGTGTACTTACTATTTTGCAACTTTTGAGTTCCTCACTTCCCCTGCTCGAGTTAAAGGTCTATGTCCATTAAACACCCATGGATCAAAAATGACAATGACAAAGTAAAAGACATGGGAAATAAGGGAATCAACAGGAAGCGCCCTTACAACACACACATACACAACATACACACAAACACACACCATGCACACACAACACACACACAAACACACACCATGCACACACAACACACACACACCACACACATACATGCACACACATACCATGCACAAACACACACCATGCACACACAACACGCACACAAACACACAACACACACATACATGCACACACACACCATGCACAAACACACACCATGCACACATACTTACAACATGCACACACACACTCACACACACCTGCACACACACTCGCAAGCACATGCACACCTTCAATGTTTGACAATTCTCCTCCATAATATGTGGAAAAGAATTCAAAGAGTTTGAGGGGATGAGGAGGGAAAGATTATTACCTTTGGTGAGTGAGTTGTTAATGAGGGGCACAAATTCAGAATTAGCATTAAAACATACAGATGGAAATAAGTTTCTTTCACATAAAATAACTTTGCAGTATGGAATGCGTTACTGTAAATGATTATCCTTCTCGGCAATTATAAGGAAATTGAAGCGTTACTTTTCTGACTATTTGCTGATAGCAGGAGTCGGGCACATCAGCAGCACACATCAGATAGCTTGCTATTCAAAGAAAGGGCTGCATATTGAAAGAGATGGGGGAGACAATTAGACTAGAGCTCCAGAGCAGAGTACGCACAATGAATGGAATGAGGTCCATTTGGGCTGAGATACCTGCTGTTCTGTGAAAAGCAAGAATATTTATATCTTCACTTAGGTTCTGCCAAACCAACCTGTGAACCACCTGGTGTAACATTGCCTCTAACCGTGCATGCTCCCAACATTATCCCTGCTCTGAATATTGCAATCGACTCACCCGAGGTTTACTGAAGGGTGTTCCATTCTAGAAATATCTGTTGATGTGTTTATTTAATTGAAGTGATGGAGGATGAGCTGGGGTTCTGTCACCACATTCTAGGTGTTTTCATGGGGCAATGGAAAAGATGGTAAACTGGGACTCGGAAATGATGATGATCACTGCTCACCAAAGGAAGTAACTTTTGAGGAACAGATCTTTATCAGGGACGTAAAGTGTGGATTCGATGGAACCATGTTCTTAACAGGTAGGGATATATGATTGGATCGATGTATGATAATTGAATTCCTTAGGAACAGTTAAATTCATTTAATTGTATGCTGCAATCAGCTGACTTACTGTTCGAATCAAAATATCATATAAAAATATAGAGGGACAATTGTTTTGAATTTTCACAGTAAGAAGAGTGTTTTGGTACAGTGGTTATGTCACTGGATAAGTAATTCAGGGGCCTGTACTCACCTTCAGGTAAGAGTTCAAATCCCATAACAGAGGCTAAAAGTTTTAAAAACAGTTAATTAAATAAATCTAAGGGATGGCACGGTGGCGCAGTGGTTAGCACTGCTGCCTCATGGCGTCGAGGACCCGGGTTCGATTCTGGCCCCGGGTCTCTGTTCGTGTGGAATTTGCACATTCTCCCCGTGTTTGCGTGGGTCTCACCCCTACAGCCCAAAAAGATGTGCAGGGTAGGTGGATTAGCCACACTAAATTGCCCCTTCATTGGAGAAACATAATCGGGCACTCTAAATTTCTAAAAAAAAAATTTGATCTGATTAAAACATGGTGTCAGTAAGGTAAATGGATTGCGGTAAATCACCACCTGTTTCACAAATGTCCCCTTTATGGAAGAAACCTGCTGCCCTTGTCTGATCTGGCCTACATGTCACTCCAAACCCAGAGCAATGTCAACCCCTAACTGTCCTGGCAAATAGCCTGCCAAACCACACAGTCATACCAAACACACAACAAAAGAGTCTGATAAGGTTAAAACCAAATGGACCACCTGACATTGACCTAGACGTCAGACGTGACAAGGAGACACCCAGCCCATTGACCTCTGGAAAGTCCTCTTCACAAAATGCCTGGGGACTTGTGCTAAAATTGGGGCAGCGGTCCCACTGGTTAGTCAAGCAACAAGCTGACTCTGTCTGAAAGGTGTGATACAGTGAGTGTGACTATATCCCAGCTTCTTCCGTCACCTCCCTGGGTAGGCCTTCTGCTGCGGCCAGATGGAATAATGTTATACCGTCGGGATCAACATCGTCGTTAGGTTCCTGGCATCGGGTCAAACATGGGCAAGGAAACCTCCTGCTGATTACAACCTATTACCTCCCTCAGCTGATGAATCAATACCCCTCTGTGTTGACCCCAACTTGGGTGTGGTATTTCTCAGTGAGATCTGTCTTGCTGAAAGTAGGTTGCGTTTATCTAAAAGCAAATCTGAGTTTTATTGGTGACAAAAAGGAAATAGAAGCATAGAAAATAGGAGCAGGAGGAGACCATTCGGCCCATCGAACCTGCTCCACCATTCATTATGATCATAGCTGATCGTCCAACTCAATAGCCTAATCCCGCCTTCACCCTTATCCCAGCCAAGAAGATGGAACTGGTTGTTCAGGAGCACGCTCATCCCATTGATGGTTCAGCTGGGGCCAGAGGATATCTAGGGGGTGGCTTGGGGAGGCTCCAATACAACTCTTGGCACTAAGTACACAGGGGCAGCCAGCAGTATACGCAGCTACATGGCTGCCTTCAGGCATGCTTCAATGGTATTCCATACTTGTCCATCCTGACCCCACGGCCCCCTCTTGGCCAATCCCCGCTACTGTCCCCAGCCCTGGCAGAGGTCCCCCAGCCAGCGGCACAACTGTCCGCACGCTATAGCGATGTTGAACGCTTTTCGTACCCCTTCTCCCATGGCGCCCGTTTCGCGATTATAAATACAAGTGAACCTCACCCTCGGTCATTCCTCCTGCCGGGCCGGTTAATGATATGCCAACGGCTTTTACTGTACAATTTGCATGCCCACACCGGTGTGCCATGGGATGCATTCACGCCGCTGCCAAGGCACCAGAACATGGCATTCCATCAGATGCCAGGCGCTGGCCTCAATTTTCAGCTGATGTGTGATTCTCCGCTCGATCCCGTTTCCCGATTCTGGCGTCGCTGGACGGAGAATCTAGCCCACAGTGTTTTGGCCTCAACAACTTCCTATGGTCATGAATTCCACAGACTCGGCACTTTCTGGGTGAAGAAATTTCTCCTCATCTCTGTTTTAAATGGTCTACCCAGTATCCTCAGACTATGACACCTGGTTCTGGACACCCCCACCATCGAGAACATCCTCTTGCACCGGCCCTGTCTAATCCTCTTAGAATTTTATAGGTTTCGATGAGGTTCCCCCTCATTCTTCTGAACTCCAGCGAATACATTTTGTTTTCATGTCCAAACGTATTCAAAAATACAAAAACATAAATATTCTGGGGAACTTTCTCCCCAACTCACATTTTACAGTCTTTACAGGTTTCCCCCCCTTTTTCAACCCCTCCCCTCCTTCCCCCTCCCGCGACAAACAATTCCTCAAACATGGTCATGAACAATCCCCACAGTGTCTCAAAGCCGTCCGCTGAACCCATCGATTCAAACTCAATCTTCTCCCACCGGAAGAAGTCATACAGGTCCCTTAGCCAGGCCGCCAAACTCCCCCCACCCCCCAGTGAATACAATCCTAATTGACTCAATCTCTCCTCATACGTCAGCCCCGTCATCCGAGAAATCAGCCTGGTAATGCTTTGCCGCGCTCCCTCGTGAGCAAGAACATCCTTCCTCAGATAAGGAGACCAAAACTGCACACAATATTCCAGGTGTGGCCTCACCAGGGCCCTGTATACTTGCAGCAAGACACCCCTGCCCCGTTCCGGCACCTCCATGATTCATGTTGACTTCTGGGGATGGGGTGGTACTGAGGAATTTGAGAAATGTGTTAGTCATAAGATTAGAATACAATTTAAAGTTGGGAGTCAGGATTTTAAATATATAATTTTAAATGAACAATCATGTTTAGAAAATATTTCTCCCATCTCAGTTAAGTGTACCAAATGATCCCAGAAAGATAAGTTTGTCCTGGCCCTCAGAATCACTGAGAGGCTCGTGAGAGGGGGAGAATCACAAACAAGAGGAAAATGAACCTGTTTCTTTTTCACGTTCCACGCCATCATTACTTGTCTGATGGTTCTTGCTAAAGGGGTAATATTCCGTCAGATTGTCATAGTTGTATTTTCTAATGGAGAGATAAATGTCTTTTGTGCCTAAAGTTCGATTGAAGAGCAGCCTTAGCTCCGTAATTAGCGCGTTCTGAGAATGTTGCTTTGTGATCACTAGACGCTGATAACCTGCTGGCTTGTGGTAATAATCAGTACAATAAACTTGGCCTAAACGAGAGACGGGGCCTTCTCATGCAGATGACAAAGCTGTTTGCCCGAGTGAGTATCCTTTAATCTCCCGTGTTTCACTTGTTGATCCAATGGAGAAGGTGCACGTTCTGACATTTTACACACAGTCAGCCTTTTTTACTTCTCGTAGAGCATGAAATGTATCCCGTGTATTTGCCCTAACATGATCCACATAATTTCTGTTGACCTCCCACTGTTGTAAATCTGCACTGAGGTAAGTTCTAAGGGTTGTATTCCATTGCCAAACCCCTGTACGATCGGGGTAGAATTTCTTTCTGAACAGTAGCTGACATTGGTTTTTAAAATATATTTACATTTTGTCTTCCTGTAGCACCGCAGAGCTCCATTCTCCTACCAGCCTCCTGTCACTATGTTTAAAATAAATAGTTGGACCGGATTCACGTGAAATGAATTGTTATGTACAGTTTTTTTCCATCTTGGCTCACTGGACTAGAAAGGTTATGGCTAAAAAATGGGAGATAGCCATGCACCCCTCTAGTCCGCTTTTGGGAGGGGTTTATAAGGGCCACGAAGAATCCACACCCAGTTTGTTGAAACAAAAACTTAGTTTATTTTACTACTCTTATATACAGCTTCAGTAAGGTAAAGGTAACATCGCCATAGTCCCAGCTGACCAAAGACTGCTTTCCCCTTTGGCTGACTGGTTGTGATTTCACCTGAGGATCACCACACCTCAGGCGAAGCCTGCATGAATAACCTCAGCCGGTACAGGAATTGCACCCGCTTTCTTGACTTTGCTCCACATCACGAGCCAGCTATCCAGCTAGCTGAGCTAATTGATGTTTAAATAGTGCAAGAAGAAACAGACTGCAGGTTCCAGTGAAACAAAGCTGGCACGATTTCTGTTCAATTACCGAACAACGGCACATATCACAACTGGGGTAGCGCCAGCAGAATTGCAAATGTGCCAACGCCTCCGGATCTGCCTGAGTTTAATGTTCCAGAGCGTTGGCGGGAAGGTGGAAAGGAGGCAGTACCTCTAGAAGAGGGATCATGATTACCAAATGTGCAGCAGAGGGTTTAAACTAGGGGACATTGTCCACATTTGAAATTTTGGAGACTGCGTCCCGGGAACTATAGTGGAGAGAACAGGACCAGTTTCATACATGGTCAAGACTAGAAAGCGAGCTGTGCAAAAACATGTGGGCCACCCAAGGGCTGGGAGCCCACCCCAGGGGAAGCAACAACGGATGAATCGGTTCCTCGAATGCCGTCTGCCATCCTTTAGTCAGGATGCACTTCCTGCCCGGGCCATCAGGACACAGATGTCTTGGCATCAGATAGGGACACAGACTCCTCTGTGCTGTCAGAGGACATTGCAATCAGAGATGTGCCCTCGACAAGGCCCCTTCAGTGTTCTATGCAGGGAAAAAGGCTCCCCAACACGATACACACCCTCCCACCCGGCTCCACAGTTGCTCGCACAGCCATGGGTAAAATGGCGAAGGAGACCTCCTCTACAATCTATTGCAGGCGAACCTTCAGACTTTGGGAGGGAGGGATGTAATAACCCTCATGAACCCATGGGAACACCTTAATTGATCTCTCCATGGGACTTGTGAAACACAGGCTCTCCCGCTGGTGGGCGGAGGCCAGCCCAGCTGGGGCTCATAGGAGCTGGCCTGGATCTGGTGTGATCCTGGTTTGGAATTTGGAACTGTAAGCTGTGTTGTGGCCTTTACTTTATGTTAGTTTATTAAATACTGTTTAACTTATCTTCTCAGGCTGCCTGCCTGAGCTTTTATGACAATGAACCAGCAGAATATTTCTCACAGGAGTAAAATGAAAAAGGACCATTTTTTCATGCTAAAAAGGCAGTGTGAGCATGAGTAGATTAGTTAAAGTGAATGAGGAGACGTGAATGGCAAAACAAGACAACACAAAATTATTATGCTTCCTACAAGAAGTACATGGAAGTGACGGCCATCACAAGTATTTGCTATGTGAAATATAAAAGCCACACGGGAAATAAACTACAGACCCCATTTGTACTCTGGGGGCAAGAGCAATGTGGGCAAGAACAAAGATAGTGGGAAATCGCCTTGACAGTGTGAGATCCGGGAGATGTAACTCTAGGCCTGGTCAGATTACCACCCGGCTGGATTCATGTTTCCGACACAGTGGGAAATCCAAGTTGCTTCAGTAGGGAGACCCAACTAAACTAAGTGCCTCCCAGGTGCTGAACTAGCCAGCATTGGGCTTGCCTGGAGATTAATGCACCTGGCAGTGAAAGTCCTCCCCACTGATGGAACCATCAATTCACTAGAAACGTGCTTTAAAATATGAGCAGTAGTTTTAATCTACTTACAACAGAGCCAGCCTGTTCCGCGTTGAACTCTCGATGAACTGAACGACTGGCTCTGAGCATTGGTATTTATACAGCAGTCCAGGGGGAGGAGTCGTGGGCGGAGCCAAGGGTGGAGCCCTGTACAAACTCCTAAGCATTCCCAGCGCTACTCTCCCTAGTGGTCGGGCAACGCAACTGCGCTTACAAATGCATGGTCTCATGTATATACAATACAGTGTGAATTACGGAGTTACATTCACCACATCCACCAAGAGTTGTCAGCTACTTAGAGGCTGGCATATCTCTCCACTGCCAATAGCACCATCGGGAGCAGTGGCTGCTGCCGGTGACACAGTGAAGCCTTCACCGGTGTTCATCACAGGAACCCTGGAGAGAGCTGAGTCAAGCATGTTGGTGTTCGAAAGAAGGAGGTCACTGGTGTGGTGGGGGTCAGATGTAAGGGTAATTGGTACACCCCGTTCCCCCCACCCACCTTCTTGATGTCAAGTCCCTCAACCTACATGTTTTTGAAAGACAGTTGCTGGGCAACCTTCAGGAGGCATGGAAAACGCATGCAAGTTTGGGAGAATTCCTGAACCACCTCTAAATCACAGTGGGAGAATGACTTTTAAGTGACTTGATAATGAGCTTAATTAGCCAGTAGCTTCCCGCGTCAGCCCATTCCTGCTGCTGATTCAATAGGGGTCTGTAACCTTCATATCAGTCACTGGGAGGGAGTTGAGGGAGGGCTTAGTGATCCTTTGGGGACGGGAAGCCTCAGAGAGGGGAGGCCCGGGGGCAGCATGGTGGCGCAGTGGTTAGCACTGGGACTGTGACGCTGAGGACCCGGGTTCGAATCCCAGCCCTGGGTCACTGTCCGTGTGGAGTTTACACATTCTCCCCGTGTTTGTGTGGGTTTCACCCCCCACAACCCAAAGATGTGCAGGATAGGTGGATTGGCCATGCTAAATTGCCCCTTAATTGGAAAAAAAATAATTGGGTACTCTTAAAAAAAAAAAAAATTTTTTTAAAGAGAGGGGAGGCCAGAACATTCTTTTTGGGATCTGGTTAATTTATAACTCTGAGGTAATATTCAGCTCCTCCTGGTCCCATCAGAAAGGCTGAAAAGAGTAAAATAAAACCTGCTGTTTGGGTCTTTTCTGGCCAAAGCATTTCTCACAAAGTTGACCTGGCAGGAACGTCACAGGCCTCTGGTTAATGTTGGAGCTGCGCCCCATGGCACCTTGCAGTTGTAATGAAGGACCTTCCTGCTTGCTGGAAGAGCATGTTAAAATCAGATCCCGCAGGAAAAGAGCTTGGCCCCATCAGATATGTCCCACGAGTGATTTTAACCGGCTGCCTTTCTGGCTTCCAATGGACAATCTTTAGGGAGGAATGGATGCTGCACACAATAGATAAGTGGGATACAAAGGGTGCACACTGTAATTTTAAAACAATAAATTTAGAGTATCCAATTTTTTTTTCCCAATTAAGGGGCAATTTCACATAGCCAATTCACCCACCTGGGACATCTTTGGGTTGTGGGCAGAGAAAATGTGCAAACTTCACAAATAATAATTCAAATCAAATCAAAACTCCACACAGTCAGTGACCCGGACTGGGATCGAACCCGGGCCCTTGGCGCCGTAAGGCAGCAGTGCTAACCACCGTGTCGCCGGATACGCACTGTAATGAGTAGGAAATATATATAGATTGCAAAATAGAGGGTGGAAAAACAGAACCTTAAATGGAAGCTGCGTGGTAAGATCCTGAGGCTACATAGCAGGAAACAGGAGTAATAAGGTGAAACAATTCCAACACCTGTTCTTTTAATGTTGTAGACTGATGTTGAAGGCAGAAAGGTTCCCACAGTTGTGAGGGCATTGAGAAACCACCGTGTGAGAGATGCTGTCCTGGGCCCCTCTCACAGCATAGTGCTCCTGGAGCCTGGAAACATTTATACCTTTGGGAGGAACACAGAAGGACAGTTGGGTACTGGAAACACTAAACCCTACAAAGTGCCAATGCATGTCAAACAACTGCAACATAAAACTATCACTGTAAGTAGTATACGTACTATATATAATCACAACCGGAAGTAGTATAACTGTCTTTTTAATTAATTTAGGATAAAGGAAAAAAACCTATGTTTGACATTTCCAACCCAGTCATTGACAGCAGCTCTGTGTTATCAGAATTAAATATATTTGGTTCAGTAGAGTTTTCAAAAACAATGGGCGGGATTCTTCGGAGACCGACGGGGCGGGCAACTCCGACGTGAAGGAGTGGCGTGAACCACTCCGGCGCCGGGCCGCCCCAAAGGTGCGGAATCCTCCACACCTTCAGGGGCTAGGCTGGCGCCAAAGGGCCTCCGCCGGCCGGCACGAGTTGGCGCATGCGCGGGAGCGTCAGCATCTGCTGGCATCATCCCAGCGCATGCGCAGGGGGGGGGGTTCATCTCCACGCCGGCCATCGCGGACTGTTACACCAGCTGGCGCAGAGGGCGGGATTCACGTCGCCCTACCGCGCAATTCTCCGACCCGGCGGGGGGGTCGGAGAATCCCATCTCAATATATGTGGTAAATCTATCCTGGTCAAAACTAGCTGAAAATTACTGTCTTACAATGATGCTGCTGCTGAGAATATAGTTTATAAACTCTTATTAATTAGCCTTTTGTGTGGTACTTTATTGAACCGTGGTACCTCTGCAGATAAATGTAAGGAGTAGGGCAATTTTCCCAGAGTCCACCCAATCCTTTGCATGGATAGAGGATTGGCTAACTGAGGGAAGACAGCGAGTGGGATAAGAGGGGCATTTTCAAGATGGCAAGCTGAAACAGTGGAGTGCCACAGGGATCTGTTCTGGAGATACAATTATTCACAATATATATTAATGACTTGGACGAGGGAAGTGAATGTGCAATTGCCAAGTTTGCGGGTGAGATTAAAATGAGTGGGAAGGCAAGTGTTGAGGATGACACAAAGAGTCTACAGAGGGATACAGACAGTTGTGTGGGTAAAATCTTGGCAAATGGAATACAATGTAGGAACATGTGAAGTTATGAACTTTGGTAGGAAGAAGAAAGGAGCTGAACATTATTTAAATGGAGAAAGATTGCAGAAAGCTGCAGCACAGAGGCATTTGGGGGTCCTCGTGCATAAATCACAAATAGCTAGCATGCAAGTTCAGCAGGTGATTGGAAAGGCAAATGGAATGTTGGCCTTTATTTCAAAGGGAATGGAGTCTAAAAATAGGGAAGTCCTGCTAAAATTATACAAGGCACTAGTTCGACCCACCATGATACTGTGAACAGCTTTGCTCCCATATCCAAGGAAAGATATACTGGCATTGGAGACAGTCCAGAGGAGATTCACTAGGTTAATCTCGGGTATTTTCTTATGAGGAGAGGTTGAGTAGAATGGGCCTGTACTCATTGGAGTTTAGAAGAATGAGAAGTGACCTTATTGAGACATATAGGGGGCGATTCTCCGAGCCCCGCACTGCGCCGGAGAATCGGCGTAACCGCGCCACGACGCCCCGACGCCGGCGCGTGATTCTCTGAGGTGCGGAGAATCGCCGATATCTGCGCCGACGCGTTTGACGCGGCGCCAGCCCCAGGCCGCTGGAAATGGCGGAGCCGCCGATTCTCCGTCCCGGGTGGGCCGAGCGGTCGCACGGATACGACAGAGTCCCGCCGGCACCGTTCACCCCTGGTTGCTGCCGGCGGGAACTCTGCACGAAGGGTTGGGACGCGGCCTGTGGGAAGGGGAGGAGTGCTCCATCCCCGGAGGGGGGGGGGGCTCCAATTGGGTCTGGCCCGCGATCGGGGCCCACCAATCGGCGGGCCGGCCTCTCCCCCCGCCCCCACAGGCCTACTTTCCTGCGCAGCCGGCCCCTGAACACCGACGCCATCTTGAGTCAGGGCCGCCGCACGTAAGAAGTCCCCCGCACATGCGCAGGTTGGCGCGGCCCCATTTGGCGCGGGGAAAGGAGGCTGGAGCGGCATGAACCACTCCAGCGCCGTGCTGGCCCCCTGTGGGGGCTAGAATCGGTCATCCCAGTGCCCATTTTGCGTCATCGTGAAACGCGACGGCGTTCACGACGGCGTGAACACTTGGGCTCCATTTGGGAGAATCGCCCCCATAGGATTCTCAGGGGCTTGATAGGATGGATACTGAGAAGGGGGGATCTTATAGAAACATTAAAAATTATGAAGGGAATAGATAGGATGGATGCGGGCAGGTTGTTTCCACTGGCGGGTGAAAGCAGAACTAGGGGACATAGCCTCAAAATAAGGGGAAGTAGATTTAGGACTGAATTTAGGAGGAACTTCTTCACCCAAAGGGTTGTGAATCTATGGAATTCCTTGCCCAGTGAAGCAGTTGAGGCTCCTTCATTACATGTTTTTACGGTAAAGATAGATTGTTTTTTGAAAATAAAGGGATTAAGGGTTATGGTGTTCGGGCCGGAAAGTGAAGCTGAGTCCACAAAAGATCAGCCATGATCTCATTGAATGGCGGAGCAGGCTCAAGGGGCCAGATGGCCTACTCCTGCTCCTAGTTCTTATGTTCTTATGTTCTAAGTTGATTCCCCCTGTAGCAGAATCTAGGACCATGGGGCAGAATCTCAGAGTAAGGGGTCACCTATTTAAGAAAGAGGGAGTTTGTTCTCTCAGAAAGTAGTGAATCTGTAAAATTCTTTACCACAGAGACCTGTTGAGGCTGGATCGTTACATGTGTTCAAAGTTGAGAGAGACAGATTTTTAATAGGTGAGGGAATCAAGGTTTATGGGGCAAGGCGGGTAAGTGGAGTTGAGGATTAAATCAGATCAGCCATGGTCTCATTAAATGGCGGAGCAGACCTGATGGGCCGAGTGGCCTACTTCTTATGGTCTCACGGTTATGGTTATGGACTTGAAGTTGTGTCTCGTGGTGAGAAACAGCACCTCCAACAATGCGGCACTCTCCGAGTACTGCGCAAAAGTATTTACCTAGATTATATGGCCAACTCATGGAAAGGAAAGACCCTGCTCAGAACACATTACATCCCGATACTGGCCCACCGTTGCAATCCTGTGTACCCACCTGATCTGAGGTTGAGGGGGAGGCAGGATATCTTTGCCTTTTTAAAAACCTGTCAACAGCTCTAACCATTCTGGACATCAAAACTAGAAAAGGTTAAATCCATGAAAGCAATAATCACTGAACCCAGCCTTCTTTGGTGTATCTTAACACTCCCAATGGAAAGTGATTTGGACTCAGATGTGCACAGAATTACTGACTGCCTTTTGTGCACTGTGAGACAGTGCATTCCAACCAGCTGGCGTCAATGATTGCTGGACTCATGGATATCTTTCTGTCCAGCCAGAGAGAAAAATGTGTACTTTACTGGTCAAATCCACTGCCCTTCTGATATGTGAAGTCTGGTTTGTTATGTCCCCTAGGTCACAAGGGCCATCTGAGAACCAGCAGCATGGTAGCACAAGTGACTAGCACTGTGGCTTCAGAGCGGCAGGGTCCCAGGTTCAATTCCCCGCTGGGTCACTGTCTGCGTGAAGTCTGCACGTTCTCCCCGTGTCTGCGTGGGTTTCCTCCGGGTGCTCCGGTTTCTTCCCACAGTCCAAAGACCTGCAGGTTAGGTGGATTGGCCGTGATAAATTGCCCTTAGTGACCAAAATGTTAGGGGGGGTTATTGGGTTACGGGGGCAGGGTGGAAGTGAGAGCTTAAGTAGGTTTGGTGCAGAATCGATGGGCCAAATGGCCTACTTCTGCTTTCTATGTTCATATGTCTGTGTGAAGTCTGCACGTTCTCCCCCTGTCTGCATGAGTTTCCTTCCGGTGCTCCGGTTTCTTCCCACAGTCCAAAGACCTTCAGAGTAAGAAGTCTTACAACACCAGGTTAAAGTCCAACAGGTTTGTTTCAAACACGAGCTTTCGGAGCACTGCTCCTTCCTCAGGCGAATGGAGAGGTATGTTCCAGAAACATTTATATTGACAAAGTCAGAGATGCTGGACAATGCTTGGAATGCGAGCATTTGCAGGTAATCAAATCATTACAGATCCAGGGACACGCGACAACGCAGAATCGCCGAGCAAAAACTTATAGCTAAGTTCCGCACACATGAGTGCGGCCTCAACAGGGATCTTGGATTCATGTCGCATTACATCCATCCCCCACCATCTGGCCTGGACTTGCAAAATCATACCAACTGTTCTGGCTTGAGACAATTCACACCTCTTTAATCTGTGATTATCCCTCTCCCTGGATCTGTAATGATTTGATTACCTGCAAATGCTCGCATTCCAAGCATTGTCTTGCATCTCTGACTTTGTCTATATAAATGTTTCTGGAACATACCTCTCCATTCACCTGAGGAAGGAGCAGTGCTCCAAAAGCTCGTGTTTGAAACAAACCTGTTGGCCTTTAACCTGGTGTTGTAAGACTTCTTACTGTGCTCACCCCAGTCCAACGCCGGCATCTCCACATCAAAGACCTGCAGGTTAGGTGGATTGGCCGTGATAAATTGCCCTTTGTGACCAAAATGTCATATGCTCGTGAAGTATTCTGCCTGCCAGTTTCCTAAATTACCAGTTTCGTAATCTTGTTAGTCACAACTGCACTTTACAAACATAACAATTTGCATAATTGTGAATCTAAATGCTTATCTTCCTAAATGACTTTGTTTCAGTGACACAGGTTGATTGCTGCTGTCCATTGTATGCTGCAGTGTTGTGTAGCCTCTTACGGGAATTTTCAGAGCAATTGTTTCTCAGTTTCTTTCTTCCAGGCGATCAGCTGCGGAGAGACATTCAGCATCGTTGGGACAAACGACAATCGTATTCTCTTCTGGGGAACCAAGTACAAGTTCAGACGCTCTCCAGATCCATTAGTTTTAACCACTGTACATCAGACAGCCACAAAAGAACCTGAAGCTTCGACCTGCCCAAGGCCACCATCGCGAGTGGAAACTGAGGGGCCCGTGACTGGAACAGTGAGCCACAATGGCAGTCGGACACATACTGAGAATGAAAGGCAGCTTGCTGGAAACGGTGTGGCACTAGAAAGAACCCGGTTTGGAGAGGACGAATTAGATGGGCCAGGACCACCATTATCAACCCCCGCAACACAGGTGGTGTTGTTTATACGACTCTCTGTGTGCCCTCGGCTTACACTATACATTGTAGGCATGTGTCAGACGTGATTCCTCGATTACATGTCACAGTATACAACTCTTTAACTGAACATTTCAAGGGGAATAGTAGCATTGCGTCACTGTTGCTGAACTAGTAATCCAAAGGCCTGGACCAATGCTCCAGAGGCACTGAAGCCCATCCCTTGCCCCTATTGAGGCCCTTAAATGGTCGAGCCCCTGCCATTTGACAAATTCAGGCTTTGAGTTCAAATCCCACCAATTAGGACACTGGGAGAATTCAAAGTCAATTAATTAATAAATCAGGAATAAAATTCTCGCCTCATTAGTAGTAATTATGGAACTACCAATTGTGGTAAAAACCCACCTGGTTCACTAATGCTCTTCAGGCTGGACCTGTCCTTGCCTTTCCTGGTTCACATGTGACTCCAGACCTACAACAATGGCCTTTAACTGCCTCCTAAAATGGCCTAGCAAGCTACTCCGTTCAAGAGCAATGAGGGGTGGGCAATAAACGTTGACTTGGCCGGTGATATCCTAAGAATGATATGAAAAGAAACTCAAGGGGCCGGGTGTTTCCACTCCCCATCCCCACGGCATGTTTTGCAAAATCAATGGCCTTTTCCGTGGTTCCCACCCTCTTGCCACCAGGGAACTCACCGCAGGGGTTCACCATCAGCAGGACCGGAAGATCTCGCCTGTGGGAAGGGCTGGAGAATTTCGGCCAAGGTGTGTGTTAGAATTTCGGAACCTTAAAAACTCAATATAAAGGCCTTTGCTCAAAAAGGTACTGGGCGGGATTCTCCGTTTCTGAGGTGAAGTGCGGACGATCTGTGGCGTTTTACGTGGAAAAAATCGGCATCGCCCCATCACCGATGCTGCGACCGGTGAGGAGCCAGCAGCTACGCCACGTAAAGCACCCAGCTTCCACGAAATAAACGGCCGGAGAATTGCACGGGTCCGTGGCCGCGCATGCGCACGGCGACAACCTGCAGCAGTCGCACCGTACAGCATGGCGCCGGCCGTGTGTGGACCCAACCTGCCAAATAGTGCCCCACTGGTCACATTCTCGCCACCCCCGGCCACCCCCCAACAGTCCCCCCCGCACTCACAGAAGCACCCCAGCCAGCAGCACGGCTCCCGCCTGACTGTGGCGGTGTTGGACACAGTCCGCAGCCGCCATGCTGGGTTCCCAGACGGCTGGGACCACAGATCGCTCACCGTCATGAACTCGGCCCACCAGGTCGTCCCAATGAAACCTACGTACAGCAGGCTCTACCCCCGATTCCATTGTCAAGCTGGATTCTTGCCCGATCGCCAATTACAAAATCGTTGTCAGGCAACAGAGACTCTCGCCCTAAGTGTTGACGCCGGCGCAGAATTCGTCGACTTTCATGACACCCAAACTGGCGTCACATCTGTATCAATTCACCAACTGCAGAGGGGCTAGCACCGGTGCCATGTAGAACTCAATCGATTCCAATGGAAAACGGTGGGGGATTCGCCAGGTCCGTGATTGACACTCGGGAGGCTGACAAGCTGCAACCGCATATACACACTGCACCCCCCCACACACACACACATCCCAGCCAACAAGGTGGCACTGGTTGTGCTGGAGCGCGCCCATCCCACTGATGGGTCAGCTGGGGCAGAGGGCACCTAGTGGGGTGACCTGGGGGAGACACCTATATGACCTGTATTCACAGTGGGCTGTTAGCGGCGTGTGCAGCTGCATGGCTGCCTTGACTGTTGCAGCAATGGTGTTCTGTGCCCATCTACCCTGACCCCATAGCCCACCTCCTGGCCGCCCCCCGCTGCTCCCCCGTTTCATGATTTCAGCGTCAGCCAAGGGAGAATCCAACCCCATATTAAGTGGCAGTCATTCAGAAATGCACTAGAGGGATGTAAATCTGCCTATATGTGACTCCTGATCCACAGCAATGCGGTTGACTGTTAAATGCCCTCTGAAATAGTCTAGCAAGCCACTCAGTTCAAGGGCAAGAACAGTTCGGGATGGGCAATAAATGCTGGCTCAGCCAGCGATGCCCACATCCCATGCACAAATTTTTTTTAAAGTATTAATGTTGCTGTTTGTTTGCAGAGAGATGATAATTGTTCAAATCAAAATTCCTTGGAACAACATCCAACACAGATGCATACGACACCAGTTAAAGGTGAGATGTTTGGCGAGGTGATTTATTGAATGCACCGTGATCAGTGATTCTTAGATTTAGCTGCTTTTGGCTTTAACCACAAGATTGGTTTATTTTTCCGTTTAATATTTATTCATGTATTCTAGTTTTCTTGAGAAATGTAGCTATGTTGAAAAGGCACGTGGCTCCAGATGAAAACACACAGATGTTTTGATCAAGTGTGTAAAAATACCAAAATGTTCAATTTTAAACTGTACCTGTAACAGTTGAAAAATGAAATGAAAATCGCTTATTATCACAAGTAGGCTTCAAATGAAGTTACTGTGAAAAGCCCCTAGTCACCACATTCCGGCACCTATTCAGGGAGGTTGGTACAGGAATTGAATCCGTGCTGCTGGCCTGTTTTGGTCTGCTTTAAAAGCCAGCTATTTAGCCCTGTGCTAAACCAGCATCTCAGTTAGTTAGTCAATTAGTTACTCCTGTCCATCATCATTCTGTATTTAGTCTGATTATGCTTGATCATGTAAAATTCATCCATGTTAACACTGTAAGCGTTCAATATATGATTTCTCCTCTCACCACCTAGACATAGACATAGAACAGTACAGCACAGAACAGGCCCTTCGGCCCTCAATGTTGTGCCGAGCCATGATCACCCTACTCAAACCCACGTATCCACCCTATACCCGTAACCCAATAACCCCCCCTTAACCTTACTTTTATTAGGACACTACGGGCAATTTAGCATGGCCAATCCTCCTAACCCGCACATCTTTGGACTGTGGGAGGAAACCGGAGCACCCGGAGGAAACCCACGCACACAGGGGGAGGACGTACAGACTCCACACAGACAGTGACCCAGCCGGGAATCGAACCTGGGACCCTGGAGCTGTGAAGCATTTATGCTAACCACCATGCTACCCTGCTGACCTATTTGTAAACAGAAAGGTGTTTTTGATTTGCTTCCCCCTTTACAAGTGGTCGGGTATTTCCTAACCCTTCATTTTGGTGCTATCCAATTTCTATTAATAATCCCACTTCAAACTTGAGGTAAGGTAAGCTCAGGTGGTTAGTTTATTTGCACACACCCAAACCCGTGAGGAAAGTCGTGAAGTAGCCTCTTTTTTGCTCATTCAATAAAAGATGGGATAAAGGAGGAAAAAGTACAGGGTAAAGACCTCAGAGTAAAGAGTGATTGGGTGCAGTTCTCCAGCTTCGTTACGCTCTCACTCGAGTGAAACGAGGCCGGTGAACAGCGGGAGAGGCCGAAAACAAGAACCGCGCCAGGCACCAAACGGTTTGTGATGCAACCGGCCCGCTCCCATAGGCAAAACCGGGATCTCGCCGCAGCGTGGCAAGAAACCAATTATCACCACTTAAGCCCTATTTCCACACAATTAACGAGAGCCACCCCATATCCAATGGCCTCCTGTCATTCAGCGGCCTCCCCAGCAAGTGGTCACGCTGGCACCGATTAATGCTCCTTTTGAAAAAACATGAACCTGGCGGAAGGTCTTCCGAGGAGGTGAGTAGCCATCTTTGCTCACAGGCAATGATCCTAGAGGTGCTGGGCATATAACACCAGTGCTTGGCGGACAGTGGAGGACCCTCAGCTGGGGGGGGGGGGGCACACTAGCTGGGGGTGAGGGATCCTCCACAGGGGTTGGCCGCCATGGGAGGGTGGGTGAGAGGCTGGGGGGGGGGGGGGGGGGGGGGGGGCAACCACATGCGGCACCACCACGCCAATCCCTGGATCATGTGTACATTTCTGGAGGCACCCCTTGACCCTGCTGTCTGCACCACAGACCACCCATAACCCCCATCGACTGCTGAGGCCTGTGCCCGTGCGGCTAAAGGCCGTTGCTAATCGGGAATTGGCAATCGTGGTTAAGTGAGAGCCTCATACAACCCAAGTGGATTCCCGTGGGTACGCGTGCCTGTAGCATTTGTAGCTCATTGCCTAGCATCCCAATCACACCTTGATGCCTGGACACTGCTTGAACACTGCGGGAGACAACACCACTGATGCAGCAGCCACGTCCGAACACCCCAGGGGATGGGACACAGCTCCGGGGACATGTCGATGACTGGAGGATGGGTGAGTGCCACGGGGCGAGGGAGCTGCCTGGAGGAATGGGCCAAGGGTTCGGAGCTCGGCCCTCATTGCAGAAGAAAGTGACAGAGGCATCATAGTAGTTGTGCACCGAGGTGTTTATTGCGTGTAACAATTCCCCACTCTCTCGATTGTGCCAACCCCTCTGCCCCACTCCCCCCCCCCCCCCCCCCCCCCCCCCCCCCCCCACCCCTTACCTATCTCCCACTCCCGGCCCCTTCCCACTGGTGCCCTCAGTGATCCTCGATGTGCTTGTTGCTCCTAGCTCTACCACTACGTCCAGATGTCTTAGGAAGGGTGCACTTCTGAGGTGGAGGCAGCCAGCTTCTTCCCTCGTCTCATGGCCTCAAAGCCGCTGGCGGGCATCCTCTGGGGCCGGAGGGCCCTGGCTCAGTTGTTGCCAGCACATGCACAGCCATGCCGTCCTGTCCCGTGTGCTGACCCTGGGACGCGGCCTCATCGAGGGGTGGGACTCGGGGGAGCTGGTGGCCACCGTCACCACTCCATGGGACGGGTCCGGGTTGGCACCCAGCACCCCCTCCTCCTGTCCGGTGCCCATAGGGCCCTGGGTTTCACCTTGGGACGGAGAGGCAGCTGGATAGAGCCCCGGCTGCCGCTGCATCTTCTGGCTCTACCAGCCCTGGTGGCTCCCCATGGTCTGCACCATCGTGTCAACGCTCTCAGAGATGCTCCTTAGTGATTGGACCATGCTCTGCAGTGCCTCAGCAATGCCCACCTGCGACTGGGACAAGCTCCACAGAGCATGTGCCATTCCCATCTGAGAGCGGGACATGTCCCGCAGAACCTCATCAAGGTCAGCCTTGTAGTGGGTGACATCCCCAGCGAGACAGACATTCTGCCTTGACCCTCAGCCATGACCGTCATCAACTGCGCAGCGCCTTGGACACCTTCACTGTTGCTGACATCTCCCTCTGAATATCCTGGCCGCTCCCTAATGTTTCCACAGGCTCAGCATCAGACTGGGACCCAGCTGGGTCCTCGGATCCAGCAGGACTCCGACTGCTGTCTCCCCTGGGATTTCATGCCTCCCACTGATGTGCATCAGCAGCAGTGTGATACTCATCAGATTGTGCCCCAGAAGCCTGACCACTAACATTTCTCACGAGGTGTGTGTATCTGCGCTGGTGGAGGGTGAGGATGACAGCTGTGATGCCTCGATCATGGCGCTCTCAGAGCTCTCCTCCGAGATGTTGTCCTGGGAGGCTGGAGAGGGAGCCACCCGGGATGGGCCGGGGCCGTCAACTGGACATGTGGCCAGTGGGAGGGATGGGTCAGTCAGTAAGGCAATAACAACTCATGTTTGACAGATCCTTTGGCTGGGGCCCGGTGGTTCCTCAACTCTGCGGTGTCTGCCAGCCTCCGCTTTGGTAACCGCTCTGTCCTCAGCCAGCCCAGTCACCTCCAGGGCACGCTCCTCAAAGGTGGTGAGGATTCTTATGTCCAGCACACCACCGCCAGTTTGGGCCCTCGCCTGGCGATTGTGTGAGTGCGTTTCCAGAGGAGACACGGAGGGGTCAGCACGCGTGGTTCACAGTGGTGGAAGGGCTGATGTGTAGGAAGGATTGGGGGAATTGAAGGGAGTGTGTGAAGGAGCGGTTGGGGGGGGGGGGGGTTTAAGGGAGAGGGGGGTGGAGGGAGGGTTGGGGGGTTGCATGGAGAATTGGGAGGGAAGCTCGCATGGGGGCAGAAAGATCTCGGGGAGGATGGCGGGGGCATAGGTAACTACTCACTCATGCTGTCTGGTGTAGGTCGTTGACCTTTTTCCGACGCTGGGTGATCGTCCTCCTGGTCACATCGCGGCGCTCATAGCCGCCGCCACCTCATCTCAGGCAGCACTGGTTGTCCTGTGGCTGACCCTCGGGGACCCTCGGGGGAACAGTACATCCCTCCTGGCCTCCACCGCATCTAGGAGCCTCCCCAGGTCAGCATCCTCAAAAATTGGGGCTGGCCTCCACGGTGCAATTATGCTCAATTAAATGTTCAGATCTGGATCTCACCCAGAGCCGGGCAGAGCCAGTCAGGTGATTTGGGGCTTGTGCGCGATTCACCTGTTACACCTGTCCCCTCGCTTTGCACAACGGAGAGGCTGAATTGTACCCCACATTTGATGTACCGCGTATAGCTTTACTCTCCTTGTGTGAAAAAGGATAAAATTGCATTAGAAGCAGTTCAGAGAAAGTTTTCTTCACGGTAGCAGCACGGTAGCATTGTGGATAGCACAATCGCTTCACAGCTCCAGGGTCCCAGGTTCGATTCCAGCTTGGGTCACTGTCTGTGCGGAGTCTGCACATCCTCCCCGTGTGTGTGTGGGTTTCCTCCGGGTGCTCCGGTTTCCTCCCACAGTCCAAAGATGTGCAGGTTAGGTGGATTGGCCATGATAAATTGCCCTTAGTGTCCAAAATTGCCCTGAGTGTTGGGTGGGGTTACTGGGCTATGGGGAAAGGGTGGAGGTGTCGACTTTGGGTAGGGTGCTCTTTCCAAGAGCCAGTGCAGACTCGATGGGCCGAATGGCCTCCTTCTGCACTGTAAATTCTATGATAATTCTATGATAATTATCTTGCCTATCCCCATTGGAATTTAGAAGAATGAGAGGTGATCTTATTGAAACATATAAGATCCTGAGAAGAATTGACAGGGCGGATAGGGGAGGGTTTCCTCTTGTGGGGGAAAATAGAACTAGTGGCACAGTTTCCAAATAAGGCGTCCCCCTTTTTAAGATCAAAGAACAAAGAAAATTATAGCACAGGAACAGGCCCTTCGGCCCTCCCAGCCTGCGCCGATCCAGATCCTTTATCTAAACCTGTCTCCTATTTTCCAAGGATCTAATTCCCTCTGTTCCCCGCCCGTTCATATATCTGTCTAGATGCATCTTAAATTATGCCATCGTGCCCGCTTCTACCACCTCCGCTGGCAAAGCGTTCCAGGCACCCACCACCCTCTGCGTAAAAAACTTTCCACGCACATCTCCCTTAAACTTTCCCCCTCTCACCTTGAAATTGTGATCCCTTGTAATTGACACCCCCACTCTTGGAAAAAGCTTGTTGCTATCCACCCTGTCCATACCTCTCATAATTTTGTAGACCTCAATCAGGTCCCCCCTCAACCTCCGTCTTTCCAATGAAAACAATCTTAATCTACTCAACCTTTCTTCATAGCTAGCACCCTCCATACCGGGCAACATCCTTGTGAACCTCCTCTGCACCCTCTCTAAAGCATCCACATCCTTCTGGTAATGTGGCGACCAGAACTGCACGCAGTATTCCAAATGTGGCCTAACCAAAGTCCTGTACAACTGTAACATGACCTGCTGACTCTTGTACTCAATACGCCGTCCGATGAAGGCAAGCATACTGTATGCCTTCTTGACCACTCTATTGAACTGCATTGCCACTTTCAGTGTACAATGGACCTGAACTCCCAGATCTCTCTGTACATCAATTTTCCCCAGGACTCTTCCATTGACCGTATAGTTCACTCTTGAATTGGATTTTCCAAAATGCATCACCTCGCATTTGCCTGGATTAAACTCCATCTGCCATTTCTCTGCCCAACTCTCCAATCTATCTATATTTTGCTGTATTCTCTGACAGTCCGCCTCGATATCTGCAACTCCACCAATCTTAGTATCATCTGCAAACTTGCTAATCAGACCACCTATATCTTCGTCCAGATCATTTATGTATATCATAAACAACAGTGGTTCGAGCACGGATCCCTGTGGAACACCACTGGTCACCCTTCTCCATTTTGAGACACTCCCTTCCACCACTACTCTCTGTCTCCTGTTGCCCAGCCAGTTCTTTATCCATCTAGCTGGTACACCCTGAACCCCATGCAACTTCACTTTTTCCATCAACCAGCAACGGGAAACTTTATCAAATGCCTTACTGAAGTCCATGTATATGACAGCTATAGCCCTTCCCTCATCAATTAATTTTGTCACTTCCTCAAAGGATTCTGTTAGGTTTGTAAGACATGACCTTCCCTGCACAAAACCATGCTGCCTATGACTGATAAGTCTATTTCCTTCCAAATGTGAATAGATCCTATCCCTCAGTATCTTCTCCAACAGTTTGCCTACCACTGACGTCAAGCTCACAGGTCTATAATTCCCTGAATTATCCCTGCTACCCTTCTTAAACAAAGGGACAACATTAGCAATTCTCCAGTCCTCCGGGACCTCACCCGTGCTCAAGGATGCTGCAAAGATACCTGTTAAGGTCCCAGCTATTTCGTCCCTTGCTTCCCTCAGTAACCTGGGATAGATCCCATCCGGACCTGGGGACTATTCTATCTTAATGCCTTTTAGAATATCCAAAACTTCCCCCTTCCTTATGCCGACTTGACCTAGAGTATTTAAACATCCATCCCTAACCTCAACATCTGTCATGTCCCTCTCCTTGGTGAATACCGATGCAAAGTACTCATTAAGAATCTCACCCATTTCCTCCGACTCCATGCATAAATTCCCTCTTTTGTCTTTGAGTGGGCCAATCCTTTCTCGAGTTACCCTCTTGCTCCTTATATACGAATAAAAGAATTTGGGATTTTCCTTAACCCTGTTAGCCAAAGATATTTTATGACCCCTTTTAGGCCTCTTTATTGCGCGTTTGAGATTTGTCCTACTTTCCCGATATTCATCCAAAGCTTCATCAGTTTTAAGTCGCCTAGATCTTATGTATGCTTCCTTTTTCACCTTAACTAGTCTCACAATTCCACCCGTCATCCATGGTTCCCTAATCTTGCCATTTCTATCCCTCATTTTCACAGGGACATGTCTGTCCTGCACTCTAATCAACCTTTCCTTAAAAGGCTCCCACATTTCAAATGTGGATTTACTCTTAAACAGCTGCTCCCAATCCACATTCCCTAGGTCCCGCTGAATTTTGTTATAGTTGGCCTTTCCCCAATTTAGCACTCTTCCTTTAGGACCACTCTCGTCTTTGTCCATGAATATTCTAAAACTTAGGGAATTGTGATCGCTATTCCCAAAGTAATCACCGGCTGAAACTTCAACCACCTGGCCGGGATCATTCCCCAATGCCAGGTCCAGTATGGCCCTTTCCCGAGTTGGACTATTTACATACTGCTCTAAAAAACTCTCCTGGATGCTCCTTCCAAATTCTGCTCCATCTATGCCTCCAACACTCCATGAGTCCCATTCAATGTTGGGGAAGTTAAAATCTCCAATCACGACCACCCTATTGCTCTTACATATTTGTACCTCTACTTCACACTCGCTTTTGGGAGGCCTGTAGTAAAGTCCCAACAATATTACTGCACCCTTCCTATTTCTTAGCTCTACCCTTATTGCGTCAGTGCTCGAATCCTCCATAGTGCCCTCCTTAATCACAGCTGTGATATCATCTCTGACCAGTAATGCAACTCCTCCACCCCTTTTACCTCCCTCTCTATCCCGCCTGAAGCATCGATATCCTAGGATATTTAGTTGCCAATCTTGCCCTTCCCTCAACCAAGTCCCAGTAATACCAATAACATCATATTCCCAGATACTAATCCAAGCCCTAAATTCATCTGCCTTACCTGCTACACTTCTCGCATTAAAACAAATGCACCTCAGACCACCTGTCCCTTTACATTCATCATCTCTTCCCTGTCTACTCTTCCCCTTAGTCACAATGGATTTATTATCTAGTACCTTACTGGCTTTAGTTGCTGCCTCTTTACTGACCTCTAACTTCCTAATCTGGTTCCTATCCCCCTGCCACATTAGTTTAAAACCTCCCCAACAGTGTTAGCAAAAGCACCCCCTAGGACATTGGTTCCAGTCCTGCCCAGGTGTAGACCATCCGATTTGTAATGGTCCCACTGCCCCCAGAACCGGTTCCAATGACCCAAAAATCTAAACCCCTGCCTCCTGCACCATCTTTCAAGCCATATATTCATTCTGACTATTCTTGAATTTCTACTCTGACTGTCTCGTGGCACTGGTAGCAATCCTGAGATTACTACCTTTGAGGGCCTACTTTTTACGTTATCTCCTAAC
The DNA here is from genome assembly GCF_902713615.1 of Scyliorhinus canicula. Classification (NCBI taxonomy): domain Eukaryota; kingdom Metazoa; phylum Chordata; class Chondrichthyes; order Carcharhiniformes; family Scyliorhinidae; genus Scyliorhinus; species Scyliorhinus canicula. The sequence continues at coordinate 20,322,226 of NC_052157.1, forward strand.
TCTCTAAATTCTGATTGTGGGACCTCATCCCGTTTATTACCTATATCGTTGGTGCCTATATGCACCACGACAACTGGCGGTTCACCCTCCCCCTTCAGTATGTCCAGCAGCCGATCTGAGACATCCCTGACCCATGCACCCAGGAGGCAACAGACCATTCGGGAATCTCGTTTTCGACCACAGAAACGCCTGTCTACTCCCCTCATGATTGAATCCCCTATGACAGTAGCCCTGCCAGTCTTTTTCCCGTCCATCTGTACAGTAGAGCCATCCATGGTGCCATGAGCCTGGCTACTACCGCCTTCCCCTGGTGAGTCATCTCCCCCAACAGTATCCAAAACTGTATGCCTGTTTTGGAGGGAGATGACCGCAGGGGACACCTGCACTGCCTTCCTCCTCTTTCTCTGCCTTTTGGTCACCCATTCCCTGTCTCCCTCACCAATCCTAAACTGAGGTGTGACCAACTCACTGAACGTGCTATCCATGTCCTCCTCAGCATCGCAGCTCCAGAGCCATCATGCGGTCTAACAGGAGCTGCAGCTGGACACACTTCCTGCACATGAAGGAGTCCGGGGCATCGGCCGCGTCCCTGAGCTCCCACATTGAGCAAGAGGAGCATAACACGGGTCTGGGATCTCCTGCCATTTTTACACTTTACCTTAACTGATTACAAATATAATATCAAATAATGAATAAGTGTGGAGTTTTCACATTCTCCCCGTGTTTGCGTGGGTTTCGCCCCCACAACCCAAAAATGTCCCAAAAAGGTGGATTGGCCATGCTAAATTGCCCCTTAATTGGAAAAAATGATTTGGGTACTCTAAAATTAAAAACAAAATGAATAAGTGAAAGGAATAAAGATTTTACTTACTAATCACAATACTTACCAACACACGAAGAGTTAAATTTCTCCCAGCTACTGCTAATTGGAGCACTTTCCTTACCAGCCAATCAGGCCACTGCTTTGCTGCGATGTCACTCTTCAAATTTATCCCCAAAGACCCTGTGGCCGCTGTTAAAGCAGCGAAGCAGCTAGTTCACCGCTCGACTCTGTAGCTCCGCCCACTCCAATAGCTGAATTCCCTCCGAAAAGACTCGAATCCGCGAAGCAGCTAGTTTAAATACTCACCGCTCGACCCTGTAGCTCCGCCCACTCCAACAGCTGAATTCCCTCCGAAAAGACTCGAATCAGCGAAGCAGCTAGTTTAAATACTCACCGCTCGACCCTGTAGCTCCGCCCACTCCAACAGCTGAATTCCCGCTGAAAAAAATACTTAGTTTAGACTGAGTTGAGGAATATTTTGTTATCTTGGGGATCATTAGCCTGTGGAATTCTGTTCCTCACAGGGCAGTGAAGGCTGGGTCTTTGAGTATATTCAAAGCTGAATTAGATTTTTCATCGATAAGGGAGTTGAGGGTTATGGGGCAGACAGGAAAATAGACTGGAGACCACAACCAGATGAGCCATGATCTTCTCAAATGGCAGAACAGCCTCAATGGGCCGAATGGCCTACTCCTGCTCTGATATCCTGTATGTCCTATGTTCCTATGATTATGCATCCTCATTCACACTACATTTAACAATAGTACCATTATGGTCTGTCTCACACATGCGCACACACCACCAAACCCATTTATACTCTCGACAACCTGGTGTTACCCATCTTTATATTGAGCAAAGAATAAATTGTACAATTGTAGTCACAGCAACTAGTTCTAAATACATTTAATCGATATCAAGATAATTATTAGGGTTATTACTTAAAGTGCTGTGAATTTAGTGTTAATAAGGAATTTAATTACTGTTCTAGATCAAATAGAAACCAGCACTGGGTGCTTAAAGTCAGAGTGCAAGGATAGACGAGAATCCAGCAGCACAAACGCCAATCCTTTTGGGAGTCAGAGTAGTCTTCAGGACCAAGAACGCAATGAGCAACTGCTTCCTACTCCCGTAATGACCTTGACAGAAGGTCTGGAGGGCCATGCTGCTGTGCATGCCGTTCTGAGAAGTATTATCTGCAATAGGGAGAGCATCTATGTCCTGGTGGAAGACAATGATCCACCGTGCCACAGGCATGCCAGGAGATACCGCAGCTTTCGTAAGAATGGGAACCGTGAGAGTCCAGAGTTGAGAGAGGGACGCCTTCTTCAACATTCCCATTCCAGTAATGAAGCAGGCGATGAGTACACAAGTTCAGAGATGTCCGAATTAGAAAGCAGTACTTTTGTCCCAACGTGGATCAGAAATGAGCTCAATGACGCAACGCCACTTGAAGCAGGCAGCAGCGGTAAGGGAAGTGGAACAGACACCATCACAACCTCGCCCAGTAGGAAACTAACGGACACGTGCTCTTCGGAAAGCCGAATGACAGCGGTGAGCAAACTCAGCAAAGAGGCAAAGCCCCTCTTTAAGAAGGAGATGCTTGGAGGTGCGAAGAAAACAAGTAGTAACCGGGGAGGAGAAAAACATGGCAACACGTCCACATCAGGCAGCTCTGATGGGCAATTGGTTCCCATCAAACAGAAGATTACCAGGAATATTGACCAATGCAAGGAACCTGGTAAGACTTTGAACACAATTATAAAAACGTTTGACAACAGTTTATAATTCCAGACCCAGCTGAGAGCTGTCTTGTATTGCTTATTTGTGATTTTGAAAAATGGGCCCAAATGCACTGCAGCCTATATTCTATATCTATAGTCTGATCGGCAAAATGGGAGGGTTCAGAATTAATTGGTGTCAGTCATCCAAGGCACTCGCCATTATTGTACCTCAATATTAAATCGATCAGGACTTTGATTCTCCGTTCCTTTTTTTAAAAATAATTTTTATTAAGATTTTCACAAAATATAAACAACAAAACAATATTAACCAAACAACCATAGTAAAAACCAAAGAACAAAAACCAACCCCACCCCAGCAACTACAAAAACAAAAAAAGAAAACAACAAAAAGGAAAGAGATAACACCCACCACATCCAACAAGCCCATGTACACAATTCTCCCTCCCACCGAACCAAACCCCCCCCCCCCCCCCCCCCCACCCCCCCCCCCCCCCCGGGTTGCTGCTGCTGCCGGCCTATTTCCCTACCGTTCTGCCAGGAAGTCCAGGAAAGGCTGCCACCGCCTAAAGAACCCTTGCACCGACCCTCTCAGGGCAAATTTCACCCTCTCCAACTTAATGAACCCCGCCATATCATTGACCCGACTGCATGCTGCCAATCCCAGTGACCAGCTTCTCCAGCTCAACCGGCGCCCCCAGTCCCTCCATCTGCCCCGCCTCCACCTTCTGAAATCGCAGCTTGTCCAAGAAGCGCCCCATTCCCCCCCCCTCCCCCCCCCCCCCCCCCCCCGCCCGCCCCCTCCACCGGGGGTTCAGACCAGTACAATTCCCCATTAAAGTCCCTAAAGACCCCACTAACATCTGTCCCCCCTCCGCACCACCTTCCCATCTCTATCCTTCACTCCCCCAATCTCCCTGGCCGCGTCTCGCTTTCGGAGCTGGTGTGCCAGCATCCTACTCGCCTTCACCCCGTATTCATACACCGCTCCCTGTGCTTTCCTCCACTGAGCTTCCGCCTTTCTGGTGGTCAGTAGATCGAACCTGGCCTGAAGGCTTCGCCGCTCCCCCAGCAATCCCTCCTCCGGAGCCTCCGCATATCTCCTGTCCACCCTCACAATCTCCCCCACCAATCTCTCCCTCTCCCTCTGCTCTCCCCTCTCCCTATGGGTTCAGATGGAAATCAACTCCCCTCTAATCACCGCCTTCAATGCCTCCCAGACCATCCCCACTCGGACCTCCCCATTATCGTTGGCCTCAAGGTACCTCTTGATACACCCCCGAACCCTCCCGCCCACCTCCTCGTCTGCCAGCAGCCCCATCTCCAAGCGCCAGAGCGGGCGCTGGTCCCTTTCCTCCCCCAGCCCGAGGTCCACCCAGTGCGGGGCATGATCCAAAATGGCTATGGCAGAGTATTCGGCATCCTCCGCCCTCGAAACCAGCCCCCTGCTCAGGACAAAAAAAAATCGATCCTGGAATAGGCCTTATGCACGTGGGAGAAAAGCGAGTACTCCCTGGCCCTCGGCCTTGCAAACCTCCAGGGATCCACCCCTCCCATCTGATCCATAAACCCCCTCAACACCTTAGCCGCCGCCGGCCTCCTACCCATCCGGGACCTGGATTGGTCCAATGGGGGATCCAGCACCGTGTTGAAGTCCCCCCCCCCCCATGATCAAGCCCTCCGCCTCCAGATCCGGAATGCGGCCCAGCATGCGCCGCATACCCCGCATCGTCCCAGTTTGGGGCGTAGACATTCACCAGTACTACCCGCTCCCCCTGCAGCTTACCACTCACCATCACATACCTCCCGCCACTGTCAGCCACCACATTTGACGCTTCAAACGACACCCTCTTTCCCACCAGGATCGCCATCCCCCGATTCTTCGCATCCAGCCCTGAATGAAATACTTGGCCCACCCATCCCTTCCTCACTCTAATCTGGTCCACCACCTTCAGGTGCGTCTCCTGGAGCATGGCCACATCCGCCTTCAGCCCCTTCATGTGCGTGAACACCCGGGCCCGCTTGACTGGCCCGTTCAGCCCCCTCACATTCCAAGTTAGCAGCCGGATCAGAGGGCTCCCTGTCCTCCTCCCCTGCCGACTAGCCATAACCCATCCCCTGCCCGCCACTGGCCAGCAACCCCCACTCGGCCTGTTCCCCACGGCAGCAACCCCCCCAGCACCCCCTGCATACTCCAGCTCCTTCCTGGCCATTTCAGCAGCAACCCGGTGCCCCCCCCCCCCAGGCTAGGACCCCTCCTAGCCGCGCCCCCCCCCCATAGCACTCCCGTGAGCCAGCTAACTTCTGCTGACCCCGGCGACTCCCGCCACACCTCCGACCCCTCCCCATGTGGGCTACTCCTCCTCCTCCGTGCTCATCAGCAGGCCCTCCTCTCCCCCCCCGACCCCGCCCCCATCACCCCACGGTGCGGGAAACAAGAGGAAAGCCCGTGCTTTCGCCCTGCCCAACCCCGCCTCCTCTAGCGCTGCTCCCATTGCCTGTCCCCACCACCAGCTCCCCGCATTCCCAGTTTACCTCCCTGCCCGAACCCGTCCACCAGACCCATACAAAAAAAAAACGTCGCCCCACCCACATGTGTTGAAGCGTCTGAAGCGAAGCCTGGTACCATGTGTTGTTCCTCGTGTCTTAATAAAGCTTGTAGTCTCAAAGTTGGAGAAGATGCTTTATTGTGAATTTGTTCTCTTTTCAGAGCTTAACTTACGGCTACCTCAAATGCTGCCTGCTTGTGTCTGTGTCCTGCTTTCAGTTCTGCCTTCCGTGAAGTATGTCCTCACTTCCTGTCCCGATGTATTTATAGCTCTCCCGTGCTCCCTCTAGTGCTTACTCAGTTGTATTGCATCTACTCAGATCTACAATCACCACACCACCCTGAAGCCAACACACATCCTGCATGAAACAGAGAACCCGCCCTCCAAAAAATAGACACAGTTACATTTACATACAAAATCCCCATCCCTGACCCTCAGTTTGAGTCCAATTTCTCGGCCTGCACAAAGGCCCATGCCTTCTCCGGGGACTCAAAATAATGGTCACGGTCCTTGTAGGTGACCCACAGACGCGCCGGCTGCAACATGCCAAACTTCACACTCTGTCTGTGGAGCACCACCTTCGTCCGGTTGTACCCGGCCCTCCGCTTAGCCACCTCCGCACTCCAGTCCTGGTAGATCCGCACCACCGTGTTCTCCCATTTGCTGCTCCACTCCCTCTTGGCCCACCAAAGCACGCACTCCCATTCAAAAGCAGCTCAAGCAAAATAACTAATATCTCCCTTCTCCGATGGGGGAATTTATTTTATTGCGAAATCTCAGTGAAGGGCCAGGGCCTGTGCTGTGTGTCTGAGACCGACACCATAGCACGGTGGGCTTATTTTCTCTGACAATGCTGAGGGCTTCTGAAGTGAAATTTGTTGGGTCGGTTTATGAGTTAACTATGCAATACTGTTCCTGATCCAGTCCCAAATAGATCTAAGTGCGTGGGTTTCCTGCAAATGTCGGAAAACTCACACAATTATTCAAAGAGAATGCAGTTGCTATTGGAAAAAGTGGACTTTTTTTGGTTATCATTTAGCAACATAAATACTGGCAAATCAACAAATAGCAGAAGGAAAGAATACAGAATTCACCTTCCCTGATACAGATAGGAATCTGACCCAATTTACAGATTCGCTGTGATGCAGAATATGAGATGTGGAATTATGTCACACTGATACAATAGAGTTATGAATTTTGCGGGAAACAGTGCTGAAGAAGCTTTATTTTGCATCCAGTCCATAATGTTCTCAACACTGATACCAAACGCATCCTGATCCCCCAAAATTGCATCCCTCGCTTGACAAAATAGAATAAAAAGAGTTAAGTAACAGCTGATTTTTTTTTGAGGGGGGAAGAACTCTGTGGATCATTGCTTGGTGACGATACAGGGGTCGTTCCCATGCTTGTAAACTTCGCCCAGGTCTACAAGAGGGCATTAAAATATTCTGCATCACAGATGGGACATTGTGAACACTTCTGGGATTATTGACATTTCTGATCAGCCTCAAGCGATGAGAACGTTACAGAGCAAAAGACAAATAGGGTTCTTTGTGTCTAATTACCATGTTTCAAAATCCAGCTCTTAAAATCTAACCTCAGTAGAACCTACTGTGACCTTACAATTTGTAGTATCTGGTGTGAGTGACATGACAGGAAGAAGACCACTGAAGGTTTTATGATGAGTACAAGTGCAATGATACATTATGGCGTTCAGTGAGGGCGAATTCTTCCAGCCACTCTTGTGATAGAGCCATAAACATAAAGCTCCTATATTCACCACTTCGAGCAGTGTCCTGAATGTGATTACAGTTTCATTACTAATAGCCAGCCGAGGTAATCTTCCCTCTTTGTCTTTGACCCCTAACATAGTAAACGGAGGATAGGATTTTGAAATATCAGTAGTATCTCATTAGCTTTAAGCTGGGACATCCTGAGGTTATTCACCGTGTTACATAAAGGGACAGTAGCAATGTGGGTAAAAAATTGGCTGAATAATAGGAAGCAGAGAGGAATGGTCCATGGATATTTTTCAGGCTGTAGGAAGGCTTTCAGTGGCCTTCCCCAGGGGTCCGTGTTGGGACCCTTGCTTCTCCTGATATATGTTAATGATCGAGATCTGGGTGTGCAGGGGATCATTTCAAAGTCTGGGGAAGACACAAAACTTGGGAGTATTGTAAACCGTGAGGAGGACAGTGTAGAACTTCAAAGGGACAAGGTGGTGGGGTGGGCAGATCGGTGGCAGATGAAGTTCAATGCCTAGAAGAGTGAGGTGATGCAGTTTGGCAGGAAGAACATGGACAGACAATTTAAAATAGGGGGTAAAATTCATAAGAGGTGCAATTTTATAATTTTGCCATGATTTACACATGCAATTAAATCGCTCCATGTAAGTCATTACACCATCATTATCTATAATCTGTAATGTAGCAGAAAATGGCATTATCTGCTTCCTATATTAAAATAATGGCAAAGAAAGATATTTCTGGTTCCCTTCTTACAATGAGGGCATAAGCGTAAGTTGTTTTGCTATTTTTCACATGACGCTCACTAGCCAATACCCACTGGATTTTGTGTTTTTATTGAGGCTGCAATTCAGTCAATTCAAGTTTTTTCAGATACTCACAAAGTGTCTCAACTAAAGGCCATTGAATTTTAATGTGTGTGATGAATGTAGGGAATTTCAGATATATATTGTATTTTATGTATTTGGTGCAGTCAGGGTTAAAAGCCTGGCTTAGTGTGTGACTACTGCAGTCATGTTTTTAAATATCCTGGTTTACAAGACAAGCAGACTCTTTGGCTATGGAGGTGCAATTAAAGCGTCGTAAAAATGAAATCATCATTCATTCCAGCCATGTACATTGTTTACCTGAAGTTGGGCGAATGGAATTTTGTTTATATATAGAGTATTCCCTGGGGAATAGATAATTAGAGACATTGGGCAGGATTGTTGTCCTGCCGCACCCGTTTTCTGGTGTGGCCCGCCCCGCCGGCAACGGGATCCTTCATCCCACCAGCCGGCCAATGGGACTTCCCATTATGGGCTCCCCCACGCCGTCATGAAATCCGTGGGCATGACTGCGCTGCCGGCGAAATGGAGGATCACGCTGACAGAGAATCCAGCCCATGATGTTTAGCTTTAATAAGATGAGGTAGTTAATGGGAGGTGCAAAGGGTTGAAGCAGTGAGGGGTTGAGTTTTAGAGTTCCGTTTTAATCTGTCTATGAACAGATCAACAGTTTCTCTCAAAACAGTTTGGTTAAAAAGATTTTACCTGTGTACCAGAACAACAGTTTCTGAAATGGCTGGCAGATTAAACAGTAGTTGACACAGGCAAGAATTTGCACACTGGCTCCTGAAGGATCTCTCTTTCTGAAATGAGTTTATCCAAAGCATCTCTTTACAGAAAGTATTCCTGGGCTTGCTAACTGTATTTAAAAGTGGATTTTGACCTGAGATGGGTTTTGTTTGAGTTGAGATAAAATGTAGCAGTTAGAATATAGTATTTTATTCCATTATCAAATACTGTTTAACTGGTAATTATAACCTATTTTCTTTATGGTGTTAAAGTTAATTTTAACTGTATTAATAATAAAGTTTGTTTAAATACACCATATCCCTATTTGAGTGTAGAATCACTGCTGGATTGAAGTATCCTTTCCTCACAGTCTTACAAATTAAATAAAATATTGGGGTTTCTGTCCGGTATCCGAGCAACTGTTGGGGTCTAGTCCGGGATCGTAATATGAGTGTGATATAGATGCTGTCTATGCTTTGAATGTACAGTCTGACATCCACCAAATGTTTCAAGGTGCAATGTGTTTCACCTCTGTGCCGGAGAAAGGATTGCTCCTCTTTTTGAACAGCAAGTATAAAGAGACTGACTTCTGTTACGTGCTATTTGTTATTGCTGTATGTAACCTGCAGTTGTCAAATGAGTCCATTCAGTTCACTGCAAAACAGATGGAAGAGCTTGTTAAAAAGAGCTTGTTAAAACTTGTCTATGTTTCAATTATTGTGTTCATTCAGCACAAGAATTTGTAGTGTCCACGAGCCAGCGGAGGCATTATCGGACTGAAATGAACATGGGCCCCCTCTCTCCTCGGGTATGTAACAAGAATCCAAAATAATTCCTAATGCCTGCCTTTTAGCCTGGGTCACATTTGCAAGTAGCATTGTTGATATGTTTTGGAAGTTTTAAAAAAAGCTTTCCATTATGCAGCTGTGGTAAACATATTTCAAATTACATTTCATGTTGAATGTTTCGAAATATTTTCTGTATGCAATCTATATCACAGCATTCGGCATGTGATGTGCAATTGTGGTAGTTTATGGGCAACACTGCTCAGAGGGTGCTACATTTGCCTGTGGGTGACAAAACATGAACACACCCACATGCATGCACACGTTTGCACGCAAGAGTGAATGTTATCTTTCTTTTTTCTTGAAAAATATTTTCTTGAGGCATTCATACATCAACACAACAAACATAATAACAGGTCAAACCAAATGGCCTGCAAATAACCAACTCAATAAAATATCTCAACCCGTTCCCCCCCCCAATTTCTTAACTTCCCTGCCTCCCCATTTTAAACCCCCCCCCCCCAACCCCCCACCCCTCCCCCAACTGCTGACATCATAACTTTTCTCGAAGAAGTCGATAAACGGCAGCCATCTCCGGAGGCAAACCCCTCCACAGACCCTCTCAAGGGAACCTTTATCATCCCTGGCATGTAAAACTCCACCGGGTCACTCACCCACACCTCCGGTCTTGGGGGGCCCTAGTCTCTCCATTCTAATTATATTTGTCTCCGGGCTACCAGGGAGGCAAAGGCCAAGGCATCGGCCTCTCTCGCCCCCTGGACTCCCGGGTCTTCTGACACTCCAAAGATCACCAGCTCTGGACTCGGGGCCATCTTCACCTTCAGTATCTCCGACATAACGTCGGCAACCCCCTGCCAGAATACCCCAAACTTCGGACACGCCCATAACATGTGGACGTGGTTCGGGGGCCCACCCAGGCACTGCCCATAACTATTCTCCACCCTTTCAAAACCCTGCTCATACGGGCCACAGTTATATGTGCCCTGTGGACCATCTTGAACTGGATAAGGCTAAGCCTAGCGCACAATGAGGATGCATTAACTCTCCTCAGGGCATCCTCCCACAACCCAGTCTCCAAACTCTTCCCTATCCTACTCCTCCTCCCACTTGCACTTCACTACCCCGATCGGGGCTCCCTCCCAGTCTATCAGTTCCTTATATATTTCCGACTTCTTCCCTTCCCCTACCCCTGTTCCTGATCTCTTGCATTCCAGCTTTCTGCCAGAGCAATTTAGCTGGTCCAATTTCTGGCTCTTTCCCTGTAGCCCGGCAAATAATTTTCCCTTCCGGTTCTTTGGCAATTCTCTTTGAAAACCACAATTGAATCTGCCCCAACACATGTTCATGTGCAGCATTATAGATCACAACCATTCATTGTGTATAGAATGGAATTGCGAGGAAATTATATGCTCCTGATTTTCCAATATGGCTTTCCGCTGAACGTCATTCCATTCCGTGATTGCGTGTTTGTGAGGCAAGCCCTCATAAATGTGATGATAGAGACCGATAATGTTTAAAAATCAAACACTCAACATCCTGAGGATTACTATTGACCAGAAGCTGAACTGGGCCAACAACGCTTCAAGAAACTCAGCACCATCCACAAGCATTCACCACCAATGCACAGTAGCAGCAGTGTGGACCATCCACAGATGCACTCATCAAGCATTCTTAGACAGCACCCTCAAAACCACGACCGCTACCATCTCGAAGGACAAGGGCAGTAGATACATGGTAACCCCACCACCTGGAAGGTCCCCTCCAAGCCACTCACCATCTTGACTTGGATATATATCACCGTTCCTTCACTGTCGCTGGGGCAAAATCCTGGCACTCCCTCCCTAATGGCACTGTGGGTGTACCTACACCACGTGGACTGCAACGATTCAAGGAGGCAGCTCACCACCATCTTCTCAAGGACAATTGGGGATGGGCAAAAATTCTGGTCTAGCCAGCAAAGCCCACATCCCGTAAATATAAATTTGAAAAATAAATTCAAACTTCCAGTTAATAACTGAAATAATGACACAGACTCTCTGGACTGTGATCAGGATAAAGGCACTGAGGCCTGAATGGAGCATGTAATAGATCAGGGAAAGCTCCCAACAAACATCTTCCTGAGTTTGGACCGCAGCAGCTACAATATCTGCCACAAACTAATAATGTACATAATTCATGTCATTGTGTTTGGTTTTTGGGTTTATATGTCCGCAACAAGTTGTCTTCCTATCTGTACACAGAGCTCCACCAATCCTGTCAGGGGTCTTGATGGAAATGTCTCTGATTCGCCATGGAAGTCGGGAATTCTGAAAACTCCAGACCCTGGAAACCAGAGGTCACTTAATAGACTACGATTGGGCAGAGGGCACACAAAGAATAGAGGTGTGGTGTTGATGAAGATTATTGTGCGATTGAATAAACTTGGGTTGAAGTTGGATCTTGCACATTGAGACATAAGAATCTAAGTTCATTGAGATCTGCAGCCACACTCGATCAAACTTGCCATTACAGACAAGGTTCTTAATTTTCACCATGTTGATTTGTCGCTGTTGGTCTTAAAGGGCTTGCTTTTGATAGCTGCATAAGGCATAATACTGTTATTGACAATGGTGCTTTATGGTCGGCAAGGAATGTGGCTGCGGTTCGAAGGCTCCTGGCAAAACTTGAACCCATCCCACCACCGCCTCCATAACCTGCGGTGACGACCCTCCCCTCCCTGCAGATCACAGTGGTTAGCACAGTTGCTTTACAGCTCCAGGGTCCCATGATCGATTCCCGGCTTGGGTCACTGTCTGTGTGAAGCCTGCACGTTCTCCCCGTGCCTACGTGGGTTTCCTCTGGGTGCTCCGGTTTCCTCCCACAGTCCAATGATGTGCAGGTTAGGTGAATTGACCAAGCTAAATTGTCCTTAGTGTCCAAAGAAAAGATTGGGTGGGGTTACTGGGTTACAGGGATAGGATGGAGCTGTAGGCTTAGATAGGGTGCTCTTTCCAAGGGCAGACTCAATGGGCCGAATGGCTTCTTTCTGCACTGTAAATTCTATGACTATGAAGCCTTTAAGTACAATGAGTTCCTCTCAGAATCATTTAGTCTAGGAGACATGAATTTTGTGTTTCTTCAATGGTCGGTGTCTATACTTATTCACTTATAGCAGGAAGTAAAATGAACATTTAATTTAGCTGGTGTAAGACGCTTTCAAAAAATACCTTTCCTGTCCTGGGTGACGGCACCACTTCTTAATGAGGGAGGAAAATTACAGAGGAATAACTTCTGGTTTTAGCTGCATCGAGTGTGATTAATGAGCTGTGTATAAATATGTAGAAAGAATAATTAGTAACCTCTGGACTGAACCCTGTTATTTAAGGTCAAAACTAGCCCAGGAGAAGTGAGGGTAATGGAGTGAAATAAAAAAATGAAAATCGCTTATTGTCACAAGTAGGCTTCAAATGAAGTTACTGTGAAAAGCCCCTAGTCGCCACATTCCGGCGCCTGTTCGGGGAGGCTGGTACGGGAAATGAACCGTGCTGCTGGCCTGCCTTGGTCTGCTTTCAAAGCCAGAAATTTATCCCTGTGCTAAACCACCCTGTGCTGACCCATGAGAGATCAGATTCAGCACCAAATGGGGACCGGGCCTGGAGTTTTCTGCTCTATATAACGTAATGCTATATATATCAGATAGTACTCCTTCTTGCTAGCCCAACCTCCTTGCAGATGCCATAGTCAATATATAACAGCAACAAACCCCTGTGTCCAATTAAGAATCCAAATTACTCTCATATGCTAATTACTACCGAGATCGCTGTTTAAATCTCGCTCCTTCAGAATTTCAGTTTGTAACTTCTGGCTTCCTTTTGATTAAGAATATTACCCAGGAAAGCTGGGAACAAGGACCCTATATATACAATACTGTTAGTTCGGCAATCACACATAGGGGGTAACTTGGAAGGTGCAGTAATATTGTCGATCCTGCCACTCAAGGTTCAGACAGAATTTACTTTGTTTGGCGTGGACTAAAGTTCTGTATAGTGGCCCTGATGCAATCTGCTTTCTGAATGGGTATCCGGAAACCTGGAAAATGGAATCCAGAATGTAGAAACATTTTTCCCTTCATTTATTCGACACATTATCAAGGCATCAGTTCCAATTAATATTCAGATAAAATATCAGATCTCAATCTGATTGTTGTAATAATGCTGGTGCAGAATCATCTGGCAGATCAGGAGGCCTTTCGGCTTATTGCGCCTGTGCTGGCCGCTTTGAAAGGGCTATTCATTAGATCCATCCCCCTGCTGTTTCTCCATAGCCCCACACATGTTTTAAAAAAAAAAATATATCCCATTCTAATAATAATCTTTATAGGACAGCACGGTGGCACAGTGGTTAGCACTGCTGTCTCATGGCGCCGAGGTCCCCGGTTTGATCTTAGGGCAGCACGGTAGCATAGTGGTTAGCACAATTGCTTCACCGCTCCAGGGTCCCAGGTTCGATTCCCGGCTGGGTCACTGTCTGTGCGGAGTCTGCACGTCCTCCCCGTGTCCTCCGGGTGCTCCGGTTTCCTCCCACAGTCCAAAGATGTCCGGGTTAGGTGGTTTGGCCATGCTAAATTGCCCTTAGTGTCCTAAAAAAAGGTGAAGTGGGGATTGCTGGTTTATGGGGATAGGGTAGATACGTAGGCTTGAGTAGGATGAACATTGTAAGGGCCGGTGCTGACTTGATGGGCCGAATGGCCTCCCTCTGCACTGTAAAGTCTATGATTCTCTATGGTGATTCTATGATCCCGGCTCTAGGTCACCATCCATGTGGAGTTTGCACATTCTCCCCATGTTTTGTCGGTTTCGCCCCCACAACCCAAAGATGTGCGGGCTCGGTGGATTGGCCACACTAAATTGCCCTTTAATTGGAAGAAATGAATTGGGTACTCTAAATTTAAATATATATATATAATAATCTTTATTGGTGTCACAAGTAGGCTTACATTAACACCGCAATGAAGGTGCTGTGACAATTCCCTAGTCACCACACTCCGGCACCTGTTCGGGTACATAGAGGGAGAATTCAGAATGTCCAATTCATCTCACAAGCCCGTCTTTGGGGACCTGTGAGAGGAAACCGGAGCACCCGGAGGAAACCCACGCAGCCATGGGGAGAACGCACAGATTCCGCACAGATAGTGACCCAAGCGGGAAATCGAACCCGGGTTCCCTGGCGCGGTGAAGCAACAGTGCTAACCACTGTGCTACCGTGCCACCCTGCGTTACTTTTGAATCTGCTTCATCCGCCCAAACAAGCAATTGGGGCCTCACGGTAGCATGGTGGTTAGCATCAATGCTTCACAACTCCAGGGTCCCAGGTTCGATTCCCGGCTGGGTCACTGTCTGTGTGGAGTCTGCACGTCCTCCCCGTGTGTGCGTGGGTTTCCTCCGGGTGCTCCGGTTTCCTCCCACAGTCCAAAGATGTGCGGGTTAGGTGGATTGGCTATGCTAAATTGCCCGTAGTGTAAGGTTAATGGGCGGATTGTTGGGTTACGGGTATACGGGTTACGTGGGTTTAAGTAGGGTGATCATTACTCGGCACAACATCGAGGGCCGAAGGGCCTGTTCTGTGCTGTACTGTTCTATCTATCTATCTATCAATACATCCAGATAAGAACACACTGCACAAAACATCTTCTCAGCTTCCCTTTGGTCCTTATGCTGATTGTTGCAAATTCGAGTCGCTCCTGCCAGCGGCAATAGTTTCTCCTTATCTACTCAATCGAAACCTCTGATATAATCATCTTAATAAATCCCACCTTAACCTTCTGCTCTTTAACAGTATTTTCCCTTGCCTAGCTACCTGGATGAACTCAGAAGCTTCTGCTGTGAAAAGCTCCAAGCATTGTCGCCATCCTGCTCTCCCCACGTCACCTCTTTCAAAGAACAAGGTTTGGTCATTTCCAGCCTCAGCATCTTCTTATCAGTCCAATTTAATTAGCGTCAGGTCAAAGAAAACGAGCCCCTCTTTTAACGCGCTCCACAGAATTACACTTTAATTGCGATTTAATTGAATGAAATTTGCATATGTATGAAGCCTTAATAGAATATTAATTAAGCAAAGTGTATTTTAATCCTCTTTAGTTAAAGGGATGTTATTTTTAAAAGGCCTCTGACAGCCATGTGCATAGCTCTGTTCTATCTGTTCAAAACATAATTATCCAGTCAGCTGCAACCTCAGTGATGGCTCTCATTCGATCGAGCCACAGATCAGAACTTGCGATGCATGAATAGTTTGTTAACGAGCCCATAATGCAATGGGATAGATGTTTGGCCAGCCTGCGACATTGTGTGCTCCAAAGAGGGCTCGTGGCCGTTTTGCTGTGCTGTGCTATCTCCGACGGCAGCATTGATGTCGGCATTGCTGATTAAGGAGGAGGAAAGGAGAGCCTCCTCAGCCGGTGCTCCCTCCAGAGGCAACTGAGCCACTGGCAGTAAATTAAGTTTGAACTCCTGGTTCTCGTAACGTCGACAACGGATTTTGTGCAGTGCTGAGAAAGTGCTACATTGTCAGAGGTGCAGTCTTTCCCATTGGACAATAAACCAAGGCCCTTTCAGAGAGGTAATAAAGATCCCACGGCATCATTGAAAGAAGGACTGGGGAATTCTCCCTTCTCCCCGATTAATATTTATCCATCAAATGACATTCCTAAATTATATCAATGTTCATGGCAGCTTGTGATGTGCAAATTGGTCGGCACATTTCCGACATCGCAACAATGATTTCCTTCTTTACCAATTCCTTAATGGGATATGGGTGTGGTTGGATGAGCCAGCATTTATTGCCCATCCCTGTATGAATGGCTTCCTCGGGCATTGCAGACAGCCAGATATCTGTAGGTCTAGGCTAGACCAGGTAAGGAGATTAGTGAGAGATGGACTTTTAACAACAATTAACGATGGTTTCACGGTCAGCGTTATTCCAGATTTTCATTGAATTCAAATGGCACCACCTGCCATGGTGGGAGTCAAATCCGAATCCCCAGAGCATTATCCTGGGTCTCTGGGTTACTAGTCCAGTGACAATACCACCATTAGTACCAAACCAAACCTTATGAAAAGCACCGTATAAATGTAGATCTCTGAAGCCATCCTTTTCGAGCTTGTCCGAGTGTTACTGAGAACGGGTTGGTGGGGATGCATTCTTGTTTCTCAGCAACAAGACTGAGTGCCTTCCAGATCACTTCAGAGGGCACCATGAGCCAATCACAAAGTGTCGGACTGGAGCAACCAAGTGTAGATAAAGATGTCAGCTTCCTTTCTGTTGTCATTTCATTCTAGTACCATCCAACAAATTACCAACCTATGGTGGACCTAGCTCCTATTTTCCTGTCAGTAAGCAGGCTGTGCTGGTTCCTGTGTTCTACGCAGCAACAGGCCTTCCCAAGCAGCAGGGAGAGTGCACAGCAATCAGAAAAACAGCTTCATTCAATTCCAGCACATGCACAGCCGTCGCTTTCTTACCATTGCTGCTGTCATGTCCGCGAGGCAGTGTAAACAGTTTTGCAATTATTTCTTCAACTTCATGGTGTGGAGATAGTAATGAATATAGATTCTGACATTGAATCGCAAAAAAATTCGAACGCAACCTGTAGAATTGCGGATGGGCAATTATTCCTGTTTTCTCTCCTTGATAGGATGCTGAGTTGGGCAGAGAGGCGAAAGGGAAGCAGAGGGTCGAAGGCGCAACACAGCCACAGGAGGAAAGCCATACCAGCCTGCATCTCTTGGAGGAACAGCAGCGGCTGGCACTGGTACGACCATCGCTTATTGTCATAGGTCCTGGATTTGATGGCTCTAATATTGGAACCATGTGCAGATCCTGTGCAGATACGGCAAAATTGGACTGGAGCTGGTCCTCTTGAAATTTGCCAGGGGGAGTCTTTCAGATAACTGGTTACTTTTAATGCAATGAAACCAACGCTGTACCACCACTCTTCCTCCCCAGTTGGCTTTGAGCTTGGCAGCCATTACCAAAGGAGAAAATGGCGTGACTATTGTTGGACTGTGGTTCTCCCGGAGCTGGCAATCAGCTAGTAACACATTCAAGTGTGAGCCAAGTGATATTTAACTGCTCTTATTTGGCATGCATATTTCCCAGCATTAGTCAAGAACAGTCTAAGGCAGGGTTTTTCAAACTGCAGATCGCGACCTTGTGGGGGGGTTGCGGAACCATTGGTCCCGGCGTTTCCGATCGCAGGGGAAGCGTCCAATGGCCGCGACCAGCTTTTAAAGAGAAACAATGGAGATTTCCCGCCAGAAGCGATGGCGGAGAGCAGGCCATGCACCTGGCACATACACCGTTGGGACACCTCAGGACGTCACCTGAGGCCCTCCCCCGATGCTCCTCCCCCAATGGGCCGACTTCCTGACGGCGTGGGACACGTGTGATCACAGTTTTCGGGGACCTCGCATGGCGACTGCAGACTGTGTCCAGCGCCGCCACAGTCGGGGGTGGGGGGGAGCCGTTTCGCTGGCAGGGAGGCTTCGGCTGGGGCTGGGGCAACTGGTGGTGGGTGGTTTGGGGGTGGCAAGCGGGATTATAGGGGCGCACTATTTGGCAGGGCGGGTCCACGCACGGCTGGTGCCATGTTGTACGGCACGACCGCTACAGGTCACCGCCATGTGCATACCCGGCCACAGACCCGGCAATCCTCCATCCGTATCTGCAGGGAATGGCTTTACTTGGCATGGCTGCTAGCCCTCTACCAGGCGGAGCATCGGTGCTGGAGCGGCGCCGACATTTTGGTCATAAGACTCGACACATGCTCCGGACATAACCTCAAAATCGGAGAATCCCGCCCATGGGCCGAGTTTCTCCATCCCTCCGCACTTGATTTCCGGTGAGATTCTCCATTTCGCGGCTGGTCAATGGGGTTTCCCATTGTGGGGCAGCCCCCACGCCGTCGGGAAACCCCCGGGCTGCCGGCAAAACAGAGAATCCTGACGGTGCAGAATCCAGCCCATGGAATCTGTCACAGGCAGATGGGACTTCAAGTTGATAATCCATCCAAAGTATACCAACTCCGGCACTGAACGGAAGGAAAAGCTGAGGTTATGTGTGTAAATGGGGGGACCAGCGCCGGCCCTAGGGTTGCTGGCGCCCCGGGCAAGCTGAACTTTGGCGCCCTTCGGGGAGGGGGTCGGGGGGGGTCTGGTCGGGTCGGGTCGGGGGGGGGGTCGGGTCGGGGGGGGGTCGGGTCGGGTCGGGGGGGTCGGGTCAGGTTGGGGGGGGTTGGGGGGGGGGTCGGGTCCGGGGGGGTCGGGTTGGGTCGGGTCGGGGGGGGTCGGGTCGGGTCGGGGTCGGGTCGGGTCGGCGGGTTCGGGTTCGGGTTCGGGTTCGGGTTCGGGTTCGGGTTCGGGTTCGGGTTCGGGTTCGGGTTCGGGTTCGGGTTCGGGTTCGGGTTCGGGTTCGGGTTCGGGTTCGGGTTCGGGTTCGGGTTCGGGTTCGGGTTCGGCTTCGGGTTCGGGTTCGGGTTCGGGTTCGGGTTCGGGTTAGGGTTCG
Source organism: Scyliorhinus canicula (assembly GCF_902713615.1). Lineage (NCBI taxonomy): Eukaryota > Metazoa > Chordata > Chondrichthyes > Carcharhiniformes > Scyliorhinidae > Scyliorhinus > Scyliorhinus canicula. Next base: position 20,340,981 of record NC_052157.1, read on the forward strand.
GGTTCGGGTTCGGTTCGGGTTCGGGTTCGGGTTCGGGTTCGGGTTCGGGTTCGGGTTCGGGTTCGGGTTCGGGTTCGGGTTCGGGTTCGGGTTCGGGTTCGGGTTCGGGTTCGGGTTCGGGTTCGGGTTCGGGTTCGGGTTCGGGTTCGGGTTCGGGTTCGGGTTCGGGTTCGGGTTCGGGTTCGGGTTCGGGTTCGGGTTCGGGTTCGGGTTCGGGTTCGGGTTCGGGTTCGGGTTCGGGTTCGGGTTCGGGTTCGGGTTCGGGTTCGGGTTCGGGTTCGGGTTCGGGTTCGGGTTCGGGTTCGGGTTCGGGTTCGGGTTCGGGTTCGGGTTCGGGTTCGGGTTCGGGTTCGGGGTCAGGTCGGGTCGGGGGGGTCGGGGGGGTCGGGTCGGGCCGGGGGGGGTCGGGTCAGGTCGGGTCGGGGGGGTCGGGGTCGGGTCGGGGGGGGTCAGGTCGGGTCGGGTCGGGCCGGGGGGGTCGGGTCGGGTCGGGTCGGGGGGGTCGGGTCGGGGGGGGTCGGGTCGGGGGGGGGTCGGGTCGGGGGGGGTCGGGTCGGGGGGGGTCAGGGCGGTGGGGTCGGGTCGGGGGGGGCCCGAGGGGGGGGCGGAGGGGGCCCGAGGCGGGGGTGGGGGTGCGGAGTGACCTGGTACATGTCGGGGTCGGGGGGGGTACGGGTCGGGTCGGGGGGGGGCGGGTCGGGGGGGGGTCGGGTCGGGTCGGGGGGGTCGGGTCGGGTCGGGGGGGTCGTGTCGGGTCGGGTCGGGTTGGGTCGGGGGGGGGTCGGGTCGGGTCGGGGGGGGTCGGGTCGGGCGGGGGGGGGGTCGGGGGGGTCGGGTCGGGTCGGGCGGGGGTCGGGTCGGGGTCGGGTCGGGTCGGGGGGGACGGGTCGGGGGGTCGGGTCGGGGGGGTCGGGTCGGGTAGGGTCGGGGGGGGTCGGGTCGGGTGGGTCGGGTCGGGTGGGTCGGGTCGGGTCAGGGGGGGTCAGGTCGGGTCGGGGGGGTCGGGTCGGGGTCGGGTCGGGGGGGGTCGGGTCGGGTCGGGGGGGTCGGGTCGGGCCGGGGGGGGTCGGGTCGGGTCGGGGGGGTCGGGTCGGGGGGGGTCGGGTCGGGGGGGGGGTCGGGTCGGGGGGGGGGTCGGGTCGGGGGGGGTCAGGTCGGTGGGGTCGGGTCGGGGGGGGGGCCCGAGGGGGGGCGGAGGGGGCCCGAGGCGGGGGTGGGGGTGCGGAGTGACCTGGTACATGATCGGGACTCACCAATCGGCGGGCCGGTCTCTCTGTCGGCAGGCCTCCTTTCTTCCACCGGAGAGCCTCCTTTCTTCTACCGGCGAGCCTGGATCCATCCGCCATGTTTGTGCGGGGCAGCCTGGGGGAGGGCGGCCACCGCGCATGCGCTGGTTGGCACCGGCCCAACTGCGCATGCGCGGGACCCGAGTCTTTTACGTGGCGCCGGGTCTCTGACGCCGGTCACGCACTCCTTGATGGCGCCCCCTAGCACATGGCGCCCCGGGCGACTGCCCGAGTTGCCGGTACCTTGAGCCGGCCCTGGGTGGGACTGTGACTTGAACCCACGAACTGCTGACCCAAGCCAGTATTTATCAATTAGGCCAAGCAAATGCCCCTTTTAACAATGGAGGGGGTGCCAATGACCCAACCAAGGCACCAGTTGAACCTGAGGTTGCAAATAATGAAGTCTTCTGGAATAGGCTCAAATGACTTGGAAAAAGAAAATAGTCTTTCGGCTCTCAAAACTATGAGAGGCGCACTAGTCACAGGCAGGGTTGTGAAATATTCATGTGCCCACAAGAGGAGCTGGTAAGGCCCATATACGATACGCCTTGGCTGCAGGAAATAATGAATTTAACCATTGTACTCTTTCTAGGAATCATCTATAGGACTTTGAATGTACCGCACACAGGTCCAAACACTGTTTATAGTTTGCTATAAATATTTTAGCGAGCGTATATCTCTTTGAGCTAGTGACCGTTCTTTGATGCCCCCAATCCTCATTTCTGCTCAGCCTTCCAATTTATTGCAAATTATTCTCATATTTTGTAAATAAAGACCTTTGGGAGGTCAGTCTGCTGACATTTGTGATTTATTTAAAAATATAAAATCTTCTGGTAAAGTACCAACAGGATTGATAGTGATTTTTGGAAATTAACATAGCTTAAGGAATAGCACCATGCAGTGTGTCACCGTGACAACATAATTAAAAATAAAAATAGCTTGCAATTTAAAGACAATAGCCTAGCTGGCGTAGCTGATATTATTTAGCACATTCCTCCATCTGTAAAGGAATTCAATAATTTAATTCCACTGAATTGAGCGGCACGGTACCACAGTGGTTAGCACTGCTGCTTTACGGCGCCAAGGACCCGGGGTGGATCCCGGTCCCAGGTCCCTGTCCATGTGGAGTATGCGCATTCTCCCCGTGTCTGCGTGTGTCTCACCCCCACAACCCAAAGATGTGCAGGCTAGATGGATTGGCCACGCTAAATTGCCACTTAATTGGAAAAAAATAATTGGGTACTCTAAATTTTTTAAAAACTCCACTGAATAATGTACAGTGGAACTGGAGAAATGTGTCAACCATGCCGTTGTTACTTTTGCAAACACTCATTACCACAATGATGCATTGCTCATTTCAGACCTCCCATGCATCTGGAATCTTTACCATTAATGAGAGCAAGGAACTTAGACAAAAATAAAAGCAGCTACGGCCTGCTAACTAAACCTTAATTGGAATAATTTGTGGAACGAGGTGTCTATGCACCTTTGCCTGAAACTGTTCTGGAATATCTGATGGTATAAACCTGATTTTTTTTCAAATCAGAAGACGACCTTTATATACTCAATCAAGTGGGCTGCTTTGCCCTTGGATGGTGTTGAGCTGCTTGGAGTGATGTTGGAGCTGCATTCATCCGGGCAAGTGGAGAGTATTCCATCACACTCCTGACTTGTGCCTTGTAGGTGGTGGACAGGCTTTGGGGAGTCAGGAGGTGAGTTACTCGCTCCAGGATTCCTAGCCTCTTACCTGCTCTAGTAGCCACAGTATTTATATGGCTAGTCCAGTTCAGTTTCTGATCAATGGTAACCCCCAGGATGTTGATTGTAGGGGATTCAGTGATGGTGCTGCCATTGAATGTCACGGGGTGATAGTTAGATCCTCTTTTCTAGGAGATGGGCATTGTCTGGCATTTGCATGGCATGAACGTAACTTGCCACTTGTCAGCCCAGGATATTGTCCATGTCTTGCTGCATTTGGACATGGACTGCTTCAGTATCTGAGGAGTCGTGAATGATGCCAAACATTGTGCAGTCATCAGCAAACATCGCGACGTCTGACTTCATGATGGAAGGGTGGTCATTGATGAAGCAGATGAAGATGGTTGGGCCGGGGACACTACCCTGAGGACCTCCTGCTGTGATGTCCTGGAGCTGAGATGATTAGCCTCCAACCAGTACAACCATGTTCCTTTGTCCCAGGTATGATTCCAACCAGGCGAGAGCCCCCCCGGATTTTCTTTGAGTCCAGTTTTGCTCAGGCTCCTTGATGCCATACCTGGTCAAATGCTGCCTTGATGTTGAGGGCAGTCACTCTCACCACACCTCTGGAGTTCAGCCCTTTTTGCCCATGTTTGAATCAAGGCTGTAATGCGGTCAGGAGCTGAATGACCCTGGAGGAGCCCAAACTGAGCGTTTGTGCGCAGGTTATTGCTGAGTACGTGCCACTTGATAGCGTTGTTGATGACTCCTTCCATCACTTTGCTGATGATCGAGAGTAGACTGATAGGGAGGTAATTGGCTGGGTTGGATTTGTCCTGTTTCTTGTGTACAGGACACACCTGGGCAATTTTCCACATTGCCGGGTAGATGCCAGTGTTGCAGCTGCACTGGAACAGCTTGGCTACGGGTGCGGCAGGTTCTGGAACACAAGTCTTCAGTACTATTGCCGGAATATAAGGACCCATAGCCTTTGCAGTATCCAGTGCCTTTAGCTATTTCTTGATATCAAGTGGAGTGAATCAAATTGGTTGAAGACTGATACCTGTGATGCCGAGGACCTCCAAAAGAGGCCGAAGTGGATCATCCACTTGCCACTTCTGGCTGAAGATTGTTGCAAATGCTTTAATCTTATGTTTTGTACAGATGTGCTGGACGGCTCCATCATTAAGGATGGGGATATTTGTGGAGCATCCTCCTCCAGTGAGTTGTTAAACTGTCCACCACCGTTCACAACTGGATGTGGCAGGTCTGAAGAGCTTTCATCTGATCCATTGGTTGTGGAATTACTTAGCTCTGTCTATTACTTGCTGCTTATGCTGTTTGGCAGGCAAGTAGTCCTGCGTTGTCGCTTCACCAGGCTGATACCTCATTTTCAGGTATGCCTGGTGTTGCCCCTGGCATGCCCTCACACACTCTTCATTGAACCAGGGTTGATCACCAGGCTTGGTGGCAGAGCAGGGGATATTCCGGGCCATGAGGTTACAGATTGTGGTTGTGTACAATTCTGCTGCTGATGATGACCCACAGCGACCCGTGGGTGCCAACTGTTTGGTCAATTTGAACTCCATCCCATTTAACACGGTGGTAGTGCCACACAACACAATGGAGGGTAACCTCAATGTGAAGATGGGACTTTGCTTCCACAAGGACTATGCTGTGCTCACTTTTAGCCGAGGCGGACCTTCAATGAAATACACAGCGCGGGGCCTCTATCAATGGGGGGAGCCCCATATGGAGAGGTGACTTGTGGTGTGGAACACCAATCAGAGTCTTCGTAGCTCTCTACCAGTAGGCAATACAGAAAAACATCGGACTCTGATTGGTGGACTCCCCTTTCGAGCGGGAAAACAGTCTGCCTGATGTTGAGAGGTGGTGGGGGACTTAATTAGTGTGAAGTTTCATTGAGTAAAGTTTTAAACCAGCAGCCAGGTTTCTGGAATTCAGTCTGTCAGACAACCTTAGGCAAAAGTGAGGTCACCAACCTAACATCGGAGTAGGAGCCTGTGAAGCTTTCAGTGAGGCAAGTAGGAGGCGCGGGCCAACAGCCGTCGAGAGGAGTGGTGGGGTGACTCTCGATCTCCAGGCCAGAGCTGAGGAGGGCGGCCGTAAAACCAACCAACCAAAAAGAACAGAGGCCACTAGCCCAGACAGCCAGCAGCAATAGTCAGGCAGCCAGCCAGGAGTGCACACATTTGTCAATGTTCGAGGCCCGGAAACTTGAGCAAGAACCCAAGTTGTGAGCAGAGCAGCAGATGGGAGGTTTGCAGAAGGCCAGGCATGTCTCAGGGAATTGGGGAGCAGCTGGAGTGGGGTAACTCAACTGTAACCAGAGGCCAACCAGGCAGGGTTGAGGGTGAAAGCGCTGGGCAGCAACCAACACCTTCTTGTTGTTTGTGCATGTTAAATTTACTGCCATTTTTGGGGTCATTCATTTCTCTCTCTGATTGGGGCGGGGATTGATGTCATTGGGGACAGGCCGCTACGTCGCCAGGGGGCAGGACGTGACGTGGAGCCCCCTCAAAGGAGAGCACAGGGCTCCCAGAAATGGAAGTCTGCCTCTGACTCCGAACAAATGCATCAAGGCCAGATGTATTTGTGGCAGGCAGGTTGGTGAGGATGAGGTCAACTATGTTTTTGTCTCTTGTTTGCTCTCTCATCACCTTTCACAGTCCCAGTCTCTCAGTTATGTCCTTGAGGACCCAGCCAGCTTGGTCTGTGGTGGGATTACCAGAGAACATTCTGCATCCTTGCCACCTTCAGTGCTTCCTCCAAGTGGTGTTGAACATGGAGGAGTTCTGATTCATCAGCTGAGGGGGGACAGTACGTGGTAAGTAGCAGGTTTCTTGGTTCATGTTTAACCTGGTGCCATGAGACTTCATGGGGTCCAGAGTAGATGTTGAGGACTCCCAGGGCAACTTCCTGTATACCACTGTGCCACCACCAGCTCTGCTGGGTGTGTCCTGCCGGTGGGACAGGACATACTCAGGAATGGTGATCGTGGTGTCTGGGACAATGGGCGGGATTCTCTGACCCCCGTCGGGTTGGAGAATCCCCGGGGGGAGGGAGGCGTGAATCCCGCCCTGCTGCTCCGACGCCGGCTTCTGTGTTCTCCGGTGCCGGTTTTTGCAGTTTGGGCGGGGAAGGGGATCACGCCGCGCCAGACGCGGGCCGTTGGCAGCAGCCTCCCCCGACGATGCTCCCTGCCCCGATGGGCCGAGCGGCCGTAGGTTTCTGGGCAGTCCCACACGGTGGGACCTGGCTGGTAGGCCGGCTGGCGGAGTCCTTGGGGTGGGGGGCAGGGTGGATCCGGCCCCTGGGGGGCCCCACAGCAGCCTGGCCCGCGATTGGGGCCCACCAATCTGCAGGTGGGCCTGTGCCGTGTGGGCACTCCTTCTGCTCCGGCCTCTGTAGGGCTCTGCCATGGCAGGCGCGGAGAAGACACCCTCCTGCGCATGCGCTAGAATACACCGGCAGGTCTGCGCATGCACTAACACGCGCTGGCCCTTTGGCACCAGTTGGCGTGGTGCCAACCCCTCCACCACCAGCCTAGCCCCTGGGAACTGCAAAGGATTCTGCAACTTCCAGTTGGCCCAACGCCATCGTGGTTCGCGCTGCTTATTAAGCCGGCATCGGGCCCTCGCGGGGACCCGGAGAATCATGCCCAATGCCTCTAAACTATGTTTCCGTGAATATCAATTTGCCAGGCTGTTGCTTGACTAGTCTGTGAGACGGCTCTCCCAACTTTGACACAAGACCCCCGATGTTGGTCAGGAGGACTTAGCAGAGCCGAACGGGCTGGGTTTGCCGCTGTCCTTTCCAGTGTCTGGGATAATACCAGGTGGTCCGTCTGGTTTCACACCTCAAAAGGCAGATCGATATCCAGTGGGCCATCCTTCTTTAAGGTATGTCTTCACATTCTGGAGCGTTCGAATCCTTTTCAAATTCGTCTTTGATAATGCGCAGTTTTCGGTCAGAGACTGGTAGTATCTCAAGAAAGGCGTGGTAGCACAGCGGTTAGCACTGTTGCTTCACAGCGCCAGGTCCCAGGTTCGATTCCCGGCTTGGGTCACTGTCTGAGCGCAGTCTGCACGTTCTCCCCATGTCTGCTTGGGTTTCCTCCGGGTGCTCCGGTTTTCTCCCACAAATCCCGAAAAACGTGCTTGTTAGGTGAATTGGACATTCTGAATTCTCCCTCCGTGTACCCGAACAAGCGCCAAACTGTGGCGACCGGGGAGTTTTCACAGTAACTTCATTGCAGTGTTAATGTAAGCCTACTTGTGGCAATAATAAAAAGATTATTATTATTCCTTGTTGTTTCTTTGCAACGGTTTAATACAACTGGGTGGAGGCAGCACGGTGGCTCAGTGGGTTAGCCCTGAAGCCTCACGGCGCCGAGGTCCCAGGTTCGATCCCAGCTCTGGGTCACTGTCCATGTGGAGTTTGCACATTCTCCCCATGTTTGCGTGGGTTTCTCCCCCACAACCCAAAGATGTGCAGGCCAGGTGGATTGGCCACGCTAAATTGCCCCTTAATTGGAAAAAATTAATTTGGTACTCTAAATTTTTTTTTTTAAACTAAAAAATACAACTGGGTGGCTTGCTGGGCTCTTAAAGGTCAACCGCATTGCTGTGGGGTCTGGAGTCACATGTAGGCCAAATTAGGTAAGGATGGCAGATCTCCTTCCCTGAAGGATGTTCAGTGAACCCAATGAGTTTTATAACAATCAGTAATGGTTTTGCGGTCAACATTGGATTTTCTATTCCAGGTGCTTTATTGAATTTAAATTGTACCATCTGCCTTGGTGGGATTTGAACCCACGTCCCCCAGAGCATTACCCTGGGTCGCTGGATTACTAGTCCAGTACAGTACCACTGCACCACCGCCTGGAGTTTTAACAAAGGCTTTTAACTACCACTGTGAATGCTGCTATGACCTCATCCTCACTGCTGATGCACAAGCACAAGGTTGTCTTTGACAGGGGTGGCATGGTGGAATAGTGGTTAGCACTGCTGCCTCACAGCGCCAGTGACCTGGGTTCAATTCCAACCTCAGGCAATTGCCTGTGTGGAGTTTTTCACTTTCTCCCCGTGTCTGCGTGGATTTCCTCTGGGTGCCCCGGTTTCCTCCCACAGTCCGAAGAAATGCAAATCCGGTGGATTGACCGTGATAAAATTGCCCTTGGAGTGCCACAAAGATATGCAGATTAGGTGAGGTTATGAGGATAGGGCGGGGGGGAGTGGGCCGAGGTAGGGTGCTCCCTCAGAGGGTCGGTGTATTCACATGGTCGAATGGCCTCCTTCGCGTTGTAGGAATTCTATGGAATAAACTATGTGCAGTGCTTTTCACAAACTCACATTGTTTTGAGTAAACGATGCTCCAGACTTTGAAGTGAGTTCAATGTGTTTCATTGAACTATTAGCACAGTTCTCAATGAGTTCGACTCTCTGCTAATCTAAATGTGGTAACTCAGTCTAACTGAACCAGCCTTGCTCTAAGCCACGTGCTGGGGTGTGATGCTGAGGATACGCCCTGTCTCACTCTGTAGATGTTGGTCTGTGGAAAGAGGCGGGGTGTGAGTGCCTCATCCCTTCTATAGTGAGATACCACCCCTGAGTGTCCTGACTGCTCATTGGTCATCTCCTATTCTATGTGTTCATTAGCTGCATGTTTGCATATCATGACATCTCCCCTTTTTTTAATGTTTTGTTGGCGTATGTGAATGCATTTACATGTGAATGCATCTGTCTAACGTGACTGATAGAAGACAACAGAGCAGAGCAAACAAAACAAACGTTCACAAGTCCAGTCTCTGAGGCGTGCTTCCGATCATGGTCAACCGCCGGAGAGATGGCAGAGGGGCCGACGGCGCCTTGACAGGCGGGATGGAAGCCTGACTGGTGGCCTCGGGGTGTGAGGTATCAGGAGGTGACAATTCAACATATGGAAAAGAGGAGAAAGTGGTTGCAGGCAGGCAATTTTGTGCAGTGCCCGTCGATTCCTTCGCATGATGGAGCCATCAGCCATACATAGAATTATCATAGAATTTACAGTGCAGAAGGAGGCCATTCAGCCCATCGAGTCTGCACTGGCTCTTGGAAAGAGCACCCTACCCAAGGTCAGCACCTCCACCCTACTCCCATAACCCAGTAACCCCACCCAACACTAAGGCCAATTTTGGACACTAAGGGCAATTTATCATGGCCAATCCACCCAACCTGCACATCTTTGGACTGTGGGAGGAAACCGGAGCACCCGGAGGAAACCCACGCACACACGGGGAGGATGTGCAGACTCCGCACAGACAATGACCCAAGCCAGAATCGAACCTGGGACCCTGGAGCTGTGAAACGTTTGTGCTATCCACAATGCTACCGTGCTGCCCACGTACAACATAAGATCTGGGCGCGGCCTGTCGAACAACGACAGCCGGGGCAGACAACCCACCATCCGGTATCTTGATCCTGACAGTGTCTGCCGGATTTAGCACGGCCAGATCAGTGGCATGGGCATCATAGCCCTGCTTTTGTCGGTCTCGAAGCTGCTGCATCTTCTGCAGCACCGGGAGGTGATCCAGGTTGGGCAGGTATATGGTTGGAAGCGTCGTCTGCAGGTCTCGGTTCATCAGAAGTTGAGCCGGCGACATGCTAGTGGACAAGGGAGTCGCCCTGTACGCGAGCAGTGCAAGGTGTATGTCGGAAGCAGAGTCCGCGGCCTTGCAGATGAGCTGTTTCACAATGTGCACCCCTTTCTCGACTTTTCCATTGGACTGTGGATAGTGCGGACTGGAGGTGACATGCTGGAAATTGTATGACCTGGCAAACATGGGCCATTCTCAACTGGTAAAGAACGGGCAATTGTCGCTCATGATGGTGATTGGGATGCAATGCCTTGAGAATGTCTCCTTACAGGCATTGATGGCGGGCCAAGAGGTGAGGTCCGGGAGCTTCAGCACCTCAGGGTAATTCGAGAAATAGTCGATGATCAATATGTAGTCGCGACCATTTGCATGAAAGAGGCGACGCCAACCTTGGACCACGGAGAAGTCACTATGTCATGCTGTTGGAGCATCTCCTTGCTCTGCACTGGCTGGAACCGCTGACATGTAGCACAGCTCAGGACCATGTTCATGATGTCCTGGCTAATACCTGGCCAGTAGACAGCTTGCCAGGCTCCGCGTCTGCACTTCTCGATGCCCAGGTGTCCCTCATGAATCTGGCGCAGCACCAAGACCTGGAGACTGAGCGGAATGACAATCCTGTCCAGCTTGAAGAGGATACTATCAATCACCGTCAGGTCATCCTTCACATTGTAAAATTGTGGGCACTGCCCTTTCTGCCAGTCATTGTTGAGGTTGTGTCATCACGGATGAGAACTACCTTCTCATCTGTTGCTGGGAGAGTGCTAGCACACAGGTGCACCTGGGATTCGATGTGCTGGATGATCTCCAGTGGTTCACTGGGTGAGGTGACGGAGCGGGACAATGCATCGGCAATGATGAGCTCCTTGCCAGGTGTGTAGACCAAGTTTTTAAAAAAATTTAGATTACCCAATTATTTTTTCCAATTAAGGGGCAATTTAGCATGGCCAATCCACCTACTCTGCACATTTTTGGGTTGTGGGGGCGAAACCCACGCAGACACAGGGAGGATGTGCAAACTCCACACGGACAGTGACCCAGAGCCGGGATCGAACCTGGGACCTCAGCGCCGTGAGGCGGCTGTGCTAACCACTAGGCCACCGTGCTGCCCATGTACACCAAGTTGAAGTCATACCTCCTAAGTTTAAGCAGGATTCTCTGCAACCGAGGCATCATATCGTTCAGGTCCTTGTGGATGACGTGGACCAGAGGCCTATGATCCGTCTCAACAGTGAATGTTGGCAAGCCATAGACATAATCATGAAATTTGAGGATGCCAGTGAGAAGGCCCAAACACTTCTTCTCAATCTGCGCATATCTGGTTTCAGTGGGCGTCATCGCCCTTGATGCGTAGGCTACTGGTGCCCAGGGTGATGTGTCATCTCGTTGAAGCAACACCGCACCGATGCCATCCTGACTCGCATCTGTGGATATCTCGGTCTCCCGGTCCGGGTTGAAGAATGCCAGGACTGGTGCAGTGGTGAGCTTGGCTTTCAGCTCCAGCCACTCTGCCTGATGTGCCGCCTTCCACTCAAAGGCAGTTGACTTTTTTACCAGGTTGCGTAGGGCCGTGGTGTGTGTGGCCATGTTTGGAATGAACTTGCCCAGAAAATTGACTATACCCAAGAAGCGCAGCACCGCCTTTTTGTCCTCAGCGACCTTCATCGCCTCAATGGCCTTGATTTTGTCTGTGTCCGAGCGCACACCATGCTGTGAGATCTGGTCGCCTCGGAACTTGAGCGTCGATGTGCCAAAACAACATTTGGACCTGTTTAACTTTAGGCCGTTGGCATGTACACTGCGGAATACCTTCTGGAGACGGGACACATGTTCTTCCGGGGTCGTGGACCATATGATGATGTCGTCAACGTACACACGAACCCCTTCAATGCCCTCCATCAGCTGCTCCAAGATGCGATGGAATATCTCTGATGCCGAGATGATGCCAAGTGGCATGCGATTGTTGCAGTATCTGCCAAAAGGCGTGTTGAAGGTGCAGAGCCTTCTGCTGGACTCTTCCAGCTGGATTTTCAAAAATTCCTGTGATGCATCCAATTTAGTGAAGAAGTGCAAGTGTGCCATCTCACTCGTGAGTTCCTCCCACTTCAGGATGGGGTAGTGTCCCCGCTTGATATTCTTATTGAGATCCCTGGGATCAATGCAGAGGCGCAGATCCCCCGAAGGGTTCTTTACACAGACCATCGAGCTGACCCAGTCAGTCGGTTCGGTGACCTTGGATATGATGCCTTTTTGCTGAAGATCCTTGAGCTGTGCCTTCAGGCGCTCTCTCAGTGGAGCAGGGACACGTTGTGGTGCGTGGCCCACTGGCTTGGCATCAGGTCGTAGCAGAATCTAGTATCGATGCGGCAGCGTGCCCATCCCATTGAACGCATCTGGATACTGGACGAGGATGTCGTCGATGCCGGCCTGAAGATCCACATGGAAGGATTTGTGGTGTAAACCCTTTGAATGAGGTACAGCTGCTTGCAGGCATGCACACCTAGTAGAGATGCCCTGTCCGGCTTAACAATTTCAAAGCATTACCTTGCTTTGTGTGTGTCGGTTGGATATGTGCAGATGGCAGGATACCAGTGCCGTGATGGCATTCTGTTGTAATTCAGGAGCTTGCAGGCAGCTGGAAGGACCGTGGGGGCTTCTTAATGCATCTGAAGTCTGCCTGTGAGAGGAGGTTGGCAGAGACACCTGTGTCCAGCTTGAACTGGATGGGGCAGTGGTTGACCTTCATCACTGTTCGTCATTCATCATCGGAATCCACAGCCAGGATTGACTGGACTTGCGATGAGTCTGGTGTGGCATATTCGCACATTGTAATAATGCCCACACAGTAGGCGTTGTCCAGGCATTCAGCATCTGGATCCGTTGCACTGCCGGGATCAGAATCCTATAGGCGTTGTTGCACACTCCGTATGCGCTGTCGTCGGAATTGGGAGCGCTGGTTCCCGACAGGCAGTGCAGATCTGCACAGGGCTGTATAGTGGCCTGGCCTCCCACAGTTTAAACAGCGTCTGCCTCTTGCAGGGCAGTGTTTCTTTAAATGGCCGGTGCCACAGTTCGAACACGTCATGACGTTGGCGTCCTGACGCTCCGTGCATCGTTGCAAATGCGCAGTGCGGTTCTCAGACGTCTGCACCTGTGCAGTGTGGGTTTCGGCCGCTTCGTTATCCCGTTCGCATCGCACATGCGTCGGGCCCCGGGAAGAGCACGGAAAATGGCTGCTTTCGTCAATGTTGAGGCGCTGCATCCGGGAGATGGCCTGCATTCTCTCCACCTCGTGGGAGGCTAGTTTATCATTTTCTGCCGTTTTGTACTGGGAATAGCGATTTTCAGCGTGCTCATGCACGGTGCATGTTTCAATCGTGACTGGCAGGGTCACATGTTGCATCTTCAGTAACTGCTCTCTCAGAGGATCAGAGTGAACTCCAAAAGTGATTTGGTCTCTGATCATGGAGTCAATGTTATCATCAAAGTTGCAGGATTGCGCTAGCAGTCTAAGGTTAGTTAAACATGATTTGAAGGATTCGTCTTTACCTTGCAATCGCTGCTTGAATATGTAGCGCTCAAAGATTTTGTTGGTGTCCACCTCACAACGGCTGTCAAATTTGTCCAGGATGGTCTGAAACTTTGTCTTGTCCTGGTCTTCGACGAAGTGAAAGGAGTTAAATATTTCGAAGGCGTGATCACCCGCTGTGGTGAGGAGAAGAGCTATCGTCCGTGCATCAGACGCACCATTGAGGTCTGATGCTTCAATGTAAAGCTGAAATTTCTGCTTGAACGTCCGCCAGTTGGCACTGAGATTGCCGGAGGTCCTGAGCTGTTGAGGAGCCAGAATCTTTTCCATTGTGCCGGTATGCATTCGCTGGTCGTCACGAATCTTGCTGAGTTGAACTAACTAGATTGAACAGACTCCTGGTATCATGTTGTGTTATGTAATTTGGAATAACACAAGCTGCCACTTGATGCAGTTTTGAGTAAACGGTGCTCCAGGCTTTGAAGTGAGTTCAATGTGTTTTATTGAACTATTAGCACAGTTCTCAATGAGTTCGACTCTCTGCTAATCTAAATGTAGTAACTCAGTCTAACTGAACCAGCCTTGCTCTAAGCCACGTGCTGGGGTATGATGCTGAGGATACGCCCTGTCTCACTCTGTAGATGTTGGTCTGTGGAAAGAGGCGGGGTGTGAGTACCTCATCCCTTTCATAGTGAGATACCACCCCTGAGTGTCCTGACTGCTCATTGGTCCTGTCCTATTCTATGTGTTCATTCGCTGCATGTTTGCATATCATGACACACCCTTTGATTCGGGTGATAAGAGAGAAATCAGATTTGACAGCCGTACAAGTTGGGGATGGTGGTAGCATCAGGTTATATTGCCTGACTCACACTGTGCTCAAATTAAGAAGCCTGTCCCTAAACACTGACCGTCCTATCAGCTCTTTGCTGGCACTTTGGAGGGTATTCTTTCTCTGAGATGCGTACAATGAAATCGTAAACCCCATTGCTTATGGGCACAGAGAAAATCTTGCCCCTGCGCACCACACCCTCCCTTCACCCCCCCCCCCCCACCTCCTCCCCCCCAAACTTCCCCTCCCTCCCCAACTCCCCCTCCCCCCTTCCAAACTCCACCACCACGAAAAGAAAAGTCATTAAGAGCAATCCAGCAAAAGAAAAATGCAAGTTTAAAGAGACGGGCTGGAGCTGGACCCGATTATATCGAGATATGCCTCCCAGATATTCCTTCACTCACTAAATCAGAACCTTCCGCCAGTTTGGCTGCAGTTATACCACACGTTTTAGTGTGCAGTGAAGCTGAAATCAGATAACTGCTCCACGAGACTCCAGCTGCTAGCTAATGAGTTCTTAACAGGCACCAAGAAACCTGGAAGAAAATTGGAGATTAAAATTTTCTCACCAAATTAACATTGCATAAATATTTACGGGCAGATCTAAGTGCGTATTAATAATTAGTGAAAACATTTCAAATTAATGATAGCAAGCAGTTTAGAGTTTAAAATGAACGCTTTTAGGAATGGAAAACAAAACCTTTTCGCACAAATGAGATCATTAGTGAGGGGAGCTGGAGGATTCACAGGGGGTTGCAGGAGGCTTTGATTCAGGGTTTGATGTGAGGGTCACTGCGTTCTGGCTAAGGGTCAATGAACATGGCTATCATTACTGATTGGCTGTATTCTGATGACACTCTTGAGCACTGCCAAAGAAAGACCAAAAGGAGTTAAAATGATCCAGAGAAATGCAGAGAACAATTCCAACGGCAGCTCCCATTTACAGCTGCCTGGCATTCTGTTACAGAAAGGAGTAGAGGAGAAAAAAAGGGAGACGGGAGTTGGGGGGGGGGGACACCAAACAATGACTTGAATAATATAGCAACAATGAAAGGGACTCTTTCAATGTCCTGCTTTTATTCCGCTTCAGAGAATGCAGCGGCACAAAGCAACCAACCTGAACCGTTTCTTTCTGGAGCGCGAAAGAGCCTTTGTCCATTGACCTTCTCTCGTCAACATTTTCTTAGATCCTAATCTAGGCACTGTCCAGTTAACCCTCTTTGGCATGCTCTGTACGATGAGTTCAACTCACTCCTGGTTTCGAACTGAATAAATGGCGTTAAGTTTCTCGCTGGCAGCATGAGACAATGCCCTACTTGTTGTCAGCATTGTAATTGTGCCCAGTTCACTGCCAATGTCACGTCTCGTTCCACAACCGGCACTCCTGTGGAACCAGCCCAATGGAAGAGGTGGCCTTCTGTAGCAAATTCAGTTACTTCTGTATTTGACCGTATCACTATCAAGCTGCCCGTTCAGCTCTCTTTCTTAATAAGTTAATTAACAGAGTTGCCGAATTGCTCAGTGCGTACGGAGCGCAGCAGGCCAGAGAATTCCCAAACTCAATACTTGATGCAAACAGAATGAGCGGATGCCGACTTTTCTTTCAAAGGGACAGGAGGCTGGGACACAGCAAGCGGGATTGAGCGATTCCATTTTCAGTGAACGCAAATCCCGACATGGCCGAAAAATGTCACGATATTTGCCATGGCGAGATTTCTGATCGCGATATTCCCGGACACTCCCAGATGACGTGATTAAGCTAACATCCAAAAAGGGCGCGAATCTGATTTTGCATCAATTTGAATGCATTCTAATCTACTTGGCAATGTTAAAGGTGAATCTTCAGACCTCACTGAATACCCAGGTTGCACATCAGAAGTGGAGGTGGCCTGCTGCCTACCAAGCCCTGTTTCCGGAGATGCCCTTGGTGAATATCCTCTGGAAGGCCAGGACCTGGAGGGGCACGGCCAACTCCCGGTGGCACTGCTGTTGCTGCAACACCTTGTTCAGCCTACTGCCCCTGAGCTGTGTCGGTATCAGCATGGGGGTTTCAGAAGGGCTGGTCACTCCCAGGCTCTCCTGAGTGGAAGGCCCCGGGATGTGCCCCAGCAGCTCCTCTTCCCTCAGATGACTAGATTACTCCGTGGGACGGATGGGCAGTTGGAGTGAGGTCCAGAAGCCTCAATGCCATCTGGTTCTGCCAGTCCCAGAGGCTCGCCATTCTCTGCACCGTGGTGTCAACCCCCTCGGCCATGTTCCTCAGGAACTCAGCCTTGCCTCAGAGTTCAGCAGTCCTGGATCTGACGTCTTGCCCGGGGCTTTCTTCTGCAGCCGCCACCCTTGCAGTGTTGGCCTGGGTGCCACGCTGACAACATTTCCTGCAAGACAAGGCTTTGGGGCTCTCCTCCCATTCGGCCTTGCAGTCACAGGAATGTCACTGACAACCCCTCCTGGTTTCCCCGGCTCTGCCTTTGCATCTGAAGCAGCTGAGGGACAAACGTGTCCAGAGGCTCGACATCTGGCTGGGGCACAGCTGGGTCCTGGGATCCAGCAGACCTCCAACTATCTGATCTCTGGGACATTCCTGTCTCTACCTGATCTTCATCAGAAGTAGTGTGATGCTGGCCAGAAAGTGACCCAGAAGCCTATCTGCAAAGTTCACCCACCGAGGTATGTGTCTCTGCGATGCTGGATGGTGCTTCATCTGTGTCCCCCTCAGAGGTGCTTTTGAGGGTGGGTGGTGGGACTCGGCTGGTTGACAGGACAGGCTCTTCAGATGATGTTCCTGCACGGCAGGGGGCATGGTTTTAGTACATGGCCTGGTCAAGGGTTTGCACAACAAAGCAATCACTTGAATCATAGAAACCCTACAGTGCAGAAGAAAGCCATTCAGCCCATCAAGTCTGCACCGACCCTCTGAAAGAGCACCAAATCTAGGCCCACTTCCCCCGCCCTGACCCCACCTAACCTGCACATCTTTGGACACTTAAGGGCCAATTTTGAATGATTAATCCACCTAGCCCACGCATCTTTGCACAGTGGGAGGAAACCAAAGCATCCGGAGGAAACCCACGCAGGCACGGGGAGAATGTGCAAACTCCACACAGATAGTCATCCATGGCTGGAATTGAACCCTATCTCAGGGACTGTGAGGCAACAGTGCTAACCACCGTGCCACCGTGCTACCCACTGCCGTCTTGTGACTGACATCTTGATGAAGGTGAAGTGGCTCCTCGCTTATATCCTGCAGGCCAACCTCACTCTCAGCCCAGGCCCACTCCTGCTTGCTGCCCTGCGAGCTCTATGACCCTCTCCTCAAACGGAGTCAGGATCTCAGCTCAGGCATTCCACCACCTGACTTCTCTCTCTCTCTTGGCAGTTGTGGGCTATCTTCTCCCGCAGGGACACTAAAGAAGGGAATGTGAGCTGGATGCCTGGTGAGTCAATGGTCAATGACAAACTGGAATGCATGGACACCGTGCCTAAGCAGCGAAGGGGCCTGCTGAGGACTGCGGGAGGGGATTTGAGCAACATGCCTGGAGGGCGGGTGCTGGGAAACTGAAGTGGCGGCTTGTGGGTTCCAGGTGACATTCCGGAGGTGACAGAAGGGTGGCGATCCAATGGGAGACAGGAAGCATTTACCCTTATTGATCGGAGTAGGTTATTCATCTTCTTCTGACACTGCACTCCCGGCCTCTTGGCCAGTCTGCTGGCACCGAGCAGTGCTGCTATCATCTCCCAAGTGAGGTTCATTACCTTACTGGAGGGCTTCCTGCCAACCCAAGGGTATATTGTTGCCCGCCTCTCCTCCAGTATATGTGTGAGGGCCACCGATATAAATTGAGCTGGTTTACTTGCTGCCTTCCTCCTGGCTTGAATCAGATCAAGTGCTGTGGGGCTGCTTAAATGCTGCGCCCCCTAATTGAAGTGCTGAAATGACCCCGGGGCAGGTGAATCAGACACGTCGCACCTCGGTTTTTTTCACATGGGGGAAAAACAACATTTTCAAAATGCCTCAAAATTGCTGCCTGGATTGCGCCACCTGGACCAACAGGAATCACATCAATTCTCTCTTCAAAAATGACACTTTGCCATTTCTTGGGAGAATTCCACCCAACATCTGGCCTCACTGTGCTTGTATTGGGCATGGGGCATGGCCAGTATCCAGTCACTGGGAAGTACTTGTGTAAATGTCCCCCCCAACTGGAATAGCTAATTAACTCTCTGAGCATTGCGTGAGAAATATACCAGGAAGGTTTTGGCATCTATGGAAATGATGAGAGTGGAAGTGGAAATTCTGTTGGATTGGATTTGTTTATTGCCACGTGTACCAAGGTGCAGTGAAAAGTATTTTTCTGCGAGCAGCTCATCATTTAGTACATGATAAGAAATTAAAAGAAAAATAAAATACATAGTAATTAATTTGTGCGATGTAAGCATCGCTGGCTAGGTCAGTATTTATTGCTAATCACAACTTGCCTTTGAGAAGGTGTTGACGGGCTGCCTTTCTGAATTGCTGCAGTCTGTGTGGTGTAGGTACACCCATAGTGCTGTCGGGAGGGAATTGCAGGATTTTGAACCCAGCGACAGTGAAGGAACGGCAATATATTGCCAAGTCACGGTGATGAGTGATTTGGAGGGAAACCTCCAGGTGGTGGTGGTGTTCCCATGTGTCTGCCGCCCTTGTCCTTCTAGGCTTTGGAAAGGGCTGTCGAAGGAGTCTTGGTGAGTTCCTGCAGTGCATGGTTCTCGCGGCTGCTACTGTGCATCGGTGGTGAATGCTTGTGGATGAGGTGCCAATCAAGTGCGCTGCTTTGTCCTAGGTGGTGTTGAGCTTCTTGAGCGCTGTTAGGGCTGCACTCATCAAGCCAAGTGGAGAGTATTCCATCACACCCCAGACTTGTGACCTGTCCGGAAGTGAGTTACTCACTGAAGGATTCCTAGCTTTTCACCCGCTCTGGTAGCCGCTGTATTTATATGGCTGGGTCCAGTTCCGTTTCTGGTCAATGGGAACCGGCAGGATGTTGATAGTGGGGGAACAGAAAGGAATGAAAATATATTAACCCAGTAACTTTCTTTGGAGCCAATGTGGCTGTCTAACAATGTAATCACAGTTCTAATAACATAGCAGATAACAGTGGCTGGATTTATACATCATGGTTTAGACGTACGCGGTTACTTTTTCTGAGATTTGGTTCCTGAGTTGACATTGCGTTGTACAGTCAGAATTTGCTCATCGTTATCATCTGTTCTTTTCAATAGGAGCGAGAAGCCAGACTTCACACAGAGATAGACAAGTTATATAAGGAGCTGAAAGAGCAGAAGCAGCTTCTCAAACAGAACTCTGATGCGATGCAGCAGCTCCAGCAGCAGTTGCTGAAGGTGAGCACTCTTACCTGAAGCCCTCTGGCCAGGAGAATGACCACAATGTGGGTTGCATTATCAAATCTTCCCAGCCTGACCGTAACCCAACTGAGAAACTACTGACTTCACATACCTCGGAGTCAGGTGTAAATCCTTTTCCCTTTAATTACAAAATCAGTTCGGAACGTACGAACTAGGAGCAGGCGTAGGCCATTCAGCCCCTCGAACCTCCTCCGCCACTCATTAAAACCATGGCTGTGTTTCAAGTTTGACTTTCCTATCTACCCTGATAACCTTTGATCCCCTTGCCCAACAAAAAGCTATGTACCTCCACCTTAAAAATTAGCACGATTCGGTATACTTGAGTTATGGTCTGATGAATGGCTCATTTAACGGGGTTCTTGCGCCGAGAAGGACCCCGCTATTCAACGGCACTTTGACACTCTTATTGGCTTCAGTGAGGAGCTCCCTATCGTGGTCACTTTTTAAAATATAATTTAGCATACCCAATTCATTTCTTCCAATTAAGGGGCAATTTAGAGTGGCCAATCCATCTGACCTGCACATCTTTGGGTTGTGGGGGCGAAACCCACGCAAACACTGGGAGAATGGGCAAATTCCACGCGGACAGTGACCCAGAGCCGAGATTGAACCTGAGACCTCAGCGCTGTGCTAACCACTGCGCCATCATGCCGCCTGCAGTCATTCTTTAATCATTTCCTACACGACTACTTGCGGATCGGAGCGCCTTTTTAACGACAGCCCTGATCTTTCAACCCCCCAACCCCTCAGCCATCGCGGCATCTGGACCCCCCCCCCCCCCCCACTTCACCCAAAGTACCTCTTCCTCGGTCCTTGATAGGCCCCTCATCCCATCTCTAATGGGCAAGGCCGCCCCAGGTCTGGCACAGGCAACCTGGGAACGTTGGCACAGCCATTCTGACATACTGGCAGTGCTACCTAGGCACCCTAGCGTTGCCATGGCAGAACTGTGAGGGTGGCAGGCTGGCAGTGCCAAGGTGCCCAGGTACCAGGGGAATTGCCAAGGTGTCACCATGCCGAGTGCCCGACCACCCGGAGGCCTCAAACTCCCCAGCGAGACCCCCAAAAGTGACACCACGACTGATTCCCGACTTTGTGAAGCAGTACCAAATGACACCCGGTTGAGGCCTCGCTGGGGGAACCTAGTAGACCTAATAGGGTAGCATGGTGGTACAGTGCCTCAGAGTGCCAGAGACCCGGGTTCAATTCTAGTCTGTGTGGCGTTTGCACCTTCTCCCCGTGTCTGCGTGGGTTTCCTCCGGGTGCTCAGGTTTCCTCCCACAGTCCAAAGATGTGCAGGTTAGGTACATTGGCCGTGCTGAATTGCCCCTTAGTGTCCAAAGGTTGGGGAGGGTTATCGGTTAGGGCAGGGGATTGGGTGCTGTCTTGAAGGGTCCAATGGTCTCCTGTAAGGATTCTATGAATCTATGGATCATTTAAATATGCGTGCCTGGATTTCGCCCAGCGAGAGTGAGATCACAATCGCGATGCCGCGCAAGATTCCATGGAATCCCGTGAGATGTTTTGAGCATCATGAACCACGCAAGGGGCTTCTCGCGAGATTCAACGGCCTCGTCCCGACACAAATCCGGGCGTAATGAGGCCGCCAAATCGCACCCTAACGCTTCCACCGCCTTCAGAGGCAGAGTTCCAAAGTTGCACAACCCTTTGTGAGAAAATAATTCTCTTTGTCTCTGCACTAAAATGGCGAGCCCTAATTTTAAAACAGTGTCTCCAAATCTGGACTCACCCACAAGAGGAAACATCCTCTCTACGTCCACCTTGTCAAACCCGTTCAGGATCTTACATTCCTCAATCAAGTCATCCCTCATTCTTCAAAACTCCAGGAGAAAAAAGCTCAGTTTGTCCAACCTTCCTCACAAGACGACCCACTCATTCCAGGTATCAGTCTATTAAACCTTCTCTGAACCTCCTCCAATACATTTACATCCTTCCTTAAATAAGGAGACCAAAACTGCACATTCAAGGAGTCTCACCACTTCCCTGTAAAATGGAACATCTGAACGTATGGTTGTAAAATTAGTTATAACCACTAGATGGAGCCACCAAGCATGGACTGTAAAGGATCTTGACAGAGGAATAACTGTACTTGCGGATCGGAAGAGAGAATTGTTTTGGACACCCATTCCTTAAAAGGCACTGCACCTCAAAAGCGTCAATATAGGCACTGATTAGCAATTGCTATGTTATAACTTAAAGCAAGTAATGATGGCTTTATTGCCTCCCACTCTAAGAATGTGAAAACACTCCCGGCTGGATAAACAAATTCAGAGAGTTATTCTCAATTACTTAAATTCACAGTAAGGAGGTGTCTCCGTGTGATTAAAATTGAATGCTCTGAATTTTTGTCACCTGCACCCTTCAGAAAGCAGTCAGATTCCACCGCAGTAGGCCAAATGGTCACCTTTTCCAAGATCCACGCATCAACAGGAACCAACAGTATGGTTCCTGATGTAGCATCACCGACTGAGATTGCTATTGATGAGCCCTTGACT
The DNA here is from genome assembly GCF_902713615.1 of Scyliorhinus canicula. Taxonomy (NCBI): domain Eukaryota; kingdom Metazoa; phylum Chordata; class Chondrichthyes; order Carcharhiniformes; family Scyliorhinidae; genus Scyliorhinus; species Scyliorhinus canicula. The sequence goes on from NC_052157.1 coordinate 20,362,906, forward strand.
GCCTACACCAGAATACACTCACATGATTCCTAATGGAGAGTTTAGGTTATTTTCACTTTTTAATGACATGTAGCACAAGACATGTAGCACAGGACATGCTACAGGGTCAGACATCACCCATTTTTGGTCAGGGTAACTGGTTTCTGGAACCACAAACCCATTTGTTAGGCCACTGGAGGCCATGGGAACTGCGAGAAGGACCATTGTAAGCACAGAGCCACCCTGGAGCCAATTTCCTTTACAGATAGCTTTCTGTTCAGTGCTCCTTCCGTACAGCCACTGAGCACCTGGAACTCTGCTCAGGTGCCCATTAATATGGAGATATCTCCCCCCTCCCACCAAACATACCTGCTAATTATGTAGCATTTCAGTGGTCCTCAATGGTCTTCTATGTGAACGGGCTCACATTGTGCTACGTATTGGCTGGCAATGGGCGTACTGTAAGCACATTCGGCATAAAGTAAACCAGGCATCCTAGCCCAATAATATCAGCATCTGATGCACGATGGGAGTCTGGTGTGTCTGCTGCAGTATGAACATTTGCAGGATGGACTCTAGCTTAGTTTCCTATAAAGTATCAGCATTTTGAAGCAACATCCAATCAGTATGTAATGGCGCTCTGATCTCTATCATTCTATTGCACTCTGATTTGTAAGGTAATTTACCAGATTAGATCTCTTTTACTGCTTGAAAGAGGTCAGTGGCAGCATCTGCTGTCATTTAATGGTCTGCCTTCTCACCAGAGGCTGCATTCAACCCACCCTTTGATTTTCGCGTCTCCGAAGAGGACAAAGCGGAAAAGTCCAACATCATGTCGCAGAAAAGGTTCTCTTTCATGATCCGCGTGTTTTTTTATTTTGTTCACAGTCCCACAGCAGGTTGTACGGGGACAGAAGGCTTTGAAATGACATCGATTAGAGATGAAGGGGGTTAGTGCTGACTGAGATTGAAGCACGTCTGCTAACCGCCAGTGACATCATCTTCCAGCACCCCCCCCCCCCCCCCCGCATCCTCCCCCAACCCCAAAGCTAATGGCCCTAAAGCCTATTTTCGCACACACACACATAAATAATCTCCTGCTTAACACATCTGCAACTGGTTTAAATGCAGCATTTTTAAGAACAAAAGTTTCAGGCAAAGGACGCTAAATTGTTGCATAAATGTTGTTTAATCAGCTGGAATCCTCTCCCCATTTTATGTCCCTCCGCCTTTAAGTACCATTAAATGGCATGGCTGCAGGGACTCTTTGTGTGGTATAACTATATGGAACAGTGTGCTTGTAAATATGACTGCATATGGCATCAAGTGCATTATATCTATAATGATAAGGTGAGCTGGTAATGGAGCCATGTGTGTGTGCAATAATCAGATGAAGATGTATATAATGTAAGAGTCTGGGGCTCTTTGCTCTTCAAAGAAGAAAAAGTTGAGAGGTCGTCTGACGGAGTTCTTTAAAATTATGAAGGGGTTCGAGAAGGTAAATGCAGAAAGAAAGCTTTCCACATGTGAAGTTGTATCAAGTTAGAGACCATGGAGTAGAATTTTCGTCCGTCCCCCCCCCCGCTGAAGGCGACACCCTTTTTCCCCAGCGGCGGACAGGCGAGTCAGACAAAATGCCAAAATGCCGCCTCCGCGTCGTGTGGGGGTGGGTGGGGTGGGGGGAGGGGTGGTCAGAACGTCCAGCCCCATGAATCTGATATACAAACAGAAAATGCTGGTGATACTCGGCAGGTCTGGCAGCACCTGTGGAGCGAGGAACGGAGGCTCGGATTTTTGCCAGGTCCGAAAGCCCCTCCATTGTGGTTAAATGTCCTGAAAATGGGGCGAAAATTCTGACGCCCTGCCCCGAACCCGGCCTTTCCCAACGTCACGGGGGCGAGACTGGAGGCGGTCCAGTGTTCGCACTTCCACGATCCAAGGAGGCAGCCGGCCAATTCAGTCACCAGCTGCCTCAACTGAAGTGCGACCTTGGAAGAACGGGAGTCAAATCCGGAGTGTGCAGATCAAAACAGGGAAGAAGAGGTCTGAACCTGCTGGATGCATTTGCGTAGCCACTTTGGAGCGGTAAGGGTCACCACCCCTGTGGTTAGTGTCCTCAGATATGTAAGGTAGAAGTAAGGCACACTTTGGGGTTGCTCAGAGTGAACGTGATGATACACATTTTACGCACAACCTCATTGGAACTGTCGAAGAGCTGTCCAGCTGTCAAGGAACTGTCCAGATGCTGTCCAGCTATCAGAGCTGTCCAGAAAGTGTAAAATCGTTCAAGGAAGTGGACAAGGATACTGGCTGAGTTGCCATGGTGGGCATAAGGGAAAAAGATGGTGGTTGGAGAACAGGAGTTGGCAAAAAAGGGATATGGGCAATCAGGGGCAGGTAGAGGAGCACTAAGTTGGCATCGTGTGTGTGGAGCCATGGAGGCTAAATGGGGCGTATGGGTTGGTATGGATGGTGTGCGGGCTGGAGGGAATATTTGTTTTGTTATTAGTTATTTGAACACAGAGGCACACCTTGCGCCCAGCCCGCTCCTGCAGCTGGCAGTCTGCACACTCGTTCCGGGGACCCTCACCCAAATGCCAATTTCAGCCCACTCTCAACCCCACACCCCAACCGACAGAAAATCCAACCTGTAGGCGGAATCGTACAAAGGTCAGATTTGCTGAACCAGGAAATCATCTGATTCTGTGAACACGACCCAGGTACGGAATTCTGGGCCAGAGCTGACCTCTGAAGAAAAACTCCTGCCCTTAAATGTTAATTCTGCTAATATTCTCACCACTGAAACACAGATGTGTCAAATAGCTGAAAGTGCGGGAGAGGAAAAGCCTGTGATTGGAGGAGCAGTAGGGAAGGGAATGACATCCCATTAGCCTGAATGTCAGAGCGCGGAAGAGAGAGAGACTATGGGGGGGTCAGTGAGGGGGAGAGAGAGACTGTGGGGGGGAGGGGGGGGGGGTCAGTGAGGGAGAGACTGTGGGGGGGTCAGTGAGGGAGAGAGAGTGACTGCGGGGGGGGGGGGGGGGTCAGTGAGGGAGAGACTGTGGGGGGGTCAGTAAGGGAGAGAGAGTGACTGTGGGGGGGTCAGTGAGGGAGAGAGAGTGACTGTGGGGGGGGTCAGTGAGGGAGAGAGTGAGACTGTGGGGGGGGTCAGTGAGAGAGCGAGAGGCTGTGGGGGGGGGGGGGTCAGTGAGGGAGAGACTGTGGGGGGTTCAGTGAGGGAGAGAGAGGGACTGTGGGGGGGTCAGTGAGGGAGAGAGAGAGACTGTGTGGGGGGAGGGTCAGTGAGAGAGAGAGAGACTGGGGGGGGCTTAGTGAGGGAGAGAGAGGGACTGTGGGGGGGGGGGTCAGTGAGGGAGAGAGAGAGACTGTGTGGGGGGAGGGTCAGTGAGAGAGAGAGAGACTGTGGGGGGGCTTAGTGAGGGAGAGAGAGGGACTGTGGGGGGGTCAGTGAGGGAGAGAGACTGCGGGGGGGGTCAGTGAGGGAGAGACTGTGGGGGGTTCAGTGAGGGAGAGAGAGGGACTGTGGGGGGTCAGTGAGGGAGAGAGACAGACTGTGGGGGTGGGTCAGTGAGGGAGAGATGGAGAGAGGGAAAGAGGAGTTCAGCAAGTGGGAGAGAGAGATTGTGGGGGTCAGTGAGGTGGGAGAGAGAGAGGCTGAGGATCAGCGAGGGGGATTGAGGATCAGCGAGGGGGATTGAGGATCAGCGAGAGGCAGTGAGGCTGTGAGGGTCATCAAAGGAGTGAGGCTCAGGATCAGCGAGGGAGAGTGAGGCTGTGGGGATAGTGAGGGAGAGTGAGGCTATGGGGATAATGAGGGAGAGTGAGGCTGTGAGGATAGTGAGGGAGATTGAGGATCAGTGAGGGGGAGTGAGGCTGCGAGGATCAGCGAGGGGGAGTGAGGCTGCGAGGATCAGTGAGGGAGAGTGAGGCTGTGAGGATCAGCGAGGGAGAGTGAGGCTATGGGGATAATGAGGGAGAGTGAGGCTGTGAGGATAGTGAGGGAGATTGAGGATCAGCGAGGGGGAGTGAGGCTGCGAGGATCAGCGAGGGAGAGTGAGGCTGCGAGGATCAGCGAGGGAGAGTGAGGCTGTGAGGATAGTGAGGGAGAGTGAGGCTGTGGGGATAGTGAGGGAGAGTGAGGCTGTGAGGATCAGCGAGGAGGAGTGAGGCTGTGAGGATTAGCGAGGGGGAGTGAGGCTGTGAGGATCAGCGAGGGAGAGTGAGGCTGTAGGGATAGTGATGGAGAGTGAGGCTGTGGGGATAGTGAGGGAGATTGAGGCTGTGGGGATAGTGAGGGAGAGTGAGGATCAGCGAGGGGGAGTGAGGCTGTGGGGATAGTGAGGGAGAGTGAGGCTGTGAGGATCAGCGAGGGGGAGTAAGGCTGTGGGGATAGTGAGGGAGAGTGAGGCTGTGAGGATCAGCGAGGGGGAGTGAGGCTGTGGGGATAGTGAGGGAGAGTGAGGCTGTGAGGATCAGCGAGGGGGAGTGAGGCTATGGGGATAGTGAGGGAGAGTGAGGCTGTGAGGATCAGCGAGGGAGAGTGAGGCTATGGGGATAGTGAGGGAGAGTGAGGCTGTGAGGATCAGCGAGGGAGAGTGAGATATATATAAGAGAGAGAGAGCTTGCTGGGAACAGTGAGGGAATTTGGTTTTTGCTACTTATGCTGGATTCCCTTCACTAAGAATGTTATAAAGACGGGATTGAATCCAGCCAGTGTTGGGGGCCTCACTCAATACCACGGCAAGTTGCTAAATCTGCTTAAATTCGGTGATTTGGGAAGGAACTTTAAAGTATTGTGTACTAGCATTAGAAACAAATGGTTGGACAGGAATTCGGTCTGCTTGAAGGGTTCCGGTTAAATATGTTTTGATTTTATGAATTCATATTTTCCAATAAATGGTAATAATATAAATGATTAATATCAGGATTATTTGAAATATATTTTTTGAACAATACACAATATTGTTTGATTAGTATCAGGATTATTTTAATAATATATTATAATATTTAAATAATGTATTAATATATTATAATATTTAAATAATGTACATGCTGTATGATTAATATCAGGGTTATTTTTGATGATACATTTTTAATATATATATATAGTGTATGATTGATATCAGGGGTGTTTTGGACTTCAGAAATGCCAGCTGGGTGTTCCTTCAAATGTTGTTGAAATGATGCACCGGATGTCCCATTTCAAAGCAAAATTTCAAATGTCCCCACATCGTGGGCCAGACCCTCCAAGTGCTGGATCACTTCACTCCCTCGGAGTAGGGGCTTGCCCACCTCCAGCCTTTCTTTCACTCAATCACATTGCCGATAGCTGTGTGGGGTATGTTTATGACACAAGCATTAGCAGACTGTAACAGGGAAATTAGGCCTGTGCAATGATTTGTACTCATCTCTAACTGGGACGGTTTTCTGATGTAGCTGTTGGCACTGCTCTATTGCATATTGCAGTCAAGACTGCATGGCCTGCAGTAGCCCTCGCAATCCACCCCAACCTCCTCCCAACATTCAGCAATTCAGCATCTGAAACATTGGAGCCTGCAGTCATTTCATTGGTGCTGTACACTTATGGACCTCCTGTTCTTGTCTCTCTCTCTCTCTCTCCTGAAGGTGCAGTCTCAGCAGTCCCGGAGCAGTGCCCAAGCAGAGCAGGGAAGCAAATCCACGACAAAACCGGAAAGTAGAATATGCATTGTAATGTAAAGTAGGTTTTTGAGAAGAAATTGATCGCGATAAAGTTGTGTTCGCCCATCTTTTCCTCAGCAGGACTAAGATTATAACCTGACTTTACTGCGTACTGAAGACAGGTCCGAGGTGTACCACGAGGATCTAAAGCACAAAACTTCTGACCTCGTTGCCGTGGCGACCCTGCTTTCAAGGGAGTCTCCACGAATGGATGAGATGAAAAGGCCCGATATGACTTTTAGTCCAGTTCTCTTCCACCCTTCTCTGGCCCCCCCCCCCCCCCCCCTCCCTGCCCCGCCCACCACCAAAGTCTCTTTGAAGTGCCCATCGGCCCACCCTGGAGAGACAGCTGCCAATGGACTGGAGCATTCCCTGTGTTAAAGCACCTGAACCAACTCAGTCAAGGGTTAAAGTTCAAATGAAACTCAAGTAGGCTTAGGTCAAAATGCCTTGAGGCATTCAGGACGGTTCTGCGATTTCCTGATTTGTGTCGTTACTCCACCCATCTCTGATATCTGAGACTCGCTGACTGAATAATGTTACTTGCGCGCAGGAGGCTAGCTTTCTGATGTCACACCGTGGTTAATACCTTTCTCACTTAGCTCCCTCCCCCCCCCAAGCTTGTTTAATACAATGAGCATTGGTTTTGATATAAATACAATTCAAATAGCATACACGGTAGCACAAGTGGATAGCGCGGTGGCTTCACAGCGCCAGGGTCCGAGGTTCAATTCCCCGCTGGGTCACTGTCTGTGCAGAGTCTGCACGTTCTCTCTGTGTCTGCATGGGTTTCCTCCGGGTGCTCCGGTTTCTTCCCACAGTCCAACTACGTGCAGGTTAGGTGGATTGGCCATGATAAATTGCCTTGATGACCAAAAAGGTTAGGAGGGGTTATTGGATTACAGGGATAGGGTGGAAGTGAGGGCTTAATTGGGCCGGTGCAGACTCGATGGGCCGAATGACCTCCTTCTGCACTGTATGTTCTGAGCATGTTAGGCAGAGCAAGAGTGCTTTCCTAAATTCACAAATTGAATTTTTAAAAAATGTATATTTTTAAATTTAGAGTGCCCAATTATTTTTTTTCCAATTAAGGGGCAATTTTAGCCTGGCCAATCCACCTACCCTGTACATCCTTGGGTTGTGAGGGTGAGGCCCACGCAGGCACGGGGAGAATGTGCAAACTCCACACAGACAGTGACCCGAGGCCAGGATCAACCGGGTGTTCGGCGCCGTGAGGCAGCAGTGCTAACCACTGCATCACCCCTAAATATATTAGTGTTCTATAACTGATGGGAGTATAATAATTATGGTGTGTATATCAAAGTGTGCTACAACAAAGGGATAATGTTCAAGGAATGTATAATAGAATATGTTAAAGGAAATAAAATTGGCTTAAATAAGCCAGAGTGAAAGTTCACCCCAATACTGGCATCGCCTCGTTATTTAAACGCATTCAAAGGTTGAAACATTTGGACAAATGTTTCAAACTTATTTCCAAATTTGTTACCTTATTTTGCCTTTTATTGTTGGCTGTCCTTCATCGAAGATTTCACTCCCCTAAAACTGTTAGCAGCTTTTTACCGAGGACACATTAATGTGGTCGATCAGGGTTTCACTTTCGTTGTTAGCTTCAAGGTTGCTTCAATCTTCCTGCAGTGAGATTCGATGGTGACGGAAAATCCATGCACCCAGGAATTAAACCACACTCGTCTCTTGCGTAAGAGTGTTCGGGAGGGGGAGAGGCAGCAACTATTTTGACCTGTAGGCACTGTCGGGTGACTGTCTTACCCTACTGCTGAGCATCGGAGAATTGAGGCCATTCACAAGAATGATCCCAGGGATAAAGAAATGAAATGAAAATCGCTTATTGTCACGAGTAGGCTTCAATTAAGTTACTGTGAAAAGCCCCTAGTCGCCACATTCCGGCGCCTGTCCGGGGAGGCTGGTACGGGAATCGAACCGTGCTGCTGGCCTGCTTGAAAAGCCAGCGATATAGCCGACTGAGCTAAACCAGCCCCTGAGCTGCATGATGATAGATTGGAGAGGTTGTTTCCTTGGAGAAACGAAGGAGACTCGGTAGAGGCATTCAGGATCCTGAGGGGTATGGACAGGGTCAATAGAGAGAAACTGGTCCCTTGAGAGCGAGAGAGAGAGAGAGCAACCAGAACTAGTGGCACAGATTCAACATAAGAAGCAAAAAGAGTGAAGATGATGTGAAAAATAAGTTTTTCACCCAGAGGGTGGTTGGAGTAAGGAACAAATTTCCTGAGAGGATGGTGAAGGCAGGTATTGGAAGACTGTGTTCAAGTCTGCTCACAGCACAGAAACAGACACATTCATACAGACAAGAGCAAAAAGACTTCCCAGGTGCAAAGGGATAAACTGATCGAGGTATTCAATAGGAAACACTATTGCTACCTGAAAAGAAGGAATGTGCGAGGTTACGGGGATAAACCAGGGGAGTGGCACGAGGTAGAATGCTCTTTCAGAGAGCCAGTGCAGACTTGATGGGCTGAATGGCCTCTTTCTACACTGTGATACTACGAGTGTGCGGAAACAATAGGCCGGGTTTTGTGCACCTCCGTCCCATGGCGTGTTTTGCAGCGTAGCCGGCAGCGGCAGGATCTTCCGACTCCGCCACAATCAATGGGCTTCCCATTGTTCTTCCATCAGGGAGGCAGGGGGACGCTGCCGACAGGGCTGGAAGATCCCACCACTGGGAATGGTCGGAAAAACTCGCCAACTGGGTGAATAAAGAAGTTCTCCAAAAAATTCTATTTGGAATGTGCTTGCCAGTATTTAAATGTATGTCCTGCGATCCCGTTCTCCTGGCATTCTTTGAACCAGTAAACTTAACCTTATCTGCAGCACTTAAAATTTTATATCCCCTGATGAAGTCCTCTTTTAACCACCTTTTTTTCTTTCCGGGAGAACCTTTGCTTACCTTTGCAGTTTATCCCTTCACACCTGGGAAGTCTTTTTGCTCTTGTCTGTATGAATGTGTCTGTTTCTGTGCTGTGAGCAGACTTGAACACAGTCTTCCAATTGAAGGCCGCCCTCTGAATTGTAAGTCATAGTGTCAACTCTGTGCAATTGTGGCTCCCGTCCTGATCTACACTGGCTGCTGCTCTGACAAGGCCTCTATTTTAAAATCCTCATCCTTGTTTCCAAATCCTTTCTTGGCTGTTGCTCCTCCAGTTTTGACCTCTGGATTATCGCTGATTCTAATTGTACCGCCAAATTGGTAGCCAGGGCTTCAGCGGCCTAGGCCCTAAACTCCGGAATCCCCCTTAAAACCTACCTTTTTGTTTAAGATCTCGGTCACCTGTCCCAATACCTCTTTTTGTCTTTGATAATACTCCTCTGAAACACCATGTCGTGTTTTACCACATTGAAGGTGATGTATAAATGCCCGTTGTCATTGTTACACACAGAGGGATGGATTTGCAGAACGGAATGATTTTCCGTCTCCTACCCAATACGTCCATCAACACCACACTGGCCAGAAACCTGCAGAAACCTATTTTAGTCGTTCATGGGACATGGGAGTCACTGGCTCGGCCAGCATTTATTGTCCATGCCTAATTGTCCTTGAGAAGGTGGTGGTGAGCCACTTTCTTGAACCACTGCAGTCCATGTGTTGTAGTAACAGCAACAGTGCTGTTAGGAAGGGAAGTGTCTTGTAGATGGTGGACAAGCTTTGGGGAGTTAGGAGGTGAGTTACTGTCTGCACAATTCCCAGCCTCTGCTCTGCCCTGCTCTTATAGTCACAGCATTTATTGCTGGTCCAGTTCAGTTTTTTGAGAATGGTTACCTCCACCCCCCCCCCCCCCCCCCCCCCCCCCACCGGATGAGGGGATTCAGTAATTATATTGTTCATGGCAATTGCCATTCTCTCTTGTTGAGGTCATCGCCTGCCACTTGTGTGGCATGAATGTTACTTGCCACTTGTCAGCCCAAGCCTGGACATTTTCCAGGTCTTGCTGCATTTGGACATGGGCTGCTTCAGTATCTGTGGAGTTGCAAATGGTGCTGAACATTGTGCAGTCATTAGAGACCATCCCCACTTTTTACCTTAGCATGGAAGGATGAAGCAGCTGAAGATTGTTGGACATAGAATGGAACCCTGAGGAACTCCTGCAGTGATGTCCTGGAGCTGAGGTGATTGACCTCCGACAGCTACAACCACCTTTCTTTGTACCAAATATGACTCTAACTAGTGGAGAGTTTTCTCCTGATTCCCATTGACTCTGTTGCTTCACAGCTCCAGGAACCCAGGTTCGATTCCCGGCTTGGGTCGCTGACTGTGCGGAATCCGCACGTTCTCCCCGTGTCTGCGTGGATTTCCTCCGGGTGCTCCGGTTTCCTCCCACAGTCCAAAGATGTGCGGGTCAGGTGGATTGGCCATGCTAAATTGCCCTCAGTGATCAAAAAGGTGAGATGGGGTTGCTGGGTTACGGGGATGGGGTGGAGGTGAGAGTTTAAGTGGGGTGCTCTTTCCAAGGGCCGGTGCAGACTTGGTGGGCTGAATGGCCTCCTTCTGCACTGTACATTCTATGATCTATGACTTCAGTTTTGTCAGGGCTCCTTAATGCCAAGCTTGGTCAAACGCTGTCTTGATGTCAAGGCCAGTCATTCTCACCTCACCTCTTGAGTTCAGCTCTTTTGCCCATGTTTGGATCAAGCATTTTTAAAAATAAATTTAGAGTACCCAATTAATTTTTCCCAATTAAGGGGCAATTTAGCGTGACCAATCCACCTACCTTGCACATCTTTGGGTTGTGGGGGTGAAACCCACGCAAACACGGGGAGAATGTGCAAACTCCTGTTTGGATCAAGTCTGTATGAATCTGGGAACAGAGTGACCCCGATGGGACCCAAACTGAACATCAGGTTATTGCTGAGTAAGTGCTGCTTGCTAGCACTGTCAACAACACCATCACTTTGTTGCTGATCACTGATGGGGTGTTAATTGGTCGGGTTGCATTTGTCCTCCTTTTTATGGAGCTGAGTAATTTACCACATTTCTGGGTTCAATGCCAATATTGTTGCTGTATTGGAATGTCTCGGTGGGGGTGCGGCAAGTTGTCAGTACTTCAGATATTACATTGGGGGCAGCCTTAATTGGATCAAAATGGGACTGCCATCCCTCAGGCACAAGCCAGTTCCCGGCGTTGCCAGAACAGTAGTGGCTACTGCTGCCACTACAGTCAGTCCCAAGGGAGATGTGAAGATGGAGACGGAATTAAGCAAATCGAGGGATTTTGGGCCGGCATAGCTTGGAGTCGTCATGTAGGGGTTGCGCAGATCAGGTTAAGGATGTTGAGGCGGGACGAAAGGGAGGGTACCATCTTGGGAGGGGTACCCTCCAGGAAGGTGGTACCCCTTTCCTCCTTCATCCCCACCAGCAGCCTGTGCAGTGAAAGCTGCCTGGCTGTTCGTCTTGTTCCCGTCTTCCCGGACGGACTGAAGCATTTCGGCAGAGGTGGAATGAGGCCCTTAAGCAGCAGTTCATTGGTACTTAAGGTCCTGAATAGGCTTAAGAGAGGGTGGGTTGCCTGTCACCTGAGCCACCCACCACAATATGGGGGGAATAGTTTGGGGTGATGGGGGAGTAGGTGGGAAGGTGGTGGTCTGGTAACTCGTTTTACTTTACATGCCCTCCCCCGCCTTCAAACAGGGGAGTGTCCAAGTAAGCTGCACAATATGGCAGAGTCTGACTGGCGCATGATCAGAGAACATTCACACTCTCACAAACACACACTGATTATGCTGGAGAATCAGTGTATAGAATGGTATTCAACAATCACAAACTAAGCAATTAGCTGTGAGGAGAGATTGAATAAACTGGGATTGTTCTCCCGAGAGAGACGGAGGCTGAGGGGCCAACTGATGGAAGTTAATAAAATTATGAGGGGTATGGATAGGGTGAACAGTTGGAAGCTTTTTCCCAGGGCGGAAATGACAATTACAAGAGGGCACAAGTTCAAGGTGAGGGGGGGAAGGTTCAGTGGAGATGTGCGGGGGAAGTTTTATACACAGAGGGTGGTGGTGGCCTGGAATGCACTGCCAAGTGGTTGAGGCAGATACGATAGCAACCTTTAAGACTTATCTGGATAGACACATGAACAGACGGGTTGTAGAAGGATACAGGTGGTTGGTCTAGATAGTGATCGGCACAGGCTTGGAGGGCCGAAGGGCCTGTTCCTGTGCTGTATTGTTCTTTGTAAGAGAGTATAAATTGCAGCTAAACTGGAATTAACTGGAATGTTAGACAGAGGCGGTTTCAAATTGGACACTTCTCAAAGTTGTTACTCGACGGTGAGCGCATCTTTCTGTGAAGTTTATAGACATCACCTTCCAGTGTACCCCTGGACTGGAACCGCCCGTTTGTGCAGCTTCCCACAGCTTCCACCACCATATCAAGTCACAGAGAGCATTTAAGATTGGCTTAACTAACGCTATTTTATTTTTCTTGATTCTATTTCCACACACTAAACAATTTGAGCTACAAAAAGAAAAATTCTGTTATCGTACAAAGTCAACAATCATATGATCAGTGGGAATCTGAACATTCACACAAGGAACAATGAGTAAACAGGAAAGGAAAGTGCTTTGAGCTTGGCTAGGGTGGGGCTGCGATATCTCAGCCCAACACCTACACGAGATTTCACTGTTGCTGACATTATGTGGCTGAAACCTCGTGTTCACACAGCCCGTGGATGACACTTTTGACAGCAGGAGACATTTTCAAAACAAAAAAAAAACTACATATGCCTTTTTATTTTGCCCTGGATAACCTTTTGCAATCCAGTGTCTGGCTCCTTACAATGGTTAGACAGCATCCTCTTTCTTTCTACAGTACATTTATATATAATGAATGGAACATTACACCAGCATCACTCTTGTGGGAACGGTTACTCATCCTTACATGTTAGGAATGTTCATAACACATTGTTGAAGTTAACCTTGAACACACGGAGATAAGTAGGGATTAAATCCATCATCAGCTGAGCTCATGACATTATGCCCCCAATAAGGCAGAATTGCCCTCGCTGATCAACATCTGTATGATATAAATCCCCTTACCTTGATATCAACAATATTCTTCATCCAACACCCCCTCCCCCCGCCCAATCTCATCCAAATGAATTGACATTGGGACATTTAATAATCCTTTGAAAACCAACAAATTGCACGTGGGTGTTGATCAAAGTCAATCTGTGGACTGCACTTAGCTCAATGATCCATGTTAAGAAAAGGCCTCTACAGATTGATGATGTGATAAAACGCGGTGCATTAGCGATCAGGAGGCTAGCTTCACTTTGTGATTGCAAAATTGTGCTGTGAGTACCGACTGCAGACATTTAGGGAAACCGATCCTCCAAAATCAATTTACATTTCAACTAAATAAAAACACTGGAGGTAATTTTAACCCAACATGCACAATGGAAACGAATTGGGCCCAAGTTGGGCGTACATTTTGCAATCTGCTCTGTTTTGAAGGCCTATTGACTTCAACGGAGTGTAAAATGGTGCGGGATGTAAAACAGGGGTCGAACCCAATCCTACCTAATTTCCTCTAGGTGGAACAGGCTAAAATTGCTCCCACTATATCCGTCTGTTTTGTTTATGCGCTTGATATTATGCAGCACCCAAAACAGAACAATCAAATCATGGGGTGCCAAATAGGCAGGAGTACTTGTTCCTTCATGACCAGATGCAGCAAAGGAAATGTCATGTGCCAACAGAGGAGGTAGGAAGAATAAGCACCGAGGTATGTGTTGGGGGAATGTGTATTTAGACCCAATAAAGACCCGTTTTAATAAAGAGGTTTTGTAACAGTATTATCCACATGGTTATCTTCAATCTACATCCAGCTTAACATTGTGTAGACATTTGTGATTTAAAAATTATAATATATTACTAATAAATCTAAATCTAAAGTAAGCTCAAAAACCCCAACAAACGTGTTTATAATACTGAAAATAAGACATCACATTGTCAGAAACAAACTGTGCATTTCTCAAAAGAATCTTTAAACATTTCAGTTATCAGAATTCACACACCATCAGCAATAGATGTGTAAAAAAAAAAATCATAAACTATTATGAAAAAAATTAAACCGTTGGACCCAATACAACTTGGTGAGTGGCCAGTTTCTGCTTGTTTGGTAAGCCGATGTTATTGGATGTTATTGGGCACTTAGGGCTGGATTCTCCGTCGGCGGGTTCTTCCATCACGCCGGCAAATTTCCCGATGGTGTGGGGGTGGACACAATGGGAAACCCCACTGTCCGGCTACCCGGTCGGAGAATCCCACCGCTAGCGGGGGTGCGCCGCACCGGAAAACGGGTGCGGCGGAATGGAAATTCCCACCCTCAATGTGTTTGGGTGACTGTTGAGTCCGCAATTTCTACTGAAAGATTAGCTCTTTTCAATAATTTCTCCATGATACCGAGCACCATGTTCTGCTCCTCGTGTGTCATTTAGTGAGCAGCCCATCTCTGGCATATGGTGGAGGGAGTCTATGTTTGAGTGCTTTGACTAAAATGTCTCTTACTAAACATTCCATTTTCTCTTCATACATTATATCGTGTAGCAAAATATTCTTCAAAGGTAACGCAGATGTGAACTCTCAGACCCAAGAGTTTCTATCTATGGTGAAGCTATCTTAAAAACATTAATTCTTGTTATATACTCTCAATGACAATTCCAGTTCCCTGAACAACCCGGAGTGTACTGGTGACGAGTGTAAGCTCGCTACTGACCACGCGCAATGGATTTACCCAATGTTTCTTCATCCACAAGAAAGCGAAACAGGAGAAACTTGCTAATAAATATTTGAAACCTAACAGTCTGAAAATACCCTGTCATCACATAACTACTCTGCATTCAGCTACGGAAGAAAATGACGATGCGTCCCTGAGATAGCCATCATGCATGAGATAGCACCCCCCCCCATGCATTTTCGAGTAGTGTGAATAAAATTACAGATCAGGAAACTAGAAACTAGAGTGTTTTGCATCGAGTCTGAGAGAATGAGCATGGCGGGCTGTGCGCGCAACAAGTTCAGAATGCGCAACGCACCATCTCTTCCCCACTGCTACCCCCGCCATGAACTTGGCACATCCCCGTGACTAGGTTCGAATGATGTTCCTGTTGTAACTTTGCCCTTGTTATTGGCTACATTTTCTTGTTTGGTACTGTGTCAATGCTAAGTAGCTCCCCCCCCCCCCCCCCCCCCCCCCCTCTGCCAGTGGCACAGTCCTTTGTAGGGCTGACTCTGCAACACGCACCTCCAGTAGATATATTTGAAAAACAGGCCCTTTGAGTATTATGTGAACACAAGAAGAAAACAGCTTTCTTAAAGGGATAATCCACAATGTACAATCATCTCATGTTCATTTCCTCTGACTCCAAACCTCTGCCAATCCCAGTTTTCAATCCACTTAAAGGTTGTGTAAGGGCCCTGCTTAGAAACGTCCTCCAAGATCAGGAAATACGCGTGGAGAATCACGGGGGCAAACCTCCACTCCGTTTTGGTAACATTGAACGTGGAACGTTCGGAACTTCTCATCCAAGGTTATAGGATTAAAAGGATTTTAATATTTAATGCAATACTCAGAGGGCCAGCCATAAAACTCTGGATGAACATTCAATACTTAACAACTTCATTCTATTCATACCTAGGGATAGAAATGTTTTTTTTCAAAATCTCACATTGAATGGCTTCAAATAGTTTCACAAGAGTAAGTATGATAAGGAGTGTAGACCGGAGTGATGATGAAAATTGAATCCTGACCCTGGGAGGAGGCTGAGAATAAGCACCATCGGAAGGATCAGGAGGTTAATACTGAGGTAGATAACTGACTGCCCACCATCCAATAAAACTGCATGAATAGGGCTTCACAGAAACTAACCATTTTCACTTGTAACTAACAAACAGTTGTACGGAAACAGAGCAAGATAGCAGCCCAAATGAAGTACAGAAACACAAGCATTGCAAAACAGTCATGTAGGCAGTAACACTCACAGTTACCCTGACAGAGCACAGAACATGGGCATCAAAATATAAGGAACGATAGGACTGCAAATTAACAAAATATCAAAAAGAAGAAGAAATACTAAATGACTGCTGCATTTTACACGTGTCTACATCGAGGACGACCAGTCTGTGCCGATGCTTGCTTTATGGAGGGGGTTGTCATCATAGCTCTTGACTTTACATCTGTGATTTGTATTTCTCTTTTTCTCCACACTCTTTGGAAGAACATTCCTGGTACAGTTCCTCTGACGTGGTCATCCTTTTGTGGGGTGCTGGCTTCCCCTGGCGCAGCGAGGGGAGGGGGTTGGGTGGTTCGCATCCATGGCTCCCGTCCAGACGAACGAAACAATTGAGCCAGGGCTGATGTCAGTCGTGAACTTTCCTTCCTGGGGCTACAGAATCTTCTGAATGTTATTGAAATCCTGGGAGGTCTGGCAGGAGTCAGGACTGGGAATGTTTGACTCAACACTGGCTGCATTGTTGTCTTTCCTTTTAGAATGTGCTCTGACCTAACTGAGGCGTGCAAGCATTATGGCAAAGCTCTGCAGAGCGACGTGTTAGGCATCGAATGGAAACCCAGAGCCTCGTTCATTTCTCTTCAAAAGCATGTCTTTGGTGACGTTCTTGAGTAAGGAACGATGATAAAAAATATTTCTCTGATAAACAATACAGACAATCAACGAGAATAAACACCTTTGCAATGTAAAAAATAATGCAAACACGCAAGACGTGGCTATATACAGTGTAACATACAAAAAGGTAATGACCATTAATTCCATGCCTCAACCTAAAGCAGGCAGGAAATTTGGTTAAGTCACCATGTACATCAATGGAGGGAAAACTATCCCATAACACAGAATGGAGTTCTATAAAATTTGAGGTAGAATGTTTCTCTTTATATTTGGAAGTGCTTTTTTTCCTCTCCTTCAGGGAAAATGGTAGATGAGTGAGGCCTTGAGGTAGTACTGCATCTGTACTGACCAAATGCTATTTTGCTTGCGGAAAGGAAGATACCAATTTGAACAGTTTCCTTAAAAGACATTCAATGCGGCTGAGGTAGTTTTCAATCATCAAATTTTTCTTTGAGCTGTTTCCCCAAGTCTTATTAGCAGCCTACATGTAGGCCTCACCAGTCACTTTGTTTGTTCGGAATCCACCGCTGAAACTATTGAACCTGTAACCTGAGATTGATACACTATGAAATCTATCGAATCCCTGCATGGAGACCTGCTATGTATGGCCCAACTAAACTGATGTTGGTAGCTGTTTTACAATCAAGGGAGCTGTTACAAGGCGAGACCGACTAACAGCAGGCAAACAAACGGACGTGTGGCGAAAATCTGTCACGTGTAGGCCCGAAATGCGTCCTCAAAAGGTGAGTTTCATAGATAAACTACACCAGTACCTTCATTACAACACGCCTGAGTTTTTCTTTTGAGGAGACAAACCGACTTAAATTTTCAGCAAATCCACAGAAGAGCGTGAGCTGACCTGAGACCGAAAGTCTTACTGTAGACGCCATCAGATGGGAAAACGATAAACATCAGCGAGTGAGTTCCAGTAATAAACCTACAGGTAGGCAACAAGACTTGGTTTCTCAAAGTTTCACTCTGCGGTGACTGAACTACTGTCTTTCGCTGCAGTGAAGCTGATCTGATTAACATTTAATTCAGGGTGGTCTATAGAACACTGGACAACGGTTTCGAAGGTAGTGTGCTGTTCCTGAGTCACAACAAACTCATCCAGTGGGAACACAGAGTTCTGGCAGATCAAACTGGGCTGTTCTTCGGAGATGGGTGAGATATTATTAGCCTGTGGGGAATAGGAAGAAATAAAGGGGGGGGGGGGGGTGGTTGGAGAGAAACAGCATTACTCCAAGATATAAATAGCTACAAATTGAAAATTACTCTGATATTATTAGATAAATGCTTAATGCACAAAATTCCTTTCTCCATTAAATGAACACAGAATTAACTTAACATGTAAATAGGTTAACGCTGCTATTGAGAAAGGAAATATATGCAAGTACATTAAGCATTTGAACAATA
This sequence comes from Scyliorhinus canicula, assembly GCF_902713615.1. Classification (NCBI taxonomy): domain Eukaryota; kingdom Metazoa; phylum Chordata; class Chondrichthyes; order Carcharhiniformes; family Scyliorhinidae; genus Scyliorhinus; species Scyliorhinus canicula. The sequence continues at coordinate 20,380,701 of NC_052157.1, forward strand.
CCATCTTTTCTACCCTCATAAGTACATAAAAATACATTCTAACATGGCTCTGTAAAGCTAACAACTTTGCAAACAAACATTAATAGCATACCCTCAAGAATAGCTCTAACAAGCTATCTATAACTCACCAGTGATCTCTTCCCTGGACAGTAAGAAGGGAATCTGCAGTTCATAGTGTGAGCTTTACTTTGCAGTAAGGATCCAGGAATACAGTTTCTTCTATGCACTTCACACTATTGTACTTATATACCCTTTTATTTATCGTACAATCTGTATACCTTTTACTCACCTAATTTACAGGGAGCCAAATTCATTCTGGGGTGAGACTGTGCCAAAAGATTATTGTTTAGGACTACGTTAAATAGAACCATAGAAAAGTTACGGTGCAGGGAGAGGCCATTCAGCCCATCGTGTCTGCACCAGCCAAAACAAAAAGAGAAAAAGAAACTAGCCGCTCATTTTAGTCTCATTTTACAGCACTTGAAAATGAAATAAATGAAATGAAATGAAATTTGCTTATTGTCACGAGTAGGCTTCAATGAAGTTACTGTGAAAAGCCCCTAGTCGCAACATTCCGGCGCCTGTTCGGGGAGGCTGGTACAGGAATTGAACCGTGCTGCTGGCCTGCCTTGGTCTGCTTTAAAAGCCAGCTACTTAGCCCAGTGTGCTAAACCAGCCCTTGCGGGTTCCAGCACTTCAGATGCAGATCCAGGCACCTTTTAAATGAGTTGAACATTTCAGCCTCAATCACCAGCTTAGGCAGTGAATTCCAGTCAGCCACCACCCTCTGGGTGAAAAAGCTTTTCTTCATGTCCCTTCTAATCTTTCTCTACCAATCACCTTAAATCTATGCCTCTGGGACATGTCCCTCAGCGAGGGGGAATCAGGTCTCTCCTCTTTACCCTATCTAGGCCCCTCATAATTTTGTGCACCAAAATTAGGTCACCCCTTAGCCTCCTGTGTTCCAAGGAAAACAACCCTCGACCATCCAATCTCTCCTCATAGCTGCAACTTTGAAGCCCTGGCAACATTTTTGTAAATCTCCCCTGTACTCTCTCCAGAGAAAGTCTGTTCTTCCTGTAATGTGACCACCAGAACTGTGCACAAAACTCCAGCTGTGGCTCAACAAGCATTTTGTACAGCTCCAGCATTAAATTCCCGCTTTTGTACTTAATACCTTGCCCGATAAAGGAAAGCATTCCTTGCTGCCTCACGGCGCCGAGGTCCCAGGTTTGATCCCGGCTCTGGGACACTGTCCGTGTGGGGTTTGCACATTCTCCCCGTGTTTGTGTGGGTTTCTTCCCCACAACCCAAAGATGTGCAAGCTAGGTGGATTGGCCAGGCTAAATTGCCCCTTAATTAGAAAAAATGAATTGGGTACACTAAATTTAAAAAAAAAGGAAAGCATTCCATATGCTCCCTTGACCACCTTGTCCACCTGCCCTGCCACCTTCAAGGATCTGTGGGTGTCTGTAGTCAGACACACATTTAAAATTTGTACTTTCATAGACTCCTCCCGGATCTTATTAATATCCCAAGACAGACAAATAAACATAGATGAAGCTAAGTGATATTAAATCGAAAACTCAAAAAAGTGTACATCTGTACTGGTGGGCTACAGTCCATTATGTAGCCGTTGAATTGTCTGAGGTTAGCGTATTAAGAACATAAGAACTAGGACCAGGAGTAGGCCATCTGGCCCCTCGAGCCTGCTCCGCCATTCAATGAGATCATGGCTGATCTTTTGTGGACTCATCTCCACTTTCCGGCCTGAACACCATAACCCTTAATTCTTCAAAAAAACTATCTATCTTTATCTTAAAAACATTTAATGAAGGAGCCTCTACTGCTTCACTGTGCAAGGAATTCCATAGATTCAAAACCCTTTGGGTGAAGAAGTTCCTCCTAAACGCAGTCCTAAATCTGCTTCCCCTTATTTTGAGGCTATGTCCCCTAGTTCTGCTTTCACCCGCCAGTGGAAACAACCTGCCCGCATCTATCCTATCTATTCCCTTCATAATTTTATGTTTCTATAAGATCCCCCCTCATCCTTCTAAATTCCAACGAGTACAGTCCCAGTCTACTCAACCTCTCCTCGTAATCCAACCCCTTCAGGTCTGGGATTAACCTAGTGAATCTCCTCTGCACACCCTCCAGTGCCAGTACATCCTTTCTCAGGTAAGGAGACCAAAACTGAACATAATACTCAGGTGTGGCCTCACTAACACCTTATACAATTGCAGCATAACCTCCCTAATTTTAAACGCCATCCCTCTGGCAATGAAGGACGAAACTCCATTTGCCTTCTTAATCACCTGTTGCACCTGTAAACCAACTTTTTGCGATTCAACTGTGGTATGACTTACATTCATTTTGTTAAGAAAGGATGTGCAGAAGTTGATGAAAGTTGCCTGGTACTTGCATTGTCCAGTTGGCAAAACAGCACAAACGCCTTCAACTTTGTTTAATGGGATCTGGGTGAACTGGAACTACCTCAAAGGAGCAAATGTATGCAGATGCACAGCAAGAGGCAATGTATTGAGTTGTAGCCTGACTACAGTTAATGGGCAGGGGAAGGAGCACGTATCATAACAGTTCTTTCCACTTTCCCAGTTAGACAGCCCATTTGAAAACAAAACCAATATGGGATCCAAAGTACTTGCCTCAGAACAGGCATGACTGAACTCTACCCCTGACCCTGATTGTCTATCCTTGAAGTGTCCACATATTAACATAGTGCCAGCCAGCACCTGCAAAAGTGGGGGCACATCATGGGCAACTGTTCAGAAGGTGGGCCTCCCTTCATAAGTTCATGCTCTTCAGACTGACCAGTGCCCAGTGTCTGGGTTGGCAGCCATAGAATCCCTACAGTGCAGAAGTAGGCCATTCGGCCCATCGGGTCTGCACTGACTCTCTGAAAGAGCATTATACATAGGCCCACTCCCCTGCCCGATCCCTGTAACCCCACCTAACCGTTGGACACTAATTTAACATGGCCAATCCATCTGACCTGCATATCTTTGGGCTGTGGGAGGAAGCGCTCGCAGACACAGGGAGAAAGTGCAAACTCCACATGCACAGTCACCCAAGGCTGGAATTGAACCTGGGTCCCTGGCGCTGTGAGGCAGCAGTGCTCACCATTGTGCCAGATAGTGCGGCAGAGCCCATGTGAATTCTGAACCTCACCTCTTATTATGTCATGGATCATGTTTGTGGTAGCATTGCAAACCAGCAGCAGTGAATCTTCTGATTGGAGACCATGGCTGAAATTTTCCAGTCATGCCTGCCGACTGGATCTTCCAGTCCCACCCACAGTAACCCCCACCGTTGGTTTCCGGTTGGCAAAGTGTGCAAACAACGGGAAAACCCATTGACAGCAGCAGGACTGGAAGTTCTCGCCACCATCCAATGGTGGGCCACCTCCACGAAACATGCCGCGAGGGATGGTGGGGGGTGGCGGAGAGTGGAAATTTCCGTCCATGCTTTCGGGCCTTGTCCAAATTTTCACTTCTACATTCAAAACTATTTGACGTTGCAGGGGCGGGGGGGGGGGGGGGGGGGGGGGGGTGCTGTGGGGACACCTCCCAGTGGTAGGGAAATCCAGGGTCCTGATCCCTTGAACTTTTCTCAGGAATACTGATTGCCCTTTGCGTTGATTTTCACCAGCAGAACTCACCATAAGTCCCTTGTGTTGGTGATCGTTAGGAACCGGTGCGGGAAACAGTCTTTCCAGTTCATTCATGTCAGCCATCTTCCTATTGGCTGTGAACTCTTCGCGACCTCTCCGCGGTCCACCATTCAGGACCAGTCCTTGTGAGTTTCTTTGGGCTCTGGATGGAGTCTGAGGGGTAGCCAGACGATCCTCAACATTTTTACACATTAGCAACCTAGAAATGCAAGTCGCAAGGGACAGATTTAGTTCATAATCCATGGAAGTATTATTTAATGCAAGGAACAATTCACTGACATCTGGTCCTGCATGGACTGTTTATATCTCAGCTCCTGAACGCGTGTGTAGTGCTTATGCAGGAAAACAGAATTCTGCATGTAAGTCTGTTACTGTTCGTCTCGTCGTAATTGATAGTGCATCGCTCCCATTTGTGTCATAATGACAAACACATGCATGTTCACTTGCACACTCACATACACACAAGCTCTCCGATGCATGAAATAATCTATTTTGTTTCCGTGCCTCAAGATTTACACTTTCAATGTTGCTGCAATACAGGTGAGTGAAAAATCTGTGAAGCACTTACCTTCCACGATATCCAAAAACCAGGAATAGAACACAGAAGATAATGCAGGTGACACCGATGTGGGTTCCAATGATGATACCAGTTGTGGATGTTTTGCTACTGTGCTCCTCCTTGAGGCAATCACACGGCGTGTTCAGAACTGGAACACAAATTGCCTTTTATTAATGATATCAGGAGCATTGCTGTCTCGAGTGTGATTGTTCAGCTCCCTTGCTCTCCAAGACAAGATACAAGAAAAATCTTGGTATCTTATGAGATAATTCTATTTTCATCTGTAGCTTCTAACCCTTTACTCTATTACAAACGTTATCTTTATTTTGTTAATATTGTTATTCCTCTGAACCTCCTTTGTTTGCGAATCCTAATTGCCAATGCCACACTCTTCCTTCATACTGCATGTTAACTCTTTTTAAAAAATAAATTTAGAGCACCCAATTCTGTTTTTTTCTAATTAAGGGGCAATTTAGTGTGGCCAATCCGCCTACCGTGCACATCTTTTTGGGGTGTGGAGGTGACACAGACAGACACGGGAAGAATGTGCAAACTCAACACGGGCAGTGATCCGGGACGGGGATCGAACCCGGGTCCTTGGCGCAGTGAGGCAGCAGTGCTAACCACTGCGCCACCGTGCTACACACACCTTAACTCTGTTAACATCAAGATCCAACCTTATACTGTTTTCAGAACCTCTCCACCTCCCTCAGTCTTTCTCTTTCTTAATATCTACAGGCCAATAAAATCCGAGCTTGGTGTCATTTAATTCTTTTTTTTTTAATTTAGAGTGCCCAATTCATTTTTTCCAATTAAGGGGCAATTTAGCGTGGCCAATCCACCTACCTTGCACATCTTTGGGTTGTGGGGGTGAAACTCCACACGGACAGTAACCCAGAGCCGGGATCGAACCTGGGATCTCAGTGCTAACCAGTGCACCACCGTGCTGCCCTGTGTTATTTAATTCTTGATTGCACTTGTTTTCCATCCATATAATAATAATAATCTTTATTGGGCTGGTTTTGCACAGTGGGCTAAACAGCTGGCTTGTAATGCAGAACAATGCCAGCAGCGGGGGTTCAATTCCTGTACTGGCCTCCCCGAGCAGGCGCCGGTATGTGGCGACTAGGGGCTTTTCACAGTAACTTAATTGAAGCCTACTTGTGACAATAAGTGATTATTATTATTATTACTGTCACACGTAGGCTGACATTAACGCTGCAATGAAGTTACTGTGAAAAGGCCCGAGTCGCCACACTCGGGCGTCTGTTCGGGTACACAGAGGGAGAATTCAGAATGTCCAAATTACCTAACAGCACGTCTTTCGGGACTTGTGGGAGGAAACTGGAGCACTCGGAGGAAACCCACGCAGACACGGGGAGAACATGCAGACTCCGCACAAACAGTGTCCCAAGCCGGGAATCAAACCTGGGACCCTGGAACTGTGAAGCAACAGTGCTAACCACTGTGCTACCGAGCTGCCCATATGAGGCAGCAGTGCTAACCACTGGGCCACCGTGCTGCCCTCTATTACAATTATAACCTTTTCCTAATCAAGAGACTAAAACTGTGCTCAATACTCCAGAGATGGTCGCACCAAGGCGCTGTACAGCTGCAGTAAAACGTCTCTACTTTTAAACTTCATTCCTCTTGCAATAAACACCAACATTCCATTTGCTTTCCTAGTCACTTGCTGTACCTGCAGACTAACCTATTGTGATTCATGTACCAGGACAACCAGACCCCTCGAAACCTCCAAGTTCTGCAATTTCTCTCCACTTTTCTATTCCTCCTGTCAAAGGGGAGAAATTCACATTTTCCCGCACTATACCCACAATGCCAAACCTTTGTCCCCTCACATAACCGACCCAAATTCCTTTGATGACCCTCTACCTTCACTTACGATCCTACCCCTCTTGGTGCCATCAGCAGATTTAGCCACCGTACATCCAGTCCCTGCACCCAAATCACTGATGTAGGTTGTAACTGGTTGACATTCCAGCACTGATCCCTGTGACACTCCACTAGTTGCAGCAGCCGACCCAAAAAAGACCCATTTCGTCCCTGCTCTCTGCCTGTTTTACTCACCAGATCTTTCAGCGGCATCGCGCAGGGCCACAAAGCGGACCGTGGAATTTCCGTCTCCATGACGATTGAACGCTAGAAGCTTCACTTCATATGCAATCATTGGATCTTAGACAAAAGACAGATCAGTTTTACAATTGTACACACTCAGGGCAGACGGTTAATCAGGAAGGTGTGGTAATGCATGTTTGTGGCACTTGGTCATAGAAATATATATTAAAGAAGAGAGATCGGTTAACAGTCACCACTAAGGTCAACTCATTGGTTAGAATTCTCTAACCAAACCCACCATGGAGACGGCTCACCATGAGCCACCAGCTAGATTTTCCAGTCCCACTTAAATCAGTGCCCATTTATATTCCTCGCATGTGTCACCGTCGGGAAACCCATGATGGAGCCCGACTTTGGCAGGCCTGGAACACCCCATCAGTGGGAAGGGCTGGAGAATTCCACCCATAATGTCTCTATGCAGAGTCAAGACAATCTCTACACGAAGGACCGGCCCCAATTATATCTATTAAACATTTGCTAAACCCACACTCCAAGGAGGTGTAGCCACATTCGAAAGCAAGTGTGGGTTGTGTGTCTGCCAATCACACTGTCATGCCAATTCTCCAATCTGTGCTTCCTTTGAGCTTTTCTCACATGTGCAGCACAGAATCCATCAACCTTTTATGACGGAAACGTCCCCAGAGTCAACCTTCGTCCTGTCCCTACAAGCACAGAGTCAGCAAATCCCCCAGGGTCAGTCTTTGTTCTGCTGATCGTTCAGCAAGGTTGTGGGAGATCAGGAGAACCCCACGCCAGCTCACTTTTTGCAGCTTGTGATTATTTGGACCGTCCTCTTACCCAGCTGCGTTATGTTGTACGATGTCACATTGCTCGGAAGGAGAACGGGGCCAGTGAAGTGCGACCCATGAATCCGCCGATAATACAACTTGAACCCCTCATGCTGCCCGAGCTTAATGGTGGACTCCCAAACGGCCTGGATTGCTGTGCTGTTCAAGACTTTAATGAAAAGGGCTGGTACAGCTGGAACTGAAACATAAGACAGGATATGATGACGTGAGTACTGAATGAATGGCAACAATAGCTGCTGCCTGCTACCAGGCAGCTCACGCGTCTACTGATGTCACACCAATGGAAATGTCACCACTGATATCTGCTGGTGTACAGTAGTCACGAACATTACTGTCATGTCCTGTATATTTGGAGAATTCCCACAGCACAGCAATCATCATAGTGCAGTTCCCAAAACCTATGCAACAGTAATTATAGGTAAGATGATGTTTAAACCCCATGCGCACAGATACTATATTCTTTTATTCAAGAGAACAACGGCAGTTTTGTAAGAAAGTAATAGCCATTAAATGTCTACATTGTCCTGGGTAAGGCAGTTAGTCTTCCCCAATGGTTTGCCTTTTAGCCTGTTCCAAGTTACTTCCGAATGGCATTTTTGACAGTTTATCACATCTCTCTTCCATGCCACAACCTCTTTTCTATCTCAATAATGTAAAAATAAAAATAATCTTTTTAATTGTCACAAGTATGGTGGCATGGTAGCACAAGTGGATAGCACTGTGGCTTCACAGCGCCAGCGTCCCAGGTTCAATTCCCCGCTGGGTCACTGTCTGTGCGGAGTCTGCACGTTCTCCCCGTGTCTGCGTGGGTTTCCTCCGGGTGCTCCGGTTTCCTCCCACAGTCCAAAGACATGCAGGTTAGGTGGATTGGCCTTGATAAATTGCCCTCAGTGTCCAAAAAACAGTTAGGAGGGGTTATTGGGTTACGGTGGAAGTGAGGGCGTAAGAGGGTCGGTGCAGACTCGATGGGCCGATTGGCCTCCATCGGCACTGTCGGTTCTATGTTCTAAGTAGGCTTACATTAACGCTGCAATGAAGTTACTGTGAAAAGCCCCTAGTCGCCACATTCTGGCGCCTGTCCAGGTACATGGAGGGAGAATTCAGAATTCTCAGCTGGGATGGGAATTGAACCCGTGCTGCTGGCCTTATTCTGCATCACAAACCAGCTGTCTAGCCCACTGAGCTAAACCAGCTTAGAGTTTCCATGAATCCCAAGTCTAACCCTGTTTTAAAAACTATTGCGGTTTTCACGAGCAATGGGCCTGGCACGACACCAGACACCTGAGGGCAGGAAATCATTTAGTCCCCATCACCTTAATTTTTAAAAAGCGAAAATAATCTCAGTCGGATCCCTCTTGAAATATTATTACAATCCTAACACAAATTTAACTGGAAAACCATTGCAGATAGCCGCAAATCCAAAACGCCACGGTAATGGAAAATAAAGTATTTCTTTGTCAAAAAATTAGCAAAATATTCCGTCATCCACAATTTGTATCTCAGGAATAATTACACTCCCTACTGCTTGTGGAGTCCATGGTACTTGCCTTCGCCCAGTGTGCTGCTGACAGCTAGCTTAGAGGGTTTGCTAGCTCCTCGCGATGTGTAAGCCTTTATATAGAAAGTGTAGCCAGTACACGGCTGCAGATCAGTCACCGGTTGCTGGAGGGTGGTTTTGCTCACGGCCTCCTGGTACTCCATCTCCACTGGATCTACAGAAGTCAACAAAATGGTCAGGGAGCGTAAGCGCAGGGAATCTCGTGCCTACTCTACATCAGTAATCAACCAGAGTCATGTGGTCTCGTTACAGGGATCTCATTAGCCAAAGTCAGTGACAGTCACATCCAAGTTAGTCGCTGCAAGCACCTGTCCAAAATATTTGTCATGGAACAGAGTCTAACTGCCACCTGTCAAAAAATATTCAGACTTAATATCACAATCCTAAAACCTGTAGTCTATTGGTAAGGAAGGTCTAGAGCCTTCCCATTAGTGATAGCACCAAAAGCCTGGAATACTGGGAACAGTTTTGGGCCCCTTATCTAAGGAAAGATAGACTGGCAATGGAGGCCATCCAGAGAAGGTTCACTAGGTTGTTCCCTGGTGTGGAGGGATTTTCTTATGAGGAGAGGTTGGGCCTGTACTCAATGGAGTTTAGAAGAATGAGAGGTGACCTTATTGAGACATATAGGATTCTCAGGGGCCTTGATAGGGTGGATGCTGAGAGGATGTTTTCCCTTGTGGGAGAGTCTCGGACCAGAGGCCATAATCTCAGAGTAAGGGGTCATCCATTTAAGACAGAGGTGAGGAGGAATTTCTTCTCTCAGAGGGTAGTGAGTCTGTGGAATTCTTTACCGCAGAGAGCTGTAGAGGCTGGGTCACTAAGTATGTTCAAGGCTGAGATAGACTGATGTTTAATCAGTAAGGGCATCAAGGGTTAAGGGGAAAAGGCAGAAAAATGTAGTTGAGGATTATCATATCACATCAGTCGCAATCTCATTGAATGGTGGAGCAGACTTGATGGGCCGCATGGCCTACTTCTATCCCCATGTCTTCTGGTCTTAGCGCCCAGTCAAGCAGCAATCGACACCAATTTCGAAGTCAGCATCCTGCCTGACAACATTCTCAACTGGTCTGAGGAAATGGCAATTGTAGAAAACCTTAGGACATGGTGGCCGAGCTTTTTCGGCCATTCACAGCATGGGATCTTCTGGTTCCACCGACAGCGCACCACCACGTTGGGTTTCCCGGGTGCATGCAACAGGAAACCCCGGTTGACAACAGCGAGACTCTGCAGCAGTTCAATAAGGTGGCTCAACACCACCTTCTCAAGGGCAATGACGGATGGGCAATAAATGATAGCCTAGCCAGCGACACCAAGCATCCCGTGACAGGATAAATTTAAGAGGTTTATTTCCATCTCTCTGGAAGAATTAATAAAGTTGGCAATGTATTTATTGTGGAATGATCAAACAAATGATCAACCAACCATCTGACAACCATTGTATGCTGAGATTTTTTGGAAAGTTCTTGATCCATATTGTGTCAATTAAATTGCTGCTCGGGACTGCTACTGAGTGACCAAAACAAAATGACAATGTGAAAGGAGGGAATGGTTCACCAACCTGCAGTTTTCCTGATGTGCAGTACATAACCGATAATGTCGCGTGTATTTTCCGAGGGCTCGCTCCATGACACGTGAATGGCCGTCGCAGAGAGAGCAGCGGCTTTTACTTCGCGAGGTGGTCCAGGAAGTCCCTCCGCCCACAGCACCGTTAACCGTGCACTGGCTTGGGTCGATCCAGCATCATTTTCAGCAATACACTGGTAGATTGCTTCATCCTCTGGAGAGATCCCATTTATTGTAAGAGTACTGGGAAAAGAGAGAAAATAAAATACATCGTACATCCCACCAGGGAAAAATGTGTTGGCAGAATTGACTTTGCTTGATCATTTTTCCTTTCCAATTGTCTTGTTTCAATTTGTCCTCCCGCTCTTGAAGTTGTGTTCAGCTACAATTAATCTTGCTTATCTGATCAAAGTGGCAATTATTCATGTGCGAGCTTTCAGCGTGAATGTTAGAGGCAATTCAACCAAAACTCATCCAGCATTCAGACATGCAAATCATCTGGAAGGGACATTGAACAGCATTTGGTAGTGGGAATCCTCACCGACTGCCCCTTCTCCAGAGCTACTGTACTAAGCCCAATTGACAAGCCCTCTACTATCATTCCAACTGATATTAGCCCGCACGATACTGACCAGTGAGAGGTATAGCTAGTTTTGTTGGTTTACATGTCAAAGCTGACTCCATGTTTCTGCATTACGTTGTCAAGGAGTTACGTGCCAATATCAAGAAGAAGCCTTACAACACCAGGTTAAAGTCCAACAGGTTTGTTTCAAACACGAGCTTTCGGAGCGCAGCTCCTTCCTCACATTCCTTCATGAGGAAGGAGCTGCGCTCAGAAAGCTCGTGTTTGAAACAAACCTGTTGGACTTTAACCTGGTGTTGTAAGACTTCTTACTGTGCTCACCCCAGTCCAACGCCGGCATCTCCACATCATCAATATCAAGAAGGGGATGTATCATTGGATGATTGTGTGCTGGGAGGAGAAGCCATTGCTAGAGATGTTTATTGAAAGTGGAAGTAAAGAAAGGCAGTCCCACAGAGATGGACAGTGGAGGAGAGGCATTAGAAGGGGATGGAATGGTGAAGCAGCTGCAACAAACTGCAGAGAAGTAAGTGCAGGAGCAAGAGAGGGTTTTGAGGATGGTCACAGAGGAAGTCATTCATGATATTGGTTCGGGCTGTGGGAGAGGCAGGAAACCAGAGGGATTCAAACAGGAAGATGTTTAAGTTTAAGTAAACGCGTTCTTCATAGAGACTTCTTCAAATGCTAATCGAGGTAAAACAACACAAATCATTTTTCCCGAGGACACAGCCTGCTTCATGGCCAAGCTGTGATATTTCACAAGTGCTAAAGTGCCGCGAGAATATGCTTAAAATACTTGAGTGTTAGTTGTGAGTCTGAGGCTGTCCAATTCAGGAGCTTGAGAGATTCCACGACGCTCAGTCAATGTTGAGTGCCATTTCCGTTGTGCAGGAGGAATGCTGCCTAAAGAACACTGCGAGGATTGATGGAATGGCAAGAGGCCATTTGGCAGGTCTGTAAATTGGTATCATTCCGGATGCTAGTGGGATGGGTCAGTCAGGAGTGATTTATAACATGTTCAACCGCATGACGGTGAGTGCAGCTTTATTTAAACCAGAAGTCTTTGGCCGATCATCACTTTGGCACAGACCCTAACCTCAGTAAATATGCAAAAAGAAATCCAACTGTTTACTCTAAGGCCAACCACTGCCAGTAATTCTGAAGAAACTCAGATTTGCTCGACAGGTGTTACCTTGGAAAGAGACATAGATTTGTGCTTTCATGATCAGGACTATTATTTCAGAGGGCCATGCCTGGTTTAGCTAGGGCTACGCAGATAGATTTGGTGGAGTACAGATATTGGTCTGTGCTGCTGATACAAGTGAAGCAGAATGTGTAGCTGAACAATCAGGTGACAGATATATCTGATTGAACTAATGTAGTGTTGGAGGCGTAGATGGAGCTGAATTTGTAAGGAGCATCCAGGAGAGTTTTTTTAGAGCAGTATGTAAATAGTCCAACTCGGGAAGGGGCCATACTGGACCTGGTATTGGGGAATGATCCCAGCCAGGTGGTTGATGTTTCAGTCGGCGATTACTTTGGGAATAGCGATCACAATTCCATAAGTTTTAGAATACTCATGGACAAAGACGAGAGTGGTCCTAAAGGAAGAGTGCTAAATTGGGGAAAGGCCAACTATAACAAAATTCGGCAGGAGCTCGGGAATGTGGATTGGGAGCAGCTGTTTAAGGGTAAATCCACATTTGAAATGTGGGAGACTTTTAAGGAAAGGTTGATTAGAGTGCAGGACAGACATGTTCCTGTGAAAATGAGAGATAGAAATGGCAAGATTAGGGAACCATGGATGATGGGTGGAATTGTGAGACTAGCTAAGATGAAAAAGGAAGCATACATAAGATCGAGGCGACTCAAAACTGATGAAGCTATGGAGGGATATCGGGAAAGTAGGACAAATCTCAAACGCGCAATAAAGAGGCCTAAAAGGGGTCATAAAATATCTTTGGCTAACTGGGTTAAGGAAAATCCCAAAGCCCTTTATTCGTATATAAGGAGCAAGAGGGTAACTAGAGAAAGGATTGACCCACTCAAAGACAAAAGAGGGAATTTATGCGTGGAGTCAGAGGAAATGAGTGAGCTTCTTAATGAGTACTTTGCATCGGTATTCACCAAGGAGAGGGACATGATGGATGTTGAGGCTAGGGATGGATGTTTAAATACTCTAGGTCATGTCGGCATAAGGAAGGGGGAGGTTTTGGGTATTCTAAAAGGCATTAAGGTGGACAAGTCCCCAGGACCGGATGGGATCTATCCCAGGTTACTGAGGGAAGCGAGGGACGAAATAGCTGGGGCCTTAACAGATATCTTTGCAGCATCCTTGAGCACGGGTGAGGTCCCGGAGGACTGGAGAATTGCTAATGTTGTCCCTTTGTTTAAGAAGGGTAGCAGGGAAAATTCAGGGAATTACAGGCCTGTGAGCTTGACGTCAGTGGTAGGCAAACTGTTGGAGAAGATACTGAGGGATAGGATCTATTCACATTTGGAAGAAACTAGACTTATCAGTGATAGGCAGCATGGTTTGTGCAGGGAAGGTCATGTCTTACAAACCTAATAGAATTCTTTGAGGAAGTGACAAAGTTAATTGATGAGGGAAGGGCTGTAGATGTCATATACATGGACTTCAGTAAAGCATTTGATAAAGTTTCCCATGGCAGGTTGATGGAAAAAGTGCAGTCGTATGGAGTTCAGGGTGTACTAGCTAGATGGATAAAGAACTGGCTGGGCAACAGGAGACAGAGTAGTGGTGGAAGGGAGTGTCTCAAAATGGAGAAAGGTGACTAGTGGTGTTCCACAGGGATCCGTGCTCGGACCACTGTTGTTTGTGATATACATAAATGTTCTGGACAAAGGTATAAGTGGTCTGATGAGCAAGTTTGCAGATGATACTAAGATTGGTACAGTTGTATCGGACTTTGGTTAGGTCACATTTGGAATACTGCGTGCAGTTCTGGTCGCCACATTACCAGAAGGATGTGGATGCTTTAGAGAGGGTGCAGAGGAGGTTCACCAGGATGTTGCCTGGTATGGAGGGTGCTAGCTATGAAGAAAGGTTGAGTAGATTAGGATTGTTTTCATTGGAAAGACGGAGGTTGAGGGGAGACCTAATTGAGGTCTACAAAATTATGAGTGGTATGGACAGGGTGGATAGCAACAAGCATTTTCCAAGAGTGGGGGTGTCAATTACAAGGGGTCACAATTTCAAGGTGAGAGGGGAAAAGTTTAAGGGATATGTGCGTGGAAAGTTTTTTACGCAGAGGGTGGTGGGTGCCTGGAACGCTTTACCAGTGGAGGTGGTAGAGGCGGGCATGATAGCATCATTTAAGATGCATCTAGACAGATATATGAACGGGTGGTGAACAGAGAGAAGTAGACCTTGGAAAATAGGCAACAGGTTTAGATAAAGGATCTGGATCGGCGCAGGCTGGGAGGGCCGAAGGGCCTGTTCCTGTGCTGTAATTTTCTTTGTTCTTTGTTCTCTAACCCATAAGTTTGACCTGCACTTTAGATCTGGTTCATTAGAATGGTACCTCATTCCTTTGTCAGAATCCTTCACTGACTGGAGGCACTGACTCAGGCTAGAGCAGGGGTGGGCAAACTTTTCCGTGCAAGGGCCACATTCAGAAATTCACAATTCACAAAGGGCCGCATAGTATATTAAGTAAAATAATTACTTCACCCGGTTATGATTCTGGGCGCCTCATATAGAACATAGAACACTACAGCACAGAACAGGCCCTTCAGCCCTCGACGTTGTGCCGAGCAATGATCACCCTACTCAAGTCAACGTATCCACCCTATACCAGGAAGTAACCCATAATGACTTGGTGGGCCGCAGAAATACCTTTGGCGGGCCGCATGCGGCCCGCGGGCCGTAGTTTGCCCACCCCTGGGCTAGAGTATAATTCCATAGCAACCCTAACACCTTTGAGGATGCCATCCTTCGAGGGTATAAAAGTCAAACCTAGACCTGCCTTAACTGATGCCCATTAAAGCACACTGTTTGAATGATATCGGAAAGGATGTAATTATGGCTGATTTCTCCCTCACTAAATCTCAAGGCCAAGCGTAATACTCCAACTGCCGCCCACAGATGTTCTTCTTCCAAGCTCCCTCTTAACAACAAAGTGGGCAGGGAGCCAACATGCTTCATGCTGACCCGTCCCCACAGCCATTCCATGCAGTGGGGCAGCTAAGCGAGGGCCAACTGGGACGTCCATTCTCACTGGGGAGGATGCCCACCCACTGGAGCTGCCAGGTTCAGGTTGGCCAGAAGCTCCATTAATCCCTGCAGAAGACCTGTGGATCCCCAGGGCAGATAAATCTTGGGCCTTGGGCTCGGAAGGTTTGAGTAAGTTAGGGAGGGGAGGAACGGAAGAGGGAGCTTGATCTTGAATCAAGGGAGCTTGAATCATAGAATCCCTACACTGCAGAAGAGGCCATTCGGCCCATCGAGTCTGCACCGACTGTTCGAAAGAGCACCCTAACCTACGCCCACTATCCCCAATCCCCGTAACTTTTCGACACTCGGGGGGCTGCCCCACCACCCTCAAAGGGCAGACCCAAAAAGGGAAACCTTCCTGCCTGCCCTTTGAAGAACTTTATTCAATTTTTTAAAAAATCAAGCTGCCCGCTCTCGCCCAGCTACCCACACCATGTCAGGGTCAACTAGCTTGATAACAATTCCCTAATTGATCCTTGATTACTTCTTTGACTATGGTGGGTGGGCAGCCAAATATGGTCCCTGCCCAATCTCCCTCCCCCATATTATGGGGGTGAGTTAGGGTGTGGGCAGGGAGGTGGTGGGGTGGGTATTTTAGCCCCCCCCCCACAAAACACATCTGGTGGGGACCCGTAAAATACAACCTAATGTGTGAGATCCTCTTGGTATCTCCGTCTGTCGACTCAGCTAAGAGGAGGATCTCAGATCAGGGATAGCAAATGCTGGTCTTGAACCTCACATCTTTGGCCATAGAAAGACTACGACACTGGCGCACACTAATGCCACGAGTTTCTGTTCACAGTGTTTCTCCAGGGTGGAGTCACATCAGTGGAGCAGGAGATCCATTGTGGAAATCTCAGGTGTCGTTGTCTTCAGAGGCCTTCAACATCCTTTTATCTGGCACCCATAATGATTTTGTTTCATGTGAACTGATTAGAAGTGAAAGGTGCCACATTAAAATGCAAACAGCGGCTGTAAAGAAACAGCGTTGCCAAATATTTAACAATCACCTCCATAGCTCCGTCCTAAATTCAAATCTCCCTTTCTTTAATAAAGAAAATCGAAGACTGATTGCGAAAAACACAAAGCTAATTTTGAATCCAAATAACACACACACATACACACACACACACACAAGCACACTGAATGTAAAGCAACTCCAGGAATATAAATGTGAACTCTTGTCAGAACGTTTTACTTTACGATTGAGAAGCTTCCGTAATAGCCTGTACTATGAAAGGTACATGCAGGCCTTTCTCCCAACACAACTTAATAGACATGAACATTTCATTGTCTGGATGGTGGACACGTGTTCATTGGCGCACACTTCAATCAGGGTTTCCGCATTCAAATGAAAGACATTTCACTTTGAAACAGAAAGGTCTGCTTATACGCTGAGGCTTCCTGGAACTCCTGGAGTTTCCCATTGAATGTGCTGCGTCCTGATGGGATTAATAAAGTCCAGTGAGACAACAGATCAAAGAGACTCCTTTAACGCCCATTGTCAGTGTCTTCTCTCACTGCCCCTGGCTTGGGTATTGTAAAATAAGCTCACTACTTTCCTGCTGAAGCCAGCCATTTCCTCTCTTCACCAGGGCGGCCCATCGATGGGTGAAACATATTTCTTCAACCATCTTTGTGATATCGGTCAAAAACCGTGAAAAGGAATTCCTCCCTTTTATCGGACCTTATGATGGAGAGGAAGGGGGGGGGGGGGGGGGGGGGGGGGGGGTCACCGTGTGCCGAAGCTGATTGCAGGAGCATCAAGTATGTGTGCTTCCTTCATGATGGCAGCCTTCAGGGCAGCTGAATTGGGGGACGATAGCCTCAACAGGCTTTAAGCCTCCTAAATATTTCAGGCGCGAGGGCCCCAGAGGCCTCATTTTCTCCCTTTCCGGATATGGTGCCATGGGGCACTTGCAACGCTAACGAGCATGTATATGACCTGCCCGTCACACTGGCCGCTGATCTTGTGCCCGGAAACTGGTTGCGGCGCCATCACATTTCTTGGCTACTCTGCCTACTTTTAGTTCAGTCAATTCAGTGCCAGATATCGAGAAAAATCTCTCGACGGCCTTAGCATTTCCCAGCCTTTGCTTTCAGAATGCCCAGTCGATATAGCCCACTATATTTAGAATTGCTTCCTTTCAAATTCTCATTAAGGCTCGGTGTCAGTTTACACATCACTGGGAAATATAGCAAGGATAGAGAGAGTTTGCCTGCTTCCTGCCATTTAAATCACATGCCTGTGAAGCTCTCGCGCCCAATACAATGCACCGACAGCTGCCATGGGAAAGCCAATGTAGGGTTAGTGCCCGCAGACATTCACACCAAAGTGAGAGAAAGAGGGAGAGAGAGATATTATAAATTTGTATATAAAAAGCTGCAGTCCATTGAGAGAAGAACATTCGACGGCTGTTGTCTTGCACACAAGCAATAAGCATGACTGATTTTCCTAAGGTCACGGGGTCAGACCAATGACCAGCCTTCCCCCCCAGACAAAAGAGCCACAAAGCCAGAGTTGCAGAGGCACTGGGAGCAAGGTGATCCGACACAAAAGGCATCCCTCTGGGACTGGACAACAAAACAAACCGGGGAATCTTGAAGGAAATTAAATCTACAGGGCTCAAGCGTGAGTCTGGAAGGCCTGGCCTCAAATCCCAAAGGATTGTTTCCGCCCCCCCTCCCCCCGCAATCAGGCACTGCCAGAGTGACAGCTTCTTTCACGGCATTAGTACTGAATTGATTGCCGCTTCAGGCAACAGATTCAGAGAAGCAGTCAAGACTGATTCCTTGGAGTTGATTTAAATGTCTCTCCAAAACCCCCCCCCCCCCCCGCCACTTCACCCAACTTCCAAAATCAGTTGATGAAAGCCCCAAGAGGATTTTATCTCTTCTTAGGGCAGGGGAGTTGGTTCTCTGCTACCAACCTCAAGATATCTTTTGCCCCGTCAAATTGTGTCCGTTGGATGACCTACAAAACTCCCCCACATGTGACAGAGATTGAAGGGACTGTGAACCTTTGGGGAAAAGTTAAATGTCTCCTAACCCTGGGGAATCCTGAACCCCTTGGCCTTGTCCAGCTGTCAGGAGCAGAGATCGTGAGGAAAATCACACAAATTAAAAACCAACAAGGCTGCCTGCTCCATCTTGGCCAGGAATCGCCCCAGATTCATCAGAACAAAGGAGGTCTCGATGACAGAACCAAGAAAAGTATTCCGGGCAGCACTGTGGCGCAGTGGGTTAGCCCTGATGCCTCACGGCGCCGAGGTCCCAGGTTCGATCTGGGTCACTGTCTGTGTGGAGTTTGCACATTCTCACCGTGTTTGCGTGGGTTTCGCAAGGTAGGTGGATTGGCCACGTTAAATTGCCCCTTAATTGGAAAAAATGAATTGGGTACTCTAAATTTGTAAAAAAAAAAGAAAGAAAAGTATTCCAACAATTAGCAGTCGCATTGCCCGGCTGCCTGTTAATTCGATGGCCATCTTGGTCAGCCTGTTCTTTTTATTTGACGTCTTGACCTTCTTAAATTACAGTCAGTAGCCAGAGAAACATGATCAGCAACAACATTTTTTTTAGCCTGTATGCTTAAAACAGCCTCCACTGGAGCGTAGCGATCTTGAGTTAACATATTTTCTTTGAGTAACAACAATAATAATTCATACATTTAAAAGGAGCAGGTTGCACATTCTGCTGGAATAAGTATTGATGAACACGTAAATCAAGCCGTGCAAGAAATTCATCTACAACTTTCTCAGATGCTCTTGCAATGGTCAAAACTCCTGCATAAACAGTGAAAATGGCTAAAAATAGCCGGTTGCATCTGTTCTCTCAGATTTTCCACTGACTATTTACTGGATTTGTTTATCGTCACGTGTACCGAGGTATAGTGAAAAATATTTTTCTGCGAGCTGCTCAAACAGATCGTTTTGTACATGAAAAGAAAATAAAATAAAAAGAAAGTACATAATAGGGCAACACAAGGTACACAATGTAAATACATAATCACCGGCATCAGGTGAAGCATACAGGAGGGTAGTATTAACCAGTTCAGTCCATGAGAGGGTCGTTTAGGAGTCTGACAACAGTGGAAAAGAAGCTGTTTTTGAGTCTGTTCGAGTGTGTTCTCAGATTTTTATATCGCGTGCCCGTTGGAAGAAGTTGGAAGACTGAGTAAGCCTTGTGGAAAGGGTCTTTGATTAAGCTGCC
The DNA here is from genome assembly GCF_902713615.1 of Scyliorhinus canicula. Taxonomy (NCBI): domain Eukaryota; kingdom Metazoa; phylum Chordata; class Chondrichthyes; order Carcharhiniformes; family Scyliorhinidae; genus Scyliorhinus; species Scyliorhinus canicula. Next base: position 20,400,049 of record NC_052157.1, read on the forward strand.
AGCTTTTCTCAGGCAGCGGGAGGTGTAGATGGAGTCAATGGATGAGAGACAGGTTTGTGTGATGGACTGGGCGTTGTTCACGACTCTCTGAAGTTTCTTGCCGTCTTGCACCGAGCAGTTGCCATACCCGGCTGTGATGCAGCCAGATAGGATGTGCCACCCTGTGAAAATTCTACCCTGGGTTTTGTGATTGTCACCACTAGTAGTATATTACATGTATTACGGAGCTGCCCGTATATTAGAGGTATGATGGTAAATCCCTGCCTGCTGGCTCCGCCCAGTAATGACATATAAATGTGTGTGCTCTTCTGTGCTGCAGCCATTCTGGTTCCAGCTACAGGAGGCACAACATCTTGCTCAATAAAGCCTCGATTGTTCCACTATTCCCTTCTTCGTGGTATTTGATAGTGCATCAATTTATTGAGCAAGATTTATTTAAACGATGGATCTCCGCATCAAGCCTAATCGCCTGCAGCTGAGCCCTCAAGCAGCCAACACTACGTCCACCTTTGACCACTGGCTAGCCTGCTTCGAAAGCTACCTCAGAACAGCCGCTGAAAAACCCTCTGACTCGCAGAAGCTCCAAGTCCTCTATTCACGGGTGAGCCCTGACATTTTTCCTCTCATCCGGGATGCGGCCACTCATTCAGTCCACAGTTTTCCCCCTGGCAGCTGAGGCCCGGCAGGCTTTCAACCGCATCAAGGCAGACATCGCCAAGGCCATGATGCACGTGGTCGACGAGTCCCTCTCCTTTCAGGTGGATGTGCGATGCATTAGACGTAGCTCTGGCCGCTACCCTCAACCAGGCGGGCAGGCCCATGGCCTTCTTTTCCCGCACACTCCATATCTCCGAAATTCGGCACTCCTCTGTCGAAAAGGAGGCCCAAGCCATTGTGGAAGCTGTGCGACATTGGAGACATTACCTGGCCGGCAGAAGATTCACTCTCTTCACTGACCAACTGTCGGTTGCCTTTATGTTTAATAATACACGGCTGGGCAAGATCAAAAATGAAAAGATCTTGAGGTGGAGGATCGAGCTCTCCACCTATAATTATGAGATCTTGTATCGCCCAGATAAGCTCAACGAGCCCCCTGATGCCCTATCCCGCGGTACATGTGCTAACGCGCAAGTAGACCGACTCCGGGCTCTCCACTATGATCTCTGCCACCCGCGGGTTACCCGGTTCTTCCATTTCATCAAGGCCAGCAACCTGCCCTACTTCATTGAGGTCAGGACCATCACCAGAGACTGCCAGGTCTGCGCAGAATGCAAGCCACACTTCTACCGGCCAGATCGAGCGCACCTGGTGAAGGCCTCCCGCCCCTTTGAACGCCTCAGCGTGGACTTCAAAGGGCCCCTCCCCTCCACCGACCGCAACATGTGCTTTCTGAACGTGATTGATGAGTACTCCCGGTTCCCTTTCGCCATCCCATGCCCCAATATGACTTCTACCACGGTAATTAAACCTTGCACAGCATCTTCACTCTGTTCGGTTTCCCCACCTACATCCACAGCAATCGGGGATCCTCTTTTATGAGTGATGAGCTGCGTCAGTTCCTGCTCAGCAAGGGCATCACCTCGAGCAGTCAGTTCCTGCTCATCAAGGGCATCGCCTCCAGCAGGACGACCAGCTACAACCCCCGGGGAAACGGGCACGTGGAGAGGGAGAACGGGACGGTCTGAAAGGCTGTCCTGCTGGCCCTGCCATCTACAAATCTCCCGGCCTCCCGCTGGCAGGAGGTCCTCCCCGACGCACTCCACTCCATCTGATTGCTCCTCTGCACCGAGACTAATGAGACCCCTCACGAATGTGTGTTTGCCTTCCCCAGGAAGTCCACATCCGGGGTTTCATTCACAACATGGCTGACAGTTCCTGGACCCGTCCTCCTCCGTAAGCATGTGCGGACCCATAAATCGGACCCCTTGGTCGAAAAAGTCCACTTCCTATATGCAAACCCGCAGTACGCCCACGTGGCACACCCCGACGGGCGCCAGGACACAGTCTCCCTCCGGGACCTGACACCCGCTGGATCCCCACCCACGACCCCTGACCTGACACCCCCCCCCCACCCCGGTTGCCACATTCACCCCTGCGCCACTCACCCTCCCTCCAGCGAACCTCACCGCAGTCCACACCCCAGCAGGATCTGACCTCCCACTGGTTCCACTCAGGGGTGACGAAGACGAGGACAACACGCTCCCGGAGTCGCAGGTGACCAAGTCGGCGCCCACATCACCATCAGGACTGAGGCGATCGCAGAGGAGGGTCAAGGCCCCTGACAGACTGAACTTGTAGTGTTTTCCACTACCCCCGCCGGACTCTTTTTTCAACAGGGGGTGAAGGTGGTAGTCACCACTAGTAGTATATTACATGTATTACGGCACTGCCTGTATATTAGAGGTACAAGGGTAAATCCCTGCCTGCTGGTTCCGCCCAGTAGGCGGCGTATAAATGTGTGTGCTCTCCTGTGCTGCAGCCATTCTGGTTCCAGCTACAGGAGGCACAACATCTTGCTCAATAAAGCCTCGAATGTTCCACCATTCTCGTCTTGTGGTAATTGATACTGCATCAGGTTTCAAATGGTTGGTGCCGAAATGGTAGCAAGACTGCCACGGTTGGCCACCTAAAGCTTTCACAAGGCACTAAGATTTTTCTTTTGGTGAAGATTAGTGTTTAAAAATGAAGATCTCAAATCCTGAGGGATTGCATTTTGTTTTGTTTCTTAATGCTTTTTAATTTATACAGGCTCTCTCCACTTGAACCCAGGTCCCACATGTGATGGGATAGTGTCGTAAGACCCAACCCCAGCCGGTCTCAAGTCATTTTGGGAATACCAAGGATAAAGAGATTTTTAAAAATTGATGTGTGTTGTGATTCGAGTTGTCATCCCGCTGGATTGTTCCGGAGTCTTCAAGAAGTGAAGATGAATCTGGATCTTGCCACGAGCAACCCAGAAAAAAATCCACACAGGATTTTTAATTAATAAAGCCATTTTAATTTCCCCCTTTTTGTTTGAACACTTATTGTTATAACTAATAAACAGAGATTTGGGGTATAAAGAGTGGTTTGATAGTCACGAATCATCCAATTGAGTCATGTTTGCATCTCAATTGGACAAGAATATGGGGCTGGATCTCTGAGCCAAGTTACCGATGGCGTGATTCGAACCCACACATTGGCCATCGGGAACGGTCGGTGACAGCTGCAGATACAGTCCGCAGCCGCCCTGGTGGGGAGCGGGTGGATCGTTCACCGGGGCGGGCCTCATGAACGGCCAGGGGAGCGATCAGGCGGCACAGATCCGCCGGCGCGCGTGATCTCGGGGGTGCTTACATTTCTGCTGCCGCTCCGCAGTCCGAGTTCGCCATGTCCCACAGGGCGGCTGCTGCAGGCCTCCGCCATGCGCATACGCGGACTCCCGACCGGAAGTGCGGGGCCCCGTATCCGCAGCCAGAGCTGCGAGAAGCAATCTGGGGCCCTGTCAGCCCCCTGCAGGTAGAAGAATCGCTCAGGACTTTCTTAAGGAAAGTACTGAGTGAAACGCCCACATGTTGACCCTGGCGTCGGGACATAGTCCCATTATTGGAGAATCCCGCCCATGGTGTGCCTCGAGGCTGGACATGTTGGGTAGACATGAAGACTGATCGAGAGAGGTGGGGGGAGGCATTATGTGATGGTATCTCCAGGAATAAATTCAACCAGAGTTAGCAAGCCTAAGGTGCAAAGTGGGTGCGTCAATGCCAAATTTAGCCATGCAAAGCCAAGCTTCTTAGAAGTGCATAGCCTTGTGTATATTAATGAGACTCAATGCCAGTCTCTCTGAGAGAGAGAGCAGTCCTGTTCCACTCAGGATTCGTCACAGCAGCTAAATAGATTGTGTTTTCTTGACTCCAAAGTGTCCCAATCCACCTTAGTTGTCGGTAGCAGAGTGGTTAGCACTGTTGCTTCACCGCGCCAGGATCCCAGGTTCGATTCCCAGCTTGGGTCACTGTCTGTGCAGAGTCTGCATGTTCTCCCCGTGTCTGCGTGGGTTTCCTCCGGGTGCTCCGGTTTCCTCCCACAGTCCCGAAGACGTGCTGTTAGATAATTTGGACATTCTGAATTTTCCCTCTGTGTACCCGAACAGGCGCCGCAATGTGGCGACGAGGGGATTTTCACAGTAACTTCATTGCAGTCTTAATGTGAGCCTACTTGTGGCAATAAAGATTATTATTTATTTTGTTGTTCCAACCTTTCGCATTCCCATCACCCCACCCCGGGACATACCTTTGGAATATTGCCGGCGAGGGAAGCAGCCAAATATTCATTCAATTCAGTTGACCACAATGTATGTGGGGGGCACAACAGGCGCCAGCAGCTCACCTACTTAATAGTCACAAGAAGAGGCGTAACTTTGAGCCAAACTGGTTTGCACAAACGCTGGGCGCCAAGAAATTCCTCTCCGAAATCTGCCTCTACGGTGCAGGTCGTGGAGGAGAGATTCCCTCAAAAGCACTCTGCCTCTACTTACTTGTTGTTGTTTTTCAGTTTGATGTGACCACTGGGCGCTAGGATTTCCCCGTTTTTCAGCCAGGTAAGTTGTGGTATTGGCTCCCCCTGAGCCAGGCAGTTGAAAATGGCAGTAGTTCCAACTGGCCTGGAAATAGACTGTGGGTATTGTACAAATTCTGCAGGAGCTGGAATACAAAACAGGACAAGTCATCTCAGCTTAGAAGGTTGACAAGTAAAATCTCAAAGCCCAAAATAAAGGCTGCACAATATCACTCAACTCCACTCATGCCCCAACACACCCGCTGTTAGCATCCTCATCCATAGAACATAGAGTGCAGAAGGAGGCCATTTGGCCCATCGAGTCTGCACCGACCCACTTTAGCCCTCACTTCCACCCTATCCCCGTAACCCAGTCACTAAGGACAATTTATCATGGCTAATCTACCTAACCTGCACATCTTTGGACTGTGGGAGGAAACCGGAGCACCCGGAGGAAACCCACGCAGACACGGGGAGAACATGCAGACTCCGCACAGACAGTGTCCCAGCCAGGAATAGAACCTGGGACCCTGGCGCTGTGAAGCCACAGTGCTATCCACTTGTGCTACCGTGTTGCCCATCCATGCTGATGTTACCTCCAGACATTGTTATTCTTGACATTCAATGGTAGGACCATTACTGAATCTCCCATGAAAAGCTGAACTAGTCTAGCCATATATTGTCATGTGAGAGAACCTTTAAGAACTGTGTGGTTATTAAATAGCTGTAGTGGACGTACATTTAAGAAATGGGTGTTTATCGAATAGCTGCAGTGATGTCAGAGTGTGGGTGGAGCTGGGCTGTCTTTCACTTTTGCTTTGAGCAGGCAGCTACAGGGTGTGTTTACTTTTGTTTTGAGAGCTGGATAGATGCAGGAAAAGCAAGCAGCTGTATAAGGATCTCTCTGCAATCTAAAGACTGTCTCCAGATCATTTGGGTGATCTCAAAGTGATAACTGCTCTCAGTAGAGAATTTAAACCTGATCTCTGTGTTAAAAAAGGTCTTTTGTCTTATGGATGTTGTAAGGAAAGATTAAGGGTTACTTATAGAATATTGTATCTGTGGGGATGATTGGTGTTGATAGTTGTGTTACTGTGGGTTTATAAAGTGTTTACTGGTTTCATAAATAAACATTGTTTTAATTTAAAAATATTTCAGCTCTCTGTTGCATCACACCTGCAAAGTAGGCCAGTGTGCTCCCCATACCACAATCTATTAAAAATTGTGGGTCAGGTGAACTCCATGATACACTTTGGGGTTCTCTAAACTCTGGCCCATAACAATATATATATATTATATATGGGCTGCACGGTAGCACAGTGGTTAGCACTGTTGCGGCACAACTCCAGGGCCCCAGGTTTGATTCACGGCTGGGACACTGTCTGTGTGGAGTCTACACGTTCTCCCCGTGTCAGCGTGGGTTTCCTCCGGGTGCTCCGGTTTCCTCCCACAAGACGTGCTATTAGTTAATTTGGACATTCTAAATTCTCCCTCTGTGTACCCGAACAGGAGCTGGAATGTGGCAATTAGGGACTTTTCACAGTAACTTCATTGCAATGTAAGCCTACTTGTGACAATAAAGATTATTATTATTATATATATATATAGATATACCATGGCTCCAGGGGCAGGTCAGAGGCTAGGAATCCTGCAGCGAGTAACTCACTTCCTGACACCCCCAAAGCCTGTCCACCATCTACAAGGTCAGGACTGTGATGAAATACTCTCCACTTGCCTGGATGAGTGTGATTTTAACACTCAAAAAGATCATTGCCATCCAGGGCAATGCAGCCCGCTTGAATAGCATCCCAGCCACAATCATTCACTCCCTCCACAACCAGTGCACCGTGGGGGCAGCGTGCACCATCCACAAAATGCACAACAGCAATTCACTAAATCTCCTTCGGCAGCACCTTCCAAACCCACGACAGTTACCACCTAGAAGGACACGAGCAGCCGATGCTTGGGAACACCACCACCTGCATGATCCCCAACAAGGGACACACCATCCTGACTTGGAACTGTATTGCTGTTCCTTCACTGTCGCTGGGTAGAAACCATGGATCTCCCTCTTTAACAACACTGCGGGTGTTCCTAAAACACAAGCGGCTGGATTCTCCGTTGCTGAGACTAAGTGTTAAAACCGGGGGGAGGGGGGCAGGATTTGTGAACTTCCATGACAGCAAAACTGGCGCCACACCTGGACCGATTCAGCGCCTGTTAAGGGGGCTAGCACTGGTTCCACGTGGTACACAACCGGCTCCAGTGAGAAGCGGCGCCCGATTCGCGATTGAAACTGACAAGCTGCAGCCACATATACACACTTCACTCCCCGCACACACCATCCCAGTCAACAAGATGACAGCAAGACTCGCAGCACAATGCTTCACCGAGGTCGAGACCTCCCGGGACACGGTGGAAGAGCGGCAGGCCACCGTGTACCCCAGCCCAGGAAGGAGGTTGCCAGCCGCCACTGTTCACCGTGCCTGTGCTCAGAAGCAGGTGCCCTAGCCACTAAGGCCAACAGCCCCCCCCCCCCCCCCCCCCCAGAGTTGTATTCGTTGGACTGTCAAACACTGTTGTTTTCTGTTTCTTCCCCACCCCCCCCACCCACCCACCAGAAAAGGCCGCCTATAACAGTCGAAAGCCCCTGGACTTCAACGGTTCAAGAAGGCACCTCAACACCACCTTCTCAAGAATAATTAGGGATGGACAATAAATGCTGACCTAGCCAGCGAAGCCCACATCCCATGAACAAATATTTCATTTCATAACCTGCTTTCTTTCTCCAATAATGCTCATATTCTACATCCCTTTTTTATATCCGATGAAGTGGAACGGTGGGCGTTTTGAAGCACTTTCTGTGCTGAGGACTGTTGCAAACTCCTGGATCATTTCTAAAAGAAAGGGATCCCCTCAAAGCCAACGGAAAGAAAACCACTGGACAAGATTTTACTTTTTAGAACTTTTACTGCAACCAACCAACTGAAGTCAACACTATTCAAACACTAATTAACAGGGAAGGATAGTTCAAATTAAAAAGTAAATTTCTCTTCAAATAGTTGATACAATAAAAATATCCCTCATGTAGTTATCAGCACTCGCATTACTTCTCGCACAAGTGCAGCACCATTTTCAATCTCTCAATCTTTCCAACGTAGTCTTTGTTTTCAGGATCTCCCACTTCCCATCCAATCAATCTGGCCCTTGAGCTGCATTCACTGGCAGCTGTATTCCTTCCGAAGTCCCTGGACATGGTTAACACTGACAAGGTGGATGTCTACAAACCCTCTCTCACTCAGGTCATGACAGCCCTGTTGACACAGAATCCCCAGAGACTCTTTTCTCCAACCTGTTTAAATGGACCAGTGGGCTTTAGCAACACTGAAACTACAGCAGTAGGTCTTGTCCAATCCACAATCCCTTTGTGTCTTCTGTGTTCTGTCATTTCCAATGGTATAACACAGACGCTAACACAGTCTCTGTTCTATTCTCAGGGTCCTCCTTCAGCATCAACACCTGTTATAAAACTGCCAAACAGCAATTTCCATTTGGAAAGAATCTTGCTTCTTTCACTCATCCAAATTCACAGTGTGTTAACTGCCAAGCAGGAAATATAGTCTGAAACCCCACTCCATTGCATTTAGCTTTCTATTGACCTTTTTTGCTGAGTCATTCATCGCAATGGCAACCCAGGTCACATGAGAATTTCTTAGAATCTAATGACGTAATTATCAGGGAACCAATTTACCCTCTTTCAGAATACCCCCCAGTCCCCTTTAGTCTTAAAGGGGCTTCACACTAAAACACAATACAGGTTTCCCAAAGCATAGGGGTCATCAAAGAACAAATAAATGTACATCACAGGAACAGGCTCTTCAGCCCTCCAAGCCTGTGCCAATCATGATGCCCTAACTAAAAACAAAACCTTCTGCCCTTACACGGCCTGTATCCCTCTATTTCCACCCTCTTCATGTACCCGTCCAGATGCCTCTTAAATGTTGCTAATGTGCCTGCTTCCACCACATCCTCTGGCAGCACGTTCCAGGCACCCACCATTCTCTGCGTGAAAAACGTACCCTGCATCTTCTCCCTTAAACTTTCCCCCTCTCACCTTGAACCTGTGCCCCCTTGTAGTTGACACTTCCACCCTTGGAAAAGCCTCTGACTATTCACCCTCTCTATGCCTCTCATAATTTTGCAGACGTCTATCAGGTCTCCCCTCAGCCTCCGTCTTTCCGGTGAAAAAAATCCTAGTTTATTCAACCTCTCCTCATAGCCAACACCATCAAGACCAGGTAACATCCTGGTTAACCTTCTTTGCACTCTCTCCAAAGCTTCCACTAATGTGGTGACCAGAACTGCACGCAATACTCCAAACGTGGCAAGGTTTTATACAGCTGCAACATGATTTCCCACACACAGTAGGCAACTCCATCAACACCATCTCGTTCATTGTTGTACTGAAATCCACAGTCCCTCATCATTGTATCCAACAGCTTCTTGAATGACTTCACTATACTGCCTTCACTATTTTACCTGAAGCCATTCAGGTATTGAACACTCAGTGTGAAGAATTGCTACTGGTCACCTTGGCTTTGACCTTGATTTCCTTGTCCTGCATTTGTAGTTTAACTTGAAACCGTACTTCCGGTTTTAGGTGTCCTCTCATATACCTAAAGTTGGAGTTTTTATAATGTTTCCTCCTTATTCCATCCTTTGATACAAGGAATACGATGTCTTGTTCTTCTTTACACCATTATCAAGACTTGGGTATTTGCCTTGTGTATTTGATGACTAGAACTGAACTCAACATTCAAGGTATAATCTGACCAGAACACTAAACAATGTCAGCGGGAGGCCTGAGGCTGATGTGGCGACAATGTCAGGAAATGCACTGACTAGTGGAAAGACTAGATCCTGCACAGTGTCCTGGTTACTGAAGCTGAGCACGTTAGCACAGTGTGAGGGGGAGGTCATTGTAAGCGGCTGACATGATTAATACAGCGCACTCTTTCAAAATGTGGCTGATCCATTTTATATTGCCTGACCTGGTAAAGCGATGAGTGGTCATCTATCAAATCAGAGAATTGGTATTGGCCCTCCTTTCTGTTAATCTACTAGAGCTCTCCATGAACCTCTCCTTTTGCCCATTCCAAGGTGACGCTCCCTCCTAAGCAACACTTTCAGCATCAGCATCCCCAAAGCAGGAGGCAATATGTCCTACAGCCGTCCCTCTCTAGTAAACCCCATCACTTAAAGCAAAATAATGTTTGGCGCTCTGATCCCTTTAAGTTGCTGCAGATCCTTAAACTGCACCGACCCCAGCATTTCCAGTATGGTCAGTGGTCGGGCAATCAGGCAGGTTAAATCTCACGCAAAACAGGGATCGTTCTCCCGAGGGAAAAATCCAGGCTCTCTTGGTGGTCCGCTCTCTGATGTGTAGAACCTCTTTGGCCACCTCAATCTTACCTTTCCACAACATTCCACGGAGATGAGGAGACATTTCTTCACCCAAAGAGTGGTGAGCCTATGGAATTCATTACCACAGGAAGTAGTTGATGCTAAAACATTGAATATTTTCAAGAGGCGGCTAGATATAACACTTGGGGAGAATGGGATCAAAGGCTATGGGGAGAAAGCAGGATTAGGCTATTGAGTTGGATGATCAGTCATGATTGTGATGAATGGCAGAGCAGGCTCGAAGGGCCAAAAGGCTTCCTCCTGCTCCTATCTTCTATGTATCTATGTGCTCTCAGATGTTTGAATCTACAGAGGAGTCACCACCATCCCAGTCATCTCTCTGATCTATGCACCCACAGTGAGTTCCTTCAGTATATCAGCTCTCTGGATCCTCAACCTTTCATACCCCATGGCCCAGGTTTTGCCCACGAAACTTGGGTGTGGTAAGGAGTAAAGGAGAATCTCAACTATTCGGCATGCTCCCAATTCGGGAGGTGCCAGTTAATCAGATATGCCAATTCACTGAGATGTAAGCTGAGTTTTGCGTTTTCGTCCGTGGAGAAATGATCGTGGTCGAGCAAGGGAATGATCGCAGAGGTATCGAGGTCTCAAAAGAGGAGCAGGAGCACATGAATCAAATGGGTGGTGACAAATGAAGATGGTGCTGCAGAGGAGGCTGAGACCAGAGTGGGGACAGCCATCAATAACCATTACCTTTGAGTTGGTCATCTCCAACCAAAAACCAGACCCAACAAACACGACCCCAGAATTCTGGTCAAAAGGGAATTAGAGAACCTAGTGGAGTGGTGTAACGACAACAATCTCTCCCTCAATGCCAGCAAAATTAAAGAGTTGGTCATCGACTTCAGGAAGCAAAGTACTGTACACACCCCTGTCAGCATCAACGGGGCCGAGGTGGAGATGGTTAGCAGTTTAAAATTCCTAGGGGTGCACATCACCAAAAATCTGTCCTGGTCCACTCATGTCGACGCTATCACAAAGAAAGCACAACAGCGCCTATACTTCCTCAGGAAACTAAGGAAATTCGGCATGTCCACATTAACCTTTACCAACTTTTACAGATGCACTATAGAAAGCATCCTATCGGGCTGCATCACAGCCTGGTATGGCAACTGCTCGGCCCAGGACCGCAAGGAACTTCAGAGAGTCGTGAATACCGCCCAGTCCATCACACGAACCTGCATCCCATCCATGGACTCCATCTAAACCTCCCGCTGCCAGGGGAAAGCGAGCAGCATAATCAAGGATCCCTCCCACCCGGCTTACTCACTTTTCCAACTTCTTCCATCGGGCAGGAGATACAGAAGTCTGGGAACACGCACGAACAGACTCAAAAACAGCTTTTTCCCCACTGTCACCAGACTCTTAAATGACCCTCTTATTGACTGACCCCATTAACACTACACCCTGTATGCTTCATCCGATGCCAATGCTTATGTAGTTACATTGTATATCTTGTGTTGCCCTATTATGTATTCTCATGTATTTTCTAGTATTTTCTTGAATTTTGTTTAATTCCCTTTTCTTCCATGTACTGAATGATCTGTTGAGCTGCTTGCAGAAAAATACTTTTCACTGTACCTCGGTACACATGACAATAAACAAATCCAATCCAATCCAATTGGTAGAATGACAGATTACAGAAACTTTACTGTATAATCTTTTCCCCACCTATCGTTATCTGGTCAACCTTCTGCTTTCTTTTTCTTTTAGTAAACATTTTATTGAGGTATTTTTGGTATAGTAACAACAACAAAATAAACAATATACATGAAACCATAAACATAGTGCAAAAGCCTTTCATACAGGTCCCACACTTTTGGGCCTTTTTAAGGAGCCTCAGCAGCATTTGTTCGACGATTCCCGGTGTGGGAAGGTCGCAGTGAGGGTCCCCCAGCACTGTATGGAGTGGACCAGGAGCGGAGCGGTCAAAAAAGTGGCTTTAGAGCAGAGAGAAGAACAGGCGCGAAAAAAACAAGATGGCGGCGGGCAGGGACCAGGCAGCGTGGGCCCAGTGGTCTCGGGAGCAGCAGGAGTTTTTAAAAAGCTGCTTTGCTGACTTGAAGGCGGAGATGCTTGTCATAATATACACACAGGTATATGATGGTGCACAGACAGGCAGTGATTGACACACAGGATGACCAATGAACACACAGAACACAGCAGCCAATCACCAGGCAGGACACAACCGCTATAAAGCCAGAGGGCACTAGTTTTGCCACTCTCTTGGGATCCAGCCTCTGAGACAGTCAGAGCCCGTGAGCAACAACTAGAACATACACCATGAGGTAGTAAGATAGTCTGGTCAGGTTAGCCTCAGGCCTCCAGTCAAGTCAGCATAGTGTCAACCCACAGTTAAAGTATGTATGATAGTTAAGAGTTCAATAAAATCGAATTGCATTTCTTTAAATGTTGGAAGCCTGTCTCTCTCACTGCTGCAGTAAACGCAGTCCTCGCAGACCCAGCTTACTCAACACATCAATGCTGGCCCTATGAAGGCGTCGATTGAAAGGTTGGTGGAGACCCAGAAGATGCAGGGGACGGCAATTAAGGAGGTGGACTTGAATTAATGGTTTGCAGTATGTTATGGGGGATGTTGGTGAGGTAGTGGAGGCGATGCTTGTTCGGGTGGGGTTTAATTTTATTTTTTTCCCCCCGCGTTTTCTTGGGAATGGGTGGGCCCGTAGCCCAGGACTCTCGGGGACTAGGGTGAGGTTGCAGTTAAACGAAATGAAATGAAATGAAAATTGCTTATTGTCACGAGTAGGCTTCAATGAAGTTACTGTGAAAAGCCCCTAGTCGCCACATTCCGGCACCTGTCCGGGGAGGCTGGTACGGGAACTGCGCCACAGGGGGGCGGGGTGACCCCAGGCAGGGAGCGCGGCTTTTTCCCACGAAATGGTGGGGCCGGTACCTGAGACGGGGGGCGGGCGTGGTACTGTGTTCGATGTCCACGTTGGTCTATATGGGGTGAGGGTGGGGGGCTTTCACTACCCCACTTTGGTGAGGGGAGGGCTGGTGATCTGGATGGAAATCCAAAAGGAGATTGGAGGCAGAGGCGGGAGCAGCAGGGGTCAGCATCAGTCAGCTGACGTACGGGAGTGCAATGGTTGGGGGGGGGGGGGGGGGGCGGGGGGGGGGGGGCTTAAGCTCTTTGCATTATTTTCTTTTTTGTAGTGTTTTGTAAAAATTGAAAAATTTGAAATAATAACATTTTTTTTAAAAAGTCGATGAACGGCTGCCACCTCCGGGCGAACCCTGACCGTGACCCTCTCAAGGTGAACTTGATTTTCTCCAAACAGAGAAAGCTAGCCATGTCCGGGTATAGCCAGGTCTCCGACTTCGGGGGCTTTGAGTCCCTCCAAGCTAATAGTATCCATCTCCGGGCTACCAGGGAAGCAAAGGGCAGAATGTCTGCCTCTTTCTCCTCCAGGTTTCCTGGGTCTTCTGACATCCCGAAAATCGCCACCTCTGGACTCAGACGCCCGCAAACCCCTGCCAAAATCCCCTAAGCTTTGGACATGTCCAAAACATGTGGACATGGTTCGCCAGTCCGCCCGCACATTTTACGCACCTGTCCTCCACCCCAAAGAATCTGCTCATCCGGGCCACCGTCATGTGAGCCACCGGCGGTGCACAACCTTAAATTGGATCAGGCTGAGCCTGGCATATGTTGCGGATGCGTTGACTCTATTCAACGCGTCTGCCCACAGACCATCCTCTATCTCGCCTCCCAGCTCCTCCTCCCACTTGCGCTTCAGATCCTCGGTCTGCGTCTCCTCCGACCCCCAAACCTTCTGCTTTCTGACACTATCTCATCCGTTTCTCTTTCATATTCTTCCCTTTCTTCACAAACACACAATGCCTGTCATGGGCAGATTAGACTTCTGGAAGCTTCTGTCACCTTTCTCCTGACATGTCCTATTTGTCTCTCCTCTCTCATTCATCCCCATTGCACACTTTCTTCCAGCCCCTCCCCTTTCTGACACACTGGGGGAGAATTCTCCCAGGACTAGGTCCCATGGAGGGGGTGGGGTGGGAACAGAGGCCAGCGGGAAACCACAACATATCTTCCAGCCTCGACCTCATTAATTAAGCACTCAGGGGTTTCGGCCATACTCCGTGTCGGGACGGGCATGGTGGTGCAAGTCATGCTATCATATCTGGGTGCCCGTATCGAAAAATGCCCAATATCATCGAGCCCCTGTTTGTTTTTAAATTTAGAGTACCCAATTCATTTTTTCCAATTAAGGGGCAATTTAGCGAGGCCAATCCACCTAGCCTGCACATCTTTTGGGTTGTGGGGGCGAAACCCACGCAGACACGGGGAGAATGTGCAAACTGCACACAGACAGTGACCCAGGGCCAGGATTGAACCTGGGACCTCGGTGCCGCGAGGCAGCAGTGCTAACCACTGTGCCACCCTGCTGCCCTCATCAAGCTCCTGTTGGCAAAAGAAGATGGACCTTCTGACAAAGAAGGTAGATCGCCAGGAAAGAAGATGGATCCCTCAATGACATTGAATCTGAAAGGTCCACCACTGGGGTGGCAGAGAACCGGGCGTGGGTGGAACATTCCGGCGTGGCCCGAGTGGGATGGGAGGCAAATGGGCTTCAACTCTGCCTCTCGTGGGTTTCCCGACCTACCACGGCAGACACCAGCAGAAGGTCCTGGGGAAATTCACGTTGGAATAAGCCGTTAATTAAATTCCCGCCAAAGACTGCCCCCCCCCCTCAACTGCCGTTGAACCCGTTGGCGGGGCCAAGGGAGAATTCCACCCACTCTCTCCGATTCAGATGTATTTGGTTGATACTGCCACCCTTTCCCATGTGCAAGTACATCCTCCCTCTGATCCTGTCCTTTTCCCGACAGTCCCACAGTCTCTCATTTCCTTGCACAGGTGCAATTGACCTCCATTCCAGCCCAGCCCAGCTTCTCCTTCCTGTCTCCTCTCCCTCTCTTGTTATCCAATATTGCGGATCAACTGGCAAAGAGCCTCCAACAATCCAAATTGGGACGCACTCTGAGCAATAATACAAGGTGCTGCCAACAGCCTCCACCCATCTCCTGCTCCGAATAATTTCCATTTAAGCGATATACTAAACCAATAAAACTATATTGTCCTGGCAAGTTGCCAAATCTCATTTTGCTTCCTGCTTCATCTGCATCCATCAGGACCCAGCATGGCCTTATCCTCAGTGACTTCACTGTATTAAATACACGCTGATTATCAAAATTCCTGTTGTTATCACAAATCTATCCTACTGGTGCGCATATATTCAACATATGTGCTTTATTGGATTAAGCTGCATGGTGAACAAGACAACGCGTGTGGCCAAAGCACTTTACTGAAACCACAGATTTCCAGCAGAGTTAGATCTTGTCAGCAAAATTTGCTCCCAACTGCAGGATGCACACTGTGTGAGACCCTTTATCACCCCCTTCCCTTACCCGGCACACCATCTATCAGATCAGAGCAGCAGCTACAGCCATCAGAGGTAACAGGGGTAGAATAAAGGGAGAGAGATATATGTCGAGCAGCGAAGAGGGTCTCAGGTCTCAGGAATCGTCAGGTTCGTTTTTAGAATGAGAATTTATCAACTCCAAGTAGCCATTTATGCCAACCCACAATAAGTCAGTCCCACTCCAAAATCTATAGCCATTCAGGAAGGTCGGAAGTGAATCAGCACTCCCACACATCACCCTCATTACAGCACTCCCACACATCACCCTCATTACAGCACTCGCACACATCACCCTCATTACAGCACTCGCACACATCACCCTCATTACAGCACTCGCACACATCACCCTCATTACAGCACTCGCACACATCACCCTCATTACAGCACTCGCACACATCGCCCTCATTACAGCACTCGCACTCATCACCCTCATTACAGCACTCGCACACATCACCCTCATTACGGCACTCGCACACATCACCCCCATTACGGCACTCGCACACATCACCCTCATTACAGCACTCCCACACATCACCCTCATTACAGCACTCCCACACATCACCCTCATTACAGCACTCCCACACATCACCCTCATTACAGCGCTCCCACACATCACCCTCATTACAGCACTCGCACACATCACCATCATTACAGCACTCCCACACATCACCATCATTACAGCACTCCCACACATCACCATCATTACAGCACTCCCACACATCACCCTCATTACAGCACTCGCACACATCACCATTATTACAGCACTCCCACACATCACCCTCATTACAGCACTCGCACACATCACCATCATTACAGCACACTCACACATCACCATCATTACAGCACTCGCACACATCACCCTCATTACAGCACTCCCACACATCACCCTCATTACAGCACTCCCACACATCACCCTCATTACAGCGCTCCCACACATCACCCTCATTACAGCACTCGCACACATCACCATCATTACAGCACTCCCACACATCACCATCATTACAGCACTCGCACACATCACCCTCATTACAGCACTCGCACACATCACCCTCATTACAGCACTCGCACACATCGCCCTCATTACAGCACTCGCACTCATCACCCTCATTACAGCACTCGCACACATCACCCTCATTACGGCACTCGCACACATCACCCCCATTACGGCACTCGCACACATCACCCTCATTACAGCACTCCCACACATCACCCTCATTACAGCACTCCCACACATCACCCTCATTACAGCACTCCCACACATCACCCTCATTACAGCGCTCCCACACATCACCCTCATTACAGCACTCGCACACATCACCATCATTACAGCACTCCCACACATCACCATCATTACAGCACTCCCACACATCACCATCATTACAGCACTCCCACACATCACCCTCATTACAGCACTCGCACACATCACCATTATTACAGCACTCCCACACATCACCCTCATTACAGCACTCGCACACATCACCATCATTACAGCACACTCACACATCACCATCATTACAGCACTCGCACACATCACCCTCATTACAGCACTCCCACACATCACCCTCATTACAGCACTCCCACACATCACCCTCATTACAGCGCTCCCACACATCACCCTCATTACAGCACTCGCACACATCACCATCATTACAGCACTCCCACACATCACCATCATTACAGCACTCGCACACATCACCATCATTACAGCACTCCCACACATCACCATCACTTCAGCACTCGCACACATCACCTTCATTACAGCACTCCCACACATCACCATCATTACAGCACTCCCACACATCACCATCATTACAGCACTCCCACACATCACCATCACTTCAGCACTCCCACACATCACCATCACTTCAGCACTCCCACACATCACCCTCATTACAGCACTCCCACACATCACCCTCATTACAGCACTTGCACACATCACCATCATTACAGCGCTCCCACACATCACCATCATTACAGCGCTCCCACACATCACCCTCATTACAGCACTCCCACACATCACCTTCATTACAGCACTCGCACACATCACCCTCATTACAGCACTCCCACACATCACCCTCATTACAGCACTCGCACACATCACCATTATTACAGCACTCTCACACATCACCATCATTACAGCATTCCCACACATCACCATCATTACAGCACTCGCACACATCACCCTCATTACAGCACTCGCACACATCACCATCATTACAGTGCTCCCACACATCACCCTCATTACAGCACTCCCACACATCACCATCATTACAGCACTCCCACACATCACCATCATTACAGCACTCCCACACATCACCCTCATTACAGCACTCCCACACATCACCATCATTACAGCACTCGCACACATCACCCTCATTACAGCGCTCGCACACATCACCCTCATTACAGCACTCCCACACATCACCACCATTCAGCACTCCCACACCACCATCGTTACAGCACTCCCACACATCACCCTCATTACAGCACTCCCACACATCACCCTCATTACAGTGCTCCCACACATCACCATCATTACAACACTCGCACACATCACCATCATTACAGCACTCGCACACATCACCATCATTACAGCAATCCCACACATCACCCTCATTACAGCACTCACACACATCACCATCATTACAGCACTCGCACACATCACCATCATTACAGCAATCCCACACATCACCCTCATTACAGCACTCACACACATCACCATCATTACAGCGCTCCCACACATCACCCTCATTACAGCATTCGCACACATCACCCTCATTACAGCACTCGCACACATCACCATCATTACAGCACAGTCCACACATCACCATCATTACAGCACTCCCACACATCACCATCATTACAGCACTCCCACACATCACCATCATTACAGCACAGTCCACACATCACCATCATTACAGCACTCCCACACATCACCATCATTACAGCACTCCCACACATCACCCTCATTACAGCGTTCCCACACATCACCATCATTACAGCACTCGCACACATCACCCTCATTACAGTGCTCCCGCACATCACCATCATTACAGCGCTCCCACGCATCACCATCACTTCATCACTCCCACACATCACCCTCATTACAGCACTCCCACACATCACCATCATTACAGCACTCGCACACATCACCCTCATTACAGCACTCCCACACATCACCATCATTACAGCACTCCCACACATCACCCTCATTACAGCACTCCCACACATCACCCTCATTACAGCACTCCCACACATCACCATCATTCCAGCGCTCCCACACATCACCCTCATTACAGCACTCCCACACATCACCCTCATTACAGCACTCCCACGCATCACCATCATTACAGCACTCCCACACATCACCATCATTACAGCACTCGCACACATCACCCTCATTACAACGCTCCCATACATCACCATCATTACAGCACTCCCACACATCGCCATTATTACAACACTCCCACACATCACCATCACTACAGCACTCCCACACATCACCAACATTACAACACTCCCACACATCACCATCACTTCAGCACTCCCACACATCACCATCATTACAGCACTCCCACACATCACCATCATTACAACACTCCCACACATCACCCTCATTACAGCACTCCCACACATCACCATCATTACAACACTCCCACACATCACCCTCATTACAGCACTCCCACACATCACCATCACTTCAGCACTCCCACACATCACCATCATTACAGTGCTCCCACACATCACCATCATTACAACACTCCCACACATCACCCTCATTACAGTGCTCCCACGCATCACCATTATTACAGCACTCCCACACATCACACTCATTACAGAGCTCCCACACATCACCATCATTACAACACTCCCACACATCACCAATATTACAGCACTCCCACACGTCACCATCATTACAGCACTCCCACGCATCACCATCATTACAGCACTCCCACACATCACCCTCATTACAACACTCCCACACATCACCAATATTACCGCACTCCCTGTGGTGAGATAACCACTGTAGTTATGTGTACTGCAGTAGGGGGATGTATGCCTGTACCTGTAATACAGGTTCCTCCGGTCAGCCCCTGCCGGCTAGCTCCGCCCACATGGAGCTTATGTATAAATGTATGAGAGTTGCTCAGACCCTTGGTCTACTGTTGCAGATGGAGGGACAACATCGTACAGCAATAAAGCCTCTATTGTACTAGTCTCTCGGCTTTGAGTATAATTGTTAGCGCCACAATTTATTGCTGTACGATTTCCCAGTCACCATGGACATCAGAGTCAAGCCTGACCGTCTGCAGCTGGATCCGCATTCGCCTCACGCCAGAAAAGACTTTGATCACTGGCTCGCAGTCTTCGAGGCCTACATCTCTTCAGCAGACCCTCCCCCGACGGAGGCTCAGAAAAAGCAACTCCTGTACTCCAGACTTAGCTCCAGCGTCTTTCCGCTAATTCGAGATGCGACCGACTACACCGCAGCTATGGAACTGCTCAAGGAGAACTATGCACCATCGGCGAACACCCTGTTTGCGAGGCATCAACTTTCTACTCGCGTCCAGCAGCCGGGTGAGTCGATTGAGGGCTTCTGGAGGGCCCTTATACCTCTGGTACGAGACTGCGACTGCCGGGCCCTCGCAGCCACGGAACATTCTGATTTACTCATGCGCGATGCCTTCGTTACAGGCATTGCATCGGACCCCATCCGGCAACGACTGCTGGAAGGGGTCGCCCCCGACCT
The DNA here is from genome assembly GCF_902713615.1 of Scyliorhinus canicula. NCBI lineage: Eukaryota > Metazoa > Chordata > Chondrichthyes > Carcharhiniformes > Scyliorhinidae > Scyliorhinus > Scyliorhinus canicula. Next base: position 20,420,281 of record NC_052157.1, read on the forward strand.
CGCGGCCGCAAAGGCCCTGGCGCTCTCCATGACGGCCGCCTCCCGTAGTGCGCAAAATTACTCCGCTAGCCACTCGGCCCACCCGTCCTACCCCTCGTGGACCCCGCAAACGGCTCCCCAGGCCCATCCGTCCTACCCCTCGTGGACCCCGCAAACGGCCCCCCCAGCAGCCGCCCCCGCGCACTATGCCTGCGCTGCCCGCCGCACCGCACCCCCTGGGGATCCCCACTGTTACTTCTGTGGCCAACAGAAGCACCCTCGCCAACGCTGCCCGGCCCGCACAGCGACCTGCAAAGCTTGTGGCAAGAAAGGCCACTTTGCAGCGGTGTGTCAGTCCCGGACGGTCGCCGCTATCGCGCCGCCGGTCCCCACGCCTCAGCCGCTCCCTCAATGGGCCCCGCCGTCCGCTTCCCCCGACCCCATGTGCGATCAGTGGGCGCCGCCATCTTTTGCCGCCCCCGCCACGTGCGCCCCATGGGCGCCGCCATCTTCATCCACCACAGCCATGTGCATTCCATGGGCGCCGCCATTTTGTTCCGACCCCATAACGTGTGCTCCATGGGCGCCGCCATTTTACCCACAGGTACTGCGGATGCCGCCGTCTCGTCTCCAGGGGCCGCCATCACGGGACATGGGTCGCTACCGCTCCTCGTCGGACTCATCTGACTCAACCGCCGACCAACCACTGCTCGCCTCCGTTACGCTCGACCAGTCCCGTCCTCGCAACCTGGCACCCTCTTCCACATCGGTGCTGGTCAACGGCCATGTGACCTCCTGCCTCATCGACTCCGGGAGCACCGAGAGCTTTGTCCACCCGGACACGGTAAGGCGCTATTCCCTTGCGATCCATCCCGCCGACCGGCAGATCTCCCTTGCCTCCGGTTCCCACTCTGTCCCGATCCGGGGTTTCTGCCTGGTTAAACTCACTGTACAGGGTGTGGAATTCGACCGTTTCCGTCTGTACATTCTCCCCGACCTCTGCACTTCACTCTTACTAGGCCTGGATTTCCAGTGCAATCTCCAGAGCCTCACCCTCAAATTCGGTGGACCCCTACCTCCCCTCACCGTTTGCGGCCTCGCGACCCTCAAGGTCGAGCCCCCCTCCCTCTTTGCTAATCTGACTGTGGATTGCAAGCCCGTCGCCACCAGGAGCAGACGGTACAGCACCCAGGACAAGGCCTTCATCAGGTCCGAAGTCCAGCGGCTGCTTTGGGAGGGTATCATCGAGGCCAGCAACAGCCCTTGGAGAGCCCAGGTGGTAGTGGTTAAGACCGGGGAGAAGCACAGGATGGTCGTGGACTACATCCAGACCATCAACCGGTACACGCAGCTCGACGCGTACCCCCTCCCCCGCATTTCTGATATGGTCAATCAGATTGCACAGTACCGGGTCTTCTCTACTATTGACCTGAAATCCGCCTACCACCAGCTCCCTATCCGTAAATCGGACCGTCCCTACACTGCCTTCGAGGCGGACGGTCGTCTGTACCAATTTCTGAGGGTTCCCTTCGGCGTCACGAATGGGGTCTCGGTCTTTCAGCGAGAAATGGACCGAATGGTTGACCGGTACGGATTGCAGGCCACCTTCCCGTACCTCGACAATGTCACCATCTGCGGCCATGACCAGCAGGACCATGATGCCAACCTTTATAAATTCCTCCACACCGCATCTCTCTTTAATCTCACGTACAACAAGGAGAAATGCGTGTTCCGCACAGACCGCTTAGCCATCCTTGGCTACGTAGTCCAAAACGGACTACTGGGGCCCGATCCCGACCGCATGCGCCCCCTCATGGAGCTCCCAATTCCCCACTGCCCCAAGGCCCTCAAACGCTGCCGTGGGTTTTTCTCTTATTACGCCCAGTGGGTCCTGCAATACGCAGACAAGGCCCGGCCACTTATCCAGTCCACACATTTTCCCCTCTCGGCCGAGGCACAACAGGCCTTCGCCTGCATTCGATCTGACATAGCCAGGGCGGGGATGCACGCCGTAGACGAGACTCTGCCTTTCCAAGTAGAGAGCGACGCTTCAGATGTCGCCCTTGCCGCCACGCTGAATCAGGCCGGCAGACCCGTGGCATTCTTTTCACACACCCTCCACGCCTCCGAAATTCGGCATTCCTCTGTCGAAAAGGAAGCCCAGGCAATCGTTGAAGCGGTGCGGCACTGGAGGCATTACCTGGCCGGCAGGAGATTCACTCTCCTCACTGACCAACAGTCGGTAGCCTTCATGTTCAACAACACGCAGCGGGGCAAGATCAAGAATGACAAAATCTTGCGGTGGAGAATCGAGCTCTCCACCTTTAACTATGAGATCTTGTATCGCCCCGGCAAGCTCAACGAGCCCCCAGACGCCCTCTCCCGAGGTACATGTGCCAGTGCACAAGTGAACCAGCTCTGTGCCTTGCACGACAGCCTTTGCCATCCGGGGGTCACTCGCTTGTACCATCTGATCAAAGCCCGCAATCTGCCCTACTCCGTCGAGGAAGTACGGACAGTCACCAGAGACTGCCAGATCTGTGCGGAGTGCAAGCCGCACTTCTACCGGCCAGATCGCGCGCGCCTGGTGAAAGCATCCCGCCCCTTTGAACGCCTCAGCGTGGACTTCAAAGGGCCCCTTCCCTCCACCGACCGCAATACCTACATCCTTAGTGTGGTCGATGAATTTTCTAGGTTCCCCTTTGCCATCCCATGCCCAGATATGACGTCTGCCACTGTCATCAAGGCCCTGGATTCCATTTTCGCCCTGTTCGGTTTCCCCGACTATATCCACAGTGACAGGGGATCCTCATTCATGAGCGATGAGCTGCGTCAATTCCTGCTCAGCAGGGGTATCGCCTCCAGCAGGACGACCAGCTACAACCCCCGGGGAAATGGGCAGGTAGAGAGGGAGAACGGGACGGTATGGACGGCTGTCGAGCTGGCCCTAAGGTCCAGGAACCTCCCAGCCGCTCGCTGGCAGCAGGTCCTCCCTGACGCGCTCCATTCCATTCGATCACTACTGTGCACCGCAACTAACAGTACACCCCATGAACGTGTTTTTGCCTTCCCTAGGAAGTCCACATCCGGAGTGTCGCTCCCGACTTGGCTCACGACTCCGGGCCCAGTCCTTCTCCGTAGGCATGTACGGCACCACAAGGCGGAACCCCTGGTGGACAAAGTACGCCTTCTCCACGCCAACCCTCAGTATGCCTACGTGGAGTTCCCCGACGGCCGCCAGGACACAGTCTCGCTCCGGGACCTGGCTCCCTCAGGTGCCGATCCCATGCCCACACCCCTTCCTGCGCCAACCCCAGCGCCCCCCTATTCGTCCCCATCAGGTCCATCCCTCATCCCCCTGCCCACCCTGGAGGACACGGAAGATTTCGGCTTGCTCTCGGAGTCATCCCGCCAGCAGCCAGCACCAACACCGCCAGCACCTGCACCATCGGGGCCATCACCGCCTGTGCCGACGTCACCACCACAGCTACGCCGATCACAGCGGAACGTCCGACCACCGATTCGGCTCAACCTGTAACCTGCTAACCAGATGGACTCTTGATTTTCCTTGTTGGACCCTCTTGTTAATAGCATCCTTTGTATTAGAGTTACATGTCACCCCCGCCGGACTCATTTTTTACAGGGGGTGAATGTGGTGAGATAACCACTGTAGTTATGTGTACTGCAGTAGGGGGATGTATGCCTGTACCTGTAATACAGGTTCCTCCGGTCAGCCCCTGCCGGCTAGCTCCGCCCACAGGGAGCTTATGTATAAATGTATGAGAGCTGCTCAGACCCTTAGTCTACTGTTGCAGATGGAGGGACAACATCGTACAGCAATAAAGCCTCTATTGTACTAGTCTCTCGGCTTTGAGTATAATTGTTAGCGCCACACTCCCACACATCACTCATATTTACAACACTCCCACACATCACTGATATTACAGCAATTCCACCCATCACCATCATTGCAGCACCATCCACACATCACCAACATTACAGCACTCACACACGTCATCATCATTACAGCACTCCCACACATCACCATCATTACAACACTCCCACATATCACCATCATTGCAGCACTCCCACACATCACCATCATTACAACACTCCCACATATCACCAACATTGCAGCACTCCCACACATCACAATCATTACAGCTTTCCCCACATACCACCATTACAGCACTCCCAAATATCACTTGATTACAGCACTCCCCACATTTCACCAACATTACAGCACTTCCACACATCACCATCATTACAACACTCCCACACATCACCACCATTACAACACTCCCACACATCACCATTGTCACAACACTCCCACGCATCACCATCATTACAGCACTCCCACACATCACTGATAATACAGCATTTCCACTTCAAACCATCATTGCAGCACCGTCCACACATCACCAACATTACAGCACTCACTCACGTCACCATCACTGCAGCACCCCCACACATCACCAATGTATACACTTCCACACATCACCAATATTGCAGCACTCCCACACATCACCATCATTACAGCTTTCCCCACATACCACCATTACAGCACTCCAAAATATCCCTGTTATTACAGCACTCGCCACACATCACCATTACTTCAGCACTCCCACGCATCACCATCATTACAGCACACCCACACATCACCATCAGTCCCACACATCACCCTCATTACAGCACTCCCACGCATCACCCTCATTACAGCACTTCCACACATCACCATCATTAAAGCGTCCCCACACATCACCATCATTACAGCACTCCCACACATCACCAATATTACAGCACTCCCACACATCACCCTCATTACAGCACTCCCACACATCACCATCATTAAAGCGTTCCCACACATCACCATCATTACAGCACTCCCACACATCACCAATATTACAGCACTCCCACACATCACCCTCATTACAGCACTCCCACACATCACCATCATTACAACACTTGCACACATCACCATAATTACAGCAATCCCACACATCACCATCATTACAGCACTCCCACGAATCACCATTATTACAGCACTCCCACACATCACCATTGTTACAACACTTGCACACATCACCATAATTACAGCACTCCCACACATCACTCATATTTACAGCACTCCCACACATCACTGATATTACAGCAATTCCACCCATCACCATCATTGCAGCACCATCCACACATCACCAACATTACAGCACTCAGACACGTCATCATCATTGCAGCACTCCCACACATCACCATCATTGCAGCACCGTCCACACATCACCAACATTACAGCACTCAGACACGTCATCATCATTGCAGCACTCCCACACATCACCATCATTACAACACTCACACACGTCATCATCATTACAGCACTCCCACACATCACCATCATTACAACACTCCCACACATCACCATCATTGCAGCACTCCCACACATCACCAACTTTATACACTTCCACACATCACCAATATTACTGCACTCCCACACATCACCATCATTACAGCACTCCCACACATCACCCTCATTACAGCACTCCCACACATCACCAACATTACAGCACTCCCACACATCACCCTCATTACAGCACTCCCACACATCACAATCATTACAGCTTTCCCCACATACCACCATTACAGCACTCCCAAATATCACTGTTATTACAGCACTCCCCACATTTCACCAACATTACAGCACTTCCACACATCACCATCATTACAACACTCCCACACATCACCATAGTTACAACACTCCCACACATCACCATCATTACAGCACTCCCACACATCACTGATAATACAGCATTTCCACTCCAAACCATCATTGCAGCACCGTCCACACATCACCAACATTACAGCACTCACTCACGTCACCATCATTGCAGCACCCCCACACATCACCAATTTATACACTTGCACACATCACCATAATTACAGCAATCCCACACATCACCATCATTACAGCACTCCCACGAATCACCATTATTACAGCACTCCCACACATCACCATTGTTACAACACTTGCACACATCACCATAATTACAGCACTCCCACACATCACTCATATTTACAGCACTCCCACACATCACTGATATTACAGCAATTCCACCCATCACCATCATTGCAGCACCATCCACACATCACCAACATTACAGCACTCAGACACGTCATCATCATTGCAGCACTCCCACACATCACCATCATTGCAGCACCGTCCACACATCACCAACATTACAGCACTCAGACACGTCATCATCATTGCAGCACTCCCACACATCACCATCATTACAACACTCACACACGTCATCATCATTACAGCACTCCCACACATCACCATCATTACAACACTCCCACACATCACCATCATTGCAGCACTCCCACACATCACCAACTTTATACACTTCCACACATCACCAATATTACTGCACTCCCACACATCACCATCATTACAGCACTCCCACACATCACCCTCATTACAGCACTCCCACACATCACCAACATTACAGCACTCCCACACATCACCCTCATTACAGCACTCCCACACATCACAATCATTACAGCTTTCCCCACATACCACCATTACAGCACTCCCAAATATCACTGTTATTACAGCACTCCCCACATTTCACCAACATTACAGCACTTCCACACATCACCATCATTACAACACTCCCACACATCACCATAGTTACAACACTCCCACACATCACCATCATTACAGCACTCCCACACATCACTGATAATACAGCATTTCCACTCCAAACCATCATTGCAGCACCGTCCACACATCACCAACATTACAGCACTCACTCATGTCACCATCATTGCAGCACCCCCACACATCACCAATTTATACACTTCCACACAGCACCAATATTGCAGCACTCCCACACATCACCATCTTTACAGCTTTCCCCACATACCACCATTACAGCACTCCAAAATATCCCTGTTATTACAGCACTCCCCACATTTCACCATCATTACAGCACTCCTACACATCACCATCATTACAAAGCTCCCACACATCACCATCATTACAGCACTCCCACACATCACAATCATTACAACAATCTCACACATCACCATTATTACAGCACTCCCACACATCACCATTATTACAGCACTCCCACACATCACCATCATTACAACACTCCCACACATCACCGTCATTTCACAGTCCACACATCACCAACATTACAGCACTCACACACATCAACATCATTGCAGCACTCCAACACATCATCAACTTTATACACTTCACTCATCACCAACACTGCAGCACTACCACACATCACCAATATTACAACACTCCCACACATCACCAATATTACAGCACTCCCACACATCACCATCATTACAGCACTCCACACACACCTGCAATATTACAGCACTCACAAATATCACTGTTATGACAGCACTCCCCACACATCACCAATATTGTAGCACTCCCACACATCGCCATCATTACAGCACTCCCACACATCACCGACATTACAGCATTCCTCACATACCACCATTACAGCACTCCCAAATGTCACTGTTATAACAACACTCCCACACATCACCATCATTACAGAACTCCCACACATCACCATCATTACAGCACTCCCACACATCATCATCATTACAACACTCCCACACATCACCATCATTGCAACACTCCCACACATCACCATCATTACAGCACTCCCACACATCACCCTGATTACAGCACTCCAACACATCATCAACTTTATACACTTCCACACATCACCAACATTGCAGCACTCACACACATCACCAATATTACAGCACTCCCACACATCACCAACATAGCAGCACTCCCACATATCACCAATATTACAGCACTCCCACACATCACCAACATAGCAGCACTCCCACACATCACCAATATTACAGCACTCCCACACATCACCAACATAGCAGCACTCCCACATATCACCAATATTACAGCACTCCCACACATCACCAACATAGCAGCACTCCCACACATCACCATCATTACAACACTCCCACACATCACCATCATTGCAGCACTCCCACACGTCACCAACTTTATACACTTCCACACATTACCAACATTACAGCACTCCCACACATCACCAATATTACAGCACTCCCACACATCACCATCATTACAGCACTCCCACACATCACCCTCATTACAGCACTCCCACACATCACCAACATTACAGCACTCCCACACATCACAATCATTACAGCTTTCCCCACATACCACAATTACAGCACTCCCAAATATCACTGTTATTACAGCACTCCCCACATTTCACCAACATTACAGCACTTCCACACATCACCATCATTACAACACTCCCACACATCACCAATATTACAGCACTCCCACACATCACCAACATAGCAGCACTCCCACATATCACCAATATTACAGCACTCCCACACATCACCAACATAGCAGCACTCCCACATATCACCAATATTACAGCACTCCCACACATCACCAACATAGCAGCACTCCCACACATCACCAATATTACAGCACTCCCACACATCACCAACATAGCAGCACTCCCACACATCACCAATATTACAGCGCTCCCACACATCACCATCATTACAACACTCCCACATATCACCAATATTACAGCACTCCCACACATCACCAACATAGCAGCACTCCCACACATCACCATCATTACAGCGCTCCCACACATCACCATCATTACAACACTCCCACACATCACCATCATTGCAGCACTCCCACACGTCACCAACTTTATACACTTCCACACATCACCAACATTACAGCACTCCCACACATCACCAATATTACAGCACTCCCACACATCACCATCATTACAGCACTCCCACACATCACCCTCATTACAGCACTCCCACACATCACCAACATTACAGCACTCCCACACATCACAATCATTACAGCTTTCCCCACATACCACCATTACAGCACTCCCAAATATCACTGTTATTACAGCACTCCCCACATTTCACCAACATTACAGCACTTCCACACATCACCATCATTACAACACTCCCACACATCACCAATATTACAGCACTCCCACACATCACCAACATAGCAGCACTCCCACATATCACCAATATTACAGCACTCCCACACATCACAAACATAGCAGCACTCCCACACATCACCAATATTACAGCACTCCCACACATCACCAACATAGCAGCACTCCCACATATCACCAATATTACAGCACTCCCACACATCACCAACATAGCAGCACTCCCACACATCATCATCATTACAGCGCTCCCACACATCACCATCATTACAACACTCCCACACATCACCATCATTGCAGCACTCCCACACGTCACCAACTTTATGCACTTCCACACATCACCAACATTACAGCACTCCCACACATCACCAATATTACAGCACTCCCACACATCACCATCATTACAGCACTCCCACACATCACCCTCATTACAGCACTCCCACACATCACCAACATTACAGCACTCCCACACATCACCCTCATTACAGCACTCCCACACATCACAATCATTACAGCTTTCCCCACATACCACCATTACAGCACTCCCAAATATCACTGTTATTACAGCACTCCCCACATTTCACCAACATTACAGCACTTCCACACATCACCATCATTACAACACTCCCACACATCACCATAGTTACAACACTCCCACACATCACCATCATTACAGCACTCCCACACATCACTGATAATACAGCATTTCCACTCCAAACCATCATTGCAGCACCGTCCACACATCACCAACATTACAGCACTCACTCACGTCACCATTATTGCAGCACCCCCACACATCACCAATTTATACACTTCCACACAGCACCAATATTGCAGCACTCCCACACATCACCATCCTTACAGCTTTCCCCACATACCACCATTACAGCACTCCAAAATATCCCTGTTATTACAGCACTCCCCACATTTCACCATCATTACAGCACTCCTACACATCACCATCATTACAAAGCTCCCACACATCACCATCATTACAGCACTCCCACACATCACAATCATTACAACAATCTCACACATCACCATTATTACAGCACTCCCACACATCACCACCATTCAGCACTCCCACACCACCATCATTACAGCACTCCCAGACATCACCATCATTTCAGCACAGTCCACACATCACCAACATTACAGCACTCCCACTCATCACCATCATTTCAGCACAGTCCACACATCACCATCATTACAGCACTCACACACGTCACCATCATTGCAGCACTCCAACACATCATCACCTTTATACACTTCCACACATCACCAATATTACAACACTACCACACATCACCAATATTGCTGCATTCCCATACAGCACCATCATTACAGCACTCCCACACATCACCATCATTACAACACTCCCAAACATCACCATCATTCAGCATTCCCACACATCACCATGGTTACAACACTTGCACACATCACCATAATTACAGCAATCCCACACATCACCAACATTACAGCACTCCCACACAGCACCCTCATTACAGCACTCCCAAACATCACCATCATTACAACACTCCCAAACATCACCATCATTACAGCACTCCCACACATCACCATTGTTAGAACACTTGCACACATCACCATAGTTACAGCAATCCCACACATCACCATCATTACAACACTCCCACACATCACCATCATTACAACACTCCCACACATCACCAACATTACAGCACTCCCACACATCACCATCATTTCAGCACAGTCCACACATTACCATCATTACAGCACTCACACACGTCACCATCATTGCAGCACTCCAACACATCATCACCTTTATACACTTCCACACATCACCAATATTACAACACTACCACACATCACCAATATTGCTGCATTCCCATACATCACCAACATTACAGCACTCAGACACGTCATCATCATTGCAGCACTCCCACACATCACCATCATTACAACACTCACACACGTCATCATCATTACAGCACTCCCACACATCACCATCATTACAACACTCCCACACATCACCATCATTGCAGCACTCCCACACATCACAATCATTACAGCTTTCCCCACATACCACCATTACAGCACTCCCAAATATCACTGTTATTACAGCACTCCCCACATTTCACCAACATTACAGCACTTCCACACATCACCATCATTACAACACTCCCACACATCACCAATATTACAGCACTCCCACACATCACCAACATAGCAGCACTCCCACATATCACCAATATTACAGCACTCCCACACATCACAAACATAGCAGCACTCCCACACATCACCAATATTACAGCACTCCCACACATCACCAACATAGCAGCACTCCCACATATCACCAATATTACAGCACTCCCACACATCACCAACATAGCAGCACTCCCACACATCATCATCATTACAGCGCTCCCACACATCACCATCATTACAACACTCCCACACATCACCATCATTGCAGCACTCCCACACGTCACCAACTTTATGCACTTCCACACATCACCAACATTACAGCACTCCCACACATCACCAATATTACAGCACTCCCACACATCACCATCATTACAGCACTCCCACACATCACCCTCATTACAGCACTCCCACACATCACCAACATTACAGCACTCCCACACATCACCCTCATTACAGCACTCCCACACATCACAATCATTACAGCTTTCCCCACATACCACCATTACAGCACTCCCAAATATCACTGTTATTACAGCACTCCCCACATTTCACCAACATTACAGCACTTCCACACATCACCATCATTACAACACTCCCACACATCACCATAGTTACAACACTCCCACACATCACCATCATTACAGCACTCCCACACATCACTGATAATACAGCATTTCCACTCCAAACCATCATTGCAGCACCGTCCACACATCACCAACATTACAGCACTCCCACACATCACCATCATTACAACACTCCCAAACATCACCATCATTCAGCATTCCCACACATCACCATGGTTACAACACTTGCACACATCACCATAATTACAGCAATCCCACACATCACCAACATTACAGCACTCCCACACAGCACCCTCATTACAGCACTCCCAAACATCACCATCATTACAACACTCCCAAACATCACCATCATTACAGCACTCCCACACATCACCATTGTTAGAACACTTGCACACATCACCATAGTTACAGCAATCCCACACATCACCATCATTACAACACTCCCACACATCACCATCATTACAACACTCCCACACATCACCAACATTACAGCACTCCCACACATCACCATCATTTCAGCACAGTCCACACATTACCATCATTACAGCACTCACACACGTCACCATCATTGCAGCACTCCAACACATCATCACCTTTATACACTTCCACACATCACCAATATTACAACACTACCACACATCACCAATATTGCTGCATTCCCATACAGCACCATCATTACAGCACTCCCACACATCACCATCATTACAACACTCCCAAACATCACCATCATTCAGCACTCCCACACATCACCATGGTTACAACACTTGCACACATCACCATAATTACAGCAATCCCACACATCACCAACATTACAGCACTCCCACACAGCACCCTCATTACAGCACTCCCAAACATCACCATCATTACAACACTCCCAAACATCACCATCATTACAGCACTCCCACACATCACCATTGTTAGAACACTTGCACACATCACCATAGTTACAGCAATCCCACACATCACCATCATTACAACACTCCCACACATCACCATCATTACAACACTCCCACACATCACCATCATTACAACACTCCCAAACATCACCATCATTACAGCACTCCCAAACATCACCATCATTACAGCACTCCCACACATCACCATTGTTAGAACACTTGCATACATCACCATAGTTACAGCAATCCCACACATCACCATCATTACAACACTCCCACACATCACCACCTTTACAGCAATCCCACACATCACCATCATTACAACACTCCCACACATCACCATCATTACAACACTCCCACACGTCACCAATATTACAGCATTCCCACACAAACCCATATTTACAGCACTCCCACACATCACCGACATTACAACACTCCCACAAAACCACCATTACAGCAGTCCCCACATACCACCAATATTGCAGCACTCACAAATATCACCATAATTAAGCACTCCCCATACCTCACCCTAAATGCAACACTCCCCACATATCGCCATCATTGAAACACATCACCATCATTACAGCACCCCCATGCAACATCATCATTACAGCACCCACTATAAATCACCATCATTACAGCACTCCCACAGCATCATTGCGCGACTCTCATACTGCCTGGTCAAAAAAAAAGTGTTCGCCCCCCCCACCCCACATCACTTGATCACTGTGGTTTCCTCACAATAATATCTAAATCTACTCCACCAGGATAAACACACTTGGACCTGTTCCCTCAAAGTAGTTTAGCATGTTTAAAGCATCATGATCCATTTGGCCTTGATCTGTAGTGCGCCTGTAATATGCACTATCCCCAAAAGACTGGTAAGGTGATCTGCTCCTGGGTCTGATGGCCTGTGGGTGGAATGCAGGGAAAGTAAAGAGACACGAGTCCCTGACCTGTCATTGGACGCTGCCTTATCGATGCACCATTTTGTGCCAGCAATGCCTCTCTCTCCGTGTCTAATCACAACATGAGCGGTTTGAAAACAATCCCATGGGCCTGTCGTTGCTAATGGGCTTCGGGTAATCAGTGTGAAGTTTCATTCAGTCCCAGCAACACTTTAACATTCATTCTCAGATAAGTAGGGTTGTGCCTGATTCCCTTGAAGCAATGTCATTTTATTAAATACGTCTATATATTATACATTAAAAAGGGAAAGCCAGCAGTAGCAGAGTTAAATTGGCTGCATTATGATTGCCTCTGCTACGCTTCATGTACAAGGTTTAATTATTCATAGCCGTTCATTATTCATGTGATTAAAATACATACATCTATTAATTAGATAATTCAAAGGGAATGTGAAATATTGAGCATTTAAAAAGCCATGGATTCTTTTTGTCTACACGGTCAATGGTAGTGGAAACCCCCTCGGTGAAGACCAGCATGCGACACATATACAGAAATCCACTCTTCGTTACTAATGGTAAACTCATTGCGATGCACACTAGGGCGCGGGTCTATTAGTCTGGGAAGGCAGAGCTGTAAATTTTGGGGTCAGTGTACATTCATTCGATGCTGCGTGATTACGATGCTGAGAATGCAGGTTCCCCAGGGCAAGCACTGTAGCTGACATCACTGAATGCAATCACTTCAAGATTAATCCTCGGGCTTTTTCTTTTTAACTCTCTGCTTCCCTGCCTGCTGATACTGTCTAATAAACCCCACAGAGTTTGTGCCTTTAACGCCACCATTAGTTCCCTTCCATTTACCTGATAACATGCAGTTTATACTCCGCAAGCCGGCCCTGTTGCCAGTGTAACATTGTGAACCTTAGGGCTGTTTCCCTCCTCACATGCAGAGGGTTCCAGTCCACCAAAATCCAATAGCAACAACAGAGCTGCTTGGTAATGCTGCACACCGCCTGAATCTACTACAGCGACAACTGTCACAAAATCTTTTTTTTTTTAATTAAAGTTTGAAAAAACAATGCATAATTGTGAAGAAATAACATTTTAAAAAAACCTCTGACCCGGATCTGTACACACAGGAGTTTAGAGGGATGAGAGGTGGGGACGGTTAAGAGGAAAAAAGTTAAAGCCCGCTTTCGGGCGCGGTGTTTCTCAGTGGCTGCAGCGCCGCGATTCACCCGCTATTCACCGACACATTGCCACTTTTTTGGGGCCTCAGGGAGATTCTCCCCACTGAGGCAGCAGGAACAGCGCCTCACGGCTCGGGCGCCGTATTGAATGTATTTTGAGTATTTTCTTTCAGCCCCCCCTCCCCCGCACACACACATACTTTCGGCTCTCCCCCCTCAATCTTCTCGAGGCCCCTGGAAGCCCCCCTCACTCCCTCCCCCTCCCTCGAATGCTACTGTCAGGATGCCAGGTGGCACTTGCAGGGTGTCAGGCTGGCAGCCAGGTGCCACCCTGCCCTGTCCCCGATCACCCAGGTGTCTCAAATGACTTGCGAGGGCGAGATCCTGATCACGCCGGGCGGAGCGAGCCGCGTAACTCACCGTCGGCCTGGCTCAAAGTCCGATTTGGGACTCCCGTGCAATTCACCCGTTGGGCCCGTCAAATCTGACAGGCCTGGACAAACTAGACGGAGGGAGGATGTTTTCCCTGTTGGGGAGTCTGGAACCAGGGGACACAGTCTCAGGATACAGGGTAAACCGTTTAGTAGACAAGCTCTGTTTTTGGACAGTCGGTTTTGAGACATTGTAAGTGGAGTGATGTGCACATTCCCTATCATGCTAGGAGGCTTAATTTGCTGGCCGTAACTGATTTGATTAATTTCCCTCCTTATCTATGCCTCAGGTCTCACCCAGGGAGGTAGTGGGATGTACAATGCATACCAATTGCAACCATGAGGGTAACTGGGTGGCCTTGCCCTGATGGCACTCCCCGTCCAATTTCCCTGCAGCCGGAATGAACAGCAATGCTTCTTCCCCAAGGAAGAATGCAGTCCATTGCTCTCCTTCCCTGACCCGATGAATGCCTCTCAGTGTTGGGTCTGTCTGGAGCCGGAAACTGCAGTGCTTGGTGCCCAAGGCACTGGGGCTGGTTTAGCACAGCAGGGGCTGGTTTAGCACACTGGGCTAAATCGCTGGCTTTTAAAGCAGACCAAGGCAGGCCAGCAGCACGGTTCGATTCCCGAACCAGCCTCCCCGAACAGGCGCCGGAATGTGGCGACTAGGGGCTTTTCACAGTAACTTCATTGAAGCCTACGCGTGACAATAAGCGACTTTCTTTTCATTTCATTTCACAGTTCACCAATTAATCAGCCCCCGGCCTCATTGGCCAGAGCTGGATCACCCACAAGTATGACCAGGCAGTCCGCTGGCATTCATCAATGGTTGGATGTGCACCAGTTAAAATCCACCTCAACGTGTGTCAGTATTACAGAGGAAGGTGCATGGAAGGGTTTGAGATCTGTAGGAAAGCCATAAATGCGTCATTGGTGCAAATATTTGCAAATACATAAGACTAGAATAGATCTACCCCTAATGATGTGGAGACACATGTTGGGGAAATAAATGCCTGTAACATAGACACGGTGCATACCCAAGATGGTTAAAGAATTTAATCAGATAGATAGAGAGGAACTATCTTCTCCGATGGAAAAGTCCAGAACAATGGGGATAAACTTCAAATTGGAGCTCGGTTTTGTGGGGTGATGCCAGGAAGCATTTTTTCCCTCAGAAGGCGTGATGGAAACCAGGAACTCTATCCCGCAAAAATGCCGCTGGGGCTGGGGATCAACTGAAAATGTCAAAACTGAGATTGATACGATTTCTGTGAGGAACGGGTGTGACGGGATATGGTAGCAGGGTGGTAGATGGAGTTGGCATGCAGACCAGCCCCGTTCGAATTGAATGGTGGAACAAGCTCACAAGCCTGGGCCTACCCACCTCTGTTGACAGGATGAACAGATCTTGCACACGCTGCTGATCTCGCTGGTGCAGTCAGGGCTGGGGAAACCTGAGGTTCTCCTGTAGGAAGGGGAACTTGAGGCAGTTTGTGACCCAGCCAACTCTGCACAGTGACCCTGGCGTCCTGACTGTTATCTCTGTCAGGGATAGTGTACAACTCGGGGAGACCGAGAACACAAAGTGATAGAAAAGAACGATCCCTCTTTCCACACTCCACCCCGCAAACAAAATCACACACAAGAGAGATAAAATATAAGGATTAACACGGTTAGAAACCTTTTGGTGCTGCCCTGTCAATAAACAGGAGCTGTTCCTGCTCTCGGCCCCCTTGGAAAGGTCCGGCCACTTACCATGAACCACCAGCCTCCCCTGCGCAGTGCGCCTCACGCGGGTCCCTGGTTTGTTCGCTGCGCACACGTACACCCCAGAATGCTGCACCGACAGGTCAGAGATCATCAGGTTTCCGGTGCCCAGCACTTGAATTCCCTCCACGCCGATCGGCCTGCCGTCTGTGGACACCAAAGTGTTAGGAATTAGCTGAGGATTTAATCAACGGGAAAACAGTCCCCCTTCCATCTTTCCCGGGAAGCATCATTGGCAAACCCCAGCATGGGGTCAGAGAAAGGAAGGGATTCATCTCGTGCCTTTTTTTTTTCTTAAAACAAAATACCAAAGAGATGTTAAACATTTGACTAATTGAATGGAAGAAACTACCGTCTTGCCACCTGTAACCCTGAGCTGAAGACATGTGAAGAAAGGAAAGGTATTACACCGGAACATTTCACTTCGAAGGTGGAAAAATCTTCCTTCTTCACTGTTTCTACTGTAGAATCCTGATTTTAAAACATTGAGGATATATCAAAGTTCTATATAAAGATTGACGAAGGATGCAGTTTCTCACGGACTCTGGCAGTAGGTTTGACTATTTTCTTTTCTTTTTATAAATTTAGAGTACCCAATTATTTGTTTTTCCAATTTTGGGGCAATTTAGCATGGCCAATCCACCTAATCTGCACATCTTTGGGTTGCAGGGGTGAAACCCATGCAGACATGGGGAGAATGTGCAAGTTCCACACGGACAGTGACCCAGGGCCGGGATAGTTTGAGTATTTTCGATGCGTTGGAGGTAAATTAAAATGGTGCATGACAGAATTTACCGTTTCCCCATCCCAGGAAGCAGTGGCTGCCCTTTCCACTGGATAATTGTGAGACCTGGCTCAACAGGCAACACCTTGGTGTCAGAAGGTTGGGGGCTAATGTGCCGGTCCGGGAAGCTGAGCGGAAATTTAAGGCTGAAACTTCAGTGCCGCGCCGAGTGAGTGCTGCCACATGGAGGTGCCGTCTTTTGGATCAGATGCCAAACCAAGGCTTCATCTACCCTTTTAGGACAGGTGTGAAATGGACATCCAACCTGAGCCCACCTCACTTCTACCAGATACGTGCCTTTCATGATCAGGTACGTGAGGTTAAATGACCTGACCTTAGCATTATGGGCGGCACAGTGGCACAGTGGTTAGCCCTGCTGCCTCACAGTTCCAGGGTCCCGGGTTCAGTTCTGGCCTCGGGTGACTGTGTGGAGCTTCCGCTTTCTCCCTGTGTCTGCGTGGGTTTCCTCCGGGTGCTCTGCTTTCCTCCCACTGCCCAAAGACGTGCAGGGTGGATTGACCATGATAATTTGCTCCTCAGTGTCCAGAAGGTTAGGTGGGGTTACTGGGTTATAGGGATAGGGTGGCGGCATGGGCTTCAGTAGGGTGCTCTTTCGGAGGGCTGGTGCAGACTCGATGGGCCGAACGGCGTCCTTCTGCACTGTACATTCTATGAAGATTCGATGATCTGCGTCACTCCCAGATCAGCTGACGAGCCGCAGAGTTAAATACTCTTTAAGAATAAACCTGCATTCACGTAGTGCCTTCTCAGGACATCCACAAACTTTTACAACTGATAGGACTATATCAGGAGTGCAGCCTCTGTTGCTATGCCGCAAAGGCAAGCAGCACATTGAATGATCCCACAACAGCAAATGAACAAATGGTCACTTAGTCTGCTTTGGAATGGTGTTGAGGGAGGAATATTAGCCAAAGCACCTCCATAAACCTTTTTAAAATAATGCCACAGGGACCCTATTGCATTCACCTGAGTAGACAAGGAATGCCTTGGTTTAACATCTTATCTGACTGACAGCACCTTCGACAATCCGCAACTTGCTCAGCAGTGCACTGAGGTGTCCGTCTAGATTATGTGCTCAAACCCACAATGGATCTCGAATCTGCCAGTCTGTAACTTGGAGGTCAACAATTCTACCACCTGAGGCAAAGTGGTAAAACCCTGCTGCCGATTGTGACATGATTCACAAACTCACGGCACCAGCCAATGCAGTAACTGTGCAAAATGATCTCTCTCTCCCCCTACAACAACAATCCCTCTCCAGCATCAGTTGACGAGAGGGGCAGTTTAAAGCAAATCTGTGGCATGTTACAGCAGTTTTGTCTCGCAGATCTGTGTCAAGTGAGCTATGTGGGAACTTAACTCACGGCAAAACCTTTTAATAATAACCTTTATTAGTGTCATAATAGGCTCCCATTAACACTGCAATGAAGTGACTGTGAAAATCCCCTATTCGCCACACTCTGGCGCCTGTTCGGGTACACAGAGGGAGAATTCAGAATGTCCAAATCACCTAACAAGCGCAACTTTCGGGACTTGTGGGAGGAAACCGGAGCACCCGGGGGAAACCCACGCAGATACGGGGAGAACGTGCAGACTCTGCACAGACAGTGACCCATGCCAGGAATCGAACCTGGGACCCTGCCGCTGTGAAGCAACAGGGCGAGCCACTGTGCTCAGTTTGAGCGGTTTCGAACACAGTTAGTGTGAAAACAAATCACCAAATGCTTGGTCTGAAAGGAATCTCTGAATTCTATAGTCATTCCACACATGTAAAACTTAATTTTATTTTGTTATACATAACAGATGCAGGACACACGTACATATATGCTACATAATTCTCTATACCATCCACTGTGTTTTACACATCTAACAATCATGATTGTGTACACAGCGTGCTTTTTCCAATTGGAAAACTGAATAGATTAGTGATCAGATATTAAATAAAAATCTGATGTGACAGAGAGATAAAACCATATTACAATATGAACCGTATCTTAGTAAATTTAATTAAGCATTATACATTATAAATGTGTTTCCTACTATAATGATATCTTCATTGTAATTATATCATTGACTATTATATCAATCTTTAATTTAATAATGCTCATTACTGGCTATCAGTTTGAAATATTATTTTGGGAACGACTAATATTTTTCACCCAACTTGATCAGAACTCAATTTGAAGTATCTGACTGAAAATTTAACAGACGCCTGTGTTAAGGAAGTTTATGGAAATGCTGTTCAGATCATAGTTTTCATAATTAATTGTCAGCAATGGTTAGAATGATTTTGAAAGGTTCCTCTAATTGTTCAAGAAGTTTATCCAGTAGTTGCAACAGCAGAATCGCAAATTTTCATGTCCTTGTTGCCTTAGCTCATCTGACCTGGAGTTTAATTTTTTAATACTTTGAGGTCATATTCTTATTCATAATTAAATACCAAAGCTTGCGGAAGCCGAGAAAAAAAGATCATTGTTGATTCTCAAGCAAAGGCTGAAGAACCAGAAGATGCAAAATTGGGGCTCACGAAGATAAAGTCGCCATAGTCCCAGATAACCATTGGCTTCTTTCCTCTTTGAGGGGGAGAGCACGGGTGGCACGGTAGCACAGTGGTTAGCACTGTTGCTTCACAGCTCCAGGGTCCCAGGTTCAATTCCCCGCTTGGGTCACTGTCTGTGTAGAGTCTGCACGTTCTCTCCGTGTCTGTGTGGGTTTCCTCCGGCTGCTCCGGTTTCCTCCCACAAGTCCTGAAAGACGTGCTTGTTAGGTGAATTGGACATTCTAAATTCTCCCTCAATGTACCTGAACAGGCGCCAGAATGTGGCAACTAGGGGATTTCCACAGTAACATCATTGCAGTGATAATGTAAGCCTATGTGTGACAATAAAGATTATTATTAGTTGTCAACTTGACAGAGTCATCGGACTCGAAACGTTAGCTCTTTTCTCTCCTTCTCAGCCTTCCTGAATAACCTGAGCCGGTACAGGAATTGAACCCACTGGCCTCACTCTGCATCATGAACCAGCTGTTCAGCCAAGTGAGCTAAACCAGCCCCCTCTATAGACTTGATATTTACAGGGAGGCAAAAATGGTCAAAGAATCAGGGCAAGGCTGGGGAACAAAGGTCTGGCCAAACTGAATGGCAAATTCATTGTCATTCATAGAATCCCTCCAGTACCATTCGGCCCATTGAGTCTGTACCGACTCTCTGAAAGAGCACCCCACCTAGGCCCAATCCCCCATGCTATTCCCGTAACCCCACCGAGGGGCAATTTAGCAAGGCCAATCCACCTGCATATGTTTGGACTGTGGGAGGGAACAGGAGCACCCGGAGGAACCCCACGCCGACACAGGAAGGATGTGCAAACTCCACACAGACGGTCAGGCGAAGTCGGGTCTCTGGCAGCAGGGCTAGCCACTGTGCCACCGTGCTGCCCTCATTCTTTAGATCTATTTCACACTTGGCAGCTAACTAAATTGGCAGGGTCGGAAACCCAGGAGCAGGGGAACAGGGAGGAATCCTTGAAGGTGGTCTCTGGCACTCAGGCAGGGTGAAGGTCAGTTTTAGTGCTGGGGAGTTAAGAGAGGGCATTGGGCCAGAGAATGCGGGGTGGTAATGCCTTAGGTCAGACAATGTAGTGGGAGGTCAGTTAGTTGGGGAATGCTGAAGGCTTTCCTTCCGGGTCTGGTCCTCCTGGCCCACAATGAGTGCTGGAAAATGCAAGCATTGTGTGTAGCTGGCAGCTCCCCGCTGCTGTCCAATATCGGGTTTCCCATACCCTGTATAGAATTTAAGTGCAGAAGGAGGCCATTCGGCCTATCGAGTCTGCACCGACTCTTGGAAGGAGCACCCTGCCCAACCGTACACATCTACCCTATCCCCATAACCCAGTCACCCCACCCAACACTAAGGGCAATTTTGGACACTACGGGCAATTTAGCATAGCCAATCCACCTAACCTGCACATCTTTGGACTCAGTGAACTTTAAACGAGGTTCCCAGTTGTGGGTAGCCGATTTTGATATGTTAGTGCAATTTCTGTGTCTCTATGATGGGGCATTCAGACACAATGAGAGACATTAGCATTAAATCACCTGTAACCAAGTGGGCCATGGTTGCATTTGGCACATTTGACAAGTTAATTTACACCTCCCCCAGCCCTCTCCTGTCCATCGTGGCATGTGGGTTAACATCAAAGTAAATATTTCTGTGTCTATACACCTTCCAGTATTTCTGTCTGAGTGCATCTGCCTTAGTGTATTTATCTCAGTGTTTCTGCACTCGAATCACCTGGCTTGTATGTTTTAGCCAATGTGCCTCTGTTGGTTTGAAGTGTTGAAGTGTGGAAAGGAGTGTTGATTATTTTACATTCTGAAAGTTTTGTTAGGCAAATAAAGCCACGGGGGCGATTCTCCGAGCCCCGTGCCAGGCCGGAGAATCGCTGCAACTGCGCCCCGACGCCGGCGCGCGAATCTCTGAGGTGCGGAGAATCGGCGCCATTTGCATCGGCGCGTTTAGCACGGCGCCGGCTGTGGACTGCTGGAAACGGCGGGGCCGCCGATTCTCCGGCCCGGATGGGAAGAGCGGCCACGCCGATACGACAGAGTCCCGCCGGCGCTGTTCACCCCGGTCGCTGCCAGCAGGAACTCTGTGCGAATGGTCGGGGGGGGGGGGGGGGGGGGGGGGGGGGGGGGGGGGGGGGGGGGGGGGGGGGGCTCCTTCACTGGGGGGAGCCTCCGATGGGGTCTGGCCCGCAATCGGGGCCCACCAATCGGCGAGCCGGCCTCTCCCCCCCGGGCCTGCGTTCTGGCGCAGCCGGCCCCTGAACACCGACGCCATCTTGAGTCGGGGCCGGCGCACTAAAGACCTCCGCGCATGCGCAGGTGGCCGTGGCCCGACTGCGCATGCGCGGGTTGGTGCAGCGCCCATTTGGCGCCGGGAAAGGAGGCTGGAGCAGCGATAACCGCTCCAGCGCCGTGCTGTCCCCCTGTGGGGGCCAGAATCAGTCATACCCGGGTCCGCGTTTCACGACGGCGCGAACACTTGGGCTCCATATTGGAGAATCGCCCCCAACGTCTTTTGCACATATGGGGAGAAAGAGGGATTAGGCTATTGAGTTGGATGCTCAGCCATGATCCGAATGAATGACGGAACAGGCTCGAAGGGCTGAAAGGCCCCCTCCTGCCCCTATTTTCTATGTTTCTATCTCAATGACGTTTTGCAGGTGAGTTTGTGTTGTATGAATCACAATTTCACTCATCCACAAATATTAACAGCTTCTCCTTACAGCCAGAAGCAAACCACTGACAAAGATAGCTTAAGTCCCATGGAGATGGTGGCACAGTGGTAACACCACTGCATAAGTAATCTAGAGGCTAATGCTCTCGGAACAATGGGTTCAAATCCAGCCATGGCAACCGGTGAAATTTTAATTCAATTAATAGATCTGGAATCAAAAAATTGTCTCAGTAATGACGATGCAATTATTATTGATTGTTGTCAAAACCCACCTGGTTCACTAAGGCCCTTTAAGGAGGAAATCTGCTGTCTAATCTGTTGACACTCAACTACCCACTGAAATGTTCAAGAATAATTAGGGATGAAGCATAGAATCCCTACAGTGCAGAAGGCGGCCATTCGGCCCACTGAGTCTGCACCAGCCCTCCGAAAGAGCAGCCTACCTCGGACAACTAATGATGACCTTTCCAGCGACGCCCATATCCCATTCAAGCATAAAGAACAAAATCCGCGGGAAATCAAATTCTAGATTCTTTCTGCTTGTAGCACTTTGATATCTCAGGTGGAGGCAAGTGAGGTTTGAGCCAAATCCCAGGGCTCGAGGTTTTTAAAAATAAATTTAAAGTACCCAATTAATTTTTTTTCCCAATGAAGGGGCAATTTAGCGTGGTCAATCCACCTACCCTGCACAGCTTTGAGACTCGCGCAGACACGGGAAGAATATGCAAACTCCACACGGACAGCGACCCGGGGCCGGGATCGAACCCAGTGCTAACCATCGCGCCACATGCCGCCCCCCCAGGGCTCAAAGGTAAAAGCAGAATGCTAATTGGAGTCTGTGACATTTTGATAAGATGCATTTGGTTATTATAAATTCTGCAGCGCCCAAAGTTGATGAGGAGTTGCTATTTCTCTTTTAGAATCCTTCTTGCCCCTGAAGTATGTCGGTTCTGTCTAAATAAAACCTCAAAGGCCACATTGTGTGGTTCGAATCTAAATCATCATTTATGCCCTGGGGTTTCGGCTCCACTGATGGCAATCAGTATCCATTTCATGCTGAAAATCACATATTGACAAAACTGGACAAACACCAAGAAGTGGACAGCCGCGTAGTTACACTTCTAGAGGCACACCAAGGACGACACATTGCTTCAGATGTATCAACGTGGATACATTGATGGTGCAGGTGCACTGAGGAAATGACACTGCCGCCAGATACCTGGAGGTCAGTGTGAAAGTGAAAGTCGCCCCTTTAAGAGAGAAAGCTGACTCGTGGTGATTGAACCTGAGGGTCACCCACACCTCAGGCGAGGGGCAAGGTTGATACGGGAGGGCCTGCATGGTAAACGCAGCCGACACAGGACTTGAACCCTCGCTGTTGGTATCGCTCTGTATCAGAAACCAGCCGTCCAGATAACTGAGCTAATGGTACAGCAATGTGGATATTCCAGGGCAGCTGCACTGCGCAGAGTCCATCCACATGGAGCTGTACAACTATGCTGCACACCGATGTGGGTACTCCACTGTTCTCCTATTCCAGCAAACTCTGTCCTCGACATGCTGTTTATACTGGTGATGCTTGTCCATAAATGTCATTATTTGAGTTTTTTTATGCCCATTTCTTTAGTTTTGTGTGAACATGGCTCACAGTCCATACTCTCACTTCCTGGGAAACCACGTGATCTCCAATCAGACCCAGTTACCTCACTTCTTGGTGCAACTGGAAGGAATTAAACTTCCACCCCAACAGCCTTTGTCTAATTTATAAGTTTGTAAAAAACAAACCTTGAAGGACAGATATGGCCCATTAATAATCCATGCCTTTCATAGGAACTTGCATCTTGGCTTCGATCACAACGTTCAAATACACACATTATCTATGACAATCATTAACCCTAATGCTGTGATTGGACTGACTTTGCTATCAATACGGTGTCATCCATTATTTTATGGCAGATTGGTGCCACAGTGGTTAACACTGCTGCCCGCGAGGGACGCCGGTCCGATTCCGGCCTTGTGTGTCTGTCTGTGTGAAGTTTGCACTTTCGCCCCATGTCTGGGTGGGTTTCCTCTGTGGGCTCCAGATTCCTCCCACAGTCCAAAGACGTGCAGGTTAGGTGGGGTTACAGGTATAGGGCGGGAAGGGGGGCCTAGGTAGGGTGCTCTTTCGGGAGGGTTAGTGCAGACTCAATGGGCTGAATAGCCTCCTTATGCACAGGAAGGATTATATGAATATTTAAGAATCACATTTTTCCCAAAGTAATTAACATGAAAGACTCATTGTCCACACACCGTACTGGAACAAAATGCCAGTAATAATAATAATCTTTCTTGTCACAAGTAGGCTTACATTAACACGGCAATTAAGTTACTGTGAAAATCCCCCAGTCACCACATTCCGGCCCCTCTTTGGGTACACTGATGGAGAATTCAGAATGTCCAAACTACCTAACAGCACATCTTTCGGGACACGTGGGAGGAAACCGGAGCACCCGGAGGAAACCCACGCAGACACGGGGAGAGAGTGTACAGACTCTGCACAGACAGTGACCCAAGCCGGGAATCGAACCTGGAACCCTGGCGCTGTGAAGCAACAGTGCTAACCACTGTGCTGCCGTGAACGAGGGGGCATTCTCCCTTTACCCAAGTAATTGTCACACTATATTATAGGACATAGAACATAGAACAGAACAGGCTCTTCGACCCTCGATGTTGTGCTGAGCATTGTCCGAAATCAAGATCAAGCTATCCCACTCCCTGTCATTCTGGTATGCTCCATGTGCCTATCCAATAACCGCTTGAAAGTTCCTAAAGTGTCCGACTCCACTATCACAGCAGGCAGTCCATTCCACACCCTAACCAATCTGAGTAAAGAACCTACCTCGGATATCCTCCTATATCTCCCACCCTGAATCTTATAGTTATGCCCCCTTGTAACAGCTACATCCACCTGAGGAAATAGTCTCTGAACGTCCACTCTATCTATCCCCCTCATCATCTTATAAACCTCTATTAAGTCGCCTCTCATCCTCCTCCGCTCCAAAGAGAAAAGCTCTAGCTCCCTCATCCTTTCCTCATAAGATCTATCCTGCAAACCAGGCAGCATCCTGGTAAATCTCCTTTGCACCCTTTCCAATGCTTCCACATCCTTCCTATAATGTGGTGACCAGAACTGCACACAATATTCCAAATGTGGTCTCACCAGGGTCATGTATAGTTGCAGCATAACCCCCGGCTCTTAAACTCAAGCCCCCTGTTAATAAACGCTAACACACTATAAGCCTTCTTCACGGCTCTATCCACTTGAGTGGCAACCTTCAGAGATCTGTGGACATGAACCCCAAGATCTCTCTGTTCCTCCACACTCCTCAGAACCCTGCCGTTGACCCTGTAATCTGCATTCAAATTTTTTCTACCAAAATGAATCACCTCGCACTTATCAGTGTTAAACTCCATCTGCCATTTTTCGGCCCAGCTCTGCATCCTATCAATGTCTC
This sequence comes from Scyliorhinus canicula, assembly GCF_902713615.1. Classification (NCBI taxonomy): domain Eukaryota; kingdom Metazoa; phylum Chordata; class Chondrichthyes; order Carcharhiniformes; family Scyliorhinidae; genus Scyliorhinus; species Scyliorhinus canicula. The sequence goes on from NC_052157.1 coordinate 20,446,787, forward strand.
TTTGCAGCCTACAACAGGCCTCCACCTCATCCACTACTCCACCAATCTTGGTGTCATCAGCAAATTTACTGACCCACCCTTCAGCCCCCTCCTCCAAGTCATTGATAAAAATCACAAATAGCAGAGGACCCAGCACTGATCCCTCTGGTACACCGCTGGTAACTGGTCTCCAGTCTGAAAATTTTCCATCCACCACCACCCTCTGTCTTCTATGTGATAGCCAGTTACTTATCCAATTGGCCACATTTCCCTCTATCCCACACCTCCTTACTTTCTTCATGAGCCAACCAAAAGGAAATCACAAAAGGAAATATATTTGACCCCTTTACTTGCTAACATTGCACTTGCAGCCCTACGGAATAGCAAGCACATTATTTCTTTATTCGTCTTAATATTACACAATGTTAACATTTTAACAAAACCCATTTCCCGTCAATTCTGTTATACTGGGTTCATGGTTATCTATTCAGGCGATCATTTGAAAAGTTTGGAAAGAGGAAAGTGTCATCAAACCATCGTGAATCCCTTAGTTCTTTAACTCAGATCCCAGCCAGGTGGTTTCTGAGTCCCTCTATCCTCCCATTCCACCAAATGTTGGAAAGCCTGCCTTTGACTATGATCACTGCCTGGCTCGGCTGTATGGCCCCGACACAGCAGGAATTACTGAGAGGAAATGCTCACCGAGACGGCTCCAGGACACGATGGGTCGAGGGTTTCCAGTCGCGACACATTCCAGGACAGCTGTTTGGTGCACCGTAAGCGTGAGGTTCTCGGGCCCGACCAGGATTTTTGGCTCCTTGTAAATGTTTGAGTGAGATCCTGAGGAACAATACAAAGCCAGTGGATAACAAATAACAAACGATTTGTATCTGTGTAGCACTTCTCATGATCATCTGACATCTCCAAGTGCTTTTGCAGCCAATGAAACACTGTCAAAGTATAGGTACTGTTGCAATGTCGGAAACACAGGAGCCAAGTTGTGCACAGCAAGTTCCCACAGACATAATGATAAAGATCAGATAACTCCCCTTTCCTACTTCAAAATAGTCCAACGAGATATTTTACATCCGCTCATCTGAAAGAGGGCACCTCCAACAGTGCAGCACTCTCTCAGGTCCTGCAGTGGGACTTGAACCCAGAACCTTGTGACTCAGAGGCAAGTGTGCCACCGACTGGGCCACATCTGAGCGTGCTCAGTAGAAAGAGCTACTGGTCAATCAGAGGCCGGCAGCTCTCCATTCCCAGCAACGCCCACCGGGAGTGACAGGCGGCTCCTGTTGGTAACGCACCTGGGTCTTCACCAGAGTTCAACATTAGACCCCTGGATAAAAGTGAGGAAGAAATGGGGGGGGGGAAGAGTTCAATATTCCAGAACAAGACAATAAAACCTGCAGAGGAACCTTGGGTGCGATTCACCGATCGCGGGATTAAGTGTCTGCGCCGTCGTGAACGCCGCTCCAGCCTTACATCCTGGCGCGGACTGGGGGCGGCGCCAACCTGCGCATGCGCAGTGGCGAAGCACCAACTGACACATGCACGGTAGACTCACGGAACGCTCCGGTCCCGGCGCAACAAGGCGCAGGGTTCTGAGGCGGAAGCGCAACAAAGTACACCCGGGGCGGGGGGGTGGGGGCGATCGGTGAGCCCCGCTCGTGGGCCAGACCCCATCGGAGCCCCCCCTCCCCCCCAGTGAAGTAGCGCTTTTCCCCGCCCCACAGGCCACCCCCCCCCCCCCCAACCCTTTGCGTAGAATTCCCACCGGCAGCTACCAGGTGTGAACGGCACCGGCGGGACTCTGCCGTTTCCGCCCATCAAGGCTGGCGAATCGCAACCGACGCCGCGCCAAATGCACCGGCACAAATGGCGCCGATTCTCCACTCCTCGGAGATTCGCCTGCCAGAGTCGGACCGGCGCCGTGGGGAAAAAAAGACCCGAACAGCGATTCTCCCATGGGAAAATCCCTTGACTCTGGGATATCCTTGGCGGGGCCAGAGAGGAGTTTCTGATGAAGGAATCCTGAATTGGTGAGGGAGACCATAGAATTTTCCCATCAAATGCCTACAGTGCTACTCCCCTCCCCATAACCCCACCTAACTCGCACATCTTTGGACTGTGGGAAGAAACCGGAGCGCCCTGAGCAAATCCACGCAGACACGGGGAGAAAGTGCAAACTCCACACAGTCACCCAAAATCAGAATCGAACCCGGGTCCCTAGTGCTATGAGACAACAGTGCTAACCACCGTGCCACCGTAATAACTTTTATATAATACTGTTTATTTCAACCTAGAAGGTAAGTAGGGATAAAATCAGCAAAGGGTGAAGATAGTCACCTGTCCAATGTCCCAGTGGGCGCTGCTGGGAATGGAGAACAGCTGAGGACTCTGGGTCTGTACTCGTTGGAGTTTAGAAGGATATGGGGGGATCTTATTGAAACTTACAGGATACTGCGAGGCCTGGATAGAGTGGACGTGGAGAAGATGTTTACACTTGTAGGAAAAACTAGAACCAGAGGACATCAACTCAGACTAAAGGGACGATCTGCCTACAACACATGCGAATCAGCATATAAGGGACACCGTGTCTCCCTTGTAGCTCTGGCTGTTGTGAGGTGCGATAAATAAAATTTGAGATGCTGCACTTCACCACAAATCAATCAAACTGAATACTAAAAAGGTACTGATTGGAAATGGTTGATAAAATTTGCAGAGAGCGTCTCAAAATAATGAAACCGTAGAATCTTCACTTGGTAAATTAAAGTCGCATTGATGTCAAGCGCATGCAATCATTTGAATTATTTATGCTGCTTGAAATGTTGGCTCATCGGGAGCACAATAAGCAAACATCAGCATGTTTACCTCAGTCTGCTGGGCTGCTGGGGTTGACAAGTAAGCTGGGGTAATAAATATCATTACTGTCTCCATCAGTTCTCATCTGAATCTCTTTCAGACTGATAGCAACTAGTTAAATGTCAACGCTGTGATTCGCCCAACACCTAAATCAGGAGCAGATCCTGATGGCAAATTAGAGTCCCACAGTCTTTGCAGACATGCACTAAAATACACAAAGGAAGTGTTGCCCGTTCACGTATAAATTGTTTGATGAGGCAATTCATTAATGACGATGGTTCTGTTGTATTTCACTGCCGAATGGAGCACCCCCGATCCTTCAGTTGACAAATGTGCTGTCGGATGACAGAGTGCGTAAAACCATGGGCTCAATTTTCTGTGGGGGTGGGGGCTGTTTGTTCCTCACCTCCCCTCTCGGTTACAGAGTCAGTCATGACCCAACCAACTTTAAAAAAGGTGACCCTGCAGTGATGGTGAACTGGGGGCGGCTTTGACAAGCTGAGAGAGGGACTTCAGCCCGTCAGGGATAGGAGAGCCCTACCCCTGACAGGTGCCGACCAATCAGATTGGCCTCCTGCTCAGCAGCGCCAGAACTCAATGGTGGCCACAGCTGGGACTGCAAGCAGTCCCGAGGAGTCGCAACATGGATGTCGGGCTTAAAAGGTGCGCCCGAGGCTATTGGTTGGGAAGGAATAGGGGGTGAGGGGGAAGGTTTTTGGGGGGTGGTCAGGTTCTGGAAGCTAGAGAGGGGACGGAATAGGGGTTGGGGTGGGTACCATCATGGGGTGAATGGGCACAGGCACCACCCAAAGGAGTTACCTCAGCTGTTCCTTCCTGCCTTTTAGCTTGAGCTGGCTTCCTTCATTCCACCTTCCCCAGACACACATTTTTGCAGCAGGGGTAGAAACAAACCATTAATGGGCCTAACGGTTGGCTGATGTCTTACCATCCCATCATATTGGGGGTTTTTCACGGTAACTTCATTGCAGTGTTAATGTAAGCCTACTTGTGACAATAAAGAATATTTAAAAAAATATTGTGGGGACAGCTCGCTCGTTGGCAAACGGGATGGTGGTAGGCTTACCACCCATGTTACATGCCCACGCACCCCCCCCCCCCCCCCCCCCCCTCAACCACCTGTAATTACACCAGCAGGCGGCCATAAAATTCAGTTGACGACGTTCCCAAGGTCAATTCCTGGTCCATGCTGAATGAGGTTATTTCAGCAACAGCTAGTTGCATTTAGCGTCTTTAATGGAGTAAAAGGCCCCATGTTGCTTTCCAGGAGCTTGATGCACGTTGGATGATATTCGATCAGGGAGACTGAAGGAGGGCAGAGAGGTAGAGGTAAAGAGATGTTCAGGGAGAGCATTCCAGAGCTAAAGGCCGAGGTAGCTGAAAACATTGAGCGCAATCTACAGAATGGAAACAGAGTCCCATAACGAGCACATTTAACCGGGCGTTTCCTGGCGCTCCAAGCACCGGGAAGTTATCTCCAGTGTCTTGGCCAATATTTATCCTTCAATTACTCTACAAAAAACAAATTGTCTGGTCATTATTTTGCTGGGGGCAAATGAGCTGCCGTGCTTCCTGAATGGCTACACTTCACAGGTTCATCATTGGCCGTAAAGAGCTTAGAGGTTTCTGTTGGTCAAGGCAGGTGCTATATAAATGCCGGTCTTATGCATGAGGTTCTAGTTTAAGACTATCCAGTTGATCCCCCGAAGTTGACCACCTTAGTTGCAACACTTGTTAAAACAAAACAAAGATCAAGGGCTGCTTGTAACCCACAAGATCACATCAGTGCATCGCATTTACCAGGGATGAGCACTAAGACCCAGGAAGAACATTAGATGTTCATCAGCACCATTCTATAAATACGCAGCCTTTTTACATTCAACTGGCCACCGGCTACAGGGTCCAACGGTCAGAGGTCGATATGAAAGCTGCTGTGAGGCGTGAGAAAGGTACTGACGGGTCACCTGTGGCCTCCCACATCATCTGCTGGAGAGAGGAGAGAATTGGAGTCGGATAAACAGCCTCCCCATGGGTCTGTAATCGGAGCCGAGGAGAAAGTTGTTCTCCTCTCGCCTCAGTCAGTCGCACAGTGGTGCCGGCTTCCATTTTAATGCCCTTCCCGAGCAGAAATCGCAAAGTTGGTTCTCTGCAAGCTTTTATGTGACATTGAACATTGAGAAGACAATTTCCTCGGTCAGGTCCAGTTCTGTTTGTGCTGGGCCAGGCAGTGAATCCAGATGATGAATAGTAATGATTTGGTAATGCTCTGCGCTCATCTTTGAAATTCTAATATTAGAAACAATTAAACACTGCTCTCAAATCAAATACCTTGGGGAATTAGGTAAATGCAGATTTGATGAGATGCTTTCTGACAGAGTCAATATGAACCCGCCTGTAAAAGTGGCTCACAAAGAAGCCCTCCCCCCCTCAATAACCCGTGTCCAAAGGGTCCTGAATATATGCAGCTATGCAACCGTGCCCTGCACAAGATATGCAAATCGCACAGTATCAAATGGCATCAGACTCTAGCTGTGTTGAAGAACTCAAAATTCTCAGGCATGTTAGTCTTTGGGCTTTAATAGACAGTCTCAGGCGATGGGCTCTGCTACAACAACCCGTTTAACAGACAGGCCCGACACTCAAGGATCTGTGTGCATCTTTAGGCTGGCTTTCTTTCTCAAGAGCAGCCTCCTTATCTAGGCCCAGGACCCGAGGAAGAGCCTCAGAAGCTGGCAGCTCATTTGATTACTTTGCCATCGAGCAAATTTCATGCGGAGAAACCGTACTAACCTGACACAGTCAGACTGGCCTCTTCACTATGTCTTGTGTCGGCGGTGTTAGCTGCCACGCACTGGTATATTCCACTGTCGTCTTCTCCCACTCGTGTGATCTGGAGGACCCCGGTGGGCAGAAAGGTGAACCTGAAAGACAAATAAAGCAGCTGAGTAACTGGTCCGGGGGGTGGCCGAGTGACCTTTCTTTTCAACAGAAGGTCGGCCCAAACCCACAACCGCTATCACCTAGAAGGACAAGGGCAGCAGACAAATGGGAACACCACCAGCTGCTGGTTCTCCTCCAAGCCAAGCCTAGGGCAACACGGTAGCACAGTGGTTAGTACTATGGTTTCACAACGTCAGGGTCCCAAGTTCGATTCCTGCTTCTGTGCAGAGTTTGCACTTTCTCCCCTTGCCTGCGTGGGTTTCCTCCGGGTGCTCCGGTTTCCTCCCACAGTCCAAAGATGTGCAGGCTAGGTGGGTTGGTCATGATAAATTGCCCTTAGGTTAGATGGGATTGCAGGGTTACGGGGATAGGGTGGAGGTGTGGGTTTAAGTAGGGTGTTCTTTCCAAGAGCCGGTGCAGACTCGAAGGGCCGAATGGCCTCCTTCTGCACTAAATTCTATGATACTATGAGTCACCATTCTGACTTGGAAATACAGCGCCGTTCCTTCACTGCCCCCGGTTCAAACCCTGGAACTCCCTCGCTAACAGCACAGTGGGTGTACCTACACCACATGGACTGTAGCGGTTCAAGAAGACGGCTCACCACCACCTTCTCGAGAGCAATTAGGACACCAGATGGTAGCCTTACCACTGGCGCTCACATTCCATTGACAAATAGAAAGGACAGTCAGTGATTTTCATTTCCATGTAAACCAGAGATCCTTCCCTTAATCTCTTTTCGGTTCCTGAACAGGTCACATTGATGTTAATTCCAGATATCGCCCATAACACAAAGTATGGCCACCTTCTCCCGGCCAATTGTTAAAGCATCTTGTTCCATTTACAACGCAGGCAACTTGATGCACGGATGCTACCAGACTAGCGACAAGCCTTTTAAGGATTGCAGTATTTGTTTTTCACACTTATTAAATGTTTGACACTTTGAACTGGAAAATAAGCGGTGATGTAGTAATATTTTCATCCAACAAATGGCGCTGTTGCACCCTGACAGCTGTGAAGACCTCTGGGGCGGGATGTTCCGTTTGAGAGACTAAGTGCCGACGGCGGGAGTGAATGGCGGGTGTTCCATGGTCCTGATGGCAGCGCCGGTCCCAGAGCAATTCAGGACGTGGTAATGGGCCGGCACTCGCACCATGTGGAATTAGTACAATTACAACAGACCCCGGCGTAAGATTCGCCAGGTTGGCACTGGAGACCCTGACAAGCTGGGTCTGACAAGCACATCACTCGCCACACACTATCATTCCAGCCAAGAAGATGCCACCCCGAAGAGAGGTCCGAGGTTCGCGGATGCAGAGCTGGAGAGAGAGGTACTCCTGGATGTCATGGAGGAGAGGCGGTAGGGCAGCACGGTGGCGCAGGGGTTAGCACTGCTGCCTCACGGCGCCGAGGTCCCGGGTTGGATCCCGGCCCAGGGTCACTGTCCATGTGGAGTTTGCACATTCTCCCCGTGTCTGCGCGGGTTTCGCCCCCACAACCCAAAGATGGGCAGGGTGGGTGGATTGGCCACGCTAAATTGTCCCTTAATTGGAAAAAATGAATCTAAAATTCATAAACAAAATGCAGGAGGGGTGGGACACCCTGTTCCCCTGGGGTGGGAAGGTGGCTGCCACCTGCTGCGTCAGCTGGGCCTGGGCGCAGGTGGCAGAGGCCGTGAGCGCCGTGGGCCCCACCGTGAGGACAGCAGTGCCGATAGAAGCTGCATGACCTCCTCAGGGCGGACCGGGTGTGCCACCCCCTCTGTGGCCCTGGCACCAACGCTCACCTCCCACCCGCCCCCTCCCCACACCTCCGCACTCCCCTCCATAACCACCATGCGGCCCCCACCAGGCGCACGGTAGACAGTGCAGAGTGCGGATGGGCAACACCCCCCCCGGCCAGATATGGTGAGCAACCACCAATGTGGCCCTGGCACCACCCCTGCCCCACCGACCCATCCCTAGAGGGTGATCGCACCCCAACCACCAGCAGACCCCTCGCACTCCACCCTGCACCACATGCAAACACCCATACTGCCCGCCATGGCCGGGTGTCCCGCAGACACAGGCCACCGGCTGCCCATGTCCAAGTGTCTCACATTCTGTATTATCTGTCCCCCCGAGGAGAAGGCGGGCCACAAACACAGGGGGAGACAAATGACCGGAGGGGGCCCGCCAGACCTGCGACCCCTCACCATCCTGGAGAATAGGGCACCGGACTAGGTCAGCGGGTTGGGAAAGCAGGCTGGCGCAGAGGCAGAGGTCGGCATGGGACAACCAGGTGGGTCCCCAATGTGTTGCATGTGGGAGGCCGGTGATATGGGATGCAAGAGTTGGAGGACAACACAGGTCAGGGACCCCTGGGTAGCCAGTGGTACCCCTCGGAGCTCGCAGGGGCTTGTGCCAGAGATGCGGGGGCATTGCGTGGCAACGCCAACCGGTGCACGATGGATCACCACTCGCCAGCCCCCACACTCCACCCGCACAAGGACTGTGGCACGTATGATGGAATGACTGGCACTTGTTGGGGCCTCTGTGTGATGCACAGGCTGTGCCCGCCTGCCCGGGGGCAGGATGGATGGGAGCAGCGGCGCAATCGGGGCGTGGTGACAGCCGGTGGTCCTGCGGGGTGGGCTGGCTGATGGTGCCACTGGTGGTGCATCTGCCCTGGGGAGGGTGGCCGCGTGGCAAGGTGGATGGCAAAGGCCATGGCGCATGCGTCCGCTGTTCGGGGTGCGTTTTGCACCACTTCCTCGGATGGGCGCACTGAGGGGTACAGTGGGCAGTCAGTGGAGTGGGCAGCCAAATGGAACCTTGGCTTACCTCCTCTCTCTATCTCAGCAGCCACAGCCCCCGGTTCCCGTTTTTAAATACCACAAGTGAAACCATGACAGCATCATGTCCGCCAGGCGAAGGCGGAGCATCTCGGGAGGACAGAGACTTACCAGGTCGGGCCCGTTAATGATATGCTAATGGCCGGTAATGTACAATTTGCATCCCCACACTCGTGCAGGGCGTGGAACGCATCCACGCCGCCATTGAGATCCCGGAGCATGGCATTGCGTCGGGCGCCCGGCATCGGCCTCGATTTTCGGCCGACGCCGATTCTCCACCCGATCACAATTCGCGATTAGGGTGTCGCTGGATAGAGAATCCAGCCCTTATAGGTTTCTTCAGACATATCTCATTCCGACAATAGTGTAAACGTATAAATTCTGCTTTTTCATTCTATCCTTTCATCGTTTATTATTCTCAACAGAGGTTAGGAAATCACCCAGTGAGTAACCATGGCTGGGAACCCATGCCCTCATGATGCAGTACAGAGGACGGGGGCCGGGGGGTGGGGGGTGCTGCTTAGCTCTGGAATCACTGCGAAACAAAGTCTGCTATCATTTGCAACCGCCCTCAAATTGTGCGTGTTCGAGGGCTTATCCGCAAATGGGGTAGGAGCAGTGACTTTTTTTTTTACACACAATAGCAAAATCAAACTGGATTTGCAATCTCGTTACATCTCGTCACAGACTAATTCTGCCAATCGCTTTGGAAACTCGAGAACAGAGGAAGTACTAACTGTGACAACAGGAACACTGGAAATCAAGAACCGGAGACAGAGAAACTCAGGAACCAAAGACCAATCAATTCTGAAACCAGGGACTGATAAATCCCATGGGGGCTGTAGGCCACAGGAGAGTTTGTCGAGCTTTGCTGTGATTGCAAAGTGCTGAAGGAAGCAGCGACTTTTGCAGGGCCAGTCGAGCTCTGAATAGATGATCGAGTTCTCAAGTGATAGTTCAGGTTCTGAGTGGATTATCGAGCTTCCGCAGGGCCCATAAACCCTCTTCAAGGATTGTAGCGTTCTGAAATGATTGTTTTGTTTCTGTTTCTAAAATGATGAGAAAAATGGGAATATTATAGCTAGCTGGTATAAGTTTATTTATTCCTGTGCAACGATACTGTTTAGGGATGTTAGCTGAGGCCATGCTGGGCAGCCTGGGCGAGTGAGTGGGCCACATGAGTGACCCTCCTCCATCTCAGTGGGGCGCAGGATTGAAATTGGGGCTTGCTCACTCACCATGACCCCATGAATGAAATTAAATATATTTGCTGCACGCCGAATATTTCATAACGAGTTATAAAAATGCATAATCATTCATTTTTTAAAAAATTTTTTTATTGAATTTTTGGTACAGGTATAAATATGGATAAACAGTAGGAGACAAAAAGAGAAAATAAAAACTAAAACTATTTACACATCGGTTGGTTTCCACCATTTACATACATACATGGTAGTTTTTTTACCCCCTTTCATTATTTACAGTGGTGGTTGTGGTTTCCTGTGTTTCGTTCACCACCGGTTCTCTCTTTTGGTTTTCCCCATTAGTTCAGGATGTTGCGGGCAGCACGGTGGCCTAGTGGTTAGCACATCCGCCTCACGGCGCTGAGGTCCCAGGTTCGATCCCGGCTCTGGGTCACTGTCCGTGTGGAGTTTGCATATTCTCCCCGTGTCTGCGTGGGTTTCGCCCCCACAACCCAAAAATGTGCAGAGTAGGTGGATTGGCCACGCTAAATTGCCCCTTAATTGAAAAAAATAATTGGGTAATCTAAATTTAAAAAAAAAAAAGTTCAGGATGTTGCCCTTCCCCTTTATTTCTCATGCTTCTTTGTTTGTTGTGCATGGTCTCCCTGCAGCACCCCCCCCCCCCCCCCCCCCACCCACCCGCCCTCCACCCCCGGCCCCCCTCCTGCTCTTTGGCTTCTTAGTTGTTGGCTACAAACAGGTCTTGGAACCACTGGGTGAATGGTTCCCACGTTTTGGGGAAGCCGTCTTCTGACCCCCGGATGATGAATTTAATTTTCTCCATTTGGAGGAATTCCGCTCGGTCTGCCAGCCAGTCTGCAGCTGTGGGTGGTGCTGCTGATCGCCAGCCGAGCAGGATTCTCTGGCGGGCGAGCAGGGAGGCAAAGGTAAGGGCATCGGCTTTCCTCCCCATAAAGAGAAGTGGCTGTTCTGATACTCCGAAGACTGCCTCTCTCGGGCACGGCTCCAAACCCGTCCCCACCATCTTGGACATCGCCTCGAAGAAGAGAACCCGACAAGTCTGGGGCAAGCCCAGAACATGTGGGCATGGTTGGCCGGGCATCCCTGGCACCGTTCACATCTGTCCTCCACCTCCGAGAAGAATCTGCTCATCCGGGTTCTGGTTAAGTGGGCTCTGTGTATCACTTTTAGCTGCATTAGGCTTAGCCTCGTCATGTGGAGGTGGAGTTGACCCTGTGCAGTGCTTCGCTCCAGAGTTCCCCCCCCCCCCTATTTCAAACCCCAAGACCTCCTCCCACTACTCCCTTGTCTCATATAGTTTGGTGTTCGCCCCCCTTAGAAGTCATCCATATAGAGCAGCAGGGTGGCGCAGTGGTAGCACTGCAGTCTCACGGCGCCGAGGTCCCCGGTTCGATCCCGGATCTAGGTCACTATCCATGTTCAGTTTGCACATTCTCCCCGTGTTTGTGTGGGTTTCGCCCCCACAACCCAAAGATGTGCAGGGTCGGTGGACTGAAGAAGCTAAATTGCCCCTTAATTGGAAAAAATTAATTGGGTACTCTAAATTTATTTTTAAAAAAGAAGTCATCCATACATGTCACCACAGTTCCCTTTCCTTACGATATCCGCGTCCAGCAGATCCCCTAGCAGTGACTGTCATGGTGGTCGTGCGTTCGTCTTGTTTGTGCTGTCCACAGTTAAAGTCTCCCCCTACAGTGATCAGTCGGTATGTGTCTATGTCGAGGATTTCCGCCATGATCTTCTTTACGAGCTCCATGTCGTCCCAGTTGGGAGCGCACACATTCACCAGAACTACCGGTGCCCCATCAAGGACACTGCTGACCATGACGCATCGTCTCCCTGGGTCCGTAACCGTCCTTGTTGCTGTGAACACGTCTTCTTATTTAATAGAATGACTACCCCCCGGCCCTCGTCCCATAGCAGGAATGGTAGGTCTGTCCCACCCAGCCCTTCCTTACCCGCAGGAGGTAAACTATGTCGGCTATGTCAGCTTTCATACTTTTCAAGTGGGGGTTTTTGTTCCCCTGCTCCTGCAGGATCAACCATACTTACCTCACTGACGCGCCTCTATACTCTGGGATTTCCCTTTGTTAGGGGGCCATCAAAGATGGCCACAGTACTGTTCTCTCCATGAGAACATGCGGGGGCATGCCTTGGCCTCGCTCTCCTGCATGATTCCCGGTGCTAGCTACCTTGCTAGTGTGGTGTGTCTCCTTCCCGGGGCTAGTTGTACATCCTCCCATCACCCGATCTCTGGGCTCCCTGATGGCCATTCCCCTCACCTTCCCCTGCACTTTGCTGTGCACTCTCAGTCCTCCCTCTCTTACCGCTCCCGTCCCCAGAACAAGACAGTACTCTCCAACGTAAAGTGGGCGCTGTGGTGATGGTTCAAAGTTGGCTGTATAGAATGTAAAAAAAAAAACTTTTAACACTAAATATTTAGAGTCTCTTTCTGCGGGCTCTTCATCGCTGCCCCTGCTGCCATTTTTCCAGTCCATTCTCCACAGCAAACTTGTCTGTGTCTGCAGGGGCTGTGAAAAAGTGCTGCCCGCCTTGGTACGCAACCCAGAGCTTGTCCGGGGACAGCATTCCAAACCCTACACCGTTTCTGTAAGGCGCAGCCTTCGCCTTGTTAAATTCCGCCTGGCCCTTGGCCAGGTCAGCCCCCATGTCCTGATCAATCCTGATCCGGTGGCCTTCCCAGTGACAGTTTTTGGATTGCCTGACCCCATGCAGGATTCTTTCCCAGTGCTGGAACTGCTGCACCTTTGCAATTATCGCCCTCGGCTGTTCCCGGTTTGGGCTTTGGGTGAAGCGACCTGTTTCTGGTGCGCTCGGCCGATTTCTGGTGGGCTGAGGAAGCTTTCCATTCCCAACAGTTTGTCCAGCATTTGGGCCACATAGTCTGTGGGATTCCTAGCTTTGATCCCACGATTCGTAAGTTTTTTGCCGCCTCGACCGGTTCTCCGGGTCCTCGACTTTTCCCTTCAGGTTCCCTTGCATCGCGCCCAGCCTCGCCACCTCCTTTCCCAGGGCGATGATCCGGTCGCCCTGGTCTTTTGCAGCCCTTTCCAGCTCCTTGGTTGTTTCCTCCTGGGCATCCAGTCGCCTATCCGCCTTGTCCAGGGCCACCTGCATGGTCGCCATAGTTTCGGCAACTGCACCCTTCACCGCAGCTTGGGTGTCCGATTGTGCTTCCTCCCGATGCGCACTCACAATTCTCTTGAGAGAAACATCCTCCACCCCCTCCCCCGGTGTGTGGGGTGGAGGAGGGGGGGGGGGGGGGGGGTCTTTCTGTGCGCCGGGCCAGTTTCCCTCGCTCTGGCGAAGCCCAAGTTTCACCGGCTCTAAAAGAAAATGCTTAATCATTCATAATAAAACAGTCATTATCACCAAATGGTGAAAACAAAAGAAATATTTATACTTTGGACAGAGAAGGAGTACACAGCTTCCACGGTCAATGTTGTGGCCAATCAGCACGCACCTCACTTCACTCACCCTTGCTTTACGTGTGGATCACTTCAATCATATCAGCCGGAAAACAACTGCTTGGATGGAAATCAATGGAATGTGGCAACCCTGCACATGGTCAACGGTCAACAAACTGTCTCATGGGCCATGCTCAGAACCCCAATGGGCCGCATGTCCCCCCCCCCCCCCCGGCTGCAGGTTGTCCACCACTGGTTAAGGAGAAGTTACTGACAGGACTGGTTGATATCAATGGTTAGAATGCACAATACCTGTCATCCCTTGGCTCAAGAGGCCTACGATTCTTCAGCCACATGATCAGTGGTTCTGGTAAGCCGTGAATCTGGCACTGAAACCTGGCAACACCACCCTCCTCCACAACCATCGATCGGGGCTGCACATGGAACGGAGACAGAGCTGGGGGGGGGGGGAAATAGAAGAGAGTCAACATTGGGAAGTACAAGGACAAAGTTGGAAAGACAACATAGGCTACACTGTCCAGGCTTTGCATCTTAGAAGGCGTGTGTACATTAGCATTTCAACAGGAAACTCAACACTAAGCAACAACAACAGATATATATATAGCACCTTTAACATCTTAAGGCATTTTAAAGCAGACCAAGGCAGGCCAGCATCACCGTTCAATTTCCGTACCAGCCTCCCCGAACAGGTGCCGGAATGTGGCGACTAGGGGCTTTTCACAGTAATGTCATTGAAGCCTACTCGTGACAATAAGTCATTTCATTTCATTCACAGGAGCGTCATGAAGAAAAAGTAGACACACAGCCACATCAGATGGTGTTAGGGTGCACGGTCAAATAGTTTGCTCAAAGATGTAGGTGTTAAGGAGAGAAAACTGGGGTTCAGGGAGGGAATTTCAGAGCTTTAGCCTAGGTAGTGGAAAGGACGGTCCCTCAACACCCAGTTACTGCTACCACCGGGTCACTTTACTCTCCATATTCTTTCATAGAATTTACAGTGCAGAAGGAGGCCATTCAGCCCATCGAGTCTGCACCCTCTCTTGGAAAGAGCACCCTACCCAAGGTCAACACCTCCACCCTATCCCCATAACCCAGTAACCCCACCCAACACTAAGGCCAATTTTGGACACTAAGGGCAATTTATCATGGCCAATCCACCTAACCTGCACATCTTTGGACTGTGGGAGGAAACTGGAGCACCCGGAGGAAACCCACGCACACACGGGGAGGATGTGCAGATTCCGCAGACAGTGACTCAAGCCGGAATCGAACCTGGGACCCTGGAGCTGTGAAGCCTATTGTAGACCTTACAGTAATAATTAGCATTGAGGGGCATTACAGACATTATAAACATCTCTGAATACCTGCAGCCTCCCTGTTGAGTTTCATTTACAGTGATTAGCTGCAGCCCTTACAAACAGGTTCACTGAGCAATCAATAACAATCATTTCCAACAGATTAGGACGTTTACATTGAATAACTTGAAGAAAATGGCACAACACTTTAAATAATAATGCTACAGAGAGATGTTAGAAGAGTTCCCAACCAGAAACAAATTGCAACATGTTGATTCAGAGATTACATACAGGAACACTGGGATAGGGGCAGAAAACATTCTGAAAGCCTAGGATTGAGGAATATGCATGAGGTGACACTGGGACAGAAAGTGACATATTGTGAAACATTGAGAGGAAGACACGAAAAATCAACACTGGGTATGGCATATTAAACACACAGAGGAAGACAATATGAAGACAATGTACCCACAACCCTTACTAGTGCTCACTACAGATATACACCACACTCAACTGTAACACTTTGATATCCACACCACACTCACTGTAACACTTTGATATAAACCACACTCACTGTAACACTTTGATATACACCAAACTCATTGTAACACTGATAGACATATCACACTCACTGTGACACTTTGATGTCCACCACACTCACTGTAATACTTTGATATACACAGCACACTCAACTGTAACGCTTTGATATACACCACACTCAACTGTAACACTTTGATATACACACCACACTTACTGTAACACTTTGATGTACACAGCACACTCAACTGTAACACTTTGATATGCACACCACACTTACTGTAACACTTTGATGTACACAGCACACTCAACTGTAACACTTTGATATTCACACCACACTCACTGTAACACTTTGATATACACCACACTCACTGTAACACTTTGATATACACCACACTCACTGTAACACTTTGATATACACCACACTCACTGTAACACTTTGATATACACCACACTCACTGTAACACTTTGATATACACCACACTCACTGTAACACTTTGATATACACACACCACACTCACTGTAACACTTTGATATACATAACGTACACTTTAAAACACAGATACCATCACACACTATAAAACTCTGATGTAACCACGTCATTCATTATATTATTCTGATATACACCACACTGACTGAAACACTTTGATATACACCACACTCACTAGGCTGAGGTTCACTTAGTCAAGGCGCCATGGCTGGACCAGCAGCAGTCTTAAAATGTGGTTGGTAGATTTAACACCCTATCAATACCACCAAGTTAAAACATATTTTTACTTATTATCACTTCTGAACTGGGACCATCACCATATCAGCAAGAGCCGGAGTATCATTTATCCTTGTCTCCAACTTGATGGTTTGAAGTGACATACTTGACCCTGTTTTTGGAATCACAGTAATTGGGAATGTTTAATGCTATCCTGGGACATACATTAATTGGGAATGTTTAAACCTATCCTGGGACAGACAGTAATCGGGAATGTTTAATGATATCCTGGGACATACGCGCAATAAAGAGGGCTAATTATCTTTGGCTAACGGTTAAGGAAAATCCCAAAGCCTTTTATTCGTATGTAAGTAGCAAGAGGGTAACTAGAGAAAGGATTGGCCCACTTAAAGACAAAAGAGGGAATTTATGTGTGGACTCAGAGGAAATGGGTGAGCTTCTTAATGAGTACTTTGCATCGGTATTCACCAAGGAGAGGGACATGACGGATGTTGAGGCTAGGGATGGATGTTTAAATACTCTAGGTCAAGTTGTCATATGGAAGGGGGAAGTTTTGGGTATTCTAAAAGACATTAAGGTGGACAAGTCCCCAGGACCGGATGGGATCTATCCCAGGTTACTGAGGGAAGTGAGAGTTGAAATAGCTGGGGCCTTAACAGATATCTTTGCAGCATCCTTGAGCACGGGTGAGGTCCCGGAGGACTGGAGAATTGCTAATGTTGTCCCTTTGTTTAAGAAGGGTAGCAGGGATAATCCAGGGAATTATAGACCTGTGAGCTTGACGTCAGTGGTAGGCAAACTGTTGGAGAAGATACTGAGGGATAGGATCTATTCACATCTGGAAGAAAATAGACTTATCAGTGATAGGCAGCATGGTTTTGTGCAGGGAAGGTCATGTCTTACAAACCTAATAGAATTCTTTGAGGAAGTGACAAAGTTAATTGATGAAGGAAGGGCTGTAGATGTCATATACATGGACTTTAGTAAGGCGTTTGATAAGGTTTCCCATGGCAGGTTGATGGCAAAAGTGAAGTTGTATGGGGTTCAGGGTGTACTAGCTAGATGGATAAAGAACTGGCTGGGCAACAGGAGACAGAGAGTAGTGGTGGAAGGGAGTGTCTCAAAATGGAGAAGGGTGACTAGTGGTGTTCCACAGGGATCCGTGCTCGGACCACTGCTGTTTGTGATCTACATAAATGACCTGGAGGAAGGTATAGGTGGTCTGATTAGCAAGTTTGCAGATGATACTAAGATTGGTGGAGTTGCAGATAGCGAGGAGGACTGTCAGAGAATGCAACAAAATATAGATAGATTGGAGAGTTGGGCAGAGAAATGGCAGATGGAGTTCAATCCAGGCAAATGCGAGGTGATGCATTTTGGAAGATCAAATTCAAGAGCGGACTATATGGTCAATGGAAGGGTCTTGGGGAAAATTGATGTACAGAGAGATCTGGGAGTTCAGGTCCATTGTACCCTGAAGGTGGCAACGCAGGTTGATAGAGTGGTCAAGAAAGCATACAGCATGCTTGCCTTCATCGGACGGGGTATTGAGTACAAGAGTTGGCAGGTCATGTTACAGTTGTATAGGACTTTGGTTCGGCCACATTTGGAATACAGCGTGCAGTTCTGGTCGCCACATTACCAGAAGGATGTGGATGCTTTGGAGAGGGTGCAGAGGAGGTTCACCAGGATGTTGCCTGGTATGGAGGGTGCTAGCTATGAAGAAAGGGTGAGTAGATTAGGATTGTTTTCGTTGGAAAGACGGAGGTTGAGGGGAGACCTGATTGAGGTCTACAAAATTATGAGAGGTATGGACAGGGTGGATAGCAACAAGCTTTTTCCAAGAGTGGGGGTGTCAGTTACAAGGGGTCACGATTTCAAGGTGAGAGGGGGAAAGTTTAATGGAGATGTACGTGGAAAGTTTTTTACGCAGAGGGTGGTGGGTGCCTGGAATGCTTTACCAGTGGAGGTGGTAGAGGCGGGCACGATAGCATAATTTAAGAGGCATCTAGACAGGTATATGAACGGGCGGGAACAGAGGGAAGTAGACCTTGGAAAATAGGAGACAGGTTTAGATAAAGGATCTGGATCGGCGCAGGCTGGGAGGGCCGAAGGGCCTGTTCCTGTGCTGTAATTTTCTTTGTTCTTCTTTGTTCTTTATACAGTAATGGGGAATATTTAATGCTATCCTGGGACATACAGTAATTGGGAATGTTTAATGCTATCCTGGGACATACAGTAATCGGGAATGTTTAATGCTATCCAGGGACATACAGTAATTGGGAATGTTTAATGCTATTCTGGGACATACAGTAATCGGGAATGTTTAATGCTATCCTGGGACATACAGTAATTGGGAATCTTTAATGCTATCCTGGGACAGAGTAATCGGGAATGTTTAAATCTATCCTGGGACATACAGTAATGGGGTATGTTTAATGCTATCCTGGGACATACAGTAATTGGGAATGTTTAATGCTATCCTGGGACATACAGTAATTGGGAATGCTTAATGCTATCCTGGGACATACAGTAATCGGGAATGTTTAATGCTACCCTGGGTCATACAGTAATTGGGAATGTTTAATGCTATCCTGGGACATACAGTAATTGGGAATGTTTAAACCTATCCTGGGACATACAGTAATTGGGAATGTTTAATGCTATCCTGGGACATACAGTAATCGGGAATGTTTAATGCTCTCCTGGGACATACCGTAATTGGGAATGTGGGAATGTTTAATGCTACCCTGGGACATACAGTAATTGGGAATGTTTAACGCTATCCTGGGACATACAGTAATTGGGAATGTTTAATGCTATCCTGGGACATACAGTAATCGGGAATGTTTAATGCTCTCCTGGGACATACCGTAATTGGGAATGTTTAAACCTATCCTGGGACATACAGTAATTGGGAATGTGGGAATGTTTAATGCTATCCTGGGACATACAGTAATTGGGAATGTGGGAATGTTTAATGCTATCCTGGGACATACAGTAATTGGGAATGTTTAATGCTATCCTGGGACATACAGTAATTGAGAATGTTTAACGCTATCCTGGGACATACAGTAATTGGGAATGTTTAATGCTATCCTGGGACATACAGTAATTGGGAATGTTTAAACCTATCCTAGGACATACAGTAATTGGGAATATTTAATGCTATCCTGGGATAGACAGATATTGGGAATGTTTACTGCTATCCTGAGACGTACAGTAATTGGGAATGTGGGAATGTTTAATGCTATCCTGGGACATACAGTAATTGGGAATGTTTAAACATATCCTGGGACGTACAGTAATTGGGAATGTTTAAACCTATCCTGGGACATACAGTAATCGGGAATGTTTAATGTTATCCTGGGACGTACAGTAATCAGGAATTTTTAATGCTATCCTGAGAATGACAGTAATCGGGAATGTTTAAACCTATCCTGGGACATACAGTAATTGGGAATGTTTAAACCTGTCCTGGGACATACAGTAATTGGGAATGTGGGAATGTTTAATGCTATCCTGGGACATACAGTAATTGGGAATGTTTAATGCTATCCTGGGACATACAGTAATTGAGAATGTTTAACGCTATCCTGGGACATACAGTAATTGGGAATGTTTAATGCTATCCTGGGACATACAGTAATTGGGAATGTTTAAACCTATCCTAGGACATACAGTAATTGGGAATATTTAATGCTATCCTGGGATAGACAGATATTGGGAATGTTTACTGCTATCCTGAGACGTACAGTAATTGGGAATGTGGGAATGTTTAATGCTATCCTGGGACATACAGTAATTGGGAATGTTTAAACATATCCTGGGACGTACAGTAATTGGGAATGTTTAAACCTGTCCTGGGACATACAGTAATTGGGCATGTTTAAACCTATCCTGGGACATACAGTAACTGGGAATGTATAATGCTATCCTGGGACAGACAGTAATTAGGAATGTTTAAACCTGTCCTGGGACAGCCAGTAATTGGGAATGTTTAAACCTATCCTGGGACATACAGTAATTGGGAATGTTTAAACCTATCCTGGGACATACAGTAACTGGGAATGTATAATGCTATCCTGGGACAGACAGTAATTGGGAATGTTTAAACCTGTCCTGGGACAGCCAGTAATTGGGAATGTTTAATCCTATCCTGGGACATACAGTAACTGGCAATGTATAATGCTATCCTGGGACAGCCAGTAATTGGGAATGTTTAAACCTATCCTGGGACATACAGTAATTGGGAATGTTTAAACCTATCCTGGGACATACAGTAACTGGCAATGTATAATGCTATCCTGGGACAGACAGTAATTGGGAATGTTTAACTCTGTCCTGGGACACACAAATGATTGCTGGCAGAGCAATCGTGAAAATGTTAGTCACCCTGAAGCATAAAGAACTGTATGGAAAAGCTTAGCTGGACTAACAGCAAATTATAACCCAAGGCTCTGATTGAATTCAGCACAAACTGAAGGTCTAATTCTATTACACTAACAGCATTATACCCACATCAGTCCTTAATTCAAAGAAAGAACGATTTCAAAGGCTCCATGTAAACAACCATGTAAAAATTGAATTATAATTAAGAAATTATTGTCCTATGGGCTGGGCATTTTCTCATTGGACTTCAAAAACATATAACTCTCTATTCCGGTCCTAAGCAACACAAATACAAGATGTCACCTCTTGATAGAGAGTGAAGAAAAAATAAACTCAATGTAGAGGTGAAATGAACTGCCTGTCTGTCTTGTAAGACTGATTGAAACAGGCATCTGTCTCCAATGCTTCATACATCACTAACTGTTGGGACAGGAGGTTCTGAGATAATTAATGGCTGAAGTAAGGCATTAAATGAAATATATGCAGAAGGACAGAACAGCAGGTCTAGTCAGCATTTCAGTTGTGAAAACAGCCACTATACAAAGAGTAAGTCTCCTTGAAAACTATCCAGAAATATTTCTAAGCTTCAACAATGGAGGAATCATGAGAAGCCAAACAATACACTGAAACAGTCTACCATTCATGAAGTGGGGGGGGGGGGGGGGGGGGGAGAGCTGACAGCTAATTAGACCGGGATGCAATTGACAACTGCTCACTGCTGTATCAAATTAACATGAGCTCCTCAAACAGCATCGCTGAAGAGCATCGGCGGGACACAGATCACGGGAGAGATATAGACACCTCAGTGACGTCTCCTCTAATGTATTCTGTCTTTTCAACATTTGCATTTAATTAAGTTAAATCTTCGCTGAAGATGTGGTAGCAGTGAGTGTGAGAAAGAATAATGAGTGCCTCGGAGAAAAGATTTTTTTCCCCTTAAAGTTGTCTTCCCGTTTGAATGATAGGCAGGCAGGCAGACAGATAGATGGATGGTTCTGAATAAACGGAGGGCATGGTGCAGAGTGAGCAATGCTGACCTGCCAAAATTATCAAAAATGGCGCTGATTTACTAGAGCTGCTGGCTTTGCTGTTTTTTTTTAAAAAGAGTTGGTCATCTGCTAATGATACTGTCGCAGAATAATTACCATTAGCATATTACAGGCTTGGGATAGTTTGTGATGTCCTATGGCACTAATTTGGACCAATCAGTCCTTTATTTTGGAAGCGGCCCATGAAGGTTACTTGTTCAGAGAACAATTGATACACGAGCTGAGCATTCTCTAATTTCACGGTGCCGCCGAACCGTTTGATCAGTGATTCTGGTTTCCAGCTCCACATGAGAAATCACTGGCAATTTCATAATGTTGAATCCAGTAAAATATTAAACGAATGAATAGAAGTCACAAAGCTCCTGCAGATTCTATACTTTATTTCAGGCATTGTCAAACTCGGGAGGGTCGTGGAGCCGTCCGTCACGGCCCTCACGATCGCACAAATCCGGGCGCAACGGCCGCAGCAGCCGGCTTTTAACAATGCCGGCTGCGAGTGACCTTCAAAATGGCCAGGAACAGATAAACAAAATTCGGCCGCAATGCGCATGCGTGTCCGATCATCGGTGCGCATGCACGAAACTATGGTTGGTAAAAATGGGTCCCCGGAAAAAAGTTTGAAAAACACTGCTTTATTTTATTGCTGGTTCCCAATTCCAATACAGCTAAATTAGTTTATGTATAAGTACATGATCTATAAATGTACATTTTTGCTAGGCCTTGCATCAGAAGGCAGGGTACAAAAAAAGCTGTGGATCTCAGAGTCCCTACAGTGCAGAAAGAGGCCATTCAGCCCATCGACACTGACACTGAGGGGCCATCCACCTAACCTGGAAGGGCTGGTTTAGCTCTGTGAGCTAGACAGCTGGTTTGTGATGTAGAACAAGGCCAGCAGCGCAGGTTCAATTCCCGTACCGGCTTACCTGAACAGGTGCCGGAATGTGGCGAGTAGGGGCTTTTCACAGTAACTTCATATTTGTGACAATAAAAGATTATTATATTATAACCTGCGCCTCTTTGGGCTGTAGGAGGAAACTGGAGCACCCGAAGGAAACCCACGCAGTCACAGGGAGAAAGTGCACCTCCATACAGTCACCTGAGGTCGGAATCGAACCTGGGTCCCTGGTGCTGTGAGGCAGTAGTGCTAACCATTGTGCCACCCTGCTGCCCCAGCACCAGGGCTAAAGATCATCTAACTGCAGAGAAGAACAGGATTAGATTTAGATTCATTGTCACAGATGGATGACTGTTCGGGTACACAGAGTGAGAATTCAGAATGTCCAATTTATCCAACAAGCACATCTTTCAGGACTTGTGGGAGGAAACCGGAGCACTCGGAGGGAACCCACGCAAACATGGGGAGAACGTGTGGACTCCGCACAGTGACCCAACATGGTAAACGAACCTGGGACCCTGGCGCTGTGAGGCATGAGGAGAGGCCACAGGAACGGACCTAGATGGACTGCCCTTTCAGAGAGACCATGCCAGCACAGCTAAACCTCACAAGTCCCAGAGTACCTGTTATGAGAAATAATATTATCAATTCTTAGCTTCCAGCTACTTCCTCAGATATTGAATGAATCACAGATAATGATTCAAAATCAATTTATAAGTTTAGGAATTGCTGTACACGAAAAAAAATAGTCCATCTAGTTTATAGATTAGATTCTTCGGCATTTTCAGCACAGAAGAGCAGCATGGTAGCACAGTGGATAGCACTGTGGCTTCACAGCGCCAGGGTCCCAGGTTTGATTCCCCACTGGGTCACTTTCTGTGCGGAGTCTGCACGTTCTCCCCTGTTGTCTGCGTGGGTTTCTTCCGGGTACTCCAGTTTCTTCCCACAGTCCAAAGACGTGCAGGTTAGGTGGATTGGCCATGATAAATTGCCCTCAGTGTCCAAATAGATTAGATGGGGTTATTGGGATAGGGTGGAAGTGGGGGCTTAGGTGGGTCGGTGCAGACTCGATGGGCCGAATGGCCTCCTTCTGTACTGTATGTTCTATGAAAGAAGGAGGCCTTCCGTCACCTTCTACATCCTGGGAGTCGCATAATACACTGAAAATGGAGTTGTTGATGAATCACAGTATCAATCTTGATCAATTAGTCTACAACAGATTGATGCCAGAAAACCCTGATTGGGGCGGCATGTGGCTCAGTGGTTAGCACTGGGACTGCGGCGCTGAGGACCCGGGTTTGAATCCCGGCCCTGGGTCACTGTCCGTGTGGAGTTTGCATATTCTCCCCGTGTCTGCGTGGGTTTCGCCCCCACAACCCAAAGATGTGCAGGTTAGGAGGATTGGCCATGCTAAATTGCCCCGTAATTGGAGAAAAAATAATTGGGTATTCTAAATTTAAAAAAAAAGAAAACCCCGATTGGAACCTTTGGACCGAAGTCCTCTCAAGCATGCTACACTCACCACATGGCTACCTTTCAAAAATTATTTCACGGGATGTGGTTGTCGCTGGCTAGGCCAGCATTTATTGCCCACGGTGAATTGCCCTTGACAAGTGGTGGTGAGCTGCCTTCTTGAACTGCTGCCCTCCATGTGGTGTAGATTTACCCATAGTGCTGGTAGGGAGGACATTCCAGGATTTTGATCCAGCGACAGTGAAGGAACGGTGATGTATTTCCAAGTCAGCGCGGTGAGTGACTTGGAGGAGAATTTGCAGATAATGACACATCCATGCATCTGCTGCACTTGCCCTTCGTAGAGGTTGCGGGTTTGGAAGGCGCATGTGGAGGAGCCTTTGTGGGTTTCTGCAAAGCATCTTGTAGACGGTGCACACTGCTGCCACTGTGAGTCAGTGATGAAGGCAGTGAATGTTGAAGGTGGTGGTTGGGGTGCCAATGAAGTGGGCTCCTTTCTTCTGGATGGTGTTGAACGTCTTGAGTGTTGTTGGAGCTGCACTCATCCAGGCAAGTGAAGAGTATTCCATCACACTCCAAATTGAGCCTTGTAGATGGTGGACAGGCTTTGGGGAGTTAGGAGGTGAGTTACTCATCGCAGAATTCCCAGCCTCTGACATGCTCTGGTAGCCACAGTATTTATATGGCTAGTACAGTTCAAATTCTGGTCAGTGGTAACCCCCAGGATGTTCATAGTGGGGGATTCAGCGATGGTACTGTCACTGAATGTCAAGTAGAGATGGCCTGATTTTCTCTGGTTGGAAATAGTCATTGCCTGGCCCTTGTGTGGTGCAAATACAACTTGCCCATTATCAGTCCAAGTGCCAGGGGGCACCTGCTGGAATTCTTGATGCTTGAGAAGGTCAGATTTGAACTGAGGGGAAGGATGGAGGGATTCTACAATTAATGGGCGTGGTTCATTGTGCACTTTCGCGAATTGGATCACATCGAACATTAGAGGGGTTGGGGGCTGGGAGGGTTGGGGGGAGAGGGACTCTATGTGTTAATGGTAACTATGGGTGATTCCTGATTCCTATTTGTCATTTGTTTATGTTAACATGCAGGCTAATATCTGGGGTTTGGTGGGAGAATGGGATCGTTGTTATTGATATGGGGATTGACATCATCTTAGTTACTGATTATTGTTTATTGTTGGGTGTAAATTTGGCAGAAAATGTGAAAAAAGAGGAGAATAAAAAAATATTTTAAAAAAGAAGAAAAACTGGCGTCAATTGGTCCCATATTCATAGCACTGCAGGGGGCTAGCAGGGACCTGTTGGGAATCTCGCAGGTTTAGCTGCAGATATGTCTCCCGCACCTCCGGGTCAGAGGCCGCGTATGAGCACGGCAACGGCCTCCAGTGTCCGCGCCGTGCTCCATGGCAGACTTGGACCGAGGAGCTGGACCTCCTAAATAGTGCCCCCGATCGGCCACGCGCCCGACCCGGATCGCCTGCCCAGAAATAGCCCAGTCCCATATGAGGCCCCCCTTGCCCTCCAATCGGCCTACCCCCAGCCATGGGGACATTCTGAGAACACGGACGAACAGACTCAAAAACAGCTTCTTCCCCACTGTCACCAGACTCCTAAATGACCCTCTTATGGACTGACCTCATTAACACTACACCCATGTCTGCTTCATCCGATGCCAATGCTTATGTAGTACATTGTATATATTGTGTTGCCCTATTATGTATTCTCATGTATTTTCTTGAATTCTGTTTAATTCCCTTTTCTTCCCATGTACTGAATAATCTGTTGAGCTGCTTGCAGAAAAATACTTTTCACTGTACCTCGGTACATGTGACAATAAACAAATCCAATCCAATCCAATCCAAAAGGCGGCCGCGGACTGAGTCTGCACCCGCCACGCAAGTATTCCGAACAGCAGGACTAGGTTAGATCCACGCCGTCGGGACTTCAACCAGTCAGGGGCAGAGAATAGCGGGGCCTGGTGCCAGAGGCTTCACTCCACATCAAGAATTGTGACGATAGGAATCTCTCCTGCTTTTACCATTGATGTGTGTCGGAATGATTTGCAGATTGATAATCAACCTGTTTGACCACGTCAGGAACGTTAATGGGCATCAAGTCCTGGGCTGGGACTTGAACCCAGGGCTTCTGGCTCAGAGGCAGGGAAGCTGTCCACTGCGCCACATGACCTGCACGATATTTGAGGCTGGTTGTGCACAAATTGTTTGCTGCTTTTCCCATGTTAAAACAATGGTCACATTTCACTTCATTCGCAGGGACTGACCGCGTTTCAAAATTACTTAATTGGCTGTGAAGCACCTTGATATGTCCGGAGGTTGCGAAAGTCACTATATAAATGCAAGTTCTTTCTTTCACTGATATGCTTTAAAATCATTTGAAATGAATGTTTTCTGCCCGAAATCCTAAAAAAAGTCAGAAAGAAGTTTTTTTTAATATTACAATATTCCAATTTGAAAATATAGAGGGCACCTGTGCTTTGTCAGGTGGCAATGTGCTTGTGTCAACCAATCAGCTTGAGCAAAACTAATCAGAACAACAAACCCAGGAAACAGACTTTCACATCGGTGCTTATGACCCTCACAGGCTAACAAAACTACACTTGTACTTTAACACTGGTTTAGCACACTGGGCTAAATAGATGGCTTTTAAAGCAGATCAAGGCAGGCCAGCAGCACGGTTCAATTCCCGTACCAGCCTCCCCGAACAGGTACTGCAAATGTGGTGACTAGGGGCTTTTCACAGTAACTTCATTTGAAGCCTACTTGTGACAAAAAGCAAATTTCATTTCATTTTCATTCCCTTATGTGATGCGGGGCAGCAAGGCAGTTCAGTGGTTAGCACTGTTGCTTCACAGCACCAGGGTCCCAGGTTTGATTCCCGGCTTGGGTCACTGTCTGCGCGAAGTTTGCACATTCTCCCCGTGTCTGTGTGGGTTTCCTCTGGGTGCTCCGGTTTCCTCCCACAAGTCCTGAAATTCTTGCTGTTAGGTAATTTGGACATTCTGAATTCTCCCTCTGTGTACCCAAACAGGTGCCGGAATGTGGCGACTGGGGGATTTTCACAGTAACTTCATTGCTGTGTTAATGTAAGCTTACTTGGACAATAAAGATTATTATTATATCAGACCATAATGAGATAACATTGCTCCAATGAACTTCCAGTCTATCCCTTGTTTAATGAGTGGTAAGTCGGCAAAGGCTGTGGTAATTATTATTTATTCCTGACTGTTTTCAATCCTTATTACCAGGATGGAGAAGTGAGGAGATTGTCAGAGAATACAGCAAAATATAGATAGATTGGAGAGTTGGGCAGAGAAATGGCAGATGGAGTTCAATCAAGGCAAATGCGAGATGATGCATTTTGGAAGATCTAACTCAAGAGCAGACTATATGGTCAATGGAAGGGTCCTGGGGAAAATTGATGTACAGAGAGATCTGGGAGTTCAGGTCCATTGTACCCTGAAGGTGGCAACGCAGGTCAATAGAGTGGTTAAGAAGGCATACAGCATGTTTGCCTTCATCGGACGGGGTATTTAGTACAAGAGTCGGCAAGTCATGTTACAGTTGTACAGGACTTTGGTTAGGCCACATTTGGAATACTGCGTGCAGTTCTGGTCGCCACATTACCAGAAGGATGTGGATGCTTTAGAGAGGGTGCAGAGGAGGTTCACCAGGATGTTGCCTGGTATGGAGGGTGCTAGCTATGAAGAAAGGTTGAGTAGATTAGGATTGTTTTCATTGGAAAGAATGAGATTGAGGGGAGACCTGATTGAGGTCTACAAAATTATGAGAGATATGGACAGGGTGGATAGCAACAAGCTTTTTCCAAGATTGGGAGTGTCAATTACAAGGGGTCACGATTTCAAGGTGAGGGGGGAAAAGTTTAAGGGAGATGTGCGTGGAAAGTCTATAGCCAGCGCGAACAACAGTGGGGAGAGGGGGCACCTGTCTCGTCCCCCAATGCAGCCTTAAATAGTCCAATGTCGTCCTATTCGTCCGTACGCTCACCACAGAAGCCTAATACAGCAACCTGATGCAGTCAATAAAGCCCTGCCCATATCCGTACCGTCCCAGTACCTCCCACAGATATTCCCATTCTACTCGATCATATGCCTTCTCTGCGTCCATTGCGACCACTACCACCACCTCCCTACCTTCTGGGGGCATCATGATTGCATTTAGCAACCTTCTTACATTGGACGCCAACTGCCTTCCCTTAAGGAACCCCGTCTGGTCCTCCCCAATCACATCCGGAACACAGTCTTCAATCCTGGAGACAACATTTTGGCCAACAGTTTGGCGTCCACATTCAATAGGGATATCAGCCTGTAGGACCCACACAGCTCCGGATCCTTATCCCGCTTCAGAATCAGCAGGATTGTGGCCTGTGACATCGTTGGGGGAAGCACCCCTCTCTCCATTGCCTCATTGAATGCGGCCCCAATATCCCAGAGAACTTTTTATAAAACTCTGCTGGGTGCCCACCTGGCCCCGGGGCTTTACCCGCCTGCATAGCCTTCAGACCCTCCACTATCTCTGCCATCCCAATCGAGGCCCCCAGCCCTTCGATCAGCTCCCCTAGGAAGTGCCTCATCCCCTCTGGCCCTGGTGGGGGTTCCGACCCAGACAGCCGACTATAAAACTCCTTAAACACCTTATTCACCCTCTGCTGAGTCTCCCACCAGGTTCCCGTCTCCATCCTTTACTTTCCCTGTCTCCCTGGCTGCCTCCCTCTTTCAAAGCTGCTGTGCAAGCATTCTGCTGACTTTCTCTCCATGCTCATAAATCTCCCCCCTCACCTTCCTCAGCTGTTCTACTGCCCTCCCTGTGGTTAACAAGCCAAACTCCACCTGTAGCCTCCGCCGTTCCCTTAAAAGCCCTGCCTCTGGGGTCTCCGCATACCTCCTGTCGACCTGCAATATCTCCTTTATCAGTCGGTCCGTCTCTGTCCTGTCTACCTTCTCCCTGTGGGCCCGTATCGAGATCAGCTCCCCTCTAACCACCGCCTTCAATGCCTCCCAGACCACCGCTGTTAAAATTTCCCCGTGTCATTGACCTCCAGGTAATTCTGAATACTTCTCTTACATTTCACACTCTTCAATACACCCAAAAGAGCATTTTACAATCTCTAATATAGCCTGCACTTTAACACGTTTTAATATATCCCATACACTTCATTGTAACTATCCAATATATCCCTTACACTTCATTGTAACTCTCCGATATATCCCATACACTTCATTGTAACTCTCCGATACATCCCATACACTTCATTGTAACTATCCAATATATCCCATACACTTCATTGTAACTCTCCGATATATCCCATACACTTCATTGTAACTCTCTCCGATATATCCCATACACTTCATTGTAACTATCCAATATATCCCATACACTTCATTGTAACTCTCCGATACATCCCATACACTTCATTGTAACTCTCCAATATATCCCATACATTTCATTGTAACTCTCCAATATATCCCATACACTACATTGCAACTCTCCAATATATCCCATACACTTCATTGAAACTCTCCAATATATCCCATACACTTCATTGTAACTCTCCAATATATCCCATACATTTCATTGTAACTCTCCAATATATCCCATACACTTCATTGTAACTATCCAATATATCCCATACATTTCATTGCAACTCTCCGATACATCCCACCCACTTCATTGTAACTCTCCGATATAGCCCATACACTTCATTGTAACTCTCCGATACATCCCATACACTTCATTGTAACTATCCAATATATCCCTTACACTTCATTGTAACTATCCAATATATCCCATACATTTCATTGCAACTCTCCGATATATCCCATACACTTCATTGTAACTATCCAATATATCCCATACATTTCGTTGTAACTATCCAATATATCCCATACACTTCATTGTAACTCTCCGATATATCCCATACATTTCACTGTAACTCTTCAGTGTATTTCATGGTAAAACTGGCAGCTACAATACATGGGGTGGGATTCTCCCCTACCCAGTGGGGCGGGGGGTCCTGGCGTACCGGAGTGGCAAGAACCACTCCGGCGTCGAGCCTCACCAAAGGTGCAGAATTCTCCGCTCCTTTAGGAGCTAGGCCCGCGCCAGAGTGGCTCCCGCTCCGCCAACTGGCGCCAACGGCCTTTGGCGCCCCGCCGACGGGGCTGGCCGAAAGGCCTTCGTGGTCGGCGTGGGTCCGCGCATGCACCGGAGTGTCAGCGGCCGCTGACGTCACCACCGGCGCATGCGCAGTGGAGGGGGTCTCTTCCGCCTGTGCCATGGTGGAGGCCGTGGCAGCGGCAGAAGAAAAAAGTGCCCCCACGGTACAGGCCCGCCTGTGCCGATCGGTGGGCCCCGATCGTGGGCCAGGCCACCGTGGGGGCACCCACCGGTGTCCAATCGCGCCGCGCCCCGCGACCCAGGGGCCCGCTCGCGCCGCCTGCTCCCGCCGGCACCAGAGGTGGTTTAAACCACGTCGGCGGGAGAGCCCTGACAGCGGCAGGACTTCGGCCCATCGTGGGCCGGAGAATCGCCGCGGGGGGCCCGCCGACAGGCGAGGGGCGATTCCCGCCCCCGCCGATTCCCGGGTGGTGGAGAAATCCGACCACAGCGGGGGCGGGATTTACAAAGGCCCTGGGCGATTCCCTGACCCTGCGGGGGGGGGGGGGGGGGGGGGAGAATTCCGCCCATGTTTCTCAGTGTATTACACTTCAATATACTACAGTATCATAACTGATACACATTCAGCCCACAGACTTAAGTGTAATATATTTTCTCTCTGTCTCTATCTGCCAATGTAACAACTGTCTGTGGAACACTTACACCTCTCACTTCACACTTCGATATCACAACTGATGACACAGTCATACACCAACAGACATTCTCCGTGGTCTCAACACCCACTCGTTACTACTGAGGTTAATATTAATCTTCGGCTAGTTCAGTTGGCTGGTTGGTTGGTGATGCGGAGCGACACCAAAGCGCAGCTTCCATCCCCGTACCAGCTGAGGTTATCCATGGAGGCCCCACCATTTCAACTTTACCCTTTGCCTGAGGTTTGGTAACCTCCAGGTTAAATCAACACCAGTCAGCTCTCCCCCTCAAAGGGGGAGAGTGGACTATGGTGACTTTCATTTTCCATTAATCTTAATAAACACAGGGATAACTGGTACCTTTCAGAGGATGTTCAACTCACTGAACACAACGAACAAGATTTACTGCTTTGTGCATGCGACACAGCAATTTAGCAAAACCCATAAAAACAATACAGTGGTTTTAATTGCATTACTGATCATAATCTTAATGGATCTTCAGAGACTTTCTGATCTGTCCCAGATACCAGAACCTCAATGAGATTAGTGTGCGAGATGAATCCATTTTGTGTCCTGTACTGGGATTATGAATGTTGGACTTTTAATGCAATCTCCTATTGAAGTGCCCCCACCCACCTTGCTGTTATTCTTATTTATATGCTTATACCAAAACCGTTTGCCCATCATGCCTGTGTCCAGATGTGGTGAAGCACTATCCGACTAGGAGGAGGGTTAACGACAGTAAGGTTGTGAATAACAAGTTTTTAATATGGTAACATATGTAATTGTGACATTTGATAAAGACCCTCAGCAGTCTGTGCCAAGGTTCACTCGTGCCCACTCTATGCCCCGACAATTCCTTAACCTTACCAACCCTCCCACTATGTCTAGCTGTATTCCCAGGATACACACTAGAAGTGGAGGCGGCCTGCTGCCTTCCACTCCCTGTTACCTGAAATCCCCTGGCAGGCATCGTCTGGAGGGCTGGGACATGGGGGCCCCGGCCTACTTTCAGGTGACTCTAGTGATCTTCCTGCCCCTGAGGTTCGTCAGTATCAGGAAGGGGGATTCAGAAGGGCCCTCCTGAGTGGAAGGCCCCAAGAGATGCTCTAGCAGTTCCTCTTCCCTCTAGATACTCATGGACCTCTGGGTTACTCCGTGGGATGGAGGGACAGCTGGTATGAGCCCCAGAAGCCTCAAAGTTATCTGGCACTGCCAGTCCTGGAGGCCCACCATTGTCTAGACCATGGTGTTGAATGCCTCAGCCTTGGTCCTCAGGGGCTACGCCATGCTTCAGAGTTCAGCAGCCATGGATCTGGCGTCTTGCCCCAGGTTTTCTACTGTGGATGCCACCCTTGCAGTGTTGGCCTGCAACACGAGGCTTTGGGACTCCTCCATTTTTCCATTCTCTGGGACATTTCTGTCTCCACCTGATGTTCTACAGTGTGGTGCTCACCAGAAAATGACCCAGAAACCTGCCTGCAAGGTTCTCCCACTGAGCCATGTGTCTCTGTGATGGTGATAGTGCATATGATAGATGCCCTGACACTTCATCCATGTCCTCCTCTGAGGTGCTTTCGAGGATGGGCAGTGGAGCTCTGCTTGTTGACGGGCCAGGTTCTTCAACTGATGTTCCATAAGGCAAGGGGAATGGTTTTAGAAATGGCGTGGTCAAGAGTTTGGACTACAGAGCACTCACTCGAGACTAATCATCTGGAAGAAGGTGCAGTGGCTCCTCACTTTTCTCCCGCAGGCCAACCTCACGAGGCCCGCTCCTGTTCCTACCCTGCGAGCTCCTTGGCCCTCTCCTCAAATGGAGTCATGATCCGCCGCTTGGGCATCGCACCACATGTCTTCTCTCTATTTTCATAGAGTCCCCAGAGATCAGCCTATCGACTCTACACCAACCCTCCGAAAGAGCACTCCGCCTCGGCCCAGTACTCCACCTATCCCCATAACCCCACCCAACCGTTGGACATTAGGGGGCAGTTTAGCATGTCCAATCCACCTAACCCGCCCATCTTTGGACTGTGGGAGGAAACCGGAGCACCCGGAGGAAACCCACGCAGACACGGAGAGAAAGTGCAAACTCCAAACAGACAGTCTCCTAAGGCCGGAATCGAACTCCTGTAGGGACATGATGTGGGGTAATATGAGCTGACGCCTGGCGGGTCAGAGGCAAATGGCAACTGGCATGTGTGGGCACTGCGCCTAAGCAGGCAGGGGTTCTGCTGAAGAGTGCCGGGGGGGGATTGAGCATGATTTTGGGTCCTTGGGTGCTACGAAACTGCGGAGTGGCGGCTTGCGAGTTCCAGGTGACATTCCGAGGGTGAGGGAAGGGTGGAGTGCCAAGAGGAAAACAGGAGGCACTTGCCCATGCTGATTGGAATAGGTCATTCATCTTCTTCTGACACTGCACTCCCGTCCCCTTGGTCAGCCTGCTGGCACCGAGCAGTGCTGCTACCGTCTCCCAGGTGGGATTAGTTACCTTGCTGGAGAGCCTCCTGCCAACCTGTGGGTATACCTGACAGGTGTGGCATTTTCAAGTGGGGGAATAAAAACATTTTTAAAGTGCCTGAAAATGCTGTCTGGATCGCACCGTCAGGGCCAGCGGGAATCGCACCGGTATTCTCACGGAAAATGACACTTTACCATTTTGTGGGAAAATACCGCCCCTTATTTTTGAACTGTGTTCCCTAGTTCTGGACTCGGTCACGAAAGGAAACATCCGGGCAGCACGGTGGCTCAGTGGGTTAGCCCTGCTGCCTCACAGTGCCGAGGTCCCAGGTTCGATCCTGGCTCTGGGTCACTGTCCGTGTGGAGTTTCCACATTCTCCCCATGTTTGTGTGGGTTTCGCCCCCACAACCCAAAGATGTGCAAGCTAGGTGGATTGGCCAAGCTAAATTGCCCCTTAATTGGAAAAAATGAATTCGGCACCTTAAATTTATAAAAAAAAAACAAAAGGAAACATCCTCTCAGCATTTACCTCATCAAAACTCCTCCGAATATTATATACTTCAAAAATTAAGCTGAATAACAACCCACAATCATTTATATAGTTTACAGATACCACCTTTGTGTGGTTGACAATCAGACTCTCACTTAATCGAGAATGGAGGATACTGGGTGGGTTATAGAAATGCTGGTCTGGGCAGCACGGTGGCACAGTGGTTAGCATTGCTGCCTACGGCGCTGAGGACCCGGGTTCAACTCCCGGCCCTGGGTCACTGTCTGTGAGGAGTTTGCACATTCTCCCCGTGTCTGCGTGGGTTTCACCCCCACAACCCAAAGATGTGCAGGATAGGTAGATTGGCCACTTTAATTGCCCCTTAATTGGAAAAAATGAATTGGGTACTCTAAATTTATTTTTAAAAAAAGAAATGCTGGTCTGGCGCAACACAAAACAATGATGGGTGGGATCTGTGGCATGCATGATATTTGTAGGTTGTAGAGAATTTCGATGGTTCTCAGCCATTTTACCAGAGCTAATTGAGCTCTCAAACTCTGAATACCGTGAGTGGGAAGCACGCACATTATGAGAGCTGGAGAGTGTCACCCTCAAATTCGCAGCACCGAAAGGGATCGGAGGCCCAAGACTATGTCTGAAACAAGCACTGGTCCTTTGCAGAGGCCAGGGTTGGGTGTGGGGAGGAGCCTTGGGTGGGGGGGGATTTGGTTGAGGCAGCTGAATGTTAGTTTCCGTGGTAAAGAGGTCCATGAGCTCTTGTTGCCAACGGTGAGGGTGTAGAAGATAAGAGAGATGGGTTTAATGAAATAGGCCTCAGTCTTGAAATAAACCAGGGGTTCTCTTTGCTCCCCAGGGTGATCTTGGAGTAGAGTGTGGCTTTGAAGGGCAAAATTGAAACATTAGACCGTATAATATGGTCCCTTCAGATGTGGTAATGAACAACTGGACCAGTCACGTGCTAAATACCCTCAGCTCTATGCCCAGGGACAGCAGGGTGACTGACCAAGATGGGAAAGAGTAACGATTTTGCTGGGGTCAAGGACTTCACAGTGGGGGCCAGGGTGAGAGAGCGGCTGAGCAGATTGATTCAGACAGAAACTGCTTGAAAACAGTGTCAAGCTGAATGTCACATGGGACTGAATGCTGAAACTGGCCTTTTCTGGGATTACACTTAACGAGCACGGATATATGTTAAGCTTCCCCTTCACAATGTTCAGAAATAAAAGTCTGAAAAAGACACAAAAGCTTTATGCTCATTATAAAACCTTTTGAGTACACCTTCACCATCCAAATAATCAATAGGTTTTTACAGGAATCACATCCCGGACTGCTTATGCATGATGTCCTATTGGATTCCTGTCAAGACTACCTAGATATCACAGAGCAACATCTTGCTGATTTTCATCTGCTTTTATTATTCCCTCATATTTTTTTCTTGCCTGTAGCTCGCTCAGCATTTTACTCAAGTTGAAAGGGCTGAAGGACAAGACTGGCAAGCCTCCATCACTGACATTCGGTGACCGGCCTCGACAAATAGATTGAGGGCAGTCCAGGATTACAAAGGCGGCGCTTCCCAGAAACAAGCCTTTCAGCCCAACCAGATCATGTCAGTGTTTATACTCCACTTGAGCCCCCTCCCTTCTAGCCTCGTCTAAATCTATCAGTTTAACCGTGGGCGGCACGATAGCATAGTGGGCACCACTGTTGCTTCACAGCTCCGAGGTCCCAGGTTCAATTCCCGGCTTGGGTGACTGCATGTGTGTGGAGTTTGCACGTTCTCACCGTGTCTGCGTGGGTTTCCTCCTGGTACTCCGGTTTCCTCCCAGTCGACAGATGTGCAGGTTAGGTGGATTGGCCATGATAAATTGCCCCTAGGTGGGGTTACGGGAATAGGGCCTCGGTCGAGTGCTCTTTCAGAGGGCCGGTGCAGACTAGATGGGCCGAATGGCCTCCTTCTGCACTGTAGGGATTCCATGAACTTACCCCCATGGTAGTGAGTTCCACATTCTCACCACGCTTTGGGTAAAGACGTTTCTTCTGAATTGCCTACATATATTTTTTCAGTTAATATAGAGTGATGGCCTTTAGCTTTGCCCTTCACCAAGAGTGAAAACTCTCTCTCTCTCTCAAATCACCCTTTAACCTTGCCATTTAAAGCAAAATGAGACCCAGTCTGTTGATTCTTTCCTGATGGACATAAGCTGACCGTTCTGATACTTTCCTCGTCAATTCTTTTTAGCCCCTCTCAAGTGCCTCTCTATCCTTGTTATAATATGGCGACCAGAGATGGATACAGTCCTCCAAGTGTGGTCTAACTAAGGTTCAGTGCAAGGTTAGCATAACATCTCTACTTTTTTTAACCCTCTCCCTCTGAAAATAAACTGGGTTTGCTTATTTAATGGCCTTATTGACCTGCGTCACAACTTGTATTTGTTTTCCCAGATCCCTTTGCTCCACTAGATTGTTCTATTTAGACTCTTTATTTTCTATGGACTAGGCAATCTGCTTATTTTCCTTACCATCGCCTTGTATTGAAATTCATATGCCTATTTTGCGAACTTGTGAAAATGTATTTTTAATGGAATCATAGAATTTACAGTGCAGAAGGAGACCATTCAGCCCATTGTGTCTGCACCGGCCCTTAGAAAGAACAGCCCACCCAAGCCCATACCTCCACCCTAACCCTGTAACCCAGTAACCCCACATAACCTTTTTTGGATACTAAGGGCAATTTAGCATGGTCAATCCACCTAACCTGCACAACGTTGGACTGTGTGAGGAAACCGGAGCACCAGGAGGAATCCCACGCAGACGCGGGGAGAATGCACAGACAGTGACCCAAGCCGGGAATCGAACCTGGGACCCTGCAGGTGTGAAGTAGCAAAGCTAACCACTGCACTACCATGCCACCCCAATGTAGGTGTTGTCAGCAAGGTCACCATTTCTTGCCCATTCGTCATGAACTGAATTTCTTACAAGGCCATCTCCGAGGGCAGTTAAGAGTCAACCACATTGCTGCCGGTCTGGAGTCACATGCAGGTCAGATCAGGTATGAACAGGAGATTGCCTTCCCTAAAAAGCATTAGCGGGCCAGATAGGTTTTTAATCATGATAGTTTCATGGCACTAATACTGATATTAGTTTTATATTCCAGAATAATTAATACGTGCTGAGATTTGAACCTGGGTCCAAAGCACATTAGTCTGACCTCTAGATTACTAGCCCAGTGACATTACCACTATGCCATCTTCTCCCCAGTGCCTCCTTGTCATTCGTTTCATCTTCTTCAGTATTGATGGTCTATCCCAATCTGATCTTGTCCATAATTTTAGAAATTGGATTTTGGATTTGAAAATCGAGATTGTTGATATAAATTGTGAACAAGAGAGTCCTTGTATAATCCGGGTGGGACTTTACTCTCCACCGTTACAAACATTAAAAAAAATAAATTTAGTACAGTACCCAATTCTTTTCTTCCAATTAAGGGGCAATTTAGCACGGCCAATCCACCTATCCTGCAAATCTTTGGGTTGTGGAAGTGAAACCCACGCAAACACGGGGAGAATGTGCAAACTCCACATGGACAGTGACCGGGGGCTGGGATTGAACCCATGTCCTCGGCGGCGTGAAGCGGCAGTACTAATTACTGTGCCACCTTGCTCTCCACCTTCTTACCCCTACTCTCTGATGCGCTCAGCGCACCAAGAAACACCCACAATCTAATGCCCATCTGGATAGATCGGGGGACCTCATCGGGGAACTCCACTCATCGGAACTCCTCAGCACAGCAAGAGGTCGGGCCACCATTTGAAAATGCCAGCCCGATCTCTCAAGCCCCCGCGCATACCC
This sequence comes from Scyliorhinus canicula, assembly GCF_902713615.1. Taxonomy (NCBI): domain Eukaryota; kingdom Metazoa; phylum Chordata; class Chondrichthyes; order Carcharhiniformes; family Scyliorhinidae; genus Scyliorhinus; species Scyliorhinus canicula. The sequence continues at coordinate 20,484,147 of NC_052157.1, forward strand.
CACAAGCCCCAACTCACTATACGGAGGTCCACCTGCACCCACACAGGGCACACCCCGGCAGGCCCAGCCTAACAGTGACACCTGGGCACCTTGGCAGTGCCAGGCTGACACTCAGGTGGGACTACCAGGGTACCAGTCTAGCAGTGCCAAGGTGCCATCAGGGTATCACCCTGCCCAGAGGGCATGCACCTCGGGCCTCCAGTCCCCTGGGAGACCCCCATGAATGCCATTCCATCTGGTTCCCGTTCATGGAGTTAAATCCCACGCCTTGGTTAGATCTCAGGAACGTATATTAGAGTAAGACTAGCTGTCTCACTCTAATGTGTAACCCCATAGGATTCACATCAAAACATCGCCTGAGTTTGTGTTAGATCGTGCGAGGTGTGGTGAGCTGGGAAAACCCTGGAAGTGGGATCTCCCAGCCGTGTTATTCTGCGCCGCTTTTCCGGGTATAACGCAACCGGTTAATTCCGCACCTTGTCTACTCACCTTATTACCTCAAAAATCATTAAGGTTGATCAAGCAAGATGTTGACTATTCACTATTATACAGTTGTAAACGTTTTTCTGTTTTCTCTTTTAATAGGGATTCCACTTTATCTCCACTATCAATGTTAAGCTGCCTGATGTAAGAACCCTGTACATATCCTACCTCCTTGAGTATTTCTGAAAAAGAGACTTTTTGTCAAAGCTTTTCATCTGGCACTGATCAGGACATTCGCAACCATACAATGTAAGGGAAATCAACAAATTTATATGACAATATAAATATGACAAGTGGGTGCTGATTGGTTGACAAGTGGACTCTGATTTAAACCGGGCAGCTTGACTATGATTGGTATGGCTTAAATTTCAAACAATGCCTGACAGTTAACTTTCAATCACCATCAACTGATGCATTCTCGATGGCAACACTTCTACTCGAGTCTACTCACCAACAAGTCAGCATTTTCTTCTCATACAGTATGAATATCTTAATTTCCCTTACATTGCACTGATTTGAAGATCCTGATGAGTGTGTGTGGTAAAGCTGTGTCAAAAAGGTCCCTTTTTTCCTTCAAACAGTGCTCAGGTTCTGCACTACCAAATGTCTATTTCTGTCTTCATTCTTAAAATATAGGTAGAGAGTTAGCACCACCAGCATTACAACTTTTTCTAATGAATTATTAAATATGTGTAGTGCCTTTGCTATCTCTTCCCTAGATTCCGTTAGAATTCCTGGACTAGGGGTATTAATCTTTTAAAGATTGATTATTTAATATTTGCCTTCATTTTATTTTAATTGTGGTTCTATCATTTATAATCTTATATTCTCATGTCTTTATTTGCTCTTTCTGGGGATGTGAGCACATCGTTGGTTCTTCTTCCTGGTAAATTACATAATTGTTTTTTCCGCCACTTCGATATGACTGTTTGTGATTTTATGCTGACTGTCCTTTCACAGACTCCCTACAGTGCAGGAGGAGGCCATTCAGCCCGTCACATCTGCACCGACCCTCTGAAAGAGCCCCACCCTATCCCCGTAACCCAGTAACCCAACCTGACCTTTTGGATACTAAGGCCAATTTAGCGTGGCCATTCCACCTAACCTGCACATCTTTGGACTGTGTGAGGAAACGAAGCACACACACAGTGCGAACTCCACACAGACAACCACCAGAGGCTGGAATTGAACCAGGGTCATTGGCGCTGTGAGGCAGCAGTGCTAACCAGTCTGCTACCATGCTGCCCTTTATTGGTCCTATTCCCTTCTGGAGCTTTTTATAAAATTAATGTCCATGTAGAGCACCATAACCATCTTGCTTTATGTTTCTTGATATTTCATTTCCACCTCCTTTTTGCCTCACTAATTTCTTTTGGTCTTTGCGTTCTCCCTAGCCATGCTCCCTTCTGCTGCCCATTTACTTTCATTTCATTTTCAAATACCTCAATTTTTCCTTTGCGACTTTGCATCCATGGTGCTTTAAAAAAAAATTTAGTGTACCCAATTAATTTTTTCCAATTAAGGGGCAATTTAGCATGGCCAATCCATCTAGCCTGCACATCTTTTGGGTTGTGGGGGTGAAACCCACACAAACACGGGGAGAATGTGCAAACTCCACACGGACAGTGACCCAGAGCCCGGATCGAAACTGGGACCTCGGCGCCATGAGGCTGCAGAGCTAACCCACTGCGCCACCGTGCTGCCCCATGGTGCCTTCTTAGCATTCAGTTTATTCTAGCTGTTTAGTGGAATATAATTTTTCCTGGCCTCTGCTGAATATTTCTCATTGTTCTACATTATTGTTTCCCAATATTTTTCTTCATTTTATTTTTAAATTTCTATTCCCAGCCCCTCAAAACCAGTTTTCTTTCATCCATTACTCTGGTCTTGGTCAAGCAATTAATTAACCTTCTCGTCTGTTTTTATTCTCGACCATATTATATTATGGTCACTCTTGCCTAGATGTTCCCCTGCTTTACATCCCTTACCCATTCTGGTTCATTAACAGATTCAGTAGCTAATCCTCCCTTGTTGAGTTTCTTAGATACTTGGTGTGAAAGGAATCCTGTACACAATGTAAAGACTCCATTCCCCTTTACCTGCCCCTTCTGGTTAATTAATTTCAGGCTAGTTGAATTGTTGTTGATTATTAATCTATGATTGTTACTCATTTCCTGATTTGTTTGTATATTTCGTCTCAGACCTTCGTTCTTCCAGAGATCCAGAGGAGGTTCACAAGAATGAAGGGCTTGTCATATGAGGAGCGGTTGAGGGCTCTGGGTCTTTAGAGGGATGTTTAGAAAGATGAGGGAGATCTCATTGAAACTTACAGACTACTGAGAAGCCTAGGAAGTAGACATGGAGAAGATGTTTCCACTAGTAGGAGAGACTAGAACCTGAGGATATAGCCTCAGGCTGCTGGGATGATCCTTTAAAACAGAGATGAGGAGGAATTTCTTCAGCCAGAGGGCGGTGAATCTGTGGTACTCTTTGCCGCGGAAGGCTGTGGAGACCAAGTCATGGACTGCCTTTAAGACAGACTAGGTTCTTGATTAATACGGGGATCAGGGGTTATGGGAAGAAGGCAGGAGAATGGGGATGAGAAACACATCAATACGGTTGAACGGCAGAGCAGACTCAATGGGCCGAATGGCCTAATTCTGAATTGTATCTTACGGTGTCAGGAGAAGATCCGTCTTTTTCACCTCTAATCTTTATCCACATGGATTTTATTTCGGTCATGCTGATCATTGAGTCACTTGTTTCTCTTGCTGTTATGTTACTCTAATGTGTGAAGCTGCTCCATATCCGCTATCGCCGTCTCTATCTTTTCTAAATATGTTATGCAATGTTTAATGCCCAATTTGATTTTTCTGTAGTCATGCTTCAGTATTCCCAACTGTACAGTACTGCCTTGAGATTCTCTGTTTTAATACGGACACCACGTGCATTGCTGTACTGAGAGTAACTCATCGTTAGTAGCAGTTCCTCACTCAATTCACAGAATTGTGACAGAGCAGAAAGTGGCCATTTGGCCCATCATGCCAGCACTGGCTGTCCAAACAAGCATCATGATTTAACACCATTCCCCTGACTTTTCCCCATATCCCTGCACATTGTTTCTATTCAAATGATCATCGAATGTCCTCTTGAATGCCTTGATTCAAACTTCCTCCAGCGCACTACCAGGCCGTACATTCCAGACTCCGAAACATTCGTTGTGTGACAAAGTCTTCTCCCACATCACAGTTGCTTCTTTTGCAAATCACTTTAAATCTGTGCCCTCTTGGGGCGGCAAGCGGCGCAGTGGTTAGCACTGCAGCCTATGGCGCTGAGGACCTGGGTTCAAATCCCAGCCCTGGGTCCGTGTGGAGTTTGCACATTCTCCCCGTGTCTGCGTCGGTTTCACCCCCCACAACCCAAAAATGTGCAGGTTAGGTGGATTGGCCACGCTAAATTGCCCCTCAATTGGAAAAAAATTATTGGGTACTCTAAATTTATTTTTTAAAAAGAGAAAAAGAAAAAGTGAAAAAAAAATCTGTGCCCTCTCATTCTTCATCCGTTTACAAGCAGGAACCTTTTCCCAATATCTACTCTGTCCAGCCCCCTCATGATTTTGAACATCTCTATCAAATCTCCCCGTTCTCTCCGAGGAGTACAGTCCCAATCTCTCCAATCCATCCTCACAATTAAAGTTTTTCATTCCTGGAACCATTCCTGTAAACCACTTCTCCACTCTCGCCAATGTGTTCACGAGCAAAATCACAGTTGATCTTACCCATGATCACTATTGCTGGCCACAAGGCCCAATTTTATAGCCTATTTTGTAGTACTTGGGTGGGATGATTATTTCATATGTTGTATGTTGGTGGTGGGGGGGGGGGGGGGGGGGGGGGGGGGTGCTTAATGTTATGAAGGGTGTTGTTCTTTGTACTATGGTTGTAATGGGGAATATATAGCTCCCGATTGGAATATGATGTTTGAAGGGGTTTTGTTCTATTTTATGTCTTCGGTCTGGGCCACAGTTTCTTTTTTTTTTCACCCTACTCCCATTCCTCATTGTTAACAAGTGACCTCGGTTAAATCACGAGGACATCACGAGGGCAGCACGGTAGCATTGTGGACAGCACAATGGCTTCACAGCTCCAGGGTCCCAGGTTCGATTCCGGCTTGGGTCACTGTCTGTGCGGAGTCTGCACATCCTCCCCGTGTGTGCGTGGGTTTCCTCCGGGTGCTCCGGTTTCCTCCCACAGTCCAAAGATGTGCAGGTTAGGTGGATTGGCCATGATAAATTGCCCTTAGTGTCCAAAATTGCCCTTAGTGTTGGGTGGGGTTATTGGGATAGGGGGAGGTGTTGACCTTGGGTAGGATGCTCTTTCCAAGAGCCGGTGCAGACTCGATGGGCCGAATGGCCTCCTTCTGCACTGTAAATTCTATGATAATTCTATGAAAACGTGCCTTCTAATCCATTGAATCCCTACAGTGCATTAGGAGGCCTTTCAGCCCATCAAGTTTGCACTGGCCCCTCTGAAAGAGCACATAGGTCCTATCTCTAGGTCCTATCTCCCACCCTTTGCCTGTAACCCCAATTAACCTGCATATCTTTGAATGGAGCCCAATTAGTGGCATTGAGTGCCTCCAGGTGACAGGAGCTGCTTGCGAGGAGCCAACGGAAAGTGGCTATGTTGGGAGCTGCCGCATTCTTGCGTTTGGACCACTAATTGGTGGCTAGTGGATTTGCCATTCTCTCCCCTTTGCTAGCCCTTTGAGATCCTGGGATGACTTCCGATTTTCAGGACCACGATTTTCAAATCCCGCCCGCACCATGTCCCGACCCCACAGCTCCTTGGAAAATCCAGCCTGAAGTATCACTGATCTACGGTACAAAGCATGGTCTGACAAAACTTAAAACTATGCAAACAACATCACAAATGTAGGACTGCGTTCCAAAAACCATTGGTGAGTGTATGTGCATGTGTGTGAGGCCAGGGTGGGAGTCGGATAGCTTGGTTGCTGTACTCCCAGAAACAGGGCTATATAGTCAGGTGGCTCCTGTCCATTAACACCCTTAGGTTTGGAAGGTGGGGGAGGGGAGGCAGGGTTACTGCAAGGCACTTTAGACAGTGGGGGTGTTTTCTGAACTCCTTGAAACAGTACTAAATTTAGCAAAGGTTCTTGTTTAATTATTAAGGAGTTTCTCTTCTCCTGTAAACCCCCTAAGGTATTGTAGTGTGGGATGTTCATTAAAATATTTACATTAAAGGGCAGTGCGGTGGCGCAGTGGGTTAGCACTGCGACCTCACAGCGCCGAGGTCCCAGTACGATCCCGGCCCTGGGTGACTGTCCGTGTGGAGTTTGCACATTCTCCCCGTGTCTGCGTGGGTTTCGCCCCACAACCCAAAAAGATGTGCAAGCTAGGTGGATTGACCACGCTAAATTGCCCCATAATTGGAAAAAAAATGAATTGGATACTCAAAAGTTATATTAAAAAATTTTACATATAAATGTAAACCATTATAATCTGTATAATGGGCAGCACAGTGGTTAGCACTGTTGCATCACGGCGCTGAGGACCCGGGTTCGATCCCGGCTCTGGGTCACTGTCCGTGTGGAGTTTGCACATTCTCCCCGTGTCGGCGTGGGTTTCGCCCCCACAACCCAAAGATGTGCAGGATAGGTGGATTGGCCACGCCAAATTGCCCCTTAATTGGAAAAAAAATTGGGTACTCTAAATTTTAAAAATCTGTATAATAAGGATTATTCAAAACGTTCCTTGCTATTAACCTGAAGCTTGTGAGGTTTGAGGTGCAGGTTTACAAAAAGCCACCTCAGAGTTAATCACGTCGTCAATGAAGAAGGATGGAAAGGATCGAGGAACAGATAGAGGGAGTGGTTATCCAGGGGTGACCCAAGGGGCTTTGGGGAGGAGGCTGTACGTGCGGGCGCTCTGGGACGATGGACGGTTTCGGCTGGGATGGTGCCGACAGGGGCTACTGTGTTGGCAGCTGCTTGCCCAGGCCGCAGTGTTTACAGTCGCTCTGATTCTCCCACACTGCCTTTTCCTGGAAAGCATTTGCTGGCTCTGACTACAGCAACACGCTCCGTGACATCGTTCCCCACAAACCCACTGCTGGCAGCCACAGCAGCTTCTCATGAAAGTCTGGCACCCGTCCAAGGAAACCTGAGTCACATATCAGCCATTCTCCAGGAACTGGGCCAACTTTGGAGTCACGTGACGTGTTGCACAGCCCACGTTCCATTCTGCTGAAAGCCCACACAGTGTAAATAGCTGAGCACGGGAAGCACATACACACACGCACACCCACCCCACCCCCCCGTACCCACTCCCACACTTTCTGCCCCTCCTATCCCTGGCAGCTTGCCAAGTTATTACTGCTTCAAAGAGTAAATTCAATTCTCCAGCAGATCAGCTGTAATCCCAGGCATTTCAGAGCTTCCCTTATCCATAACCATCATGCTGCATAACTGAACATTCCTTTGACTGAGCTTTTGCTCTGTCAGGTTTGTAGAGGCATATCTGGGACAGAAAAGCCCCTGATGCCTGTAGCTGAACTGCAGCCACATCCTTTGCTCTGTAATAAGCATTGGAATTATTGTAAAAGAGCGACAAATCCTGGCTGGCCTGGAAGATTGGCAGAGGGGGTAGCACTCTCGTCTCTGAGCCAAAAGGTTGTGGGTTCATGGGCCTACTCCAGGCACAAAATCCAGGCTGACACTCCACTCTGATACTGCGGGATTGCTGCGCTGTTGGCGATGCCATCTTTCAGATGTGATGTCAAACTGAAGCCCTCGGTAATTCGGCCCATCTAGTCTGCACTGGCTCTTGGAAAGAGCACCCTACCCAAGCCCACACCTCCACCCTATCCCCATAACCCAGTAAACCCCACCCAACACTAAGGGCAGTTTTGGACACTAAGGGCAATTTAGCATGGCCAATCCACCTAACCTGCACATCTTTGGACTGTGGGAGGAAACCGGAGCACCTGGAGATAACCCATGCACACACGGGGAGAACGTGCAGACTCCACACAGACAATGACCCAAGCCGGGAATCGACCACTATCCTTGGGGTCTGACATTGACCCATACCCACTGGCCCACAACCATGGTCCCTGAGAGGGGCCTGTACACTTAGCATCATCCGATGTTCTTTGAATTTTGATGTTGACCTCTGATCTTTGACACTGGCTCCTACCCCTGGGTTTGACACTGGACAGATCGCTGACCGTTTGACATTGCCCCACATACTCCAGGCTCCATAAGTATCCTTGGAGCTTGACCTCGAGCAAAATCTCTGCTTGACGCTGCTGGGATGCTCGAAGATTCCGGTTCAGCTGAACGGAACGATGTTTAAACGGTGAGGGATTGAAAATCCCAAGAGTTTATTCAGCAAGAAAATAATTAAATTCTGAAAGCAGTCACAGCCGAGGCTTCAGGAAACAAACCTAACTCACATCGGGTATTATTCTTCCTGCATCATCCCAGCATGTTGAAAAGCAGAATGGAAAAGGAGACAATCCCCCAAAAAACAAGGCTGATGTCATGGCCTGATAATAGATCTGTGTTCAAATGAGCATTTCAACACTACGCAAATAAACACAATTATCAGATCAATATCTTTTCCCTCTAAACACTCTCTGTTGACTTTTCTCTTCATTTTCTGTCAGCTAGGCCTAACGGCATGGAGAAAAAGTGATAGTGAAGATGGCAAGGGAAGCCAGCACATTGATGCGGGCGATACGGTAGCATAATGGTTAGCACTATGGCTTCACAGCGCCAGATTCCCGTCTTGGATCACTGTCTGTGCCGAGTCTGCACATTGTCCCTGTGTCTGCGTTGGTTTCCTCCCGGTGCTCCGGTTTCCTCCCACAGTCCAAAGATGTGCTGGGTTAGGTGGATTGGCCATGCTAAATTGTCCTTTGTGTCCAAAAAGGTTGGATTTGGGTTACTGAGTTACGGGGATAGGGTGGATGTGGGGGCTTAAGTGGGGTGGTCTCTCCAAGGGCCGGTGCAGACTCGATGGGCCAAATGGCACTGTAAATTCTATGTTCTATCTGGGTCATAAGGGGTTGGTTTAGCACAGTGGGCTAAACAGCTGGCTTGTAATGCAGAACAATGCCAGCAGCTCGAGTTCAATTCCTGTACCGGCCTTCCCGAACAGGCCGGAATGTTGCGACTCGGGGCTTTTCACAGTAACTTCATTGAAGCCTCCTTGTGACAATAAGCGATTATTATTATTAGTAGGAAACCTGAACTAAAAATTAAAAACTTGCGTGTTTGGCTTACAAACGCCCTCCTGACCTGAACCTGGGACCCTGGCGCTGTGACGCCACAGTGCAAACCACTGTGCTACCATGACACCCCTAGATGTAGCAGGACTTCTTCCTGGACCCACAGGAGCCCTTGGGCCTCCCCAGTCCTGACACCTGGTGTGCCAACCTAGCACCTGGGCACCCTGACAGAGCCCCTTGTAACCTGACAGTGCCAGGGTGGCAGGTTGGCAATGCCAAGGTGCCCAGGTGCCAGGGGGAGTGCCATGGCACTATCCTGCCCTCTCCCCGACCACCAGGTCCCTAACGGCCTGCCAGACCTCCCAAGGTGCCAGTACACCTGGTCCACATTTGAGTGGACCAGTGCTAAACGGTGTTCTGGCGAGGTCTCGCAGGCACGATAGTTGAGTCCCGGGTGAATCCGGTGTCCGGATACTTAAATGAGCCTAATGGCTTATTTGAATATTCAGATCTGGATCTCACCCAGCGTAACCCTTGATCTGCCCGAGGTGGAGCCCAATTTCCGGTGCAGATTCGATGGGCCGAATGGCCTCCTTCTGCACTGCAATTATTATGATTCTATGATTTGAGGCTCTCGCGCTATTCACCCGTTGCGCCCAGATTCGCGCAGGGTACAACGGGTCGTTGAGTCGCACCCTGTGACTGGCTGCTTTCTATCCTAAAGCCAATTTGTTTTATCCAAGCTGACATTGACTCTCCCAATTTTTCATCAGCCTCTTTTGCAGTATTTTGTCAAACATCTTACCAGATCAGCAACATCCATTGCATTCCCTTCATCAATCTTCTCTGTTACTTCAGGCAAAAATTCAATTAATCAACAACAATCTACCTCTTACAACTCTGTGCAAGCTATCTTTAAATAACTCAAACCTCTCCAGGTGCTTGTTGATTTTTCCCTGTTTGTTCTTTCTGAAACTTTACTCACCATTGATGTTAAACCAACCGGCCTGGTAGTTGCCAGGACTTCCCTCACACCCCTCCTTAAATAAGGTGTCACATTTCCCACTCTCGAATCCCTTGGCACCTTCACTGTATCTAGGGTAGATTTGAAGATTATGACAAGCCCTTCTGCTATTACCACCTCCATTTCCTTTAACAACCGAGGATGCAAGCCATCGGACCAGGCATTCCACTCTAAGCAAAGCCAGCCTTTCTCATATAATAACCTTTATTGTCACAAGTAGGCTTACATTAACACTGCAATGAAGTTACTGTGAAAATCCCCTAGTCGCCACATTGCGGCGCCTGTTCGGGTACACAGAGGGAGAATTCAGAATGTCCAATTCATCGAACAAGCACGTCTTTCAGGACTTGTGGGAGGAAACCGGAGCACCCAGTAAAACCCACGCAGACACGGGGAAAACGTGCAGACTCCACACAGACAGCGATCCAAGCTGGGAATCGAACCTGGGACCTTGGTGCTGTGAAGCAGCAGTGCTAACCACTATGCTACCTACCTCCTATCTTACAATTTTCACCTGAACCATTACCTCTGCGATCTCTGCTTCAATCAATATTTTGTCAGCTTCCTCTTCCTCAGTAAATACCAGTACAAAGTATTCGTAAAATATTTGCATGGGTTTCCTCTGGGCGCTCCAGTTTCCTCCCACAGTCCAAAGATGTGCAGGTTAGGTGGATTGGTCATTCTAAATTGCCATTAGTGTCCAAAAGGTTAGGTGGTTGCTCGGTTACAAGGATGGGTGGAGGCCTGGGCTTGAGTAGGGTGCTCTTTCCAAGGGCCGGAGCAGACTCGATGGGCCAAATGGCTTCCTGCTGCACTGTAAATTCGATTCGAATTTACCTAATAATCCTTACCTTAAATCGTTATCGTTCAGACCTACAAGCTGTGCATTTCCAAAATTTCTGTTTTCATGTAAGAGGGTAACAGAGGGGGAAGCAAAACTCCCCTCCAGCGATGTAACTGTTTTCATAGAGCAACCAACACATGTCCCATCCTCACCCTTCATTAGAGAGGACAAAGAATTAATTAAAAATATTGGACTTCTCTCGGGATCTGTGCCTCAACTCATGGATTTACGATCGCAATGTTGGCCGCGCACAATAAAACCCACACCATCATTGCATAATTCCTTTTGATGAACGCACGCATGGAGCAGCAGAAATACTGTCTGAGCACACTCAAGCAAGTCAAGAGATCATCGGACAAGGCAGAGAGATCTCACGACCTCGTGAACTCCCCTGGGTTATTGTCATTGACCCTTCCCCTTCCCGTCCAACCCCCAGATTCCAAGGGGCACAATTTTGAAAGCCTATGGTTTCCCATTACATATCAAACTCCTCTGCTTCAGTTCTGTACGGAGGGCAAATTAAATCTCCCAATTCTCCCCCTATTTACAGTACAGACCACATTCGTGTTTACACAGCATCGCACTCCATACAGCCCGGTTCTCCCCCCCCCCCCCCCCCCCCCCCCAGCTTTCTGCCCGATAGAAAATGTTGCCAGATAGTAATTTTCAATCTGGCGGCACATCACAAGTGAGTCAAGGCCCCATTACGTGGGTCCACAAATACTTTTACACAAGTAGTGCATTGCTCAGCTCTAAAAACCTTCATGTTGATCGCAAATTAAACAGCCTCGCCACTGCTGAGATTCTCAGTTACTCTCCCAACACAGAATTAATTGGATACAGAAGACAAACTGCTCTCTTTTGTGAAGGTGCACAATGGAGATGTCAGGGCCCCAGGTCTCAGGCTCACGCAGGCTTTAGCTTGCCATCTGGCGCCAGGTCAGCCAGCTCACCAGAGGCCCCCTGAGCAACCAGCTGACTGTCGAAACACAGGGGAAATCACGGAGAAGGAATCACATCTGCACAGAAGCACACACACACACACACACAGATTCATTTAAATTTCTCACTCCTGGGAGAATTCTCCTGGACTCTTTGGCTTGTATTGTACCTGGGAGAGTGCACTAATGAATCTAGCCCAGTAAATTAGACCTTTCTAATTAAGTAGATGGTACATCCAATAATTTGTTCATAAGCAACTTTATTCATCCATCATATTTCAGCTCCGGCACAGGCAAAGATCTATTCTTGGCTCAGGCACACGGCCTTGCTTGACTTAAAAGAGCCACTTCCTCACTTACTGTACGCACTGACAGTTCAGGCCAGTGGGAGCCATTACAACTGTAAAATACAACTATCAACACAAATACAGTTCAGATAAATCAAACAACGACGAGCGTAGAGAAGCAAAATTCAAACACCCAGACTCCTCCGTCTGAACACCGTGCTACAAAGTCAACTTGTGGATGTGTGTGCAGTTGGCAAGGGGGATGGGCGCCACTTTTCAAAGGGTTCAAGGAGAAAGGGCCACATGCTGATGTGTTCAGGCAGTGCTTTTCTCCCTTTCTGAGGTGCAGGCTACAATAACAGGCCACCTCCTCCAGGTGGAGCCTGCAGCAATAGGCAAGTAGCAAAGCTGCATCTCTTCAGAAATGTGGCGGGGTACTTGGCTGGGCTACAGAGACAGAGCTGTGGGATGACTGACTCCATCCCCCGACATTGACCAGGGTTGACTGTCTTTGCAGAGGGATCCTGAACTCACAGGGCTGTGGGGTAATGGGCGGCATAGTAGCACAGTGGTTAGCACAATTGCTTCACAGCGCCAGGGTCCCAGGTTCGATTCCCGGCTTAGGTCACTGTCTGTGCGGAGTCTGCACGTTCTCCCCGTGTCTCCGTGGGTTTCCACCGGGTGCTCCAGTTTCCTCCCACAAGTCCCGAAAGACATGCTTGTTAGGTGAATTGGACACCCTGAATTCTCCCTCAGTGTACCCGAACAGGCACTGGAGTGTGACAACTAGGGGATTTTCACAGTAACTTCATTGAAGTGTTAATGTAAGCCTACATATGACATTAATAAAGATTATTATTATTATAATAACAGACTATCCAGTAAGTAGAACCTGGAGTGTTATATCTGTACAGTTATCAACCCCCTCCTGATTTTGGAAGTCTGTGTACACAGTACAATGGGGTAATCTATGTCTCTGATACGGTGGCTGGTACTGGGATCACTAAGTGTTTTTTAATTCTTCCACTGACGTGGGCATCACTGGCAAGGCCAGCAATTTTTGACCATCCCTAATTGCCCTTGAACTTTCATTTCAGAGTCATTTGCCGTGGGTCTGCGGTCACATGTAGGCCAGGCCATGTAAGGACAGAAGATTTCCTTTCCTGAACAACATTCGTGAACCAGAAGAGTTTTTACAACGATCGATGACAGTTCGCCATGAGACGAGCTTTATATTCCAGTTTTATCAATTGAATTTAAATTCCACCACCTGCCTTGGTGGGATTTGAACCTACGTCCGCAGATCACGAGTGTGGGCCTCTAAATTACTAGTCCAGTGACATTATCACTACGCCACTGTCTTACAAGCCAAAGCATTTTTAGTTCAGACAGTTTGTCCATTAGTGACAATGCTCTTGACACAAGTAGAAATCTTAAATGTATAATCCTAACACATACTCACTGTGACCCTCCTAGCTGCTGTTTTCTTTGCTCAGCAGTTTGTGTATGTGCAGGCTGCTGCACATCACTCATCTCACGCATTAACAATCTCCTGTAAAAGATCCTGGTGCTTTGTAATAACATGTTTCAATTAGAGTGAAGGGTAGGGTGCAGATATCACTAATTGATCCTTTTAAAAGGTTTTCAGAAACTGTAGCATTTTCATCACAAACAGAACAGGAATGGTTCCAACCTTCCTAAAAGCAACAAAATAAAAAGCCCTTACTAATTATTTGAAAGAACCAATTATTCAGTCATCGCAATCTCTGTAATTATAATATGAAGTCCTTTGTTTGGATGATTAGTGGTTCTACCACATGGAACTGCTTCATGCTGACAAATCTCATCCCCATTCGTTTGGTGTTAAATTTATCCTGGCCCAACCTCACTTGGTAGTGTACGGTGGAGATTCAACTAAGATGGTCTTCTACAACGCTCCATATACTGACACAAGGGTGGCATGGTGGTACAGCGGTTAGCACTGCTGCTTCACAGCACCAGGAAGCCGGGTTCAATTCCAGGCTCGGGTGACTGTGTGGAGTTTGCACCTTCTCCCCGTGTCTGCGTGGGTTTCCTTCGGGTGCTCCGGTTTCCTCCCACAGTGCAGAGATGGTTAGGTGGATGAGCCATGCTAAATTGCCCCTTAGTGTCCAAAGATGTGTAGACTAGGTGGGATTATGGGGATAGGGCTGCGGAGTGGGCCTACGTAGGGAGCTCTTTCGGTGCAGACTTGATGGGCTGAATGGCCTCTTTCTGAACTGTAGCAATTCTATGATTCCATGATAGGACTTTAACAAAGTGAAAGGTAAAGAAAAGGTAAGTATGCTATTTAATTTAGAACAGGTCATAGGAAGTAAATTCACAACCACGAGAAGTTAAGAGATTAGTCAGAATGTCTTTTCACACAGGATAATAGAGACATCCAGAGATCGGCTATATATCTCTCCACAGAAAAATGCTGGGTTATATAAATACGAACTGATTGATTTTTTATAGGGGGGGGGGGGAGGTACTGGTGGCATTAGGTATTTATAATAGTTAGGGCGATGATGGTTTGTCAAGAAGCTCAGTTTAAAATAAACACACATGGACCATGGATGGAGTCGGCCATTTCTTTCTCTGGTCTGTCTAGGAATGGTCAAAACTTTCACCAGTGGCTAACAGAAACACAACTAACGGAGCAAGGTTTCTTCTGTGCAATCCACATGCAAAAAAAAATCGTAAGCATATTAATAAGAACATGTTTACGATTTTGCTGTCCGTGGGACGCAAAGGGAATTCTATCTAAATGAGTGAAGTACGAAGTAATGGACACCAACTACAAAGCCTAGCTTCAGTGTTGCCTCTTTTTAGTTGGTGCTAAAATGTCAGAAGTGGGGATGTTCGCTGGTGACTGCATAATGTTCAGTCCCATTCACAACTTGGTAATTTGTTGTCCTCGTTGGGGAGGAAGGAATTTGTCGACATTCTGCCCTCGTGTGGTGCAACTGGCAGTCCCAGAGCGTAGCTGTTCCTCTTCCCGCACCTAGTGGTGCACAAGCAGGCGTTCATCTGTTTCCACAGCGAGGTTTGCTTTTCCTGAAACAGGTCACTAGTCTTATGGCAGAGGCTTATAGCTTGAGGGCCGCTATTCCACCTCAAGCATGGCTGACAAGGAGTCTCTCCCGCTCTTACTGCCTGCCATTGGCTTGTTGGGGGGCTCTGCAAGCTGACACCAACCTGCTTGGCCGTGCCATGAATGCACCTTCCTTGGCCATTATGAAGACCCATTTAGAGGCCCACACTAGTGATCTGCGGACATGGGTTCAAATCCCACCAAGGCAGCTGGTGGAATTTAAATTCAATGAATAAAACAGGAATATATATAGCTCGTCGCATGGTGAATTATTCATCCTGTAGATGAATAAACGCGAGTCTTTTGTAGTCATAGAAAACGGCCACTATGGCGATGCACATTCAGTAAGTCCCCATTGGGACTACCAGAATGTCAGTCCCTGTCCGGGCCGGCTTTTACATTGCCCGGTGATGAGCCCCTAACGGGGAAGCTTGCATTCCATGAGCACCAATAGGAGGTCAATTAGGGTCCCCGTGAGGGTTACTACAACCATCAAATCCTGGGGTGGGACTCAAGCCTGAAGCTTCTGTCTCAGAGGCAGGGGCACCACCCACTGCATCAAAGGCCTCAACAACCCCAGATGCTGCACCAAAAGAAAGTTTTCAAAAAGCACATCATGCCTGGTGCAATGGCTATTTCTGTCTTTCTGACCTGCAATGTTGTGTTATCATTGATAACCAGATGTCCGATGACAATATTTTCCTACTGATAATCTGTGAATTACATCTTCTGGGATATTTAATATCCGCCGTCAAATTTGGGAATGTCAAATGTGGGAGAGCCATCGGAAATGCTTCAAACCACAAATCCATTCCCATCAAAATTGTCCCAAAATGAGTGAACTCAAGGAGGAAATCTGGGCCTAGGTGTGACGGTGAAGGACAGAGCCAGGAAAGGCCATCATTTTCCTTCAGGCCAGTCGCAAAGTTCAGGAAACATTGTTCATCACTCTTCACTCATGACCATTCATGGTAAACACATTTCTTTGTCTCAGAAGGGCGGGAACCAGACTTTAACCCACTCCCAGAAGCTGACAGGATTTGGTGCCATGCTGGGTTTGCAGCTACACATCGTTACCCTCCATTGAAGTCAGTGGTCAGCAACGTTAGGCAGACCTTTGATCCCATGCTTTTCCCATCCAGCAAGTTAGGTTTAAATTATCCACATAAGCTCTTCAACCACAGAGAGCATCACAACTGAATTCAATCCTCTTTACAGACTCGACAGGGGATCACCACACACCAATCAGGAGTGGCCACTCTGTTGATTTGCCCCATTCTATACTCTTGGGCCCTAGTCAAATCCCTGTACCAAACAAATAACTAATCTTGGTTTTTTACAAATTTAGAGTACCCAATTATTTTTCTTTTCCAATTAAGAGGCAATTTAGCACGCTCAATCCACCTAACCTGCACATCTTTGGGTTGTGGGGGTGAAACACACGCAGACATGGGGAGAATGTGCAAACTCCACACGGACAGTAACCCAGAGCCGGGATTCGAAATTGCGTCCTCAGCGCTGTAGTCCTTGTGCTAACCACTGCGCCACATGCCGCCCTACAAATATATAGCTGACATCAGCTAATTCCACTCAGACCAGGATTGAGATATGAGACTTTCTAATCTTTATGTTACACTACACAATCTCACGGCACATTAAACCATCAGAGGAACTAAAATCTCTATTCCCCTAATTACACAAAGCTACACTCAAATGGAAGTTGCAAATTTATTCTTCTCTTCTTGCAAATAGTGATTTTTTTTGAACACTTGATATATAATCACAGTTGACAGCAATGGTTTTAAAAGCAAGAGTCTGAAATATTGCCCTGTTTAGAACTAACCATCAGTTTGAACTTTGCCTCCTGCACAACTTGACCTCTGCGGTAAAGTTCTGCTCAAGATGACAACTTCTGGTGTATATTCACTTAGCAGTTCACATACCTGTATGCAGCAATATACGGACCTTCTGTTTGTTTCTCATCTGTTTAACAGATTCCTCATATGGGTGAGGCCTGACTTGGCTCATCCACTTAGAGCAAAAGCTGATGGAACCCAAACATTTAAAAAAAAATTTTTAGAGTACCCAATTATTTTTTCCAATTAAGGGGCAATTTAGCGTGGCCAATTCACCTAACCTGCACATCTTTGGGTTGTGGGGACGAAGCCCACGCAGACACAGGGAGAATGTGCAAATTCCACACGGACAGTGACCCAGGGCCGTGATTCGAACCCGGGTCCTCAGTGCCATAGGCAGCAATGCTAACCACTGTGCCACCATGCTGCCCTGATGGAACCCAAACATAGCATCCAACTCTCTCTTAAATTGTTCCAAGACGTTCACATCCCCAAATGTGTGAGTGGTAACCACAACACCTTCACCTGAGTCATTTATATAGGTCATGCGGCAGCACGGTGGCACAGTGGTTAGCACTGCTGCCTCACGCCGCCATGGTCCCAGGTTCAAACCCAGCTCTGGGTCACTGTCCATGTGGAGTTTGTACGTTCTCCCCATGTTTGCGTGGGTTTCGCCTCCACAACCCAAAGATGTGCAGGGTAGGTGGATTGGCCACGCTAAATTGCCCCTTAATTTGAAAAAATGAATTGGGTACTCTAAATTTATAAAATAGGAAACAAACATTAAATAGATCATGAAGAGCAATTGTCCCAATTGAGATCTCTGCATGACTCCACTCGTAAGCAGCCAATCTCCACGCCAAGTCAGTTCCAATAATAATTCTCTGCCTTTGGGATGTAACAAGGACAGCATAATGGGAACAGTGGACTTGGAAATAATGACAGCAGTGTACAAGGTCCATATTTGGTATTATATAATGGAAGTGATAGAACACAATTCTAACAGAAAGATAATTTGGTGTGATATTGTGGAGTAACAGGGTGTTTACCATCATGACAGGGAATGGGAACATGATAACAAGTCTATAATGGAACTGTACCTTTGAGAGGCACAGCGGGGTGTTTTAATAATATATATGTATATTTTAAATATTAATGTATTTGATACCAGTAATTGTTTGCAAGCCACAATCAAATTCTATTCTACTGAGCTACTGGAATATCATGCAGAATGAAGTCTAATCTTTTTCCGCGTGTACCTCTCTGATGAATGTCACTGTTCAACGTGATTAGAGAATTAGGGGCCATGACCTGAGAATAATGAAAAGGAGGAATATGGCATCACATTCAGCAATCCACCAAATGCGACAAGAGCAGGCTTGTAATTCTGTGGAGAGTAACCCACTTCCTAACTCCCAAACGGCTGCTCACCAGCTACAAGGCACAAGTCGGGGGTGTGATGAAGTGTGGCACCGCTCAGGACAGAGCAGCCACTTGATTGGCACCAAATACACAATGTTAAACCTCCACCCCCGACACGCAGTAGTGTGTACCATTGTACCATCTACAAGATGCACTGCAGCAACTCGTTAAACCTCTTTGTCAGCTCCTTCCAAACTCACTGCCTCAACCACCTAAAAGGACACGGTCATTGTGGGAACACCACCGCCAGCAAGTTCCCCTCTAAGCAAGGCGGCACGGTGGCGCAGTGGCTAGCACTGCTGCACCATGCCGCTGAGGACCCAAGTTCAATCCCGGCCCCGGGTCACTGCCCGTGTGGAGTTTGCAAATTCTCCCCGTGTCTGCGTGGGTTTGCCCCCACAAACCAAAGATGTACAGTTTAGGTGAATTGGCCACGCTAAATTGCCCCTTAATTGGGAAAAACATAATTGAGTACACTAAATTTATTTTAAATAAAGTTTGCCTCGAAGCCACACTGATTTCGAACCTGAGCACCATTTCTTCAGTCACTCGGTCCTGGAATTCGCTTCCTAACTGTACTGCAGGTGTACCTACACCACGTGGACTGCGGCGGTACATGTAGACGGCTCCACACTACCTTCTAAATGGCAATTCGGGACAAGCAACGAATACTGGTTTTGCCAGCAAAGCTGACATAGCGTGAAAGAATAAAATAACATATTCTCTTTCATACGCTCGCTATCATTCTTTTCTGTAAATGTGAAGTAAGCAAACCCACCATCATATGATGATGGACACAGCAAGCCAACAATCTGGAGACTAAGCCGCTGACCCCCACCCTGAATGAGTACCTTTGAAGCCGAGCAACTCAAAAGACAATATCCCAGAAAACATCCCAACTCTGGGCCTCTCCACATGACCTTAGGGGTCCTCCTGCTATTCAAAGTCAAATGTTTAGAAATCAGCAGATGAGACTATGGTTGGAAGAGAGGGGGGAGAAAAAAAAAACTCTTTTCATTTTGATAAATTGCAGGGGGTTTTTTTTGCTGTTCCTTTGTCACAAATTCTCACCTTCCACAAGGTTTCTCTTTTGAACTGGAGGTTCTTGTTTGCTAACCTTTCACGTGCAGTCAGACATTACAAAAGGAGGCGAGCTGGGTTTAAGATCCAGCCTTCACTTCTCCTTTCAACGATGCAGCTGTTCTTTCGTTTGGGAGGATATTCTCCTGAGTGGCACTAACACCTGGCACCTTTCCTGGGCGTTCTGTCCTGGCTGCCCTCCGAGTGTAAACACATGGGCAGAACCCCATACCAGGAGCCATACCACGGTGGGATTGCTTCGAACTGGCTAACAAAGCAAACACCACTTAGCTATTAAAAATATTAAGGCTCTTAAGAGAAATCTTGTGGAAGGTGAGAATTTGTGACAAAAGAACAGCATTAAAAAAAACCCTGCAATTTATCAAAATGAAAAGAGTTTCCCCCCCCCCCCCCCCCCCCCCCTCTTCCAGCCATACAGAGACAGGCAGTAGAAATAATAATTTAAAAAGAGGCTCTAACTAACAACATGTTGGACCAAATAAACTACTCCTGTTCTAAACTGTAATACCAAACCAGACAGGCTGCAATAGCAGACTGGAACCGGTGCTGGTATACGTAAATGAAGCTGCCGTTGGCTGCTTTCCCCTTTGAGGGTGGGGGGGGGGGGGGGGGGGGGGGGAGCTGACTGGTGGTGATTTAACCTGGAGATCACCATACCTCAGGTGAGGGGTAAGGTTGAGAAGGCAGGGCCTTCATGAATAACCTCAGCCGGTACAGGAATTGAACCTACACTGCTGGTCTCGCTCAGCATCACAAACCAGCTGTCTAGCTGAACTAAACCGGGACTAGTATCAGCTCTCGTGTTAACTAAGTTAGTACAGCTCTTATTGGGCTGGAATGGATAAGATGGCCACACTCACTGTTCATGAGTGCAACTGGTGCCAGGTCTGAACTGATCCACTAACTGGTGCAGGTTATCAAACCAAACTCAACGGGTACTGTTTCCCATACCAGACTGAGATTTATAAAAGCAACCATGCCAGACTGGTGAAGGTGCCTATACCAGGCAGGAGGTGGTATAGACTCCGATATCAAGCTGGGACCGAGGGAAGGAAGCAGATGGTGCAAATGCATCAACTCAATGACCTGGAATATCTTGCGCTTCCAGATGGATGATGGGCAGGAAGGGGAGTTGCAGTGACACAGACTGCCCTGAATTCCTGAAAGGAAACATGGCAGGGAGAGTAATGATGTCCCAGGCTGATGCCTGCAGAGTGGTGAAAGCAGGTTCGGGGGGGATTGGGGGGGGGGGGGGGGGGGGGGGGGGGTGTAAACACTAGGGGTTCCAACATAGAAAAGAAAAATTGCCAAACTGGTAACCGATTAAGAACAGAGATCAGAACAAGGTCAAAGGGAAATAAATAAATAAAGATGTGGTCCGTTCACTGATCCACAAATTGAAACTGTGAACAAATACTCACATGACAATGTTAAATACACTTGATTGTAGTTTATGATTTTGTGGTCCTGAAATTCACAGAAGCATTTCAATGGTCTCTAAATGAAACCTCGCCCTTAAGTCTAAAAAGTCTAAAATAATAAGTCTAAAATAGTACCTTCCCCCAAACAGTGTGCATTACATCTGATAAAATATTTGTCACAACAAGGGAGGGAAAGCATTTCAACACACGCACGCACACACACACACACACAAATGACTGAGTTCTGCATTAAAATGCTTTCATTTAACTTCTTTCTGTTTGAGACTTGTTTACCAGCTGCCGCAGAGTGACAATGAGGAACCCTGGAGGCCAGCTCACCGCCATGGTTACAGGGTTGTGGCCTTTTTGGTTAAGCAGAAGTCAAAGTCCCTTCCCCCCAGGCTCTGAGAGAATATCTCTGAGGAAAGGTCAGGACCTGGTGCTCTGCTGCCGCTGTGATAGAGGTCACCGCTTCCAGTCCCGCCTCCTTAGCCTTTTAGCTCCCATGATTTCTAAAAAGAAAAGTGCGATAAAGAGGGGCCTCCGAGGGCTCCCAGATGTAGCAGAACATTCAGTTTGTTAATGAGAAACAGGGAAGGAATGAAAGGGACGGATTATCCAACAGCAATTTCAGAAAGTTCCCCCATTTGAAATTTCTTTTTTTTAAAGTGGATTTCGGAGGAAGCTGTGTCTGTCCATGTGGTTACCCAGCAGGGCTGGTACTATGCAACCGCACACTCTTCATGGTCAGTGCCAAGATTGGGCACTGCCCATTTACATAGGATTACACAGGATACGCAGCACGGAAACAGGCCATTCGGCCCATCCAGTCCATGCTGGGGTTTAGGCTCCTCTCAAGTCTCCTCCCACCTTTTCTCATCTAAGATCCACCATCTATTCCCTCCTGCCCCATATGCTTGACAACCTTCCCCTTAAATGCGTCGGCACTATTCACTTCAACCACTTCCTGCGGTAGCGAGTTCCACATTCTTCCCACCCTTTAGGTGAAAGAGGTTTCTTCCGAACTTCTGGATTTCTTGGTCACCACATTGTAATAACAATCTCTAGTTATGCTCTTCCCCACAGGAGGAAACATTCTCTGCGGATCCTCCCGGTGAAACCGCACCTCACCCCCCCCCCCCCCCCCCCCCCCCCCACCCACCCACCCACCCACCACCAAACCGCCTCTCAAATCCAACAGGCCTTTGGAAGTTGAGAAACTGAGCCGTGCCAATTGATCCCAGAAATTGGGCAGTGCCTTCAATTTGACGTTACCCAGTCGCTAAGTTAAGCGACAGCGCTGTGCCTGTGACGCAAGATTCATGCCACTTGGTGAAGTGGGCACTGGGCTCCAGGTGAAAGTGCTACAGCATGGGAGCGAGTATCTACCTTGGAGGCCCTGTGTTGCACAGAATAAGGGTCTCCACCTGTGCCCATGAAACAGGCCCAGCGATGTAAATAGGCAGATTCCAAAATATTGTTAGCCAAATTTAGCGAAAGTTTACCACATAAATGAGGTATATGATAGACACAAAGCACACAAGCTGAAAGTGGTTAAAAATCATTACCGGCAATTCACACCCAAGTTGAAGGCAAAGAATTCCCTAGTGTCACTCAAAGGGGCTTTACACCCACGTCAGATTAATAGTCTGTGAATTCCTGTCTCCTTAGGGCAAAGCCTGTACTAAACTCAATGGTTTCATTACTATAGCACTGTACCAACGGCACAGCCCTGAAAGTCATATTGTTCACAGGAAATTGCAGCTTGCTACCCATAAATTCACAGGCGTAAACAAACAGACTGCGTGGACTCTCCCAAAGACCTTGACAAGAGTGTGAAACCCTTGCAATCTCTTTAATGCCTTCCTTTTTAACGTGTTTCAACCTACAGCTGAGAACCTTCCAGCCAGAGAAAGGGGACGGCCAGGCAGTTCAAAAAGCAGGGCCCCTGTAAAGGCCGCCTGTCACCATCTTGAATAGCCCACGCTGCTACTGGTAACAACCCAGGTCGCTTTAGGCTGAGGGCCCCCTTGGGAGAGAGGTGCCCCCCGACAGCCACACAGGGCCACTGGGCTGTGGCCCAGCATTCCTCCGTGATCCTTAAACCAAAGCTGACATGGCTGCATGAAGCCGATGGGAGGATTTATTCTGTCCTGCTCCTTGGTGACCTTTGCCCTCCATTATTCAGGAATTCCCCAGAGGAGCCTTGAAAACAGAACTGGAATTTTGTGCCTCTTTTATTCATCTGTTTGTGCTAGCCAGGGTGGTCTAACTTCAAGCCGGGGTGATGCTGATCTATCCCACTCCCTCTACAGACCCCTACCTGGTACTCAGTAGCATTAGGTTTCAAACAAATGCTTCAGATTCTTCATTGAGTTCAGGCACCGCTAACAACAAAGTAACCTTTAAAAATGCATTTGTTTTATTGACACAGAGGTTTTTCTTTGGCCCTTTCTAGTATTCCTTTACCCTAAACATGCTTAGGACCTCGCCACGATTGGTGTTAAAGCATATGTAATTCCACAGTGAGTTTAGCTGGCCCTCAGAAGTGCAGGCCCTTCCACTTGTAGGTCCACCCCTAGGACACACAAAAATAATAAAGGTGGGGCGGCACGGTTAGAACTGCTGCCTCACGGCGCCGATGACCTGGGTTCGATCCCGGCCCCGAGTCACTGTCCGTGTGGAGTTTGCACATTCTCCCTGTGTCTGTGTGGGTCTCACACCCACAGCCCAAAAGATGTGCAGGGTAGGTGGATTGGCCACGCTAAATTGACCCTTAATTAGAAAAAAATAATTGCGTACTCTAAATTTATATTTTTTTAAAATAAGCAGGGTAACTGCCTCCATGGATGGCCCTCACCTTGCTGCAAGGTGTGTTGAACCCAGTGGCATGATTAGGGCTCATGGGTTGTCTTTAGGTGGGCCCCAGATAGGGTTCCAAATCCTTCTGGCCTCTTCAATTCAGACGCAGGCACTCAGTCCTCCCGAGCGCCTCCACCTGGTTTCCAGGCGGTCGGAAAGTGCCAGGCCCAACCATAACCAGCGCCCTGTCCTGGGCCAGCCTGAATCCAGATCGCCGCAACATTGGACATTCTCTGGCATAGAAAAAAGTGCGATCCAGGGCAGGGTCAAAGTCGCGGGAGCTTGAGGTCGGGCGCAACCTTAGCAGCTCTGGAGGTTTTCTGCTGTTGGGATCAAAAGCAGATCTCATCCCTGTTGGTGCCACTCAACTGATACCTGGGATGGTGAGGTTATCCCATGAGGGAAGGTTGGACAGGCTGGGCATGAATCCATTGGAATCAAGAAGAATTAGAGGCGGGTTCCTGAGGCTAGAGCTCCAATCCGAGGGTCTGATGATCTGGGAGAGCTGGGTGTTGCCCACAGGTGTCAGACTGCAAGGGCATCTCAAAATGGAAGCTGTTGTATACCTTAGAGCAATGCAGAGATACATAAAATATACTAGTATCTATGTGTTTAACATATTTTTATTCACAGTCCTATAAAATGTCCACTCCATCCTTCAATCTGGCTTCCATTTCTTTCTAAAGCTTGTTTAATTTTCTCTGAGCAAAGGGCAGCACGGTGGCACAGTGGTTAGCACTGCAGTCTCACGGCGCCGAGGTCCCAGGTTCGTTCCCGGCTCTGGGTCACTGTCCCTGTGGAGTTTGCACATTCTCCCCGTGTATGTGTGGGTTTCGCCCCCCACAACCCAAAGATGTTCAAGGTAGGTGGCTTGAACCCACTCAATTGCCCCTTAATTAGAAAAAATGAATTAGGTACTCTAAATTTTTTTTTTAATTCTCTGAGCTTACATCCAGGCTTGACCAATCAAGCACAGTGAGCATCAACAGTAAACAAACTCACATAATCAAACTCAGAACAATGAATATTACATCTTTGAATCACTCTCTGTATCTTTCTAAAACTTTAGAAATAAATAATAGCCGGAGTTGACAGGCTTTCAGTGTGGAGGAAGTAGCCCTCCTCAGGATTTGTTGTCACTACAACTCTGTGGGAGAACTGAGCAGAAGGGCAGATGAACCCCTGACCACCCATCGGGAGTCTGCCTCCCATTGAGCTCAAGCATGTCTTGACATTAAGAAGATCTGGCAGCATCAGCTATATATGCCCCAAGTGATCCTTCAATGAGTCTATTGGCTGCCCACTGCTGCTGGGCAGGTAACCGCTGCTAATTGGTCCTTCCTCCTGTCAGATCGTACGGAGGTGGGAAAGCATTGGGGAGCCGAACTAATGCGGCATTCAAATTATACTCCTGTTGCAACCTTCAGTCCCACCTCCTCAGGCCTGGTAAGATTCCACCCATTGTTTCTGTGAAGTGCCAGAGTATTCTTGCTCCTCCTGGCCCCACTAATGTAAATTAAAATGTAGCTTTGGGCTTCTCTTTGGCTGGACCACCAGTTAAAACTAGGCAGAGAGTCCCCAAAGCACACTCACTCAATCCTGTCCGACATTAAAGGCTGGGATTTCCCAGCCTCCCCCCCCCCCCCCCCCCCCCCCCCCCCCACCACGGTGGATTATCCCATGGCAGAGGCGGCTCACAATTGGCCAACAGCGGGACCTTCCAATCCTGTCAAAGTCAATGCCAATATGCATGGTGCACCTGCCCCACAGCCGGCACACCCACAGCAGGGGTCAACTCCGGCCGGGCAGGGGTCAACTTCGGCTGGACCAGGAGATCTCCCAGCTGGAAGGGCCAGAAAATCCTGCCTAATATTAAAATTTAATATTAAAAGGGCCTTCCTTGTGAGTATTTCAGCCTTTCAGCAGCAAACTCTTGGACAATAGAAAAGAAAGAAAGGAAAGAAAATCGCTTATTGTCACGAGTAGGCTTCAAATTAAGTTACTGTGAAAACCCCCTAGTCGCCACATTCCGGCACCTGTTCAGGGAGGCTGTTACGGGAATCAAACCGTGCTGCTGGCTTGCTTGGTCTGCTTTGAAAACCAGCGATTTAGCCCAGTGCGCTAAACAGCATCATTGGGGCTGGTGTAGTGCGTCTTCTTCCACTATTTCATGGTGTTCTTGTCCTATTTGATTCAATGGATGGCCTTGCATCTCCCTCAGTGAGTCTCAGAAAACTATTTCATAGGACCAGGCCTGACAGCTGAGTTCAATCTTTTGTAACCTTCCACTGAACCTGCCTGCTTTCCAGCAGCAATAATTGTATTTTTCCTTTTTCAATCTCAATGGCATACCCAACTACTTCTCCAGCTGATTTCAACTGACTCAGTGTCCGGCAATCAAAACTAGTGTCCAAATACTCAGACTCAATACTACATTTGACAAAGTTTTAAAAAATTAATTTACAGGATGTGGGCGTCGCCGGCTAGGCTTGCATTCATTGGCCATCCCTACTTGCCCTTCAGAAGCTGGTGGTGAGTTGCCTTCTTGAGCCGCTGCAGTCCCTGAGGTGTAGATACACCCACAGTGCTGTTAGGGAGTTCCAGGATTTTGCCCCACTGATAGTGAAGGAATGGCAATATATTTCCAAGTCAGGGTGGCGAGTGATTTGGAGGTCCGTGATATCTGCTGCTCTTGTCCTTCTAGATGATAGTGGTCGTGGGTTTTGAAGGTGCTGTCTCAGGGAGCTTGGCGAGTTACTGCAGTTCATCTTGTAGATGGTACACACGGCTGCCACTGTTCATCGGTGGTGGAGGGTTTGAATGTTTGTCCTGGATGGTTTTGAGCTTCTTGAGTGTTGTTGGAACTGCACTCATCCAGGTACGTGGAGAGTATTCCATTATTGGACATGATTGGTTGGGAGGCACAATGGCATAGTGGTTAGCACAGCTGTCTCACAGCACTGGGGTCCCGTCTTCAATGCCGGCCTTGGGTCTCTGTGAGGAGTTTGCACTTTCTCCCCACGTCTGCGTGGGTTTCCTCCGGACGCTCCAGTTTCCTCCCACAGTCTAAAGATGTGCGGGTTTGGTGGATTGCCCATGATAAGCTAGTTCTCTATTCTTAATTCACCTGCCAATTCGACTAGCTTGTCTTTTCAAATGATATTTCTTGTCTTTAAATAAACAAGAGACAAGTCGTCCACCTGAAGAAAACTTAACAACTTCCAGAACCATCCTGTATATCACTGCAAACCTGCCTCTTTTTAATATATACTGTAACCCACACTTTGCAGTCTACCGTTTCAAAGATCCCAGAACCAAGCCCCCAAATTATGTTACGACACCCTGGGCAATTCCAGTCCCCCCTTGACTGGAGTCACAACACAATTGAATTAACCAATAATTCTTAGAAAAATACCCAAATTCTTTGGCCCATGTCTTGTCAATAATTACACTCACCAGGTTTGTAAATGTAAAACAATTACTTTTTATTTATAGCAAGAACTATCATGAAATATGAAGCAAACAGCGCAGCATGTGGCGCAGTGGTTAGCACTGGGACTACGGCACTGAGGACCTGGGTTAGAATTCCGGCCCTGGGTCACTGTCCGTGTGGAGTTTGCACATTCTCTCCGTGTCTGTGTGGGTTTCACCTCCACAACCTAAAAGATGTGCAGGTTAGGTGGATTGGCCACGCTAAACTGCCCCTTAATTGGAAAAAAAAATAATTGGGTACTCTAAATTTATTTTAAAAAATGAAATATGAAGAAAATGCAACGAGTTAACTATTATCCAATTTCTAATCCCTCATTTTAACTCCCCCCCCCCCCCCCCCCCCCCCCACCTTCACACACAGGCTCACAAGACTGACAAACACTGAGGGGAGGAGAGGGGTGAAAATTATTACAAAAGGGAAAAGAAGTCTTTGTTTCAGAAGGTTGTCTTTAAGCAGACCTTCCTTCAAAGTAAGCTTTCAGATCTAGGTCTCTGTTTGCAGCCTGTAATGGTTTCACTGTAGATTCACTCAGGTTTCTGCAGTTTCAGAAATACAGCAGCTCACAGGATTTCTGGAGAAAGCACGAAAGGGAGAGAGAGCAGATCCTTCACTATGTGTCCAGGTCTCAACTCTGCTTTATTAATAATCTAATAATCGTTATTATTGTCACAAGTAGGGATACATTAACAGTGCAATGAAGTGAAAAGCCTCTCGTCGCCACATTCCGGCGCCTGTTCGGGTACACGGAGGGAGAATTCAGAATGTCCAAATTACCTAACAAGAAGTCTTTTGGGACTTGTGGGAGGAAACCGGAGCACCCGCAGGAAACCCACGCAGAACGTGCAGACTCCGCACAGACATTGACCCAAGCCGGGAATCGAACCTGGAACCATGGTGCTGCGAAGCAACAGTGTTAGCCACTGTGCTACCGTGTCACCTCTGGAAATCATCCCACTCAGAGAGAATCCAACAGTGGCCAGGATATTGGACCGAAACCTCAGTATTTAAGTTTATTTTGTAAGACTGTGCAGAAAGAAATAAGGGGTTTGGTAATTTAAAACAAAATGTTATTATTGACACAATGTTCAATTGTTTAAAATCACACCCAAAAACAGCTTACAATTACCCCTCAAACAATACTCAATACAATAAATAATTAATTACTATCTCTATTCCCAATTAAGAAACAAGAAAGGAAAACATACAGCTCTTAATGCACCCGACATCCCAATGGGACAGGGTAATACATGCTTTCCAGAACAGGTTTGGCTCTTGGAAGGATCCTCCTGTTAATCCCTGCCTGTCCCTTGTTTTTTCCCCCCCTTTTACTTTCTCTTACTACGCTATTTAAATTTTTGTACATGGACAATCAGTGCGACCTAGGCCTTTAAGATGAACTGCACATTTAATTTTAAAAGACAACTCCAGCAGGATGTGCTGTTTGGCATGACATCAGCGATGACACCCCTTGATGGACTTGGCTGGCAGCCAATTAGCTGTTTTAAAATTGCCAGCCTTTTGCTGATACACAATGCTGATTGGTGCTGGCCGTTCCGGAATATTCTGCAGGGCAAGGAGGGTTTCATCTTGCTTTCAGTTTCGCTTGGACCAGAAGCTGGAGAGTCACAGTTCTGATTTCTCTGTCTCTCATCGAATGAATTCTTTCTGAAGATCCAAAGTAAAGACCGTTCTTTCTGCACAGCCAGATTGAACTGCAAAGAAATCCAATCAAGGCACTGGCTGAAGGCTGGGCCAGTAGTTTAAAAAATCTAGCAGGAGATCCCCAATGCTGGGGTCTCACCAGGAAAATTTATCCAGCCAGCTTTTCTTCCCAATCCACCCTGTAAGTATTTAATTCCTGAAGGCGGAGCTGGAGGGAACCCTTTGGGTTTCTTTCCCTGAAAATTTAACAAACATCTCATAAACTGCGTGGAAGCTGTTTCTCTGACAATCTGTTTTTCCTCAGTAAAGCCGGGGACATTCTGGAGAGTCTGGAGACCAGTTACGTTTTAACCACAGGTTGAAGCTGGGGAGTAAGTGAGACCGAGAGTCTTAAGAATCAAATGGGCCTGAGGTTGTTCTTCTGAGTGGAAGCCCAGGGTAATAAAAGTTAAAATGACTCCCCCAGGGGAAACCCGACAGAGCCTGGGGGTTCTGACTGAATGCCACCGCCAGAAGATCCTCATTGGCATCCAACCGGTGGTTTCAATCTCTCAGCATCCTGAGGGTACAGCCTGCTGCAAAAATGACTTTGACATTGGAAGCAAGAACACTCATCCTTCATTTCATATTTTAATTCCTATTATTTTTACCCTTCCCCCTCCCTTTGCGTGTGTCTGTCTTGTGCGGGCTTGGGTAGATGGTGTGAGAGTAAACTGGTGAGTAGATTAGCTGGCCATTATTCTATTATAATTATCGCATATCTCATCACAATTCTTGTTATAAACAAACAGTTTCACTTACAAATCTGGTGCCTGTAAGTCATTGGAGCAGTTACGGGCTAATGATTTCAGAAATGTTAAATTAATTATTGGTTAATTCACTTGCGTTGGGAGGGCGGCATGTGGCGCAGTGGATAGCACTGGGACTGCGGCGCTGAGGACTCGGGTTCGAATCCCGGCCCTGGGTCAATGTCCGTGTGGAGTTTGCACATTCTCCCCATGGGTTTCACCCCCAAAACCCAAAGATGTGCCGGTTAGGTGGATTGGCCACTCTAAATTGCCCCTTAATTGGAAAAAAGAAATAATTGGGTGCTCTAAAAAATTTTTTAAATTCACTTGCATTGGGACTACAGGGCCTGGTGGGCTGGAATTGACCACACACTCACCCAGGGTGTCATAACACTCGTGGTAGAACCCCTGCTGACTCTGGCTGGATATCTTTAAAAAAAAGCTGTTTCAACTGGGTTGTTTCAGATTTCCCCTTTTCCTCAGACAAGTCTGCGCTGCTTTGAATACTATTAACCTTTTTTAACTCTCCTACTATGACAGCAAGATACTTTACTTGTGTTCTAAATGGTAGCCAGTCAGAACTCAACTCAAAAGCTTTCTCAAAAATGTCTGAATGTCTTAGCTCCACCCAGTAATGACATTGTCTCCCCAAGTTGAAACAAATTAACTCCCCATGCTGAAAACACATTAACTCCCCAGGGACACCCCCTCATCAATTAACATTGCTTTAGCCCCGGCTTTTACGATGGTCAATTTCACCTCTGGCTCCTTAAAGCTTTCTGGTCTTGCCAAAGAAGAGTATCTTAAAAACAGGAGTACTGCAGTCAAACACACTCTGACCCAGGCTTTTAACCCTTAAACTGACAAATGTTTATAATCCGATACATCTAAAATCCTGCATTGGTCACACCAGGCAGAATACAGCCTTTTGGCCAATTCATTGGCCACCAGCCAATCAACCGAAAAGATTCCCACCCCACCTCTCGGGTGTCGTAAAGCCTGGGTCTTGCTGTCCAAAGATAGCAGCATCATATACCATGTTGCGACTTTCTGAATTGCTCATTCTCTCTGCTGCTTGACTTAAAGATAGATGTCCATTAAGGCAGCTATGGATCAAAATAATAGCAGCAAAAATAAAGGGGAAATAAGAGAATCATCAGGGAGGGCCCTTACAAGTGTTACAACTCTGTGTTCCCTGGTGTATAAGAACATGATACCTACACTTTTCCCATCATTCTGCCTGAAACAGCCAACCTGCTGAGTTGTTAGAATAAATATGCCAGAAGGCCACCTGCTAATGATATGCTAACACTTAGCTCAGATCTTCAAACATGAGTGACAGAAAAATAGTTGGCCTGACTCAGGTTCCCTATCACAAGTTCTCAACTTTTTATACATCAGTAGCTTCAGCCTGTTCTAGTATTGGCCACAGTGAGGGTTAACATAAAAAAGTTCGCCTTCAAAATGTTCCCACAATTAGCACATGATAGAAACCATAAGCCATGAAGAACTGAATGGTGTCTCCATGAAATAGCTGCCTGGATACAAGAGGAGTTTCGAGAAAACCTGCTATGCGTCTGTTAGCGCCAATGCACTTGGCTCTTCTTACTATTGGCCAGAGGGTTTTTGCAGCCTTCATATCAGCCCCAGATAGTATTTCAAGCTAAAACACACCCTGAGGGTTGAGGACAACTAACTTGGTTAGTCCATCAAATTCCTGCTAACTTTGTGCTTACTGGGCAATAGTCAATTATTCGAGCAAGTGGTGGGCCAGGAGTCAGAGCAATGCAGCAAGAGGAGGAGGACAAGGCAAACCCAGCTCTCACCATTTCATTATGCAGAGAAAGGATTTGTAAACAATAAAGTTACGAATCTGTAGAGGTACAAGCTTATCTTAAGAAAAAGATTACTTTCCTTGCATTGGCGGGAAAAAGATGAACTGTCGAAATGGACAATAACCTTTCAAGAACGAGTATTGTCAATGCATCTCCATTTAATGTTCTTCCACTCCACATGTAAACAGTGGAGTCATGTGTCACTAGTTCAAATTCATTGTATGATTCCCTCAGTGATTTCACCCTCTATTGCCTCCTTGTACAACAGCAAATTGAAATTGCCAAATATCGTCTCCTGTCAACTTCCATTTCAGTTCGGTATACCCCTGCCTCTTTGCAGCTGGATCCAATCCATTTCCCATCACTCCCAGGGGGACTCAAGTGACATAGGTCTGCACACAAAGTGTGGAAACATTATTACAGCGGCCATGTGATTGGCTGTTGTTCCCACACATGAGAGAGTGTGACAAACTCTTCTATCGCCATTTGGATTTTTAAAAATTCTTTCCTTGGGGTGTAGGTGTCGCTGGTCAGACCAGCATTTATTGCCCACCACTATTTTCCCCTGATCTGTGTGCCTGGCTGGGCCATTTCTGAGGGAGGTTAAGAGTCAGCCACATTGCTGTGAGTCTGGGGCAGTGGTGGGCACCCAGCAGTCCGTGGAGCACATGCGATCCATCCGGGAACTGAGTGCAGCCCACCAGACATTGTCCACGCAGGTTTGCCACATTCCGTTGATTTCCACTCGCGTAGTTTTTTTCCCTACCGGTATGACTGAAGTGATCCTCACGTAAAGCGAGGGCGGGTGAAATGAGGTGCGTGCTGATTGCTCACAACATTGACTGTGAGAGTCTGAGTCCAAAGTGTAAATATTACTTTTGCTTTTACCATTTGATAACGGTTGTATTAATGTATAAATGATTAAGCATTTTCTATAACTCGTTATGAAATATCCAGCATTTATTAAATCAATGATCTCATACGTGGTGTCACAGTTAGTGATCACGCCCGATTTTAATCTTGTGGCCCACTGAGGTGAAGAAGGGCCACTATGTGGTTCACTGGTCTGGAGTAACATTCTGGCCTGACAAGGCAATGATGGAAGATTACCTTCCCTTTTTTTTCCCTTTTTATTAACGGGCAATTTAGCGTGGCCAA
This sequence comes from Scyliorhinus canicula, assembly GCF_902713615.1. NCBI lineage: Eukaryota > Metazoa > Chordata > Chondrichthyes > Carcharhiniformes > Scyliorhinidae > Scyliorhinus > Scyliorhinus canicula. The sequence goes on from NC_052157.1 coordinate 20,516,691, forward strand.
TCCACCTACCCTGCACATCTTTGGGTTGTGGGGGCGAAACCCACGCAGGCACACTGAGAATGTTCTCAGTGCTCCTAAATTATTTGGAATGCAGAATTTCAACCTATTAAAATCCGACAAAGAATTGCTCGGAAAGACCCAGACCTGCTTACCCTCACCCTGCATTTAGACTAACTACAGAGTCTCAAATATCGTCTTCACATACAGCACAACCCCCTGGAATTAGTGGAACAGACACTGCCCTCTCAGGAGTAACAAAGCAGAACAGGACACCTCCTCCCACAAACAAAGTTAACCAAGACCAGGGGAAGAAGCCATTAAATTGACCGACCTACTGTGTGCTAACTAAGGCACATTAGTTTCACCCCCACAACCCAAAAGATGTGCAGGATAGGTGGATTGGCCACACTAAATTGCCCCTTAATTGGAAAAAATAATTGGGTACTCTAAACTTTTTTAAAAAGGTAGCACACCAAAAACACTGCCCCCCCCCCCCCCCCCCCCCCCCCGCAAACTGAAGGCAGCACATTCCCATCAATGTGACCCACTGCTGCAGAAGGACCTGCTAAGTTTGCCCAGCAGGTTTTGTTTAAGCTGTGATTTCCAGCATCCGCAGTATTTTGCTTTTATTACCCCAAATTCCTTTTTGGATATATTAGTGACCACCTTTGCGATCGTGGCTCTATTGTTGCAGGGCATCCTATATTAGATATTTACATAAATACCATTTTTTGGCCCAGAATGCAACAGCCAAATGGTGTCTCTTTATTATTGGCCAATAAAGAAAAGCTTTTCATTTGATGAAAGCATAGTATGCTGGGCCAATTATCTGGGCAATATCTGTCTATTTGGGGTTTACTCAACATTACAATGATTTCACTCTGAGTGGGTCTCGAGGGTGATATCGCTTTCAGTACAGGATCACAGAGTGACATCATCCCCATGAAATATCAAGTTAGGATTGCATATACAACAGCTATCCCTTGTGTGGGACACACAAAATAACAGATAGATGGGAGACAAAGAATTTTTCAAAAATACATTTAGTGTATTCAATCAGTTTTTTTTCCAGTTAAGGAGCAATTTAGCGTGGCCAATCCACCTACCCTGCACATCTTTGGGTTGTGGGGGCGAAACCCACGCAGACACAGGGAGAATGTGCAAACTCCACACGGACAGTGACCCGGAGCCGGGATCGAACCTGGGGCCTCAGCGCCACCGTGCTGCCCCGGGGAGGGGGGGGGGGGGGGGGGGGGGGGGAGTGGAAGGGGAGACAAAGAAAAAAGAACCATACAGCACAGGAACAGGCCCTTCGGCCCTCCAAGGCTGTACCGGTCATGATACCACCCTTGGCCAAAACCCTCAGCACTTCCTAGTGCCATATCCCTCTATACCCATCCTATCCATGTATTTGTCGAGGTGCCTTTTGAACTCCGTTAATGTATCTGCTTCCACAACCTCCCCTGGAAGCGCTTTCCAGGCATTCACCACCCTCTATGTAAAACACCTGCTTCGCAAATCTCTTCTAAACTTTGCCCCACGGACCTTAAACCAATGCCCCCTAGTGACTGACCCCTCCACCCTGGGAAAGTGTGCCAGCCCATCCACTCTATCCATGCCCCTCATAATCTTGTAGACCTCTATCAGGTTGCCCCTTCACCTCCGTCCTCCTATTGACACTTGAGGCCCTATCTGACTGAGTGGCGTTATAGGCTCAAGGGGCTAAAAGCCTTGTCCTGTTATTATGTCACGACAGGCATGACTTTCAGCTTTCGTTTTTTACAAAAAGAAAATTAGTTAAGAGAATATTTCTATGAAATGAACAGTAAAGGTAAAGTCACTGTAATCCCAGGCTGCTTTCTCCTTTGAGGGGGAGAGCTGATTGGTGGTGATGTAATCTGAGGATCACCACACCTCAGGCAAGGGGCAAGGTTAAGAAGGTGGGGCCTTCATGAATAACCTCATCCGGTGCAGGCATTGAACTCACGCTGCTGGCCTCATTCTGCATCACGAAGCAGCTGTCCAGTCAACTGAGCTAAACCAGCCTCCACAGTAACCACAATGAACAGTAACCCAGATACAAACCCGGTACTTGCCTGTGTGCCATCTCCATCAAGCACACACTTGTTCACATTACACAGGCTAGGTTTATACACCTCCCATAATGCAGAGCCACATTAGGGGTTGGTTAGCTCAGACAGCTAACGCGTGGATCAGATTCAGGGTTCCCGTTCTGGCTAAGGCCCACTTGGCATCTGCCCCCTTACCCTACCGACAGTCAAGGTTTGGAGAAAAATCACCAAGGGCCTTTGGGCAGACTCCTGAACGAGACGACCCATATTGTAAATGCCCATTAGATGTCAGCCATGACTCAGTGGAAACACACTCACCTCTGAGTCATAGGGTTCAGGCTTCAAGTTCCACTCCAGAGCTAAAACACAAACGACAAGGGACGAGCAGGCAGGGGTTTACCCCCACAGTGTCCTGGCCAAAATTTGTCTCTTAATCAATATCACTAAAAAAATCTGGCCAACGATCTGGTCAATGTCACATTGCTGTTTGTGGACATTTTGTGTGCACAAATCGATTGCCACCTGTCCTACATTCCAATGGTGACTACATTTCAAAAATACTTTTCTGACTTTGAGATATCCAGTCATCGTGAGAAGTGCTATATAATTGCAAGTCGTCCTTTTTTGTTCTATTATTATCTGAAGTCACAGAGTATGATTCCTATTTATTTATATAGAATCTGGAGCATTTCCATTTTACTGAACCACATTACACCTGAACAATTAATTCCCATTTTGCAGTGTTTTCTGTCATTTTCTGTAACCAATCACTTTGGGTACAATCATTTTTCTTAACATAAAAAAAATCTAAGAGCATCTCTTTCTCACAGAGTGACCACTATGCATCCACTTTCTTACCATATCCCTCACTCACTTCTCTCTCACCCTTTCTTTGAATTGACTTCAATGCCCACCCTTGGTCACTTATGCCACAACACTACTATTGGTCCATCCCACCAACCCCTTAATCAATTGGGGGACATGGGCCTGTTGTTAACATGAACTCGCTTTATTCTTTAAAATAAATTTAGAGTACCCAATTATAATTTTTTTCCAATTAAGGAGCAAATTAGCATGGCCAATCCACCTAACCTGCACATCATTGGGTTGTGGGGATGAAACCCACACAGACACGGGGAGAATGTGCAAACTCCACACGAACAGTGACCCAGGGCCGGGATTCGAACTCGCGTCCTCAGCGCCGTAATCCCAGGGCTAACCACTGTGCCATGTGCCGCCCTACGAACTTGCTTTACAATATGATAAAAGAAGAACACAGACTCACTCAACCTTCAGAATTCCTGATCCAAATAATGGTCAACATATTAATCTGTAAAATTTTTGCCGTTAAATCTAACTTTATATTGCGATGATTTTTGATCAGGCTATTTTGTCAAGATTTACGAATAATTCTCACTAAATAGTGTTGCGCCAACTGTCATAATTGTAAGGGTTGTACGACTCTGTTCTATCTCATTTAATAAAAGATGAATATTAGTCAACTAAGTCTGGGTAATGTCAGAGGCTATGGATTATAGGACTGTGCAGACAACAGCACAGAGATATGTCGATCATATAGTTTCGCATTTGAAGTCAGTGCCTAATTTAAGTTTAGCTTCTTCAGCCTAGTTCTCCGGCTCGATGCAAAGAAGGAGAAATAAATTTCTCTGTTTCTTCTGAGCTCTGTGCATAATTGAAACTGTTCATGACAGTTTGGCCAGATAAGCCTTGTCAATTCCCTTGCACTGAATTCCACTCCAACTTCCCATTCATTCCCATTTTCTAGATTCCCACAGCATCATTCTCATCTGCTTGTTCCAGGTAGCAACCCGCCACTGATCAGTATCACCCCCATTCACTCTGGCCGACACCATCCCATTTTTACTGGTTTCAACTGCTTCTGTTATTTAGACTCCCACTATTATCTCCATTCACTTCTGCTCAATTATGAGCTTGTGCTTCTGAATTACAAAACAAAAGTCCAAAGGAAGGTACAGCGAAAGAGACTGCCTGTGATAAACCTTTCAGAGTACGGGCGCCATTCAACTGAAACATTTCAAAGGGTCATTCTGGGCGCGATTGGTGGAGTGTTTCTCGACGGCCAGATTGGCGAGATCGCGGCCCATATTCAACGGCACTTAGTACCGAAAATGAACCCCTACGAACTTCTCGCCGTTACTTGCTGCCTCACTCGCCAGTCTCGCGCCGCAGCCTCTCGCCGCTAACAAGGGGCAGCTGCTTTTAAAGGCACCACTCATTCCCAGTCAACACACAAGCATAGCATTGCGTAGACCTGCTCCTCACTTTGGGCAGGGTCAGCAGTGCCACCTTGGAGATAGTGGCAGCGGCTGTCAGCATGACCAGGAGGACTGTCGTCTAATGTCGGAAGAAGGCCAATAATCTCCATCGAGCTGCAAGGGTAAGGTACCACCTCTCTCCTGGCAGCAGTTTCGCCTGCCACCCTTCATAATCCCCAACCCTCCCTACGCCCCACAGATCACTGGTGACACCTCGCCCTCGCCCCATACCAATCATTGTGCTTGTTCCTCAGAACCCTCTGGTACCCACCAGCACAACCCCTTCATGTCCAGCTGCAGTGCCCGGACATGCCACCTGCGATGGACTCACCAACCCATCAAGCATGTGGCTCATAACACCCTTCCTGTCCTCGCAGGAGAAGATAGCCCATAAAGAGCGTGGAAGATCAACTACGTAACATTCCACATATCACACTAACCAGCAAACAACAAGGAAACGTCACCGTTCCATATTGCTCCCAATACAAAGCTATATCAGCTACTTTTCACAAAAAAAAACAAACACACGGTATCACCGCTCACAGGTTCCTCAACAGAAACGGAGGGTAAGCCTGAGAATGTGTTATCATGTCCAGAACTTTGCCACAGAAATGGTCTGTCCAGCAATGTGTTACATGTTCCACGTATCAGCGCCATTCACCGTCCAGGAGACACGGCCGTGCAGGCCCCTCCCACACGGCCCAATCACACTGGAACCAAATCCTGCCGTCCACATAGTCACTGGCGCTCAAGGTGCAGTTGAACATCCTTGACTTCCTATTTGATATCCAAAAAAAAAAACAAATGTAAGAACATCCTTGACTTCCAGCGTGTTTAACCCACAGTAACCTGCCAGTTACAAGCAGCACTCACACCAGCAACAGATGCATTAGCAATCTACAAAGGCATTTCTTCAACAGCGTGATCAAGTGGTCCATTTGGAACAATATTGCGCACCAGGTCACGGGCGTGGGTTTCGCCCCCACAGCCAAAGATGTGCACGGGAGTGGAGGTCAGTCATATTGGACACAGAGGGAACGCACGGCTCTCACAGTCAATGTTGTGAGCAATCAGCACGCACCTCACTTCACTTGTCCTCGCTCTACGTGCAAATCACTTCAGTCATGCCAGTAGGGAAAAAAACTGCGCGGACGTAAATCAGCGAAATGTGGCGACCCTGCACGTGGGCAACGATCAACAAAATGTCTGGTGGGCCCACTCAAAACCCAGGTGAAGCGAGGGCCGCAGGTTGCTCATCACTGACCATGCGATCTGTCACAGGGAGCCATCACGGTTCAGTGATCAGATTAACATTAGAATTCCTATTAGGACGCCACCTATAGGAGTTAGAAGGAAGCATCACAGCTCAGTACCACACTGAGAAAGGATATTTTTTTTAAATTGTAATTTGGAAACCTTTCCACAACATTGCTGCATGTACCAGCTTTATTATATTGAATTTTAAACATTTTTTTCCCCACCGCTGCGGGATGTAATCACCGGATTCTGTCACACGTTACAGAACTGTGAGATTTATGAACACTTTATATTGGGTCTCAGACCTCATTAAATAACCACTTCCACGTCCTGGAAAGTTTGGCAGAAATTCAGTGATTTGTACTTTATTAAGGTGACAAGCTAGAATTGATGGCCAGTCAACAAGATAGATAGGTGAACGGAGGCTATCACATAGATCCCTCTCCTGGTCCTTTACAACAGCGTGAAGAAATCAGAAAATGGACTCGTCATCAGTGTGCCAGAGAAAATGAAACAAACATCAGGAAAGCTCAATGATACACACACACATATATATAAATTACATTTATATATTATATACCCAAGATAAACCAAATCGCCACAGTTTTCTTCAACAAAAGAATTGCAATGGGTTCCTGAAGAGATCATGAAGTGGTCCAATAAATTGCTGATTCTTACAATAGGCTTTGTGGTAATGAAGTTGTCGGAGGAAATTGTCTCCTGTGTTACCAAAAGACACAATTTCCCCCCCCAATCACTTGAACAATAGAGGCATTTTATTGCTGGCCCCATTTTATTTCTTCACTGATGCCTTGCACTCCAACCCCCTAACGTTCCAAATGGGTACTTATCACGAGAAAAGCTTTTTATCGCAGGATAGTCATAACATTTACTTAACACACTGAGGCGCAACACTTTATATCGTGCTTCAAAATATGACCACAGCAAATGAGCAGTAATGAGCCAATTACAAACAGTTCCGAACACATTAACCGAGGTACCACCTGCAGACCAGCAAGAGTGGCCAACCCCAGCACGGTCACAGGCCTCAGCACAGTAATGGATATGATCCTCAACGCCACAACAGACACAATCCAAAACAGAGCTCGAGACATCAACACCAGCACAGTAACAGATATTGGGAGATGGTGGCACAGTGGTGTTATCACTCCAAGAGTAATGTGGAGGCCCAGGCTAATGCTCTGGGGACACGGGTTCAAATCCCACCATGACAGCTGGTGGAATTATGAATATAATAAACCTGGAATATGAATCTAATCTCTGTAATGGTGACCGGGAAACTATCACCATTTGTTGTAAAAACAATTGTCCATTAGGGAAGGAAATCTGTAAATCTACCTCACCTGATAGACACTTAACAGCCAAGGGCAATTCGATCTGGGCAACAAATGCTGTCACCGGCAAGATGACAGATGCAAACTATAGCAAAGCAGCACGCGAGCACAGGAGACACCAGCTTCACACTGTGCCGTATACTGTCAGAGATTGGCCAATCCGAAGTAAAATCCACTGTCTCTAACACAATACCAGACGCCATCTTAAGAAGAGTGAAAGGGAGCATAATGTGGTGCTCATGAATTGGGATGAACGCTTTGCACCAGAATAGTTGTCACATTGCTTCAAGAGTTTGGTTGCTTTGTAAGGCGACATAATAAAAGGGTTTGGTAGAGGGTGGGAGCAGAGAATTTAACAGGCTTACAACTGGCTTGTGTCTTGAAGACCATTTGCATCTCATTACTGCTCATTAAAACAGCTAGCCGCTGGTGTCCCGTCAGGTATTTTGTGCCAATGTGAAATTACATTGGCTTAAAACCCGATTGCTAAAGAGTGGCGTGCACAAGGTGGCCCTCAGTTCACAAGAAACTTTGGGGTGAGTGCAGCAAAGTATCTCTGCCATTGTGCTGAGCTATTCACCGCTCTACCGGCCCCTAATCTCCATCACCAAACCGAGCTGGTCTTCATGGACAGCATTGTGCTGCAGGACCCATGGACCCTCCTGTGTCACCGAGTCACTGTGCCCAAGTTGGTGGAGTACATAGAACAGTACAGCACAGAACAGGCCCTTCGGCCCTCGATGTTGTGCCGAGCTTTGTCCGAAACCAAGATCAAGCTATCCCACTCCCTGTCATTGTGGTGTGCTCCATGTGCCTATCCAATAACCGCTTGAAAGTTCCGAAAGCGTCCGACTCCACTATCACAGCAGGCAGTCCATTCCACACCCTAACCACTCTCTGAATAAAGAACCTACCTCGGACATCCCTCCTATATCTGATGGACATCAATTCAGTCGAGACGCTGAGTAGTAGTGAACCGATGCTTTAATAGACAAGTGTGCCAACCTGTAGCTCCTCCCGCACTGCAAGACTGTCCCAGATTGATGGGCTTTATACCACCTCAGAGGGGCGGAGCCACAGGCAGAGCCAACAGCAGCACCAATAACAACATTCCAACAGTACAACAGCAACAACCAATAATAGAACAGCAATAACGGTAAGTATATACAACAGTGGAGATAATGATAGTACTAGAACAGTAGAACAATAGTGAACATATAAACAACAGCCTTACGTAGCCATTCGTGGCTCACCACATTCACCCCCCGTTAAGAAAAAAGTCCGGCAGGGGTGAAGCGGACTCACAAGTTCAGTCTCACAGGAGGATGAATTGTTTGCTGCAAACGCCTCAATAGTGAACATATATACAACAGCCGTACGTAGCCATACATGGCTCACCACATTATCTCCCACCCTGAACCTTTTAGAACAAAGAACAAAGAAAAGTACAGCACAGGAACAGGCCCTTCGTCCCTCCAAGCCTGCGCCGACCATGCTGCCCGTCTAAACTAAAATCTTCAACACTTCCTGGGTCCGTATCCCTCTATTCCGATCCTATTCATGTATTTGTCAAGATGCCCCTTAAATGTCACTATCGTCCCTGCTTCCACCACCTCCTCCGGCAGCGTGTTCCAGGCACCCACTACCCTCTGTGTAAAACACTTGCCTCGTACATCTCCTCTAAATCTTGCCCCTCGCACCTTAAACCTATGCCCCCTAGTAATTGACCCCTCTACCCTGGGAAAAAGCCTCTGACTATCCACTCTGTCAATGCCCCTCATAATTTTGTAGACCTCTATCTGGTCGCCCCTCAACCTCCGTCGTTCCAGTGAGAACAAACAGAGTTTATTCAACCGCTCCTCATAGCTAATGCCCTCCATACCAGGCAACATCCTGGTAAATCTCTTCTGCACCCTCTCTAAAGCCTCATATCCTTCTGGTAGTGTGGCGACCAGAATTGAATACTATACTCCAAGTGTGGCCTAACTAAGGTTCTATACAGCTGCAATATGCCACTTCTTATACTCAATGCCCTGGTCAATGAAGGCAAGCATGCCATATGCCTTCTTGACTACCTTCTCCACCTGTGTTTCCCCTTTCAGTAACCTGTGGACCTGTACACCTAGATCTCTCTGACTTTCATTACTCTTCAGGGTTCTACCATTCACTGTACATTCCCTACCTGCATTTAACCTTCCAAAATGCATTACCTCACATTTGTCCAGATTAAACTCCATCTCCCATCTCTCTGTCCAAGTCTCCAAACAATCTAAATCCTGCTGTATCCTCTGACAATCCTCATCGCTATCCACAATTCCACCAAACTTTGTGTCATCTGCAAACTTACTAATCAGACCAGTTACATTTTCCTCTAGATCATTTATATATACCACGAACAGCAAAGGTCCCAGCACTGATCCCTGCGGAACACCACTAGTCACAAACCTCCAATTAGAAAAGCACCCTTCCATTGCTACTTTCTGCCCCCTATGACCTAGCCAGTTCTGTATCCACCTTGCCAGCTCACCATTGATCCCGTGTGACTTCACCTTTTGTACCAGTCTACCATGAAGGACCTTGTCAAAGGCCTTACTGAAGTCCATATAGACAACATCCACTGCCCTACCTGCATCAATCATTTTTTTAACCTCTTCGAAAAACTCTATCAAGTCAGTGAGACATGACTTCCCCTTCACAAAACCATGCTGCCTCTCACTAATACGTCCATTTGTTTCCAAATGGGAGTAGATCCTGTCTCGAAGAATTGTCTCCAGTAATTTCCCTACCACTGACGTAAGGCTCACTGGCCTGTAGTTCCCTGGATTATCCTTGCCACCCTTCTTAAACAAAGGAACAACATTGGCTATTCTCCAGTCCTCCGGGACATCACCTGAAGACAGTGAGGATCCAAAGATTTCCGTCAAGGCCTCAGCAATTTCCTCTCTCGCCTCCTTCAATATTCTGGGGTAGATCCCATCAGGCCCTGGGGACTTATCTGCCTTAATATTTTTCAAGACGCCCAACACCTCGTCTTTTTGGATCTCAATGTGACCCAGGATATCTACACACCCTTCTCCAGACTCAACATCCACCAATTCCTTCTCTTTGGTGAATACTGATGCAAAGTATTCATTTAGTACCTTGCCCATTTCCTCTGGCTCCACACATAGATTCCCTCCCCTGTCCTTCAGTGGGCCAACCCTTTCCCTGGCTACCCTCTTGCTTTTTATGTATGTGTATAAAGCCTTGGGATTTTCCTTAACCCTATTTGCCAATGACTTTTCATGACCCCTTTTAGCCCTCCTGACTCCTTGCTTAAGTTTCTTCCGACGTTCCTTATATTCCACACAGCCTTCGTCTGTTCCCAGCCTTCTAGCCCTGACAAATGCCTCTTTTCTCTTTTTGACAAGGCTATAATACCTCTCGTTATCCAAGGTTCCCAAAATTTGCCGTATTTATCCTTCTTCCGCACAGGAACATGCTGCAGGAGTCCGGTTCCCCCGCTGACACGCCAGTGTTTATCTGGGCAGGACTGTGCTGAAGGACACATGCTGCCACCACAACAGAGATCCAAATTTCGACCAGGGGTGTGGTACGAGTGATATCAGAGGACACTGGACTGGTATTTAAAGATGGCACCTGGACCTTCGAAGCCACCAGATGACGGCGGACAGACAAATCAGCTGCCAGCCCGCCAGGAAATCCAGGGGGGAACTCACCCGTGTACAATTAATGAGGTACCAAGGGCAGAATCTGGTGCGGGATCGGCGCCACTTGAGTCGCCTACCACTGCACTTAATCTCATAAATGGAGAATTCCACCCATTATTTGATACTGGGGTGACACAGACTACTAATTTTCCAAGGTAATGTCAAACATCAGGGAGTTTTCAGAAAACCTACAAACTCCGCTAAAAACTCAAATGTAGCTTTCTTAGTCACTACAAAAAAAATGTAACCATCGCCCCTGACATTCAATGGCATTACCATTGCTGAATCCCCCACTGTTAACATCCTGGGAGTTCCTAATAATGAGAAACGGAACTGGACTATCCATATTAATACTGTGGCTACAAGAACAGATCAGAGGCTAAGAGTCCTGTAGCGAGTAACTCACCTGCTGACTCCCCAAAGTCTGTCATCATTTAAGGCACAAGTCAGGAGTGTGATGGAAGGGCAGCACGGTGGCCTAGTGGTTAGCACAACCGCCTCACGGCGCTGAGGTCCCAGGTTCGATCCCGGCTCTGGGTCACTGTCCGTGTGGAGTTTGCACATTCTCCCCGTGTCTGCGTGGGTTTCACCCCCACAACCCAAAAAAAAATGTGCAGAGTAGGTGGATTGGCCACGCTAAATTGCCCCTTAATTGGAAAAAATAATTGGGTACTCTAAATTTATAAAAAAAAAAAAAAGGAGTGTGATGGAATACTCTCCACTTGCCTGGGTGAATGCAGCTCCAACAACGCACAAGAAACTTGATGCCATCCTAGACAAAGCAGCCCACTTGACCAGCACTCTATTCACAAACACACATAGTGGCAGCAGTTTGCATGCACCATTTACAAAATGCACAGCAGGAACTTGCCAAGGGTCCTTCAGCCGCACCTACCAACCCACAGCTGCTACCATCTCGAAAGACAAGGGCAGCAGATATCTGGCAACACCACCCCCTGGAAGTTCCCCTCTGGGCCACTCACCATCCTGACTTAGAAATATATCGGCGTTCCTTCACTGTCGCTGGGTGAAAATCCTGGAATTCTCTGTGCACTGACATCATCACCTTCTCAAACGCAATTCGTTATGGCCAACAAATGTTGGTATAGCCAGTGGTACCCACATCCCACGAATGAGTTAAAAAAAGCGAAATGAGATGACCTTATTTAAAATGGTAAATATAGGGCCACCCTAATGGCTCAATTGATATGCAGCTCAGGAAAACAGAGAGAATGTCCAAGGGTTTGACCCTTATTCTGTGCTGACAGAGCTGATCTCCTCTGGGCTTAATTTGGTTTGGTGAGTGCCTGGGGCATGTGGAATGCCATCAACAAGATTAACGATTCTACTGGCCAGGCGAGCAACACATTCTGCAACTGTGAACTTTATGCTTACCCGAACAGAGTGGATATTTTCTCTCCCAATAGAGTTACAGAATCACAGATTCTTTACAGTGCTGAAGAAGGCCATTCAGCCCACTGAGTCTGCACTGATTCTCTGAAAGAGTAGTCTCTACCGAGTCCCACTCCCCTGCCTTATTCCCATAACCTTGCACATTCTTTCTTTTCAGATAGCACTTCCTTTTCAATGCCTCGATCGAACCTGCCTCCACCACCCTCTCAGCAAGTGTGTCTCCAACCACCCTCAGGGTGACAATATTTTTCCTCGCATCACTTCCAGTCTTTTTATCCATTTGTTTGAATCTGTGCACTCAAGCTATTGATATTCTCTTGAGAGGGAACGCACTGGTAACCTCCTGCTACGTGTTCAGCTATCCACTGGCATGCAGGGCTACATATATGTCAGTGAGGAGCTACCCAATGACAGGTCTATGCGTTCAATTCCATCAGTGATCAAGGCTATGGAAGCACATTGGTTGATCTTAGGAGTGGGACTTGAATTCGCAACTCCTGACTCCGTAGCCAGAGTTTTATTACCCGAGTCACCATTGACAGCTTGCAAATAGTGTGGGCCGGCCTAGTTCACCCCTATCTGAAGACTTGGCTTGTCACAGAGAGTACTGGGGACATGGAATGCACTGCCTGTGGAAGTAGTTGAGTCTGAAACATTAGGGGCCTTCAAGCGGTATTGGATACGTACATGGATTACAGTAGAATGATGGGGTGTAGATTAATTTGTTTTTAATCAAGGACAAAAGTTCGGCACAACATCATGGGCCAAAGGGCCTGTTCTGTGCTGTATTTTCTATGTTGTATGTTATGGTGGGCTAACTTTGTTTTGAGCATCACTGCCAATGCCATATTGGAGGCATTTTGACTCCAACAATGCCCTCCAAGAAGGATCGTCACAAGGTGGTTGTTAGGCATATGCCTAACCTGTTCCAGTAAGAGGTTATCAGTTGAAAATCAAGTGCTTGAAACACGGCTGATTGCTTAGACCATAAGGCCATAAGATATAGGAGCAGAATTAGGCCATTCCGCCCATCGAGTCAGCTCCGTCATTCGATCAAGGCTGATATGCTTCTCATCCCCATTCTCCTGCCTTCACCCTGTAACCCCTGATCCCATTATTTTTTTTAAAATTTAGAGTACCCAATTCATTTTTTCCAATTAAGGAGCAATTTAACATGGCCAACCCACCTACCCTGCACATCTTTGGGTTGTGGGAGCGAAACCCACGCAAACACGGGAAGAATGGGCAAACTCCACACAGTCAGTGACCCAGAGACGGGATTCGAACCTGGGACCTCGGCGCTGTGAGGCAACAGGGCTAACCCACTGTGCCACCGTGCTGCCCCCCTGATCCCATTATTAATCAGGAACGTATGTATCTGTGTCTTAGGGCGGCACGGTACCACAGTGGTTTGCATTATTGCTTCACAGCGCCAGGGTCCCAGGTTCGATTCCCGACTTGGGTCACTGTCTGCGTGGAGCCTGCACGTTCTCCCCATGTCTGCGTGGGTTTCCTCCGGATGCTGCGGTTTCCTCCCACAAGTCCTGAAAGACGTGCTTGTTCGGTGAATTTGACATTCTGAATTCTCCCTCTGTGTACCCGAACAGGCGCCGGAATGTGGCGACTAGAAGCTTTTCACAGTAACTTCATTGCAGTGTTAATGTAAGCCTACTTGTGACAATAATAAAGATTATTATTATTATTATTATTAAAGACGGTCAGCCTTCTGTGGCAATGAGTTCCACAGATTCACCATCACCTGACTGAAGAAATTCCTCCCTATCTCTGTTTTAAAGGATCGTCCCTACAGTCTGAGGCAGTGCCCTCTGGTTCTAGTCTCTTGCTCTTCATTTGCCCAGGTGGACTGAAGCCAAACCTTTTGCACCAACTGAGATTAACTAACTCATCAGAAAGCAGCAATCAAAGCTATCTCATTCTTGTCCTGTATGGCTGTTCGCTCAACCATGTAGAGCCTTTAATTACCAAGCCATCATTATAGCCCTGGTGACATAGAACTTTTAAACATCATTAGCTTCTTCATTACTGAATTGCCTTGATAATTCATCGTCAGAAAATCATTTCTTCCCCCTCTGATATTACAAGAAAGGCAAGATATCATTACAGCATTACAGGGAGGAGAGTCACTCTTTTCATATCTCATGAATGCAAAAACATAAACTACAAACAGAAAGGCACAGTCTAAACATACATATATAGATACCCCAATAAAACACATTACTCACATCCATCCAATATAATGATGGCCACGTGCACATTCAAACAAAATCACAATGCACGACATCCCAGACTTGCCAACACATTGAGTCACATAAACACACCGCCATATACAATACGGCAATATAAATATGGCTACATATGGACACCACCATAAATGTGCAGCTTATTTTAAAATTTAGAGTACCCAATTCTTTTTTCCAATTAAGGGGCAATTTAGTGTGGCCAATCCACCTACCCTGCATATCTTTGGGTTGTGTGGGTGAGACCCACACAGACACCGGGAGAATGTGCAAACTCTGCACGGAGAGTGACCTGGGGCCGGGATTGAACCCGGGTCCTCGGCACTGTGAGGCAGCAGTGCTAACCACTGCACCATCATGCTGCCCTATCATAAATGTACAGCTGATACCCAAATGAGCGATATTCAAAACACCAACAAACACACACCCACACAAGAAGAACCCAAGACATTCATAATTATAAATACCACAAATAACTGACCTCAATTCCCACCCCATATCCTCTCCATTGCAAAGACTGCATAATTCCACCTCTGTAACATCACCGTCTTTGTTTCTGCCTCATACTGTTTGCTGTTGAAACAATGTATTTGCCACCTTCAATCCTCCTCCCTCCATAAATGTTGCAACATCCAGGACACATGGTTCAAAGAACAAAGAACAAAGAAAAGTACAGCACAGGAACAGGCCCTTCGGCCCTCCAAGCCCGTGCCGACCATGCTGCCTGACTAAACTACAATCTTTTACACTTCCTGGGTCCGTATTCCTGTATTCCCATCCTATTCATGTATTTATCGAGATGTCCCATAAATGTCATTATCGTCCCTGCTTCCACCACCTCCTCCGGCAGCGAGTTCCAGGCACCCACTACCCTCTGTGTAAAAAACTTGCCTCGTACATCTACTCTAAACCTTGTCCCTCGCACCTTAAACCTATGCCCCCCTAGTAACTGACCCCTCTACCCTGGGGAAAAGCCTCTGACGATCCACTCTATCTATGCCCCTCATAATTTTGTAGACCTCTATCAGGTCGCCCCTCAACCTCTGTCCTTCCAGTGAGATCAAACAGAGTTTATTCAACTGCTCCTCATAGCTAATGCCCTCCATACCAGGCAACATCCTGGTAAATCTCTTCTGCACCCTCTCTAAAGCCTCCACATCCTTCTGGTAGTGTGGCGATCAGAATTGAATACTATACTCCAGTGTGGCCTAACTAAGGTTCTATACAGCTGCAACATGACTTGCCAATTCTTATACTCAATGCCCCGGCCAATGAAGGCAAGCATGCCATATGCCTTCTTCACTACCTTCTCCACCTGTGTTGCCCCTTTCAGTGACCTGTGGATCTGTACACCTAGATCCCCCTGACTTTCAATACTCTTTAGGGTTCTATCATTCACTGTATATTCCCTGCCTGCATTAGACCTTCCAAAATGCATTACCTCACATTTGTCCGGATTAAACTCCATCTGCCATCTCTCCGCCCAAGTCTCCAAACAATCTAAATCCTGCTGTATCCTCTGACAGTCCTCATCGCTATCCGCAATTCCACCAACCTTTGTGTCGTCTGCAAACTTACTAATCAGGCCAGTTACATGTTCCTCCAAATCATTTATATATACTACGAACAGCAAAGGTCCCAACACTGATCCCTGCGGAACACCACTAGTCACAGACCTCCAATTAGAAAAGCACCCTTCATTGCTACTCTCTGCCTTCTATGACCTAGCCAGTTCTGTATCCACCTTGCCAGCTCACCCCTGATCCCCTGTGACTTCACCTTTTGTACCAGTCTACCATGAGGGACCTTGTCAAAGGCCTTACTGAAGTCCATATAGACAACATCCACTGCCCTACCTGCATCAATCATCTTTGTGACCTCTTCCAAAAACTCTATCAAGTTAGTGAGACACGACCTCCCCTTCACAAAACCATGCTGCCTCTCACTAATATGTCCAGTTGCTTCCAAATTGGAGTAGATCCTGTCTCGAAGAATTGTCTCCAGTAATTTCCCTACCACTGACGTAAGGCTCACCGGCCTGTAGTTCCCTGGATTATCCTTGCTACCCTTCTTAAACAAAGGAACAACATTGGCTATTCTCCAGTCCTCTGGGACATCACTTGACGACAGTGAGGATCCAAACATTTTTGTCAAGGCCTCAGTAATTTCCTCTCTTGCCTCCTTCAGTATTCTGGGGTAGATCCCATCAGGCCCTGGGGACTTATCTACCTTAATATTTTTCAAGACGCCCAACACCTCGTCTTTGTGGATCTCAATGTGACCCAGGCTATCTACACACCCTTCTCCAGACTCAACATCCACCAATTCCTTCTCTTTGGTGAATACTGATGCAAAGTATTAATTTAGTACCTCGCCCATTTCCTCTGGCTCCACACATAGATTCCCTTGCCTGTCCTTCAGTGGACCAACCCTTTCCCTGGCTACCCTCTTGCTTTTTATGTATGTGTAAAAAGCCTTGGGATTTTCCTTAACTTTGCCAATGACTTTTCGTGACCCGTTCTAGCCCTCCTGACTCCTTGCTTAAGTTCCTTCCTACTTTCCTTATATTCCACACAGGCTTCGTCTGTTCCCAGCCTTCTAGCCCTGACAAATGCCTCCTTTTTCTTTTTAACGAGGCCTACAATATCTCTCGTTATCCAAGGTTCCCGAAATTTGCCATATTTATCCTTCTTCCTCACAGAAACATGCCGGTCCTGAATTCCTTTCAACTGACACTTGAAAGTCTCCCACATGTCAGATGTTGATTTACCCTCAAATATCCACCCCCAATCTAGGTTCTTCAGTTCCCGCCTAATATAGTTATAATTAGCCTTCTCCCAATTTAGCATATTCACCCTAGGACCACTCTTATCCTTGTCCACCAACACTTTAAAACTTAATGAATTGTGGTCACTATTCCTGAAATGCTCCCCTACTGAAACTTCTACCACCTGGCCGGGTTCATTCCCCAATACCAGGTCCAGTACTGCCCCTTCCCTAGTTGGACTGTCTACATATTGTTTTAAGAAGCCCTCCTGAATGCTCCTTACAAACTCTGCCCTGTCTAAGCCCCTAGCACTAAGTGAGTCCCAGTCAATACTGGGGAAGTTGAAGTCTCCCATCACAACAACCCTGTTTTTACTCTTTTCCAAAATCTGTCTACCCAGCTGCTCCTCTATCTCCCACTGGCTGTTGGGAGGCCTGTAGTAAACCCCCAACATTATTCCTGATCTCTACCCATATAAGTGAGGTGCCCTCTGAGGTGTCCTCCCGTAGTATAGCTGTGATATTCTCCCTAACCAGTAGCGCAACTCTGCCACCCCTTTTACATCCCCCTCTATCCCGCCTGAAACATCTAAACCCTGGAACTTTTAGCTGCCAATCCTGTCCTTCCCTCAACCAGGTCTCTGTGATGGCAACAACATCATAGTTCCAAGGACTAATCCAAGCTCTAAATTCATCTCATAGTTCCAAGTACTACTCTGCACGATCATACCCATCCATCTCCCTGCTGGTTGCATTCCTTCATAATTCCCCCGAACACCTACAATTCTCATTCGCTTTCTTCGTGACTTAACACCTCCCTATCTCTGGAACCATCTCTAGCCCTACAACCACCCTTTTTTTCTGAGTATCTCGCTGTGAAATGCTTTGGGACATTTTGCTGCCATCTGTAGACTGAACAATACGCTGTGGATGCTGGGAAGGTGAAAGAAAAATGGAAAAGTCTGGGAATGCTGAGCAAGTCAGACAGCCTCTGTGGTGAGGAAAATGAGCTAACGTTTGGGGTTCTGATAAGAGGCCATTTACAGAGGGCGGCACGGTGGTACAGCAGTTAGCACTGCTGTCTCACTGTGCCGGGGGCTCGAGTACAATTCCAGTCTTGAGTCACCGTATGTGTGGAGTTTACACGTTCTCCCGTGTGTCTCAATGGATTTCCTCCAGGTCACCGGTTTCCTCCCACAGTCCATGATGTGCAGGTTAGGTGGATTAGACATGCTAAATTGCCCCATAGTGTGCAAAAAGGTTAGGTGTGGTTACTGGGATAGGATGGGGGCATGGGCCTAGTTAGTGTCCTCTTTCCGACGGTCAGTGCAGACTCGATAGGCCACTGTCTGTGTGGAGTCGACAGGTTCTCCCCGTGTCTGCGTAGGTGGAGGCGTAAGCTTAAGTAGGGTGCTCTTTCCGGTGCAGACTTGATGGGCCAAATGGCCTCCTTCTGCACTGTAAATTCTATGATCCATGATCCATGAACCACTTTGAAACATTCTGAGGACAGGCATGGAAAATGCAGTATAAACACATGGGTGGCACAGTGGTTACCACTGCCCCCAGCGGCAGGGACCTGGGTTTGACTCCGACCTTGAGTGACTGTCTCTGTGGGGTTTGTCTGTCCTCCCTGTGTCCGCATGGGTGCTCCGGTTTCCTCCCACAGTCCAAAGACGTGCAGGTTAGGTGGATTGGCCATGATAAATTGCCCTTAGTGACCAAAAAGGTTAGGAGGGGTTATTGGGTTACGGGGATAGGGTTGAAGTGAGAGCTTAAGATGGGCCGAATGGCCTCCTTCTGCCCTGCATGTTCTATGTCCTTTCAGACACTAACCGTTAACATGTAAATGTCAGACATGAGCCTCCAGCAAGGCTCCTCCCAACCCCAAAATAATTTGAAAAATTCATTCCGCACATCCCTTCTTCGAACTTTCCAGAAAAACTTGTTTTCAATCAGATGAAGGGAGCTGAAATATTCATCAATTTGCAGTGAGCTTCAAACCCTGGATTTCGATGGTAATCTTTGCAAACTTTCCAGCTGCAAGTCTAAAAGTCAGCCTGCTTCTCATAGCGCACATATTAAATGCAAGCAACCTTTCATCGCGATTGCAGCCATTTCTACGCACACATTGAGATCTATTGTCACCCTCTCCTGACCTGTGAAAATTAGTAATTCAGCTTGGTGACAGCAGCAAGTGCAAAATGTGACATCAAAGGCGCATAATAGGAGGCTCTTAGGCCCTACAAAGAAAACCCATTCATCAATGAACTTTGAAGAGATGCCAGCCTTTGACAGGGGTGTGATCCAGCGCTGCTCCGCGCAACTAAGATCCCTGCAGGAGCAGCATAGCCTGCCGTGAAGAGCTGTCCCAGCCCCAGGAAAGGAATTCCACAGTTCCCAGAGGAATGTCGACCCTTTGATGCTGATATGTCAACATGACCCCTTGGATGTATTCCTTATGTGAGGAAACGGCCATGTTATCCAAATCCATCCGATGCATTCACGGGTTTGCTGTTTCATGACAGGGGGCAATAGCTGGCCAAATTTATTTGTTTCTTATTTTTTTATTTTAGCGTACCCAATTCATTTTTTCCAATTAAGGGGCAATTTAGCATGGACGGGGCAGCATGTGGTGCAGTGGTTAGCACTGGGACTGCGGCGCCGAGGATCTGGGCTCGAATCCCAGCCCTGGGTCACTGTCCGTGTGGAGTTTGCACATTCTCCCCGTGTCTGCGTGGGTTTCACCCCCACAACCCAGAGATGAGCATGTTGGGTGGATTGGCCACGCTAAATTGCCCCTTAATTGGAATAAAAAGAATTGGGTACTCTAAATTTTACAAAAAATTTAGGGTGGCCAGTCCACCTACCCTGCACATCTTTGGGCTGTGGGGGCGAAACCCACGCAAACACGGGAAGAATGTGCAAACTCCACACGGACACTGATACGGAGCCGGGATCGAACCTGGGACCTCGGCGCCGTGAGGCAGCAGTCCTAACCACTGCCCCACTGTGCTGCCTCTTTAGCCAAATTTGAACCCAGAGTGGTCAAGCTCTGGCGCCGAGAAAACACTGCTCACTCGCTCTCTGAAGAATCTGGGGACAGCCGCTGCAGTTTAGCAAGACGAACTGTTGGTCTTAAGTGGATCTTTATGACATTTTACGTGTGACATTTAAAAATGAAGCCCAGCTCCTACGAGTAAGAGAGACGGAGGATGGCATCTTAACCCTTTCTTCAGCCCTTTGTGGGCCTACATAATGAGGTCGCCACTACCTGATGTAGAATTGCCCTTTCTACTTAAATCTAATGGTGTAATTCCTCAACGGCTAAATGCTGTAATCTCGCAGGATGTGACCAATTCTAATTTATAGCACGATGCAGCATTGAGACTCATTTAGTCTCGGGCAGATTTATAGCCTTTTCTCACCTATCTGGCTGTCTTCTTGTGACTTGTCCAAATGTGCAACATTACAATAATATGCGGAACAGTGAGACAACCCCACCAAACTCCATAAAAACAGTAAAATAACGAACAGAGCGCATTCCAACAGTGCGGCCGAGACTATTTGCCAGAGAATAGATTACCCATATCTGTGAGGATTACATGAGAGACAGCAGTTTGGGCCTTTGTGCTGCTTAAAGTGAAGCCTATTCTCTGCATCTGAATGGCAACATTTGAATATGAATAGACCCGCATTTTAGATTGGTGTCACAGCCCTAAAAACAGACGATTTCTCTTTCACTTGTTTGGGGGCTGGTCTAAACATTTTGCTTTCTGCCACCTTGTCCTCTTTTTTAAATTAGTTTTTTTCTAAAAAAAAAATAAACCAGATGCTCAGTGCCACTTGTAAGGAACAGACGCAGATATAGGCCGGCATTATACTTTCAAACGATGGATAGATTTCAACCCAAATGGCTTTAAAAACCCAACTGCAAATTGTACCACTTCAGGTCTTTTCAATGACAGTTTAAGCAGAAGGACACTTCTGAGTTGATAATTAGACCCGTTCCCCCCACAGCGTGGTTGCTTAGTGACTGGATTGTGAGAGAACAATATCAGAGACTGCTCTTATGACCTACAAGGACCACAGTTACTCCTGTAAGGACATTGAGATGATAAATGGCTTCCCAGGGACAAACTGAGAGAAACGTAATGAGGGCCTCTAAATGAGGAGAAAAAGGCTTCAAAGAGATAACAGTGGAAAGGATAAACGGCTTCTTGGAAGCGATCTCATTCGCGAAGCCTAATGAACTCGGGTCGCCATACTGCCCTTGCTGCGTTCTCAGCTGCGAAAGGCGGCTATTTCTCTCTTTACAGCTACAGTTTCGCTGCAAGCACAGATAAACCCAGACCCCTCTCAAATTCTGCCAGAATCAGTGCACAAAGCACGTGGCATGGGGCACAATACGTGCTTCCCCCCCCCCCCCCCCCCCCCCCCCCCCCCCGCCCCACCCCCCCCACCGCATGCTCCAACCCCCACCCGGCAAAATGGATGTTCCATGCCACGCCGAGTTATTGATGGTTTCCCAGAGATTAAAGCAACAGACACAACATATTTATTATATTCTGGTGAGCTGCTTTCCATTTACACTGAGCACCTCAGTGACCTACTGGGGCGATAAGATTGTAAAAGCACTTTAGGGGGTTTACACTCCCTGCATTTACTTTCTAATGCTATTTGCCCTTAGTGTGGACACAATTCACACTCGTCACCTTCTGCGTCCAAGTTCTGCTCTTTGTATTTGTACATCCAATCTTCAGTCCCTGATGATCTGAACCCCTGCATTTGAATGACTGAAAGTCGCGCCCTCGGTCCACCTGAACATTGTCATCTGTATTCACACATGTGACAATCCCATCACTTCTGTACAATGAGACCCTTTAAACATCCTTGTTTTGAAATATCTGTCTGACCTCCCCCCCCCCCCCCCACCTCCCCCCCCCCCACCTCCCCCCACCCTCCCCCCCCCCATCCCCCCATCCCCCCATCTTCCCCCCCCCCCCCCCCCCCTCATATTTGGAACCTACTCCGGCTCACAATCCTCTGAAGTACCTGCGTTTCTCGAATTCTGTCCACTTGGCCATCCCCAATTATAACTGCTCCCCCATTGGCGGCAATGCCTTCAGATACCTCGGCCCCAAGTACTGGGATTCCCTCCTTAAACCTACCCCATCCCTCTAACCTCACTTTCCTCCTTCAAGACACTCCTCAACATCCACCTCTTTGACCAAGGTTTTGGTTATGCGACCGAATATCACCGTATGTGACTCTGTGTCAGTGTTTAGTGATGCTCTTGTGAGGCGCTTTGGGATGTTTCGTTGTGTTAAAGACACAATGTAAATATGCTGTTGTTGGTGAATCTGATTGGTTGAAAATTAGTTGCGCCTCACCCCGCCCACCCGGTAGCTGATTTCAGAACAATTATAAAACGCAGGGTTGTGGGCAGAAGCCGACAACTTAGGCCTCACATTCTGCCTGGAAACCAGGCTCATCTCTCAGCATATCTGCTGCTCCCTACACTTCTGGGGCCTCTGTTCCCGGGCGATGAGATGTTGTCAGAGTTGGAATTCAGCGCTGTTTCCCTCCCTGCCGAACCAGTACTTCGGAAGGAGCAATCTGCTCGACAGTTTTGTCCCGCCCACCCTTTGCTCTAAGGATAAGACGGGCCTCCCTTGTCAATTGCCTGGGGAAGCGCATTCAAAAGCAGGAGCTCAGTGTGGGGTACAAAAACCAAGTCTCATCTCACTGTGGTACACTGTGTCGCAGCATTCCTGATAGTCGCCCAGCAGCCAAGCGCTGGCTGCGACAGCAATGCTCCAACACAACGTTGGCAGGGCAGGCATGTGTGGTGATTTTACTCAGATTGGTTTGAGACAAGGTAAAATAATCTCTGCCTTTTAAAAAACTATTACTGTGCACACAATCTGAAGCTAATCAGCAACTAAAAAGTGAAAGCTTGCATTTATATAACACTTCTCGCATCCTCCGAACACTTTGGATGTGCAGTGACTGATGTTTTCATGGAGCAAAGGAGGAGTCAGTTTGCATGCACAAACGCACGGACACGCACACACAGTCACGCACACACACTAAAGCACAGACACGCACAAACGCACACACATAGTCACGCACACACACAAACACACAGACACACACACACAGACACACACACACACACAAACAGACACGCACACACACACACACACACAGAGACACACACAGACACACACACAAACAAACACACACACAGACACACACAGACACGCACACACACACAAATAAACACACACACAAACACACAGACACACGCACACACAAAAACAGACACGCACACACACACAGACACATGCACACACACAGACATACACACACACACAGACACGCACACACAGACACACACAGACACGCACACACACACAGACACGCACACACACAAACACGTACACACATACAGACACGCACACACAAACACACACACATGCACAGGCACACAGACACATGCACAAACACGCACACACACCGGCACACGCACAGACACACACAAACATGCACACAAACACACAGACATGCACACAGACATGCACACACACACAAACACATAGACACACACACACAGATACGCACACCCACAGACACACACACACACACACAAACACACAGACACGAACACACACAGACACTCACAAACACACAGACATGCACACACACACACAGACACACACAGACATGCCCAAACACACAGACACGCACACACACACAGGCACACAGACACGCGCGCACACACAGGCACACAGGCACACACACACAGACATAGACACGCACACACATGCGCACACACACAGAGTTCACTATCACTTTCTCAATGGCAATTAGGGATGGGCAATAAATGCTGACCCAGCCAGCGCCGCACACACACATCCCTTGAATGAATTTCTTAAAACACGACAAGGTCACGCAAATCGCAAATGAGATGAATGACCATTTGATCAGTTTTAGTATTCTACAAGCACCAAACACCCCTGTGCTCACTGACACAAACTGACTCCAGACCTAGCTACGCCTCAAGTTTAAGGGTCTCTTCTCTATTTTTTGTCACCACTTGGCCTCACCCCTCCATGCCTCTGTCATCTCCTACGGCCCCACAACCCCTCGAGTCTTCTGCACTCATTGAATTCAGGCCTCTTTACACCCCCCCTCTTTACACCCCCCCTCTTTACACCCCCCCCCCCCCTCTCCCCCCCCCGATTGTAACAGCTCCACCATTGAGGGACGTGCTTTCAGCAGCCTGGACCCTCACCTCTGGGGTTCCCTCCCTACACCTCCCTGCCTCTCCACTTCTCCCTCTTCCTCTCAGATGCTCCTTAACACCTGTCTAAGCCTTTGACAATTTGCCCATGATATTTCCTTATGTGGTTCAGTGTCAAATTTTACTTCATAATGTTCCTGTCAAGCATCTTGGGATATCTTATTACATTTAAGATGCTATATGAATACAAGTTGTTGCTGTGATTGGGTGAGGGCCAAACATTGGCCCAAACACCAAGTACTCCTCGGTCTTCACATTGTATTTATATGTTTGCTTTGTTATGTAACAAGTTATAATGAAAATATTACTTGTGTTTATATATGGCTTTATCATATAGGAGTGTCTCAAGACACACACTTTGTAGTGCGGTCAAAATGCTGCAACGTAACCTTTTGGAGCATATCGAAAGGTAGAAGAGATTATCTAATGTCTTCACTGGAAACCAGGGTTACAATCTACTGGCTTTGTCACGCCCTCTCGCGAGATTTACAATGCTTACAGTCGTGGGATGAAAATGCCTTGCCTCGCTTCACCGTGGCGCCATTTAGCACTGGTTTCCACAAACATGTGCCAGGTGTAACGGCACTTGGTGGGGGGGGGGGCTCTCCAAGGCGACAAGACCCCGGCTGGCAGGGCTCTGGGCAAGGTGGTACCCTGCCACTCCCGATGCCACCTGGGCACCTTGTCACTACCGGCCTGTCACCCAGGCACCCTGGCAGTGCCAAGGTGCCCATGTGTCAGGTTGCCCATGCCAGGGATTAGGCCACGGGTGCCCTGCCCTTATGTGGTGGAGTTCAATGGGGCTCAGACACAGTAATTGGTAAGTTGAGGTGTTGGGAGGGGGTTGAGAGATTGGGGTGCCATTTGTAAATGGCGCCCCGATCTCTTCCTGCACCGAGCTTGTTAGTGCAGGAAATTAGTGTGGCCTCGGCGAGTGGCTCAGCATTTCCTGGAGATACCTGAGGGCATTAAAGAGTCAACCACATTGCTGTGGAACTGGAGTCACATGCAGGCCTGGCCAGGAAAGGACTGCCGATTTCATCCTTAAAGGACATTAGTGAACCAGCTGGGTTTTTAATGACAATCAACAATTATTTTCACGGTCACCATTAGAGTTTTAATTCCAGATTTTCACTGAAGTCAAATTTCACCATCTGCCATGATGGGATTCGAAGCCGGGTCCCCGGAGCTTTACTCTGGGTCTCTGCATTACTATGCAACAATACCACTCTGCCTCTGCCTCCTGTACACCTTCAGAGGACAGGGACATGGGTGATATGGGAACCAGCAGAACCGACAAATGGTAATGCTAAAAGAATTAGATTAGGGGCAGCAGGGTAGCATGGTGGTTAGCATAAATGCTTCACAGCTCCAGGGTCCCAGGTTCGATTCCCGGCTGGGTCACTGTCTGTGTGGAGTCTGCACGTCCTCCCCCTGTGTGCGTGGGTTTCCTCCGGGTGCTCCGGTTTCCTCCCACAGTCCAAAGATGTGCGGGTTAGGTGGATTGGCCATGCTAAATTGCCCGTAGTGTCCTAATAAAAGTAAGGTTAAGGGGGGGGGTTGTTGGGTTATGGGTATAGGGTGGATACGTGGGTTTGAGTAGGGTGATCATGGCTCGGCACAACATTGAGGGCCGAAGGGCCTGTTCTGTGCTGTACTGTTCTATGTTCTATGTAATGGAAAGAGTTTGCAAGAAATGGCCACAAGGGCTTAGTATATGTTCAAAATCCATTGGAAAGTGGTCCATTGCAAACTCAGAACACAAAGGAGATGGTGAAGACCGGTAGCACCACAAGAATACATGCAGCCCTGTGTGGAGACAGACAGAAGGACAGTGCGTCCTGCCAGTGATAAATCCTCCTTATTGAGTGATACAATCAATGGTCTTCATCAGACGAGTGTTCCAGAGGTCACGTTGTGATTTACAAACCTAGCCGACAGTTTCATCAAATTACACAAGTTGTGGATTGTCCAACCAATTCCAAGGGAATTAGATTACAAATAGGCTCAGAATACATAAGGCATTGTACAGACTGAGAGATGGGTTTTCGAGATAGTTATTTCATTCAAAGGACAAAATGCAACATGGCTTCCACAGGTCTGGAGTCAGCCCAGTGAGAAAACAAGTGTCATCTGAGTAAAGGTCTTCGCTTCACTTTGTAAACTTGAAGCACAACGTGTAGGTTCAGGAGCCACGACTGAACCACAATTGTCAGGGATCTGTTAGTCCATTATCGTGCCTTTCCCGGGCTAATAAACCAGGTCTGTTAGCTTCAATCAACACACAGTATCTTCCTGATCTAATAAAGGTTCGAGATTCAATCATTTTCAAAAATAAATTCCTTCTTTGCCGAAATTTGCCCAGATGTCATCATGAATTTTGAGTTATGCTCTGTCGATTAACTAGCTCTGCATGTCCCAGAGATTTTCCAAAGGCATCCCTCTATTGTTCACCCACAAAGCCCATCTCTCTCTCTCTCTCTCTCTCTCTCCCTCGGAATACCTCTCCGAGCCAGCATCTCAATTACATATTTATTTTCCCCATGGCTTCCCAGGGCAAGAGCCGACCTCTTTGGTCTTCTTTGGATATTGTTTAAGATGTTATCTCCAGAATGCTGAACATGATACAGTTCTTTGTGACCTTGTGATTAATTTATTAAACAGAAAGTGGTGGAATGGGGCAGTCTCATAGTGCAGCTTGCTTGCGTAGTAATGCATCCCTCCATGAAGCCCAAGGACCTTCTTGGCGTAGCCATAATCAATCAAAACGAGGCAGCTGGGTGCAGCATTGTTGAATAGCAGTCTGGATTCCCAAGAACGTGGGAAAATTGAAGGGTCCATCAAATTGTATTGTTCCTAAGCCGGGCTGTATTTTTCTAATCTGCCCCTCAGTGGCTGAGTTGAACGGGCTAGTCAGCGTGCTCCCAGACTTCCTGGCTGTACTCTGGGACTAGTCCATTATTGGATTGACAAATTAGTTCTTTTTTAATTTAAGGATCAGGTGAAATGCCAAGACCTATGGCTTAGTAAGCCAGTAGACTTTTAAAAAAAAAGAAGATATCCAAATGAAGAGGAGACATTATGCTAAGCTGTGAATGAGCTTTATCTGGCCTGCTCCTGGCTCTACCTTCATTCCCAGCTTGGGTCATGGTCAATACCTGCCCTCTCTGCAATGGTTAGAATGCAGCTTTATAAAATATGAGCAATCAGTTCAGCATGACTGGAGAGGATTGATCAAAAGTATCTTTAAACACCATATTGTGCTGGCAATCTAGAAAGAGTGGGGTCTTGTGGTGCGGTGGGTAGCGGCCCTGCCCCTGAGCCAGAAGCTTCAGGTTCAAATCCCAACCAAGGACTTGATGGCCAAGGAAGGTGGGTTCATTACGCAGCCAAACATACTGAGTGTCAACCTGCAGATCCTTCCAACACACCAATGGCTGGCGGTAAGAGCAGGAGCGACTCCAGGGAAGCTACGCTCAATGTGGCGTAGTGTCCAGTGACCTGTACGAGGAATAACCAACAATGGAAACAGATGCAAGTCTGCCTTAGTGCCAAGGAGCAACGCAGACAGTGGAGCAAACCCAACAATCCAATTCGAACTTCCAGCACACGGCTCACGAAAGCAGTAAGTAATCACCCAGTGATAATTTCTAACTAAATGATGGCCCACACCAGGTAGCCCTAGTATCTGAGCTAGTATGATTGCTAGCCAAATATTACAAGTCTCCTGTCATATGAAGTTCAACGTGGCCAGGCAGGTCCAAGGGAATTGAAATACTTAAGCTCTTACAAATAAATGCAGTTAGGTCAATTTGTTTCCACCAATATAACACAACAAATCCAATGAAGTAGTGGGCAAAGAGTGGTCAGTGCACTGGCCTGCTTCTTAATGGCTGACCCCTTCATTTCAGGTCAGGTTTAAATAATCAGCAGCTTGACTGGTTTCACTCCGCTCGGGTGTTGGTCTCTCAGTTAATTAGTTATATACTTTAGTGTCAGAGGAGGGTGATTTTGGGGGGGGGGGGGGCCGGGGCGGGTGGAGCTTTAATAGTGCCTGAGCTATTGTGATAACAATATAGTCCACATGAAATCAACAGCAGGCCCAAAGGCGATAGCAAAGCAAGTGCCAGATCCTCATTTCCCATTCCACATGATGGAACTCAAAAGTGCCAGAGCTCGCAATAGCCAGGGGCCACTCTCCAGAAATGAAGCCACTGTGATCACAAGCTTGCGACATTCCAACTTGGAAGCTACTTTCCTGGCTGCTCTGCAATGCATCCACTAAGAGAAAATCCTCTGGTACTGTTCATCTCTTGTAAGCTTTACTATGAGCTTTCTTAACTTCTTCTTTCAGATCACCTCGCTTCATCAGCCCCGAGAATCTGCTGGAGCTCACTCCCACTCCAAATCCTGGTTTTAAAAGTTTCTCTATAACCACTGACAATGCGTGGTTTCCCTCTGGTAACTCATATCCCCCCCCCCCCAAAAGTACACTTTCTATCTTTCTGTGCAAAAACAGTTGACCTCCTTCGCCAATTTCTCTCACGGCAGGGTGAGGACTTACCATAGGGAAAATTACAAACACAAGTGGTGCCCTATCAATCTCCTGGCAGCACATGGCAGCAAGCTCCTGGAGCTGCTTTGATCAGAGGCAAAACCTTCCCAATGGCCTGCAGGGGTGGTTATGTATATTTTGCTTCTATTACGGAGCGAGGATGAAATCCTATCAACTTTCGTGGCAAGTTGCGAATACTCTTCCCCTGATTAGAGAATTTCACTCCCATCAGGCCGATTCTGACATTTGCCTTATACTGGGTGCCATCACAGAATCATTACAGAGGGACGCCATTCAGCCCCTCGTTTCTGTGCACACTCACTGCAAGAGCACCTCCGGAGCAGGTCACTGGTGACCAACAGCAGCTTGCTGATCCTTGTGGGGGAGATTGGCATTATTGGCACCTTGCTGACGTTTTATTTTAGCCCCAGTCATTGCTGCAACCATCTGAATTCAAAGCGCACACTGCTGCTGGTGAAGAACTTATTGATACAAAATAAAAGCTCCCCCACTGGAATTGAACGAACACTTGAGAAAGAATGATAAACAAGAGTATCCACAAGGACGTGGGGTTGGAGTGGCATTCCTTCCACTCCACCAGGGAGCTAGCACCAGGAAAGGGACTTTCCTCATGTAACTACGATTCTATAATTATCTTATCAAAATGCAACCTGGTTTTGTCGGAGCTCTCCCGTCTCAGAAGAACATCAGATTCACTTACTTGCGACCTGCACCTTTGCCTTCCGGCTGACCAGTAGCCCTAAGCGGTTCTGGGCAGTGCAGTCATATTCACCCTCATCAGAGGAGCCGTCATCCCTTAGCTTCTGAAACTTTGTGATGTAGAGTGACCCATTGGCGAGCAGAGAGATGTGTTCACTATTCGACAACAGGACTCCATTCTTCCTCCATGACTTGCTGATGGGCTGCATTCCTTCCACTTGGCAGTGCAGTTTCAGAGGGTGAGCCTCCACTGCCACAACATCACTGGGTTCCAATGTGAAAGTCAGCTCTGAGGAATGGCCTAACTCTGAAAAAAAAGGAACAAAACACACAATAGCATCATCTTCTATATAATTTATTCCATGTTTAGTTGCAATTACAGTGCACATTAACCATAAATGCACTGAGCTTTTCTAAATTTCAGATTTAGAGCAAAGTTCACAATAATATTTACAATCCAGCATGACGTGACCATTAAGGGGTCTGTCTATATGGTCATAACATCAAGCCTTTTGGCCGCTATACAAACTTTAAATCCATGTTCACATCAATCTGGATGCATTTCAAGTTATTGGAACCAATTGCAACAGCCCTGCTGTCCCTCAGATAGAGTTCAATTACCTCAAACCATTATAGAGAGCAAACCAGAGACTTATGACTCAGTCTCACATTGGTAGGGTAATTACAAGTTGTGCTATTGGGAAGGTTGAATCTAATTCTACTTGTAATAGCAACAACTCATAGTTTCCATTTATTTCCCTGATGCTTTTACCCACATAGAGGATACATGCCAGCAACTAGACTATGAGGAAGTGTGTATCGGTAAGGCGGCTGCTCATATTGTAACATTAACAACTACACATGCAATAACATTACAATTTTTTTTTCCCAATTAAGTGTGGCCAATCCACTTACTCTGCACATCTTAAGGTTGTGGGATTGAGACCCACGTAGACATGGGAAGAATGTGCAAACTCCTCACGGACAGTGACCCCGGGCCGGGATCGAACCCGGGTGCTCAGCGCCGTGAGGCAGCAGTGCTAACCACTGTGCCACCCACACATGCACTAAACAAACATTCAAACCCTCCACCACCGACAGACAGTGGCAGCCGTGTGTACCATCTACAAGATGTACTGCAGTAACTCACCAAGGTTCCTTAGACAGCACCTTCCAAACCCACGAACACTACCATCTAGAAGGGCAAGAGCGCCAGATACCTGGGAACCCCACCGCCTGGAGGTTCCTCTCCAAGTCACTCACCACCCTTACTTGGAAATATATCACCGTTCCTTCACTGTCACTGGGGCAACATCCTGGAACTCCCTTCCTAACAGCACAATGGATGCACCTACACTTCAAGGACTGCAGCAATTCAAGAAGACAACTCACCACCATCTTCTGAAGGGCAACTAGGGATGGGCAATAAATGCTGGCCTAACCAGCGAAGCCCATATCCCGCAAACGAATTAAAAAAAATAACGGTATGCAATAGTATCTTTATGTATCACATGAAACCTGCATGAGTCAAACTGTGTGCTTTGACAAATGTGCATGAGTAACCACACAGATAGCATCTGAATATATGGTTATCGGCACAGAAAAGGACATTAACTGTACAAGAGACGGCAACAGGGAACATTAAGTGCTGATAGGGCAGCACGATGGAGCACTGGGATAGCCCTGCTGCCTCACCGACGCTGAGGTCCCAGGTTCGATCCCGGCTCTGGGTGACTGTCCGTGTGGTGTTTGCACATTCTCCCCGTATTTGTGTGGGTTTCGCTCCCACAACCCAAAAGCTGTGCAGGCTAGGTGGATTGGCCACGCTATATTGCCCCTTAATTGGAAATAAAGAATAGGATACTCTAAATTTAAAAAAAAACATTAAGTGCTGATGTTTGTACATGCACCGGCTGTTGTCAGCATGATTCTGTACCTCTACCGTGGGCGCAACTTGATACTTACCTGTACAAGCACTGCTGGGAGTTCTCGGGCTACATGTAAATTGTAGCATGAATCCTTATTGTCTTACATGCAGGGTCACAAGTGCACAAACAAACCTGCACAGCCACTATCATATATCCATACAATCTAGCAGCTTCCACATAGCACAATCTCATGTATGTCTGGAAATGGACACAATCTAGCCTTCTCAGAAAACTTAACGTGCATACTTAAAAACTGATTATAACGCGTTCAAGGGGATGTTTGACAACAAACGTCAAAAACGCTTCATTCTATCACAAACATCCATCACCATCAAAACTAGAGTGATGTAAAATCACACAGTTATGCTATAACTTTATCTGCGTTAAGTGCTGGAGCATTTAATGACAAAAAGTACCCTATACCTGGACCACAGTGGTCAAGGTTGTTCAATGACATCAGCTCTTCTAAACAGACAGTTAACTAAGGGCTGGCCTGAAGCAGCACTTTTGCATTCCTTCTGCCTGCACAAGAAGAACTTCCTCTTCCAATTAACGAGGCAAAATCTAATCTGTCCAACATTCCTTAGAAAGAAAACAGCCTCCACATTCTACTGGTTGTAATTGGAATCTCAGGGACTGCTTTCAATATTTACAGCATGCCTGATGTTTAAATCCCTTTGACGTAAGAGCGGGCATTCCACTTGCAATGCTGAAAGGCAAGAACTTGCTTTATCAAACAGTGAGGTTTCTACAATAAAGTCTGATGGATCTGACAGTGAGGTCCTACTTTCAGACAGTGTTTAAAGACAACTGAGTCGGTGTTCTGCTGCTAATTGTGCAGATTGCATTAATGCTGCATAATTTGAGTTAATCTTCATCATCTTCCAATTTTAGCTTAAGATTGTTCAAATACGATAAGCAACAATGAACCACAACACCTATATAACTGATTGTGGCTTACTACTGGGGCGGGTGGGGTGGGAGAGGTACAGAAGAATTTATTTTAATTTGCATGATTCAGCAAGCACTGAGTATATTGATATTGACCACATCTATGTTATCACGGCCAATAAAGTGATACTGATATATAAATATTTTAACCACCAAGGTGAGGGAAAGAGCCCTAAGTTATTTGTGTCCATGGCTGCTTCTCCTGGGATACACTTCTTTAAACTTCCTTCGGGGAATCTTTGCTCATTAACCTCATTGGGGCCTCACGGTAGCATGGTGGTTAGCATCAATGCTTCACAGCTCCAGTGGTCCCAGGTTCGATTCCCGGCTGGGTCACTGTCTGTGTGGAGTCTGCACGTCCTCCCCGTTTGTGCGTGGGTTTCCTCCGGGTGCTCCGGTTTCCTCCCACAGTCCAAAGATGTGCGGGTTAGGTGGATTGGCCATGATAAATTGCCCGTAGTGTAAGGTTAATGGGGGGATTGTTGGGTTACCGGGTATACGGGTTACGTGGGTTTAAGTAGGGTGATTATTGCTCGGCACAACATTGAGGGCCGAAGGGCCTGTTCTGTGCTGTACTATGTTCTGTTCTAACCTGGGAGAAATATCAATGCTGCAAAACGAAACTCACTCCTATTTTGTTACATGACCTGAGGTCCAATATCCTCTTTTGTCCTCCAAGTTAGTTCTACATTCCCACCTCATCTAGAGTTTTGAAACTTGCATTATGTTGCCTCTTTGCTGTCATTAGTGCTGTCTCAGTTTTCAAAACCTCTGTTACGTGTTCGGGGTTTGCATCATCTGGTTTCTGCTTTCAAGTGGTATATTTGTGCAGACAATGCCAACTGAAACACAAACTTGATTTTCTGTGTGATCATTTCCAAACGTCGCACTACCCCTTTTCCAAAGTGTGCAGTTAACCGGGCAGCAGTGCTGAAAGATTCTGCGATGTCGCACACTGATGGCTCAGCATTTAATCCGCCTTTTACGTTAGAATTGCCTCTTGAGAACAGGAACCGCATTGTTTCATTCTGGCCAGTGACAATAAAAATTGGTTTGGATACGACTGACAGTGTCTGTGATGTAAGGGTTTTGAAATATTAGAATGTGCAACATTATTTGAGCTAATTGGATCTGACCCGTCTAAGCCAGATAAATCTACAATTTAAGTTGGCACGGTGGTGCAGTGTTTAACACTGCTGCCTCATGGCGCCAAGGACCCAGGTTGAATCCCAGCCCCCGGTCACTGCCCGTGTGGATTTGCACATTCTCCCCGTATCTGGGTGGGTCTCAACCCCACAGCCCAAAAATGTGCAGGGTAGGTGGATTGATCTCGCTACAATTGCCCCTTAATTGGGGGGAAAAAAATCTATCTTTTGGTATACTGGTGGTAATTATTCACCGTCGTGATGAGTATCAGAATGGGGAAACTGGTATTAACGCCATTCAAGGACACTCAGCACCTGAAGTGTAATACTTTGCCCAATAATAAATGCGCAGAGAAGATTCACTAGGTTGATTCCAGAGTTGAGAGGTTGGCTTATGAGGAGAGACTGAGTAGACTGGGACTATACGCATTGGAATTTAGAAGAATGAGGAATAATCTTACAGAAACATATAATTGGACAGTAAAGTTAGTGAACACACAACCCCCTCTGGTCACATCATTCACTATCAACAGAATGTATCCTTTCCAAGCCCCAATCAAATTCACTGTGTTAGCAACAGCTGCTGTACAGTCTCTTTAATTTCAAGATTCATCCTTTCACATTTCTCCTGCAAAACTGTTTTTACTTCAGAAATGTCACTTAAGAGTGCACCTTACAAGGGCGATGATGAGCCGGTTCTTTGAGGGGTTAGATGTGTGAACGTTGCAGGGGGGGCCCCAACAAACCACGTTCATATGTTTTGATCCTGTCCAAAGCTGGAAGATTACTGGAAGGAGGTGTTTAGGGTAATCTCTAAAGTGGTGCACGTGAAACTGGACCCGGGCCCTATTCAGGGTGTTAGTACAGCCGGGGTTGGAAACGGGCGCGGAGGCAGATGTTGTAGCCTTCGCCTCATTGATTGCCGGAAGGCGGATCCTGTTAGGGTGGAGATCAACCTCTCCACCCTGTGCCCTGGCGTGGCGGGGGGACCTGCTGGAATTCTTGATGCTTGAAAAGGTCAAATTTGAACTGAGGATGGAGGGGTTCTACCATTCATGGGCATTATTCATTATGCACTTTGAATTGGATTACATCGAACACTGGGGGGGGGTGCTGGGAGGATTGGGGGGAGGAGGGATCTGTATGTGTTAATGGCGACGATGGGTGATTCCTGATTCCTTTTAGTCATTTGTTTATGTTAATATGCGGGCTAATATCTGAGGTTTGGTAGGACGGGATCGCTGTTATTGGTATGGGGATTGACATTACATTCGTTACTGATTATTGTTTATTGTTGAGTGTAAATTGGGGAGAAAATGCGAAAAAGGAGAATAAAAAATATTTTTTTAAAAAGAAATTCATTTGAGAACAGGAACCACATTGTTTTATTCTAGTCAGTGACAATAAAAATTGGTTTGGATACAACTGACAGTGTCTGTGGTGTAACCGGTTTGAAATGTTACAATGTGCAACATTATTTAAGTTAATTCAATTTGACCCGTCATAACCAGATAAATCTGCATTTTGGGGGCGGCACGGTGGCGCAGTGGTTAGCACTGCTAACCTCACGGCGCCAAGGACCCGGGTTCGACCTGACCCTGGGTCACTGCCTGAGTGGAGTTTGCACATTCCCGTGTCTACGTTGTGCATTTCTGTCTCACCCCCACAACCCAAAAATGTGCAGGGTAAGTGGATTTTCCACGCTAAAATTGCCCCTTAATTGGGAAACAAAACTGTTTTTAAGCCTTTGGAGTACATTTTAACACCTACTTATACTCAAGAGATGCTTGTTACTGTTAAATAGCTTAGTATGGATAAAGCCAATGTAAACTCTGTATCGCTGCATTACTATCAGCCATATCAGACACACACATAGATACACCCGCACAAGACTTTAAGCTCCCCAACTGAAGGAATTTGAAAGGGCATCTGGCTGTATTTAGGTCAGCATGGGCAAGTAGGGCTGAATGGCCCCCTTTTGTGCTGTATCATTTCCATGGTTCTTTAGTTCTAACTTCATTCACAGGCAGCCCCTGCCACCCTGATGTGCACATGACAAATTAACACAACATTATTGGCCCTGCTTGAATCACACGCAGAGGTACACACATCAGGCATCTGCACAACAGAAATGAGCCCATCTTCCTTTCTAAAATTCTGCCCCATTTTCCTTTTCTTTTCACAAAGTATCAAGCTGTCAGCTGCACAAGAATCATCTGCCCCTGGCACAGCAGTAAGGTACACGTAAAAAGCCAAGACATTAACAACTAGGTGGAGACGATACATTCTTGAATCCTCTCTCGTACGCAACCGTTGCAATGCTTAGCTCGTATTTCTGACTCCAGGTGAGTCTCTACAATTACAATACTGCACCTCCCTGGAAAAATCTTCATGAAACACAGCTCAATTTACCAGAACAGCTCCTAAAACTCAGGGAAGCCTTCCCTTCCCCTTCTGCCCAAAGGCAAGAGTTGACAGCGAGTGTGAAAGTTACAATCTACAGAAAAGACCTTCAATATCAGATACTTGGGTGAAAAGTGCAGAGTGATAAATCAATTAAGGGATTCTGCTAATGTCACAGACCACAAGGCCATGCAGTTGGGATGATCTTGAAATCTCTTCAGTCTGAATCACACATTCACAAGCAGAGTTCTCATGCAAAAGGTGCAGAATTGGACTCACGATTATCTATAACAAGATTATGTACCCAAAACCCTGATTTCAGCACAGATTATGTGTAATCCGTACATCCTTGCAGGACATTGACCCTGCCAGATGTGCTTGTGCAAAAAGGCATTACATCCCTTAAATCAAAAATCTCCAGACGCTAGAAATCTGAACCAAATTTTTAAAAGCAGAAAATGCTAGGAACACTCAGCAGGTCAGGCAGCATCTGTGGAGAGAACAGGGGAGTGAACTTAACCAGAACAGTTGCTGCCTGGTTCCCAGGGTCCCAGGTTCGATTCCCGGCTTGGGTCACTGTGCGGAGTCTGCACGTTCTCCCTGTGTCTGCGTGGGTTTCCTCCGGGTGCTCCGGTTTCCTCCCACAGTCCAAAGATGTGCAGGATAGGTGGATTGGCCATGCTCAATTGCCCTTCGTGTCCAAAACAAAAGGTAAAGTGGGGGTTATTGGGTTACAGGGACAGGGTAGGGATGTGGGCTTGCGTATGGTGCACTTTGTAAGGGCCGGTGCCGACTCAATGGGCCGAATGGCCTCCTTCTGCACTGTAAATTCTATGATTCTATGACTCTGAGCGTGAGCAGGATTTGCCAGTTTTTAGTTTGCCGATTGTATTCTTTGTTTGTCTCTGTGATGTCAGTGTATTGACATGGTGCACTCCTTTGCTGGTTTCAGCATGAGGGACCTGCGTGTGATGTGCGGTAATGCTTGGTTAACTGGAATCTCAAATTTGATCAATTGACGATTCACATTCACTGACATTTAGCAATAGCGCCCATGGGTCACATTTGATGGCTGTCCAGCCATTGAACTGTGTGAACAAAAGGCCGGCATTTATATAGCACCCTTCATGCACAATCTCAGAATGTATCAAAGTGGCTTTACAGGCACGCTTTTGGAGTGCAGTCACTTTGACAATGTGCAAACAAACATTTTTTTTTCTTTTTAAAATTTAGAGCAGCCAATTATTTATTTATTTTTCCAATTAAGGGGCAATTTAGCATGGCCAGTCGACCTAACCAGCACATCTTTGGGCCACACAGACATGGGGAGAATGTGTAAACTCCACACGGACAGTGACCCAGGGCCGGG
Organism: Scyliorhinus canicula; assembly: GCF_902713615.1. Classification (NCBI taxonomy): domain Eukaryota; kingdom Metazoa; phylum Chordata; class Chondrichthyes; order Carcharhiniformes; family Scyliorhinidae; genus Scyliorhinus; species Scyliorhinus canicula. Next base: position 20,554,199 of record NC_052157.1, read on the forward strand.
ATTTGAACCCATGTCCTCAGCGTCGCAGTCCCACTGCGCCACATGCCGCCCATGTGTAATCAAATATGAGGCAGGGAGCACCTCCTCAGAATCCCTACAGTGCAGAAGGAAGTCATTCGGCCCATCAAGTCTGCACCAACCCATGGGCGGCATGGTCGCACAGTGGTTAGTACTGTTGCTTCACTGCTCTGGGGTCCCAGGTTCGATTCCCGGCTTGCATCACTCTGTGGAGTCTGCACGTTCTCCCCATGCCTGCGTGGATTTCCTCTGGGTGCTCCGGTTTCCTCCCACAGTCCAAAGATATGCAGGTTAGGTGGATTGGCCATGCTAAATTGTCCCTTTGTGTCCAAAATGGTTAGGTGGGGTTACTTGGTTGTGGGATAGGGTGGAGGTGTGGGCATATGTAGGGTGCTCTTTCCAAGGGCTGGTGCAGACCCGATGGGCCGAATGGCCTCCCACTGAACTGTAAATTCTACGATTCTATGAACCCTCTCAAAGAACACCCCTACCTAGGCCCATGCCACCACCTTAACCCCATCTGACCTTTTGGACACTAAGTGGCAATTTAGCATGGCCAATCCACCTAACCTGTACATCTTTGGACTGTGGGAGGAAACCGGAGCACCCGGAGGAAACCCACGTAGACACAGGGGGAACGTGCAAACTCCACACAGTCACCCAAGTTAGCTGGTTACCCAAGGGGCTAGTTTAGCTCACTGGGCTAAATCGCTGGCTTTTAAAGCAGACCAAGCAGGCCAGCCTCCCCGGACAGGCGCTGGAATGTGACGACTAGGGGCTTTTCACAGTAACTTCATTGAAGCCTACTCGTGACAATAAGCGATTTTTGTTTCATTTCAGTTTGGACTTGAACCCGGGCGCTGTTGAGACAGCGAGTGCCAACTGTCAGGGCTGAATTGCTGACGCTAAGCCACTCTGGCCAGATCCAGCGGGCTGGCATCGCAGAGGCTAGAAGCAAATTACTACGGATGCTGGGATCTGAGACAGAAAATACTGGGCTACCCCAGCGGGTCTGACAGGGGGGAGGGGGGGGGGGGGGCTCACGTTTCGCGAGTGTGGAAGAACCTTTGCCTAAAACTCACGTGGGAGCAACTTGAGTGGGATTCGTTCAGGCCAGGACTTTGGTGGGTGAGTGTTGTTGGGAGCAGTGTGATGTTGGGAGGAGGAGGAGGGGAGTGAGGAGCAGCGCTGAGCCGGTGCGCCAGCCAGTCCAGCAGCATGTGGTGTAACAAAGAGGTGAAGCAGGCCACGCGTTTCCCCCTCCCCCTGCGGGACAGCAGCGGGACTGCAGCTGTGCCAGCCCCAGCCCAGCTTCCTGCACCCTGGCCAGGGGGAGAAGGTGGGGAAAGGGGGGGGGGGGGGGCTGAAACCACTTTCCCTCCGCCCACTTTTCCCAGGGTGGGTTTTTAAAAAAAAATTAGTTCTGCCTCTTTTGGGGTCGGAAGTAAAAAATCTCCTGGCCGTCTCCGCTTTCCATTTCATTCGGAGCAATTCCCCCTCTCCTCCCCTCCCCCCTGCCGGGGACTGGCAGCTCCAGAAGCGGCCACAGAGCCACCCAGTGCCCGGGCAGGGGGACAAAGAAGGATTTGGAAAGAAATGAAGCAGTTCAGCCCAGGACAAGGGAAGCTGAGCAGAATGGCAATGAGTGTAGGAAAGGTGCAGACACGGCCCCTGATGAGCTAGTGTATTTAAACTATATATATATTATAGATGTATCCATAGCAACTTGAAAAACTGTAATGCATGTTGAAAGGGGCGTGACTGCACGAGTGAATTATGTCCATTTATATTTTGGAGAGGCTTTCTGGGGAGGGCAGGAGGGGTTATGGGGCGGGTGGGGGGTAAAGAGTTTTCTCATGGTGTTGACCACAAAGATTATTGCTGCATGTCCTACCCCCCCCCCCCCCCCCCCCCAAATAACCAGCCCCCAGAGCGGCAGGTTACTTTGCTGAACCTCTCTGGGTTCAGAGCTGTTTACACACACAGTTATTGCAGCCAAACCCCACAGGTAAACCAGAATAACCCCCCACCCCACCAGCAGCACCACCACCTTTTGCAAACGTGCCTCTGGGATGCACTCTGTGTGTGAGTGTGTTTCACAGAAACACGGATCAAGCCCCGGGTCACACCAAGGAGCAGATAAACAAAAGAGTTTGTGCGAGGGTTTCACTGACCCTGGGATGATGTGATTTCAGAGCTGGGGGTTTCTTTTTAAAAATGCGATTTCTGACCCTCTCTCCTTTTTATCGAGTGGGTTGGGTGCGTGGGGGGGGGGGGGGTGGGGGCACCTTGACCATTTTTACCCCATCCCATCCCAGGCTGCAACCCCCAGGGACACCCACACACACACAGTCCTGCCCCAGGGTCCCAGAGAGGGGGGGGGGGGTTGGATCTCCATCTGAAAACCAGCAGATCCTCCCCCCCCCCCCCCCCCCAGACACACTCGCATCCTCCATCTGTCAAATAACCCAGAGAGGGTGGGCATGTGGGGGTCTCCGGTTTGGAAACCCGGAGGCGGTGTCTGAGCAGCGGGGTTGGGGTTTAGGGTGGAGGGGGTTCTCTCTCTCTCTCTGCAATCGGACCAGACTCTCGCCCCTAGTGGGAGAGATTGCAGACAAAACAAAGGTGGAGGGTGTGTTTTTTTTGGGGGGGGGGGGGACATTGCAACTTTGTAAAAGGGGGCAAGAGAGCTGATTGATACTCACCCCCCAGTGCGAGCAGGAGGGAGCCCAGCAAACAACAGCGGGGCAAAGGCGAGCTGCACAACGCCATTCCCACGTCTCACTTTAAAATCCTGCAGCCAGGAGCTCAGCGACAGTCATAGTGTAGGACACACAGGCTGTGTGTGTGGGAGGGGGGGAGGCTGGACCTGCTTACAGCGTGGTGTCCAATACTCATCTATCAGTGTGTCAGCGTCTCCCCGCTCTCTCTCTCTCACACACACACAGAGCCACTCTCTCAGGAGGCCAACATAGGGGGCTGGGGTGGGGGGCACCTTATTGCTGCTGCCTCCGGCCACAGCTACTCAACACACACATCCTGTCGGAGCGCTTCCCCTCTGCACTTTCCTTGCTCCACAGGTCACTCTTTTGTTACAAACAAATAAGATAGTGAAACTTCAACCGGCAGCAGAGGGGGGTGGGGGGAGGTCTGTGCCTGGGGGAGGGTAGGGAACAGCGTTCACCCCCCCCCCCTTCCCCTCCTTGCCCTAGACCCCCTGAAAGGGCGCAAAGTTATCAATTCCAGGCTTAAAGTTGAAGGCTTGTCAATGTTTATTTCACAGCAGAGGGACGCCTTGTGGATGGAAAGGTGGGCGTGGAGGGCTTTGGAATGTGAAAGTGGACCATCTAAGGCGCCATATCAACGCAAGTGGGGTTTTTTATTTGAATGGAGAGACGGTGCTGGGTCATTTTGAATGTTTTTTTTGTACTTGTCCATGTGTGTGTGGGAGAGACTCTACATTATACACACTAATACATCTCATACAGCATCATTGTCTAGTATTGTCTAAAATTGTCTATGAGTTATGATCAGAGTAAATAACTGGCACGCTTACTGCAGTTCCTATATCACCCAGAGGACAAGTGGGAAACAGTTAAAAGCATCAAGGGGATTTGCGGGACAGAATTGGACAATTTGAAAACACCGCCGAACATATATGACCCCCCCCCCCCCCCCCCCCCCACTGAAATGAACACACGTGTAACATATTGGCTCAGAGGTGTGACACCCTGAGCTTTCTGCAATCGCTCCTTTCTGCTCTGCAATTCACCTCTGGGCTGGATGTGAACTTTCAAATCCCCGCCTCTCGGCTGTGCCGGGATGAGACAGGGAAGAAGAGGTTGGAAGTGATCAGCGCAAATTTTGTCTCTGGAATGGCAAATGTTAAATTTAAATTGTGTGGAAATTTCACACCGAGCGGCAGGGCTGAGAATTTTATAGGCACTCGTCATTAAATCAAGTTATACTGGGACTCAGATCGCTCATTTTACAGGACGATTATAAAACACTTAGGAAACCATTGTAAAATGTTTCTAAATGTTACGGAATATTAAGCGATGCAACGAACCAACTTTATGCTATTTTCCACAAGCCTCATTATTCCATGGTTTGTTCGCCCCCAAAAAGGAGATTAGACATATAGAATAACTCTCCCAAAAAGTCAAATGGACTCGAAACCTTGGTCCTCTCTCTACAGATGCTGTCAAGACCTTCTGAGTTTATCCAGCGTTTTCTGTTTTTATTTCACATCTCCCACATCTGCAGTATTTTCTTTTGATTTATAGAACTCCCCCCCCCCCCCCCTCCCCCTGCACATTAAACAGCTCGGTGCCTTGTGAAGCTCCTTCTACTCCATCTGAACAATGTATTTTAATTCCAATTTTCTAAAAATAATAATAATAATCTTTATTGCCACAAGTAGGCTGACGTTAACACTGCAATGAAATTACTGCGAAAAGCCTCTTGACCTGGTGGGACAGCACGGTGGCACAGTGGTTAGCACTGTGGTCCTAGGTTCAACCCTGGCCCTGGTTCACTATCCGTGTGGAGTTTGCACATTCTCCCCGTGTCTGTGTGGGTTTCACCCCCACAACCTAAAGATGTGCAGGATAGGTGGATTGGCGGCGCTAAAATGCCCCTTAATTGGAAGAAATGAATTGGGTACTCTAAATTTATTTTTTAAAGCCCCTAGTCGCCACATTCCGGCACCTGTTCGGGTATATGGAGGGAGCATTCAGAATGTCCAAACAAGCACGTCTTTCGGGACTTGTGGGAGGAAACCGGAGCACCCGGAGATCCACACAGACACGAGGAGAATCTGAGGATTGGGGGCAGTTTAGAATTCAGCAAAGAAGGACAAAGGGATTGATTAAGAAGGGGAAAGTACAGTACGAAAGGAAGCTTGCAGGGAACATAAAGACTGACACTAAGAGTTTCTACAGATATATGAAGAGAAAGAGATTGGTAAAGAGAAATGTAAACCCATTGCAGAAGGGAAAATCATGCTTGACAAATCTGTTGGAATTCTTTGAAGAGGTAAGCAGTATAGTTGACAAGGGGGAGCCAGTCGATGTGGTATATTTGGACTTTCAGAAGGCGTTTGACAAAGTCCCACATAAGAGATTATTGTGCAAAATTAAAGCGCATGGGATTGGGGGAAACGTATTGAGGCGGATAGAAAACTGGTTGGCAGAGAGGAAACAAAGAGTAGGGATTAATGGGTCCTTTTCAAATTGGCAGGCAGTAACTAGTGGGGTAGCACAGGGATCGGTGCTGGGACCCCAGCTATTCACAATATATATTACTGATTTGGATGAGGGAACAAAATGTAACATCTCAAAGTTTGCAGATGATACCAAATTAGGTGGGAGGGTGAATTGTGACGAGGATGCAGGGATCCTGCAGCAAGACCTGGACAGGTTGGCGAGTGGGCAAACCAATGGCAGATGCAGTATAATTTGGATAAGTGTGAGGTTATTCATTTTGGAAGCAAAAACAGGAAGGCAGATTACTACCTGAATGATTGTAAATTGGGAGAGGAGAGTGTGTAGCGGGACCTGGGTGTCCTTGTGCACCATTCGCTGAAGGTAAGCATGCAGGTGCAGCAGGCGGTAAAGAAGGCTAATAGTATGTTGGCCTTCATTGCAAGAGGTTTTGAGTATAGAAGCAGGGATGTGTTGCTACAATTGTACAGTGCCTTGGTGAGGCCACACTTGGAGAATTGTGTGCAGTTTTGGTCTCCTTCTCTGAGGAATGATGTTCTTGCTCTTGAGGGAATGCAGCGAAGGTTTATCAGACTGATTCCAGGGATGGTGGGACTATCATGTGAGGAGAGGTTGACTAGGTTGGGATTGTTCTCGCTGGAGTTCAGAAGAATGAGGGGGGATCTCATAGAGACTTATAAAATTCTAAGAGGACTAGACAGGGTAGATGCAGGGAAGATGTTACCAATGATAGGTGTGTCCAGAACCAGGGGTCACAGCCTAAGGATTCAGGGTAAACCATTTCAGATAGAGATGAGGAGACATTTCTTCACACAAAGAGTGGTGAGCCCGTGGAATTCATTACCACAGGAAGTAGTTGATGCTAAAACTTTGAATATATTCAAGAGGCAGCTGGATATAGCATTTGGGGAGAATGGGATCAAAGGCTATGGGGAGAAAGCAGGATTAGGCTATTGAGTTGGATGATCAGCCATGATCGTGATGACTGGCGGAGCAGGCTCCAATGGCCAAAAGGCCTCCTCCTGCTCCTATCTTCTATGTATCTATGTAACATGGCAGCATGTGACACAGTGGTTCATGGCCTCATGGTACCGAGATCCCAGGTTCAATCGCAGCTCCGGGTCACTGTCCGTGTGGAGTTTGCACATTCTCCTCGTGTCTGCATGTGTTTCACCCCCACAACCCAAAAAGATGTGCTGGTTAGGTGGATTGGCCAGGCTAAATTTCCCCCTTATTTGAAAATAAATAATAATTGGGTACTCTAAATTATGAAAAGAAAGACACAGGGGAACGTGCAGACTTCGCACAGTCAGTACCCAAGCCGGGAATCGAACCCCGGCCACTGGCGCTGTGAAGCAACAGTGCTAACCACTGTGCTACCGTGCTACCCATAGCCTCCCAGCGGTGATATTACTGGGACATATTCCAGAGGTCTGGACTAATACTCCAACCCAAAGACGTACTTGTTAGATGAATTGGACATTCTGAATTCTCCCTCTGTGTACCCGAACAGGCGCTGGAGTGTGGCGACTAGGGAATTTTCACAGTAACTTCATTGCAGTGTTAATGTAAGCCTACTGTGACACCAATAAAGATGATGATTTTTTTTTTAGGGGTTCAAATCCCACCATAACAGCTGGTGGAATTTAAATTAAATTCAATGACAAAATCCAGAATAAAAACGGAGTACATGGTGGCTATTGGCCATGTGCCGGCCAGATTTTCGTTGAAGCCGAGCTTCACCAATGTCCTTTGAGGAAAGAAATCTGCCATCCTCACCTGGTCTGGCCTACATGTGACACACAGTTGCATCAGAGCGGGGAGTTGATGGCATAGTGGTATTGTTACTGGACTAGTAATCCAGGGACAGGGAGCCAACAAGAGGGACAAGCCTCTTACACTGTTAATGTAAGCCTACTTGTGACAATAAAGATTATTATTATTATTTGACCTCGCCATAACCAATTTAAGCTGTTGTAGATTCATCTGTCCATAACAGTATTGGTAGGATTGACGAGCACACATCCTTGTGGAGATAAAGTCCTGACTTCACACTTCACCCTCCATCGTCTTTGGTTGGTCAGATCTAGAAACTCAAATTCAGACATCAATGAGGTTCTGTCAGCCATCAGTAGCAGCAGAACTGTACCCCTCCACAATCTGTAACCTTATAGCCCAGCCTATACCTTATTCTACTATTAACATGAAGCCAATGCGACCAACGCTGGTTCAATTAGGAGTGTAGGAGAGCATGCCTAAAATTGAACCCTGGTGAAGCCACAGCATAGGATTGCACACATATCAAAGAGCAGAGGCAGCTTGCTATGGACAGAACAAAGCAATCCCACAACTAGTGGATCAATCAAAGCTTTGTTGTCCTGCTATATCCAGTGGTGGTTGTCAATGGGCAACTAAATTAACTGAAGAAGGAGGCTCCATGAATATTCCCATCTTGAAGGATGGCAGAGCCTAACCTGTCACTGAGAGGAACAGGCTGATCCATTATCAGCCAGAAGTGCCGAGTGGATGATCCATCTCAGCCTGCGCTGGAGCTCCCCAATATCACAGATGCCAGTCTTCAGCCAATTCGATTAACTCCATGTGATATCAAGGAAAGGCTGGACCCATTGGATACAGTGAAAGCTAGACACCTCACTAACATCCCAGCAGTCGTGTTGAAGACTTTTTCTCTAGAACTAGCTGCACCCTTAGCCAATCTGTTCCAATACAGCTACAACATGGGAATCTGCATAACAAAGTGGCAAATAGTCCAGGTATGGTGGGCGGCACAGTAGCACAGTGGTTAGCACTGTTGCTTCACAGTGCCAGGGTGACAGGATCAATTCACGGCTTGCCTGGGCGGAGTCTGCACGTTTTCCCCATATCTACGTGGGTTTCCTACGGGTTCTCCGGTTTCCTTCCACAAGTTCTGAAAGACGTGATGTTAGGTATTTTGGGCATTCTGAATTCTCCTGTGTACCCGAACAGGTGCCGGAATGTGGCGACTCGGGGCTTTTTACGGTAACTTCATTGCAGTGTTAATGTAAGCCTACTTGTGTCAACAACGATTATTATTATTATTAAAAAGTATGTCCTGTACACAAAAAGCAAAGCAATTCCAATGTGGTCAATGACCGCCCCATCATGCTACTCTTGATCATCAGCAAAATGATGGAAGATCTCATTAAGTGTTATCAAGTGGCACTTATCAATAACCAGTTCACCAATGCTCAGTTTGGGATCCACCAGGAAGATTCAGCTCCAGATGTCATTACAGCTGTAGCTCCAAACATGGACAAGAGAGCTGAAATGCAGAGCTGGGGTGAGAGGACTGCCTTTGACATCCAGCAGTATTTGACCAAGTACAGTATCAAAGAACCTTGGCAAAAGTGAAGTCAATGGGAATCAGGGGGAAGATTGGAGGGTGGCAAATGTAATCCCACTATTTAAAAAAGGAGGGAGGGAGATAACAGGGAATTACATCAGTAATAGAGAAAACATGGGGCAGCACGTGGCACAGTGGTTAGCATTGCTGCCTCCGGCGCTCAGGACCCGGGTTCGAATCCCGGCCCTGGGTTACTGTCCGTGTGGAGTTTGCACATTATCCCCGTGTCAGCGTGGGTTTCACCCCCACAACCCAAAGATGGGAAGGGTAGGCAGATTGGCCACGCTAAATTGCCCCTTAATTGGAAAAAAAATAATTGGGTACTCTAAATTTATAAAATTAAGTCATAGAGAAAATGCTAGAGTCTATGAATGTGATAACAGGACACTTAGAAAATATTAACGGAATTAGACAAAGTCAACATGGATTGATGAAAGGGAAATAATGTTTGACAAACCTACTGGAATTTATTGAGGACTTAACTAGTAGAATCGATAAGGGTGAACCAATGGATGTGTAGCATTTGGGTTTTCAGAAAGCTTTTGATACGGTACCGCATGAGTGGTTAGTGTGCAAAATACAAGCGCATGGGATTGAGGGTAACGTATTGGCATGGATTGAGAATTGATTAGGAGGCAGTATTACTGCAATACTGTGGGCAGTTTTGGTCTCCTTATCTAAGAGAGGATATATTTGCCACAGAGAGAATGCAGCAAAGGTTCACTGGACTGATTTGTGGGACGGCCGAAGTGTTGTATGAGGAGAGAGTAGAGGTCTTTTTTGGAGTGTCAGGCGGTGACCAGTGGGGCCCCGCACAGTTCAATGCTCGGGCCCCAGTTTTTCACAACATTTATCAATGATTTGGTTGAGGGAACCAAAAGTCATATTTCCAAGGTTGCTGACGACGCAAGACGTTGCGGGAATATGAATGGTGAGGAAGATGTTAAGAGGCTTCAAGGTGATTTGGACAAGCTGAGTGAGTGACAGATGCAGCATAACGTGAATAAATATGAAGTTATCCACTTTGGACAGAGAAACAGAATGGCCGAGTATTATTTAAATGCTGACCAATTGGAGAAGCGACCTGGGTGTCAGTCACTGAAAGTAAGCCTGCAGGCACAGCAAGCAGTTCGCAAGGCAAATGCTACGTTGGCCTTCACTGCAAGAGGACTTTAGTACAGAAGCAAGGATGTCTTGCTGCAGCTGTATAGGGCATTGGTGAGACCACATCTGGAGTACTGCGTGCAGTTTTGGTCTCCTTATCTAAGAAAGGATATACTTGCCATGGAGAGAATGCAGCAACGGTTCACTAGATTGATTCCTGGAATGGTAGGATTGTGTTATGAGGAGTCATTGGATCAACTAGGCCTGTAGTCACTGGAGTTTAGAAGAATGAGAGGGGATCCAAATTGTGACAGGGCTGGACAGATTAGAGGTAGGGGTGTTGTTTCCTCTGGCTGGGGTGGGGTCTGGAACAAAGGGCCATGGTCTCAGGATACACAGTAGGTCTTTTAGGACTGAGAAGAGGAGAAATTTCTGCACTCAGAGGGTGGTGAACCCAAGGGCGGGATTCTCCCCTACCCGGCGGGGCGTTGGCGCCATGCCAATAGGCACCGAAGGGCCTCCGCGGGAGTGCCAGCGTGTACTGGCATCATCCCAGCGCATGCGCAGGGGGGTTCGTCTCCGCGCCGGCCATGGTGGAGGTCCACAGCAGCCGGTGCGGAGGGAAAGAGTGGCCCCATGGCACAGGCCCACCCGCAGATGGGTGGGCCCCGATCGTGGACCAGGCCACCATGGGGGCACCCCCCGGGGCCAGGTCCTCCCCCCCCCCCCCCCCCCCCCCCCCGCCCCGAGGACCCCGGAGGCCGCCGGCAGAGCCAGGTCCCGCCGGTAAGTACCTGGTCTAATTTACGCCGGCAGGACTGGCCTAAAACGGGTGGCCGCTCGGCCCATCGCCGGCCGGAGAATCGCGGGGGGGGGGGGGGCTGCCAGCGGCTGCCGACCGGCGCGGCACGATTCCCACCCCCGCCAAAACCCCAGGGGGGAATCCCGCCCATGGAATTTTCTAACGCAGAAGATGGCCTTCTGGCAAACCAAATCACTGAATATATCTCAGAAGGAAATAGATAGATTTCTAGACCCCAAACTGAATCAAAGGGCATAGTGAGAGCACAGGAGTATGGTGCTGCGATAGTGGACAAATCATGATCATATAATAATAATAATAACAATAATAATAATACCCTTTTATTGTCACAAGTATGAGGCTACTGTGAAAAGCCCCTAGTTGCCACATTCCAGCGCCTGTTCAGGTAAGCTGGTACGGGAATTGAACCCGCGCTGCTGGCCTTGTTCTGCACCACAAACCATATATCTAGCCCATCATGGTGAAGCAGGCTTAGATGGTCTGAATGGCCTACTCTAGCTCCTACTCTTGTTTCTAAACTCTTCACTGGCTAGTGCCATATCTGGTTGAAAAAAGATGGCTGTATTTGTTGAAGCCCAATCACCTCAGCCCAAGAATATTGCTGTGCGAGGTCCTCAGGACTGCGTTCTAACCCTAGCCATATTCAACTGCTTCATCAATGACCTTCCCTCCATCGTAAATTGAGAAATGGGGATGCTCATTGATGATTGCACATTCCCATTCGTAACTGCTCAGATACTGAAACAGGTTGTGCTCGAATGCAAGATCTGGACAACAGTTAGGCTTGGGCTGATGAATGGCAAGAGGAACATTTGCACCACACGACTAACAAGCAATAATCGCGCCAACAATCTATCCATCTCGCATATTTAATGGCTTTACCTTAGCTAAACCTCCCATTATCAATATCTTGGGGTAAACAGTCACCAAAGATTTAACTGGACTAGTCATTTAAATATTGTGCTTCCAAGAGCAGGTCAGAGGCAGGGTATTCTTTGGCATCTAATTCATCTACTGACTCCCCAAAGACTGTCCATCAACTGCAAGGCACAAGTCAGAAGTGTGATGGAATATTCCATAGTTGGAGAGCAGATCAACAACAAAAGAAGCTCAATACTGTCCAGGAGAAAGCAGTCGGCTTAATTGGCACCCCATCCACCACCACTCCCTCCACCACCAGTGCACAGTGGCAGCAGTGTGTACCAGCTACAGGACACACTGCCACAATTCTCCAAAATTCCTTCCACAGCACCTCCAAACCCGTAAACTCCACCACCTAGAACAGTCATTTTCAAACTCAGGTGGGTCGGGGGCAGGTGTCGGGTGGGTGGCAGAGCAATCCATCGCGGCGTTCCCAATTGCGGTAAGAAGTGGCCAACAGCTGGCCCCAGCTTTCGAAGATGACGGCTGCGACTGGCTTTGAAGAATGCCCACCCGTCCTGTGCAGCCCCCTCAGCTGGATGTAGCAATGCGCAGGCCTAGAACCCAGCGGGCAAGCCACCTCCTCCGTCAGAAGCGGCCGCAGAGTGCAGGTCACGTGCCCCGTGCACTGACGTCACGTTCCCTGGACGCGAAACCACCGAAGAGAGATTCATCCATTTTGTAGCTGTCAGTAAGCAAGCATGGATCATTTTGTAATAAGGAAGAGAGAGCAAGAGATACAGACAGGTCAGGATATCACAACTTAATCTACTGGAGAGAGCTGCCAGGAGAGTCCATAGCAGGACAAAGCAGTGTTCATGTGGGCTCCAGGGCTTTTGGTGATTAACCCATTAAAAATAAATTGAAATTAGGAACAAAGAAGTATAAAGATGATTTCTTAAGGTATGGCTTTATTAATTGTGCCAATGCAAATCAGGATGCGAAGCCCATGTGTTTTATATGCAGGGAAGTATTATAAATGAAAGTTTAAAGTGTTCATACTTCAACCGCATTTGAAGACTACGCATGGCGAGTTCAAGGTCAAAGGCCGCAGTGAGAACTTAAATTGTCAGCTGAAAGCAGCACGGTGGCACAGTGGTTAGCATTGCTGCCTATGGCGCTGAGGACCTGGGTTCGAATCCCGGCCCTGGATCACTGCCTGTGTGGAGTTTGCACATTCTCCCCGTGTCTGCGTGGGTTTCGCCCCCACAACCCAAAGGTGTGCAGGTTAGGTGGATTGGCCATGCTAAATTGCCCCTTAATTGGAAAAAATAATTGGGTACTCTAAATTTATTTTTAAAATAAAAAAAAATCGTCAGCTGTCGTGCTTATCAGAAATGTAACATTGAATGACAAAGCAACTGAGATCATGAGGGTCAGGCAGGCTCACCTGTCACGTTAAAGGTAAGCAAAAAGGCTGGCTGGTGTGGGTCACGAATGTCAGCCGGTGTAGGTCGCAAAGAAGAGAGCCACTTATCTCATTTGTCCATGGTGCATGTGGAAACAATCTCATTCATTGTCCTACATGTTTGAGTGGGACTTTCTGTTTTGGTTAGATTGGAGTTGAGGTTCCAGGAGTGAAGAAGTAAATATCGAACAAGGAATGGTTATCTGACACATCACACCTGTTCTTTCCAGTAGACTACATTTGATGGGTGTCTATTGGCAATAAATGTGGGTGGGGATTAGGGGAGGGGTGAATTTTCAATCTGCAGTTGCATTTGAGTGGCAGCGGAGATAGTTCCCTGTATGTGGGAAAGGTTCCAATGGATTGGAAAATTGTTAATATGTTAATAACACCCTTATTCAAAAAGGGAAGGAGGCAGAAAGTAGGAAACTATCGGCCAGTTAGCTTAACATTTGTCATTGGGCCCTCCATTTTCACCCACAGTGCAAAGATGTACTGGTTAGGTGCCATGGCCATGCTAAATTGTCCCTTAGTGTCCAAAGATGTGCAGGTTAGGTGGGGTTACGGGAATAGGGCAGGGGAGTGGACCTGGATGGGCTGTTCTTTTGGAGGTTCAGTGCTGACTCAATGGGCCAAATGGCCTCCTTCTGCACTTTAGGGATTCTACACGTTCCATTACTAAGGAAGTAATAACACGGCATTTTGAAAGTCAAAATACATTCCATCAGAGTCAGCATAGTTTTACAAAAGATAAATTGTATTTGACTAATTTGGTAGAGTTTTTTGAGGATGTAACAAGCAAAGTGGATAATGGGGATCCTGGAGATGCAGTGTATCGACTTCCAGAAGGTATTTGATAAGGTGCAGCACTTAATGTTAATACACAAGATAAGATGGCATGGTGTCTGGAGTAATTTATCAGCTTGGATAAAGGGTTCGTTAACTAACAGAAAAGAGAGAGTTGGGATAAATTTATCTTTAAGGACATTAATGAACCAGATGGGTTTTTACTGTTTTTTGCAATGGTTTAATGGTCATCATTAGACTTTTAATTCCAGATTTTTATTGAATTTAAATGTTACCATCTGCAGTGGCGGGATTTGAACATGGGTCCCCAGAGCAGTACAATATCACTGTGCAACCACTTCCCCTATGGTGGGAAAGTAAGTTGTCATAAAGAAGCAGTAGAGCGGAGCTGCTGATTGGCTGTTGCGGGTAAAATTTGTATCAGTGCATTGCGGTCACTGCATCCAGAACATGTACCTGAGCAAGACACCCTCTGTGTTCAAGTGAAGGCAAGCATCCAGCAGAGGGCAGGAGAGTGGAGCTGCTGATTGGCTGTTGCGGGGAAAATTTGCATCAGTGCTTTGTGGTCACTGTATCTTGAAGGTGGTTTGTGGAGGAGCTGTTGTCAAGCGCTGAGGACCTGGGTTCACATCCCAGCCTTGGGTCACTGTCTGTGTGCAGTTTGCACGTTTTCCCTGTGTCTGCGTGGGGTTCGCCCCCACAATCCAAAGATCTGCAGGCTAGGTGGATTGGCTATGCTAAATTGCCCCTTAATTGGGAAAAAACAATTTGATCGGTTGGCAGCTGGGTAGGTGGGTCAAGGAGAGTTGGAAGGTGGGGCAGAATGGTGATGGGGATCAATTGATTAGTTGCTCAGGGGTTTGGCTAGAATTCTTTCTGTTTAACATTTCCCGGGCAGGCACGATGGCGCAGTGGTTAGCATTGTTGCCTCACAGTGCTGAGGACCCGGGTTCGATCCCATCCATGTGAAGTTTGCACAGTCTCCCCGTATCTGTGTGGGTCTCACCCCCACAACCCAAAGATGTGGCGGGTAGGTGGACTGGCCATGCTGAATTGTCCCTTTCATTGGAAAAAAAAAGCAATTGGGCTCTTTAAATTTATTTTAAAAAGTAACATTTCCAAAGTAACAATTCAGGTAAACAAGTTGGAACTGTCCAAAATCTCTGACTCCAACTCAGAGTTTACGACGGCGTCAACACTCTGCCACTAAAACAGAGAATCCCGCCCATGACATTTGCAGCAATTGACCACAAATTAGATGCAAATTTTCTCTTGTTTCTAAATTCTGCCATTAAGGCTGTAAAGAGGTTGCGCAAGGAAAATGCACCAAGATCTCACAAATTCATAATTGGAAATTAATCTAATATAATCCCCTTTAATAAAAAGTTATGAATCTAGAAGACTGTGAACCACTCTACACTTTGAATTTACCCAATTTAAACCCTGGCACCCGTTGAATTTCCTACAAATGGTCCACAGTAGGGTATAAGTACTAACAACATTAACTCAGAGCAGGGGGCAAACTACAATTACCATAGATTACAGTGTACACATCCAACCACCAAAATTATGTTTTTGCATATACTCAGCATACAAGGACAACTCCCTTTTCAGCCACAACATGGGATATTGATTAGGAGTCAGCCTCAATTTTTCACTCCACAAATGCGTGTTTTACTAACTGGTACCCTATAACTGGACACAAAGGATCAAGCAGTATTGTGTTACAAAAACACGCGAGTGTTTAAGTCATGCCCACATAGAGCAAATCCTGAATATTCCAACAAAATAAATGAAGTATGAAACTGGTTTCAAGAGAACGTTTGCTAACTCATCAATTAGCTGTGTAGTTGTTGGAACCAACAATTCTACGGACACGTGCTTGTAGGATTAGAATAGCGGTTTTAATATACTTAAAACAGAGCCAGCCTGTTAGCCGTTGAACTTTCGGTGAACTAGCCGGCTGACCCTGTGGCACTGATCTTTATACAGCAGCTCCCGGGGGAGGAGTCCTGGGTGGAGCCAAGGGAGAAGCCCCGTACAACTCTCAAGCATTCCCAGAGCTACTCCCCCTGGAGGTCAGATAGTGCAACCGCACTTACAATATAGACACATGTATATACAGGTTATAATCCAGTGTGAATCACATTCACTACATTCACCCCCTGTGAAAAAAATCGAGTCCAGCGGGGGTGGTGGCTCACAGAGTTAGTCTGTCCGGTGGATGAATTGTTCTTTTCGATCTGCGGAGCACCGGGGTTGCAGCCTCTTGCGGTGGCTGGGTGGGTGTTGAGAGCTGGGGTACGATGGCAGACTCCGGGGCGGGTCTCGTCCGAACTTTATACACCTCTAGCTCGACCGGAGACTGGGGACGCTGGGGGCGGGTTGGTTCTGGCGCGTGGAACCGGTGGGGTGAGCTTGCGGAATCGGGGGCGCGAGGGGGCGGCAGCATAGGGAACGGGGTAAGGGGTTCCTCAGAGGGGGTAGGGGGGGGCTGGATCCAGCGGGTGCCAGGTCGCGAAGGGATACTGTGTCCTGGCGATCGTCCGGAAACTCCACGAATGCGTACTGGGGGTTGGAATGGAGGAGGCGCACCTTTTCAACAAGGGGGTCAGTTTTGTGCCCCCTGACATGCTTCCTCAGGAGGACCGGGCCTGATGTCCTCAGCCATGCCGGAAGTGAGACTTCCATGGTAGTGCCCCTAGAAAAAATGAAGAGTCGCTCGTGAGGGGTTTGATTTGTAGCTGTACAGAGGAGGGATCTGATAGCGTGGAGTGCGTCTGGGAGGACTTCTTGCCATTGGGAGACTTGGAGTTTTCTAGACCGGAGGGTCAGCAGGACGGTCTTCCAGACCGTCGTGTTCTCCCTCTCCACCTGTCCATTCCCCCTGGGGTTGTAGCTGGTAGTCCTGCTCGAGGCGATGCCCTTGTCGATACCCTTGTAGCTGGTAGTCCCTGCCTGATTTAAAATGGCTGCTAGAACTACCTCTGAGGCATCGCTCTCAACCTGAAAGGGAGTGGATTCATCCACCACCCGCATGGTTGCTTTGGCGATGTCCTCCTTAATGCAGCTGAAGGCCTGGCGCGCCTCAGCTGACATGGGAAATCGTGTGGCCTTAAAGAGCGGGCGGGCTTTGTCCGCATATTGAGGGACCCACTGGGCGTAGTATGAAAAGAACCCCAAGCACCGTTTGAGGGCCTTGGGGCAATGAGGGAGGGGGAGTTCTAAGAGGGGGTCCGGGTCTGGGCCCAGGACTCCGTTCTCCACTGGAGGTGGCCAGTCTGTTTGTGCGGAAAACGCATTTCTCCTTGTTATAAGTGAGGTTTAATTTCTGTGCCGTTTGGAGAAAACGGTGGAGGTTGGCGTCGTGGTCCTGCTGGTCATAGCCGCAGATGGTAACATTGTCCAGATACGGAAACGTGGCCCGCAGCCGGTACTGGTCTACCATTCGGTCCATTGCTCGTTGGAACACCAAAACCCCGTTGGTGACGCCGAAGGGAACCCGGGGGAAGTGGAAGAGGCGGCCATCGGCCTCGAATGGCGTGTAGTGGCGGTCCTCCGGGCGGATTGGGAGCTGGTGGTATGCAGACTTCAGATCCACCGTGGAAAATAGCCGATATTGGGCGATCTGATTAACCATGTCTGCAATTCTGGGGAGGGGATACGCGTCTAGGAGCGTAAAGCGATTTATGGTCTGGCTATAGTCGACGACCATGCGAAATTTTTCCCCGGTCTTGATGACCACCACCTGAGCTCTCCAGGGACTATTACTGGCCTCTATGATCCCCTCACTGAGCAGCCGTCGGACCTCCGATCGGATAAAGACCCTATCTTGTAGGCTGTATCGCCTGCTGCGAGTAGCTACTGGCTTGCAATCTGGAGTGAGATTAGCGAAGAGAGGAGGGGGGAAGATGCGCACCGTGGCGAGGCTGCAGATAGTGAGTGGGGCAGAGGCCCACCAAAGCTGAGGGTGAGGCTCTTGAGGTTGCACTGGAAATCCAGGCTTAATAAGAGTGGCGCGCAGAGGTCGGGCAGGACGTAAAGTTTAAATTTAGAATAACTAGCGCCTCGAATTGTGAGCGTAGCGACGGTGCGTCCTTGGATTTGGACTGAGTGGGAGCCCGAAGCGAGGGCGATAGTTTGGCTCACCGGAAAAATAGAAAGCGAACAGCGTCTTACCAGTTCTGGATGTATAAAGCTCTCGGCGCTCCCGGAGTCAAAGAGACATGGTGTGCTGTACCCGTTGATCTGGACCTCCGCCATCGAACTTCGTAGGTGTGTACTAAATGTTGTGACTTCTGGGTGAGTGTGCTTAACACTCAATTTGGCTCTGTTTCTGTTCTAAGCTCTGGAGTCGCCAGGTGTCGTTAAGACACCGCCACAAGCTTCAAGGTGAAGTTCAAAGCAATAAAACCGTACACCAATTAGTAAGTCCAAACAACTGAGTTTATTATAATACTACGCATGCACACACTAAAAGGATTAAACTTATTCCTTTCGCTAAAACTAATACTTATCTCGGAGGAACTGCTGGGTCAGGGAACAAGGCCTCTTGCTCTGCTCTGGTCTGCAGACTTCAGGTTGGCATCAATTAAAAAGGGGTCAGGAGTGCCTATCTCTGGTAGCGATCGTTGGGAGGCACTTACTTGTTGGTGGCTGCTGTCCGAAGGTTGGATCAGGAGACTGAACCATGTGTGGGACCTGTCTTTTATAGGTCCCAGGGGATCCGCATCCCTTTGGGCGGACTCCCTTACCTGCTTGGAATCGATTGAGTCTCTTCCCAATCGATTATGTTTGAACCCCCCAATCATGGGGCAGTTCCCCGGTCACTGGGGCGGTTCTTGGGACTTATTATTTTGGGCTTCTCTGGCGCCGAAAGTCTGGCCTCCCATTCAATGTATCGATCTGTGTTTAACTTGTTTCCATTGTATCTGGGGATCGCCCGGTATCGCCTCATTAGTATGTTAACTGGTTTCTTTTCACAGTGCTGTCTGGTTTCTGCAGTAGTCAAAACTGGTTTCTGCAGCCGTCCCAATATACAAGCGCTTTGCAAGCTGCTTGCTTTACAACATGTCCATTTTCCCTGCATTCCTTGCAATCTTCCATTTTGTGTTGGGCAGTGGCCACCCCAGGTGGCTACAGGTGCTTGGGGCGGGATTGATCCAGGGTGACCGCGTTGAGTTGCGGGCCGCGTGGTAAGTGCCCGAGGAAGTCGTATTCTTCAGATGAGCTTTCTGAGCATGCCGATGCAGATGGGGCCCGTGGATCACATGTGGTGAGCGGCGAGGAAGATGGCGGCCCCCATGAGTCGCACGCGGCCGGCCGCATGGTGGGGGTTTGCCAAGATGGCGGCCCCCATGGATCGCACGTGGCGGGAGGGGACGGAGTCGGGGTGTAGGCCACAGCGTTTCGGGCCCCGCGGGCCCACTGGTGTTGGGAGCGATTTGTTCTCTCTGCAGGGGAGTTAAAAACTGGGGCCCTTTTCGTGAGGCATACTCTGGCATAATGACCTTTCTTCCCGCAGCTGCTGCAGGTCGCGGATCGGGCTGGGCAGTGCTGCCGTGGGTGCTGGCTTTGGCCACAGAAATGGCAGGCTGGGGCAGCTGAGTAGCTGGCTGGAGCAGCTGAGTAGCTGGCTGGGGCAGCAGAGTAACTGGCTTTGGCAGCACGGTAGCTGGGGGGCCGTGTGGCACAGGCCTGGGGGGACTGTTGGTCGGGGGTCCACGATGGGGTCGCGGGATCCGCGGGAAACAACGTGAGGCTGCGGAAGGAAACTTCCATAGTGGTAGCAGCCTCCACAGTAGTGTCTAAGTCCTGGGCCCCCTTTTCTAGCAGTCTTTGGCGCACATAGTTAGACCTAAGGCCCGCTACGAAAACGTCCCGCACAGCAAGCTCCCTATGTTCAGCCATGGTAACGGCTTGATAATTACAGTCATTGGAAAGGTTGTTCAATTCCCTTACAAATTTGGCAAGCGTTTCTGTAGGCCGCTGACGGCGAGTCGTAAACATGTGGCGTGCATAAACCTCGTTAATGGGCCTAACGTACATTTTGTCCAGTATTGCCAGCGCTGCGGTGTAAGAACCGGCCGGATTCAGCTGTGTGGAGATTCTGTGGCTTACCCTCGCGTGCAGTAGGCTGAGTTTTTGTTCCTCCGTTGTTCCGGCGGTGCTGGCTTCATCCAGGTAGGCTTTAAAACATCTCAGCCAGTGGGAAAAAATTTCCTTAGCCTCTGCATCCTGTGGGTCGAGTTCTAGGCGTTCGGGCTTGAGGGCTGCTTCCATGATTTCTTCGACTGTTTCCTAAGTATATTAAATTGTTGGAACCAACAATTCTACGGACACGTGCTTGTAGGATTAGAATAGCGGTTTTAATATACATACAACAGAGCCAGCCTGTTAGCCGTTGAACTTTCAGTGAACTGGCAGGCTGACCCTGTGGCACTGATCTTTATACAGCAGCTCCCGGGGGAGGAGTCCTGGGCGGAGCCAAGGGAGAAGCCCCGTACAATTCTCAAGCATTCCCAGAGCTACTCCCCCTGGAGGTCAGATAGTGCAACTGCACTTACAATATAGACACATGTAGATACAGGTTATAATCCGGTGTGAATCACATTCACCACAGTAGTGAAGCAATCTGACCACGCAGACACAGGGAGAATGTACAAACTCCACACGGACAGTAACCTGGGGCCAGGATCGAACCCAGGTTCTCGGCACCGTGAGGCAGCAGTGCAACACCTGCGCCACTGTGCGGGCCGTGCATCAGAAAGTTTGAAAATTGTCAGAATGTTTGTATCATCATCAGAAATGCACCGTATATATATGTACTTATGTGAGCCAAATCAATCTCCTAAATTCAGCAAAAATTTCAGAGCAAAGCTGGTTGGTGTAGCCACTTTATTGGACAAAAAAGTACTGAGTTGCAACAGATGACCTGGATTGTTCCGTGATTACCAAGAGACCTCAATGCCAAAGTTATGTTTCCAGTGATTAATTATTAGAAAGTGACAAAAGACATGAGGAACCATTAGTTCACATTGGCAGGGATGGTTGTGGAATATTGCTGAAACAAAAACTTCAAATTTGATGAAGAGTGCGATCCTTGTAATGATGTCTCCACCACATTGAGTCAATGAATTTGATGAAATCTTTGTGTCAGATGCAAAGGCAATGAATTTGATGGGTTTCAAAATGCTTCGAATATGGTTAAAAGTACTTTATACAGTTAATTTATTCAATAATCTGTTTCACATAAATGTAAATTACTGGTGTTATGTTTTCAAAATGGTAACCAACCGTGCTGGCAATTCACTTTTCTACTTGGCATAATAGTCAATGTCAGTTTCGGCAAGGATTTTTCAAGGCTTTAAAGGTTGATTCATATGCCAACATCCTGGATATATGCTATATGTAAAACTTCAATAATGAGACTCTTGAGAACTTAACGGCCTGTCAATCCTATTTCTGGCATTAGTAAAGACATTTAACACTATTTAAAGATTCTGTAAATGGTCTATTGCCACCAAGGAATTCCTAAAAGACAAGCTATTAAATGGATCCAATGATACGTTGGTGTTCTGGCTGCACAGCATCTCTGGATGGTTAACAGGTTATGCACGATGATCCATCTCCGAAAACAAAATCATAGCAATCATTGCTCTAAAACACCTACTTTTGAGTGAAAGCATTTTTGTCAGAACTAGCTCAATAGCGAGTGAATTGTAAGCTAATTTTGTTCAAGATGCGGGTGTCCAGTAAGAAATTCTACACTGGGAAGTCATCGTATAAAAGTAACCTTTGAGCTGGCCACTCAGACATCGAATATCAAAAGTATTCCCCTCAATTATTGATGAGTTTTGTTTCTTTGGTGGGTGTCTTCTTTAATCTTATAATTTATCACAAACTCATCTCTTCATGAATAGGATTTTCTAAATTGTTCATTTTTAAAGTCTCTTCATGTTCCAGGAACACAATTAGGGAGACTAGACCATTCAGCCCCTCAAGCCTGCTTCACCATTCAACAAGATCATGCTGATCGGATTGGGGCCTCAACTCCACTTACTTTTGCAGTGTTAATGTAAGCCTACTTGTGACAATAAAGATTATTATTATTGTTAGACTCCCTGGTCACTCAAAAATCTAACTCCGCCTTGAATATATTCAACAACCCAACCTCCACTGTTCTCTGGAGAGGAGAATTCCAGACTAATGATCCTCTGGAAGAAAAAACATTCTTAAGTGGGAGATCTCAAATTTATACACTGTGCCCCATAATTCTAAATCCTTCACAAGGGGAAACAGCCTTTCAGCATCCACCCTGTCAAATCCCCTCAGGATCTTGTATGTTTCAATTAGATCACCTCTCATTCTTCTAAACTTAAATTGGTATAAGACCAACCTACTCAACATTTCCTCATAACCCCTTGCAGAATGCAGTTCGATCATGATTCAAAGTTCATGTCCATTGTGTACCCCATTTCCACTATAACTAGAAATAGGACAAGCTTATTCATCCTGTTTGTCCTAAAGCAAGTATGCTTCCTGGTCAATCGTTGCATCATGGGATTTTTAAAAGATTCATTTATGGGATGTGGGCATCGCTGAATGGCCAGCATTTATTGCCCATCCCTAGTTGCCCTTGAGAACGTGATGGTGAGCTGTCTTCTTGAACTGCTGCAGACCCCGAGATGTGGGTACACCCAGGAGGGAGTTCCAGGATTTTGACCCAGTGAATGACAGTGAAGGAATGGCGAGATATTTGCAAGTCAACTTGTTGAATGACTTGGAGGACACCTCCAGGTGGTGGTGTTCCCACCTTTGCAGCTACCCTTGTCATTCTAAATGGTGGTGGTCATGGGTTTAGAAGGTGCTGCCTCAGGAGCCTTGGTGAATTCCTGCAGTGCATAATGTTGATGGTACACACTGCTGCTACGGTTTATTAGCAGTGGAGGGACTGAAATGTTTGTGGAAGGGGTACCAATTGAGTGGGCTGCCTTATCCTGGTGTTAAGCTTCTTCAATGTTATTGAAACTGTACCTGTCCAGGCAAGTGGACAATATTCCATTACACTCCTGACTTGTGCCATGTAGATGGTGGTCAGGTTTTGGGAAGGAAGGAGATGAGTTACTTGCTGGAGGATTCCTCACCTCTGACCTGCTCTTGAAGCCACAGTAATTATATGGCTAGTCCAGTTCCATTTCTGGTCAATGGTAATCCCCGCAATGTCGATAGAGGGAGATTCAGCAATAGGAATGTCATTGAAAGTCAAGGGGGAATAATTAAATCCTCTCTTGTTGGAGATTGTCATTGTCTGGCATTTGTGCGATGCAAATGTTACTTGCTACTTGTCAGCCCGAGCCTGGATATTGTCTGTGTCTTGTTGCATTTGGACATGGACTGCTTCAGTACCTGAGTTGTCATGAATGGTGCTGCACATTATGCAGTCACCAGGGAATATTCAAACATCTGACCTCATGATGGAAAGATGGCCATTGATAAACAGCTGAACTTGGTTGGGCCTAGGACACCACCCTGAGGATGCCTGAAATGGAGATGATCTACCTCCAACCGCCACAACCATCTATGTGCCAAGTATGACTCTAACCAGTGGAGGGTTCCCCCTGATTCTCATCGACTTCTTAATGCCATACTCGGTCAAAAGTTGCCTTTATGTCAAGGGCAATCATTCGCACCTCACCTCTGGAGTTCAGCTCTTTCGTCCATGTTTGCTGGGTAGATGCCAGTATTGCATTGTACTGGAAGAGGCTTGGGTAGGGGCGTGGCAGGTTCTGGAGCCTATCTCGAGGATCAATGCATGCATAGTTGTAGCACTATCATGAAGGGCCTTATTCATTGAAGGGCCTTATTCATAACATGCTCAGGGCTTGCATTTAACAAGTCTGAATCCTACCTTCTGCATGGAACCCAGAAGATTTAAGCTTCATTATTCTGAATTAGGTTGTGAATTAATACCCACTGTTGCAAAACTGTTGGATTTTATGCTTATCAAAGTGAAGTATAGGTCTGTGCAGTAGGATGGGAGTTCTTTTTCTAATTCTGTCACACAGACAGCTTCAAGCACTTCTACATTAGCCACCAGAAGAACTTATTCTTTAATAAATGGTTTAACAGCTTTTGTAAATGGATCTGTGTGAATCATATAGCCTCTTTGAATGGGATTATTGAATTTGTGCTATTTAAAGGTAACATTATACTGAGTTCACATCCACCAAGTAAAGGGATGAGACTTTTCAGATAGTTTCTACCAGCAACAGAAATAAATATTATTCCTATTTGTACGACTCATGCACAAGGTGATGAAAAGCAATGTACTGGCCTCATGTACCACCCATCATTGCCTGAAATCAGATCCTGAAGGGTTGATTATACAATAGTTCTATAGGGAAGCCTTCTTGATTTGTGAAGACCACCTTCCTCGTTAACAAGCTGCTATGCAGCTACTAGTGGGAGCTTGGTGACCCAGCCCAACAAATAAGAGCACATGTGTAAGCCTGTATTACAGATCTCCCCATTACAAACATTGATATGTTTGGATATTGTCTGTGTCTTGTTGCATTTGGACATGGACTGCTTCAGTACCCGAGTTGTCATGAATGGTGCTGCACAGTTCAATCAAAGCATTCAAGAGGGCATTAGATGATTACTGCAGGGGTAGGGAGAAAAGGCAGGGGAATTAAGTTTGTTTGGAGAGCTGGTGCAGAAATAATGAGCCAAATGCCCTCCTTCTGCACCAAAACAATTCTGTGATTCTGTATTTATAGTGCATTTTATCTCCTGTAAACCTGAAGTAGTTTCTTCAGGAAGTCTGCATCAAAATATTCAAGATTCAATGCCTGAATTAAATGCAGGAAGTTCACATACTTGGGTCTTGGATGGGTTGCAATGCCCCAGGGTACAAAGTAGAGGGAGTAAACCATTCTCTTGCTTGAAGAGTTAAGAGTTTCTGTAAGAATTTTTCCAACTCCCATTGCTTCGGTGTTTTTGCAGATTTCCCACCTAATTCATTACATTAGGGCAGTGTTCTTCAAAGTCGGCGGTGCGACCTGCGGGTGAGTCGTGGGCGGGTGTTGGGAGGGTCGCGGAGCTGTTGTCCGCGGCGCTCCCGATCGTGTAAATCCCCGCGCAGCAGCTGGCTTTTCATAACGCCGGCTGCAAGCAGCCGCGAACATGTTAAAAACAAAATTCGGCCGCATTGCGCATCGATAATCGGACATGCATGCGCAGTGTGGCCGCTATTTTTTTTTAAACGGTTGCAGCTTTTTGTTTCACAATTTCTGTAGTAGTTTTAATTTATTTTATTTTTATTTTCATTTATTTTATTCATTTTACAAGTTCGGGGGGGGGGGGGGGGGGGGGGGTAATTCATTTTTTTACAAGTTCGGGGTGTTTTATTCATTTTTTTCATTTATTTTACTCATTTCATTTTTTTATTTTTTGTTGCAAGTTCGTGGCGGGGGTTTATTTGATAAAACTTTACAGGAAAAAAATTCAGAACTTTGGACAAATGGAGACTCCATTCTTCAGACACAGGAAGGCTTCACCTTCATCCAACAGTTTCCATTGAAGGAGCGTGTACGAGGGCCAAAGGGACCCAAAACCATTTCCTCCATTTATGTCAGCAGCAAACAAGGTAAGAGAAAATGGTGGGTCGCGCAGGTCGGCCGGCGAGGGTCGCGAAGGTCGGCTGGGTTGGGTCCCGAAGGTTGGCAGGTTGGTAAAAATGGGTCCCCGGAAAAAAAGTTTGAAGAACACTGCATTAGGGAGAAGGCCCCCAGGAATTAATGCCAATTATCTCTTCCATTCTGAAATAAAATAATTTTTTCTTCCCCTTCGAAATGAGCACTCTTGGTCATCAATAGAAATTAACTCCCCTGAATCTTGGGCATTTCTTGTTTATTCCAAAGAGATTAAACATCATCTGCTCATTCATGGATTCTAACCAACTGTGTGCATCCAGATTTAAACCAAGCAATTATAAGACCATAATTAGTTAGTAAAACATTTTTAATTTGAGGACTTAACATGTTTCATGCAGGATCAGCTATCTCTTTGTACTTATCCACATATCCAACAGTATTAGACGATTAAACTAGAGAAAATCCTCCTGAAATTCTAGCTACAACCAATCAACACATTCTTTATCCTAAATATCACTACATTAGGCTATACGCCGAACCAGTCATGCAATTTTTTCCTTGGTCTCAGCTGTTTGTCTCAGGTAACTGCATAAAGTGGGAAAAAACAGATGAGATAAATAATGGTCAAACTCAGGTTTCCTTTTTGCACTGAGGATTTTATTATTAATGCATATATTATACATTTTAATCTATGGTCAGTTAGGAGGTTTGCCTTCACCATCCCCAAATTGGCATTCTGTTCACTCACATACAGCTTTCACCATAGAACTATGAAAGGAACCCCTTCAATCACAGAAAGGATTTATTCATTTTTTCCACAAACAGGATGGTGAAATGAATAGACAATAATAAAATATTACGCTGCCGGTGTCATAAAGGCATGGAATCGTTTGCAACAGAAGAGCTGGTCATCTTTATTGTAGCACACTGGCAACTTTAGTTGAATCTGTTACGCATGAAAAAGATAAACAGCTTCTCCACACCGTTATCAGAACCCGTAAATAGGCAATACTCGTGCTTGTTTTTATGCTAGTAGTGAGGGGGATTTTGCTGACACCACACAGTCACTAAAGAGGAATATTGTATTTGGAACTAGACAGACTTAAAAATCAGGAGTGTGAACTTGAAAATTGTAGTTTGCTTATTACACAAAGAAACTTAAACGCGTTAGTGCACAATTTAATACTGTAAAAGTAAGGTACTCCGAAGATACTGACACCAGTTAACTCATAAATGCTCCAACCTTGAAAAATAGTTTACATACAGCTATAACTGTTACAGCATACAATGTATTACATTATTTGTGAAAGTATTGGAAGATAATACAGTTTTCTTAACCTTGAAGAAATGAAACTAATTTATCCAAATGCAACTCCAGTTTCCCTCTAAATTTAATTATACTAACTTTACAGATTTATTCTTCCCTCAAACTTGAAACAAACCAAATATTACAATTATATTATTAGTACTAATAGATTTTACTAATTTGTAAATTAAAGTTGAGATAAAAAGAAATGTTTCGGATCTTGATTACAACAGCAGCAATGAAGAGTATACAACTGTTTAGCAACAATTTTACAATACACTAATCCAAAAGAACTCGTAACAGGATTTCCATTTTCCATCACAATGCAGCAATATTCAAATAGGTAAGACGTTGGTAAGTTTTTCTATAAATCACAAAACCAGTAGACAGAGGAAGGAGGGCAAAAACCACAATACATGAGGGCACAATTTAACAATTTAGTGGTATTCACAATTCTAAAATGATTTCAGAGTGTAGTATGCATATTTATGGTGTGGGGAAAGCCAAATACTGCACTTCAAACACTAATTGGAAATTTGTGCAATACATTCTGGAAATGGTAAATGATGAACATTTTGCATTCATCTTGCATCATTATGCACAGAAAATTAAGATTTTAGCATTATTTCACAAGTCACAAGCTTCTTCACAGGTCACAAGCTTCTTAGGTGTTAAAATAGTAACAGGCAACCAGAGTAGTATGCAAGGTCCTCAGTAAGTGTGCAATCAATACAGTATTTCCAGAAAGCACCGCAGCAAATGATTAGTTACAAAATAAAAACTAAGTAGGACTGTCTAGCTTTTCTTTGTTACCACAATTACAAATGTATTGTCTGCATATAAAATATCGCTGTAATACACTAATTCCCACCAAAACTCCAGATAATTAAATGTTGCAGAGGATTGGCTTACATTAAGTTCAAGAAAGGCAGTAAGTTATAATAGTGAGTAGAAATCTCAAGTAATTTTAAGGTTGTTTACCTATGTCCGCTTTCATACAATTCGGAAACTGACAGTTAAAATGGCTGGAGTTAATTGTTCCATTACATTTTGTAACTATAGATTAAAATTTTATTCTATGTAGATATTTATGAGGCAATTTTAACAGCACCAAAAAAAGGCTGTAGTTATACTGCGTATGCTAAGTCTGAGCTTGTATACGTTTGAGTTTGCAGCAATCAGATATACTGAGGATTAAATTGTCCATCTACTTTGGTTTTGGTATGCATGCTCGTAAGAGACAATAGTGCTGGGGCACTTACATGCTGAACATCCATGTGTGCAGCATACTTAATGGTCTGCAATGTAAAGTGGCAAATGTAAACCGCAATAGTTAAAGTGAAGCTAATCTGTTCATCCAAATATTATTCAGCACTTAACTAAGTTCAAAAACGACACTGTCAGGCAACACAGTATCCCAGTGAGCTGGGCTGCACCTGTAGTCATCCAGCTAAAGATGGACAAACCATGCAACAAAAGGAAGATGAAAAAAAGTCTCCTGGTTTTAATGCACTGGGGAATCTGGTGTATTACTACTTTTGGATTTATGCACACTGGAAATAACTTTAAATCAATGCAAAAGAAAGTAGCCGCATAAGCATAACCTACATCTCTGTTTTTCTGTCTGGTTCTGGATTCCCTTCCACATTCCAGCTCTTTAAAAACATTGTATTTTGTGAACAGCAAATCCTGATGTCAGCAACTAGGGGACTGATTTTGGAGCCTTACATCGTCTAATATTGAGGGAATTGAACATTCACAAGATCACTGAAGTGCCCCTTGGGTTAACAAAGGCCTCTACTGATGTTAATGCAATCTATTTCATGTTGTCAGGCTCAGTGCTACTCCAAGCTAATACCCGTAATGAGGCCATCAACTCATCATTAGAACAGAAATACTCTTTATAGTCCTGTTAATGTTGAGAACACACTCCAAAATGGATGTTAGAAGATACCCACAGATGACTAATTTGCAAAAGAGGTGCTATTGGCAAGAATGGTTCTTTTTATTACAGATTGAACTGTTTAGATAATTGGTGTAAGAGCAGATTTAATAGAAGTCTGACATGTTGCATACCATTTGGTTCAGCATAATCTTCTCTACAAATTTGTAAGCAAGTGTAATGTGCAACACAAGGTTGCCACATCAATAATCATGACTATGCATAGATGGTTGAGAGACAGCCAGGGCAACGGTGATACCACGTACAAACCTTAGACGATAACATCCTATTTTGCCTTGTGCACTTTTCAAATAGATAAAATTACTTTCTGGTAACTTTCAGCCTCAAATTGTCAATGAAAAAGGTGTGCTGGACTCAACGACATCACCTGACCGTGCAACAGAATCACTTCATAGTCAGAATTACAAGTGCACATTAAAACACTTCAAAGTGCTTAAGCAACGAGTACTACACATGTGTTTTGAAAATATAGACTACAGGTAGGCAAGTCATCAACTGGGGGGAAAAAGCCTATAACTCACATCATGCGTATTATTTTCTTGAAATTAATGCTCTCTGACCGGCACCAAGTAAAAATCACTGTCTGTAAATTCATTAAATGACACTACAAACAGCTACCTCTTCTGACTGCAGCAGTTCAGAAATTTCTACTGACAATTTAACAGTCTTTAAGAGTTCAGCGTGATTTGGAAGAGTCTGTGGTAAACCCTGGCAAATTGCTGTCACAGTTTGAATAGAAATGTTTCCAAAATTCATCCTGCTTCCCAGAGATGGAACTCTGAGTCCACAGAGCCAATCACCCAAAATAAGAATCAACCCATGTCTCTGGTGCTGTGAGGCAGCAGCACTAACCACTGTGTCACCCCAGGTTCCTACTTGAAGTAGCTTCACCTCAGTTACCCACTTTTCAAATGGCTTGGAACCTGCCTTCCTGTAAGTGATCCGTTTAGGTGTGTTTTTCAGAACTTTCACCATTAGTTTTTCTAAAATGATAACCGTTTTATAACAATGTCCTATCTTCGTGACACCAAAGTACATAGTTTTAGACCATATGAGCCTTGCTTATTGGCAAGATAAAAAAGAATGGTTTGGTATCTGGAACAGGCAAGTGTTACATGCCCGTCACACTACCATGAATCCCAATCTACTTGCATGCTGTAGGAATTGACACTGCAGTCAACTCAAGTCCCTCATCCCTGATGCCATTCTTATAAATCTCTTCTGCATCCTGGCTTCCAGGAGTGTCATGTCAACGCACTGAGAATCAAGATAGATTTCCTGATAGATTACACCAACCATGATCAACATTTTTCTTGGCCATTGTGATTGGAGTTATTAATGGTACCTTAAAGCATTCAATTGTTTTTTGGGTCGGTAAGAAGAGTTGGATGAATGCAGAGTGACATAATTCACATGATTTTCAGTAACTGATATCAACTTAATGATATTTCCTTTGCTTGCCGGCACGATCGCAGTGGTCAGCAATGCTGCCTCACAACTGCAGGGACCTGGGTTACTGTCTGTGTGGAGTTTACACTTTCTCTGTGTGGGCTCAGTTCCCGTCTTGGGTCACTGTCTGTGCGGAGTCTGCACATCCTCCCCGTGTCTGCGTGGTTTCCTCCATGTGCTCCGGTTTTCTCCCATAGCCCAAAGATGTGCAGGTTAGGTAGAATGGCCATGGTAAATTGCCCCTTAGTGTCCAAAAGGTTAGGTGGGATTACTAGGATAGAGTGCAGGTGCAGGCTTAAGTAGGGTGCTCTTTTCAAGGGCCGGTGCAGACTCAATGGGCCGAATGGCCTCCTCCTGCATTGTAGAGATTCTATGATGGTAACATGGACATTCCAAATTACTGAGATCTAAGTTCAATAGAGGCCAGTAGTTTGAATGTTATGGTATAGGTATCCCTGGCTGCATCAGCTAGTATCCGCAGCAATATATACAGGCAGTGGTGCCTACGTTTGTTCAAAAAGCAATAGCTACAATAGTTATGTCACATGGTAGAAGCAAATTTGTAGTCACCAAGTAATCATTGAACGCACTAGTGGAATCTTGAAGCAATGCTGCATGTGCTCTAAATCCTTGTTTATTCTTTCTTTAAGATGCCCTCTCAGTTGAAGGACTGTGCAAGCTGACTGTCGTGTGTTAATAGCACAGCCTATTAGCTTTGAAACAGTTTCCTGGCAGCTGGTCCCTGACGTAGACCTCTTCTAAACTATGTAAATTCCCTGACTTGCATGCTTTGTCAGCTACATAGGCACTGGAGAAGGCTGATCGAAGGATCCAGATGTACTGAAGTTCTGAGAGTTCATGATCTATTCCAATCATGCCATTGCCACTGCTTCATGATGGCCACTAAATGGCATGAACTTAGGCTGAATGGTCCCTGTGATATATGAAGCCCCCTCTAACCTAGAAATTTTAAGCAATTTTGTTAAGGATGTCAAAAGCAATAAAACAATTCAATCTGCTGCCTCAGGCTTCTTAAACCACAATCTTAGCATCTTGTTGCCCTTAGGTTTCTGGCATGGGTGGCATACTGCAGATGCTTGTTGTACAATCTCTACACAATACTGTACAGATGAACTCCTCCAACAAGCTGTCTTCTGCAGCGCATTTGGCAAAGCACTCAATTCCACATTTTTTCTAGATGCTCTGAAAATATCCTCTTTAAAATCAGTTTCATAAGACTCGGATCTTTGGTTTCATCACGATGCAACACATGTTGCCCTACTGGAGAACAGATGCCTTCCCCATTGTGGCACGACCCATGTTGTGGAACTATCAGCTTGATGGGGTCATTCACTTTGCACGTCTTACCCCAGTGCGCTCTCCCCCAGCTCATTTTCTTTGAGAATGAATGCATCCCGCCTAGTGCTATGGAGAGAGGAAAAGAGTGCTAACATGTGATGTGAAATGGTGGTGTAGTCATCCGTCTTCAAGTCTAACTTACCTGGCTCATCAAGAAACAAAATAGAAGACTTCTGTCCTGCTATGCAGTCTTTTCATTATTTAGGAGTGCTTTCTGACATTAGATTAATTAGAAAATAAGTTGAAAAGGAAAAGCTCATAGGTGCTGTCCTACTCGCCACCTCCAATATACTCATCACCTCTCTTCTAAGCAGTCCTTAACACACTAAAGTTTGGGGTTCTACCATATGCCATTAATCTCTCATATTTACTATGGTCTGTCTTATCTGGCAAGGAGGGAAAAAGACGTGAGGACTTGCAATTGTTGAAATTATGTAGGAAGACTGCATTTGCAAGATACATCCCACAGCAGATGTCATGACATCTACATAATAACAATAATCTTTATTATTACTTGTGGGAGGAAACTGGAGCACCTGGAGGAAACCCACGCAGACACGGGGAGAACATGTAATAGATGCATTAGACGAGGGGATGAACTTTTGTAAGGACATGAGGGAAGAAACATTTTCAGGTGAAGGATTGGATTGGATCATAGAATTTACAGTGCAGAAGGAGGCTACTTGGCCCATTGGGTCTGCACTAGCCCTTGGAAAGAGCACCCTACTTAAGCCCACACCTCCACCTTATCCCCAAAACCCAGTAACCCCACCTAACCTTTTTGGACACTAAGGGCAATTTATTATGGCCAATTCATCTAACCTACACATCTTAATAATAATCTTTATTGTCACAAGTAGACTTACATTAACACTGCTGTCATGTGAGAATACCTTTAAGAAAGGGGTGTTTACAAATGGGTGTGTATATAAATATCTGTAGTGAGAGTACCTTTAAGAAATGGGTGTTTACTACTGCAGTCATGTCAGAGAGTGGGTGGAGCTGGGCTGTCTGTCAGCTTTTTACTTTCGTTTTAGGTTGTTTGCTGCAGGCTGTGTTTTAGTTTCTTTTTCAGGGTTGGAGCTGAAACCAGATCAAGCAGGTGTACTGCTGTTCTCTCTGCCATCAAAAGACTATCTCTTGATCATTTGGTGAATTCAGAACTATAAATGTTTTCAGTAGTGACTTTAACCTGATGTGCTTCTGTTAAAGTTTTTTTAAAAAGTCATATGGATGTTAAAAGGAAAGCTTAAAGGATTACTTAGTGTTGTAGTCTTTGGGGGTTGAATTTGAATTAATGGTTGCTAAGATGTTCACTGTATGTTTTAAATAGGTTAACTTGAGTTCATAGAATAAACATTGTTTTGCTTTAAAAAATACTTTTCCATTTCTGCTGTACTACACCTGTAGAGTGGGCCATGTGCTCCCCATACCACAATCTATTAAAGGTTGTGGGTCAGGTGAACTCCATGATACACTTTGGGGTTCTCTAAACCCTGGCCCATAACACTGCAATGTTTTGCATGTGTCGGACCGCTGTTATTTAGAATGTTGATATGTTAAAACGTTAAAATTATAAATGCCTCAATAAAATGTTTTCTAAAAAAAAAACCAGACTGCAATTAAGTGACTGTGAAAAGCCCCTAGTCGCCACATTTCAGCGCCTGTTCGGAATATGGGAGGAAACCGGAGCATCCGGAGGAAACCAACACAGACACGGGGAGAACGTGCAGACTCCTCACAGTCAGTGACCCAAGCAGGAATTGAACCAAGGTTTCTGCCGTTGTGAAGCAAAAGTGCTAACCACTGTGCTACCATGCTGCCCAAGGCAGCCTTCTATCTCATGGGCATTAACAGTAAGGTTGGAAAATGTGAAGGGGAGATATTCTAAGTGCCTTACAACCTGGTACAGTATTAAAGGTCAGATGCCAGATTTTCCAACCCTTGCTACCCTTTTACAGCCAGTAAACTTTCTTGTGCTCTTCCAAATGCGCACGATGGAGGAGGCATTAAAGCTGGTTGTAACCTCCTTACATTCACCTGGCATGATCATCCTGCGGGCCTACTGCAACAAAAAGTTACCATCGTGCCCTATCGTCTGTTTTATTTTATGAGTTTCTAGTTTCTTATTGGAGAAGCAAGTTACTAACCTATTTCCCCTCTGATCAGAAATATTTTCAGCAGACATTTGCTTATGACAAACCTTTAACAATATCACTGCTTATTCTTTAAACTTGAAATTCTGCTGCAACACATCATTTCTAACTCCTCAATAGGCTAAGACCCGAAATACTTGGCAATTGCCTCTCATTACAGTTAGACAGATTGGAGAATTCCCTACTGGTCTGCACACTGCATGTACAGCAGATGCAATGTGCTCACAACCCACTGGGCTTACTGGCCAGGATATTATGCTACCGTTTGCTTCAGACAGGTTCAGTGGTAGGAAAGGATAATATCGCGAGGAGTCCAAGGCCATATTTCACGACCGTGTGAAAGCTTGTTGCACTCATCCCTCCGCCTCTGTCAATGGCAGGCCGTGTTTCCCGGTGTTCAGCATCAGGAACATCATTATAATACATTTGCATCTCATTATCGGACCCAAATGCTGAAATCATACACCTCTGTCAAAAAATCCAACCTCACTGTGACAGCGAGGATCACAATGGGCTTCAAAAGATGTGCACCTGAGCACATCTCTGAGGGGAGCTTGGAGGTAGGCGCAGCGTTCATCGAGTAGCTCTGCAACTTCATCATGAACTAACGGTTCCACTCAAATCTGGGTTGGGGGGGGGGGGGGGGGTGTTGTTGTTGACATGAGCTAGGTCACTGGAAAAACATGTCAGTGGTCAATATCCCAGTGCAGGTGATACCATTCAGCTGTAACTCAATTGACATGTCTGGAATCACGCAATTATGCCCACTCAAGCACCACTTATGTGTGCAAGTGCCATTGAATGCTTGAATGAGAAGATGACAATGTCAAGAGAAGCGCCTGGCTCACCGAAGGCATGAGGAGAACCAGGAAGAGGAAGGGGTAGCAGGGCCTGCTCTGTATGCAGAGCAGGAACCCAAGAGCCATTGCTCAGAGGTGCCTCGCTAGATCCAGGGTCTACAGATGGTGCCCAATATCCCTGCGCAACCTGATGCTACAACAGGGGGAGGAACTGCCTGAGGAGATGGAGAGCATCATATTTCCTCCAAGAAGGAAGATGTTAAAGGGAATGAGGAGATCCTTGATAGCAAGGGTGTCGGCCATGAGGCAATCATGATATCCAGACAAGCTGGAGGCATGTTCATTGCTGCTAGAATCATGAAAGATAATGAGGTCATCCAGTGAGGACTTCCAATTATCTTCACATGGCTTCTGTAAGCATTTTTCTTCCATTTGAGCTGTACCCTTCAGGCTCTGTGTCACTGGGGGCTGAAGCAGATGGGATCAGGGCCGAGCCGCACCTCAAAAGATGCAGAGAGCACACATGGACAAAGACTGGAACGCATGGCAGTAGTCCTGTACATTGAGGGAGACTTTCTCGTTCCCCACGAGATAGAGGCATAACTGATATGTTCAATCACTGTGAAGGTATGCCACCAATGTGCTGGGAACCTTGCATAAAGCACATAGAAGAAGCCCTAGACTGAACACACTACTCTTACCATGTGCTGGAATCAGGGCCAGGATTCTCCCCTACCTGGCGGGGCGGGAGGGATGGAGTGGAGTGAACCAGTCCGGCGTCGGGCTGCCCCAAAAGGTCCGGAGAATCCGCACCTTTAGGGGCCAAGCCCTAACCTCGAGGGGCTAGGCCCGCGCCGGATTCGCCGGCCGGCGGATGTCCGCGCATGCGCCGGAGCATCAGCGGCTGCTGACGTCATCCCCGTGCATGCGCAGTGGAGGGGGTCACTTCTGCGTCTGCCATCGTGAATGCTATGGCCAACGCGGAAGGAAAAGAGTGCCCCCACGGCACAGGCTGATTGGTGGGCCCCGATCGTGGGCCAGGCCACCGTGGGGACACCCCCCGGGGCCAGATCGCCCCGCGCCTCCCCAACCCCGCTCGCGCCGCCATAGGTGGTTTGATTCCCGGCAGCGGGACCGGCATGACAGCAGTGGGACTTTGGCGCATCGTGGGCTGGAGAATCGCCGGGGGGGGGGGGGGGGGGGGGGGGGGCGCCGACAGGCGCGACGCGATTCCCGCCCCCGCTGAATCTCTGGTGCCGGAGGGATTCACCCCCCCCCCCCCCCCCCCGGCGATTCTCCGACCTGGCGGGGGGGGGGGGGGGGGGGGGGGGGGTGGTCGGCAAATCCAGCCCCAGGTTTTAAATCAGGGTTACAAAAACACAGCTTTTCAGAAGGAGCCATAGAAAGCCATGGCAGTCGTGGGAGTTTATTTACAGCGGTAAACGTTATATAAAAATGTTAAACACCCATGCCCATTCGGTGCAACTAAAGCTTAATCTTCCTAACCATGCCGCTACGTCTTGGTGCATCCCCTACATCTACAGAGGAAATGGAGGCTGCTAGCTGTCTGCCCTGCCCTGTTATCAGTGATCATCCTCTGGAGGGCCAAGACCTGGGCGGGGGTGGAGAGCTCCATCCTGCTTTTGAGATCCTGCTGCGCCACTGTGCCACCCTTCTCTGTCTTTGAAAGTGGAGCTGGAGCAGTTACAGGAAGAGGGGATTCGGATGGGTGCCACATTCCCAGAGTCACCTGAGGGGATGGCCCGGGGTGTGCACCAGCTGATCCTCCTTCCTATTGGTGCCCAAGAGTCCCTGTCTTCCTCCTTGGGATAAAGGGGCAGCCGGAGTGAGCTCGAGAAGCCCCACTGTCTTCTGACATTGATGGATCGCAGGAAATGCCTGCACTATGGAGCGCATGTGTCTTGCAATAGGTCTCCATGGCGGCCACCACCCTAACTGTGTTGGCCTCATTGAATTGAAGTTTCAGGCGATCAGCTCAGACATAAGGCGGACGGACTCCTCCATTCGGCCTTTCAATCTGAGGAGCATAGCAGACATAGCTTCCTGATTTTGCCTTTGGAACTCCAACAACTGAGGCATGACTGAGTCCAGAAACTTATGATCTACCTAGGACTCGGCAGATTACTGGCTCCCAGCAATCGCCCGAGTACCAACATCCTGGGATGTCCTAGCCTCTGCCTGCTGTGGATCTGGAAGGATGATGTCCTCAGCAGAATGTGACCCTGAGGCTACTCTAGAACTAGGTCCCACCAAGCAGTGTATATCTGCACTGGGAGGGTGTGGGTGAGTGCTGTGATGATTTTTCTATTTCACAGCTTTCGTCAGGGCTGGAAGATGACCTGGCTGGTGGACTCCCTGGGCTGCTTCCCAGGTGTGCCTGCAAAGGGAAGGAGAAATAATTGGTTCATGACAGAGGCCTGAGAAACAGGAGATATGACTCCCAACAGTGTTATCTGATGCAATATTGCAGTGCTGGATCCTACTTGGATTTTCATTGCTGACCTCACCATGAGCACAGGAGCAGTCAATATTCTCCCCAGCCAGCTGTATGGCTATGTCCTCAAAGTCCATGAGGACCTTGAGTTCTGGCATCCCACTGCTCGTCTGGCATCTCTCCTTCTTGCGTGTCAAATTGTCCTGCATTAAAACAGATGGGAGAATGAATAATCAGGACGGTGCCTGGGCAGGTGATAAGGATGCTTGACATGTGTGGATGGTGAATGGGATCAGTGAGGTGATGAGGACACAGCTCGCAGGGGAGATGAAGATCTGTGTTGGAGAGCGCATGGTGGTGCCCCTTGAGCTGGCAGGGAATGAGATCTCTGTGGCCATGCGATGGGTGTGTTAAGAGTGGTGAGACGAGTGACGCACCCTTGCAGAATGGAGCAGATAATTTATTCTCTTCCAGCATTTGATGGCTGTCCTTTACTGTAGGGCATTTGCACTGACCACTACTGCCACCACCTCCCATGTTCGGGTTGTTACCTTGCTGCTACGTTCCCATCCTCAGATTGGGTAGATTATATCTACAGCCTCTGGGCCTCTACAGCATCAGGCACTCTCTTCAGGGAGGTGTCGGAGAATTTCGGGCAGATTTCCTGGCTGCCATTACTTCCTGGTGACCTGCAAAGTGTGGCTGCTCTGATGATTGCAGCCCTGAGGTGAAGGCTGGGCAGGCAAATCAGAGGCTGTCCTGTCAGCGATATGGCGTGGAACCCGTAGATTAAAACTTTTTGTACTAAATGCCGCACTATATGGCGAAAAAAGCCGACATTTGGCATCGGCAGGCTCAACACTGCTTTTCCCACTTGCTATCGTCCTTTATCGATATCTGGAAAAATCCCGGCCATCGTCTTGGCACCGGGTAATATTTTGAACAGCAATAGGTAGAGTCACCATCGTAAACATCCCCTTTGTCAGAAAGAACTGAATGAAAAGTCTCAAGGTACAGGTGTCCCCCTGATGTTTCTAATTTTATTTTAAATTAAGTATAAAGAGAAAAGCCAGAACAAGTGGCAGTTACAGAATTCTATTACTGTAACTCTAAGTTAACACTGGACCAAAATGATTTGCAATCAGGTTTTCTATCATCACACTACTTCAAATCCAATCTAAAAAAAATAAGTGAGGTTGTCTCCCGATGATATCCTTACATGGTCAAAATAAGGTTAAATCAAAGTGGTTAGACAAATACTTAAAAT
The DNA here is from genome assembly GCF_902713615.1 of Scyliorhinus canicula. Taxonomy (NCBI): domain Eukaryota; kingdom Metazoa; phylum Chordata; class Chondrichthyes; order Carcharhiniformes; family Scyliorhinidae; genus Scyliorhinus; species Scyliorhinus canicula. The sequence goes on from NC_052157.1 coordinate 20,592,302, forward strand.
AGATTTTAAAAATAAATATTGAATTAATATGGTTACATTAAGAAAACACTGCAGGAAATAGGATATTTTTTATACATGGGGTGGCACAGTGGTTAGCACTGATGCCTCACAGCGTCAGGGACCCCGGTTCAATTCTGGCCTTGGGTGACTGTGTGGAGTTTGCACATTCTCCCTGTACCTGCGTGGCTTTCCTCCAGGTGCTCTGGTTTCCTCCCACGGTCCAAAGATGTGCAGGTTAGGTGGACTGGCCATGCTAAATTGCCCCTTAATGCCCAAAGGTGAGGTGGGGTTATGGGGATCGGGTGGGGAAGCCTAGATAGGATGCTCTTTCAGAGGGTCAGTGCAGGCACGGTGGGCGAAGGGCCTCCTTCTGCACTGTAGGAATTCTATGGTTCTATGTGTCTAAAATGAGCTAGAGGGCATTTAAAAAAACTTAATTTAGAGTACCCAATTCTTTTTTTTCCAATTAAGGGCCAATTTAGCGTGGCCAATCCACCTATCCTGCACATCCTTTTTTGGTTTGTGGCAGTGAGATCCACACAGATGCGGGGAGAATGTGCAAACTCCACACGGACAGTGACCCGGGGCCAGGATCGAGCCCAGGTCCACAGTGTCATGAGGCAGCAGTGTTAACTACTGCACCACCATGCTGCCCAGCTGGAGGGCATCTTAAAAGCATGTAACGTTGTGTAAAAATGTTTTTTTGATAACTCAGTGGAATAAGATTTGTAGTATTAAGTCTCTATATTAGACTACGACATGATATCTAATGATCACATTCAATACCACAAATGTGAAACAAAATGCAGCAAACAGCTTCAATTTACCTATGTGGACTGAGGTAGTCCATTTTCCAAACTAATCAAATCAGCCAGAATGATCTGATACAATTAGGCCAGTTACATGTGTGAACAATACCAAACCTGTCCTAATACAATTCTGTAGTTCGGAATGAAAGTTTGCCCATTCAATGTGAATCAAGATTGGTTGCAAGAATGCTTCGCCAGCATCTCGAGAACGAAAGGACGTCCAGTTATTGCAAATTAAATTTGTTAGCAATTCACACATGATCACAGGATATACAGTAGGGCGTTGTAATAAAGGTTGTGTGAGTCCAGAATTCATGTTATTACATCTAGTTTAGTAAATCCTGTTTTATCCAGGTCTGCGAATTGAATCCTTGAATCCGACTTTAAAAAAACACTATAAAACTATGAGCACCGATTACAGAAGATGTAGATTTTTCATTGATTTCTAACAGGAACAGCCTTAACACAGGCTGTTACCTGTGCTGTAGTATAGCATGGAGTTATACAAAAAGTTCATGGTTAGAAACTAGTGTGTGTTTCTTGGGCATAAAATGGGTAAAAGAAGTACCAATTTAGCAGTGTGGCAGCCTGCACCCTATCAGTGTAAGTGTTGGTCCTATTGCAAAATTCATAGGACATTTTATAAAGTATCCTGGGAGGACACTCAAAACCGGAACAAAGTGCCTTGAATATGTAAATTGGGAGATCTAAGCTTGTTAAACGACCCCTTTTGAAAACTGGTCACTTCATGAGGATAGGTTTTTCCGATTTAGAATTCTTCAGCAGCCTCTGTAGCTGCTAATCAAATACAAGTTGGTTTAAATTTTTTTTTCTTCCGAACAAGATTGTTCCATCGACTCCATAGGAGTCACAAGTGGAACTCCATTCCCCACTTTACAAATCCACTCTCACCCCTTCTCAGAACCACTACCGTCAAGGCAGGTGGTTCAACATTGATTCCATGGGGTGGCCTGCTTATGGATACGTAACCACCAGTTCGTCAATTTCTAACTATCGGAAAACAAAATCTTGATTAATTTGTACCCCCGTTTTCCCTTTTTCTTACAATTAATTATCAAAATAACACTGCAGTCCTCAAATAGTTACAAGAATCCAGTGATTCACATGATTTTTACTGGCTAGGCATGAAGCAGGTACCACCAGCTTTGTATACATCCTCACACCATCTTAATCTCATAACATTTTACAATGGCCATAGAAAATGGTCTCTGATATATTCTCAGAGAAGTAACACTGGTATCCATTAATCACTATAGTGGAGTTAGTCTCTTCCAAGTAGGAAAGAAAATACTGAAAAAAAAAAATCACAATATTGACATGCAAGAAAGCTAAGTGGAATCAGTTTGAGAAGAATACACTATCCAAATGCGAATCAAGGTGGGTTCAAGGGTAAGATTATAATGGCAGTAGCTGCAAAAAAAACTACTAGGCAATGAGTGCAGCCTTGAACATTTTCAATGTCCAACATACATTCTTTGAAGCACGGTAACTAGTTGCAGTTTGTTCTGTATTCGCTGATTTTGCACATTATCTAGAATGATTATTGGACAACTGTTGCTTACTAGTTTGACACTAACAGAAATGTAAAGCAGAAATCTTAAGAGGCAATTAGAAGTATTAGTAGATTCTACCAAAACAGAACTGAAACCGTTTTGCTTACAAACACGCTAGAAAATGTAACTTGTTCCACACCACTTGGACAATTCTATCAATTGATAGAACAATATATCACTGCAAATTTGTACAATGCAGGCCCATGCATATAACACTTCATGTAGAGAACCGATCACAGCCATGTGGCGGCAGCAAGTGGATGAAGGCAGAATCATAAACATAGGTTTGATGTTCTAGTCAGTTAGCGCTCTATAGCATTAGGCAAAGGCTAAATTTTCACTTTACTGCATGGGGACTACAGAAAGAGCAAAGGGAGAAAAAAATCTTACAAAACACACATTTGTGATTTTCTGCTCCTTCAGCATTAAGAATGAGTAAATTGCTGTTTCTTTCATTTGAACTGAATTATAACTATTGTATGAGGCAGACTTATTAATTAACTGCATCTATAATCAAAGGCTATTAAATAAACCAGTAATATTTAAGTTCTAAAGTTCAAACATTGGGGTATCTGTTGTCTCTATTGATAAATGTACTATATTATTTGATCCATCGACTGTGATGTGTAAAATGAAATGAAATGAAAATCGCTTATTGTCACGAGTAGGCTTCAATGAAGTTACTGTGAAAAGCCCTAGTCGTCACATTCCGGTGCCTGTCCAGGGAGGCTGGTACGGGAATCGAACCGTGCTGCTGGCCTGCTTGAAAAGCCAGCGATTTAGCCCAGTGAGCTAAACCAGCCCCTAATGTGTTACCTGATCTTAGTCAGGTTATGGTGAAGGTACTTCAATATTTCTCAGTACCTTTGGAGTTAGGGAGGTGTATTAAAAGTAAACTATGGTTCTTCCTGCAGATTACTATCCATTGACTTCTGCTGAGGTGTGCGGATGCACGGACACTGGGTAAAGATTGGATTATGCTTGAATGCAGCAGCCTGACTAGTCTACCGATACTACTTAAGAGGCAGTGTTGTGCCAGATGTCAAACCACTAGTAACATCAGAACAGAAGGGAGGGGATGATGACTCGACAAGGTGTCAATTATTGTAATCTTGCCTAATATAATAAAGAATATTAAGCTGTATGAAAGAATTTAAATAAATTAGACATCAGCAGCTTTGCTCACAGTGAGTCAAAATATATGTTCCATATCCGGTTTTCTACCAACAGAATGTAATTGAAGGATGATGTTGCCATACACAAGAAATATAATATATAGATGGGCAGATGTTTGATAGTGAAAATGTAGTCAGCAAACCGCTTATGTATAGCGTTCCTAAAATCAATTAACAGTTTTTGATGCACTTTTGAAAGTTATTTAAATATACATTAATTTACTGGTCTTGAATCTCATAAATGTTGCAAAAACAAATGGAGATTTACTTATTTTTATACAATAAAATATTTTGCAGTGGTAGAGAATTTCTTTAAATTGCACATTAGGATGTGTCATTGCATCCTGGATAAGGCGTAATCTTCATTTTGCAGGTAAGGGATCATGGTGGGTTCAAATTAAGGCTTAAGCTTCAGGTTCAGGTTTAAACAAGTATCCTCCAAAGTATTCCCCCACCCCCCATTAATCTTCCTGCAGAAATTGAAAAAAATATTTTATAAGTTAAATCGAGATTATCACTAGGAATTTGGGTGTTTTTCCAATAGAACACTGTAGTGGAAACCCTATTTGTTCATCTTTTCTTGGAGTTTCTCCTGAACTTATGGCAGTCAGAAAGTCACAGGAAAATCCCAGTGCATGTGTCACAGACTCATCGGATACAATGTAAGGTACAAACACATTTCGAGCCAAATTCACCAATCAGAATGATGAAACATCAGCATTAATTGCAATTTGGCACACTATTCTTGAACAAAAAATGCATTTCACATTCATCGTGTGTATATCTAAAATCTTTTTCAAAATTACCCAACATCTGTGACATCGGATTCATTTTGGGTTTGACAGATACAGTGGCGGCATGGTTGAAAAGGTGCATGTGCATCTGTTTCTTAAATTTATTGTTGTTTTAGTGTTTCATCAAGCACATCAAGCACTGGTTGTTTAAGTAATTCCAATTGGAATACATAAGAGGTCATTTTAAAACCTGTGCAAAGGTAATAAAATAAATTGGCTATAAAAACAAGCAACAAAACTAATGGAGTACAATACACTCAATATTTTAACAGACATGAGGTAGTTCTGTTGTATTGGAGAAAGGTGAGAGTATTATAAATGCTACTCTAAAACACGCAGTTTCACTTTATAACATTAAATAAGAGAAAGTTCTCAGGGAAAAAAACAAAGTCATTCCATCACAGAGGAGCATTTTCCTAAAATACTAGATACAGCAGCCTGATAACTGATTCTCAGACTCTTTACTGACCCAGTGGTGTGCAAGGATCCTTGGTAGCTGTGGTAATAAATGTAAAAAGTAAAGTCCTCATAGTCCCAGATGACCATAGGCTGCTTTCCCCTTTGAGAGGGAGAGCTGACCGGTGGTGATTTAACAAGAGGATCACCATACCTCAGGCAAGGGGCAAGGTTGCAAAGGCAGGCCTTCATGAATAACCTCAGCCGGTACGGGAAATGAACCCATGCTGTTAGCCTCGCTCTGCATCACAAACCAGCTGTCCAGCCAACTGAGCTAAACCATCTAAACTGATAATAGGCACTCGTAGAGTGTGCAGTTGCAGGATGAACCCCAGTATTTTTGAAAGTCAGTAGTGTGCTAACAATTACGGACACAAGTCTTTCTCAGATGCTGAGGTAGTAGTGATACTAGAGGCAATGAAATGATTAGCAGCAACATCTTCGCCTGTAAGCAAAGGCTGGCATCTAGCAGGCAGAGTTTCTGTGTTTTTTAGGCATGATGACTCTGAGTTTCTGTTTTTTAAAGTGAAACCATTAACAGAGCTTTTCCAACCCTCAATGCTCTGAAAACCATTAGTGAGCCCATGGGATTCAGCTGTCTTCATCTTGCTACTTCTAGTTTTAGAATGCAACAATGAGTTGTCTTGTGGCTCAGTGACATCTCTGTGCTTTTCTGTTTCGATGCAATTCATCACTTCGTTTGCAACAGCAGATAAAGAATTCTTGCAAATCTCAAGAGGCTGATTCTCCTTCGCAGGCAAAGCTAGGACACACTTGTTTTGAGCATCTTCATTCCAGTCTTCAGCTGGTACAACAGCAGTGCACTCAATCTCGAGGTTTTGCTTTCTCTTCCAGGACTCAGTGAATAACATAGGAATATACTCACTGTGAAGATCTTCTGTGGATGAAGCAGAGATGGACCTAACTTGAAGATCTTCCTTACTCTGCCAATCTTGGTCCTCACAAGTAGAGTTTCTTTCTGATGCTGATAATTCAGAATGAACAATAACTTCAGCTTCAACACAATTCAAACCTGAAGGCGGGTGTTCCTTCCTGGCTGTGCCCTGTTTAGGAATTTTAAAAAGAAAAAATTACTTTACAATTTGGACTTTTCCAATTCCTATGTGAATCTGAATTCTCATTCAGGTAACACCATGGTTTATAATTGGGTGCAGTATGACATGACAACCTTCAACAAATTCACAAAATTCCTTGAATTTCTACACTTACTGCATTATCGTACAATTGCTGAAGTCCCACGAGAAATGAAAATGCCAATGTTGCATTACAATACATCACTTGCTTAGTTATATAACCAATAAACCAGTTGAGTGTTGCTTACAGATGGAAATAGACCATGGGCCACTTACTCAACTTTTACCATCCTGGTAATCACAGTTGTTAACTAGTCATGGTTGGCAATCAATCTTGATTCAGTTAGCCGACAACAGCTCTCTACACGAGGTGATGAAAGCCCCAGTGTAAGAAATATTTGGGAATTATGGGTCTAAAGTCACCAACTCTTCTCAAATTCTTGCTATGTGTACCTTCACCCTTCCATCTCAAAACCCAAATAGTAACTGATCGTTTAATGAACATTATATAATAAGGAGTTTGCTGGAGAAACTGGACAGCCAAATCTCCTCTAAAAATGTAAGTTAAGCATTACAATAGTGCCACTATTTTGTTTTTTATTCGTTCACATTTATTGTCCATCCCTAATTGCCCTTGAGGGGGCAGTTAAGAGTCAACCACACTGCTGTGGATCTGGAGTCACATGTAGGCCAGACCAGGTAAGGATGGCAGATTTCCTTCCCTAAAGGACATTAGTGAACCAAATGGATTTTTCCCACAATTGGCAATGGTTTCATGATAATCATCAGACTTTTTTAAAAATTCCAGATATCTTTTTTAAATTGAGTTTTAATCCCACCAGCTGCTGTGGGAACCCAGGTCCCCAGATGATTATCCTGAGATTCTGGATTACTTGTCCAGCAACAATACCACTCTGTCACCGCTTCCCCAAGACTATTCATCAATTAGGCTTTGATTCAATGCATACAAGCTCCACCTTACAGCTTATGTTTTACGAAAACCATAAGATTGCCAAGCATGCCTTTTTCATTCCTTAGAAGACATACAACTTCTTTACATCACAGAGACACAGTCTATTCCTCTTAATTTTTAAATGGAAGCAAAGTACTGTGGGATACTGGAAATCCGAAATAAAAATAGAAATTACTGGAAAAACTCAGCAGGTCTGGCAGTTGTAGAGAGAGAAACAGAATGAACTGAGTCCACATTGCCCCTCTTCACCCATCCCCATCTCTGTAATCTCTTGCACCCCCCAGCCCTCCAAAATATCTGCACTCTTCCAATTTTGGCCTCTTGAGCATTTTTAATTTTAATGTTCCAACTTTAGTGGCTTTGCCTTCAGCTGCTAAAGCCTTAGGCTCTGGAATTCCATCTTCAAACCCCTCTTTCTCCTTTTCAGACATTCCAAACCGTTGGTCGTCTGTCCTAATATTGCGATATGTGGATTGGTATCAAATTTTGCTTCATTTGGGCAGCACGGCGGCGCAGTGGATTAGCACTGCGGCCTCACGGCGCTGAGGTCCCAGGTTCGACCCTGGCTCTGGGTCACTGTCCGTGTGGAGTTTGCACAATCTCCATGGGCGCGATTCTCCGGACTCACGACGGTTCGGAGAATAGCGGGCGTCGGAAATTTTTACGGCGACGCTGTTCCGACGCCCTCCCGCTATTCTCCGAACCCCGCAAATTGTCGGAGTCGCGTTTCCCGACAAACGCCTCCTTCCCGCCCCTGACACGACCAGAATCGCCACTGAGAGCCCCCCCGCTATTCACCGGCCCGGATGGGCCGAAGTCCCGACGTCATGGCGCCCTGTTTGGACGTCGTGAAACACACCTGCTTTTTAAATTCGTCAACCAGTCGGCCTGGCTGACGACTGCTTGGAGGAGGTCAGGGCACCACTCTGCGCACCGCTCAGCGCACCGTTCAGCGCACCGCTCGAGTCTGGCCACAACGGGGAAGGCATCCCTGGGAACGGGAGGGGGTCCAGAACGGGGGCAGTGGGGGGGAGACGGGGGAGGCAGTGGGGGAGACGGGGGAGGCAGTGGGGGAGACGGAGGGGGCAGTGGGGGAGACAGAGGGGGCAGTGGGGGAGACGGAGGGGGCAGTGGCGGAGACGGAGGGGGCAGTGGGGGAGACGGAGGGGGCAGTGGGGGAGACGGAGGGGGCAGTGGGGGAGACGGAGGGGGCCGTGGGGGAGACGGAGGATGCAGTGGGGGAGACGGAGGGGGCAGTGGGGGAGACGGAGGAGGCAGTGGGGGAGACGGAGGGGGCAGTGGGGGAGACGGAGGGGGCAGTCGGGGAGACGGAGGGGGCAGTGGGGGAGACGGAGGGGGGCAGTGGGGGAGACGGAGGGGGCAGTGGGGGAGAGGAGGAGGCAGTGGGGGAGACGGAGGAGGCAGTGGGGGAGACGGAGGGGGCAGTGGGGGAGACGGAGGGGGCAGTGGGGGAGACGGGGGAGGCAGTGGGGGGCGACGGAGGGGGGGGGGGTTAGGTAGAGAGTGAGCCGTCCAACCCCGTAACAAAATGTCTGCCAGCATGCCATGGTGTGCAGGTGACGAGGACACGGCCGCTGGTTCCCCTGTGGCTTCCGGCCACAGGCCACTGGCGCACCCGTGAGGAGGCCATAGTTTACTGGCCGTTGGATGCAGAAAGTGACCAGGGGTTAGGCTGACCGCGTGTCAGCAGCGCGACCAGGCCACCGGGACACACTGGTATCCCATGGCTGGCGGCTGCCGAGGTGTCGACTAACGTCCGTCTAACATGTCCCGTTTCTCTGCCTCCTACCACCCTTCTGTAGGTTAGCACGATGCATGGGAACAGAACGGCTATGTTCTGCGCAGTAGTTGGGGCCGCTCTACTGGATTTGGAGATGCAGCAGCATCCACACCCACAACCCGCAGTGGCTGCAGGGCCAGCTGCAGCAGCAGAGGGAAGGGCCGAGGAGTTGCCAGTCGTCGAGCAGCATGGGGGGGAGGGGGGGGGGGGGGGGGAGGAGGAGGAGGAGGAGGAGGAGGAGGAGGAGGAGGAAGAGGAGAGAGTGAGGGTGCAGCCACGGCGTCAGAGGCGACGACCAAAGCCGAGGGTGTACCGTGTCCGGGTCTCTTTCCTAACAATGCCGGACATCACCTGCAGGAGAAGACTCCGGCTGAGTAGGCAGACGGTGATACATATCTGCGAACTCCTGTCGCACCTCGCCCCACGTGGAACGGGGGGAGGACACGCGATCCCGGTAGCCATCAAGGTGACGGTCGCTCTGAACTTCTATGCTACCGGCTCCTTCCAGTCTCCGAGCGGGGACGTCTCCGGGATCTCCAGTCATCGGTCCACAGGTGTATCCGGGATGTGACCGACGCCCTCTATGCCATCGCCGATCGCTACATCACCTTTCCCGAGGACCAAGCAAGTCAAGACTCACGAGCCCGTGGATTTGCCAGTGTGGCCGGGATACCGAGGGTTCAGGGGTCAATCGACTGTGTTCACGTCCCCATGCGCCCGCCTGCTGTGGACAAGGAAGTGTTCACAAACAGGAGGGGGACATACTCCATTAATGTCCAGGTGGTATGCGAACCCCACATGAGGTTCATGAACGTCTGTGCAAGGTTCCCAGGGAGTGTGCATGACTCCTACATACTAGCGCAGTCGTTCATCCCTGCGATGTTTGAGGGACGTCCCCCCCGGCTGAGGGGCTGGTTGCTAGGTGACAGGGGTTATCCGCTGAGGTCTTGGCTGATGACGCCTATACGGAGGCCTCAGACCAATGCGGAAACCCGATACAACGAGCCCATGCAGCAACCAGGGGTGTGGTGGAGCGCTGCCTTGGCCTCCTGAAGATGAGATTCAGGTGCCTGGCCCGCTCCGGAGGGGCCTGCAGTACCAGGCCGACAGGGTCGCTCGCATTGTAGTGGTCTGCTGTGCGCTGCACAACATCGCGATGCAGAGAGGAGATGACCTGTTGCAGGAGGCGGAGGGAGAAGCTAGTGGCAGTGGTGCCAGCACAGAGGAGGAGGAGGAGGAGGAGGAGGAGGAGGCTGGCGGAAGTGGCGGGCGCAGAACGCAGACACGACCCAGGTGCTGGTGATGTCCAGGAGGCGGCACGACGGACCCGGCCAAGGACGGCGGGCACGCGACGCCCTGGTGGCAGCACGGTTCACGCATCGCATGTGACGTCCCCGATGAACACCAAACCACCACCTGCATCGCTAGTCATGCAGAGGGTCACCACAGAACTGCCACCACCACAAACCCCCCCCCCCCAGTGTACACTGCTCCACTTCGACATGACGCTTATCACTGGGTCCAGACGGAATGGCACAACATTGATGGCTGTGTCAGCGGGTGTGATCAGTGCCATGTGGAATGATGACAGCCCGCTCTGCGAAGAGCTGTGAGCTCAGAATCGTTAGAGAGAGTCTGACCCATGGCAATAGCTGAACCATCCACCTTGGTGGCCGCTGAGTTCGTCACTGACACTCCATCACGTGCCCGCGTGGGCTAGCTGTGGGAGGGGGGTAGGGGCAGGGACTGCACACCCGGCACCGAGGTTTCACCACCCGTCACCCCCAGCGACACTCGGTCACCATCACGATTCCTGTGGCTGTGGAACAATCACACGGTGGAACAGTGCGTTTAATATTAACAATTATTTACAGGTGCCCTAGCCCCTACAACTAAACTGTGCCCTTCACCCGTGCCAACTTACTCAGTGTCTATCTTAGTTGCCTTACGGGCCATACCACTACGTCTAAGTGAATCCCCAGATGATACAGCAGGAGTGGAGGAGGATTGCTGCGAATCGCCCCCCTCGACTCGTTCTCCTTGGCTATGCGTTTCCTGGGGCGACCCGGCCTTGATGGGCCAGGCTGCTCTGCGGGCGTCTCGGGTGACATTGTGCCACCCTGCTCTGCCTGCTGCCCACCCGATGCACCAGGGATGGGACGGGGGGAGGCCGAGAATTCCGGGACGTCCCGTGATGGAGTTAATGGGACGGGCCCCGAAACCTCCTCCTCCCTCGGGGAGCCCGGTGGCCCCCGGGCCTCACTTTGGGACAGAGGTGCGAGCGGGGAGGTTCCCCGTCGCACCACCGACACCTGGCGCTGCCAGTCCTGGAGGCCTGCAACGGTATCCACCAGGATCCGAAGGTTTGCAGAGACGGAGTCCAGGGAGTTAGACATTCCCGCCAGGGACTGTGCGATCTCAACCTGTGTGTGCACGACGCCATCCAGCACATGTGTCAGGCGGTTGATGGTCTCCGCGACTGACAGCTGAGACTGTGCCAGCGACTGCTGGGACTGTGCTATCGACTGCTGGGACTGTGCCATGGCGTGCTGCGACTGGCCAATGACCTGCTGAGACTCGGCCATGGCCCGCAGGGCGCCGGCAATGTCGTTTTGGCTCTGGCACATTGCTGCCTGTGAGAGGGCAACCCTGTCCAGGGCCGAGGATGACGCGTGCACATTAACCCCAACGTCTTGCATAACCTGACCCATTGCCTCCACCGCGGATGCCACCCGTGCGGTGTCGGACTGGGTCTCTGCCATGAGCGGCACCACTCCCTGCTCTTGGACGCGGTTCGACTCCTCTAACAGCGTCTGCAGAGTCTGGAAGGAAGCCCTCATCCCGTCATTGTTTCCCTGGGTTTCCTGAGGCATCGGCTGTGCGGGTGGGTTGATAAACTCCAGGAACTCAGAAAACGTCTGGGAGCCAGCTGCATCCTGGGCCTGGTCTGGCCTCCGCGAGTCCGGACCCTCTGTTGCTCCGACCTCCACCTGCTGTACCTGCTCATCTGTGATGTGCCAACCAGACTGTGCCCCAGGAGACTCATCACTAAATAGGCCCGCCGGGGTGTGTATCTCTGGGATGATGGATGTGGTGGGAGAAAGCAGTGCCGCAAGCCCGACGCTCTCAATGCTTAGGGCCTCGTCCATGGTGTGGGGCTGCTCAGCGACAGGAGGGTTGTCCCTGGCCATTTCTGGTGGTGGTGGTGGACTTCGAACCCTCTGTGCGTCCTGGTCCGCAGATTGGGTTGGGGCGGATAGGGCTGCCCGCTGATCGGGCACCCTCTGTTGTGAGGCCCCGGGTGAGGTGGCGGCAGATTCCTGTCTCCGTCTGCAGCCAGACGGACCTGGTCGTTGGGCATCACGTCCTAGGGAAGAGAATGAGACGGGTTATTTCGATTTGCTCGGCAGGCCGCTGGACGGTCCCAGTGGGCAGGGTGTGTGAAGGGACAGAGGATGGGGGAGGTGTCCCAGTGGGCAGGGTGTGTGAAGGGACAGAGGATGGGGGAGGTGTCCCAGTGGGCAGGGTGTGTGAAGGGACAGAGGATGGGGGAGGTGTCCCAGTGGGCAGGGTTTGTGAAGGGACAGAGGATGGGGGAGGGGGGGGTGTTTGTCAGGGAGGGTTGTCTCACTTGCTGCAGTCCCGCCAACCTCGCATTGCGCGATATATCGCGGGTGGCAGACCCCCCAACAAGGTCCAGTGCCCTCTGTTCAAAGGTGCTGAGGGGGTGCATGTTGGGCGAACCCCCTCCAGTCTTGCGCCGCTCACGGTGGTTATGACCGGCCTTGGCCTGTTGGGGGAGGGAACATAGGTAGATCATTACAAAACGGTAGGTATCAGCAGTCCGTTCAGATACTGGCACAGTTTGGGGGGGGCAAGTTGTCATCAGACGATTGCATCTCTCCTCGGGGCCAGAGCGCTGGGTCTGTGACAACTTTGTGAACCACCCTCAAATAACTCTGCCCCAATCCCCCCCCCCCCCCCCCCCCCCCCCCCCGCGGGGCAGTTAAGGGGGAGAGATGGTTGTGACTAGGGGCACCCTCATGGCACTTACCCTGGCAGACCTAGTGAGGTCGTGTAGCTTCTTTCGACATTGCTCTGCTGAGCGAGGGGTCTGCCCCACAGCACTGACGGCAGCAGCCACGTCATGCCAGGCCTGGCGTACCGTGCTGGCAGGTTGGCGATGCCCTCTCCGCGGGCGGATGATGCCCCTCCTCTGCTCCACGGCATCGAGCAGCGCCTCGACGTCTGCATCTACAAAGCGAGGAGCAGCTCTCCTCGGCTCCGACATCCTGCCCGACAGATTCTGTGGTCGCCCGCGCCTTTTTACGGCGTCGGGCGGCGTCACATGGGCGAGTTCGTGTCGTCGTTGCGTTCCGTCGTCATCACGCACGTAATTGACGCGGCCGCGCTACTAGCCCATTTCCAGGAAGTGAATCCGTCGGGAAATGAAGCCTTCGCGACCGTCGTAAAACGGTCCCGATTTTTACGACGGTTTGCCGACTTTTCGCGGGTGCGGAGAATTTCGCCCCATGTGTTTGTGTGGAAAAAATTAATTGGGTACTCTAAATTTTTTTTAAAAATTGCTTCATTTTATTTTTTTATTAAGGGGCAATTTAGCGTGGCCAATTTACCTAGCCTGCACATTTTGGGTTGTGAGGGCGAAACCCACGCAAACACGGGGAGATTGTGCAAACTCCACACGGACGGTGACCGGGGGCTGGGATCGAACCAGGATCCTCGGCTCCGTGAGACAACAGTGCAAACACTGTGCCGCCCCAAATGTTGCTTTATAATGCTCCTGCGAAGTAGGATGAGTAATGTAATTTTTTTTTTGCTTTATAAATTTAGGAGTACCCAATTCATTTTTTCCAATTATGGGGCAACTTAGCGTGGTCAATTCTCCTACCCTGCACATCTTTTTGGGTTGTGGGGGCGAAACTCACGCAAACAGGGGGAGAATGTGCAAACTCCACACAGAGCCGGGATCGAACCTGGAACCTTGGCGTTGCGAGGCAATAGTGCTACTCACTGTGCCACCGTGTTGCCCGATGAGTAATTTAATTAAAGATGCTATCTAATACAATTTGCTGTTGTCGCTTCATTTACTTTCTACATGGTGATCTAGAATCTAGGAGGCATATTTCTGATCATCGGTGTTACTATCCAACCTAAAGAACACAGCTTTTCATGCTTTTGTTTGCTTGTCTCATAAGACAACTGAGCATTGTATTATCTGAAGGCTTCCAGAAAATAACCTGGACATGACCGTTTAGTTAAAAGAATATTTCCGTGGAGGTTTTCCCGATTATCTGTAGATTTTTCATCAAAGTTACATTGGATGATTAGAAGAACACCTGTGGGAATTCAATCACAAAACATTTAACTGTAATAATAATAACCACTTATTGTCACAAGTAGACTTCAATGAAGTTACTGTGAAAAGCCCCTAGTCGCCACATTCCGGCGCCTGTTCGGGGAGGCTGGTACGGGAACTGCATGCTCCTGTTAACATTAAGTCAAAAGGAGGTAAAGATCAGCTTCACAAACTCAATCCTGCTCTATTTCCCACCTTCAAATAATTTCTACATTTTACACTACAGCAACCTTCTAATTTCAAATTACTTTTTGAACTTAACTTCTCTGAAGGAAACCATAAGGAGCTGAAATAGAAGTAATCAATAACATACCAGAATACTGTCAAAAACAAAGTTTCCACGTAGATCATCTTCACTGGTATCAGGGTTAAGCCTCAGTGGTTCATTCGTCTTGCAGGCCGAATCTGGCAGAATTGCACTGCTATAGAAAATTGCATCATTTGCCCACTTGTGATGAATAGAGCCATTCCAGGCACTCTTTTTAAGAGGGTAGAATGGAAATGAAGAGAAAAAAAATCCATCATCACCAAACACTGATTTCATAGAATTTACAGTGCAGAATTTCGGCCCATCGAGTCTGCACCAGCTCTTGAAAAGAGCACCCCACTTAAGCCCACACCTCCACCCTATCCCCGTAAACCAGTAACCCCACCTTAGTTCAGGGCAATTTAGCGTGGCCAATCTAACTAACCTGCTCATTTTTGGACTGTGGGAGGAAACTGGAGCACACGCAGACACGAGGAGAACGTGCAGACTCCGCACAGTGACCTAAGCCGGGAATCGAACCTGGGACCTGGAGCTGTGAAGCAGCAGTGCTAATCACTGTGCTGCCATGCAGGATGGATGTCATACAGCGGAAAAACTACAAACTAAAAGGAAAAATCCAGGAAAGATTCTCAAAAATCACATCTCGATCAACAATATTCCTCACAGGGTGGCACAGTGCACTGCTGCCTTACGGCCCCGGGTCACTGTCCATGTGGAGTTTGAACATTCTCCCCGTGTTGGCGTGGGTCTCATCCACACAACCCAAAGCTGTGCAGGGTAGGTGGATTGGCCAAGATAAATTGCCCCTTAATTGGAAAAAAATGAATTGGATACTTCTAATTTGTAAAAAGAAAAAAAAACACAATAAATTCCTCATGTTAAACTGAAGTAAAAAAATTTATTTGGTGACATTTTAGCTGTTTTCCTTGACAGGGAATTTGCCTCTTGCCAAAACAATAAATAAAATCTTTACTTTTAGCAGCGGAAAAATGGCCCAAACTTATAAACACACAGCTCACCTGGCCTGCAAAATAGTGTCCCCCTCCTTTGGCCAGTTTGCGCACCCCCGGACCACCCCCCAACAGTGCCCCAGCCCCGAATAATATCCCCCCCCCCCGTCCGCAAATTGCCCTCCCCCAACTGTGGCGGTGCTGGACTGAGTCCGCAGCCACCATGCCGAGTTTCTGACGGGTGAGATCATGAGAGACTCACGCTGCCAGGAACTTGGCTGGTCGGGGCAGAGTATCAGTGTGCATGCCTCATGCAATGTCCTGAGGCCGTCGATACGGTGTACTCCTAGAGAACGCCGCTTTGGAGGGGGTGAAGCCTTGCAAAAGTGGTGCCGCAGCATTGCGAAAGTGGTGCCGCTCTCAATTTCGTCAGAAACTTGGATTCTCTGGCCGGTGTCCGACCTGGATTTCGGTGTCGCCGACTGGAGAATTAAGCCCCATATTTACCATTGCCTGAAACTGAGCACCTGCAAATGAGACCTTGAGGTACATCTGTTGAAATTTCCCTGATGTGCAGAAAATGAAATAGGTTCTCTAAAAAAACTGTGAGCATTTACTAAACGTTTATCTTTCAGCCTGTTAGCTGGAAGGCTCTGACAAGTCAAGCAGAAGAGATGTGCAACTGCTTCTGATTCAAATGTCTGCCACCACAAGAAAGAATGCAATTGGAATGAAAATGTCTACTTCTTTTGCTCAGGATGCGATTCTCCAGAAACATTTCAAAATGTGCCAGCGAGCAGGAATTGCCATGAGCTACCCAGCACTCGGCACAGCGAGCCACTGTTAATTGGTGCACTTAACGAGGCCTCACGGGCTTCTCTCCCCAAATGACGGCTCTCCAGCTGATTCGCCGAGACCACGCTTGCCAGCCCCCCCACTATCAAGGTCAAGCAACACTTAAGCTGCACTAGTGGTGACAGCAGTCAGCTCGAGGAGTGTGACCAGGACTGGCCTCCAGTGCCGGAAGAAAGTCAACGACCTACACCGGGCAGCACGAGTTAGTGGACATCGAGCCCCCCCCACGGGAGTATCCACCCCCCCCCCCCACCCCCCCCAAGCAACTCCCAACCCTCTCTCCACCCCTCTGTCTGGCTCTGTACAACGCCGTCCATCACCCGGCCAATGGTGCTGATGCTGTCAGCGATGACCTACAGAGACTGGGCCGTGGCCTGCTGGGAAGGGCCGTGGCCTGCTGGGACTGGGCCAGCTTGTTGCGTGCCTCTGTGATGTTCAGCTGGCTCTGGCCCATTGCTTCTTGTGCGACGGCAGCCCTGTCCCGGGCCGCGTGCCCGGATAGCCCAGGCCTTGCAGGCTCAGACCCATGTCCGACACCATCGCCACCATTGGAAGCCGGCCGTCACCGTCTCACCCCCCTGGGTCTCCAACTGCATCGGGTCTATGGGTGGGCGGGGGAACCCCAGGGACCCGGGACCCGTCCGGGCGACAGGTTTTTGCCAGGGCTGGGCTGCCCTCCCACCGTCCGGCCCCTCGGCTAAACCTACCTCCACCTGCTGTACTGGAGCGGCTGTGTGGTGGGCATTAGTTAGTTTCCCAGAAGCCTCACCACTAACATGGCCAACCGAGGTGAGTGTCTCTGCGATGGCGGGGGATGGAGGAGATAGCTGTGACGCAACCTCTGTGTCTTCATCGGACCTGTGGCCGGGAGTCCCCTGGGGTGCCGTGTCCTGTCTGCCCATCCCCTCAGTGTTGGTATCGTGTTGAGTCCTTCCAAGTCTGTCTGTCCCTCTGTGCTGGTGTCCTGTGTGGTTGTGTCGTGTCCGTCTGTCCCGTGTGCTCGTGTCGTGACCGCCTGTCCCCTGTGTGCTGGTGTCCTGTGTGGTCGTGCCGTGACTGCCTGTCCCGTGTGCTGGTGTCCGGTGTGGTCGTCTCATGACCGCCTGTCTGTCCCCTGTGTGCTGGTGTCCTGTGCTGTCACTGGACTGAGCCGGGGAGCTGTTGTTGGAGCTGCCTTCCCCGTCGCTGCTAGAGTCCCTGTGGGCTGGCCGCCCAGGCGCTGGCCGGGGGCGGTGTAAGCCGGATGTGCCCGGTTGGTCTGCGTTGGCTGGCCGTCCAGGCGCTGGAGGAGGGCAGTGTCTGCCAGTGGTTGGTCTGCGTCGGCTGGCCGTCCAGGCGCTGGATGAAGGCCGTGTCTGCCAGGTGCGCCTGGTCGGTCACCACGTGGCCCTGCGACACACGATATACCATCGTGGTTAGGCAGGTGCAGGGGGGTATGGTTCGCAGTATGGGCTGAGGGGAGAGGGCTGAGGGGAGAGGACTGAGGGGACAGGGGCCAGGCAGGGGAGCGATCTCACTTGGTGGCGCGTCCCCGTCCTTGGCATGGGCAATCCCCCAGTCCTCTATGTCCAGCGACCCCTGCTCGTGCACGGTGAGCTGGCGCAGGTCAGGTTCACCCCCTCTGGTTCGGGCTCACGACTGTGGTTATACCATCCCCTTGGGGAGGGGGTGGGTGTCACACATGTGGGCGGGGGGTGGTGGGGGGTGGGTTTGTGCCATGGGTGCACTGCTGGGTACTCACCCTGCCTGCCCTCAGTAGGTCATGGAGCTTTTTGTGGTACTGCTCGCCAGTCCTAAATTTCGGGCAGCACGGTAGCGCAGTGGATAGCACTGCTGCTCACGGTCCCAAGGTGACTGGCTTTGGGTCACTGTCCATGTGGAGTTCGAACATTCTCCCCGTGTTTGCGTGGGTTTTGCCCCCACAACTCAAAGATGTGCAGGGTAGGTGGATTGGCCACACTAAGTTGCCTCTTAATTGGAAAAAATGAATTGAGTACTCTAAATGTTTTTTAAAAAAGTATTAATCTAAGTTTGAAAGCAAGTATGCTTGTAGATGGGGTTGAGCATAGAACAACGGAGGGATTTTCTGTATTATTATTGGGCACATGCAAATAATAGCAGAGTCAATTTAGTGAACCAGTTCCCTCAACATGCCATTTGATGAATTTGTGGTGCAGCATCTTCTGACCTACTCCATTAATGTGCTCAAAAAGCACAATGCTAATCTGAAGGAAGACGAGAAGGGCACCAGAAATTCCTGAAACTAAAATCTTTTCTATTCTTAAAAAAAATCTGCAGTAAGTAGGTCAAGTTTCTTGAGGTACCTAAGAGTTAGAATTCCTATTGTGCAAAAGGAGGCCTGCCGGCCCATCAAGGCTGCATCTATCCTCTGAAAGAGCATCCTACCTAGGCCCACTCCCCCGTCCTGTTCCTGTAATCCCACCTAACCTGCACATATTTTGGACACTAAGGGGCAATTTACCATGGCCAATTCACCTAACCTGCACTTCTTTGGACCTTTCACCAGGGTGTCACTCTCCTGGCGGATGATTATATTAAAAAGCTGATTCTGTGTAATAACTCCATGGCAGAGCTATTTCTTCAGAAACAATTATTCACAAAATAAAGATCTTGAGCTGAGGAATCTTGCCTTATTCTAAAAGGCCAGCCAAGTGATACATTCTCTCCTACCTTAAAAACCTGTTACGATTTTCATTCAACAACGCTCATTTGCACACAAAAGCAATCATTTAGCTATCATTTAAAAACTACATACACCGGAACTGACTTCAATGTCAACAATTGCTCTAAACCACGGCATTTAAACATTTACCATTAACAACATCGCTTAAACATCCAGACACCAAAATGATCACAGAGTTAGGGCAGCACGGTGGCGCAATGGTTAGCCCTGCTGCCTCACGGCGCTGAGGTCCCAGGTTCGGTCCCGGCTTTGGGTCACTGTCCGTGTGGAGTTTGCTCATTCTCCCAGTGTTGTGTGGGTTTCGCCCCCACAACCCAAAGATGTGCAGGGTAGGTGGAATGGCCACACTAAATTGCCCCTTAATTGGAAAAAATGAATTGGGTACTCTAAATTTATTTTTAAAAATAAAGTTTATTTTCCATATTTCTGAGTTTCGATAGCTTCAAACATAAAACTGAGCTAACTTCAGGAACACCAGATCTCGTTTTGCTGAATACTTTTATGGTTTCTTTATAAGTTATAACTCATGTAACACAATCCTGTCCCTACCCCACGCATCTTGATCAAAGAGGTGAAACTAGGGCAGCACGGTGGTGCAGTGGTTAGCCCTGCTGCCTCACGGCGCCAAGGTTCCAGGTGCGATCCCGGCTCTGGGTCACTTTTCGTGTGGAGTTTGCACATTCTCCCCGTTTTGTGTGGGTTTTTCCCTCATAACCCAAAGATGTGCAGGGTAGGTGGATTGGCCACACTAACTGGCCCTTAATTGGAAAAAATTTATTGGGTACTCTAAATTTCAATATTAAAAAAAAATAGGTGAGGGTGGCTTTAAGAATTCAGGGAAAATCACAGACTGCTTTCCCCAAGATGCACACTTCTAACACCTATATAATGCTGACATCGGGATCTTGAAATCTTTGGGAAAAATCCTCACCTGGGTGTCTGAAATAGTGGGCAGGATTTTCTAGTTCTGCCAGCAGTGGGAATGGAAAATCCTGGCAGGACGGTCTTTCGGTCCTTTGCATTTACCTTGTAAAGTGTAAAAATTCAAACCAGAAAGAAAACACCACATTCCCAAACTCCAGATTGCAGCAGTTCTCTTCCTCCCACCCCCACCCCTTTTTCTCCCCTCCCTCCCCATTCCTCTTATTTCCCTCCCCTTTTCCGTCCCTTCCTTTCGCTCTTTTTTCCTCATCCCCCCCCTCCAAATCTGAAGTAACCTTTTCCTGCCTCAGATTTGAAGTCAGTCAGGGAGCAGCGAGGGCCGTGGCAACAAGCTCAGTATTCGGGAAGTCAGGTGTGGGTCGAGAGAGATCGGGGTGGGGGGAGGGAAAGAGCTTGGCAAGGCCCAAAACCTGCAAGGTAGATGGAGGGGGAGAGTTTGGAGGCTAGAGGGGGGTGTTTAAGCCCTGATACTGGAGGGGAGGGCAAGGGGAGACAGAGTTTATACTCTGATACTGGGGTTGGGAAGAGTTTATTCCTGCGCCCTGTGGGGGGATAATGGGTGTAAATGATATGATATACCATGAGACTTAAATGAATTAAGAACTGATGGGATCAGATAATGCTCTCAAGCATGTAATGTATAGCGGAATGACTTTCAGGGACTAAATGGAAAAACGGAATGAATTCAAATGTTAAGTAATTAATTTTCTTGTATTTTCTAGTGCAAATTATTGAGAGTATTGGATAGGTTTCAGCTCACTGGTAGCTTTAATTGGAAATTTGGTGTCAAATTCATTCCAAATTAGAAATTTTTGTATCAAATTGTAATCGAGTGTATTGAGCACATTTGAATGCAAAAATGACATTAACATTGTTTCGGTACGAGGGCAGCACGGTGGCGCAGTGGTTAGCACTGCTGTCTTACGGCGCCGAGGTCCCAGGATCGATCCTGGCTCTGGGTCACTGTCCGTGTGGAGTTCGAACATTCTCCCCATGTTTACGTGGGAATCGCCCCCACAACCCAAAGATGTGCAAGTTAGGTGGATTGGCCACACAAAATTGCCCCTTAATTGGAAAAAATGAATTGGGTATCTAAATTTATTTTAAAAAAGCTTTATTTAGGTAGGGATGTTCCGAGATTAACAGGATGGTCCTCCCATTCCTGAACTCTAATTGTTTCTCCAGTGTTGCCGTATTATGTATTTTATTTTAATTTAATTTAATTTTCATGTACTTAATGATCTGTTTGAACTGCTTGCAGAACAATACTTTTCACTATATCTCGGTACATGTGACAATAAACAAATCCAATCCCTTGGAGTAGGACATTTAAAAGTGTTATTTTAGTTACCATCTGATGGGGATAGGCTAAATGTAAAGGAAGGAGAGGGCTATTGAGTTAACTGACACAGCATGTGAAGTAAATCTCCTGACTCATGTGAAATGTGTCTCATTATACTGGACCTGGAATAGTTTCAAGCTTCTGTTTGTTTCCAGCGTCCACTTGTTCACTGAAGTGGGTCTTACTAGATGATACAAATCTCTTAGCAAATCGGCCCGACTGTTTACAGGCATTCCAGAAATATGCTGCGCATGAAGAGTAAGTAGGGTTTCAGTTATTCTTCGGGCAAAATTACAAATTTTGAGGTGCATGAAGACAAATAACCTGTGGCATTTTCATTATGCCCCCCCATTAAGCTTTAAGGGCAGCATATCTGTGGGTATAGAACAATTTATTCAAAAGGAGAAAATATTTTGTTGGAAGATAAAAACAGGACAATTTTATCACCAGAGTGCTGATGGATTATGAGAGGAACATTGCATGAAAGAGAGGCTGTTAATAGCCTTATGAGAAGGGATAATTATGGGCTGGATTCTATGGTCGTCCAGTCGCATGTGTCTTGATGAAGTGCCGTTTGCTTGCGGCGGGATACTATACTCCCGCTGCTTGTCAATGCAATTTCCTATTGAAACCAACCCACGCTGCTGGGAAACCCGTGGTGGGGGTGCGCTGCCGGCGCAAAAAGAGAATCCCATCAGCCGGAGAATTCCGGCCTATATCAGCAATTATTATTGTATCAACACTATGTTAAAAAATGTTATTCTCTTGATTAACCTTATTAGTTTCCTGAACTGACTGTTCATATTCTTGGTCGTACAGAACTTTGAGTATTGATGAAAAAGGCACATGCTGTTGAATTTTTTGTCTTACACTCATCAGGACAGACAAGAGCGAATAATAATTCATACTTTCGTTGACAAGTAGACTTTGACTGTCTGAGGCATTGCCTCGTTGAATTCACCAGTGAACAGTTGCCCCCATGCTTTTGTTTAATTGAGAAATGTGCAATGCCTGGACGAGGGTGGCAACGGTAGCACAATGGTGAGCACTATTGCTTCCCAGCGCCAGGGTCCCAGGTTCTATTCCCGGCTTGGGTCACTGTCTGTGCGGAGTATGCATGTTCTCCCCGTGTGTGCATGGGTTTCCTCCGGGTGCTCTGGTTTCTTCTCACAAGTCCCGAATTTGGACATGCTGAATTCTCCCTCTGTGCACCCGAACAGGCGCCGGAATGTGGCAACTAGGGGCTTTTCACAGTAGCTTCATTGCAGTGTTAATGTAAGTCTACTTGTGAGAATAAAGATTGTTATTATTATATTCCTTTTGCCTGTTGAGGACAGGTTCCTGCATGAGCCACATTGTGAGCCTAACCTTAAGTTGGTTGTTACTATAATTCGTAGCACACTTGGGATTGTTCAGTAAGTGAGGTCCAATCACAGAATCTCAATTTAAAATTATCAGTCAAGTTTGCAATGTGGCTCACTTGCTCTTACTGGAACTACATATATTATTCCGCAAAACCCTGTACTCTGCAAGCAGAAAGAACATGTCCAAGCATTTCGCCTTTTTCAATTAATCAAAAGCATGGATTTAAAGTACACAATTCTTTTTTTTTCCCAATTAAGTAATTTTGCAGGCCAATCCATCTAGCCTGCACATCTTTGGGTTGTGGGAGTGAGACCCACGCAAACACGGGGAGAATGTGCAAACCCCACACGGACAATGACCTGGGTCCTCGGCACGAGGCAGCAATGCTAATCACTGCGCCACCATGCCGCCCTGCCTTGACCAGAGTTGACTTTAAAAAAAAATGTAAACACAAGCTTGGGGGATTACTGTTCCCTGGTGCATTCTCCATGGCAACGCCTCAATTAGAGTCTACTTGTCAACAAATCAGCACTGTTTTCTCATGCAGTATAATGTTTTTCTTTTTGAAATTTGGTATTTTAAAAAAAAACATGTTTTTATTCTACATTTTCACATTTTCGTTCAAAATTTATACCCCACCCACAGACAGTAAACAGTAACAAATACAAAATCAATCCCCTTAACAATAACAATGATCCCATCCCCCCACCACCCCAAACAACGGCCCACCTGTCAACATATGCATCCAATAAAACAAACCCTCCCATGGTGGAAACAAAAAACAAAGGAGAAAAAGAAAAAGGAGTCCGGGACCGCCCATGGTCACCATAGAGTCCACTCTCCCCCCGCCCCCCCCTCCCCACACTCAACGCCATCCAACTTCTGAAAGAGTACCGTACATGATACCCAAGAGTTGTAAACAACCCCCCCCCCCCCTCCCGTCCACTGCCTCTTGTAAAACTCCTCCTCCCAACCTCGGTTCCTTCCCCCCCCCCAACTTTCCACCCCGGCTAGAACCCTCGGACCCTGTTCTGCCAGGCTCCGATGGCCGCAGCCTCTTCCCCCACCTCGCTCCCGTTCACTGGCCGGCTTAAACCGGCCAGTGTGGAGGCCCCAGCCCGGGTCCCTTTCCCCCTTGCCCAGCCCTAGGAAAGCCCAGAAATCCCCTTTTAGCACACAACCTCCGCATATCCACCTACACCCCAAAGAGCCCTCACTTCGAGTGAAAGTCCCATCACTTCCCTGGTCCAAATATATACATTGGCTCCTTTAGGAAATATGGTATTCTTATGTCTTCCTGATGGGTGTAAAGCAAAAAAAGCTTCAGCACTAAGTCTCTTTTTTTCAGCAGTATTCACGTTCTGTGGGAGAGATGAAACAGAACAAGGAAAAACAAACATCTCACCAATGTCCTCCCTTCTACAGGAAACAGATACATAGTTCAATCCTGTGAACTAACAATATTTCGATGACTCCTAATCACTAGTCCCATATATCTCCCTACCCCTCTATATTTAGATATGATTTAAAGTGACAAAAAATACCTTTAATTTTAGCTGAATGCCATCATCTGGAAGACGGTTATCCATAAATATATGGACCTCAGTGAGTTCCGTTAGCTTGGTAGACAGAGACAGATCTTCAGCCGGAGTAGTCATTAATGTTTCCAGCTCTTGTGCATGGGGATGGGGAATACTGTGAGTTGAAGAAGCTTTCCTTGCCCTGCGGTAGTGAGCATGTTCAGTAGTCAGGTGGGAATTGGGGCACGAGGAACCTTCTCTATCAATGAAAGCATATGTAACATTAGACATTTGTATTCAGTTAATTCAGCATCAACCAAATAGCAAAAGTAACTGCCTGAATAATGCCTTTGTGCCAGGACCTGCCCTTTCTTCTCTGATGGGACTTTGATTACAACAAGATAGAACCTAAGAAAAGGATGTTTTAATTTTAAATTTTATAAATTTAAAATGATTAGCACTGCTGCCTCACAGCACCAGGGACCCGAGTTCAATTCTGGCCTTGGATGACTGTTTGGAGTTTGTACGTTCAGCCCATCGAGTCTGCGGCGATCCTTCGAATGAGCACTCTACCCATGTCCTCTCCCCCGTCCATCCCGCCCTAACCCCGTGCACTTAAGGGGCAATTGATCATGGCCAATCAACCTAACATGCACAGCACGGTAGCATTGTGGATAGCACAAATGCTTCACAGCACCAGGGTCCCAGGTTCGATTCCCCACTGTCTGTGTGGAGTCTGCATGTTCTCCCCGTGTGTGCGTGGGTTTCCTCCGGGTGCTCCGGTTTCCTCCCAGTCCAAAGATGTGCAGGTTAGGTGGATTGGCCGTGATAAATTGCCCCTTAGTGTTAGGTGGGGTTTCTGGGTTATGGGGATAGGGTGGAGGTAGGGGCTTGGGTAGGATGCTCTTTCCAAGAGCCAGTGCAGACTCGATGGGCTGAATGGCCTCCTTCTGCACTGTAAATTCTATGAAAAATGTAAAAATCTTTGGACTGTGGGAGGAAACCGGAGCACCCGGAGGAAACTCACCCACACATGGGGGGGAACGCAGAAACTCCACACTGACAGTGGCCCTAGGAATTGAACCCAAGTCCCTGGCGTTGTGAGGCAGCAGTGCGAACCATTGTGCCAGTTAGGAAGATTCAACATGCTAAATTGCCCCTTAGTGTCCAGGAATATATACTTGAGGTTCCGTGGATAGGGCAGGAGAATGGGACTAGTGTCATGCGAGAATAACTTTAAGAAATGGGTGTTTATAAATGGGTGTGTATATAAGTATCTGTAGTGAGAGTACCTTTAAGAAATGGGTGTTTATTACTGCAGTGATGTCAGAGAGTGGGTGGAGCTGGGCTATCTATCAGCTTTTTACTTTTGTTTTAGGCTGTTTACTGCAGGGTGTTTTTTACTTTTGTTTTCAGTACTGGATAGCTGCAGTCACAGCCAGAAGGTGTATGAATCTCTCTCTGTAATCTAACGACTGTAAATCGATCCTGGTGATTTAAAACTAATAACAGTAGTGACTGTAACCTGATGTGCTTCTGGTAAAAGTTCTTTTTTAAGTCTTATGGATGCTAAAAGGAAAGCTTAAAGGATCACTTAGTGTTGTATTCTTTGGGGGTTGTATTTGAATTAATGGTTACTAAGAAGTGCACTCTATGTTTTAAAAAGGTTAACTTGAGTTCATAGAATAAACATTGTATTGCTTTTGAAAAGTACTTTTCCATTTTCTGCTGTACCACACCTGTAGAATGGGCCGTGTGCTCCCCATACCACAATCTAGTAAAAGTTGTGGGTCAGGTGAACTCCATGATACACTTTGGGGTTCTCTAAACCCTGGCCCATAACACTAGATAGGGTACTCTTTCAGAGGGCCAGTGCAGACTCAATGGGTCGAATGGCTCCCTTCTGCACTGTAGGAATTCTATGATTCTAAATAGCACACCACAAATCTTGCATGTTGGTTATGTGAAAAATGCAGGAGCAGAGAAAAAGTTCTCAAAAAATTAATTCAAGGGGCATGGGATTTGCTGGCTAGGCGAACATTCATTGCCATCCCTAGCTGTCCTTGAGGTGGTGAGCTCTCTTCTTCAAATACTACGATCCATGGAGTGTAGGTACACCCACAGTGTAATAGGGAGGGAGTTCCAGGATTGTGACCCAGTGACAGTGAAAGAATGGTGATATATTTCCAAGTCAGGAATGCGAGTGGCTTGGAGAGGAAAATCCAGTTGGAAGTGTTCCCATGTATCTGTTGTTCTTGTCCTTCTAGATAGTAGTGGCCATGGATTTGGATGGGGGGGCGGGGGAATTTGGATCTAAGCAGGCAAAAAATAGGGACTTAAATCAGATAGTTCTTGTAATTCATGCATGCTTGCTCTTACATAGAAATAGAGTCAATAACATACAGTCAGCCATATTTCTCAAATTATGAATAACACAACAAGTTGGACAAACCAGATGGAGGGTATGGTGGGAAAAAAAATTACATTCAGGATAATCTTTAGCAGTACACTTCAGAGGAAAGGACATTAAATTCCAAGCAATCTTTCAAAGGTTTTGCCCACATGTTCAGTTGTGAAATGTTATAACAATGGGTTTTCACCTCTGGAACCCAAATCAGATTAATGAATTAAAATTCCCTGACGTCTTTTATTTGATCTATTCTTTCATGGGATGCAGACATCACTGGCTAGGCCAGCATTTATTGCCCATCCCTAATTGTCCTCGAGAAGATGATGGTGAGCTGCCACCTTAAACCGCTGCAGTCCAGACAGTGCTTGTAGGAAGGGATTTCCAGAATTTTGACCAGGAAACATTGAACGTACAACGGTATAGTTCCAAGGCAGGATGGTATGTGACTTAGAGGGGAACTTGTAGGTGGCGGTGTTGCCAAGCATTTGCTGAACTTGTCTTTCTATGTGGCACAAGTCAAAAAGGTGGAGGCAATAGAGATATTTCCTTTGTCCGCCATTTGTAGGAAAATCATAAATATGCACTTTATACTTGTGTTCAAAATGTGCCATAAAGACAGAACTAAAGGAAACTTTTAACCATGGGCAGTTTATCAGTTGATCTGCGTGCATGATACTGATTTACAAGCAAAATGCAGTCAACTATTCATTTACATTAATGAGTATTGACATCATACATCTTTTTTTTTAAATTTAGAGCACCCAATTCATTTTTCCAATTAAGGGGCAATTTATCGTGGCCAATCCACCTACCCAACACATCTTTGGGTTGTGGGGGCGAAACCCACGCAAACACGGGGAGAATGTGCAAACTCCACACGAACAGTGACCCAGAGCCTGGATCGAACCTGGGACCTCGGCGCCATGAGGCAGCAGCACTAAGCACTGCGCCACCGTGCTGCCCTTGACATCTTGAGCATGTATATTGACTTCAAAAATTGGAAAAAATGATTCATAACATTAAAGCACCAAAGTACTGTTAATACTTTCAATACTTATTGATCTGCAGTATCATTGTTGCAGAGGCAGCCAGTGCAAATTCATTAAATGAGGCCCATACAATATTCCAAATGAGTTACTTGATATATACTAGCACAGTACTAACCAATCAGTGGAATTGTTAACACCCACTGTGAATAGTCGTTTGCTGTGAGGCTGCACTCACTTGGCATTGAGTTAAGTTTGTCGAGACAAATTTCACTTGGGAGGATTCGGGCCTGGAGGGCGACGGTCCGAAGGCTGTCAGCCGCCCAGTGTCAGGAGCGCAGGGAGCACGAGACGCTCTGTAGCGGGGTGCAGGTCTCACTCATGCCTGATACTGTGTCGCCCCTCACCCCCTCTGGGGAACTCCCAGAATCTGGCACATCATAATTGAAGGTTCTTTTGTTTTCCTGCCTCTGTATAGTTCAGGCAGTACCCTATTTGCCCCCCCCCCCTTCACCAACACTCCGACTCCCTCCCTCCCCACCAACCTCCTTTCCCCTCTCTCCCCTCCACCCCCTTCCTTTCCCCTTTTTTGGTAGAGGCAAGGGTATCTGGTCTCTCCAGCGCCAAGTTTAGTGCTTGTACCATTTGTTTTTTGTAGAAACGTGTTGTGAACTGTTTTAATAATCAGAGTATCCACCCCCCCTCCCCGTACATTGCTACTGAGGGGAGGGTACCCTGTTTCGCCAACACAAAATGAGTGTTTGTACCGTTTGGTCTTTTTTACTGTTTTAATAAAACAATATGGATTGCTGATAATGTCCCATGACTTCTACCACCTAGAAGGACATGGGCAGCAGATGCATGGCAGCACCACCACCCGCAAGTTTCCATCCAAGTCACTCTCTGAAGTGTATTCCTTAAGATCATCCTGAATGTCAAGTTTTTTTCTCCACCATACCCCTCTTTCTGGTTTCTCCAGCTTGTGTGTTATTAATGATTTGAGAAGTGTGACAGACAGTATGTTCCTGAGTCTCTTCCTGTGCAAGTGCAAGAGCAAGCATGCAAGAATTACAAGAGCTGACTGGTATAAGTCTCTTATACCAGCCAAAGGGCAGTGTGAGCATTAGTAATATTCGTCAGTATGGTTCTCATTCCACTACAATATAGACTGACATTTCTTATAAAAGTATTTCCTGCCCACTTAGATCCTCCCTCCCACCCCATCCAAAACCCATGGGCACTACCATCTAGAAGGACAAGGGCAACAAATGCATGGGAACACCACCACCTGGAATTTCCCCACCTGACACTCACTATCCTGACATGGAACTATATCGCTGTTCCTTCACTATCGCTGGGTCAAACTCCGAGAAGCCCCTTCCTAATAGCCCTGTTAACAGTGGTTAACACAGCCTGAACCGCTTACTACAGATTAACTATCCAAAATGAGTAACAATACAAATACATTAGGCAGACTTAGCTCTTTACCTCCGTTTGTTGTTGCAGAAACTGGCACAGATACAAAAGAGAATGCAAAGCAGCCCGAGGCAGACACCCACAATGATGCCTGTCACTGAATGTATATCAAGAAGATCATGCAGCCCTGATAGCAAAAGAAAACAGTCAGTAGCCTGTCACTTCTGTAAAGTGCATCAAGTGATTATGAAATTGAAGGTGTACGTCCATCATCCCAGCACAAACTTGACTTCAAGTACTCTCTGCTGGGTCGGAGAATCCCCGGGGGGGGGGGGGGGGGGGCAGCACGAATCCCGCCCCACCGCTCTGACACCGGCTGCCGTATTCTCCGGCACCGGTTTACGGGCGGGGATCACGCCAAACAGGTTGGGGGCCGTTGGCAGCAGCCCCCCCGGCAATTCTCCGGTCTCCGATGGGCCGAGCGGCCGTCGGTTTCTCGCCAGTCCCGCTGGCATGGATTAGACGTGGTCCCACACGGCGGGATTTGGCTGGTAGGCCGACTGGTGCGGTCCTCAGGGAGGCAGGGGAATCCAGCCGGGTGGGCACCCACGGTGGCCTGGCCCACGTTCGGGGCCCACCAATCTGCGGGCGGGCCTGTGCCGTGGGGGCACTCCTTCCTTCTGCAACGGCCTCTGTAGCGCTCTGCCATGGCCGGTGCAGAGAAGACACCCCCCTGTGCATGCACCAGAATACGGCGGCCGGTCTGCACATGCGCTAACTCGTGCAGTCGCTTCGGCGCCGGCTGGCGCGGCGCCAACCCCTCCACCGTTGGCCTAGTCCCCAGAAGTGCGGAAAATTCTGCAACTTCCGGTTGGCCCGACGCCGGAGTGGTCTGCCCCATTCTTGGCGCCGGTCCAATCCGCCGATTGCGGTGAATCACGCCCCATATATTTCCCATTTAATTCCATGAAAGGACCGATATTAGGTTTAACATTCTCACACAATTCATTATAGTTTAATGCTTTGTGGAAACACAAACACTTCACCATTTTAGGTAGTCGATTAATGACCTCCAGTTTCAATTTGCTGAATGTTACGTCATTCGTTCTGCATCATCGGGGCAGGTCAGTTTAAATAGTGAAATAAGCACTGAGCAGTCATACTGCAACGTTTTAGCAGCCAAAGGGCAGTGTAATATTCATCAATGTACTTTTCATTCCACTACAACATAAACTGACATTTCTTCTAAGGGTATTTCATTTATAAATGTTTTTTATTCAGTTTTCATGTTTTATATTGAACAAATTACAAATTGTTAGAGAGAGAAAAAAAAAAGAACACGCAAAAATTAACATATATATTTACAGGTAAGCATCTTCGTAATAATAACTGTGGCCTCCCCCCTTTAGCCGGCATACATATTTTACATTCCCCAATATGGCCGAGGCAGATGTTTATTGGCATTTATTTAGTTTGGTTTTGGGCCTTAGCTAGCCATCAAACCCCCGTAACAAACCCGTAGCCCCCCCCCCCCCCGGCTACCTTCCCCCGACTATTCTTCCTCTTGTACGTTGGCCACAAACAGGTCCCGGAACAGTTGCATGAATGGCTCCCACGTTCTGTGGAAGCCGTCGTCCGAACCTCGGATGGCGAATTTGATTTTCTCCATTTGGAGAGATTCCGATAGGTCGGACAGCCAGTCTGCAGCTCTGGGCGGTGCTGCTGACCGCCAGCCAAACAGGATTCTACGGCGGGCGATCAGGGAGGCAAAGGCAAGGGCGTCCGCCCTCCTCCCCAGGAATAGATCTGGCTGGTCTGAAACCCCGAAGACCGCCACTATCGGGCATGGCTCCACCCTCACCCCCACCACTTTGGACATAGCCTCGAAGAAGGCTGTCCAGTACTCCACAAGTCTGGGGCAAGACCAGAACATGTGGGCGTGGTTGGCCGGGCCTCTTTGGCACCGCTCACATTTGTCCTCCACCTCCGGGAAGAACCTACTCATACGGTTTCTCGTTAAGTGGGCTCTATGTACCACTTTTAGTTGCGTCAGGCTGAGCCTTGTGCACGTGGAGGTGGAGTTGACCCTATGCAGTGCTTCGCTCCAGAGTCCCCACCCTATCTCCATCCCCAAGTCGTCCTCCCATTTCCTTCTTGTTGCGTCCAGTATGGTGTCGTCCCTTTCTACCAGTCGGTCATACATGTCGCTACAGTTCCCTTTCTCTAGGATACTTGCGTCCAGTAGGTCTTCCAGTAGTGTCTGTCATGGCGGTTGTGGGTACGTCCTTGTCTCCTTTCGTAGGAAGTTTTTGAGCTGCAGGTACCGTAGCTCGTTCCCCCCAGCTAGCCGAAATTTCTCTGTCAGTTCGTCCAGTGTTGCGATCCTGTCGTCCGTGTATAGGTCCCTGACTGTAAGTGTCCCCCCGTCCTGCCTCCACCTTTTGAAGGTGGCGTCAGTCAGTGCTGGTTTGAACCTATGGTTGTTGCAGATGGGAGCCTTGTCCTACATTTTGTTCAGGCCAAATTGCTGCCGCAGTTGGTTCCAGGATTGGAGGGTGGCTGTCACCACTGGGCTGCTGGAGTGTTTTTTGGGTGGGGATGGGAGTGCTGCCGTGGCGAGGGCCCGGAGGGAGGTCCCCATGCAGGAGGCCTCATCTGCACGCACCCACTCGGCTTCTGGCTCCTGGATCCATCCCCTTACTCGCTCAGCTGTTGCCGCCCAGTGGTAGAATTGTAGATAAGGGAGGGCTAGCCCCCCCCCTGGATTTTATTTTCTGTAGGACCTTCTTTGGGATCCTAGCATTTTTACCCCCCCATACGAACGCCATGATAAGTTTGTCCAGCGCTTTGAAGAAGGCCTTGGGGATGTAGATCGGAATGGATCTAAACAGGAAGAGGAACCTGGGCAATACGTTCATTTTGATCGTCTGGACTCTCCCCGCGAGGGAGAGTGGGAGTGTGGGGTATTTCATTTATAACAATATTTGTTAAAAGGTTCCAAAGGGGTTGGGATTTCCTCCTCCTTCCCATTTAGCACTGAGGCCAGAGTTCGCCCAGAGCCCTGATCCCATCTTAATCGGAGATATCCCTGGGTGAAGTCATTATGTATGTGGGGCAATTTCTGGGGACATCCATGCTCACCTACTACTGCAAGCATAGAACACTTTGCACAAATTGAGCCATGAGGTAACTTAAAGGAGCAGAGAAAGTGTGAGGACTAGATCAAGCTGTGTTTCAACTGAAGTTGAGCCGGAAGCCATCAAGAGTTGAGAGACTGGGGGGGCGCCACGGTGGCCTAGTGGTTGGCACTGTTGCCAAAAACCTGGGTTCGATCCCGGCACCGGGTCACTGTCCGTATAGAGTTTACACATTCTCTATGTCTGCATGGGTCTTGCCCCCAGAACCTAAAGATGTGCAGGGTAGGTGAATTGGCCACGCTAAATTGCCCCTTAATAGGGAAAAAAAGAATTGGGTACTCTAAATTTTTTTTTTTTTAAAGAATTGAGAGACTGGGGAGGATTGAATTTCAGAACCTCCCTGCCACTATCCCAATGATTAACAGAAGTCTTATCTAGGAGTGACGGTAAGAGGGGTGGACAAGACTGACCACTTGGTTAACATATTGGAAAATGACGGATGCCCGTGTAACATGCCCGAGCAAGGAGTCAACACTTTTCGCAAACAGAGGGAGATCTTTGGCGAGGAAAACAAATCATTGAAATATGTTTTTTTAAAGCATACAAAAAGTGAATCACCGAAAACCCTGGTTAATGTATTAAAGAGTAATTTATGATGTGATTTTTCGCCTGTAGTCATGAGAATTGAACACTCCAAAGAATCAAATTACTGCATGCTATGATGCTTCACAGAGAAATTGAACTCCATCTCAAATGGGCCGGCCTGATTGACTTTTTCCTTGATTCATTAGCGGAGCAACTTGCTATTGCAGAAAATTGTTTTAATAGTCCACACTTGTGATTTGAGTGCATTTAATTTTGATTCTTGGCT
This sequence comes from Scyliorhinus canicula, assembly GCF_902713615.1. Classification (NCBI taxonomy): domain Eukaryota; kingdom Metazoa; phylum Chordata; class Chondrichthyes; order Carcharhiniformes; family Scyliorhinidae; genus Scyliorhinus; species Scyliorhinus canicula. The sequence continues at coordinate 20,625,121 of NC_052157.1, forward strand.
TACTATGGTTAATTAATCTTGCACATATGCATTAATAAGTTATTTACTATTCTAGTTCATTGTTTTGCAATACATATCCAAATTATATAAGATCAAAGAAGCATGTCCAAAGCTTACCTAATATTCGTTTTGGCAGGGTTTGCACATCTTTTGTTGTGGAGTATGGTCCTGTTCCAACAACTGTCTTCGCACCCATCTTGAAGAAATAGCGAGTATTACTCTCGAGTCCCTGCACGTCAGTACTGAAAATGTGCCCTGAAAATATAAAAATGACTACTGAAGACACTTGCAACACAAACTGTTATCAGTAACCTAATCCAATCGATATCTCATGCCATTTCTGAGTTATTGGCAGCCAGTCATGGTACTACTTCATTGAGGAACACTTGCTTTGGACAGACATGCATAAAGTTGATCAATCTTCAGCATGTGGTCTTACCTTGAAGTTGAGTGTACATTCTCCCATTCATTGATGTTAGCTCCCCATTTTTAACTCTTTTAGTCAGGATTTCTAAAGACTCGAGCTGCAAACACCATAACTGTAGGATTAGTGCAAAGTAGTTTTACTCTGCGGAGCTACAGTTATAGTGAAATGCAGAACCCAACTAGGATGATGCATGATAAGCTCTGAAAAACTGAGCCTTGCTGCAGTTCAATTTGGATGTTTATATCCGATCAATAATTCAAGTTTAACATTGAAGAGTTGTAAGGGTTTAGCTTTGCATCATCACCGACCTCGTGCCGTTTGAACACATCCTCACCTAGACAAAAACACGGCTGTATCCTATGTTCAGTGAGCGAGACCAAAACTGATAAGTGCTCATTTGAGAATACAAGATACATTTTATTTTTTGAGTTATCACAAAAAGTTTCATTTAACAACAGATTATGAATCAAAATCTTATACTGTGATTAAGAGTGGACTGTAGTTTATCCACAGCTTTGAGGTCAAGGTAAACAAGGTCTTGATCATTTTTTAAAAACTGCTCTTTATAAACTTGATGCTAAGGCACCTGCATATATATGTCTTTACTTCTCTCTTTTGTATTTTGCTCTAGGTTGCAGACGAATGGCAATTCCCATCTTTAAAACACAGAAAGGGTTTGGATAGCAAAATTTATTATTTTCCCAACCTTTGAAGAGATGCAACGAGCAAGGACACAATCATTCTCAAATCACAAGATAGTTGAAATAATTGGAATAGAGGTTTCATGTGAAATCTTTTGCACTCTGCAAGCTGAGTTCCAAAGGTTGCATCAAACATTATGTCGTGCTAGGAGCACCTAATATCGTTGGTTCTATCTATTGAGATATTGTAAGCCGACTGAAAATGATCTACAGCAAAATGTTTACTGAATAAAGAAGCAAATTCTAGATGCAGAACAAAATTTTGCAAAAACTATTGAAAAACTAGTCCTTTCAGCTTGGCTCGCTCTCACCAGTAGAAAGGTTGCATACTCAAGTCTCGCTCTTAAAGACTTAAAACACAGAATTCAGGTGAGCACTTCAATGCGATACTGAATTTTGAAAAAAATGAGATGTTAAACCAAGATCCCAGTTATCCTTTCAGGATCCCAAAGCATGATTGCAAGGAATGCAAGGAGTTCTACCACTGCCCTGGACATCATTCATCCCTTGGCTAACACAAAGCCAATGTTCTATGTTCTATAGTGTAGGTCAGATAGGCTTCAGATGGTTTCACGGGTCGGCGCAACATCGAGGGACGAAGGGCCCGTACTGCGCTGTAATGTTCTATGTTCTAAGACAGATTATCTTCGTCTTTATTTTACTTTTTTTTTAAAATAATTTTTATTGGAATTTTTTGGAAAATATATATCAACAAAACAATAATAATACCAATAATAGTAATAAACACCCCCCGGCACCCGTAACAACGCATATAACAAACCCCCCACCCCCCCAATAAACAACAAAAATAAATTAACAATAAGCAAATTAACTTAAACACTATCCCCCTAAACTCCCCCTTTCCCACCCTCCCCCCCTCCACCCCCCCTCCCCTCCCCCCCCTCCCTCCCTCCCCCCCTCCCTCCCCCCCCTCCCCTCCCCCTTCCTCTCCCTCCCCCTTTCCCTCCCCCTCCCCCCCTGGTTGCTGCTGCTGCTGACCTAGTACCTTATCGTTGAGCCAGAAAGTCGAGGAAAGGCTGCCACCTCCTAAAGAACCCTTGTATCGAACCCCTCAGGGCGAATTTGACCTTCTCCAGCTGAATGAATCCCGCCATGTCATTAATCCAGGTCTCCACGCTTGGAGGTCTCGCATCTTTCCACTGCAGCACGATCCTCCGCCGGGCTACTAGGGACGCAAAGGCCAGGACATCGGCCTCTTTCACCTCCTGCACTACCGGCTCCACCCCAACCCCAAATATCGCGAGTCCCCAGCCTGACTTGACCCTGGATCCCACCACCCTCGACACCGTCCTCGCCACCCCCTTCCAGAACTCTTCCAGTGCTGGGCATGCCCAGAACATATGAGCATGGTTCGCTGGACTCCCCGAACACCTGACGCACCTGTCTTCACCCCCAAAGAACCTACTCATCCTAGATCCGGACATGTGGGCCCGGTGCAGCACCTTGAACTGGATGAGACTAAGCCTCGCACATGAAGAGGAGAAGTTCACCCTCTCCAGGGCGTCCGCCCATGTCCCCTCCTCAATCTGCTCCCCCAGCTCCACCTCCCACTTAGCCTTCAGCTCCTCTACCGACACCTCCCCCACCTCCTGCATTACCTGGGAGATGTCAGACACCTTCCCATCCCCGACCCACACCCCCGAAAGCACCCTATCCCTTACCCCCCTCGGGGGCAGCAAAGGGAACCCCTCCACCTGTCGCCTAGCAAACGCCTTGACCTGAAGGTACCTGAACATATTCCCCGGGGGGAGCTCAAACTTCTCCTCCAGTTCACCAAGGCTCGCTAACCTCCCGTCAATAAACAGGTCTCCCAACTTCCTAATGCCCGCCCTGTGCCACCCCAGGAACCCGCCATCCATGTTCCCTGGGACAAACCGGTGGTTCACCCGCAGCGGGGCCTCCACCGAGCCCCCCACTTCCCCCCCCTGTGTCGCCTCCACTGCCCCCAAATTTTGAGGGTAGCCGCCACCACCGGGCTCGTAGTGTACCTCGTTGGAGGGAGCGGCAGCGGCGCCGTTACCAGTGCCTTCAGGCTCGTACCTCCACAGGACGCCATCTCCATCCGTTTCCATGCTGCCCCCTCCCCATCCATTACCCACTTACGTACCATTGAGACGTCAGCGGCCCAATAGTACCCAGAGAGGTTGGGCAGCGCCAGCCCCCCTCTATCCCTGCCCCGCTCCAAAAAGACCCTCCTTACCCTCGGAGTCCCGTGCGCCCAAACAAATCCCAGAATGCTGCTGTTCACCCTCCTAAAAAAGGCCCTCGGAACGAAAATGGGGAGGCACTGAGACAAAAACAAAAACCTCGGGAGCACCGTCATTTTAACGGACTGTACTCTACCCGCCAACGACAACATGTCCCACCTTTTAAATTCCTCCTCCATCTGCTCCACCAACCTAGTAAAATTGAGCTTGTGCAGAGTCCCCCAGCTCCTAGCCACCTGAACCCCCAGGTACCTAAAACTCCTCACTGACCTCTTTAGCGGGAGCCTACCAATCCCCTCCTCCTGATCTCCCGGGTGTACGACAAACAGCTCACTCTTGCCCAGGTTCAATTTATAGCCCGAGAAACTCCCGAACTCATCAAGAATCTCCATCTCCTCCGGCATTCCCTCCGCCGGGTCTGCTACGTACAGCAGCAAGTCGTCTGCATACAGCGACACTTGGTGCTCCTCCCCACCTCGTACCAAACCCCTCCACCTCCTCGACGCCCTGAGAGCCATGGCAAGAGGCTCAATTGCCAGCGCAAAAAGCAAGGGGGACAGGGGGCACCCCTGCCTCGTCCCACGGTGGAGCTTGAAGTACTCGGACATCCTCCCATTTGTCGCAACACTCGCCATCGAGGCCTCGTACAGCAACCTCACCCATTTAATAAACCCCACCCCAAACCCTAACCTCTCCAACACCTCCCACAAGTACCCCCACTCAACCCTGTCAAAGGCCTTCTCCGCATCCAATGCCACCACAATCTCCGCCTCTCCTTCTGCTGCCGGCATCATTATCACATTTAGCAGCCTTCGCACGTTAGTGTTCAGCTGCCTCCCCTTCACAAAACCCGTCTGATCTTCATGTATCACCCCTGGCACACAGTCCTCTATTCTAGTGGCCAAGATCTTCGCCAGCAACTTGGCGTCTACATTCAGCAGTGAAATTGGCCTGTATGAACCGCACTGCAAGGGGTCCTTATCACGCTTCAGGATCAGGGAGATTAGCGCCCGAGACATCGTCGGGGGCAGAACACCCCCCTCCCATGCCTCGTTGAAGGTCCTAACCAACAGGGGGCCCAACAGGTCCGCATATTTCTTATAAAATTCAACCGGGAACCCATCTGGTCCCGGTGCCTTCCCCGACTGCATGTGGCCAATCCCACTGACCAGCTCCTCCAACTCGATCGGCGCCCCCAGTCCCTCCACCTGCTCCTCCTGCATCCTTGGAAATCGGAGCCTGTCCAAAAAACTCTCCATTCCCCCTCCCACCGCCGGCGGCTCCAACCGGTACAGTTCCCTATAGAAGTCCCTAAAGACCTCATTGACCTCTGCCCCCTGCCGCACCACATTCCCATCTCTATCCTTCACTCCACCAATCTCCCTAGACGCGTCCCGCTTACGAAGCTGGTGCGCCAGCATCCTGCTCGCCTTCTCTCCATGCTCATAGACCGCTCCCTGCACCTTCCTCCACTGTGTCTCCGCCTTTCTGGTGGTCAATAAATCAAACTTGGCCTGCAAGCTACGCCGCTCCCCCAGCAATCCCTCCTCTGGGGCCTCCTCGTACCTCCTCAACAGCTCCTCCACCAGTCTCTCCCTCTCCTTCCTCTCCCTATGGGCTCGGATGGAGATCAGCTCCCCCCTAATCACTGCCTTCAGAGCCTCCCACACCATCCCCACCTGGACCTCCCCAGTATCATTGACCTCGAGGTACCTCTCGATACATCCCCGAACCCTCCTACACACCTCCTCATCAGCCAACAACCCCACGTCCAGACGCCAAAGCGGGCGCTGGTCCCACACCTCCCCCATCTCCAGATCCACCCAATGCGGAGCATGGTCCGAAATCGCAATAGCCGAATACCCGGCCTCCTCCACCCTCGGGACCAGTCCCCTACTCAAAACAAAGAAATCAATGTGGGAATAAATCCTGTGCACATGGGAGAAAAAAAAGAGTACTCCCGAACCTCCAGGGATCCACTCCTCCCATCTGGTCCATAAACCCCCTCAACACCTTGGCCGCCGGCCTCCTGCCTGTCATTGAACTAGAACGATCCAGTAGGGGATCCAGCACCGTATTGAAGTCCCCCCCCATGATCAAGCCCCCCACCTCCAGGCCAGGAATGCGGCCCAACATACGCCTCATGAAACCAGCATCATCCCAATTTGGGGCGTACACATTAACCAACACCACCCTCTCCCCCTGCAGCTTACTGCTCACCATCACATATCTGCCGCCACTATCAGCCACAACCTCAGACGCTTCAAACGCCACCCTCTTCCCCACCAGGATCGCCACCCCCCGGTTCTTTGAGCCGAGCCCTGAGTGGAAAATCTGCCCCACCCACCCCTTCCTCAGACGGACCTGGTCTAACTCCCGCTCTAACTCCGACCCCTCCCGATATGAGGTCCCCCCATCTCCCCTGCATTAGCTCCTTGGCACCGCTTCAGCGCGGGAAACCCGGTCTAATAACCACGCCCCTCACCACCTGGAGCATGGCCACGTCCGCCTTCAGCCCCTTCAGATGCGAAAACACCCGGGCCTGCTTAACCGGCCCATTCAACCCCCTCACGTTCCACGTAATCAGCTAGATCAGGGGGCACCCCACCCCCGCTCCCCAGTCGACTAGCCATAGCCCATCGACTTCTCGCCCCTGGCCAGCACCCATTCGGCCCGTTTCCCACGGCGATAGAACCTCATCCCGACCCCCCCGATCCGCACCAACTCCTCCCTGGCCAATCCAGCAGCAACCCGGTATACCCCCCCCCACCCAGGCTAGGACCCCTCCTAGCCGCGACTCTCCCTCCACTGTACTCCCGTGAGCCAGCTGACTTCTGCTGACCCCGGCAGCTCCCGCTCTAACTCCGACCCCTCCCGATATGAGGTCCCCCCATCTCCCCTGCATTAGCTCCTTGGCACCGCTTCAGCGCGGGAAACCCGGTCTAACAACCATGCCCCTCACCACCAGCTCCACCCGCCGCGCGGGAAACCAGAGAAAAGCCCGCGATTTCACACTGCCCCACCCCACCAACGCAGCTCCCAAACCGCAGTCCCAACCCAACCACCAACTCCGTACAAACAAAGACACAGATCAACCACAAACCCCAGTACCCCCCTTAGAACACAAAACCATAACCCACATCGTCCGAAAGCGAGAGAAAAAACAGAAACAAACAGAATAATCCGCTACAGCATAAACAATGGTACAGAAATAGAAAAACTCCCACAGCCCCCAATCTCTAGTTCGAGTCCAGCTTTTCAGCCTGCACAAAGGCCCACGCTTCCTCCGGGGACTCAAAATAGTGATGCCGGTCCTTGTAGGTGACCCACAGGCGCGCAGGCGGCAACATGCCGAACTTCACCTGCTTTCCATGGAGCACCGCCTTCGTCCGATTAAACCCGGTTCTCCGCTTGGCCACCTCCGCACTCCAGTCCTGGTAGATACGCACTACCGAATTCTCCCACTTACTACTCCTCACCTTCTTGGCCCATCGGAGAACACACTCCCGGTCACTGAACCGATGGAACCGCACCAGCACCGCCCGCGCGAGTTCATTCGCCTTAGGTCGCCTGGCCAGTACTCTGTGGGCCCCCTCCAGCTCCAGGGGCAGATGGAAGGATCCTGCCCCCACCAGCGAGTTCAACATCACGGCCACATAGGCTGGCAGGTCCGACCCCTCCAGCCCCTCCTCAAGGCCCAGGATCCGCAGGTTCTTCCTCCGTGACCGAAGCTCCATCTCCTCGAACCGATCTTGCCACTTTTTATGAAGCGCCTTGTGTATCTCCACCTTCCCCACGAGGGCCGAAAACCTCCTCCTTGCGCTCAGAGGCCTGCTGCTGCAACTCAAGTATCGCTGCACCCTGGGTTGTCTGGGTCTCTCAGGGGCTCCACTCCTCAGGGGCTCCACCGGCCGCCATTTTGTCCACCTTCCCCCGCTTTTCCAGGGGAGCTGCTGCCGTTTTTCTCCTCGCCCCACTTCGAGTCCGCACCGTAAATCCCGGGGGGTTTTCTCCAGACCCCTTTATCCACCAGGAATCATCGAATCAGCGCGATATATGTGCATACGCAGTGGCACCGGCGCCAAAGCACCCATACGCAGTAGCACCGGCGCCAACGTGTGCATGCGCAGTGGCTCCCTTCTCCGCACTGGCCCCGATGCAACAATGTAGGGATAAAGGGGCCGGCGTGGAAGAAAGGAGACCCCCAGCCCGAGTGGCCGGCCTGCCGATTGGTGGGCCCCGATGGCGGGCCAGGTCACAATGGAGGCCCCCCCCCACGGTCAAACCCCCCCCCCCCCCCCCCCCCCCTCTGGTCGCCCCAGGACCTTTCCATGGGCTTTTTGTAAAGGCCGCTCGCATCCTGGGCCGAGAATCGGCGGGAGGGGGCGCGCGTAGAGTGGCCCCCGATCGGCGCCACTTCTCCTCTCTGTGGAAAATCGCGTCCCGGCGCAATTCTCGCCAGTCACGGAGATTCTCCGGCCTGGCCCCGGGCTGAGAGAATCCCGCCCCTTATTTAAGGAAGGAAATTAAAGCCCTGGGGAGAGTGTAGAGGAGATTTACTAGAATGATACCAGGAATGAGGACTTTTAGATACAAAGAAAGATTAGAGAAATCGGCTTGTTCTGATTATAGCAGTGAAGATTAAAGTTCCTGTCATAATATACACCAGTATATCATGGTGCAGACACACACTGATGGACACACACACAGATCAATCAACATGTACAAACACCCCAGCCAATCACCAGTTAGAATACACACACTATAAAGGCAGAGGGCACCACGGTTCCCGCTCATTCTGGGTGCTGCCTCTCAGTGTGACAAGAACGCATCCAGCCCAGCACAGACTCACACCACGTGCTGAGAGAATCAACTGGTTCGGACAAGGCCTAGGTCTCTAGTTTAAGTTAACATCACTTAGACCCACAGTCATCGTGTGTTAGTTAGTTAGAAGTAGTTAATAAAATTGAGTTGAACCTTCATCAGGGGTTGGTTTAGCTCAGTCGGCTAAATCGCTGGCTTTTAAAGCAGACCAAGCAGGCCAGCAGCGCGGTTCGATTCCTGCACCAGCCTCCCCGGACAGGCGCCGGAATGTGGTGACTAGGGGCTTTTCACAGTAACTTCATTGAAGCCTACTCATGACAATAAGCGATTTTCATTTCATTTCATTTCATCAGTGTTGGAAGTGTCTGTTCATCTCTCAAGTCTACACTAGCCAACACTTCAGTTCCTTCCTATCAATGCCCCTCGTAATTTTACACACCACAAATCGGTGCCCCTCATCCTTCTGTACTCCAAAGAAAACAAACCCAGCCTATCCAGTCTCTCTTGATAGCTGAAATGCTCGAGCCCAGGCAACACCCTGGTGAATCTCCTCTGCACTCTCTTTTTTTCCCCATTTAAAGTACCCAATTAGTTTTTTTCCAATTAAGGGATAATTTAGCGTGGCCAATCCACCTCCCCTGCACATCTTTGGGTTGTGGGGGTGGGACCCACATGGGCAAGGGAGAATGTGCAAACTCCACATGGACAGTGACCCAGGACCGTGATCGAACCCAGGTCCTCAGTGCCTTGAGGCAGCAGTGTTAACCACTACACCACCGTGCCGTCCTTCTGCACCCTCTCTAGCGCAATCCCCTCCTTCCTATAGTATGGCGACAAGAACTGCACACAGTATTCCTGCTGTGACCCAACCAGCATTTTACACAGCTTCACCATAATCTCCCTGCTCTTATATTTTGTGCCTCGGCTAGTAAGTATCCTATATGCCTTCTAATCACCTTACCTACCTGTCTTGCTATCTTCTAAGATCGATGGATATGCACACCAAGGCCCCTCTGATCCTCTGCACTTCCAAGGGCCCTGTCATTCATTGTATACTCCCTTGTCTTGTTAGTCCTCCCAAAATGCATTACCTCGCCCTTTTCAGGGTCACAAAATAAGTTACTGCATAACAATAATGGACGTGAGCATTTTAATATTATTTGATTTGATCAAGTTGGGATATTTCTCAATGCAGGGAATAGAAATGCATGGGTAAAACAACTAACTGGAAACACAAATTTAATCTAACTGGAATTGGTGTCTATTGAGATTGGTCGCTTTATTAAATAAGATTTCTATATTTTTCAAGGATTCCTCAACTTCATAGATCATAGATCATAGAACAGTACAGCACAGAACAGGCCCTTCGGCCCTCGATGTTGTGCCGAGCAATGATCACCCTACTTAAACCCACTTAACCCGTAACCCAACAATCCCCCCATTAACCTTACACTACGGGCAATTTTAGCATGGCCAATCCACCTAACCCGCACATCTTTGGACTGTGGGAGGAAACCGGAGCACCCGGAGGAAACCCACGCACACACGGGGAGGACGTGCAGACTCCACACAGACAGTGACCCAGCCGGGAACTGAACCTGGGACCCTGGAGCTGTGAAGCATTGATGCTAACCACCATACTACCGTGAGGCCCCTTGTAGGCAGCAGTGTTATAACTTGTATCGTTATAATGAGATAACATATCAATAGCACTCCTAAATCTTCACACTGGTTGTGACATTTTCCCTGTGTGGCACATGCAAGAGAACAGATCATTGGTATTTAATGAGGGACAAAGCACAGTTTTATCACCTAAAATTATTTTTTGACTTTTCCCCAATATTCACCTTCCTTGGATAGTGAATTCCATAGGCCATCAGGTTGTGTGTAGTTTGCATTATACAAAATAATGTATTCAACTATAATGCCATTTGGTTCAGTTGGAGGCAGCCATCGAACTCTGACTGAATAGGCATTAATTGGATTCAACTTCATGTCTGATGGAGGAGTTGAAGGTTCTGAGGAGAAACAAGGACTGTTAAGAAACTAAGGTTCACACTGGATACGTTATTGAAAGACAACTTCAAGAATTTCCACTAACCCTTCTTGTGCATGCCATACTGTTTTTTTTTTATAAATTTAGACTACCCAATTATTTTTTCCAATTAAGGGGCAATTTAGCGTGGCCAATCCACCTACTATGCACATTTTTGGGTTGTGGGGGCGAAACCCATGCAGACACGGGGAGAATGTGCAAACTCCACACGGACAGTGACCCAGAGCCGGGATCGAACCTGGGACCTCAGCGCCGTGAGGCGGTTGTGCTAACCACTAGGCCACCGTGCTGCCCTTCATGCCATACTGTTCTGATAATGGAATCAAGATTGAGTTCTACAATTTGTTAGCGGAACCATTTTTAATATTAAAAAGGCATGTCAATACACTGTCCCACAAATTGGACAACAAATAAAATTATTTCTCATTTCAGATGGGCCATTAGTGACCCACACAGTGAATACAAAGGAAATGGGGGCAAGTTATCCAGGTTCACCTTGTGATTTTCAGCAGCCAGCTGTGACAGAACATGGAATTTGGAAGTAGGTCATCCAATCAGAATGATAACTACCAGAACACAGAGTGTGATGGGAGCTTGGGTGAAGAGATACGATGTAAAACAAAAATCATTTTTAAAGACTGAGAAAGAAATGCTTTCAAATTTCCAACTTCCAAGAAGATATTTCCCAATGTGTTAGTCAAAAAGGAGCTTGCTGGAGATCTCATGTCAAATCTGCCAGCAGGGAAAACAGCTGTCAATAACCTGAACAGGACTTGCACTTTTTGCAGTCCTGATGTTGATACTCATACAATACCATTCAAATTTCAGCCCCTACTAGTCAATTCAAACAGGTTGTTTTCTGGCCCAGGGACCCTCGAAATTATACAAGATATTTGATTATTTACTACAGGGCATTTTTCATTACATTCAACCATCTTCTTTGTGTAAATAAATCTTCCACTGAGTCAATTTAATTAAAAATTCTCCCAGGGGTTTGTTTAACTGGAAGCTGCACTGTATAAACTTCTATTGGATTGCATGCAATAATTTTGTTGACAATTTCAATGCACCAGTTTATCTCTCCTAGAAGTCCGCACAGTGATTCACAAAATATTTTTTTTGAATAAAAATAATTTGTAGACCAAATGTTGTACTGAAGTACTATTCTATACTTTTCCATAACCTGCATCTAACATCTTGTGGGAGATACATCCGCTAGATTCAATACAAAATGTTATTAGAGATGTGATCATACATAGAACAGTACAGCACAGAACAGGCCCTTCGGCCCTCGATGTTGTGCCGAGCATTGTCTGAAACCAAGATCAAGCTACCTCACTTCCTGTCATTCTGGTGTGGAATCTGGAAACTTGATGAACTAATTTTCCTGACCAGCTAAAACACAATACAAGATCACAGCCAACCAAAAATTGGCAGTCAAAACGCTGGAAAGCCACTTGCAAAAGCTGAAGTCTATTGGCTTATTTTGATGAGAATGACCATTTTCTATTACACACTGGTATAAAACAGGATGCACTGAACTGTGATGGAAATCTTGACCAATTTCGGCTCCAAACAAATGTATATTGGATTTGATGTTGCGAGGTCTCACCAAAGCAGTCCAGAATTTAATCCCAATATTAGAAAGGTGTGGAATCCCCATTCCATTCTCTGGCCAGCAAGCACGCTGGATGCCAAGTTCAATAAATGCTCAGAGAACCTGGCCTCCAGAGTTTCTGAGGTATACCCTCAGGCTGAAATGTTAAAAGGGCACAGATTCCAAAGGTCTTTTGGCTACTTCTGGATCTTTATTGAAAGATTTTTAGTTGCTTTATTTCTCTTTCAGCCAATTGCACTATATTATTGTTCTATCAGATTCTCAATGGGAAACATCTGTGCCAACCTTTGTGAGGAGGGAGGTTTATGTAAGGACATCAGGCAGACCTAGATGACAGTGACATTGTGCTCTGCCAGCACTTGCTGATGCATGCCACAAGTTAGCGATGGCATTGCCTCACTGGCAAAGATTGTGATGGTGGACCCTTCTCTTTCCATAGGCAGCTGATCAGACAACCTCTAGTGAAATTATTGTGAGATGTGACTGTCTGGCTAGCTTATGAAGTTTTTCAGAAGCACTCTGATCATAGCAGGTCACAATTTACACGGCGCTGCATGAAAGAAAGTCTGCAAGAGTGACCACAAATAAATGTTGTCTAACTGGCTACATCCACGAGATGACAACATTTCTGAAACTCTGACACATGTACCTGCTAATTCTGATAGAAAAGACCAGCAGACACACAGGAGAATGATTGTTATGACCTGGTTTATCAATGCCTAGGCTCAGTGGATGCCTTCAGCTGTGGTCTGAAAGTTGCTTAATTTACTTGCAGGTATGCTGCAATGTTGTCTTGGTTGGTGGGATGGCAGAGTGCAACCACCTTTGCTACAGAGCCAGCTCAACTTCACGGGGAAAAGGTATCAGGTTCTAGCTGCTCCATTGCTTTTCCGTGGACTCATACTTATGTCTAGGATTTATTTTCTCTTCATTATTGCTTCTCGCTTGAAAACAACTACTATTTATTTGATCTTGGGCAAGATTAATTGGTTGAGATGTCTTTTAAAGCTCTCCAAAGGTTTTTGAATCTTCCTTCTTGTCAGACCCTATTAATTGTTGCTAAGGCTTTAAATCTGACTATTAATACTTATGCAAACCTGCTTATATCAGAGAAATTAATGTTATTGAGTCGGTTTTGCATCAGTTCTTAACGTTTATGGACCAAACTAAACCTGAAGGTGAAAATCAGCCCCACTATCTCTAATGATATTGAACCAGTGAGGCGTGCAACAGATCTTAGGGATTACCAAGGAAATCTTGGGAGCACTAATCATAAGTGTGAAACAATCAGTGATTAACAATGTAACAGTCATGTACTCACTGTCAGACAAGGTCAACCCCTCTACAATGCCACTGAATGGTCCATCAACACCAATTCCATGGGACTGGACTGCAAATTCATACCTGGTGTATGGCTTCAGGCTCGTGATGAAAATCTCTTCTTCAGAGCTAGAAACAGCCAAAAAATACTGAATACTATAAATTCATTTTAACATGCAAAGTATTCATGGACACACAATGTAAAATGTTTTATATTTATGCTTTTTACATTGCATCAGCTGTGGCTAAGTTGGCAGCACTCTCACATCAAATCAGAAGTTGGAGGTTCAAGCCCCCTCCAACATTTGAGCATGTAAACTAGGCTGACGCACCATTGTAGTACTGAGGGAGTGCTTTCTTTCAAAAGATATGTTAAACTAAGGTCCCATCTGCCCCTGTGATGAATGTAAAAGATCCCATGGCAATATTTGAAATAGTCGGGGAGTTATCCTCAGTAACCCAGTCAATATCAATCTCTCAATCAACATCACAACAACAAATTATTTGGTCACTATTACATAGCTGATTGTGGGAACTTGCTGCACGCAAAAATGGCCGCCGCATTTCGAACATTATAACAGTGACAACACTTCAAAACGCAGTTCATTGGTTATAAAGAACCTTAGGACATCCAATGGTCGTGAAAAATGCTATATAAATGCACATCTTTCTTTTTGTTTATAAACACAATATTATGTTAATTTAATGATAATGTGTTGTTTTTATCTTCACTGAACTTTTACATACGCATGAAATAATGTTTGTTTTTACAGTCATGTGCAGTTACTGTTCATATATAACTGCAGATTGGATTGAGTTATATTTCAAAATATCTATTGACTTAGGTAAAAAGCTCCCTGAATCCACCAAACACCAATGGCACATAAGTTAGTAACGGTTAACTGTTTGCATTATGAGACTGAAAAATGTACAATCATAGCTTACACATATTATCTCAATCTTTTAAAGTTTTCATCTTAAATAAAGACATGGGCTGGATTCTCCCGGTCGTGTTTCTCCATTGCACTGGCAGCCCGGGGATTTCCCGACGACGTGAGGCTGCCCACAATGGGAAACCCTATTTGCTGGCTGGCGAGATGGAGAATTCGGGGGGGGGGGGCACCATAAATCTGGGGCTGGATTCTCCGCACCCCAACGCCGAAATTGCAATCGAAGGACAGGCGGGCTGATACGCAGCAGGGCAATGTTCGGGCGCGCGGCCTATATTTAATAGGGCGTATTTTTAATGTCCAACTCCGAGCTCTGAGTCTGGCATGGAGCACGTAGCGGCCGCTGGAGGCTGTCGCCCTGCACATGCGCAGCCTCCGACCCGGAAGTGCAGGGGTCTGTATCTGCAGCAAAAGCTGCTAGATTTACACCGGGTTCCTGCAAGACCCCTGCAGGGCTCTGGCGTGAAAGTCCACAGTTTTTACGATAGTCCCAAAAACAGAGAATCCAGCCCCAGGTGCAGCGGGACAGAGATTCCCGCCCACAAGATTTCCCTATCGGAAACAATGTCATGGATATCACAATATATGAATATATAATCTAGATGGAATTGCCTATGCCATTAAACCTGCTGGAATTTGCAAGAAATCACTCACCGCATCTACTTGAGAATAAACAAGCTCTACTTGTTTACTGGATCATACTACCTTACACAAGGGAAGAATCTTCACTGCTGCATATTAACAAAACATAATAAAAATGTAAAGCTTCCTAGCCTGTCTTCACTCTTGACTGATGTTGTATATTTCCAGCAGTTTTATTTAACATCTGCAGAACTTGCAAAGTTTCCTTTTTTATTTACAAAAAAATTGTTGTGTGCCTTGCAGCAAATAACTTCAGTCTGGCATCAAAAACAGACCTTAGAAGCAACAGGAGAGATACTACTTTGACAATTATGCTCATGCCATCCTAATTTGTTTTTGTCTCCACTATTAACCAGTTCTCATTACAAGAAAATAGTATTACACTTACCAGCATAGATCAACTGACTGTTCCACTTAGTGCGAAATAGCTTCAACAAGGTCTTAAATATCTTGATTTACTGATGCTGTTTAAAGTCAGGAGACTGTGTATGAGGTTATGATATATCTATTGCTATCTGGTAAAGGCACACTTAATATAGAAAATGATCTGAACTGCTTTGATGTCTTACTTTCTAATAAGAGCCCTCTATGTCAAAGAGCTAAACAAGAATATTCACAATTGTTATTCTTGAATATAAAATGCCCTGAAATCACCACAAAAAAAGAGCATTGCTAAACTTCACAGCCTTAGTAAAACTGGACAAATTATCACATAAGCAAAAGTCTTTATAAGAAAACTATATGTGGATAACAACTGACAACACTTCTCATTTCCGTCCAGTCTTTCTCAATGCCTCCAAGCTGCAATTCCAATGAAATAAACAAATTGCTCTGGTCATCCTTTTGCAAACTGATGCACATTAGCACAGAGCAGGCTCTAGTTCAAATATGATGAGTTCCATAGGCATGACCCAGATTGGAAGCTCCAATTCAGGAATTATTGGTCAAAGAATGATAGTTTTTAGGATTCCATTTTCCAACCTCCTTCATGAACCATTGTATTCTCCTCACAATCATGACTCACAGAGGATCATAACAGACTGAATCTGCAAGGGAATAGAGCAAGGTTTCAAAAATAGTGTCAACGTTGAAGATATATGGCTGCAGGAAAGGGGGCCAAATTCCTCAGCTGAACACCATCAGACCAACTTTTCACTCTATGTAGGAGTACCCCATATAGGAGGTTTATGCAAAGGTATTGGTGTGTTCCCTACCATAGAACATAGAACAATACAGCACAGAACAGGCCCTTCGGCCCTCGATGTTGTGCCGAGCAATGATCACCCTACTCAAACCCACGCATCCACCCCATACCCGTAACCCGACACCACCCCATACCCGTAACCCGACACCACCCCCCCCCCCCCCCCCCCCCCCCCCTTTAACCTTACTTTTTAGGACACTACGAGCAATTTAGCATGGCCAATCCGCCTAACCCGCACATCTTTGGACTGTGGGAGGAAACCGGAGCACCCGGAGAAAACCCACGCACACACGGGGAGGACGTGCAGACTCCGCACAGACAATGACCCAGCCGGGAATCGAACCTGGGACCCTGGAGCTGTGAAGCATTTATGCTAACCACTATGCTACCGTGCTGCCCCAGTGACGGTCAGAAAGCAGAACAAACTATACAAAAAGGCTGTAGCAGATTGCAAAATTTAACTAATCCAAGAGGTAAAAGAAACACCTTTCAATCATAGCACAGTGGCACAGTGGTTAGCACGGCTGCCTCACAGCGCCAGGGACCCGGTTTCAATTCCGGCCTTGGGTGACTGTGTGGAGTTTGCATATCCTCATGTATCTGCGTGGGTTTCCTTTGGGTGCTCTGGTTCCTTCCCATAGTCCAAAAATGTGCAGGTTAAGTGGATTGGCCATGCTAAATTGCCTCTGAGTGTCCAAAACGTTTAGGTGGGGTTACGGGGTTGGATGGGGGTCTAGGTCTGGGTGAGGTGTTTCTTCGGAGGGTCGGTGCAGACTCAAATGTCCTCGTTCTGCACTGCAGGAATGCTGAGATTATTATTTTTAAAGTTAGAATACCAATTTTCTTTTTCCAATTAAGGGGCAATTTAGCGTGGCCAATCCACCTTCCTGCACATCATTGGGTTGTGGGGGTGAAACCCACGCAGACAGTGACCCGGGGCTGCGATTATGAGATTATATATAGGATTAAACAGGATGTGCCGAGGATTAGACAAAATGGTTCCAGAAAAGGGTGAAACAAGTTTCTATTTCTTATATACATGTTGGGGCCTATTTTTCTCTCCCCACAACCTGAGAATAGAGTATCACGTATATCTGCTGACTGTAATGACTTCGGCCAGGCCTTTGAGATTGGTCAATTAGAATACGAGTTCCCTGATTAGTGGCGCAATCAGGGAACCCTTTTTGTGTATATAATGAGAGTGTCAGATCCTCGGCACTCCCGGTATAGACAGCAGACTGAATGGCCATGGTTGTCCAGCTGTTGGGTTTGTAAATAAAAGGAATTCTGGTGTTGGGACGTCTGCGTCCATGGACTTATTTAATGACGATGTGGAGATGCCGGCGTTGGACTGGGGTGAGCACAGTAAGAAGTCTTACAACACCAGGTTAAAGTCCAACAGGTTTGTTTCAAACACGAGCTTTCGGAGCACGGCTCCTTCTTCAGGTGAATGGAAAGGCTTGTTCCAGAAATGTTTATATAGACACAGTCAGAGATGCCCCGGAATGCGAGCACCTGCAGGCAATCAAATCATCAAAGATGCAGAGAGAGAGGTAACTCCAGGTTAAAGAGGTGTGAATTGTCCCAAGCCAGTTCAGTCGGTAGGCCTCTGCAAGTCCAGGCTTGTTGGTGGGGGCCGAATGTAATGCGACATGAATCCCAGATCCCGGTTGAGTCCGCATTCATGCGTGCGGAACTTAGCTATAAGTTTTTGCTCAGCAATTTTGCGTTGTCGCGTCTCCTGAAGGCCTCCTTGTAGAATGCTGACCCGGAGATCAGAGGCTGAATGTCCTTGACTGCTGAAGTGTTCCCCAACTGGAAGGGAACAGTCCTGCCTGTTGATAGTCGCACGATGCCCGTTTATTCGTTGTCGCAGTGTCTGCATGGTCTCGCCAATGTACCACGCTTCGGGACATCCTTTCTGGACGACGCGCCACAGCAAAAAACCGCACCGACCTCCTCAGAAGACAAACACGGGACACCACTGACAGAGTACCCTTCGTCGTCCAGTACTTTCCTGGGGTGGAGAAACTACGACATCTTCTTCGCAGCCTCCAACACATCATCAGCGAGGATGGACATCTTGCCAAGGTCATCCCCACACCCCCACTACTGGCCTTCAAACAACCGCGCAACCTCAAACAAACCATTGTTTGCAGCAAATTACCCAGCCTTCAGAACAGCAACCACAACACCACAAAACCCTGCCAGGGTAATCTCTGCAAGACATGCCAGATCATCGACATGGACACCACCATTACACGTGGAAACACCACCCACCAGGTACGCGGCGCATACTCGTGCGACTCGACCAATGTAGTCTACCTCATACGCTGCAGGAAAGGATGTCCCGAAGCGTGGTACATTGGCGAGACCATGCAGACACTGCGACAACGAATAAACGGGCATCGTGCGACTATCAACAGGCAGGACTGTTCCCTTCCAGTTGGGGAACACTTCAGCAGTCAAGGACATTCAGCCTCTGATCTCCGGGTCAGCATTCTACAAGGAGGCCTTCAGGAGACGCGACAACGCAAAATTGCTGAGCAAAAACTTATAGCTAAATTCCGCACGCATGAATGCGGACTCAACCGGGATCTGGGATTCATGTCGCATTACATTCGGCCCCCACCAACAAGCCTGGACTTGCAGAGGCCTACCGACTGAACTGGCTTGGGACAATTCACACCTCTTTAACCTGGAGTTACCTCTCTCTCTGCATCTTTGATGATTTGATTGCCTGCAGGTGCTCGCATTCCGGGGCATCTCTGACTGTGTCTATATAAACATTTCTGGAACAAGCCTTTCCATTCACCTGAAGAAGGAGCCGTGCTCCGAAAGCTCGTGTTTGAAACAAACCTGTTGGACTTTAACCTGGTGTTGTAAGACTTCTTACTGTTATTTAATGACCAAATATCAACTGCAGCTAAAAGGTACTACCCACCATCTATATGTCCGTGGACTGCTGAGCACAGTCTTTCAATGGAGAAAAAGAGCTAGAAAATTAAACAACCATATTTGGAACACACACATGCAGGCCATACTCTTCAACTATGAACACTCAAACATAGAAGTCACAAGTTCTAAACTCCCACAAGAATCGACAGGGAGCACACAACACTGCATCAGAATTTGCAGGTAAAATGTTCTACCAGAGTGGAATTTTTCTTTTATATAGCTTTCTTTGAAATTCTACCAAAAGTAGCCAAATCAATCTTTTATAAAATTCTGCTGCTTCCAAATCAAAGATCCTGGCCGGGATTCTCCCTTCTGGGGACTAAGTCCCCACGCTGGCGGGAAATCTGGCGCCAACCACGCCGGCATCAACAGCCCCCGAAAGTGCAGAATTCTCCGGGGGTTAGGTGGATGCCGGAGGTGTTGACGGCGCTCCAGCTGCCGCCGAAGGGACGGCGATTGTTCGCGCATGCGTGGAACAACCGGCGTATTTTGGCGCATGCGCGGGGAAGTTCTCTTCTCCGCGCCGGCCCTGGCGGAGCCCTACAGGGGCCGGCGCGGATGAAAGAAGTGCCCCATGGAACAAGCCCGCCCGCAGATCGGTGGGTCCCGATCGTGGGCCAGGCCACCGTGCCTCCCCCTCTCCCCCGAGGACCGCCCATGCATAGGGGGGGCCGCTACCAACGGCCCCTGACCGGCGTGGCGGGAATCCCGCCCCCGCCCAAAGAACGGTGCCCCAGGTGATTCTCCGAACCAGCCTGGGGAGGGGGTTGGAGAATCCTTCCCCCTGAGTCAGGCACACACACTAATAGTTTCAACAAAGCTATACAATAAATTTGATACGTTCCTATACAATTCACCATCTGCAAATGAAGTGAAACAAAGGGTCATTTATCAAAATTTGGGAATAAGATGAGAACGGAACTTCAGTCATGGTTTAGGATGTTGAGCCAACTCTGATTATTCACTTCTAATTGATTGCAACCAATTCAAGATTGCTTTCTCATGACTCAAACTCACCTAGTGAAGTAAGTGACAAGAGAAGCATTCTTGAGCCCCGAAGGACTGCAGCGAATAGTATAATTTTCAATTTGAACTGTAGTGAATGGTGGTCGAGTCCAGTGTAACCAAATTGCTCTGGAACTATTGGATTCTGCCCGTAGTTGGGTTGGGGGTGGTAGCATCACTGGGAGATCTGAAAAAAGAAACAAGCAGAGATGTAATGCATTTTTTCATGTATTATTTACCTTCTAATTCAGTCATTATAGATTATTGGCTCGACGCAGTGATTCAACTGAACAACTTGCAAAACTATAGGAAATACTGTTAATTCCTATATGTGGACTGGTCCATATTCAAGGCCCCAGCAGGTAACCTGGATGAGTAAGCAACCACAGTCACAGACTTCATCAGTAAGCGCGTCGAGAACTGTGTACCAAAGACGACAATCCGGGTACGACGTACGGAAAGCCATCAGGGATGCAAAGAGACAATACCACATCAAACTAGAGTCCCAGGCCAAAGACACTAACTCACAACGACTATGGAAGGGCCTACACAAGTTCACAGGCTATAAAGCAAGGCCAGACAGAATATCTGGGGCTGGAGCATCCCTACCCGATGATCTGAACAAGTTCTATGCCCGATTTGAACAGTCAGCCAATGTATCAATGCCACCCGCCCCAACAGTCCTGGACACACCCATACCCACTATTGCAGCCTCAGAGGCAAGAACTGCCTTCTTGAAAGTGAATCCGCAGAAAGCGACGGACCCCGACCGAGTCCCTGGGCGCGCACTCAGAGCCTGCGCAGACCAGCTGACGAGTGTATTCGCAGATATCTTCACCACCTCTGCTCTGAGGTCCCCAACTCCTTGAAGAAGACCACTATAATACCAGTACCCAAGACGAACAAGGTAGCCTGCCTCAACGACTACCACTGGTGGCCCTAACATCTGTTATCATGAAGTGCTTTGAGCAGGTAGTCATGAGACGGATCACTGCCAGCCTCCCAGACGGCCTCGATCCACTGGAGTTTGCCTATCACCGCAACCAGTCCAAAGCAGATGTTATCTCACTGGCTCTGCAAGCAACACTCGAACACCTCGACAACAAGGACACCTATGTAAGACTGCTGTTCATAGGCTACAGCTCCACCTTCAACACCATTATTCCACAAAAGTAATAACCAAACTCCGCAATCTTGGACTTGACCCCTCCCTGTCCAGCTGGATCCTCGACTTGAAAATGAAAATCGCGTATTGTCACAAGTAGGCTTCAAATGAAGTTACTGTGAAAAGCCCCTAGTCACCACATTCCGGCACCTGTTCAGGGAGGCTGGTACAGGAATTGAACCGTGCTGCTGGCCTGCCTTGGTCCGCTTTCAAAGCTAGTGATTTAGCCCTGTGCTAAACCAGCCCCTTCCTCACCAACAGATCACAATCTGTCAGGATAGGCAACAGCACCTCCTCCACAATAGTTCTCAAAATCGGCGCCCCGCAAGGATGTGTGCTCAGTCCTCTACTGTACTCCCTATACACACATGACTGTGTGGCAAGATTTAACTCCAACTCAATCTATAAGTTTGTGGATGACACGACTGTGGTGGGCCGAATCAGACTACAGAAAATGAAATGAAATGAAAATCGCTTATTGTCACAAGTAGGCTTCAAATGAAGTTACTGTGAAAAGCCCCTTGTCGCAACATTCCGCCATCTATTCGGGGAGGCTGGTACGGGGATTGAACCGTGCTGCTGGCCTGCCTTGGTCTGCTTTCAAAGCCAGCGATTTAGCCCTGTGCTGGGAGATAAATCACTTGGTTGCATGGTGTACCAAAAACAACCTCTTTTACTGTTGGAAAGACCAAGGAACTGATCATCGACTTCAGGAAGTGGAGCATGCCACACACTCCCATCTACATCAATGGCTCCAAAGTGGAGATGGTCGACAGCTTCAAGTTCCTGGGGGTCACCATCACCAACAGTCTGTCCTGGTCCACTCATGTTGATGCAACAGTCTAGAAAACCCAACAACGTCCCTGCTTCCGATGAAAGCTAAGAAATTTGGCATGTCTACATCGACTCTAAAAAACTTCTACAGATGTGCGCTAGAGAGCATCCTATCCGGCTGCATCACAGCTTGGTATGGCAACTGCTCGGTCCAAGATCGCAAGAAACTGCACAATGTGGTGAACTCAGCCCAACGCATCACACAAGCTTGCCACCCCCACATTGATTCTGTATACACCTCCAGCTGCCTCAGGAAGGCAGGCAGCATTGTCTTGTCAGAGACCCCTCACATCCAGGCATTGCCTTCTTCCAGACCCTTCCATCAGGCAGAAGATACAGAAGTCTGAAGACTCGCACATCCAGACATAGAAACAGCTTCTTTCCCACAGCTACAAGAATCCTCAATGTCTCCCCCTCGGACCGATCTGTAAGAACACTATTCACGATGCCCTATACTGCTCTTGCTCATGTATATTTTTTGTTTGGCCCCACTGTAACCAATCACTGTTTGTCGAAGGACCATTTGTCAATGTTCTCTGTTGATTAATCTTTTGTCTACTATGTACGTACTGTGCATGTTCCCTCGGCCGCAGAAAAATACTTTTCACTGTATTCGGTACATGTGACAATACATCAAATCAAATCAAAATCATTTCATTCATAGAAGTTTGACATGGAGAAATAAGAACTGCATGTCAAACATCCCTTTTCCACTGAAAAAATTTCAACTTTCTGGGCCACTGTTCGGCTCTTTTGGCTGTGCTCATGTTAGGAAAATAAAGGTAGTTTTAACGGATTTAAATTTGTAT
The DNA here is from genome assembly GCF_902713615.1 of Scyliorhinus canicula. Taxonomy (NCBI): domain Eukaryota; kingdom Metazoa; phylum Chordata; class Chondrichthyes; order Carcharhiniformes; family Scyliorhinidae; genus Scyliorhinus; species Scyliorhinus canicula. The sequence goes on from NC_052157.1 coordinate 20,647,862, forward strand.
TGGTAAACGTTAGAGATAAGGTATAGTTTTAGGTGTGTTTTATTAATGTTTCAGTGCCTGGAAGGGTAAAACCTATAGTTTGGATGTTGGATAAAGGTGTTTGTGAGGGGTTGGTTAAGTTCCAACTGTGTTCCTATTGTTCTTAGGTTACGGTGTAAAGAATAAATAGAAGTTGTTGCCCAGCAGCAGGAGGCCACTTCCAGAGGAAAGGGATTTCCTTTGTTCTTAGGTTTAACTTAAAGCCAAAGCAGTTGGAGCCAGGGCAGCACGGTAGCACACTGGGTTTCACTGTTGCTTCACAGATCCAGGGTCCCAGGTTCGATTCCCGGCTTGGGTGACTGTCTGTGTGCAGTCGGCACATTCTCCCCGTGTCTGCGAGGGTTTCCTCCGGTTTTCTCCCACAACTCCCGAAAGACGTGTTGTTAGGTAATTTGGACATTCTGAATTCTCCCTCTGTGTACTTGAACAGGCGCTGGTATGTGGCATCTAGGGGCTTTTTACAGTAACTTAATTGCAGTGTTAATGGAGGCCTACTTGTGACAATAAAGATCATTATATTATTATTATAAGGTCACTGAGGAGTGAACAACTCTTAACACTGCCAGAAAAGGCTGCACAGGACAAGGGAGTTGCAAAGATGCAAGCACAGTCCAGATAACCAGGAAATTGGAACCGAAAGATCATCTAAGAAGTCTGGAGTTAAGTGAGTGTGTGTCATTGTTAAGGTGGGGGGGGGGGGGGGGGGGGGGGGGGGGGGGGGGGGGGGGGGGGGGGGGGGGGGGGGGGGGGGGGGGGGGGTAAAGAAGTATTGTATTAGAATCCAATTTTTTCCATGTTTAATAAATATAATTTTCATGATGTTAAAATTAATTAGTGGTCCAGTGACTCCGTTGTTCCATGTTTTATTACAAAACGTAAAAACTATGGGGCTAGATTCTCCATTTCTCCCATCCAAGTACTAACCAGGCCTGAGTCTGCTTAGCTTCCGAGATCAGATGAGATCGGGTGTTTTCAGACTAGTATGGCCGGAGGCTGGATTCTCCATTTCTGTGAGTAAGAGTCGACGCCGGCGCAGAATACGTGGACTCCCACGACAGCAAAACTGGTGCCGCATCTGGACCGATTCAGCTATTGTTGAGGGACTAGCACTAGTGCCAAGTGGAACATAATAGAATCCAATGAGAAACTGTGTGGGATTTGGGGGTTCGAGGCTGACACTCAAGAGGCTGACAAGTTGCAGCCGCCAATACACACTTCACTCCCAACACACCATCCCAGCCGTGATGCCCCACCGGTGGAAGTCGGTTGGGTGGGGAAGGTGGATGGCGGAGGGTGGGATGAGGGGGCACCCATACGGCCAGTGCCACTCTGCAGAATCGGTGGGCAAGGTGGGTGGTTAGTAGGGTGCACAACAAAATGGCTGCATTACATAGAACATAGAACAGTACAGCACAGAACAGGCCCTTCGGCCCTCGATGTTATGCCGAGCATTGTCTGAAACCAAGATCAAGCTATCCCACTCCCTGTCATTCTGGTGTGCTCCATGTGCCTATCCAATAACCGCTTGAAAGTTCCTAAAGTGTCCGACACCACTATCACAGCAGGCAGTCCATTCCACTACTAACCACTCTCCGAGTAAAGAACCTACCTCGGATATCCCTCCTATATCTCCCACCCTGAATCTTATAGTTATGCCCCCTTGTAACAGCTACATCCACCCGAGGAAATAGTCTCTGAACGTCCACTCTATCTATCCCCCTCATCATCTTATAAACCTCTATTAAGTCGCCTCTCATCCTCCTCCACTCCAAAGAGAAAAGCCCTAGCTCCCTCAACCTTTCCTCATAAGACCTATCCTGCAAACCAGGCAGGATCCTGGTAAATCTCCTTTGCACCCTTTCCAATGCTTCCACATCCTTCCTATAATGAGGTGACCAGAACTGCACACAATACTCCAAATGTGGTCTCACCAGGGTCATGTATAGTTGCAGCATAACGCCGCGGCTCTTAAACTCAAGCCCCCTGTTAATAAACGCTAACACACTATAAGCCTTCTTCACGGCTCTATCCACTTGAGTGGCAACCTTCAGAGATCTGTGGACATGAACCCCAAGATCTCTCTGTTCCTCCACATTCCTAAGAATCCTGCCGTTGACCCTGTAATCCGCATTTAAATTTTTTCTACCAAAATGAATCACCTCGCACTTATCAGGGTTAAACTCCATCTGCCATTTTTCGGCCCAGCTCTGCATCCTATCAATGCCTCTTTGCAGCCAACAATAGCCCCCCACCTCATCCACTACTCCACCAATCTTGGTGTCATCAGCAAATTTAATAACCCACCCTTCAGCCCCCTCCTCCAAGTCATTGATAAAAATCACAAATAGCAGAGGACCCAGCAATGATCCCTGTGGTACACCACTGGTAATTGGTCTCCAGTCTGAAAATTTTCCATCCACCACCACCCTCTGTCTTCTATGTGATAGCCAGTTACTTATCCAATTGGCCACATTTCCCTCTATCCCACACCTCCTTACTTTCTTCATGAGCCGACCATGGGAACCTAATCAAACGCCTTACTAAAATCCATGTATACAACATCAACTGCTTTACCTTCATCTACACACTTAGTTACCTCCTCAAATAATTCAATCAAATTTGTGAGGCAAGACTTACCCTTCACGAATCCGTGTTGACTATCCCGGATAAAGCTGCATCTTTCCAAATGGTCATAAATCCTATCCTTCAGGACCTTTTCCATTAACTTACCCACTACCGAAGTAAGACTAACTGGCCTATAATTACCAGGGTCATTCCTATTCCCTTTCTTGAGCAGAGGACCAACATTCACCACTCTCCAGTCCTCTGGCACTATCCCTGTAGACAGAGAGGACCCAAAGATCAAAGCCAAAGGCTCTGCAATCTCATCCTTGCCTCCCAAAGAATCCTTGGATATATCCCAGCTGGCCCAGGGGACTTGTCGACCCTCAGGTTTTTTCAAAATTGCTACTACATCCTTCCTCAGAACATCTACCTCCTCCAGCCTACCCGCCTGTATCACACACTCATCCTCAAAAACATGGCCCCTCTCCTTGGTGAACACTGAAGAAAAGTATTCATTCAACGCCTCTCCTATTTCTTCTGACTCCATGCACAAGTTCCCACTACTCTCCTTGACTGGCCCTACCCTCACCCTGGTCATTCTTTTATTTCTCACATAAGAGTAAAAAGCCTTGGGGTTTTCCTTGATCGGACTCACCAAGGACTTCTCATGCCCCCTCCTAGCTCTCCTAAGCCCTTTTTTTTTAGCTCATTCCATGCTACCTTGTAACCCTCAAGCGACACAACTGAACCTTGTTTTCTTATCCTTACATACTCTTCCTTTTTCCTCTTGACAAGACATTCAACCTCTTTTGAGAACCATGGTTCTCTCACACGGCCATTTCCTCCCTGCCTGTCCTCGGCCTATCCACATATTGTGCCAGGAAACCCTCCTGCACACACTGTACAAAAACTGCCCCATTCGAACTGTTCGACCCATAGAGGTTCCAATCAATATTTGGAAAGTTAAAATCACCCATGACAACTTCCCTGAAACCTCCACACCCATCCATAATCTGTTTTGCAATCTCTTCCTCCACATCTCTATTACTATTTGGGGTCCTATAGAAAACTCCTAAAAATGTGACCGCTCCTTTCCTATTTCTAACTTTGGCCCATATTACCTCAGTAGGCAGATCCCCTTCGAACTGCCTTTCTGCAGCCGTTAAACTATCCTTCATTTACAATGCAACTCCTCCACCTCTTTTACCACCTTCCCGACTCTTACTGAAACATCTATACCCCGGAACTTCCAATAACCATTCCTGTCCCTGTTCTAACCATGTCTCCGTAATGGCCACAACATCGTAGTCCCAAGTACCAATCCACGCTCCAAGATCACCTACCTTATTCCGGATGCTCTTTGCACTGAAGTAGACACACTTCAACCCACCTTTCTGTCTTCCGGTACACTCCTGCGACCTTGATACCCTCCTCAGTACCTCACTACTCTCAACACTGGCTTCTGGACTACAGCTCGTTTTCCCAACCCCCTGACAAATTACAGGCCATAGCAATGGCGGTCCGTGCCTGGACACCGTCCCAGTCACTTGGAAGGTCACCCCGGCCACATGGCCCATTTCCCCGTCGTCGTTCCCCCCCCCCCCCCCCTTATCACAGACAGCCTGGCCAGTGTCTGGCCCGGGGCCAGGATCAAACTCTGATCTTCAGCGCCGTAGGCAGCAGTGCTAACCATCGCGCCACCATGTCGCCCTAGTTTAACAATTTTCAAAAGCATAAGCGAACTGCGCAGTTGGGTATTCGGCCCATCGGAGGTGGAGAGGTGCAGAGGGCCCGAGAATACAGGGTTGAGTCTGCTAATGAAATGCAAACAGTGTTTACTGTACGTGCGTTCCGGAACCCATTGACGCCGCCATCAAGGTGACGGAGAATTGTGAATTTGCCGTCAGCCAATGGTGAAAACTGCCCATGATCTTTTGAACCAGGGTTCTATTCTGGCGTCTTTCCATCCAGTTGTAACACCATCTGAGATCATAACATCACCATGATCAATTCTATTTACCAAGCACTTCCAGCAGTTAGCATGGGTATGTTCACACTGGTGCTTACCTATGGTTAGAGCAGGTGCTTTTTCAGTTTTTCCTTTCCATACTGCTGCATATCCATCATCTTGTTTATTGAATGCAATCAACTTGATTTCATAAAGTTTGTCTGAAACTAAATGAGGAAACAAATAAATCCATTAAGTTTCCTGAAGAGATAAACCAAAGCATTTTGCCACAGTATCAATTAAAGATATTGCAACCGATCTAAATCAATCAGTCATTTTTAATGTCGCCATTACTCAGTTGAAAGAAGCCAGCACACCCTATAGACCTATAGATACACTCATGCAGAAATATAAGACTACAATTTTCTTCAGTCCTTGGGTTGTAAGTAGGAACTATATGTTTAAACATCAGTAACATGGTAAATGGTTTTGTAACTGAGTCTAAGGAATATATTCATTTGCTACTCTTCAAATTTGGACAAGATCATATCTCTCCACCAAGTCTCCCATTACATATCTGTGCTGAGCAGAAAGGGGCATCCAAAACTTATTAAAATCAGTGGGAGTAGCTAATGACAAGAGGGGTCTTAAGAACATAATAAATAGGAGCAAGAGTAAGTCTTACAGCTCACAGAGGTCATGCCAATCTTATGCATCACTTTCATTTTCTAGCCTTATTGCCTGGTCCACAGAGTATATTGATTCAAAGAACCACAACCTTCTAAATGAAGATGTTTCTCCTTGCCTTAGTCTTAAATTCCTGACCCCTAACCTTTTTTTTGGTCATTTTTTTCCAACTAAGGGGCAATTTAGTGTGGCCAATCCATCTAACCTGCACATCTTTGGGCTGTGGGGGTGAGACTCATGCAGACACGGGGAGGATGTGCAAACTCCACACAGAGAGTGACCCGGGGCCGGGATCGAACCCGGGTTCTCAGCGCCGGAGGCAGCAGTGCTACCCACTGCGCCCCCTTCTGACTCATTATCCTGACATGATAACATCTATTTCTGCACATAGCTGGGAGAATCATCCTCTCAGTATCTATCCTGCCAGGCTCTTTTAATTTTATACAATTCAAAGTAATTGGTTCTCTTTCTTGTAAAATCAAAACTTTACTCAATTTCTCCTCAAACGACAGCCAATCTATTCCACAAAACAAATCTAGTCAACCTCATTGCATCCCCTCCAGCCAAGAATATTCTTCCTTCGGTAAGGAGACCAAAACTATACACAGTACTCTACATATAGTCTCACCAAAACACTAGATAATTGCAGTAAAGCTTCATGCTCATAAGCCAACTCCTCTGCATGAACATAAAATTTGCCTTCCTAATTGCATGCTGTGCGACTTCTCTACAAGGACAACCAGATCTCTCTGAACACTAACATTTACTTGTCTTTAACCTTTTAAAATAATCCTGCTTAAATTCTTCCCACCAAAGTGCATAATTTCACATTTCCCAATAGCATACTCATCTGCCACCAACTTGCCAGTCTTTATTTCTTTGCAGCCCCTTTGCATCCTCTTCCAAGCTTACTTTCTTAGATTACATTTGGTCTTGTCATCTAAGGTTATTGATGTGGATTGTAAAATGGCTGAGGCAGTACTCCACTAGTGGCACTCTATCATCCAGAAAATGACTTGCTTATCCCTACTGTTTTCTATCCATTAGCCAATCCATGCCAATATATTATCCCCAGTTCCAAGAGCCCTAATTTGAGTAACAAAAAGTTGTGGCATCTTACTAACTGCCTTCTGCAAACCAAAATGTACTACATTCACTGGCTCCTCTTATCTATTTTGCCAGAACTCTGTGAAACAGCTCTAATAAGTTTAGCAAGCAAAATTTTCTGTTCATAAAACCTATGCTGAATCTGTAACCAGCTCTCTCCACACTGCTTTCTTCACTGATGCTTTGTTTGAAGAAACATGATGCTCAAACTAGTTTTGCCAATTAATCTATTAACGACAAAATCCATTTTAACAATAATCTTCAAGTTCTAGCTTTGCCTGAAATTGTCTGCAATTATCACAGTACTTCAAAGTTGAAGCTCCAATGCATCTTTAGGAATTTCTGTGGTTGGACGGCATGGTGGCCCAGTGGTTAGCACTGCTGCCTACGGCGTTAAAGACCCAGGTTCGATCCCGGCCCTGGGTCACTGTCTGTGTGGAGTTTGCACATTCTCCCCGTGTCTGCGTGGGTCTCACCCCCACAACCCAAAGATGTGGTTAGGTTGGTTGCCCCTAAATTGGAAAAAATGATTGGGTACTCTAAATTTATTATAGAGTCATAGATGTTTACAGCATGGAAACAGGCCTATCGGCCCAGCTGGTCCATGTTGCCAAGTTTCTATCACTAAGCTAGTCCCACTTACCCATATTTGGCCCATATCCCTCTTTACCCACCCTGCCCATGTAACTGTATAACTGTTCTTTTAAAGGAAAAAAATTGGACCTGCCTCTACCACCTCGTTCCAGATGCTCACCACCCTCTATGTGAAGCAATTTCCCCTCTGCTCTCTTTTATATCTCTCCCCTCTCACCGTAAACATATGCCCTCTAGTTCTAGACTCCTCTACCTTTGGGAAAATATGTTCACTAAATATCTTAGCTATGCCCCTCATTATTTTGTAGACCTCTATAAGGTCACCCCTAAGCCTCGTATGCTCCAGGGAAAAAACGCCCAGCCTATCCTTATAGCTCAGATCATCAAGTCCTGGTAGCATCCTCGTAATTATTAAACATTATTTTTAAAAAAGTAATTGCTGTGGTTGTTGTCCTTTCAAAGCGTGTTGTCAGAATTGAGACCAAGTTCATCTACGGTAAGAATGGGATAGAAATTGGTATGCAATGCACATGTTTTGAAGTGAAACAGGACACAAAGCATTACAATTTTGTAACGGGATTGCCTGTGTCCAATATATGACAGCATTGGTCTCGCTGCTAGATTCACGCAGGTTACTTTTAGACTTGTTAGCGAGGCAGAGATGAAAACCGGCAATAGGTGCCATCAATGTAGCAATTAGGGATCTAAAAAAGGATTCACTTTACAAACTGGTCACCTCACGAGCAGGGAAAACATCGAGCCTGCCTTGATGAGAATTCTTCACCACTTTCATGGCTGCCAATAAATGCTGTTTCTGGAACATCCTTTTTTCTGCAAAATTACCTTCCAATGAAGCTGGTGTGGTGATCTAACCACTGTATATATGTGTGCTTGCAGTAGGGGGATGTATGGCCACACCTGTATTACAGGTTTCTCCGGTAAGCTCCTGCCGGCTAGCTCCGCCCACAGGGAGCAGTATAAATATTTGTAAGTTTCACTGAGATGCCATTCTACAGCTGATGCCGGAGGAATAGTATCTCACTGTAATAAAGCCTCTCTTGTACTGCATTAGAGTCTTTGTGTACAATTGTTAGCGCCACAATGGAAAGTGCAAGATTCTCAGAGTTAGGAAAATCCCTCTCTCCCATTCAAAACCATTCTTAGGACATATCGGAGTGTGACCACCAGCAAGGCAGAATCTTTAAAACTGATTCCTTCCTTTGGGCGAGCTGCCTATGGATGCGGCTTAGTGTGTATGCAGATTAGGCCATGGAGCAATTTCTATCAATCCTCAGGTTTCTGCTTTGGTGGTGTATTTCCTCCACTGTGCCAAACCTCAGACCAAGAATGGGCTTTGACTAATTTCTACCCATGATCTATATTCCAATACTATTGTGCTGATAACTGTGCTTCAGTTATAGTTGCTTCGATGTACAATTTATATTTGTGACATTCTGCTAATGATCCTAATTAAATAACAGTAAGTTAAGAAAACTCTTCCTGGTGTGGTAACCTGACATGGCCTAATTGTAGGTCAGATTAAATTGGATATCTTAAATGAAAGAATTGGACACTTTAAATCAAACTGCAGTCAAACCTCAGGCAGGCTGATGGGAATTCAGACTTGACCACAGAAAACTACACAACCCATAAACAAATTGACAGAACATGGCTGGACCTGTCCAGTCGATGACACATCAGAGGCGGGTTTCTCCGTCCCACCGTGCCAGATTTCTGGTTCAGCACGCCATTGGGAGTCTCCATTTTGCCGGCTGGTCAATGGGGTTTCCCATTGTGGGGCAGCTCCACGCCGTCGGCAAACCAACGGGCTGCCGGCAAAACAGAACATCCTGACGGCGGAGAATTCAGCCCCAGGTGTTCATCAATTCAATTGATATGCACCAATTTCTTTTGGGTTGCCCAGATTGAGCCAGACATTTGGGTGTCCAGAATTCCCGCCATTACCTTATATGGAAATAGGTTACATGCGAACAACACCAACAGGGATGGACTCCAGGGCGGGCCCCAGTGTCTTGTCAAACAGCCATTTCCTAATCCTTTGGGTCTTGGCACCCCCTCCCAAGGCCTCACTGGCGGAAAGCCAGAGAAGTTTCTGGAAAGGTGCGAAGGGAGGGGAGTAAAGGTAGACATCCAAGACACACCTCAGTGAAAACCCGACATGGAAGCTGACCATGACCATCCGGGAGACTGATCAGAGAAGGAAGGAAGAAACCAGCAGGACCCATCTTCATGACGACAGACCCGAGAGACTCAGAGAATCAGACCTATGGCTCAACCGAAGTCATCTTTATAGGTAGTATAACAAATCTTGGGAATCTTTAGTATGTGGTTTGGCTTATTTTAAGGGTTAATATTGTTGTTGTTGAATAAAATTGGTTTGACTTTATACTTAGGATGTCCTCGCTAATAAAGACATCTGGGCAAACATTTGATTAAAATACTGGTCGAAGTATCTGAGATTTTACAGATACAACACTAGTCTGCACCAATCTTTGCACTGTACAATGGAGAAAAAAAACAGTACTTCACATTTCGTTGCTGGATATAATTATTTGAAGTATGAAGTGGAATACTGTAGTCTGATGAAAGTGGGATGTGTAACTTCCTGAGCCAATGAAGATCTATTCAAGTGCAATGAAGCAAAGGAACATGCATTGTTTGAACACTGAGAAACATATGATACAATTACTTTTGTCACACTGCGAATGGTGCATCACGCTCGATGGCATCATATTACAACTAAGGAAAGAATCTCATTTCAAGTATCACCAATTATGGAGAGTTTGCTTACAGCATTAACCCTGAGCCAACATATCAGCTTTCAGAAGTGCAGGTAGCTGGAGATTTTAAAATTTACTTGGAATACGGTAACTAACTTCAACTTATAATTCTACTTTACAATGTTTAATTTCCAGTATAAGAAATAAGAAATTTGCAAATTATAAAAATAGTCTAAACCAGTTGAAAAATCAAACTGTTCTCAGTACATAGTGCAGCCAATCCACCTAGCCTGCACATCTTTGGGTGTGGGGGTGAAACCCACGCAAACACGGGGAGAAAGTGCAAACTCCACATGGACAGTGACCCAGGGCCGGGATCGAACCTGGGACCTCAGAGCCGTGAGGCAGCAATGCTCAGTACATATATAACATAATTAAATATTATATCACATGCACAATTACGGCTAAGTAATGTAGGGTTGCCAACATACTTCACAAAGTTGGGGCGTGGGGGGGGGGTTACACCACACGGCGAGACTGGAGCACTAACTTCACCGTAGTGTCATAAGGCAGAATAAATACACCAATAAGATGAATCAAACAAGACTTGTGCACATTGTCTTGGCATTTTAAACACTGGATGAACTAGAGCTGCCATGAATGAGAAGCTAATGTCAACATAAATCAAATTTACCTTTCAATCTTCATTTTGGAAATCTCCATTATTTTCCTGGTTGCTCACAACAATGTTCAGGAGATTAACCATTAATTTCTGGAGGTTCCAGGGCAGTCTGGGAGGGTTCGAAACCTCTTGTAAGGTCAGCTAATATACTAAATACAATCATATCTCATTTTCAAATTGCACCTTTTAGTTCAAGTTGCTTTGATACAGATAAACCCAGACAACATAAAATACTGGTTCAATCTTACTCATACGTTTTTTTAATTGTCTGGTCCATTTTGGAATCAGATTTTTGAAATTGAAATGCAATAGTGGAAGCCGATGTGTTCTACAAACAATTTTTGTTCCTAAATCATTACTTTTGAGGATACTAGACTGAAATTAAAATTCAATAAGGGATTGCACTCTTTGCTTAGCAGTGTCGGCTGAAAATATGAAAAAGAAAATTTAAATTCAGAAAAAATAAGCAATCCATTTCAGTTTTGAATGGAATGCTTCTTCCATATGGTAAATCAAACATCAGGTAGCAATAAGAAGCAACAGAAACAAGGGGCACAATTTAACAGAAGCATCTCTAAGTGCCATATTGGCTGAGATTGACAGGGTGTTTCCCGACGGCTCTGTCGGCGACATCACGGACCTTATTTAATGAGACTGAGTGCCGAAAATGAGCTCCTGTTTGAGGCTTGCCATTACTGGCTGTCTCGCTGTCTGATTCACCAGATTGGCGCCTCAGAATCTCGCCGCTAACATGGGGCAGCTGCTTTTAAACGTTCCCTCACTATTCATTCCCAGTCAACACACAAGCATGGCAGTGCACAGACCTGCTTCTCGCTTTGGGGATGCCGACCTGACCAGGCTTCTCGAAACTGTGGATACAAGGCGAGACATCCTGTTCCCCCAGGGGCTCAGAGGACCAGCAGCAGGACACAAATGCCACCTGGGAGTGGCAATTAGTTCAGGCAGCATGACAAGGAGGACCGCCGTCTAATGTCAGCAGAAGACCAACGATGTCCACCGAGCTGCAACAGTAAGTTACCACCTTTCTCCTGGTATCAGTTCCGCCTACCCCCCTCCCCATCCCAACAAAACACTGGCTGACACCTCACGCCCTCCCCACACTGATCTTCATGCTTGTTCCTCAGCACCCCCTGGCACCCACCAGCGCAACCATTTCATACCAGATGCAACGCCCACACATGCCACTTGCTATAGACCCCCCGAGCCATCAAGCTCACAAACTTGTCTCTCTTTGGCCCTGAAGCAGAAGATAATCCATAATAAGCATGAAACGGTCTAGAGCGGGGGTGGGGTGAGTACCAGAGATCCGAGACCTCACCCTCTATGAAGAACAGGCCCTGGAAATCGTGGGGTTGTCTGAGGAGAGAGCAGTCACCGACAGTGAGGTTGGTCTGCGTCACAGAGGTGAGGATCCACTGCCCCTTCACCCAGAAGACCTGTCAAGTGAGTAGTTCATGTCAGAAAAAGTGATTCTTTGCTCTCACTGACCACATGTTCATTGTCTCATAAGATCTCCATCTGATGGGGCTGGACCATCCGGAGTTGTTCCCAGCTCGCCACCCAAGAGACCATCTCGGAGGCGACCACCAAGGAGACCAGCACGGGGCATCAGAGCTATCATCCCCACCTTCCAGCAGTGCACATACACAGTCAGTGGGTGACATTAGTGGACAGGCTTTTGGGGCACAATCTGGCGAGCACCACAGTTGCTGATGCACATCAGGGGGGAGGCAGGGACATCCAAGGTAGACAGTAGTCGGTGGTTTGCTGGATCCCAGGGCTCAGCTGGGTCCCAGTCAGATTTATCAAATGCCGAACCCTGGACAAGGTTATCCCAGAGCGAATGTAGATAGGATACAGCCCTGACATTCAGTGCATAGCCAATTGGAGGAGTCTCCAAGGCTAGGGGCGCAGGAGATGATACTGACAATGCGTGCCACTGAAGCCAAAACTACTGGGGTGGCGACCGCAGTAGAAAGCCTGGAGCACGATGTCCGCACCTTGAGCCCAAGTCATGGCTCAGTCTGTGACGACCATGGCTGAGGGCTCGACATCACCTCCCAGTCAATGGGGAGCCGCCAGGACTGACTGAGCCAGATGACTCAGGGGCCTCTGGAGCTCACTTCAGCAGCCCCTCCATCCCATGGAGTACCCCTGCGCTATACAGGGACCGTTATGGAGGAGGAAGTGCTGGAGGCCAACCCAGGGCCCGTCACCAATGAGACGAATGCGATCTTCACTTCTTCCGAATCCCTGGTTTAAGACAGCGATGCATCTGAAGGGCAGAAAGTAGAACAGGGGGGCAAGGCGATGCCAGTGACATTGTTAAGTTGGCCGGAGTCCTCTGGCTTCAGGCCCTCCAGAGGACATCCACCAAGGCATCAAAGGCCACAGGGCGCAGAAAGCAGCAGACTGCCTCCACCTCTGATGTGCATCCTGGGGACACACTTAGATGTAGTAGCAGACCACAAAAGGTCAAGATATGGAGATGCTGGCGTTGGACTGGGGTGAGCACAGTAGGAAGTCTTACAACACCAGGTTAAAGTCCAACAGGTTTGTTTCAAATAAAGCTAGTAATTTGAAACAAATTTGTTGGACTTTAACCTGGTGTTGTAGGGCTTCTTACAAAAGGTCAAGATTGAGGAGCACTAAAGGCGGCAAGTTGGTGCAGTGGTTAGCACTACTGCATCACAGCACTGATGACCCGATGTCGATCTTAGCCCAGGGTCACTGGCTGTATGGAGTTTGCACATTCTCCCTTGTCTGGGTGGGTCTCACCCCCACAACCCAAGTATGTGCAGGGTTGGTGGATTGGTCATGCTAAATTGCCCCTTCATTGCAGAAAAGAAGAATTGGGCACTTTAACTTTATTTAAAAAAGAGAAAAGATTGAGGAGTACTGAGTGGGCAGGGTGGGGGGTTCACTATCTGTACCTAGGGGAAATGGAAATGCCAATGTTCACTATTAAAACATTTTACACGTGATACATGTGAAGCCTGTATCACGTTGATCCTTACAGCGGGCCAGCCTGCACCCCCACCCCCTGTAGACCACACCTCCCCCCCCCCCCCCCCCCCCCCCCCAAATCTCCACCTCTTGGGTACAGTGGTCTAAGATCAAACGCTCTCGATGCAGACCCCGTTCAGAGGATGGGTATGAGCACGCTGTCCACAGAAAGATAGGAGTCTGCACAGCAGGGTGCAACTTAACGATGTCACAACATCAGGGACCTGGCTTCTATTCCGCCTTGGCTGGCTGGATGTATGAAGTTTCAACTTTCTCTCCATGTTTGCGTGGGTTTCCTCTGGGTCCTTCGGTTTCCTCCCACTGTACAGGGATGTGAAGGTTGGGTTATTGGCCATGCTGAATTGCCTCTTGGTGTCCAGGGTTGTGCAGGTTGGGTGGGGTTGCGAGGCCTAGTTAGTGTGGTCTTTAGAGCTTAAAAAAAAAGAAAATTAAGACAAAGAAAAACTTTGGCATAAACTGAAGAGCAGCAAAGCTTATCTCACAGCGAGTTATTATCTCTCCTGCCTTGAATACTGACCTGCTGACACTGCCAACACAGACCCATCACCCTGGGGTGACGTTACACAGAATCCAGGTGGGTGGAACAGGGTGTCCAGGGAGTTGGGGAGGGAGAGGGAAATGGAGTGGATGAGGGAAATGGGAGGGGGATTGGGGGCGAAGGAAGAAAATGGGGAAAAGGAGGAGATGGAAAAGGAGGGAATAGGAGCAAGGAGGGGATTGGAGGTTGGAGGGATATGGGGAGGAGGGGAATGGGGAGGAGGGAACGGAGAGAAGGGGAATGGGGAGGAGGGGTATGGAGAGTGGAGGGAAATGGGGAGAAAAGGGGTATGGTGAGGAGGGGTATGGGGAGGAGGAGTGGAATGATGGGGGGGTGGAAGTGAGTTGCCAAAACCTTGTCCTATGAGAAGCGAGGGAGGATGAGGGTCTCCTTGGACCTCTGGGCATGCCGGACCCTTGCTCCGCCTGTCCTCCTTACTCCTGCGGGTCCTCCCATGGCATGTTCTCCATCCCCTCCTCAGACGAGGCCACATGTCCCATGTCCCACAGCATGCTGCTGTGCCAGGTTGTGGATGGCACAGTAGATCACCAGAAAGCAAGAGACCCTTTGGGAGGTACACTGCAGTGCACTACCAGAGCAATCCAGGCACTGGAACCACATTTTTGAGCAGTTATGGCATGGCGCGTGACAACATGGGCCTCATTACATCGGGTCTCCGCCTTGGCGTCATCAGACAGAACTTCAGCGGTACCACTTGTTCCCCAAGAGCCAACCTATCATCCTGGGGTGGTCCTCGATGAAGCCGGACTGTAGCTGTCATGCACGCTCCCTAGGAAGCGTGCACACACATGCATAGGCTGGTTCAGCTCAGTGGGCTAGACAGCTGGTTCGTGATGCAAAACAAGGCCAGCAGCACGGGTTCAATTCCCATACCAGTTTACTCCAACAGGGGTTTGCACAGTAACTTCATACTTGAGACATTAAAAGTTGATTATTATTAGGCAGTGGTGGCATACAATCTGAATATTCAGGGAGTGGAATCCTTTCCTGATGCCCTGGCGCGCAGGTGACATCAATTACCCACGCACGTGGGGCATGATGGGCTTGGTCCAGGTTGAAGGTGAGGTAGTTGGATGCCTAGGCATACAGGGCATCCGTGACCTCAAGGATGCACTTGTGGGCTGTAGCTTGAGAAATGCAATACATGTCTCTGCTCGAGCCTTGGATGATGCGGCTGCACAAAGGTTCTGAGATGTGGTGACCTTCACGGCCACCGGAAGTGGTGGCTTCCTCCCTCCACGAGGTGCCAAGTCCACGAGGGCGTGGCAGAAGTGCCGCATTGTCTCTTTGTTGAGACGGAGTCCCCTGCGGCACATGCTATTCATCATCTCATCAAAAGATCATCGACACCTGTACAACGTGGGCAGTAGTTGGCCCCTCCCACGGGTTCCTCCTTGGCCAGATGGGAGGCCAGTTTTTCAGGCTGCCTCCTGCACATGGGGTGTTGCCTCCAGCCTGCGCCGACGCTGTTGCCTTTCCAGCATCTGGCTGCTTGGGCTGTGACCAGCAACACGAGGGCTGCCTCTGCGGGCCGATAACACCAGCCATCTTAGTATCTGTAAGGAATTGGAGAAGGCGAGAGACTAACAATCAGTTACGGTTTACATCCTGGGACCCTCAAATCCTCCAAGCCTCCCCTACCCTTCCGTGTCCCGCTTTCTCTCAGAATGCCATCCATTGAGCCAGTTGTGCTGGAAAACCTTGTTCTGCACTCTCACCACCGGCCACATCACGAACTCCTGGACCCAGGCCTCTGCTGGGAACATTAAGAATACAGTGCTCAGGCGACCTCCCCTGATCCACACACTTACCTTTTGGTCGCGAGAAGATCCACAGTGCTGAAGCCCAGCTATTTAGTGATTGACTGTTGGTTGCTGCCTCTATGGTGCTGAAGTTCCTGGAATTCAGCCACAGTATTCAGGCATCAAAGTTTGATTGAAATGCAATGTACAAATCATCCTCTCAGACATGGCACATGTGCCCTTGACGAGCCACTTGAGTTGAGGAGCGTGAAGTGCTCTCACAATTAACAAGGCTAATTCCTCATTTGAAATAGCCTTCATCTGTGAATCCAGAGGCTGCTCACAGTCAAAGGAAGTTAAAGTGATCTTCAGCATAGAAGCCAGAACAGGGCTTTATCCTGGAAGTGTTTGGTAGGACAGGCAGGCAGCAGTTCTGGTTGCCCCTGTTATGGGTCTCCACAATAATAAAAGATGTTTTGAAGGCCTCACAGAGGCAAAACTCTACCTCTCCCCCCCCCCCCCCCCCCCCCCCCCATCCCCCAGTTTTAAAAAGGAGTACTAAACAACACCCACGTGACTTCCTGCTGGGGGGCCGGTTAATCCCCGGGAGCTGCTGCATTTGAATTCAATCTAACGAATGAGATGGAAATGAATGCAAATGAGGGTCAATTATATGCTTGCCATGTCTGGGCGTGATCTGGTACTTGCCTTTGGGAGTGGGCCAGTTAAAATGCAAACTGATTCGGACCTGGGCACAAATCTCGATTTTGGCCTTTCTTGCTATTTATTCACTGCGGTGGTTAAATCGCAGCCATCATCAATCATTTTCGAATTTTAACCATGACGATGTCCAAAAGCACTGAAAAAATCAAACCACAGAGTTCCATAATTTGATGCATCCTCCCATAACTCTGATTCAATAACTGATGGTGATTCTTCATTTGAAATTCTACAAGAATTGATCAAGAGAAATGTGTCTCCAGAAAAAGCAGTATGCAGGGGTCACACGATACGGACGCAGGAATAGCTGCATTTCCTGTGAGCTCTGGCGCTACTCTGCTGGAAATCCTTTCATTTATTGTGCTCAAAGAGCTCACACTCATTCAAATCAAAAACAAAAACTCCACATTATGTCCCTGGAGGATTTGTGGCCGAACTCTACTGCCAGAATGCAGAGAACTGTCAAGAAAATCAACAAGAAAGATCAGCTGGAGGTAGCTGGAGAGGAATCAGTTCTTGAACATGGCGACTCAGCGACAGAGTCAGCTCTTGATCTGGCACTTTCACAGTCGTTACAACTGATGGCTACTAATATTATCAAAATCATTGATGAGAAGGAACTCGATCTATTATGCACAATATCAGTACTCATGCTATAGAACTGGAGAACACAGCAAAAGGCTTGATGAAACTGAAGATAAAATTCTTACTGTGGAAAACACAACTTCATTGGTAGAGGCCCGTTTACAGTCTATCGAAAAGTAGCTGCTCACAATGTTGGAACATGTGGACGATTTAGAAAACCAAGGCCGGAGGAAAAATGTTTGGATTATCGATTTATCAGCGGGAGCTGAGGGAAAGTTCCCAGTTAGTGAATTTGAGAGCTAGCTACCATGCTTTCTCAACATAGAAATGAAAGCCGGGCGCTTTAAATTGGAAAGAATACATTGTTTACTTGCTTGGAGACCCTGGGACAATTATGCGTTTCCACAACTCCAAAATGCACCAAAAATGATGCCGGCAGCTAGATGAAGTGGGACCTTCCTTTATGATGGATCAAAGGTCTCTTTTTATTAAGATTTTTCAGCGGTGGTGCAATAGAGACCCAAGTGTTTTGACTAAGTTAGAAGATGTCTGAAGACCACTGAAATACAGTATGTCCTACTGCATCCAGCCACATTGAAGTGACATTCAATATTCAATACCCCATCTAAAGTCATGGCCTTCGTGAACTCTGTGGAAGACAATAATTCAGCTCTCTCAGCTGAATGACATTATTGACAGGTTGCAGTTGACCGTAAAGTTAGGACTTTATCCCTTTTTATTATGCTCTCTTACTTTGTACTTATCATTCTGACAGAGATGGGCTAGTAACTGAGCACTACAGGGGTTATTCCTCTTAAGAAATGTTGGGACTCGTACATAATTTTGTTGAGCAATATTCGTCAGCGTGTTTTTCTTTTAGTCAAGGAATACGCTTGGCAGGTTGTATAATATTAGGGCTGCATGAGAAATGTCTCCCTTTTTATATATTTGCTTCTAATAACTTTGTACATATTACCTGTCTCCTTATGTTATGTTAAATATGATTGGTGCCATGGCTGGAAGATGGATGTGTGACTTCTGTCTCAATAGGCGAGGATGGATTACAGGGATGGTGATTCGTTCTCTTTTTCTTTATATTAGATTTCAATTTTTCTTTCTTGAAGAGAGAGGCTATAAATATGGAACGTATGTTTGTTTAGTCAAACAAGGCCTCATATTTGGTGAGGAAAACTCCCTTAGAGTTAACTGTTCAAGATTATTTGTTCTGTTTTTTAAAATAGTCGTTGAGGGTTGTTATTTTGGATTTAAAGAATCGTTAGTTGGTAACCGGTGTTCTTGTAAAGGTACGGACAAATTAAATTTATTAGAAAATTACTATATATGTTGCTGGTGCTTCTTGTGCAACTGGAGATTTGGGAGGTGAGTTATGGTACAAATTTACACCCAAATTTGTCTTTTTCCGTTAATTCAATCAAATCTCTTTCTGAAGTCAACTCCTCAATCCAGTGGGAGACCTGTAAGCTTTGCAAGGGGGTTGATAATTTCCTATATGTTCAGCAGAAAGCATAAAATGATGGAACAACAGCATGAGCTGGAAATAAGACTGGCTGAAGCAGAGCGTATGGGAGGATATCCTAGCCATTTAGTCTTGAAAGAAATTAATGCAGTCCAAACAGTGTTGGATTCCTTGTTGACTCAACATGCTGAAAGGAGTATAACATTTGCAAATCAAAAATTATATGAATTTGGAAATAAACCAAGTAGATACTTAGCTCTCCTTACAAAGAAGATACCAGACTTTCGGACTAATTTTCTGTATTGGATTCAAAGGGCAATAGAATGTTTAAGACTGAGGATATTAATAATTCAGTTAAAAGGTTTTTATGGTGATTTATATAAAACAGATCATTCTGAAGGTGCACTAATGCATATGAAGCTATTTTTCTGTTTTTTAGAATTCCCAACACTTTGAGGACCAACAGTTGACCTTAAACACCCCATTTCTAAAGAGGAAGTATTATCTGCATTGAAAGATCTTCAATCTGGTAAAGCTCCGGGACTCGATGGTTTTGGAAGTGAATTTTGGAAGGACTTCAAAGATATGCTAATAGAACTTTGAGTAGTATGAATAACCATTCATTCAAAACAGGACAGCTACCTCCTAGAGTCTTCTACACTACAGGACAAAATATTTATTTAATTTTGAAGACAGGCAAAAATCCAGAAGACTGTGTCTCCTATGGGCCAGTCTCGCTTTTAAATATGGATCTGAAGTTACTTTCTAAAATACTGGCATTGCGTATAGAAAAATGTCTTCCATTAATTATCCAGAGTGATGATTTAAAAAAAAATTTAGAGCACCCAGTTTTTTTTTCAATTAAGGGGCAATTTAGCATGGCCAATTCACCTACCCTGCACATCCTTTTGGGTTGTGGCGGTGAGACGCATGCAGACACAGGGAGAATGTGCAAACTCCACACGGACAATGACCCAGGGCCAGGATCGAGTCCTCAGCGCCCTGATGCAGCAGTGCTAACCATTGGGCCACCGTACCACCCTCAGACTGGGTTTATAAAAGGCTGTAGTTCATGTAACAATGTCAGGAGATTATTAAATATCATTCAGGTTTCTCAAAAACAGGCGATAGTCAGCTCGGTGCTCTCATTGGATTCAGAGAAAGCATTTGATCAGGTGGAGTGGAACTATTTATTTCACACATTCAATAAATTTGGACTGGAGGCGGGTTTTATTAAATGGACACAAGTGCTTTATTAAAACCCACTTGCAGCAGCTCTCATTAACCGTTAAAGGTCTAATAATTTATGTCTTCAGGGGAACAATCAGGGTTACCCTCTATCCCTGTTATATGCAATTACTATAGAGCCCTTAGCTGAGGCAATTAGACAGAACCCTTTGGTATTTGGTTTGGCTTTTGGTGGAAAACAGCGTAATATTACTTAGTACGTTGATGTGTTACTATTTTTGTCTCAGCCTGAAATTTCTGTTCCTGCTAATATTGACATTATTGATCGTTTTGACTCCTTCTCAAATTACAAAATAAATTTAGCTAATTCTGAGGCTATGCCACTAGGAAGGCTCAGAGGGCGTCTCCCTCCCCTTGCTCCTTTCCCCATCAAATGGTCCCTTCTGGATTTACTTATTTAGGGATTTTTATTATATCCTCATTCTGTCAGTTGTACAGGACAAACTTAATCCCATTGCTCAGATCTATAAAGTGTAATCTACATCGGTGGACCTCTTTACCTTTATCATGGTTGGGCAGGATAGTACTGATTAAGATAAATGTATTACCAAGTTTGCTTTACCCTCTACAAACGTTACCAACTTTACTTTCTGCTAAGGTCTTGATGGATATCAGTGGGGGGGTTTAGCTCCTTAATATGGAACAAACAAACCTTGCTTAAAACTGGCCAAATTACAACCTACAAGTTCGAAAGAGGGCCTTGGGGTGCCGAATATAATCTCTCATCTAAGATTTATACAGTAATGGATAAGATGGGACCCCACTTCCATTTGGGCTTAATATTGAGGTTCGTCAGACTGAATATTTTTTACAAACTCTTTTGTTTCTTAACACATTTTAAGACATTACCAGAGGAGAATCCAATAATTATTAATATTGAAGGTTTGGAAAATGGTCTGTGATTTGGAGGGAAGATCTATGTTAACTTCTGCTCTCACTCCGATACAGGGAAACCCTGATTTTCATCCAGGTCTTATAGACCACAGTTTTGACATTTGGAGTGAGAGGGACCTTACAAGAATGGTGGATCAGTTTAGAGAGGCTCACTTATTACATTTTGAGCAATTGTGTGCACAATACAAAATTCCCAGACATTTTTTCTTTAGATACTTACACTTATTCACTTTATTTTTAATAAAACAACTTTGCATCTTAATGCCAGTGTCTCCCCTATAGAAAAAATATTATCATTCATGGAACCAAAGCGATTAATTAGTAAGTTTTATGACATGCTATGTTCTAGATCCAATACAAATATGCAAGAGATTTAGAGATTTGGGAAAGGAATCTCGCAGAGAATATTGATGAAGAGATCGGGGGGGGGAAGGGGGGGATTTGTAATGGAGGACTATACTCCGTGTCTGGTCTGGTGTCAAAATAAAAAAAAACTATAGGTCAGGTATACTTAAAGAGCTGAAAAAAATATCTAATATGACCTTGGAATTGGACCCTGTCTATTTGATTCTGGGGCTTCCAGATAAACATATAATTGATGTCAATGAAAAACGATTGTGTAATATTCTAACATTTGCAGCACGGAAAAATATTTTATGTTCTTCGGTCAATGACAAGTGACCTTCTGTACAGAGCTGGCACAAAATTATTATGGAGTGTAGTACAATGGAATTTCTAACTTGTATACTTCGATTTAAGTAAGACTCATTCCTAAAAATATATGGCTCCCATCTTAAATATACAGGTTCCATGGTGTCAGTTTTACTTCTACAAGGCATTCCGTAGAATATGCAGTACTGTCCCTAGTTTAATGTAGGGTGTGTGCCTTTTCACCTATTCTTTGTATCCTGTCCCTTTTCTCTCCATCCTTTTACTCGTTTCTTTTAAGGTTGAAGTGCTGGGTTAGATGAACCAACTGGGTTGTTTCTTTTCTATACACGGTGAATTGTTTGAGCTGTATATCAGTTTTATGGATATGTTGTTTTGTTTAAAAAAAGGGAAAAACTCATTTTTTAAACAGAAAGGCAGTGTGCAAAATCTGTTATTTAATGCTGACATTCTGGATGAATACAGAACATTGAGACACAGAGCTTGTGCTCCCTCTTGTGCTCCAGGAGTGAACATGAAATTAGGGTTTGCAACTCGTGACGTTCTGGTCACAATTCTGTACTAACAGTCCGACAACATTTCTTCAACATCAAAGAAGCTCGGTCACAGAATACACCAATGGTTAATTCACTAACTAGTATGGATCCAACAACTTTACAGATTCCAAAAAAATTTGTTTTTCTCTACTCCACATAAAGTTATTCCATTACTGAAAGTGAGTAGAGATCTAAACTATTGTAAGCCATTTAGACATAAGTTTGATAATAGCACTGCTCAGATCGAAAAGAAGTAAACCTTGTAAAGGGATATGCTCCTCTACAAACTCTGACAAAATTGCCAATGCTCCAGAACAGATCGAGGAACTGCCTGGAGAAGATAGACAATGCTTCTGGGGAAATCCAAAACAAATTATAAATTGAAGCAGCATGTGTTTACCTAGATGTAATAAAACCTGCAAATCATTATTTAAAGCTATGAAAATGAAACAGACCTTTTAAAAGACTAGTTATTTGTAACAATGTGATTTTCCAGACAAGTTTCAGCTCAGATGAATTTTCTCGCGAAATCAGATGTTCAGTACATCAGCATGATATATGTCCCAATAGAAAGCGAATCTGGAGAATTGATGGTGGAAATCAAAGAGATGGCAGATAAATTGTACAGATATTTTGCATTAGCCTTCACTATAGAGGATATAAGTAACATCCCAGGAACAGCTATAAACCAGGAAATTGAAGAAAGGGAGGAACTCAGGAAAATTACAATTGCTAGAGAAGTGGTACTGAGTAAATTGTTGGAGCTAAAGGCAGACAAGAGCCCAGAACCTGATGGACATCACCCTATGGTTTAAAAAAGTGTCTAATGAGATAGTTGATGTATTGGTTTTAATTTTGTTGCAGGGCAGCTAATTATCAGGCAGGGTTAACACGATTTTGTGAAAGAGAAATAATTTAACCAGCTTATTGGGAGTCCGTTGGGGAAGTAATCTGTTCTCTGGATAAAGGGGAACCGGTGGATGCACTACACTTTGATTTCCAGAAGGCGTTTGATAAAGTGTCACATCTAAGGCTATTGCAGAAGGTTTATGTCATACGGGGTAACATATTGGCATGGACAGAAGATTAGCTGGTTAACAGGAGGCAGAGAGTAGGCATAAATGGGTATTTTACAGGATAGCAAGTTGTAATGAGTGATGTGCCACAGGGATGAGTGCTGGGCCTCAACTGTTTACAATTCATATAAATGACTTGGATGAAGGGATTGAAGATATAGCTGCCAAATTTGCTGATGACGCATCAATAGGTAAAAAAGGAAGATATGAAGAGGACATAAGGAGGCTACAAAAAATATAAATAGATAAAGTGAGTAGGCAAAGATCTGGCAAATGGAGAATACTCCGTTCCGAGGTCCCCACCTGCTTCAAGAAGACCACCATCATACCGGCAGCAAAGAAGAACCAGGCAACATGAAGAGTCCCGGACAATTCACATCCACCACCACTCTCCTCTGCCTTTAACTCAATGACTACCTTCCAGTGGCCGTGACATCAATCGTAATGACGTGCTTCGAGAGGTTGGCCATGAAGCCGCATCAACTGCATACTCCTGTCATGTGAGTGTACCTTTAAGAAATAGGTGTTTATAAAATAGCTATAGTGGATGTACCTTTAAGAAATGAATGTTTATCAAATAGCTGCAGTGATGTCAGAGTGTGGGTGGAGCTGGGATGTCTGTCTGCTTTACTTTCGTTTTTGAGCTGGCAACTACAGTGTGTTTTTACAGGGGCTGGTTTAGCACAGTGGGGTAAACAGCTGGCTTGTAAAGCAGAACAAGGCCAGCAGTGCGGGTTCAATTCCCATACCAGCCACCCCGAACAGGCGCTGGAATGTGGCGACTAGGGGCTTTTCACAGTAACTTCATTTGAAACCTACTAGTGACAATAAGCGATTTTCATTTTTCATTTAGTTTCATTTTCAGAGTTAGAGCTGCATCCAGCCAAACAAGGTGTAATTTTGATCTCTCTGCATGTAAAGAATACCTTCAGATTACTTGCTAATTTAAAAGTGATAACTGCTCTCAGTAGAGAAATTAAAACCTGCTATCTTTTTTAAAGGAGGGTATTTGTCTTATGGATGTTGCTAGGAAAGATTAAAGGTTATTTATAGAGTACTGTACTCTTTGGGGGAGTATTTGAGTTGACAGTTCCTTAGATGTTTATAGTGTGTTTATAAAATGTTAACCTGATTCATAGAATAAACAGTTTTGTTTTAAAAGTACTTTAGATCTCTGTTGCATCACACCTGTAGAGTGGACCCTTGTGCTCCCCATAACCAAAATCTATTAAAAGTTGTGAGTCGGGTGAACTCCATGAGACACGTTGGTGTTCTCTAAACCCTGGCCCATAATACTCCCAGGTTGCCTAGATCCACTGCAATTCGCATACCGCATACCCATAATCATAGTGGGTCGGATCTCGAAGAACGACAATATACAGGAGGGAGATAGAGAACCTAGTGTAACAGCAACAATTTATCTCTCAATGCCAGCAAAACTAAACAGTTGGTCATTGACTTCAGGAAGCAAAGTACTGTACACATCCCTGTCTGCTGCATCAACAGGGCTGAGGTGGAGATGGTTGACAGCTTCAAATTCCTAATTGTACAATAACACTCAGCCAAACGTACAGCATCCTAGAAATCACAGTCAATCAAGACTAGCACAGAAATTCCTAGCACAAAAAAATCTGTCCTGGTCCACCACGTCGACGCTACCACCAAGAAAGCAGGAAACTAAGCAAATTCGGAATGTCCACATTAACTCTTACCAACTTTTACAGATGCACCATAGAAAGCAGCCTATCTGGCTGCATCACAACCTGGTATGGCAACTGCTCGGCCCAAGACCGCAAGAAACTTCAGAGAGTCGTGAACACAGCTCAGTCCATCACACAAAGCCGCCTCCCATCCATTGACTCTATCTACGCCTCCCGCTGCCATGGGAAAGTGGGCAACAAAATCAAAGACCCCTCCCACCGGCTTACTACTCCTCCAATTGTTTCCATTGGGCAGGAGATACAAAAGTCTGAGAACAGCACAAAGATTCAAAAACAGCTTCTTCCCTGCTGTTACCAGACTCCTAAACGACCCTCTTATGGACTGACCTGATTAATACTACACTCCTGTATGCTTCACCTGATGCCGGTGTCTATTTATTTACATTGTGTACTGTGTGTTGCCCTATTATGTATTTTATTTTCATGTACTAAATTATCTATTGGAGCTGCTCACAGAAAGTACTTTTCACTGTACCTCGGAACACGTGACAATAAACAAATCCAATCCAAATCTAATCCAATAATGTGGGGAAAATGCAAAATTGACCATTTTGGCAGGAAACATAGAAATAAGCGCATTATCTAAATGGCGAGAGCTCCAGAGCTGAGGTGTAGTGGGATCTGACTGCCCTAGTGCATGAATCACAAGAGGTTAGTATGCAAGTACAGTTAGTGGGCAGCACGGTAGCATGGTGGTTAGCATAAATGCTTCACAGCTCCAGGGTCCCAGGTTCGATTCCCGGCTGGGTCACTGTCTGTGCGGAGTCTGCACGTCCTCCCCGTGTGTGCGTGGGTTTCCTCTGGGTGCTCCGGTTTCCTCCCACAGTCCAAAGATGTGCGGGTTAGGTGGATTGGCCATGCTAAATTGCCCGTAGTGTCCTAATAAAAGTAAGGTTAAGGGGGGGGTTGTTGGGTTACGGGTATAGGGTGGATACGTGGGTTTGAGTAGAGTGATCATTGCTCGGCACAACATCGAGGGCCGAAGGGCCTGTTCTGTGCTGTACTGTTCTATGTACTGTTCTAATCAGGAAAGCTAATTTACTGTGAAGGGAACTGAATACTGTGTGCAGTATTAGTCACCTTATTTAAGGAAGGATGTTAATGTGTTGGAAGCAGTTCAGAGGAGTTTTACCAGACTGGAGTGGGTGGATTCCCTTATGAGGAAAGATTGGGCAGGCTGGGCTCATATCCACTGGAGTTTAAAAGAGTAGGTAGTGACTTGACTGAAACATATAAGATCCTGAAGGGTCTTGACCGGGTGGATATGGAAAGGGTATTTTCTTTTGGGAGAGATCTAAACAAGGGGGTCACTGTTTAAAAATAAACAAGAGATAAGGCAAAATGTTTCCTCTCAGGTTGAGCATCTTTGGAGCTCTCTTCCTGAAAAGGTAGTGGAAGCTTTGAATATTTTTATAGCAGAGGTGGACAGATTCTTGGCAAGCAAGGGGTTGATAAGTTACTGGGGTAGGCAGGATGCAGATTTGAGGTTACTATCAGATCAGCCATGATCTCATTAAATGGCGGAGCAGGCTCAAGGGTCTATTCCTGCTCTTTTTTTTTGTATATGCAGGAGTCTAGAATCCAGACCAAAGTATGTCAGAAACAAAAAATATTATTGATGAATATCACCTCCAAACATAATAAGATTATTTGTCAATGCAATGGACAACAGATTAATGTGCAAAACTCCTGAAATAGATCTTGCTGTAGATGCTTTGTGCAATCTTTAGGAAATAGTACAAACACAATGTTTTGATTCTTGATAGAAAGCCTGTACAAGGATATTTTCAAACAGCTGAGAAAAAAAAACTCTACTGTTCACTCAATTACCCGTGATAACAAAACAAAACTGACAGTAATTGTACTAAGTTCAATGAGCTGTTACTGTAATTAAGACGTCTATGTCCACCTCCATAATTTATCAGGAATGCAAAATGTTTACAATTCCAGAGACAAACCAGAAAAGGCTTTTGTCTTCAATATTGAAACAGCAATGAACGATTGTGCTTTCAGTGGAAGTGGAAGTGCTAGTAGAGGGAGAAAGATGCCTTTGCTGGTGTAATTGAGCCTGGCTTGGAAGCAAAAACATGCAATTAAGTTTTGGGATAAATAAACACTGCAGCAAATCATTAGGCAGGAGGTCATCTTTTTATACAAGAGTCATCATTGTGGGCGGAACAGTAGCACAAGGATTAGACTGCCTGCTCAGAGCTCTAGGGTACAATTCTGGCCTCGGGTGACTGTGGAATTTACAGTTTTTCCATGTCTGTGTGGGTTTCCTCCGGGTGCTCCGGTTTCGTCCCACAGTCCAAAGAAGTGCAGGTTAGGTGAAGTGGCCATGCTAAATTGCCCCTTCAGTGTCCAAAAATTTAGGTGGGGTTACTGGGTTACAGGGATTGGGTGGAAGCGCGGGTTTAAGTGGGATGCACTTTCCAAGGGCCGAATGGCCCCCTTCTGCACTGTAGGGATTCTATGATTCTTCTATCACAGCTATACCCATGTGATGGTCTATGTGAGACTATTTTCATCTACCACAATATGCAGAATACACGAGAGGAAAAGTGGCCTCATGTATCAGAGGCTGGATAAAATTAGATGCAATGTAGAAGATAGCTTCAAACAAGAGTAAAGGGGTTTAGTTGCATTGCTGAGTATACACGTAGAGGACCTTCATGAAGTGAAATAAATCTTAGGGAAATGTTGGTGCACCATCTGGTGGTATTATGGCATATGTGCAACATCATGCTGAAGGTTGCCCTGTGAAGAGCATTTCAACCATTGATTCCCCAATGTACTTAATATATGGACCACGGCCGGGATTCTCCGATATCGTGGGAAAGTGTTGACACCGGGGTCAAAACCGGCGAGAGCGACACCGGCATCAATGGTCCTCCAGGCCCAGTAATTCTCCTGTTCTTTGGGGTGCTAGAATGCCGCCGGAGTGATGTGCGCTGCTCCAGCGTCGGAAGCTGGCCCTGAATGGCCGGCGCATGTGCATGGTTGCCGTCTCCGCGCCGGCCCCCGCGCAACGTGGCAGAGCCTTACAGAAGCCCGGCGCGGAGAAATATAGGCGCCCCCCCCCCTCCCGAACGAGGGCGCCCGTTGATCGGTAGCCCCCGATCGCGGGCCCGGCCACCATGGAGGCCCCCCTGGAGTCAGATCCGCCCAACCCCCCCCCCCCCTCCCCCCAGGTTGGAGCCTGCAGCCAGAACGCAGAGGTCCTGCCAGGTGGGACCATATGTGAACCACACCGGCGGGACTCGGCAGGCACTCAGCCCTTCGAGCGCGGAGAATCGTCGCGGTCGCTGCTTTCAACGTCGATTCTCCGGCGAATCGGCAGCCCGGCGTTGGAGCGGCGGGGCGGGATTCTCGCCCCCTACCCCGGCGATTCTCTGACCCGGTGCGGGCTCGGAGAAACCTGACCCATATCTCTAACTATAATGAAATGAAAATCGCCTATTGTCACAAGTAGGCTTCAAGTTACTGTGAAACGCCCCTAGTCGCCACATTCCAGCGCCTGTTCGGGGAGGCTGGTACGGGAATTGAACCATGCTGCTGGTCTGCCTGGGTCGGCTTTCGAAGCCAGCGATTTAGCCCTGTGCTAAACCAGAGTGAGAGACACAAAGGACACAAAGTCAGGAAAGCTTTCAGCTTCTGTGCATCGTGAAATATTCACTTTTTACATTTTTGGCACAACGTCTTGCAGACATGTAATGTAGATGTGAATATTCCATACAAATAATGCATACAAATATTATTTACAATAAGTTTATAAGTTGTCAAAGGCACATTGGCACAAGGAGATATCTAGTGAAGTGAAGGAACAAGATGGTTGAAGTTTTCAACCATCTTGGTTGAAACTGATAAAACCATTCATGCTCAACAACTAAAAATGTTGAGACCAGTGTTGTTTCAATAAATACCTAAATACTAATGATCATAACATTTATTAATGGATGAATTATCGTAATGTTTAAGTTATAACAGTGGATAACAATAGAGTTCTGACTCATCTCCAATTTTCTGCTCCAGGCCCTTCCTGTTTTAACATCTGACTGTACATCAAGACTATTAATTGGTGTTTTGTGTTTTTACCAATTTCTTTTTTAAAGGTTCCACAAATAAAAGGCCGAAAAATTGAAGGCCTATTTAGTTATATTATGTGAACACCAGCAATACATACCACTCGCTGCTTTACCAGAGTGATTTATGACAGGCAAAGGGGAAGCGAACAGTTTCTGTTCCCAGGGGCAGCACAGTGGCACAGTGATTAGCACTGGGGCCTCGGTGCCAGGGAACCGGGCTCATTTCCGGCCTTGGGTGACTGCATGGAGTTGCCTCCCACAGTCCAATGGTGTGTGGATTTGCAATGCTATATTGCCTCTTTGTGTCCAGGAATGTGCAGATTAGGTTACAAGGATAGGGCTGAGTGGATGAGGAGGTGGACTTGGGTTGGGTGGTCTTTCGGAGGGTTGGCACGGACTCGATTGGTCGAGTGGCCTCCTTCTGAACTGTAAGGATTCTACGAGTCTACAGTATTGATTCTAAATGTTATGTCATAATTAAGAGCAAAACTATAGTCCCATTTTGGTTTTGCTTCATTTGTGCAGTGGACAACATGAGAAATATGAAGTAGATTCGAGAGGTGGATTTAACTGGCAAAGGGGAAGAGAACAGTTTCTGTTCCCAGGGGCAGCACAGTGGCACAGTGATTAGCACTGGGGCCTCGGTGCCAGGGAACCGGGCTCAATTCCGGCCTTGGGTGACTGCAGATTAGGTTACAAGGATAGGGCTGGGTGGATGAGGGGGTGGACTTGGGTTGGGTGATCTTTCGGAGGGTTGGCGCTGACTCGATATGAAAAAAAAACATTAATCAAGTTTCTAGTAGGCTGGTTAAATAAAGTAGCAGAAATAAAACCAATGTGCAAGATTTCTCACAGGCGAATGGCTCAAACATTTATTTTGGAGAGAAAGAACTGGAAGCCAAAGAGATGAAGCAGATTTATGGGACAAGATTTAAATGAATTCAAAACCTATGCATTTAACACAGTTACAAATCATGGAATCACTCAAGTATCCATTGGGAGGGGCAGCA
This sequence comes from Scyliorhinus canicula, assembly GCF_902713615.1. Lineage (NCBI taxonomy): Eukaryota > Metazoa > Chordata > Chondrichthyes > Carcharhiniformes > Scyliorhinidae > Scyliorhinus > Scyliorhinus canicula. The sequence continues at coordinate 20,677,595 of NC_052157.1, forward strand.
CGGTGGCACGATGGTTAGCATTGCTGCCTATGGCGCTGAGGACCCGGGTTCGAATCCCGGCCCTGGGTCACTGTCCGTGTGGAGTTTGCACATTCTCCCCGTGTCTGCGTGGGTTTCACCCCCACAACCCAAAGATGTGCAGGATAGGTAGATTGGCCACTCTAAAATTGCACCCTTAATTGGAAAAAATAATTGGGTACTCTAAATTTTTAAAAAACAAAGTATCCACTGGGAGCATTTGACAAATATTTATCCACATGAAGCACTGTTCAGCCCTCACAAGGGTTAAGACAAAACCGTATCTGTTGTCATGCCACAATGTTGTACATTCTGGTGTTGAGGAACATGTAGTTTTAAGCATGAACACAAAAATATAAGCACTTTGCTCACCAAAACATTGAAAGCAAGCAAAGCAATAGTTATGCAATTAGTCTCACTGATGTGGAGTCGTAACCAATGCTTAAACTGGTAGCATTATTTCCATTTGAAATCTACAATTTCTGTGAAAATTACATAGTTCAACAAAATATACTCCATGATATTGCTATCAAAATGGCAGTTGGTTTAGTTTGACTAACCTAATCCAGTTATCTCGTATTGCTTCACTTTTCTTCTAAGTCGTATTGGTCCTTTTGTCCAGTGTTCCTCGTTATTAGATTCCCTTAATTCTTTGCTTGAATCATCTACGCCTGCTTCTCTGTAATAAAGCTTGTAACCCTGGATCTGGACTTGATTAGAGGGTGGTTGCCATGTGACCAGCAGTGAGTCTACTTTTGTCTTCACCTTCATTTCTGTTGGAGCAAAAGGGACTGGAGCAAAGAAGAACAGGTCATGATAACAAAGTGATAACAGTAATTATCTGGTCATGTTCTAGCCTCTCCAAACATGAGGTCATTCAAAACTCTGCTGCCGTCCTAACTCAAGTTTTTTAGCTTCTTACCCAGCGATGATTGAAATACACTGGCCCCCAGTCAAATTACACATCAATTTAAACATTTTCGTCTTTGGTTTCAAGTCCATCTATGTTCTCATCCGGTTCTGTCTCCAGCTCTACACCTTTCTGAGATACCTGCGCTCCTCCAATTCTGGTCCTGAGCATCTCCAATTTTTAAAAATAAATTTAGAGTACCCAATTTTTTTTTTTCCAATTAAGGGGCAATTTAGCATGGCCAATCCACTTAACCAGCACATCTTTTGGGTTATGGGGGTGAAACCCACGCACACGGGGTGAATCTGCAAACTCCACACCGACAGTGACCCAGTGACAGGGCGGGATTCGAACCCGGGTCCTCAGTGCCGCAGTCCCAGTGGTAACCATTGCGCCACCGTGCTGCCCTTAGCATCTCCAATTTTAATCACTTCACTGCTAATTAGTGTACCTTCAGCTACCAAGGCTCCAAACCCAGGAATTCCCTCCCTAAACTCCTCCTATGCCTCTCTGTACTCCTTTAAAACGCTTCTTAAAACCTATCTCATTACCAAGTTTTTGACCTGCAACCTCAATATCACCTGTGGTTCAGTACCAAATTTTCTTTGACAAGACTTGTGAAGTGCCTTGGGGCATTTTACTCTGTTAAAGATGCTATACAAATGCAAGTTGATATAGTTACAATCAAAAGGATATATGTGGCCTCAATATCCCAGATACCACTATCAGTATTCTTGGCTATGGTGGCACAGTGATATACAGTTGGGAGGGCATTGCCCTGGGAGTCCTCAATATTGACTCTGGACCCCATGAAGTCTCAGTGCTTCAGCTTAATCATGGATATGGAAACCTCCTGCTGATGACCACGTACTGTCCATCATCATCTGATGAATCAGTACCCCTCCATGTTGAACACCACATGGAGGAAGCATGGAGGGTAGCAAGTCTGCAGACTATACTCTGCATGGGGGATTTCAATGTCCATCATCAAGAGTGGCTCGGTAGTTCCAGAGCTGGCCGGGTCCTAAAGGACATAGCCGCTGGACTGTGACTGCAGCAGGTGGTGAGGGAATGAACAAGAGGGAAAAACATACTTGACCTCGTCCTCACCAACCCGCCTGCTGCAGATGCATCGGTCCGTGACAATATCGGTAGAAGTGGCCACCTCACAGTCCTTGTGAAGACACAGTCCTGTCTTCACATTGAGGATACCCTCCATCGTGTTGTGTGGCACTAACACCTTGTCAAATTGGATAGACTTTAAACAGATCTACCAACTCAAGAACGGGCATCCATGAGGCGCTATGGGCCATCAGCAGAATTGTACTAAAAATTAAAACGGGTAATTATAGGCCAGCTAGCTTAACTTCGGTAGTAGGGAAGATGCTGGAATCTATCATCAAGGAAGAAATAGCTTGGCATCTGGATGGAAATTATCCCATTGGACAGACGCAGCATTGGTTCATAAAGGGCAGGTCGTGTCTAACGAATTTAGTGGAATTTTGTGAGGACATTACCAGCATGATATACAATGGGGAGCCAATGGATGTGGTATATCTGGATTTCCAGAACACTTTTGACAAGGTGCCACACAAAAGGTTGCTGCATAAGATAAAGACGCATGGCGTTCAGGGTAAAGTAGTAGCAAGGATAGAGGATTGGATAATTAATAGAAAGCAAAGAGTGGGAATTAATGGGTGTTTCTCTGGTTGGCGATCAGTAGCTAGTGGTGTCCCTCAGGGATCAGTGTTGGGCCCACAATTGTTCACAATTTACATAGGTGATTTGGAGTTGGGGACCAAGTGCAATGTATCCAAGTTTGCTGACGACACTAAGATGAGTGGTAAAGCAAAAAGTGCAGAGGATACTGGAAGTCTGCAGAGGGATTTGGATAGTTTAAGTGAATGGGCTAGGGTCTGGCAGATGGAATACAATGTTGACAAAGTGAGATTATCCATTTGGGTAGGAATAACAGCAAAAGGGATTATGATTTAAATAATAAAATATTCAAACATGCTGCTGTGCAGAGAGACCTGGCTGTGCTAGTGCATGAGTCGCAAAAAGTTGGTTTACAGGTGCAACAGGTGATTAAGAAGGCGAATGGAATTTTGTCCTTCATTGCTAGAGGGATGGAGTTTAAGACTAGGGAAGTTATGCTGCAACTATATAAGGTGTTAGTGAGGCCACACCTGGAGTATTGTGTTCAGTGTTGGTCACGTTACCCGAGAAAGGACGTACTGGCGCTGGAGGGTGTGCAAAGGAGATTCACGAGGTTAATCCCAGAGTTGAGGGGGTTGGATTACGAGGAGAGGTTGAGTAGACTGGGATTGTACTCGTTGGAATTTAGAAGGATGTGGGGGGATCTTATAGAAACAGAGATAATTATGAAGGGGATAGGATACATGTAGGCAGATTGTTTCCACTGGCGGGTGAAAGCAGAACTAGGGGGCATGACACCTAGTAAAACCTCAGATTTAGGACTGAGCTTGGGAGGAACCTCTTCACCCAAAAGGTTGTGAATCTATGGAATTCCCTACCCAGTGAAGCAGTTGAGGCTCCTTCATTAAATGTTTTTAAGATAAGGATAGATAGTTTTTTGAAGAATAAAGGGATTAAAGGTTAAGGTGTTCGGGCGGGAAAGCGGAGCTAAATCCACAAAAGATCAGCCATGATCTCATTGAATGGTGGAGCAGGCTGGAAGGGCCAGATGGCCTTCCCGTGCACCTAGTTCTTATGTTATCTTCATCCTCATGGCCTGGCAAATCCCCCACTCTACCATTACCACCAAGCCAGGGAATTAATCCTGGTTCAATGAAGAGTGCAGGAGAGTAGGCCAGGAGCAATATCAGGCATTTCTAAAAATGAGGTGTCAATCTGATGAAGTTACAATACAGGACTACTTGCGAATCAAACAGCATAAACAGAAAGTAATATACAGAGCTAAGCGATTCCACAATAAACGCATCAGAACTAAGCTCTGCAGTCCTGCCACATCCAGCCGTGAATGGTGGCAGACAATTAAACCACTCGCTGGAGGAGGAGGCTCCACAAATATCCCTATCCTCAATGATGGAGGAGCCCAGCATACATGTGCAAAAAACAAGGCTGAAGCATTCGCAATAATCTTCAACCAGAAGTGCCGAGCAGATGATCCATCTCGGTCTCCTCCTGAGCATCATAGATGTCAGTCTTCCACCAATACGATTCACTCCAAATACTATCAAGAAACGGCTGAAGGCACTAGCAATATTTCGGCTATAGTACTGAAGGCTTGTGCTCCGCAAGGTGCCATGCTCCTAGCCAAGCTCTTCCAGGACAGATACAACACTGGCATCTATCCGGCAATATGGAAATTGCCCAGATGTGTCCTGTACACAAGAAACAGGGCAAATCCAACCCAGCCAATTACTGCCCTATCAGCCTATTCTCTATCTACAGCAAATGATGGAAGGAGTCATCAGCAACGTCATAAAGCGGCACTTACTCAGCAATAATCTGCTCATGGATGCTCAGTTTGGGTTCCACCAGTCACTCAGCTCCTGACCTCATTACAGCCTTGGTTCAAACATGGACAAAAGAGCTGAATGCCAGATTGGAGGTAAGAGTGACTGCTCTCAACATCAAGGCACAATTTGACACAGTAGGCAAAAAGTAGCCCTAGTGTCATGGGACGTCCCTTTAAGAACTGCTCGTCTTCTCAAATGGCTGCAGTGATGTCATTGTGTGGGTGGAGCTGGACTGTGGCTCTCGTTTTTTATTTTCGTTTTGAGCTGGAAGCTGCTTGTGACTCTGAGTTTTACTTTCGGTTTAGACAGTTGGAAGCTGTATTCAGACTACAAGGATCTTAGAGTCTCTCTCCCTCTCTGCATGTTAAAAAGGTGTCTCCAGATCATTTGATAACATCAAAGTAATAACTGTGGGTGGGATTATCCCAGCCCTGGGCTGGGCCGGAGAATTCCCCGCGACCAGGCCAGGCCGCCCCGACGCCAGCATGGTTGGCGCCGTGCTGGTCGCGGGCCGCTCTACATGGCCGGCCCACCGATTCTCCGGCCCGGATGGGCCGAGCGACCACAGTTACAACGCTGAGTCCTGCCGGCGCCGTCCACACCTGCTCGTAGCCGGCGGGAACTCTGCGTGCAAGGGTCGGGTGGCGGCCTGGGGGTGGGGAGCCTCCGACCCCGGGGTGGGTCCTGATCGCGGGAATGCCTCTCTGTCCCCCAGCTTCTTTTCCTACGCGCCGGCCCCTGTACTCCTGCGCCATGTTGCGTCGGGGCCGGTGGGTTGAAGGAGGCCACCGCACAGTTCGCGCCGGGATCGGCAGCTGGAGCAGCGCGAACCGCTCCAGCGCCATGCTGGCCCCCTGTATGGGCCAGAATTACTCCTGGCAGCGGCCCGTTCACGCCGTCGTAAAACACGACGTTGTTTACAACGGCGTGGACACTGCCGCGGGATGGGAGAATCCCAGTGTGTTCTGGAAGGAATTCAAACCTACTGTTTTGTGGTAAAAGGGATTGTCTGATTTATGAATGTTGTTACTTGAGTGAAACAGTAAAGGGAAGTTATTCAGGGTTAAATATAGAGTACTGTGTCTGTGGGGGTTATTTATGTTTGTAGTTGATAAAAATGTTTACTGTGTGTTCATAAAATGTTAACTGAATTCGTAGAATAAACTTTGTTTTTGATTACAAGTGCTTAAGGCCTCTGTTGCATAACACCTGAAGAGTAGGCCCTTGTGCTCCTCATTCTCAAAATCTATAAACAGTTGTCGGTCAGGTGAACTCATGGTATACTTTGGTGTTCTTTAAACCCTGGCCCATAACACTGGCAAAATTGGAGTCAATGGGAATCAGGGGAAAACTCTCCACTAGCTGGAGTCATACCTGGCACAATGGAAGATGTTTGTAGTAGTTGGTGGATAATCATCTCAGCTCCAGGATATCACTACAGGAGTTCCCCAGGGTCGCTGACCCAACCTTCTTCAGCTGCTTCATCAATGACCTCTTTTCCATCATAAGGTCAGGGTGGGGATGTTCACAGATGCCTGCACAATTTTCAGCACCATTCACGACTCCTCAGATAATGAAGCATGTTCAAATGCAACAAGACCTGGATATTATCCAGGCTTGGGCTGATAAGTGGCAAGTAACATTCATGCCACACAGGTACCAGACAATGACCATCTTCTACAAAAGAGGATCTAATCATCGCCCTTGACATTGAATGGCATTACCATTGCTGAATCCCCCACAATAAACATCCTGGGGCTTACCGTAGATCAGATACTGAACTGGACTAGCTGTACTAATATTGTGGCTACCAGAGCAGGTCAAAGGCTAGGAATCCTATGGAGAGTAACTCACCTCCTGACCCCCCAAAGCCTGTCCACATCTACAAGGCAAAAGGCAGGAGTGTAATGGAATACTCTCCACTTGCATGGGTGTGTACGTTTTAGGTTTCCAGCACTGTGAATGGATCTACACCTCAGGGACTGCAGCGGTTCAAGAAGGCAGCTCACTACCACTTTCTGAAGGACAACTAGGGTTAGGCAATAAATGCTGGTCTAACCAGCGGCGCCCACATCTCGTAAATTAATAAAAAATAACACAGAGTCATGTATGGTAATGGAGACTTTAGTTGTATTATTTTTCAATTCTCAGATGTCCCATGTATGTTTTATACACGCTTTTGAGTTAAGTTTCTAATCATGTGCCTTGAAAGAGCTGTGCTAGCTTTGCTGGTTGCAAGTCCCCTACCACCCAAAACCCAAAGTTCGCTCTGATGTGCAAAAAAACTAGAGTAACTGCTAGTTCATTAAAAAAAAACATTATTTATACTACCAGTTCATCTGTGAATTGGGATCAGTGTCTGCACCCAAAAGAAAACAAATAACAACCTGGGAATGATGGCTGTGGCTCCTTGAATCAGTTCTGAGCAATTATTAAAAATAATATACTATTCCCTAGCAGACAGACCAATTACAGTTAAGTGACTCCATAGCTAGTAATTTTCCAGGACTTGTGAGCATCATTGGCAGGGCAAAACTGCAGAGTAGGTACTGATGTAAATTAGTGCAGATAAATTGTGGCAACATTGTCTGAACTCATCACTATAAATAGAACATAGAACAGTACAGCACAGAACAGGCCCTTCGGCCCTCGATGTTGTGCCGAGCAATGATCACCCTACTCAAACCCATGTATCCACCCTATACCCGTAACCCAACAACCCCCCCCCCCCCCACCCCCACCCCCAAACCTTACTTTTAGGACACTACGGGCAATTTAGCATGGCCAATCCACCTAACCCGCACATCTTTGGACTGTGGGAGGAAACCGGAGCATCCGGAGGAAACCCACGCACACACGGGGAGGATGTACAGACTCCGCACAGACAGTGACCCAGCCGGGAACTGAACCTGGGACCCTGGAGCTGTGAAGCATTTATGCTAACCACCATGCTACCGTGCTGCCCCATAGTGAAATGCTTCACTAAAAGTCATATTTTTCTTTGCATGTAAAAATAATGAAAGTTAAGAAATTTCTAATGGTATAAGGTTAATGAATATGCCAGGTAGGCAGTATGCACTAAATTAAAGTGGACAACATGCCACCTAGAGTGTATCTTAAACAGGGATGGATATTGCACAGATTCTATAGTGGACAATGAAGGACACATTACACCAGTCACACTGTGTTTATAAAATGTACATTCTATATTTCGTTGAAAATTCACCTTTAAAGAACCTGCTAATCGGAAAGAGATCATTCCTACCCATTATCAGCTTATTTCGTTCAGGGATCAAGTGCTGAGTCCATTCTGATGGTGCGCCATATCCCACACTGGTGCTTGCTGCAATCCGAACTTTGTAAATTTTCTTGGATTGTACAGTAGGAAGCGTGACTTGAGTCTCATTTCCATCAACTTCAATTGAATAAATCCGATCTGTTACACAAACAGAGGTGATTTATATTAACTGTAGATGAATACAAAAAGAAAGTCTGAATTTGCAGGAAAGTTTGTGCGAGTTTTACAAGATAGAATTCTTTACATTTCCATATATATGTTGCATGTGGGCATTTCTGGCAAACTTCCAGCAAAAACCATAAACTAAGAACAGATATTAATTGGCATCACAAGTTAAGCATTTTGTTCTTCATGATTTAAACTTCAGGTTCAGGGGTTTTGATAATGTTTACATGGGAGATTATCTATTCCATACAAGATTGTTTTTTTCTCATATGTCCTTTGAGGCAAAGATGGCCATGTCCACCAACGGGGGTTTTAACAGGTGACTGCTAAGTTTGATCTATGTTCAGAAGGTTCTGCTGAAATAGGACAGGATTCTTCAGACAATTTAGCTTTGGAGTTGCTGCATCGAGAATTCTTCTCCTTGCTATTTGTCTGTCTTTGATATTAACTTCCTTTCGAAGGAGGTTGCACCATTTTATTTGGTCACACGAAGCGCAGCAACCCTGGCTGAGCTTCTCCCAGGACTCAAAGTCAATATCAAAGCTTTTAAGTGAAGCTTTTAGAGTGTTCTTGTAGCACTTCCATAGCAACACACTCAGATTCAAGCACTCCATAGAAAATTTGCTTTGGTAAGACCAGCAATTTACTCTCCTTCGTTGGTGGATGGGTTGGGGGGCATTACAGGAACGGGATTCCCTCCAGATTCCTGCCTGCCCCAACTACACAGCCATTTTACACTGGGGTGGGCAATGCCTCAGATGGGAAGCTCAACTGTGCCCCACTTAAGCTCCTTAAGTGGCTAGTTAATGGTCATTTAAGGGAGGCTTTCCGTTCAAACTCAATTTTTAGGCTGGCATGAACATTCAACCTCCATGCAGGAAGGCCGGAAAGAATCAAAGTTAGATCGCAAGCGGATTGGAGGAGGAGGAGGCTTCCATCAAAACTCTCCTTGATTGGGTGGCATCCTCCCCTTAAGGTTCAGTGATCTCTGGGTCTCTTCCCTCTCCCCCCCAACCACCACACCCGACCTCTCCCCAAATCGTGCCCCCAACGCATCTCCAGGGACACCTCACTTATCTTGTCCTCCAGTTATGGCACTTAGGCTCAGGGGCGTTTGTGTAGTTCCACTTCTGTCCACTGCGGTGCTGTCGCTGCAGGAACTGGAGGGCTCCCAGCCCAAAAATTCAGGTCCAAGTGACAGACATTCTGATTACATGGCCAGCCCAACTCAAGTGTAACTGTCTCAATATGGTGTGGATGCTTGGCAAGCCAGCTTGGGTAAGTACCTCAGCATCTAGTATTTTGTCCTGCCATTCAATCTTCAGAAACTTCCAACGGCAGGGTAGTTCAAGAGAAAGTGGTCACGATTCTTGGCATGTTGCTGGTAGACAATCTAAGTCTCCCATGCAAAGAGCATAGTGGGCAGAACTTTTGCTCTGTGTCGTGAGTAAAATGTCTTAGTATTTATTTTCTGCAGTATCACTATATTATCGTATATATTAGGAAACAAGCTTGTGTGGGTGTGACTGATTTAATTGAATTTGAGACAGCAGCCTGTAAAGATCAAAACATAAATAAAGCAGGTGCGAAGGCAACTGGTTTTAAATAGTAATGAACAGAACTAGGATGGAGTGCCACAGATGCAGCATGAATTGAAATTTAGCATTATAGAATCATACAATGCAGAAGAAGGCCATTCAATCCAACTGGTCTGCACCAGCCCTTGGAAAGAACACCCGACTGAAGCCCACACTGCCACCCTATCCCTAACCCCACTAAAGGAAAATTTAGTATGACCAATCCACCGAACATGCACATTTTTGGACTGTGGAGGAACCTCCCAGAGCACCCGGAGGAAACCCACGCAGGCACGGGAGAAAGTGAAAACTCCACAGTCACCCACGGCCGGAATTTAACTCGGGCCCTGGAGTTGTGAGGCAGCAGTTCTAACCATTGTGTCACCCCTAATTAAGATAAATGAATTGAAACTAACTATTCTATTAAAAAAAACATATACAGTTGGGAGACTGTAAATGGATGAGGCAAAATAAAAGTTTTCTTTAAAAATATAGTGGCCATAATGTAATTACAAAAAAGCCTGATCAATTCTGGGAAGAGGAACATTTAAAATATTATGGAAACAATGGAGTGGAAAATCAAAGGGGGAAACATACTTGAAGTGAGACTGAAGACTGTTGTGAATGGCTGCAAGATCTCAAATAAGACACTAGCAGAACTTTTCTCGTTGTTCCTGCCAATCCTGATTGCGAGCCCCCACCACGGGTGCTTTAGCGGCAGAGGGTGCAACAACAGAAAAACCCATCGACAGTGACAGGATCGGAAGATTCCGATACCAGCCAATGGCAGGCCGCCTCCACCCCTATCCCCATCCCAGTGTGTGTTGGAGCCAGACCAGTGAACATGAATTTGCTGCCACCTTCAAGGAGAGTTTGTGCAATATTTCCCCCAGGAACAGCAAGATATTGTGTGGTAATGTTACTGGAATTTGCTATCGATTCAAATCTATGAGGATTAGTCATCATCAAAAAGGGGTTTAGCTGAGTTTATTTAAGCCAAATAAAACCTTTTTAGGAATGTTTGAAAAGTACTGTTAACTGTGTTCTCGTGTTTTAAGTGTTAATTTAATTTTCTTCCCAAGTTAAATAAATGCTTTCTTCAAAATTTCAAGACCTCACAATTGGACTGTGGATTACATCTCTTGACTTCAAATAGCTCCTCATAATACACAAATAGCAAAATCGCGGTGGCAGCTGATTCAAGTTTTTCTTTGGGATTTGGGTAGCCGGGCACTTACCATCTGCCGTGCCGTGTCAGTTTTGTCAGTTTTATCAGCAGACTAACTCTTCTTTGTGCCAGACTGGCATTTGAAGTCTACCAAAGCCAACATTTGCGTGGAATTCTTGCATGTTGTCAATATAGATAAGTTCAAGAAAATGTGCTGCCGCAATAATGAACTTAACCTACTGCTAATAGGTCCTGACTAAGCACTGAAACTTTAAGCTTGAGATAGGGCTTTTCTGGAGCAGGCTGGCACAGGACTTTTGTTTTATTTGTACTGACAAGTTGTTGCATGCACTGGAAAACATGTCCATGCTACATTGCATTTCCAGCTCTGAACCAGTAGCTAGTGCAAAGTCAGTTAATAAAACGTGGAGGTGGGCAGCACGATACTGTAGTACAGTTGTTAGCCCTGCAGCCTCAGGGTCGACTTCGGCTCTGGGTCACTGTCTGTGTCGAGTTTGCACATTCTCCCCGTGTTTGCGTGGGTTTCGTCCCCATAACCAAAAGATGTGCAAGGTAGGTGGATTGGCCATGGATTGCCCCTTAATTGGAAAAAATGAATTGGGTACTCTAAATTTATTTTTTAAAAACATAAAAAATAAAACGTGGTGGAACAGCGCCACAGGACCGCAGATTAGATTTAACAAGGAAAAACACTAAACATGAAAAAATTGGAATATAAAGCATTACGCCTTTACTTCCCGCCCCCACACACGTAGCTCTGAACCAAAGTTAGGATATCTACTCAGAATCCCCCCAGATGATTGTCACAAGAGAGGTTCCAAATTCCACTCCCAAAAACATGTTTTAAAATCTTCTCTCATAATAATGCGATTTGCATTCTGAAATTTAATGTAGGTTTTCCAAGTGATACTTATAACCAAAGCTTTCATTTCACCTTTAACAGAAAATCCAGTCTAGGACTGTACACTTTTATGACTTCTTTGTCTTAACTGCTGTGCAAACTGCTCACAATTGCTTTAACTCTCAATTTCCAGACTATTAAAATAATATCAAACATTTCATCAAACTTTGAAGTCTGCTGTCCCACTTTAAATCTAGTTACTACAATTATCTCTTTAACTCAGAAAACTTTGTTTAACTCTTCCTTGAATTCTTATGAACAATACCTTGGTCTCTGTTCTCTTGATTTCTGGTGTCTTAAACATTCTTTCGACCCCAATTCCCTAGTTATCTAGATAGTAATTTGTACTTTAGGAAGCTGCCTCTTTGCAGCTTCTGTCCTGTCCAGTCTTTCTTCTGGCAGGGTTGAGAGATGTTCACTTGTCCTGTGTCCAACTTCCCACAAATTCAGCTAAAACGTAAAAAGCTTCTCTACCTTACAAGGCCCTAGTTGCTAAGCGACACTGCATACCTTTGCTGGCCTATTTTTTCTTCACACCGTAGCCCTCTCTAAGCACAATTTTGTCTTCCAAAGTCCATTGTTGAAAATTTACAACCTTTTGTTTGATGGGTGGAGTGGTTATCTCTCTTAATAACAATTATTTCTGGTCATCTCCCCAATGGCTTCATTTTGTTTATAAAAGATCAGCATGAAATTAACTACTAGCTGTACCACTTGCAGTACTAGGGTTATAACAGAGTTTGTTCACAGGACATGGTATCTGGGAGATCTGTTCATGCAGTAGGTAGTATAAACTTATCCTGGTCCAAGTTATCATGTGCGAGATGGGAGATCAGATATAAATCTGTCTGTATATCATACTTGTGATTTGGAGAGGGAAGCAACCTAAAACGTACAGCATCATTCAAGTTAGTGCCTGATTCTCCTACTAAGTTTCAATGCAGTAGCATATCCATTCGTGAGGCACAATCATACAGGTCTTTCCTCTACAAGAACATAAACTGGTCATGCCAATTCATACAAAATGTTTACCGGAAACCAATCCAACAAGCCAAATTACATAACATTCAGGAATTTAGTCAATGGTGCAAATATGAAAGTGATTGAAGTTAAGATTGTAGCTGAACAGAGTGAGCAGCCTGGTGAACAGTTCAAAGTCCACTGACGCGGACAGCTGCTTATTGTATTCTCAGTATTTTGGCCGATGAGAAAAATGTTCTGATCCCCAGCGTGGTCTAGAGAAGTAAACATGAGAAAACAACCTGCACAGAGCGGTCAAAACAAGATAATTAGTTTAGTGGTGTTTAATTGGAAAGTTAAGAAGCAAGCTAAATAAGCGATAAAAACAATATCACTATTGGGGTTACATAGTGGTTATGCTACCAGGCTCATAATCCAGAGGCCTGAATTAATAACTAGGAGACACAAGTTCAAATCCTGCCATGGCAGCTGGGGAATTTAAGTTGAATTAATTTTTAAAATCTAGTTTTAGAATTGTGACTGTGGAACTACTAAATTGTTGTAAAACACATTTTGTTTAGTAATTGGTCTTTCGGAGAGGAAATCTGCCAACCTTATCCAGCCTGTCTTATATCAGACTCTAGAACCACAACAATGTGACAACCCTCTGACACACCACCACCACCTTTTGAAGGGCGCATCCCATGACTGAATAAAAATGATCTTTTGTTATAACCGTAGCACTGCAAATGGTACAGTTGGTTAATTTCGTACTATTATTTTCTGAAGGAAATAAAGCCATTGGAGAGATGACCAGAAATAATCCGGTTACTAAGAGAGATACCATTCCATTATCAAACAGAACCGATTGTAAATTTTCAATGATGAAAGATTACTATTCTAAAAATTTGACACAAGATCCTGCTCTCATGCCCACGTCTGTCCTTGGCCTGCTGCAATGTTCCAGCGAAGCTCAACGCAAACTGGAGGAACAACATCTCCGGGGGGGGGGCTCTGCTGTGGACTGACCCGCGATTGGGGCCTACCGATCTGCGGGCTGCAATTCAGGCTGGGGGCCTCTTTTATTCCGCACCGGCCTCTGTAGCCATGTTATGTCAGGGCCGGCGCGGAGAAGGGAGCCACCGCGCATGCGCGGCAATCGCGCCAGTCCCACTGTGCATGCGCAGACCCATGGCACCCATCTCACGCCAGCATCGGAAGCTGGAGCGGCGTGGGTCGTTCCAGTGCCATGCTGGCTCCCTGTAGGGGTCAGAATAGCTGCTCCTGAGGCTATGTTGATGGCGACGGGAAACACAACGACATTTACGACGGCATCAACACTTAGCCTCAGGATCAGAGAATCCCCCTACTCATCTTCGGGTTAGGCACGCTACAGTCTTCCGGTCGCAACATCGAATTCAACAGCTTCAAATGATTAGCTCCACCCTACCTTGACCCATTTGTTTTCATCCCATTTCATTTTAACTGATTTTTACCATTTCTTTCTCAGTCTTTCTTTATATATTTTCATTCCCCCCATCTTATCCACCTTTCGTTACTCTTTCTCCCCTTTGCTTCCCCCTTCCCCTTGCCCATATCTACATCTGTCACAGTTTACCCTCTATTGTTAGTTTCTCTGCAGTTTGGCCTTTCACACCTTTTGTTCTCTCTGGAGACTACCATTGGCATTCTTTCCTGTTGCTTTCTGTGGCTATTAGCACCCGGTTTCCCTGGGTTTCTGTGGCTATGACTCATCTTTCATTCTCACTCCACAATATAAATATTTCTAACTTTCTCTGTCTGTTAGCTTTGACAAAGAGTAATCGGACTCGAAATGTTAGTTCTTTTCTCTCTCTAAAGATGCTGCCAGACCTGTTGAGATTTTCCACCATTTTCTGTTTGGTTTCAGATTCCAGCATCCACAGCAATTTGCTGTTACTATTCTAAAGCTCAATATATATCAAATGTTCTAAGTTGCCGTCATTGTGCTTTGTAACTTTGAGACATGCAAGGAAAATAGAAATCTAAACAAAGTGAACAAAATAAACACTTTCTATTTTGAAACAGTAAGCACGTGGCAGAATTCAAACATATCAAACAAGCAGGTTCTACATACCTTCTTTCAAAGTGCAGTAATCAATGCGGTATTTTGTTATTTTACCATGGCTAAGCTCTGGAGAAAGAGGAAGCCATGTCACCCGAATATCAGTGAGGGTGGGAATTGACAAGGACAGCTGAGGAGCAGTACTTGGGACTGTTGACAAATAAAAAGAATGCGTAAGAACCATTAGAGTGGCGGATGTATTGCAAGAATTCCCCAGAATGTTTTTACACTGGGTTTAACAATAAGAATTCTCTTGTTAAATTAATTTAAAGTCAAAGCTATTTATTACATAAAGAATCACTATATATTTTCTTCAATGTACTTCAATCACGGCCAATTCACAGTGAAGTAGAAGTATAGAATCTCTCCAGACACAGGAGAAGTAAACCTGCGCACCTTCAAAGATCATAGCACTCACAGTGGGCGGACATTGCAGAATATTTAAACCTACATAAAAGGGGGTAGAGGATGAAAAAAACCACCTTAGTTATGGCAAAAGGCAAAGCTAAAAACAGGACAGTTATCTCCATTGATATATTATCTTCAAAATGCTGACCGCAGATTCAATAATTTTGGGATGGGGGAGATCTTGTGATCTTTAATTCTGAGTTTGTCCCACTGATTTAACATAAATTGTAATAAAATGAATTGGAGATTTTCTTTTCTACAATGTGACTGAATAGATTTTGGTTTTCCAGACTGCAACTAAAAAGTTTTCTTTTCATGGAGTACAACTGAAGGCAACATTTAAATTGGGGAGGAAAAATATAACTGATAAACAAAGGTAGAAAATCACTCGAGAGGAAAGAAAAAAAAAAGATAGTGAGAAACAAAGTTGATATCAGTCAATGTGACAGTCAGAAAGTAGAACATAGAACGTGCAGTGCAGAAGGAGGCCATTTGGCCCATTGAGTCTGCACCGACCCACTTTAAGCCCTTTGTGCTGGGTTTTGGATCCGGTTGATTTTTTCGGGCTGGGCTGATTGAGTTGGGTGCGACCACTCAGACCACCCAAATCAGCGCCTAGCCAAACAAGCTGGTAAGTTATTTTACTCATTCAATAAGAATTAAAAATTCATGCTTGGCAGCTTATAAAAACGTTTGTTTTTGGACACCACTAGTTTTCAGATAGCTAGAGCTGAAATACTGTACCTCTAATATTAAGATTGTATTTTTTTCTCCCCTCTGTACTAAGTCCCGGGCTGAGGAGATACACTGTACAGAAGTAGCACATGTTTAGATTATTGCACCCTGGACTTGATTTGGATCTTCACATTAAAATTGCTCATGTCTGTTGCCAACATCATGTACGTCAATACCATATCAGCTGAAATCCGCATTTCATTCCTCTCTATTTGGTTATTTTAGTTAATATTCAATTAAAACCTAAATTATACCTAATTATAATTGGAATGTAAAAATTCCGGTCATTTCACAAAAGGTTTTCTATCCAAACTTGACCGAAAAATATCTATGCAACCTCCTTGCAACAATAGCAAATTTGGCTAATTACAGCACACACAAAAATCACTGGGATGTACCCACCATAACACTCATTTATACTCGCCATCATGTTGCAACTTTCGATAATAGTGTTGCTTTGAATATCATGACTGAACAGATCATATAGTCCTAGAAACAAAATGACCAACTAACTACTTGCAACCTCAATGCAGAGATGTCTCAGCCTTCATAAACCTTAGGGTGGCCATCTTATCCACACTTCCCTAAATTCTGCACCTGTTTTAACTTTCATTTACTTTACTTTCTTTTGTATCCACTGGAAAAATGCTAAATGGTTGAGAAAAAATATACACATGTGGTTTTAATGAATATCTCCAAATTTAATTTGTTCAAATGCCTGCTTGTATCAACAATAATCCTGGTAGGGTGATGAGAAACCCATGCCGCCCAAATATAAGCTCCACGGCAAGGATAAAATATATTTCTTCAGAAGCAACCATGAGCTCCATTTTAAATTCACAGAACATTGACCCACTGATTATTTCATAAGAATAACCGATAATATTAAAATATTTAATATGCTGCAAGATGGAGGTCCATATTTGTCGCATCTTGTCTTTATCAGTTTCACTTGCTTCAGTCACCGGTGTCATCATACAAACTGAGAGGAGTAGCTTTTCATTTTTGAAAGCTTGACATGAAAAGGTTAGCCCCAAGCACAATATTTTTCAGAGTTCTAAGTTGGATTCACAGGAAACATGAACAAGAAAGCAAAATGTGATCAGGTCACTTATAACAAAAGAGGTTAATATTCTGATATCCGTCTAATCTAGGATGATCGGTGTATTCGAGAGAACCTGCAATGCAGGTGGAAAGCCCAGAGAACCACGAAACATGAGATTCTCTGGGGACGTTGTGTTTCAGGATTTTCCTTGCCCCTCACGAGGTTCATGCCCACAAAGAGTGGGAATCTCATTTAAATGGATCTTAGCACATTTTAATATTATTAATGGGCTTCCGGCCACATGATCCTTCCTCACTAGATAGTCATATCTCATCGACATGATGGAACGTCAGCAAGGTTTAAAATAGCTTTTGAAAAACCAGAAACAATCAATGTGATCCCTCTGGGGGTGCAAAGCTCAGTATAGCCTCCGGAGTTGGGACATGTCCTGGATCAGGTTGGCATTGGCAACCTGTGCCAGAAGCAGTGCCGGGGCTGCTCCTCGTGGGAACCTCAGTGAACAGTGGGAGAGTGTGCTGTGGTGGTGGCGACCTTTATGCATGGTGGGGGAGGGGTGTGTGAACATGATAATACCGGCGATACTTCCATGGTGGAGCCATTGAGTTCTTGTTAAGATGGCGCTCCGATATCGGTGGAGACCCACCCTATTAGAGTGACGGAGTAAGCTCCCACTCACTCATTTCTTTAAGAGGCTCAAGATCTGGAGAGAAAACTAGTCTGCGCAACCAGAGAGCTACACAACAGTTTTCAATCTGAACCTGAATTTGCCAATCTGCTAAGATTCCGCCCTTGATAGCAAACTTTGATCAGAAGTTCAAAATTAGAATTGAGCTTTTAGCTGGTGATATATGAGCCAATATAGAGTGCTGTAAAAGTCCTAAGCTTTACACAATATAGGAACAGACTAGATTACGTACCTGCCTACGCAACATCACAACAATACTTTCTCTGCATGTTTGGCAAAATGTTTCAAAATAGCCTGCATTTGTGTATAGAGGATGAGAAATTAAAAAGAAACCTGGTTCCACTATCAGTGCTTTTTGGGCAAGGTTCGTGGGTTTTTAGGGCAGAATTGCTACAAAATTTTGCCCCTTCACAAAGTGCATGAACGCAATGTGGTCACTAGACCATGAGCAACCCTTGTTGTTTGGAAATCTATCTGAAACTGGTTCATTGAAGGGATGGTATCCAAAGTTTCTTACTTCTGATATGTACGATATCTGGAGGTTATTAAATTGTGTCCAACCAGGGTGGCACGGTGGTGCAGTGGTTAGCACTGCTGCCTCGTGGCTCAGAGGACCCAGGTTTGATCCCGGCCCCAGGTCACGGTCTGTGTGGAATTCGTACATTCTCTCTATGTCTGCGCGGGCCTTGGTACCCCAAAAACGTGCAGGGTAGGCCGATTAGCCATGCTAAATTGCCCTTTAATTGGGGATAAAAAGAATTGGGTACTCTAAATGTTTATAAAATAAATTGTGACCAACTGTTCAGAGTCAGATTTTAACTTGAGAAATTAATTTGGTTTCCTTTGAAGAAGCCAGACTGATTCAAAAAGGCATGTACCTGTTAGAAAAATCGGTCCTGCCTAAAATGTAGACATGCTCAAGCATTTTCTTTCATTTCCATCAAAAACAATTGTGAACAAACTAAATCTAGAAAAACAAAACAGAAGCGATGGAAGCAGTAATACAGATAGTTAAAGTCAATCAGTTTAGTATCTTATTTGGTTAATATATGACCCAGAATACACAAAATGCACTCCCCATCCCTGTGGAAAGAACGAAGATTGGTAAACAATGGAAAGAAAGCTGAGAAACAGGTTCAAAAAGGCAACTTATATAACCTTTAATGTAGAATAGCATCTAAAAAGTTACTTAAGTTTGAAAATTAAAGTTTCGATACAATTGTATGCTCTCGCAAAATCTGAGCCAAAATGTTTACTTTTTCAGGCCCTTTAGGCCAATCCAATTGAAGTCACTCCATTTCTGCCATCCGAACTCCCTGGCCTCAGTGTCAATCACCTCCCATTTCAAGCTGATTTCATGACAGAGATTCACACTCATCTTTGCCTTTAGATCCACAAGCAGCCCAGTTTATTCTTCTGGATGCTGCAATCACCCCTCCTGGTGTTCTTCATTTGTGTCAGGTGTGTCCAAGCATCTGCCCTTGTGGGTTCTCTAAATGAATATTGAGCCATGATCTGATTTAGGATTTAGCTACCAATGGCAACAGTGCCAAAAGCAACCTTTTAGAAATGCCAAAGGCCCAAATCAAACGAGACAAACGAAGCAAGAAATTAAGAAACTATTTCACCCGACCAACAAGGAGCCTTACCTGCACAAAAAATATGGCCGGAATTCTCTGGCCGTTGGGATTTTCTGTTCCCACCGCCGAGCACCCCTGCCTGCGGGTTTCCTGGCAGCGCGGGATGGCTTCAATGGGAAATCCCATTGACAAGCGGCAGGAATAGAGAATCCTGCTGCCAGCTTTTGGCTCGTTGCCAGGAAACACGAAGCTGGGGGGGGGGGGGGCGAAAAAGTCACTGATAGGAGCAGTCTATAGGCCACCAAATATTAACATTATGGTGAGGCAGGCAATAAACAAAGAAATAACTGATGCATGTAGAAATGGTACATCCCAGAGTGCTAAAAGAGATGGCTAGGGAAATTGCAAATGCACAAGTGATAGTTTACCAAGATTCACTGGACTCTGGAGTGGTCTCGGCAGATTGGAAATTGGCAAATGTGACACCACTGTTTAAAAAAGGAGGTAGGCAGAAAGCGGGTAATTATAGGCCAGTGAGCTTAACTTCGGTAGTAGGGAAGATGCTGGAATCTGTCATCAAGGAAGAAATAGCAAGGCATCTGGATGTAAATTGTCCCATTGGGCAGACACAGCATGGGTTCATAAAGGGCAGGCCGTGCCTAACTAATTTAGTGGAATTTTTTGAGGACATTACCAGTGCGGTAGATAATGGGGAGCCAATGGATGTGGTATATCTGGATTTCCAGAAAGCCTTTGACAAGGTGCCACACAAAAGGTTGCTGCATAAGATAAAGATTCATGGCATTAAGGGTAAAGTAGTAGCATGGATAGAGGATTAGTTAATTAATAGAAAGCAAAGAGTGGGGATTAATGGGTGTTTCTCTAGTTGGCAATCAGTAGCTAGTGGTGTCCCTCAGGGATCAGTGTTGGGCACACAATTGTTCACAATTTACATAGATGATTTGGAGTTGGGGACCAAGTGCAATGTGTCCAGGTTTGCAGGCGAACCTGGGTGTGCTAGTGCATGAGTCACAGAAAGTTGGTTTACAGGTGCAACAGGTGATTAAGAAGGCAAATGGAATTTTGTCCTTCATTGCTAGAGGGATGGAGTTTAAGACTAGGGAGGTTATCCTGCAATTGTATAAGATGTTAGTGAAGCCACACCTGGAGTATTGTGTTCAGTTTTGGTCTCCTTACCTTAGAAAGGACGTACTGGCGCTTGAGGGTGTGCAGAGGAGATTCACTAGGTTAATCCCAGAGTTGAAGGGGTTGGATTACGAGGAGAGGTTGAGTAGACTGGGACTGTACTCGTTGGAATTTAGAAGGATGTGGGGGGATCTTATAGAAACAGAGATAATCATGAAGGAAATAGATAGGATACACGTGGGCAGGTTGTTTCCACTGGCGGGTGAAAGCAGAACTAGGGGGCATAGCCTCAAAATAAGGGGAAGTAGATTTAGGACTGAGTTTAGGAGGAACTTCTTCACCCAAAGGGTTGTGAATCTATGGAATTCCTTGCCCAGTGAAGCAGTTAGTGCTCCTTCATTACATTTTTTAAAGATAGAGATGGATAGTTTTTTGAAGAATAAAGGGATTAGGGGTTATGGTGTTCGGGCCGGAAAGCGGAGCTGAGTCCACAAAAGATCAGCCATGATCTCATTGAATGGCGGAGCAGGCTTGAGGAACCAGATGGCCTACTCCTGCTCCTAGTTCTTATGTTCTTTGTATTCAACTGCATTCGTATGCGCTATCTAACCATCTGATATTATATTCACCTCTCCACCTTGCTTCAAGGACAAACTTCCAGTCTTGTAGTAACTACTCATCTAATTCATAATTCATGTTTAAAGGAATCGGATTTCACCATCTAAACACAAGATTTGCTCTCCATGCTCCGTTCACCAGGATACATACAGTTTTTTGGTTCATGCTCACCCCACACAGCAAAGTTCCACATAACCCACCACTCCAGACTTGCACTCACACTTCAGCCACAATTTCAAACATTTATTCCAGTCCTATCCCAGATGTATTTTCACTCAGACACAACATACCTTGTTAAAGTTTTGAGTCTTTGCTACAGGCTTCACTCAAGTTTTTCAGTCATCTTTTCTTAGGTCAGTATTGTAGGCAAGTCCCAACTCTCTACCTTTATTTCTTCAAAGCATCTACACTATTCTTGAGATCTAGGTAAACTTTCAGTTATTTGGCTGAAGTAATGAACAGAACAACTTATGCATTCATTATTAACTACTGGAATTATCATATTCACTTTACATCTCAATGCTGCTTTAACTTAGTAAAAACACTTTATAAGGGACAAGAGTAAATAACTAATAATTTAAGATATTTGCAATGCAGCTCCTATTCAACTCTTGAAACCATAAGAAGTCAGAATCATGTGAGATTAACTTTTCTTTTGCTACAAGGTTCAATCATCTACAAGTTCTTAAACACTGAAAGCTATTATTGAGAGTCTTTGAATTTAAATGACTGTTGTCGGGTTCAAAAATAAAGCCTCCATGCACTTTTTAAAAAATTCATTCATGGGATGTAGGCATTACTGACTCGGCCAGCAATTATTGCCCACTCCCAATTGTCCTTGAAAAGGCGGTGGTCGACTGCCTTCTTAACCGGTGCAGTCCACAGGTCCACCTACAGTTTTATTAGGGAGAATGTTCCAGGATTTTGACCCAGCGACAGTGAATAAACAGCGACAAATAAAATGTCAGGATGGTGAGTGACCTGGAAGGGGAACCTCCAGGTTGTGGTGTTCCCATGCATCTGCTGCCCCTGTCCTTCTAGATTTTAGTTAAAGCGAATTTGTAAAATGCTGCCGGAGAAAACTTGGTGGGTTCCAGCAGTGCATCTTGTCAATGGTACATACTGTTGCCACTCTGCATTGCTGTTGGAGGGAGTGAATGCAACATGAACAAATCTTTATTTGTGCTTGTTCAAAGGAAAGTGAAGATGGCATTGAAATTTAGTTTGAATTTAGAGGAACTGTCACCCAGCCAAAACAAGAAAAATTATAGCCCACGACTTTGTGTCCTTGATCACATTTGAATTCACGCTAATGTCCTCATTTTGCATGTACTGTGTAGGTTTCAAGATCCACTGGCATAATGCCTGCTCCTTCAACCTCAATGCTTAGTACACCTGTTTGCAGGTGAAGATTGCTTATCAGTTGGGTGGGTTTTTCAATGGTTAAAACATAGCCACAAGAAAACCAATTGTACCCTCCCCTCGCCTTATTCCACGTCTTAATCTGTCATGGTTTACAAGTAAGTTCTCCACAAACAATTAAATTAAACTATTTTGTACTGGTTTCTCATACCCCTTATATAATTCCAACATGTGTTCATTTTTTCAGTCAAATGAATAGCAATCCTGATCTCAGTCTTACTCTGAAGCCCTTGAAATTCGAAAATTGGCTCAGTAGAAAATAACAATGACAATCGCTTATTTTATTCTTTCCACTTACTGTATTACTCAAATACAAAGAGAAATCTTTTAATAATCACTGATATAAAGGTATCCAGTATCTTAAAGCTTCACTATACCATAATAGTTGTCAGCCTTGGACCTTTTGTAACACTTCGGGCTCCAAAGAAGTCAGGGGTCAAGTTCCATTCCAGAGTTTTGTGGTTATCTATCATGCAAATGCAGTAACTTTATGCCCTCCCATGTACTGCAATGCAAAATCTCTCAGCAAGATACCAGTATAGTGAAAGAAAACCATCTCAGATAGTGACTTTCTGATTAGTGTTTGTAACTGTATAAGTGCAGTCATGCAAGTAGTTGCTCAATTTATTTTTTGACAATGGTAGTTGTAATAATCCACAGGAGGCAGTAATCCCGTCACCACACCAATATTTATTGCCAATAACTAGATACAAGAGCAGCTCCAAACAGTGCTGCTAGCATTCCAGTCAACTTAAGACTGCTCACAAAGCCTACACAGGTGCTTATATGGGCCCCCTCAATGAGCTATCATTGAGGGAGCTCATACTCCAATTGGCCAACCAATAATGCTAATTGGAGGTCATTACAGTAGTGATGATAGTCCCATTCTTATTTTTACCACAAAGTCTGGACGTTAATTTAGTTTAACACGTAGACACAGGATTAAGGGCGATTAAGGCTGCACTGTTGGTGTTACCAATTATCTCCAGACAGTAAACTGGGGTCCCATCTACCTTCAAACTGAAGTTTGTCCTATCTTTTTACATTAAATCTATGCTCCAAAAGCATTTTACATTAATGTGGTACAATTTATCACTCAGGGTCTCCATAAAGCCACAATCATTTTTATGGTATTTTTTTAAATGTCATATTTATTTAGGTTCCTTCAATTAGCCTGCTAAGTAGGGAATATGATGCATTGTTTACTTTGGTTCTCTCTCAGAATATGGTACGTAGTTAATTAACGGTGATTAAAGGCACTTGTGAAATGGGTCAATTGGCTACCACCTGTCCTGTAATTTGTATAATTCTGTACTTACTTAATCATGGTGTTTTTTTATTAATCTCAGTAAGTAATACTTTAAGCTGGAAGCGTATATGATCAAAGAAAGCCATTATGAATCAGATACAGTGCAAATGAATCAGATACAAACAACCTATACGGAGCTGATGGAATTTTTCAACACCCTGACAGGATCATTCCATTAAAAATCATCAATACCTATAACATCCAAAGGACCAAAACAAATACATTACCCACAGTCCTTACCATCTTCCATAGTCTGCACAATCATAGAATGTGAAGTCCTACTGGCACCAAGTTGGGAGTAAGCAACAACGTAAAAGGTATAGTTGGTGTTTGGTTGCAAGTCTTTTACTTGAAGTTCTGTAGTGTCATTATTCACTGCAAACTGGTATTCAACATTGTTTGTACCTGCAAAAAAAAAAAAAGACCATGGAACAAGGACTGAGCTGATCAATGATGAAGATCAAAAAATACACAACAAGCTGTACTATTGACATGCATTTTACCTGTTCGAAAGTCAGTTAATGATTTAATTTAGCATGAACCTGTGAAATATATGAACCTTACAGAGAATATTACTTACACTGAATTAGCAGTGGGAAAGGAAGTGATACTGTGGAATTTTCACTGCATATCACTTAATTGATTTAATATTTCAGCATATCTGCCCTGTCGATGATTGACTCCATTTGGCATTACATGTTTCCTTTCCATAAGAACATAAGAACTAGGAGCAGGAGCTAGGGGCTGGTTTAGCACACGGCAAAAGAGCTGGGTTTTAAAGCAGACCAAGGCAGGCCAGCAGCACGGTTCAATTTCCGTACCAGCCTCCCCGAACAGGCGCCGGAATGTGGTGACTCGGGGCTTTTCACAGTAACTTAATTTGAAGCCTACTTGTGACAGTAAGCGATTTTCATTTCATTTTTCATTTCAGGAGTAGGCCATCTGGCTCCTCGAGTCTGCTCCTCCATTCAAGAAGATCATGGCTGATTTTTTGTGGACTCAGTTCCACTTACCCACCATAACCTTTTATTCATAGAACATGAACATAGAACATACAGTGCAGAAGGAGGCCATTCGGCCCATCGAGTCTGCACCGACCCACTTAAGCCCTCACTTCCACCCTATCCCCGTAACCCAATAACCCCTCCCAATCCTTTTTGGTCACTAAGGGCAATTTATCACGGCCAATCCACCCAACCTGCACGTCTTTGGACTGTGGGAGGAAACCGGAGCACCCGGAGGAAGTCCACGCAGACACGGGGAGAACGTGCAGACGCCGCACAGTGACCCAGCGGGGAATCGAACCTGGGACTCTGGTATCCTGAAGCCACAGTGCTACCGTGCTACCCATTGGAGCACAGTAGCGCATTTTAAACATTCCTTAATGTTCAAAAATCTATCTACCTTTGCCTTAAAAACATTTAATTAGGTAGCCGCAACTGCTTCACTGGGCCGGGAATTACAAAGATTAACGACCCTTTGGGTGAAGAAGTTCCTTCTCAACTCAGTCCTAAATCTGCTCCCCCTTATTTTGAGGCTATGCCCCCTAGTTCTAGTTTCACCTGCCAGTGGAAACAATCTCCCTGCTTCTATCCTTTCTATTCCCTTCATAATGTTATATGTTTCTTTAAGATCCTCCCTCATTCTTCTGTATTCCAATGAGTATAGTCCCAGCCTACTCAGTCTCTCCTCATAAGCTAACCCTCTCAACTCCGGAATCAACCTAGTGAATCTCCTGTGCACATCCTCCAGTGTCAGTACATTCTTTCTCAAGTAAGGAGACCAAAACTATACAGTGCTCCAGGTATGGTCTCAGCTGCACCCTATACAGCTGCAAGATAACCTCCCTGCTTTTAAACTTCATCCCTCTAGCAATGAAGGACAAATTTCCATTTGCCTTCTTAATTACTTTCTGCACCTGAAAAAACGTTTTGCGATTCCGACAAAGGACACCCAGGTCCCTCTGCACAGCAGCATGCTGCAATCTTTTACCATTTAAATAATAGCCCATTTTTCTGTTATTCCTACCAAAATGGATGACCTCACATTTATTAACGTTGACTCCATCAGCCAGACCCTTGCCCACTCACTTAAACTATCTTTTTCCCTCTGCAGACTTTGTGTCCTCTGCACACTTGGTTCTACCACTCATCTTAGTGTTATCTGCAAATTTTGACACATTACACTCGGTCCCAAATCCGGATCATCTATGTAAATTGTAAACAATTGCGGACCCACACTGATCCCCGAGGCACACCACTAGACATTGATCTCCAACTAGAAAAACACCCATTTAGTCCCACTCTTTGCTTTCTGTCAGTTAACCAATCCTCTATCCATGCTAATACATTACCCGAAGTGCCATGCACCTTTATCTTATGCAGCAGCCTTTTGTGTGGCACCTTGTTGAATGCCTTCTGGAAATCCAGATGCACCACATCCACTGGTTCCTCATTGTCCACCGCGCTCATAACGTCCTCAAAGAATTCCACAAAATTAGTCAAATATGGCCTGCCTTTCATGAACCCATGCTGCGTCTGCCCAGTGAGACAATTTCTATCCAGATGTCTCCTTCCTCAATGATAGATTCAAGCATTTTCCCCCACTACAGAAGTTAAGCTGACCAGCCTAAAGTTACCCACCTTTTGTTTACCCCTTCTTTTAAACAGTGCTGTCATATTTGCTGTTTTCCAATCTGCCAGAACTGCCCCAGAGTCCAGCGAATTTTGGTAAATTACCACAAGCTCATTTGCTATTTCTCCCATTAAGGCCAGGAGAATTGTCTACCTTTAGCCCCATTAGCTTGCCCAAAACTACCTCCTTAGTGATAATGATCGTTTCTAGGTCCTCAGTTTCCTTGCCAACAATTATTGACATGTTATTAGTGTCGTCCACTGTGAATACATGTTCAATGCCTTAGCCATTTCCTCATTTCCCATTATTAAATCCCCCTTTTCATCCTCTAAAGGACCAATGTTTACCTTAGCTACTGTTTTTTATTTTATATATTTATAGAAACCTTTGCTATCTGTTTTCCTGTTTTCATTGTATTGGCACCATTTACATTTACAGATTTCAACCGGTCACTTTTTATAGTATTAGGTTACCACATAGTATCAGGGTTTTGGCTTCAGACCTGCACAAATACAGCTGATACCACAATCATCCACTTTATAATTCCTATGGTACTATGTGCTCTACATTCCATGACAGCTAAAGCAAACACACTTGCTACATTAATATTGAAATGTATTGCTTATTGTTAACTGGACACGCGAATAGCCCATAACATATGATGTAGGGGGAAACATGGAGAAAAGATTGGCTAGCTAACAGGAAACAGAGAGTAGGCATAAAAGGTGTAGTGACTGGTGTGCCACAGGGATCAGTGCTCTGGCCTCAACTGTTCACAATTTATATAAATGATTTGGATGAAAGGTATGCTTGCCAAATTTACTGGCGACAGAAAGATATGTAGGAAAGTAAGATGTGAAGAGGACATAAGGAGGCTAAAAAATGATGTAGGTAGGCTAGTTAAATGGGCTGAGGAAAATGCCGGAAAATGGTATTGGTGAAACCATGGGAGCGATCGAACAGCCACGCTGCGTACGAAAAGCAGCAGGCATAGCCTTTAGAAGCCAGGAGACCTCAGTCCCACGATCTACCTGACTCGTAACACCTCAAGATCAAAAGTGATCTCGTGAGATGTTGCGATTTAAATCTCACCCATTGTGGGCGTGATCAAATATGCATATTAGAGTGAGACAGCTAGTCTCACTATAAAATGCAGTTTCGCGAGGTACCCGAGGCATTGGGATCTATCCCCTTCACCTCTATTGAGCGCCATTCAGTACTGGTCTCCACAAACAGGGACCAGACAGATCAGCACTCGTGAGGGTCTCCCAGGGGATTGGAAGCTTCTTGGTGCATGCCCTTTGGGCAGAATGGCACCTTTGTACTTGGTGCCACCTGGGCACCCTGGCAGTGGCACCTTGGTGCCAATCTGGCACTGCCAAGGTGCCCATGTGGCACTGCCAGCTGGCTGGGGCACTACCAGGGTGCCAAGTTGGCATTTTTCACAAGCTGACGATCAGACTGGGAGTGCCCTGCTTGTGTGACCGTGGACCCCGCCAATAGTGAGTTGGGACTTGGGGAGAATGTCAGGGGTCGCATCAGGTGCTCTAGAGATCGGGACGCCATCTTCTGGCGAATGGAGCTCCTCTGCAGAAAATGGGGCTTTGTGCAGCCTCGGCTATGTGAGTGCCATTTGATCGCATTGTGGTTCTTGGCGCTGCGAGAACTGGGAAACACGTCGCTAAAAGTGCTCGCTATGGGACTTTTGTTCCCATTTATTTAAATCGCACCCCACATCGGGAGTCATAATAATAATCTTAATGTGGCGACTAGGGGCTTTTCACAGTGACTTCAATAAAATAAAAAGGTTATTATTATTAATGTCACAAGTAGGCTGACATTAACACTGCAATGAAGTTACTTTGAAAATCCCCTAGTCGCCACACTACAGCGCCTGTTTGGGTACACAGAGGGAGAATTCAGAATGAACAATTCATATAACAAGCCCGTCTTTCGGGACTTGTGGGAGGAAACTGGAGCACCCAGAGGAAACCCACGCAGAGATGGGTGGAACGTGCAGACTCCCCCAAGCCGGGAATCGAACCAGGGTCCCTGGCACTGTGAAGCAACAGTGCTAACCACTGTGCTACTGTGCCGCCCACTGTGTAAAGTACTTGTCTCCTTATTCAAGGAAGGATGTAAGTGTATTGGGAGAAGTTCAAAGAAGGTTTACTAGACTTATACTAGAATGGGCAGGTTGTCTTGTGAGGAAAGGCTGGACAGGCTAGGCTTGTATCCACTGGGGTTTCTCTCAGGGATCAGGAGTCTTTGGACTGCTCTTCCTCAAAAGGCAATGGAGGCATATTGGCGTTTTAACTATTCTTTCGGCAGAGGTAGATAGATTCTTGGTAAGCAAGGGGGTGAAGGGTTAGCAGGGGTAGGCAGGAATGTGGAGCTGAGTTTAAACTTCATATGTTCATATCTGCCTGGAGAAAGCGGGTAGCATAATCAAAGACCCCCCCACCCGGCTTACTCACTCTTCCAACTTCTTCCATCGAGCAGGAGATACAAAAGTCTGAGAACACTCACGAACAGACTCAAAAACAGCTTCTTCCCCGCTGTTACCAGACTCCTAAATGACCCTCTTATGGACTGACCTAAATAACACTACACCCCTGTATGCTTTAACCGATGCCGATGTTATGTAGTTACATTGTGTACCTTGTGTTGCCCTATTATGTATTTTCTTTAATTTCCTTTTCTTTTCATGTACTTAATGATCTGTTGAGCTGCTCTCAGAAAAATACTTTTCACTGTACCTTGGTACACGTGACAATAAACAAAATCCAAATATGCATATTGCAGTAATTACATTTCTCTTCTATCACTTCCATTGTTTGACAGATAAATTGCGGGAGTGTAGTAAATTATAGAATCCCTACAGTGCAGGAGACCATTTGGCCCATCGAATCTGCACCGACCTTCTGAAAGAGCACCGTACCTAGGCCCACTCCCCTGCCCTATTCCCATTACCCTACCTAAACTTTGGACACTAAGGGGCAAATTAGGATGGCCAATCCACCTAACCTGGACTGTGGGAGGAAACCAGAGGAAACCCAAGCAGACACGGGGAGAAGGTGCAAACTCCACACAGACAGTCACCCAAGGTCAGAATCGAACTTGGGTCCCTAGATCTGTGATGCAACAGTGCTAACCTCTGTGCCAATATAGTTATACAAAGCTGAGTGTTTATTTGGACATAATATTTTGAATTATCCACCCTAAATTTTAAAATTTTTGGTGTATTTCCTTTTGGGACCCAATAATTTCTCATCAGCATAAACAGAACCACAAACTGGCAATTGAAACAATTCAACTACAGAGCTAACTGGATACATGGAGACATTAACAACACCTGGTGTTTGATCAGCGAGATGAAACCATGCCATCTACCTAGTTTTTACCAGTAACCTTTAAAATCATTGCTGGCTTGAGAAAAGTTAATTTTATAATATGCATTATTTTATGCATGGGTAAAACACACAACAAATTTTGAATTCTTACCCACTGCCTTTTGATAGTGGAGGGAGAATCCAATAATTTGCTCGCTGTTGTGTTCTGGGCGTTCCCAGGATACCAATACTGCAGTACTTGTTAGAGGTGTAGCAGATACGCGTTTGGGAGCGCTGGGCAAACCTTCTCGAACTGTCACAGCAAGTTTGGCTGTAGTGCACGCCATTCCAAGTCTATTCTCTGCAATACACTGGTAGTAAGCAGCATCTTCCAGTCCAATCTGATTAATCACTAAACTCCCACTGTTCTGGATCTTCACCCGGCCATTGGACATGATGTCCTCTCCATTTTTCAGCCACCGAATTCTAGGGGGAGGTTCACCGTCAGCTTTACAGGCAAATCTGGCAGTGCTTGCTCGAATCCTAGAGATTGTCTCAGGGAATTGTGTAATCATTGGTGGGGCTGGAAAAGAAACAATTAATTTCAGAAACTTCTTTCAAATATTTGAACTTCAAATAGAAACATAGAAAATACAAGCAGGAGGAGGCCATTCGAGCCTGCTCTGCCATTTTTTATGAGCCCCCCCCCCCATATCCCTTTAACCTCAAGAGCTATATCTAATTCCTTCTTGAAATTACACAACATTTTGGCCTCAACTATTTTCTGTGATAGTGAATTCCACAGATTCACCACCCTTTGGGTAAAGAAATTTCTCCTCACCTCAGTCCTAAAATGTTTACCCCTTATCCTCAAACTATGACCCCTAGCTCTGGACTTCCCCCATCATCGGGAACATTTTTTCTGAATCTACTCTGTCTTATCCTGTTAGAACTTTGTAAGTTTCTGTGAGATCCCCTCTCACTCTTCTAAACTCCAATGAATATAATCCTAACTGACTTAGTCTCTCCTCATATGACAGTCCCGCCATCTCGGGAATCAGCCTGGTAAACCTTTGCTGCACTCTCCATAGCAAGAGCATCGTTCCTCGGATAAGAACACCAAAACTGCACACAGTACTCCAGATGTGGTCTCACCAATGCCCTACATAATTGAGTAAAATGTCGCTATTCCTACACTCAAATCCTCTCGCTATGAAGGCCAACATACCATTTGCTTCTTTACTACCTGCTGTACCTGTGCGTTTACTTTCAGCGACAGATGCATGAGGACACCAAGGTTATGCTGAGTACCCACCTTTCTCAATTTACACCCATTCAAATAATAATCTGCCTCACTATTTTTGCTACCGAAGTTGATAACCTCACATTTATCCACATTATACTGCATCTGCCATGCATATGACCACTCACTCAGCCTGTCCAAATCCCGCTGAAGCATGTCGGCATCCTCCTCACAGCTCATCCTCCCAGCCAACTTTATATCACCTTCAAATTTGGAGATAATACATTTTGTTCCCTTGCCCAAATCATTAATAGATAATGCGAACAGGTTGGGGTCCTAGCACGGATTGCTGTGGCACCCCACTAGTCACTGCCTGCCAATCAGAAAAAGACCCATTTATTCCAAATTTCAGACAATGTATCATTCTAAATCAACGAAAGAATCCAACAAAAGAAACTTTTATAAAGGTTCTAAAGCCCAAACAATTATGAGGAGCTAATTCAAATCTTCATTGTTATGCTTAATCATTGAAAAAGTGGGCGGCACGGCGGCACAGTGGTTAGCACTGCTGCCTCATGGCACCAAGGACCCGGGTTTGATCCCAGCCCCGAGTCACTGTCTGCATGGAGTTCACACATTCTCTCCATGTCTACATGGGTCTCAGCCCACAAACCCAAAGATGTGCAGAGTAGGTAAATTAGCTTCACTAAATTGCCCCATTAATTGGGGGGGGGAAAATTGGACACTCTAAATTTATATATTTTTAAAAATCATTGCAGAAAAGGAGAAAGTTAAGTGGTATATACCTTGTTTTAAAAATGCAACTGAATTTTTCAGTAACATCATTGCAAACAGTTTAATTCTTAAACACAAATTGAATTTAAATATATAAATTGAATTAAAATATATAAAATATGTATATTTAGGGGTGGCACAGTGGTTAGCACAGCTGCCTCACAGCACCAGGGACACAGGTTTGATTCCAGCCTTGGGTGACTGTGTGGACTTTGCACTTTCTCCCAGTATCAACATGGGTTTCCTCCGGGTGCTCCGGTTTCCTCCCACAGTCCATAGATGTGCACATTAGGTGGATTGGCCATACTAAAATTGCCCTTAGTGTCCAAAAATATGCAGGTTAGATGGGGTTACGGGTGATAGGATGGGGAGTGGGTGTAGACAGAGTGCTGTCTCGGAGGATTGGTGCAGAACCCGATGAGCCAAATGGCCTCCTTCTGTACTGTAGGGATTTTATGAAATTTGATGTTCATCAGCTGACATGGATTTCACTATGGGCTAACATTGCTTCTGCAGTTCATACAACTGAAATTGTACATGATACAAAATACTCTAGCTGGCAAATGTAAATAGAAACACACCTAGCACTCGCAACTCGGCAGCAGCAGTGACAAACTGTCGGGTCCGGGGTTTATTGGCACGGCAGACATATACACCAGAGTGATAAAGTTGTGTATGAGCAATCATAAGGTTTGCCCTTCCAACTACAATGGCATCAGTAGCAATGGGTTTGCCATCTACACATAAAAAAGTGAAAAATAGGTCAATTACATAAAAAGGAACAGCTGATTCAATAGTTTTGGTTAGAATAATCTCCACCAACAAACAATACAAGTAAATCTACTAACGGTCCCCAACTTTAAATGTCTGAGACTCTTGCCAGGCTGACTGAGGCATTAAACCCAGCTTTTATTTACAGTTCTGCCATTTTCAATTGAAAAACCCAACAAAAAGTACTGGCTGACCCAGAGAAACCCTTGTTCATGGTTGGCAATCGAAAGGACAACATGAATGATGCAAGATCATGGCATAAATTGCTCAAAATGAGAGCTGGTGCAGACACAATGAGTCAAGGGGCCTCTTTCTGTTCGGTAACTATTCTGTGACTCTGAAGGAAAGTTTTTCACAATACCCACTTAAAAAAGAAAAAGCTAAAGCCCGAAAATTCATTTATGGTGATCTTTATATATTATATCAGAAAATTACATTATACTTTATAAAGTTGATTACTTTTGGACTGCAGTAACTGTTATACAGACAATAAAAAGCATTACTGAAAACTATTACCATGATTCTCCAATGCAGCACATTATTTAATTTTGAAGATACAAGCTTCATATTGGAAACATTTAAAAAGATACCTAGCCCAAGAAGTACTTGCCTGCAATCTCAAGATATCC
This sequence comes from Scyliorhinus canicula, assembly GCF_902713615.1. Lineage (NCBI taxonomy): Eukaryota > Metazoa > Chordata > Chondrichthyes > Carcharhiniformes > Scyliorhinidae > Scyliorhinus > Scyliorhinus canicula. Next base: position 20,710,596 of record NC_052157.1, read on the forward strand.
AAATGAAATTACTTCTACTTATTCCGGTCTACTCTCAGAAGATAGCTTAACTCATGCCAATTGCAAAGGGGCGATTATTTCCTCGACATCAAAGGTGCATTTGTGTCCATGTTGCCTGTGCAATCTGTTCTTGTGCCATTTATTATTGTGAGCACCTGAGTCCAAAAGTCATTCGTATTTATGCATAATTCTGCAGTTCAGGAAGTGGATCAGTTTTATTTTGCACTGTCAGGTTAACCTTGAGTGTCTTGATTGACTGACCAAAGGCTTTGAAACTGGCCTTTAATTAAATAAAATAAATAAATGTATTGAATAAACTTAATTTAATAAGATGTTTCTCCTTGGACGAGTTTCTTGAGTAATGTCCCAGCACAGTGTTCAGGCAAAACACAAATCTGCCACGAGGTTATTCCGATTCCAAACCAGACCCCAATAGTGGCTAGGATACTGGACCAAAACCCCAATATTTTAGTTCATATGAAAGACTGCGGAAAAAATGATTCACTCCAGGAATGATTGCACGAAGAAATAGGGCTTGGTTATTTTAAAAGCAAAACTTTATTATAGCTACAATATTAATTTTTTTAACTTCACACCCAAAAAAAACAGCTTACAATTTGCACCTTAGGCACTACTACCCAATTTCCCTTTAAACAACAAGAAAATAAACATACAGATCACAATCGGGCAGGAGATTCAGAAGTCTGAGAACACACACGAACAGACTCAAAAACAGCTTCTTCCCCACTGTCACCAGACTCCTAAATGACCCTCTTATTGACTGACCTCATTAACACTACACCCTGTATGCTTCAACCGATGCCAATGCTTATGTAGTTACACTGTATATCTTGTGTTGCCCTATTATGTATTCTCATGTATTTTCTTGAATTTTGTTTAATTCCTTTTTCTTCCATGTACTGAATGATCTGTTGAGCTGCTTGCAGAAAAATACTTTTCACTGTACCTCGGTACACATGACAATAAACAAATCCAATCCAATCCAATCTTACTGTGGGAGACTTGTGGACTCAGCAAGGGGCAAATCGAAGGCAACTCCTCTCTCCAAAGTTTCACCACCAACTCCTCTAATGCTTTCAAAATATCTGCCTTCCTTGGCTCCATCATCAATGACCTCATCTCCCCAAGCTAAGAAACAACTTATCTCTGCAGGCTGCAAAGCATTTAAACTCCCCAAGGCCTTCCCCAGGCAAATTCTAACCATATCAAAGTAAAAGGAGCCTTTTGTTGAAAAATACCAAAAAAGACTGGAACTAAAATGTCTGCAGGCAGAAATTCTTCAACTGATTTGGAGCTTTTGCGTGGCGCCTCAGCAGGGAAGATGGCAGCAGCAGGTCCAGCGGTTGCGGCCGCCCCGATTACGGCAGACATACTAACTGGGGTACTGGCTACTCAATTTGACAAGCATTTTAAGAGGAAATGGAGACTGATGTTTGAAACCCACCGTACATCGATTGAGGAGGCGCTGGGCACTCTCCAAGAAAGGTTGGAGAGAACTTTGGAAGCTGTGAAGGAGCACGGTGAGGTGTTAAAGGGGTGAAGACGGCTCCGTCGAGGTACAGCGAGCAAATTGCCTCGCCGGAGGCCGAGATATCGTTGGCGGCAGAGAAAAATAACAATCTGACGGTGAAGGTGGACGACCTACAGAATCAGTCGACGAGAAAAAAAACTGAAGTTGTTGCCAGAGAGTGTGGAGGGTCCGAACCCTACTGCGTATTTCTTGCAGATGTTCGGTAAGATGATGGGGGAGGATGGACTGGCATCCCTCCAGAGCTGGCTAGTGCCCATCGAATACTCCGGCAGAAGCCTAGGGCGAATGAGGCACCATGAGCAGTTATCGTCAAATTTCACAGCTTCCAGGAGGAACAGATCCTGAAGTGCGCCAAGGATGAAGATGATTTGGGATTGGAAGGAAGCCTTGTTATAATCCATCAAGCTGTGGGAGCAGAGATTGCAAGGAGGCAGGACAGCCTTCAAAAAGGCTAAAGCAGCATTCCACAAGAATGGAGTGCGGTTTGAAGTGATGTACCCAGCAAAGCTGCGCGTTACCTTCGAGTCAAAGGGCTACTACTTTGACACTTCGGAGGAGGCCGAGGCCTTTGTTACAAAGCATGGACTGGGATCTTGTTAAATAGGCTCCATGGGGACTTTAATGGTTGTTGAGGGGAAGGGTTTTGAGGGGTTTTTGTATAAATGGTATGTTGGAGATTATGTGTTCTGTGGGGCATTGTTTAAGGTAGTATTTTTGGAAATATATGACTCCCGGTAGGATTTTGATCATTATAGGGGTGTTGAATCATTGTTTTACCTTTGGCAGCCCGGATAGTAGTGAAAAAGTTAAAACGTCTTTCACTTTTTCCGGCTCTTGGTGGGGGCTACATTGGAACTTCATCCTTTGGCCAGGCGATTGACAACCCCCCCCCCCCCCCACGGTGAAAATAGTTGACTGCAGGTTGGGGGGGGGGGGGGGGGGGGGGGGGCAATTTTAATCAATAATCAGGTTCTTTTATATGGTGAACAAGGTCATGGCGAATCCATATGGCAAGTTTGTGATGGTTACTGGGTCTTTGGCAGATAAATTTGTGGCATGGGTTAACGTATATGCCCCAATACAGCATTTATTAGGAAGCTGTTGGCTACCATTCCAGATTTGGATAGACACCAACTGATTTATAGTGGTGATTTAAATTGCAATCTTGATCTGAGGTTGGCTCGTTCGAGGCCAAAGCCGTTGGCTCTTCGGGAGTGGCGAAGACACTGTTAATGTATACGGTACGGATTGTGGCAGGGGGCAGATACATGGCGGTATATGCTCCTGCCGGGGGGGGGGTGTAAAGAAAATTCGTTCCTTTCTCTAGTCCACGAGGTTTATTCCAGGATTGACTTCTGGTAGATAGATCTCTTCTCCATAGGGTGAGGAGGGCAGAATATTCAGCCATTGTCATGTCGGATTATGCCCGCATCTGGTGGATTTGGTTTTGGGGTAGGGCCCCGCTCAGCGTCCACCGTGGAGTTTAGATGTTAGATGTTGGGTTACTGATTGATATGGGATTCTGTGTCCGCATGTCTAAGACCATTGATGATTATGTAGAATTTAACAGGAATAAGCACTACTGTACTTATCCTCCATGCTTTGGGATGCCTTGAAACAAGTTGGTACAGGAGAGATCATATCATATGTTGCATATCGACAGGGAGGTAAAGGTGGAAGAGCAGAGGTTGGTGGATGATATTTGGAGGTAGACCGCAGGTATTCGTGTGACCCTACCCCAGAGCTCCCGGCGAACAGAAAGAAGCTGCAGACGCAGTTTGATCTGTTGTCCTTGGGAAAGGCGATTAGCTAGTTGCGGCAGTTGAGGGGGTCTTTTATGAGTATGGGGAGATGTTAGCTCATCAGCTGAGGCGGTAGGCAGCCTCCCGGGAGATTATTCAGCTCAGATAAAGTTAACGGCATATTGAGGCTTTTTACAAGAATCTTTATGGGCTGGAGCCCTCGGTGAGGTCGGCTGGACATGTCAATATTTTTAGATGGGTTGGAGTTTCCAGTGGTGGGGACGAGAGGCGAGAGGAGTTGGAGGCTCCATTAGGTTCTGAGGACATTTTGATAGGTATTGGATGGATGAAAATTGGCACAGCTCCTGGGCCTGATGGGTTTCCTCTGGAATTCTACAAGAAGTTTGTAGACCAGTCGGTCCATTGCTGGTAGATATGTTTAATGATTCTTTGTCCTGGGGATCCCTGCCTGCTACATTCTCTGTTGAAGAAAAATGAGGACCCCACAGAGTGTGGGTTACACTGGCCTATTTCAATGTTAAATGGGGATGCTAAGATACTGGCTAAGGTGTTGGTGGTAAGGCTGGAGCCCTGTCTACCTGAGGTGATTGCGGAGGATCAAACAGGTTTTATTAAGGGCAGGCAATTGACAGCCAATATTTGGAGGCTGGTGAATGTTGTTCTCGCCCTCTCTGTTGGGCCCGAGCCAGAAGTGATTATGTCTTTGGATATCGAGAAGGCATTTGATAGGATGGAGTGGAAGTACCTTTTTGAAGTTCTTGAGAGGTTCGGTCGAGGCCAAAAATGATTTTGTGGGTATGTTTATTGCGCTGGGACACCTTGGCTAATGCTCGTACTGACGCCTTGAGCTTGGGTACATTCAATTGAATAGGGGAGCAAAACAGGGGTGTCCGATGTCCCCCCCCTCCTATTTGCATTAGCGATTGAATCTTTAGTTATTGCTTTGAGGGCTTTGAGAAAGTGGAAGGGGATAAAGAGGGGAGGGGTGGAACATAGGGGGACAGATTCTCCGATTCTGAGGCTAAGTGCGGAGGATTTGTGACGTTTTACATGGAAAAAAAAATCAGCCGCACCCTCTCACCGATGCTGCGCCCGGTGAGGGGCCAGCAGCGACGCCATGTAAAACTCCCGGCCTTCACAAAATAAACGGCTGGAAAATGGCCGGGTCCGTGGCCGCGCATGGTGACGACCTGCAGCAGTTACGCCGTAAAACATGGTGCCGGCTGTTCGTGGACCCGACCTGCCAGATAGTGATCCCCAGACACCCCCTTGCCACCAGTCCCCCCCCAGCCCTTGCGGAAGCCCCCCTGGCCAGCAGCACGGCTCCCGCCCGACTGTGGCTGCGCTGGACACAGCCACGCTGTATTCCCACACGGCTGAGACCAGAAGTGAACCACACCGGCATGAACTCGGCCCATCAGGGCTGGAGCTATGGATAAGGGACTTCAGGTGATGCGCTGAGGCCGTCCCAATGGCATGCGGCACGCACCGGGATGATGCCGTTTCGATGCCTGGCCAAAGGTTGAAGTCCCAAGGCCCAGCCAAGTTGGCCACCAAGCACCGCCCCCAATTCCGTAGTAAAAAGGGATTCTCCGCCCGATCGCCGATTACAAAATCGGCATCGGGGAACGGAGAATATCATATAGGGTGTCCCTATATGCTGATGATTTGCTGCTTTGTGTTAGTGAGGAACTTTGTTTCTTTTCCAGGATACAAGTTGAATCTGGAAAAGAGCAAGTACTTCAGGTTAATCCCCTTTTCGCCTGGCCAGCTCTAGTTTCAGGTCTCTGGGTGGCCCATGATTGGGTCCGGCTCCATAAATTGAATTACACAAGTCGGATTTGTATGGTTAAATCCAACTTGGAAAAGTGGGTTAATCTTCCCCTGTCCTTGGTAGGTAGAGTCCAGTCTATTAGCGTTAATGTTCTCCCAAGGTTTGGTTTCTTTTCAATGTCTTCCTGTTTTTCTCCTCAAACCATTTTTGTCAGGATTAACAGGTTGATCTCATCTTTTATATGGGCAGGCAGGACCCCGCGGATCTGCACAGTAGTTCTTCAAAGGGATGTATAGTAGGAGGGGCCCAGCATTGCCAAATTTGCTTTTTTATTATTGGGCGGCCAATGCAGAGAAGATCCTGGGGTGGTGCAGTGTCCTGGGTTCCACATGGGGATGGATGGAGGCAAGGTCGTGTAGGAGATCCAGTCTTGGTGCACTGGTGATGGCATCGCTTTCCGATAAGTAATTCCTCGAACTCGGTGGTCATGTACACTTTAAGGATATGGAGACAATTCAGGCAGCATTTTAAGCTTGGATCCGTATCGAGGATGGCCACTATTTCTGCCAATCATCTATTTGAGCTGTCAAGAATAGACACCACCTTTGGGGTGTGGGGAGAGACAAGAGCTGGAGAGATTTGGGGATTTGTTTGTGGAGAGATAGTTTGCCAGCTTGGAAGAATTGTTGATAAAGTTTGGGCTTTCGGTACCAAACTCATTCAGGTACCTCCAGATAAGAAATTTTGTACGAGGGGCCTTTTCGACATTTGTCGTGGCATTGCTGACGTTCCTAACGGAGATGATCCTTTCGCTGGCAGAGTCGGAGGAGGGTAGCCCATCCAGCATTTACGGGCGGACGCTGTTGGAGGATTCGGACCCTGTGGATGAGGTGAAGGCGAAGTGGTAGAGGGAGTTGGGACCTATAATGTGCAGTGAGGCCCTTCGTAGGGTGAACTCCACATCTTCATGAGCACGGTTTGGTCTGAAACGAACTTGGGAATTAGGAGCAGAAATTCAGCCCTTCGAGCCTGCTCTGCCATTGAATCAGATCATCTTAAGATGATGCACATGACCAAAGCTAAGATGAGTGGCTTCTTTCCAGATGTAGAGTGGTGTTCCACATGCACATTTTCTGGTCTTGTCCCAAACTGGTAAGCTTTTGGGTCTCCTTCTTTAGCTTTCTTAAAATCAATCTGCAGCATTCTTCTTTTATTCGTTCATGGGATGTGGACGCTGCTGGCTGTGTCAGCATCTATTGTTTACTCAACCACACTGCTGTGGATCTGGAGTCATGTGTAGGCCAGACCAGGTAAGGACGACAGATCCTTTCCTAAATGACATTAGTGAACTAGGTGGATATTTAATGACAATTAACATTAGTCAATGGTCACCTTTTAGATGTTTAATTCCAGATTTTTATCAAATTAAAATTTCGCCATCTGCCATGGTGAGTATGACACTGGGTATCTGGATTACTAGTCCAGCAATAGTACCACTACACCACTTGTCCTCTGGTGGCCATTTTTGGGGTGTCAGACTTGCCGGGCTGCAAGCAGAAGTGAAGGCAGATGTCCTCGCCTTTGCCTCGTTTATTGCCCGGAGGTGTGTTCTGTTGGGGTGGAGGTCCTCTTGAGAAGATCAAGTATAACACGAGCAGGTGAGGAGGGACGGGAGGGGGTACTTCGGGATTGGGTAGTTGTATTTTTGGTATAGTACTGGATTGGGCTTTGTTGTATTGTAGTTGTTTCTTCTGTCATAATGAAAATCTTGTTTGAATAAAAATATATATTTTTTAAAGTATACAACGTCAGAAGATAGCAAATGAATGATTGATTGAGCACCTATAAAGAGACACTTATTGTCAGAGGTGGTGAGGGGCGATGAATGGATTTAGAACCTGCACATTTGTAAAGTTTCAATCTAAAGATGAATACAGACTTTATTTTGGCTTTGTATTTCACAGAGTGTCAGATGTTTAACATTATTAAGTAGTGTTTTGCGGCTCAATCCTCTATCACCACGGATCAGCTTCATTGTTTCTCTTTACACTGTCTCTATGGTTCGGGCCACATCTGAATATTCTTATGTGCAGTCTGACCATATGCTGTACAGTTTTGACATGCTAGATTTAAAAGGCTATCCATATCTTAGTAAAGAATACAATTTTACTTTTATAAACAATCCTTCACATCTTCCAAATGTCCCAAAGCAACTCGGCCAATGAATTATTTCGGAAACATAGCCACTTTTATTATGTAGGAAACACAGCAGAGATTTACACCTGGAAACATATAATAAATAGCAATGGAAGGACAAATCAATCTATTTTGCTTTGCTATTTGAGGAATAAATGTTGACCAAGGCACCAAGAAAAAAAGTCCTGTTCTTCTTTGACTGCCTTAATAGGCAAACATTCTGTTTAATCTCTTATCCAGAGGTAGTGCCTTTAACAATGCAGCACACCTTCAGTGTTATATTTGATGTGTCAATCTAGATAATATTCTAGAATTTTACAATGAGGCTTGAATATATGACCTTTTGATTCAGATTACTAGCAGGGTCAAGCTGATGGTACAGTATATTTTTCACTTTATTTCTGAGGCAGAATGTTGGTGCAGAATATTCATAAATAGTAAATAAGGTTTGTCGAAATTCAGCTAGTAATTTCCATTAACAACAATTTTTAAAGTAAAATGATCTAAATGAAACAGGCCTTAACCACAAATCAGTCAGCACATCAGTTTTCATTCTTGCAAGACTGATGGGAGTGGGGGAGGAAGAAGGGAAGAAAAATTATGGGTTGTGGAGACCAGAAATGTTGAGATTTATATGGCGTCTATCCATCCCTTTGTTGCAACCAAGGTGTACAGCTCGAATATTATATAGTGGCGACTAGGGGCTTTTCACAGTAACTTCATTGAAGCCTACTTGTGACAATAAGTGATTATTATTATAGTTTCATTTAACAAGGCTTCCACTCCACTTTATTTCTGTTGAATTTTTAATTTTAACTCACCCTGTCGAATCCAAGAAACAAATGGTGTTGGATCAGCATATGCCAAGCACTCCATAATAGCAGTTTGTCCAGATATAACAGTCACATTCTTTGGGTGGGCAATGATGACTACATCTCCGGGTATTGATTTAAATCCTAAGGAAAAAGATAGTTGGACACATGAAAAAACACACACAAAACAAGTACAAATTGTCCTTTAGGTAAAACAAATTAAGAACTTAATTAATTGATATACATACAGCGATCCCATCTCTTCCAAATATCGGTAAAAATGCAGGAACAACACTTCTATCAAAACTCCATACTGTTCATCATTTCAGGCATCACTTGCATCAGAAATATTAAAACTTGTTCAGCATTCTTGCAAGCATCATTCATAGATACTTAATCCTCGTGTGATTACATACCACTTCTGTTCTCCCTCGCACTACTTGCAAACACCTAGATCTGCTCCTACTCTAACACAAAAAAACTACGTGCATTATTTAAAATATATATATTTTATATCCCTGCAAGCATCAATTGCCTACTTTGCAGGTATCACTGAACCCATCTGAAAATCAACCAGGAAATTAAGCAGCAATTCCTATTGTCTGTCAGTAAAAAATCTTACAACACCAGGTTAAAGTCCAACAGGTTTGTTTCAAATCACTAGCTTTCAGAGCACTGCTCCTTCCTCAGGTGAATGAAGAGGTATGTTCCAGAAACATATATATATATATATATAGACAAAGTCAAAGATGCAAGACAAGATTTGAATGCGAGCATTTGCAGGTAATTAAGTCTTTACAGATCCAGAGATAGGGGTAACCCCAAGTTAAATTGTCTCAAGCCAGGACAGTAGGTAGGATTTTGCAAGCCCAGGCCAGATGGTGGGGGATGAATGTAATGCTACATGAATCCAAGGTCCTGGTTGAGGCCGTACTCAGGTGTGCGGAACTTGGCTATAAGTTTCTGCTCGGCGATTTTGCGTTGTCACGCGTCCTGAAGGCAGCCTTGGACAATGCTTATCCGAAGATCAGAGGCTGAATGCCTTTGACTGCTGAAGCGTTTCCCCAACTGGAAGGGAACATTCCTGCCTAGCAACTGTCGCGTGATGTCCGTTCATCCGTTGTCGCAGCGTCTGCATGGTCTCGCCAATGTACCACGCTTCAGGACATCAAAGACCAAAGAACAAAGAAAAGTACAGCACAGGAAAAGGCCCTTCGGCCTTCTCCCTTCTCCCGACTCAACATCCACCAATTCCTTTTCTTTGGTGAATACTGATGAAAACATCTTTTCCTGCAGCGTATGAGGTAGATAACATCGGCCGAGTCGCACGAGTATGTACTGCGTACCTGGTGGGGGTGGTGTTCTCACGTATAATGGTGGTACCCATGTCGATGATCTGGCACGTCTTGCAGAGATTGCCATGGCAGGGTTGTTGGTGTCGTGGTCGCTGTTCTGAAGGCTGGGTAGTTTGCTGCAAACAATGGTTTGTTTGAGGTTGCACGGTTGTTTGAAGGCAAGTAGTGGGGGTGTGGGGTTGACCTTGGCAAGATGCTCATCTTCATTGATGACGTGTTGAAGGCTGCAAAGAAGTTGCCTTCGTTTCTCCTCTCCGGGGAAGTACTGGATGACGATGGGTACTCTGTCGGTTGTGTCCCGTGTTTGTCTTCTGGGGAGGTGGGTGTGGTTTTTTGCTGTGGCGCGTTGGAACTGTCGATCGAAGAGTCGAGCACCATATCCCGTTCGTACGAGGGCATTTTTCAGCGTCTGTTAAACTGGGAAATTGCCATTTTCTGTTGCTAAATGCATTCGATTACTATCACCGCTTTGTAAAAATATGGCTTTCTGAAGAAATAAACTTTGACTTTATCAAAAAACTCATACGCTCTTATAGTTTGCTCCTGCTATTCCCTGGAACCCAACACTACAGCAAAGTAGAATGCAGAATGCATTCCACAACCTGCCTCCTCTCTCCTAGGAACAGAGACAGAAACATTCTTTTTTGTTCTGGAAAGGACTTAATGGGCACTTTCGTGCAGTGCAATTATTCTTCCCAACACAGTTCCTAAAAGACTACTTTCTTTGAAGCATCGGCAATTTTGGAAGTGGACATTTATGCCCAACCTATCAGCATTGTACACACCGTACATTCTTCCAAGTTATGACAAAGTATGAATGGAAATGATCATTCTCAGCTGAGAAGAGAGAACTTGCATCACCTCTCATTCACATGTAATTAATATTTTTCTGAGACCCGTTAAAACAGCTCCTGAGAAATGTCTTGCCTTTTTATTGAAAGCATTCAATGACAATAGACAAATGCTAATTGCTCCCTAAAAGCCTTAATTGTACATTTTGTATTATATTTGTATTATATTGTATTTTGTATTATATCCCGTACCAGCCTCCCCGAACAGGCGCCGGAATGTGGCGACTAGGGGCTTTGCACAGTGACTGCAGTGGCGGGTGACAGCAGAACTAGGGGGCATAGCCTCAAAATAAGGGGAAGTAGATTTAGGACTGAGTTTAGGAGGAACTTCTTCACCCAAAGGGTTGTGAATCTATGGAATTCCTTGCCCAGTGAAGCAGTTGAGGCTCCTTCATTACATGTTTTTAAGGTAAAGATAGATAGTTTTTTGAAGAATAAAGGGATTAAGGGTTATGGTGTTCGGGCCGGAAAGTGGAGCTGAGTCCACAAAAGATCAGCCATGATCTAATTGAATGGCGGAGCAGGCTCGAGGGGCCAGATGGCCTACTCCTGCTCCTAGTTCTTATGTTCTTAAGCCTACTTGTGACAATAAGCGATTTTCATTTCATTTCATTTCATGACACGGGGCAACCAACTTTGTTCACGAGCTTAATTTCTTAAAGGTCATTAATTGCTGTTATCACTGCTTTCAGTATAAATAGCTGACCACATGTTCTCAGTATAAATGGTTAAGAATGTGAACAAAGCCTTTCAATGTAAGTACACTGATTCACTGTAACTACAACAAAACAAGGTGCTAAGTATTGTTGCTACAACACCCTGGGCAGTGCATGGTCAATTCCATCCCACTTGATGCAGAGTAGCAACATGGTTGAAATAAATTATTTATTTTAAAATACCCGAGACCTTTGACTGCCCAATAACTACCATCACCAGATTTGTAAATTTAAATTTAATTTTTATTTACAGTAATTATAAGTAAATAGGCAGCAAACACAACTGGTTAACTACTATCTAATCGTTAACTTTGACTCACCCCAACCTCTACACAGACAAACAAACAGAAGGGAAAGAGGGGCATAAAATAATGATGAAAGTAAAAGGATAAGAGTCTTTGTTTCAGATGGATGTCTTCCAGTTATTTTCTTCTTCAGTCTAGACTTTAAGATGGATGTAATCTTGAATTTCAGCTTGTAATGGTTTTCACTCAGAAATAGCAGGCAGCCAGAATATGTGAGAGAGAGAGAGAGAGAGAGAGAGAGAGAGAGAGATCTTTTCTTCCACGGTCCAGAAGAATCTGCCTTCAGACAGTAGGTAAAAGAGCAGAGAGAGAGAGAGAGAGAGCTTCTTCTGCCTTGAGAGTCCGATAGTTTCTCCTGGGTTCTCTCTGTAAAACCCCACCTGAAAGGAATCAATTGCTGTTGATTGCCGGGCAGAATACTGCCCCTGGCAAATCAAAATGAACCCCTCCAATCTCTTGGGTGCCATAAAGTCTGGGTTCTTCTGCCCAAAATACAAAACTTAATAATGCAGTGTACTATTTCGACACTTGGTTTCTTACTTCTTTTGCTCGACTTAAAGGTATGTCTCCATTAACAGTCCATGAACCAAAAACGATGAAGACAAAATCAAAGAAATAGGAATTAAGGGAATCAACAGGAAGGATCCTCGCCTAACATGGTCAACTAGGAGTGTAACTCCACTCCCACTTGGTCTACATAGTTACTGTAAAGACACTGGAATGTGACAATTTCAGCTTACAAAATAAATATACTTCAACTTGGTAAATGTAATTTATGTAAAATCACTGGAATATATAACAACATTTTCAGTATAAATACAGCTCAACGTTAATACAAATATACTGGAAAATTACAGATGGGAAAAGATCTTACTGGCCCATCCAGTTTGGCCATTACAATTGTGGCATTTTGTGCAGAGACATGTGTTATGGGTGAAATTCTTTGAGAAGGGGATGGTAGCGGCATGTTTTAAAGCAGGGGTGCAGTGCCTTAGGAGAGGGAGAGGGAATCTTTTTACAACATCGGCTAGCATGGAAGCCAGTAATATAAGTTGGGTGGTCAGTTTAGTGGAACTAAAGTCAAGAGTGCAGGAGGTGGCTCTCTTGGACAAGATGAGCTGAGAGAGGGAGAGAGGGCGAAAGGACATGGGAGTGAAAAATTAAGAGAAATATGCAAGTTTAAGACTAGGTAGGGCAATCTGGGGAGATGTTTGGCTTGGCTGGCAAAGAAAATAAATAAATGCTACAGAGACAGCTGAATGGTTGGTTTTCATCTTCGTGACAAAGAATGCAATTAACTTCTCACACTGCTGGAAAAAGGCTTGGAGCAGCAGCAAACGGTGGGTTTGAAGAGATGACAAAAGAAGCCAGAGGTTAACTTGGCATTCCAGGATACTGCTGGTACATTGAGTAGTTTTAGTAGAGGAGAACAGGGTCTTTTGGTGTTTGATGTGATCCAGTTAGATCTGGTAATCAATAGTTAAACAAATTGTGCCAAATGGATATTTATAACCAAGTCTTTTAGTCTTGAGGGATTGAAGAAACACAAGTAACCACTGCATTAGAGCTATTTTTTTAAAACAAGGGAAATTTGACTGGTCACAGTATGCTTAGATGGGAAGTAATGGGTAGCGTAAAGTATGCCAAGTATAAAATTCTAAGTTATGCATTCGCCCCTTGCATGTTAACACACCTCTGTTTTTGTCTCATGTGGCCCTCTTGGCAATGCCAAATCAGTCATGTGTAGCTTTTCTTTTGAACACTTGCTCTGTAAACAATATTCTGGAATTATGTTCCTCGAGGTTCATCTGTTTAACCTAACCAATTCTAATAACATAGGCACATGAGAAAGGGTTAATTACTTCACAAAAAGATCAGTACTCCATCCTATCTAATTCATTGATGGCTGGTTGCTTTGTCCCGAGCTGGAAAATAATAAATTGGCACAATAGCACAACCCTTCATCTGCAACATCATATTTTCATATAAATATTCAGTCCTTGGTTTCTTTAGAAGCTAATGCGTTTTACTCTATGTGAAAGATATGGAAGAAAGAATTTATTCTATTACTATAATCGGGTTTCCTATTTCTAAAGACTATGAATAATACATATGTATACATGCTGTTAATACTCAGCAGCCAACAACACTTTTGCCCAGTAAGAGTATATTTATGCCAAACTGCCAATAATTAAAATATAAATTTAGCACTATATTATCACTCAATATCAACAGCCAATTATTCTAATAATGGAAAGCATCCAATAAAAAAATGGCCTTCTTCCAATACAAACAGGAAATCTGTTAACGGAGGAGAAATATATCTTTTCCCACCCCCCTCCCCACAAGGTTTATATTTCCAGCCTTTTCATAGAATTTACAGTGCAGAAGAAGGCCATTCAGCCCATCGAGTCTGCACCAGCTCTTGGAAAGAGCACCCTACCAAAGGTCAACAACTCCACCCTATCCCCATAACCCAGTAACCCCACCCAACACTAAGGGCAATTTTGGACACTAAGGGCAATTTATCATGGCCAATCCACCTAACCTGCACATCTTTGGACTGTGGGAGGAAACCGGAGCACCCGGAGGAAACCCATGCACACACGGGGAGGATGTGCAGACTTTTGTGTTGTATTGTGACAATATTCATCAATTTACTGTGCAACCGGAGATAAGTGGTAGAGAATATTGCTTTGCAACCTCTTCCTCATTCTCTCCATCGTGCCTTGCTTCTGGTTCTTTTTTTCCTACCATTGCCTAACTTAATATCTATTTAGTTCTTCCTAATTTATCTATTTTCCCTTCCCACCTAACTCACATTTTGTAGCTGCAGAGGTTGTAAAGTGCGATGAATCCAAACCCAGGCTCTGATCTGGTTACACGATAAACAGAGGTAGATATGACATTGCTATTTAAACTGGAACTGCAATTGAAGCCCAAGTGCAAGGAAGATTTCCTGCTGCCAACTTAGTTATAAATACAACTAAAATTAGCCACAATATCAGTGCCAACATTAATATTAAAAACGTAGTTAAAACTTTAAAAACAAAATATTAAATGCACAAAAACAAACTTCACATTTTTAATAGGAATACTTCACAACTGGGTAGCAGCCAGTTAATGCGAAATGTCAATAGAATGTATTGTTTTTCAAGCATGAAGAATTTTGCTATCAGCATGATACATTTCTATGGCTGTGTAACTAAATTAGTGCTATTACTTGAAGCACTTCGAGATAAAAGCCAATATTATTTGAAGTGGCAACTTAATCATCCATTTGGAAGATTTTATTTATTAGGCTCTGGGCAAAATTGGCAAGCTATTTACTACCCGTCTCTCGTTGCACCAAGGCACTGTGGTACTGGGAACAGGCTGATAAAACACATATGCCGGGAACAGAAACGGCCAAATGAGGCCCTAACTGGAATCGATACTAGTCGTCTGCCAGAGCTCTCAAGTCAACACGCAAACTCATTATCACAATATGAACTCTGCAATGATCCATTCACGTTTGCACAAATGAACAAGACCATGCTATGAATATGTAACTAACTTCCAGATACAAGTGATCAACTTAGTAGCAGGGAGGGAAATTTGCTACGGCTCTTCGGGAGGGGTTTAAATTAATTTGTCAAAAGGCTGGGAAAACGAGCTGTAGTCCAGAAGCCAGTGTTGAGAGTAGTGAGGTGCTGAGAAGGGTATCAAGGTCGCAGGAATGTACCGGCAGGCAGAAAGGTGGGTTGAAGTGTGTCTACTTCAATGCAAGGAGCATCCGGAATAAGGTAGGTGAACTTGGAGCGTGGATTGGTACTTGGGACTGCAATGTTGTGGCCATTATGGAGACATGGTTAGAACAGGGACAGGAATGGCTGTTGGAAGTTCCGGGGTACAGATGTTTCAGTAAGAGTCGGGAAGGTGGTAAAAGAGGTGGAGGAGTTGCATTGTAAATGAAGGATAGTTTAACGGCTGCAGAAAGGCAGTTCGAAGGGGATCTGCCTACTGAGGTAATATGGGTCAAAGTTAGAAATAGGAAAGGAGCGGTCACATTTTTAGGAGTTTTCTATAGGACCCCAAATAGTAATAGAGATGTGGAGGAAGAGATTGCAAAACAGATTATGGATGGGTGTGGAGGTTTCAGGGAAGTTGTCATGGGTGATTTTAACTTTCCAAATATTGATTGGAACCTCTATGGGTCGAACAGTTCGGATGGGGCAGTTTTTGTACAGTGTGTGCAGGAGGGTTTCCTGACACAATATGTGGATAGGCCGAGGACAGGCAGGGAGGAAACGGCCGTGTGAGAGAACCATGGTTCTCAAAAGAGGTTGAATGTCTTGTCAAGAGGAAAAAATTTTTCTACCAAAACGAATCACCTCGCACTTATCATTAAAGAATATGTAAGGATAAGAAAACAAGGTTCAGTTGTGTCGCTTGAGGGTTACAAGGTAGCATGGAATGAGCTAAAAAAAAGGGCTTAGGAGAGCTAGGAGGGAGCGTGAGAAGTCCTTGGTGGGTCGGATCAAGGAAAACCCCAAGGCTTTTTACTCTTATGTGAGAAATAAAAGACTGACCAGGTGAGGTTAGGGCCAGTCAAGGACAGTAGTGGAAACTTGTGCATGAAGTCAGAAGAAATAGGAGAGGCGTTGAATGAATACTTTTCTTCAGTGTTCACCAAGGAGAGGGGCCATGTTTTTGAGGATGAGTGTGTGATACAGGCGGGTAGGCTGGAGGAGGTAGATGTACTGAGGAAGGATGCATTAGCAATTTTGAAAAACCTGAGGGTCGACAAGTCCCCTGAGACAGATGGGATATATCCAAGGATTCTTTGGGAGGCAAGGATGAGATTGCAGAGCCTTTGGCTTTGATCTTTGGGTCCTCTCTGTCTACAGGGATAGTGCCAGAGGACTGGAGAGTGGTGAATGTTGGTCCTCTGTTCAAGAAAGGGAATTGGAATGACCCTGGTAATTATAGGCCAGTTAGTCTTACTTCGGTAGTGGGTAAGTTAATGGAAAAGGTCCTGAAGGATAGGATTTATGACCATTTGGAAAGATGCAGCTTTATCCGGGATAGTCAACACGGATTCGTGAAGGGTAAGTCTTGCCTCACAAATTTGATTGAATTATTTGAGGAGGTAACTAAGTGTGTAGATGAAGGTAAAGCAGTTGATGTTGTATACATGGATTTTAGTAAGGCGTTTGATAAGGTTCCCATGGTCGGCTCATGAAGAAAGTAAGGAGGTGTGGGATAGAGGGAAATGTGGCCAATTGGATAAGTAACTGGCTATCACATAGAAGACAGAGGGTGGTGGTGGATGGAAAATTTTCAGACTGGAGACCAGTTACCAGCGGTGGAACCACAGGGATCAGTGCTGGGTCCTCTGCTATTTGTGATTTTTATCAATGACTTGGAGGAGGGGGCTGAAGGGTGGGTCAGTAAATTTGCTGATGACACCAAGATTAGTGGATGAGGTGGAGGGCTGTTGTTGGATGAAAAGAGACATTGATAGGATGCAGAGCTGGGCCAAAAAATGGCAGATGGAGTTTAACCCTGATAAGTGTGAGGCGATTCGTTTTGGTAGAAAAAATTTGAATGCGGATTGCATGGTCAACGGCAGGGTTCTGAGGAATGTGGTGGAACAGAGAGATCTTGGGGTTCATGTCCACAGATCTCTGAAGGTTGCCACTCAAGTGGATAGAGCCGTGAAGAAGGCTTATATTGTGTTAACGTTTATTAACAGGGGACTTATAGTGTATTAGCGTTTATTAACAGGGGGCTTGAGTTTTTAAGAGCCGCGGGGTTATGCTGCAACTATACATGACCCTGGTGAGACCACATTTGGAGTATTGTGTGCAGTTCTGGTCACCTCATTATAGGAAGGATGTGGAAGCATTGGAAAGGGTGCAAAGGAGATTTACCAGGATCCTGCCTGGTTTGCAGGATAGATCTTATGAGGAAAGGATGAGGGAGCTGGGGCTTTTCTCTTTGGAGTGGAGGAGGATGAGAGGTGACTTAATATAGGTTTATAAGCTGATGAGGGGGAAAGATAGAGTGGACGTTCCGAGACTATTTCCTCGGGTGGATGTAGCTGTTACAAGGGGGCATAACTATAAGATTCAGGGTGGAGATATAGGAGGGATATCCGAGGTAGGTTCTTTACTCAGAGAGTGGTCAGGGTGTGGAATGGACTGCCTGCTGTGATAGTGGTGTCGGACACTTTAGGAACTTTCAAGCGGTTATTGGATAGGCACATGGAGCACACCAGAATGACAGGGAGTGGGATAGCTTGATCTTGGTTTCAGACAATGCTCGGCACAACATCGAGGGCCGAAGGGCCTGTTCTGTGCTGTACTGTTCTATGTTCTATGACAAACAAAGAAGCCGTTAGACTCCATAATGGGCTAATAGCTGGTCAGACCAAGAGTGTTTCAGAGGACAATCGATCTTGATTGAATCACCCTAGCTGAACAGGAGTATACTATCTATTCCTATTAATGAGGTTAAGTCTGGATGGGACACTAGAACTTAGGCCAGGTGTGGGCATATATCTACAACTCATGCCAGCAGAACCAGTATAAAAGAAGGAACATTGGTACAGATCTTCAGCAATAAGCTGGGAGTCCCCCAGGCATAACCATTGCAAGAGAAGGGACCCTGGGTTCTGAACGCAAAGAAAATATCCATATCGAGTGATCTTAGCTGGCCAGCTTCATTCACTCACTGCGGGTAATACCAGGAGTTCAGCTGAGTCTGAGACAAAATTTGTGAGTGAGATAATTGTGAATAAAATTGGGTTAAACTGTGAAGTTGTGTTTGTCCTTTGTTCATATCGCAAATAATAATAATCTTTACTGTCACAAGTAGGCTTACATTAACACTGCAATGGAGGTACTGTGAAAAGCCCAAAGTCGCCACATTCCGATGCCTGTTCGAGTACATGGAGGGAGAATTCAGAATGTCCAAATTACCTAACAGCACGTCTTTCGGCACTTGTGGAAGGAAACCGAAGCACCCAGAGGAAACCCACGCAGACACAGGGAGAACGTGCAGACTCCGCACAGACAGTGACCCAAGCCGGGAATCGAACCTGGGACCCTAGTGCTGTGAAGCAACAGTGCTAACAACTGTGCTACCCATAAAGGCACCTGGGCAAAATGTTTTAGTCATAAACTGGTCGAAGTGTATGATAATTTACAGACAACAGTAAGAGTCAATTATGGAGTGAGGGACTGTTGTCATACATAGGCTAGGCCAGTGGGAGTGGCAGGTTCCTTTTTCTCATGGACATTAATGATAATTTGGATTTTTGGGGCACAATTCACAGTTTATGTGAAGAAGTGACTGGTCATAGGTGAGTGGTGGGACTTGTGAGTACATAGTGTTAGGGTTAATTTGAATATTAATGTGCATATTGAACATACTCTTCGAAAGTCAACATGCCGTAAAGTTGCCTATTTGCGAAGTATAACTACCCGATGACTGCACTCGAACAGCACAAAAGGACAACATCAAAGAAGAGTGCTGGCACAAGAACAACATACAAGAGTCAACACTGTCAATAAAACATCACAGGCACAAATGACAGACTCTGACTCACTATGGGTAACACTGTAGAAGATCAACTAGTTTGTCTGGAAAATAAATATAAAATATTTATTTAAAGAAGTTCTGAACATTTAGAAATAGATTTCATCAACAAATCTGTCTTTTATTGTTGCATGTAACTGTCATTAATGGATAATATCCTTCCTACATAATTTAATTTTGCTTGCCAGAAACATGTAATTAGATCTGCAGTAGACAAGGAGGCATTTTGGGTGAATTCCCAATAGAGTCCATAAAATAAAGCAGATTTAGTCTATTGATCAATGACAACCTTTAGACTATAAACTGGTTCTAAATTTGCTTCAGGAAAATTAGGGCCACGAGTTACAGACTAGGGTTCCGCATAAAAACACATACAATGTGATCAGAGCAATCAATGTACTCGTACATATTTCAATTATTCATATGTTGCTGTGAGACCACACGCTAAATGCAAGCATAAATCTAGACAAAATTTCATCATAAACAATGTAGAGAGATAGTAATGGATCTGAAAATGGCATGAGGCATTTGACAGGGTGGACTAGTATGATATCCATCACGGCATAAGTTTAAGGGAATTATTATCACATTGTACATTGCTTTAGAAGTAATGGATATAGTTTCTCAAAACGTTTGCTTTGATAATTTTATTCTAACATTAGAGATTTGTACTCTATTTTGGTATAATTTGTTATAATATTGTTATGGAACTAAATTCTGTTTGCAGTGGTACACGGCCTTTGTGTTTGTTAGAATCTCTAGGGAGGACAGTGTTTAACAGAGTGAACGAAGGATTACTAAATCTTGTTCTCCAGTCAGGCAAGCAAGCAAAAAAGGTATGAGTGCGTAAACTACTAAAGAAAAGGTCTTGGTTCAGTGAATATTAGCTTGGGAGTTTAGCCCAGAATAGGCACAAAATTACATTTTGTTTTAAAGGGGGTTGGGGATAGAAAACAGCTGTGGTTCAAGGAAAATTGTATTCTGTTCATTCTTATATTTCAAGTTAAGATAAACCTGCTTGTTCATTGGAAATTTGCAAAATTTAACTGGAATACTTTAAAATCTGCCTTTGGAATAGGCAGAAAAATAGCACACTATGGCACATGTGATCAGAGCAATCTATGCACACAAGGGATCTATTATTATGATTTATATTGGGCTACATATTGGGCAGTAACGGTGCTCTCTCCAAACTGTAAACAGTGCAAGGTACAAGTGGAGGGCTTTCCTGAACCAGTTTTTTGGGGGGGATTTAAATAAAATAATTTAACATTAATTTCAAATTGAACTAGCTGAAACAGAAAGCAGTTTGGGCTGGGCCTCAACACCTCCAATATCACACATCAATTTCAACAGCTTAGATCAGTTACAAGAAGTTAACTTCAATTTTAGTCTTCTGTACCAATAGCCCAGAACTTCTGATCCCCTGAGGGTCGTACCCTGGGGGTACGCCCTACCCCCCCCCCCCCCCGAACCCTATCCCCCACCACCACCTCCCATCCCCTGGCGGAGGAGACTCGATGGGCCAAATGGCTTAATTCTGCTCCTTTTCCTTATGAACTTCTGAACTGGTATCAAATTCCATCTATTATGCCCTTGAGCATTGCCTGGGTATTTTTTCCATGTCAAAGGTCCTACATAAATGCAAGCTGTTGTTACTGTCATCACATCCTACTGAAGCCTTGAAACTTTAACCAATAATTTATCAAAGGATGGCAAATCCCTCATGACCAATCTGAGATTTAACCTGACATTGACGGTTACAGTATTGACAAGACATATTTATGGATAGTTAATAATGTTACAAACCAATGCATAAATTTTCATGCCCATCAGGCAAAACTATCATTTCACGGATCTAAAGGGCTTTGCTCTGATTTTCTGACAGTTAACAAGAGAATCATTCAATTTCAAAAGTTAATCTATTTGCTTTGATACCTGACTGGGGACTTGACACTCAGTTATGAGAATTTGTAACAGCCCCAAATGGATTCAACAAGCTCTAATAAGAAAAAAATTAAGCTAGATGCCACAGTCTTTTACCTTTAGAATATGGTCGCTGCTGTTACTTCAGCAAACAAGGTAACCAACTGCAGACAACAAGATCCCACAAACAATTAATGAGATAAATGGATTTTTTAATCTATTTTATTTTTAGTGGCTCTGTAAAACTACTCTTTCTTCTTTGTGTAGTGTCATAGGATGTTGTGCATCCATTTATACAAGTAGATGGGAGGTCAGTCTAATGGCCAATAAAATGGATTACAGTTCCAATAATGCACTACTCCATTAATACTGCACTACAGTAGCTGTCTAGATTATGTAACTCATACCCTTTGCGCTCAGGGATCCCTGTGTTTAGTCATTATTGATTTGCTTGTTCAAGAAGGTACACATTCACAATTATAGAACATAGAACAGTACAGCACAGTACAAGCCCTTCAGCCCACGATGTTGTGCCTCCATTCATCCTAATTTACGATCAACCTAATCTACGCCCCTTCAATTTCCTGCTGTCCATGTGCCTGTCTAAGAGTCGCTCAAATGTCCCTAATGACTCTGACTCCACCACCTCTGCTGGCAGTGCATTCCACACACCCACCACTCTGTGTAAAGAACCTACCTCTGACATCTCCCCTATACCTTCCTCTAATCACCTTAAAATGATGTCCCCCTCATGACAGCAATTTCCACGCTGGGGAAAAGTCTCTGGCTATCCACTCTATCCAGGCCTCTCAGTACCTTGAAATGAAATGAAATGAAAATGAAATGAAATTCGCTTATTGTCAAAGTAGGCTTCAATGAAGTTACTGTGAAAAGCCCCTAGTCGCCACATTCCGGCACCTGTTCAGGGAGGCTGGTACGGGAATTGAACCGTGCTGCTGGCCTGCCTTGGTCTGCTTTAAAAGCCAGCGATTTAGCCCAGTGTGCTAAACCAGCCCCTTGTACACCTCTCTCAAGTCACCTCTCGGCCTTCTTCACTCCAGTGAGAAAAGCCCTAGCTTCCTCAACCTTTCTTCATAAGACATGCCCTCCAGTCCAGGCAGCATCCTGGTAAATCTCTCTGTATCCTCTCCAAAGCATCCACATCCTTCCTATAATGAGGCGACCAGAACTGGACACAATATTCCAAGTGTGGTCGGACTAGAGTTTTATAAAGCTGCAACAAAACCTCGCGGCTCTTAAACTCAATCCCCCTGTTCATGAAAGCCAACACACCATACACCTTCTCAACAACCCTATCAACCTGGGTGGCAGCTTTGAGGGATCTATGTACGTAGACCCCAAGATCCCTCTGTTCCTCCACACTTCCAAGAATCCTGCCTTTAACCCTGTATTCAGCATTCAAATTCGAGCTTCCAAATTGAATCACTTCACATTCATCAAGGTTTAACTCTATCTGCCACTTCTCAGCTGAGCTCTGCATCCTGTCAATGCTCTGTTGTAACCTTCTGTTGTAATCCTCAACACTATCTACAACTCCACCAACCTTCGTGGCATCGACAAACTTACTAACCCACCCTTCCACTTCCGCATCCAAGTCATTTATAAAAACCACAAAGAGCAGAGGTCCCAGAACAGATCCTTGCGGGACACCACTGGTCACCGACCTCCAGGCGGAATACTTTCCATCCACTATCACGCGCTATCTTCTTTCGGCCAGCCAATTCTGTATCCAGACAGCCAAATTTCCCTGTATCCCATGCCCCCTAACTTTCTGAATGAGTCTACCATGGAGAACCTTATCAAATGCCTTACTGAAATCGATATACACCACATCCACTGCCCGACCTTCATCAATGTGTCTCGTCACATCCTCAAAGAATTCAATGAGGTTGTGAGGCATGACCTGCCCCTCACAAAGCCATGCTATCTTTAATCAAATTATGTTTTTCTAAATAATCATAAATCCTATCTCACAGAATCCTTTCCAATATTTTGCTCACGACAGACGTAAGACTGACGGGTCTGTAATTCCCAGGGATTTCCCTATTCCCTTTCTTGAATAAGGGGAACAACATTCGCCTCCCTCCAATCATCCGGTACTACTCCAGTGGAGAGTGAGGACGCAAAGATCATTGCCATCGGCGCAGAAATCTCCTCCCTCGCTTCCCGTAGTAACCTGGGTATATCCTGTCAGGCCCAGGGGACTTAGCTATCCTGATGCTTTTCAAAATTTCCAGCACATCCTCCTTCTTAATATCAACCTGTTTGAGTCTATTAACCTGGTTCACACTGTTATCATGAGCAACAAGGTCCCTCTCTCGAGTGAACACTGAAGCAAATTATTCATTTAGGGCCTCCCCCATCTACTCAGACTCTAGGCACAAGTTCCTTCGACTATCCCTGATCGGCCCTACTCTCACTCTGATCATTCTCTTATTTCTCACATAAGTGTAGAACGCCTTGGGGTTTTCTCTAATCCTACCCACCAGGGTTTTTTCATGCCCCCTTCTAGCTCTCCTCAGTCCAATTTTGAGTTCCTTCCTGGCTACCTTTAACGCTCTAGAGCCAAGTCAGATCCTTGCTTCCTCAACCTTACGTAAGCTTCCTTCGTCCTCTTGACGAGAAGCTCCACTTATCTCGTCATCCAAGGCTCCTTCACCTTACCATTCCTTCCTCGTCTCAGTGGGACCAAACAATTCAGCACTCTTAGCAAGTGCTCCTTAAACAATCCCCACATTACTGTTGTGCATTTCCTCAAGAACAATTGTTCCCACTTTATGTTCCTCAGCTCGTCTCAGTCCCTCCCCCGATTAAATACCTTCCCATACTGTGTGTTTCTATCCCTCTCCATGACTATGGTAAAGGTCAAAGAGCTGTGGTCACTGTCACAGAAATGCTCCCCCACCGAGATATCTGACACCTGGCCTGGTTCGATGCCGAGCACCATGTCCAATATGGCCTCCCCCCTATCTACTTATTGAGTCAGGAATCCTTCCTGTACACACCTGACAAAATCTGCTCCATCCAAACCACTTGCGCTAAGGAGGCTCCAGTCAATATTAGGGAAGTTGAAGTCACCCATGACAACAACTCTGTTACCTCTGCACTTTTCCAAGATCTGCCGCCCAATCTGTTCCTTGATCTCTCTGCTGCCATTGGGTGGTCTATAGAAAACTCCCATAAAATGACTACTCCTTTCTTGCTTCTGACTTCCACCCATACTGACTCAGTAGACAAACCTTCCTCAACTACCTCCTTTTCTCCAGCTGTGGTGCACTCTCTAATTAACAGTGCCACTCCACCGGTGACGGCGGGCAGGAGGCATCCGCACATTGGGGGGTTCCCGTTTGGGAATGGCATTGTCGGGGTTTAACGCCCGGTCCTAGGGGCAGCGAAGGCAGTAAAAGTCGGGAGAAAGCACAGTAAAGGGAATTGTCGAGGATCTGTAAAAAAACGGCCGTGAAAAAAGCAGCTGAAAGTCTGTCGGGGAGTGGAAAGGTCACCGGGGGGTCGGTAAGTAAAATGGAGGCTGGAACACCAGGGGAGGCTGCATTGCTGATGGCTGAAGAAATAACTAAGGTGATGGCTGTGGAATTCGAAAGGAATTCACAAAACACATGGAGGCAATGAGGAAGGAGATGGGGGCGATTTTGAAAGTGCTGGTGGAGGAGGCGATTACCCCGGTGAGGACGGCGATGGCGAGTGCAGTGGCAGAGGTGTGAGGTGGGGGGGATCCTTCCCTATATGAACTAGATCGGGCTCATCGGTCGTGGAGGCCTGTACCAAAGGCGATTGAGCCGCCAAGAGTAATGACTCTGTGCTTCCATAGGTACAGTGTGAAGGAGAAGGTCCTGCGCTGGGCTAAGCAGAAGCGGGTCGTGCAGTGGGCTGGAGCTGGTATACGTGTATATCAGGACTTTACGGTGGAGCTGGTGAGGCGGGCTGCCTTCAACCGGGTGAAGAGGGCACTGTACATTAGCAAAGTGCAGTGCATCTTTGTATATCCAGCGAAGCTGAGGGGGACCTACAAGTTCAAGGACTTTTATTTTGGGACGGCGGAAGCAGCGGAGGAGTTTGCGAAGGCAGAAAGACTGTGGCAGAATTGAAAAATGGTCATGTACCGATGTGGCCTCATGACTGTATTTTTTCTTTTTTGTTTCACTGCGTGCTGGTGTATGGGCTAAAGGAACCAACGCTGTATATATTTGGACAAGGGAAGAGATGGGACTTTCACTCGCAATGAAGATTCTTTTGGGTGCGAGTGTCTATGTGGGGTTTGTCTGCTAAAGAGAATTTCTGGGTTTTCCTCGGGCCGGGCAAGGGGGAAAGAGATCCGAGTGGGGGCCTCCACGCTAGCCGGTTTAAGCCGGCCTGTTAACAGGAGTGAGGTGGGGGTTGGGGCTGCAGCCATCTGAGCCTGGCAGAACAGGGTCCAATGGGTCTAGCCGGGGTGGAAAGTTGGGGGGGAAGGAACAGAGGTTGGGGGGAGGGGTTTTACAAGATGAAGTGGAGGGGAGGAGTTGGGGTGGGGGTGGAGGGGGGGGGGCGGTTTACAACTCTTGGGTGTCATTTATGGTACTCTTTCGGAGGTTAGATGGCATTGAGTGTCAGGGGTCGGAGGGGGGAGTGGACTCTATAGATTAATAGTGACCACGGCCGATTCCGGACTCCTTTTTCTTTTTCTCCTTTGTTTTTTTTCCCCACTGTGGGAGGGTTTGTCTTATTTGATGCATATATTGACAGGTGGGCCGTTGTTTGGAGTGGTGGGAGGATGGGATCGTTGTTGTTGTTAAGAGGATTGACTTTGTATTTGTTACCATTTACTGCTTGTTGGTGGGGTGTAAATTTTGAAGGAAAATGTGAAAATGGAGAATAAAAACATTTTTTTTAAAACGTTGCCACTCCCCCTCCTCTTTTACCTCCCTTTCTATTCTTCTGAAAACATCTAAACCCCGGTACATCGAACAACCATTCCTCCCCCGTGAAATCCATGTCTCCGTAATGGCCACAACATCGTAGTTCCAAGTACTGATCCAGTCTCTAAGTTCATCTCCCTTATTCCTGACACTGCTTACATTGAAACAGACACACTTTAACCCATTCCACTGAGTGCAACTTTGCCCTATCAACTGTCTATCCTTCCTCACAGACTTGCTGTATACTATTTCTGCCTGTTCAACGGCTACCCTATCCTCTGATCCATAGCTCTGGTTCCCAACCCCTTGCTAAACTAATGTAAACCATCCCGAAGAGCTCCAGCAAACCTCCCACCCAGGATATTGGTGCCCCTCCAGTTTAGGTGCAATCCGTCGTTCATGTACAGGTCCCACCTTCCCCAGAAGATATCCCAATGATCCACATATCTGAAGCCTTCCCTCCTGCACCAGCCCTGTAGCCACGTGTTCAGCTGCACTCGCTCTCTGTTCCTTGCCTCACTTGCACGTGGCATCGGTAGCAATCCTGAGATCACTACTCTGCTTGTCCTGCTCTTTAACTTCTAACCTAACTCTCTAAAATCACTTTTTAGATCCTCATCACTTTTCTTAGCTATGTCGTTGGTGCCTTTGTGCATCACGACTTCTGGTTGCTCACCCACCCTCTTAAGAATCCTGTTCACTCAATCCGAGATCCCTGCCATTGGGGACATCCCTGGCCCTGGCACCCAGGAGGCAACATTCCTTCCGGAAGTCTCCTCGCGACCACAGAATCTCCTATCTATTCCCCTAACCGTTGAGTCTCCTATCACTTTTGTTTTTCTATTCTCCCCCCTTCCCTTCTGAGCCACAGAGCCAGACTCAGTGCCAGAGACCTGCCGCTAGGGCCTTCCCCCGGTAGGTCACCCCCCACCCCAACAGCATCCAGAACGGTATACTTGTTTTGAAAGGGAACGGCCACGAGGGATCCCTGCACTGCCTGCCCATTCGTTTCCTTTCCCCTGACTGTAACCCAGGTACTCTTGTCCTGTACCTTGGGTGTGGCTACCTCCCTGTAACTCTTCTCTATTACCCCCTCTGCCTCCCGGATTATCCGAAGTTCATCCAGCTCTAGCTCCCTAACAGTCTCTGAGGAGGTGGAGTTGGGTGCACTTCCCGCACATATAGTCAGCGGGGACACCGGTGGTAACCCTCACCACCCACATTCTACAGGAGGAGCCTGCAACTGCCCTAGCTTCCATCCCCTCTTACCTTACAGAATATAGCTGCCCTGTGGACCAACTGGAACTGCGCCCTCCATCTCTGCTCCCAGTCAGCTGCACTCTATAAACTTCCAGCTCCCTTCACATTCTTTGAGGAAATGTAGGAAATTAATTGAAAGGAGCATCTTCCTCCCTCTTCACCTAACTCCATCAGTCACCAAACTCTCACTATAGCACTCAAATGCACCCAAATTCAGCACTCAGTGCAAACAATGTCTGCACTGCAGCTGGCTCACCTTTATACTGTGAATCTAGCCTCTGAAAACTGGCCTAATACAATTAACTAATGAACAAGCTCCACCTTCTTCTAAACCAAACAGCAACTTTAAAGATAACTAAATAAAAGACTGAACCCTTAATAATACTCAGTCACCAAACTCTCACTATAGCACTCAAATGCACCCAAATTCATTCTTATTCATTCAAACTTATTCTATACAATTATATACAATACGTAAATATAATTATACAATACACCTGAACAGCCAAGCAACACATTATTTATGCGCACATAAAGAAGGGCCAAATAGACTTCCGGTTGTGGTTATGCAGAGCTAAGACGCACGTTCGGCAGCTCCTGCTAGGAATGCACGTTTGGGCTCTTTTCAGGGCCCCCAACGGCATTTTTTCTACATTTCCCGGTGTGGGAAGGAGACTGTAACATTCCCCCGACATTGCATGGCCTGGACCAAGAGCGGGGCGACTAAAAAAGTGGTGGTGAAGCCAAAGAAAGTGCGAGGGAAGAAAAGCAAGATGGCGGCGGGCAGAGACTAGGTAGCGTGAATGCAGTGGGCGCAGGAGCAGCAGGAGGCTCTCCAGCGCTGCTTTAGGGAGCTTAAAGCGGACCTACTGGAGCCGATGAGGGCTTCTATTGACAAGCTGCTGGAGACCCAGGCGGCCCAGGGGGTGGCGACCGCGAGGTCCGGCAAAAGATCTCAGATAACAAGGATGAGATCTTGGGCTTAGCGGTAAAGGTGGAGGCGCTCCACAAGAAGTGGCAGGAACGGATCGAGGAGATGGAGTATCGATCGAGGCGGAAGAATTTGCGGATCCTGGGCCTCCGGAGGGACTGGAGGGGTCGGACGTGGGGGCCTATGTGGTCACCATGTTAAACCCGCTGATGGGAGTGGGGTCCTTCCAAGGGCGCCTGGAGCTGGAAGGGGCCCTTGGAGTTCTGGCAAGGAGGCCCAAGGCTAACAAGCCGCCGCGGGCGGTGCTGGTGTGGTTTCATTGATTCGTCGACCGGGACTGTGTGCTCAGATGGGCCAAGAAAGAAAGGAGCAGCAGGTGGGAGAACGCGGAGGTTCGCATTTATCAGGACTGGAGCGCGGAGGTGGCGAAGAAGCGGGCCAGATACAACCAGGTGAAGGCGGTGCTGCACAGGAAGGGGGTGAAGTTTGGCATGCTACAGCCGGCGTGCCTGTGGGTACCTATAAGGACCGGCACCATTACTTTGAGTCCCTGGAGGAGGCGTGGGCCTTCGTTCAGGCTGAGAAGCTGGACAAAAACTGAGAGTCGGGACGAGGGGCCGTGTGTGGGGATGATTGGGGATTGCCGTGGTTGTGTTACATTTCGAGGGGGGGGCTCTCTGTTCTTGTTTCTTTTTGATTTGGTGTGGGCGGTTAGGGAGGTTTGGGCACTGTTTTGGTTGGGTCTGTCGGGTGGGCTCTTTGGGGGGGGGGGGGCGCAAGTAAGCGGAATGGGGGGTGGATGGCCGGTAGGGGGGGGTGGGGCCCCGCGGGGGTGGGTTAGGCCCAAGCCAGGGGTGAGGGGACTGGGCCTGTAAAAGGAGCTGCGCCAGAGGAGGCGGGGCCGGGCAGGTGGAAAGCGCGGGCTTTTTCCCCCGCTGAAGGCTGAAGAGGGCTCTGCCGGGGCAGGGAAGCGCGGGCTTTTTCCCACGCTCGGGATGGATGGGGGAGGCCGAGAGCCTGCTGGTGGGTAACGGGGGGGGGGGGGGGGGGGCGGTGTCCCACAATGGGAGGAGTCGAAGGAGAGGCGGGAGTGGCCGGGGTCAGCAGGAGTCAGCTGACTTACGGGAGTGCAATGGGGGGAGCAACGCAGCTAGGAGTGGTTCCTAGCTTTGGGGGGGGGGGGGGGGGGGGGGGGGAGGGGGGAGAACCGGTTTGCTGCTGGCATGGTCAAGGGGGAGCTGGAGCGAGTAAAGGGGGTTGGGACGGGGGTCTGCCGCCGTGGGGAACGGGCCGGGCGTGGGGCATGGAGGGTGTGGCTGGCCGAGGATGGGGTATGTCTAGTCGGCGGTGGAGGGGCGCGGGCAGCCCCCTGATCCGGCTGATAACCTGGAACTTAAGGGGACAGGATGGGCCGATTAAACGGGCCCGGGTGTTCGCGCACCTGAAGGTGCTGAAGGCGGATGTGGTAATGCTCCAGGAGACACACCTGAAGGTGGCGGACCAGGTAAGATTGAAGAAGGGGTGGGTAGACCAGGTGTTCCATTCAGGGCTGGATGCCAAAAATCGGGGGGGTGACGATCTTGGTGGGAAAAGGGTATTGTTCGAGGAGTCGAGCATTGTGTCAGACAATGGCGGTAGGTACGTAATGGTGAGTGGTAAGCTGCAAGGGGAGAGGGTGGTGCTGGTCAACGTGTACGCCCCAAACTGGGATGATGCGGGCTTTATGCGGCGTATGTTGGGTCGGATCCCGGACTTGGAAGTGAGGGGTCTAATAATGGGGGGGGGGGGGAGGATTTTAACACGGTGCTGGATCCGGCACTGGATCGCTCCAGGTCTAGGACGGGTAGGAGGCCGGCGGCGGCTAAAGTGCTGAGGGGGTTCATGGACCAGATGGGAGGGGTGGACCCTTGGAGATTTGCAAGGCCGGGGGCTAGGGAATTTTCATTCTTCTCTCACGTTCATAAGGCCTATTCCCTGATCGACTTCTTTGTCATGTGTAGGGCACTGATTGCGAGAGTGGAGGATACTGAGTACTCAGCGATAGCCATTTCGGATCTCGCCCCGCATTGGGTAGACTTAGAGCTGGGGGAGGAGAGGGACTAGTGCCCGTTGTGGCGCTTGGAGGTGGGGCTGTTAGCGGATGAGGAGGTGAGCGAGCGGGTCCGAGGAAGCATAGAGCGATACCTGGAGGCCAATGATAACGGGGAGGTTCGAGTGGGGACGGTCTGGGAGGCGCTGAAGGCGGTGGTTAGGGGAGAGCTGATCTCCATTAGGGCCCACAAGGAGACGAGAGAACAGAGGGAGAGGGCGAGGCTGGTGGGGGAGATGGTGAGGGTAGACAGGAGGTTTGCGGAGGTGCCGGAGGAGGGACTGTTGAGGGAAAGGCGTAGCCTCCAGGCCGAATTCAACCTGTTGACCACTAGGAAGGCAGAGGCAGAGTGGAGGAAGGCCCAGGGAGCGATTTATGAATACAGGAAAAAGGCAAGACGGATGCTGGCGCATCAGCTTCGAAGCGGGACGCAGCTAGGGAGATCGGGGGAGTTAAGGATAGGGGAGGGAGTGTGGTGCGGAGTGGGGTTGGCATCAATGGGGTCTTCAGGGATTTTTATGAGGAACTGCATCAGTCAGAGCCCCTGGTGGAGGAGGGAAGGATGAGCCGCTTTCTGGACTAACTGAGATTCCCGAAGGTGGAGGAGGGACTGGTGGTGGGATTAGGGTCCCTGATTGTGCTGGAGGAGCTGGTCAAAGGGATAGGAAGCATGCAGGCGGGGAAGGCGCCGGGGCCGGACGGTTTCCCAGTTGAGTTTTACAAAAAATATGTGGACCTGTTGGGCCCATTGCTGGTTAGGACCTTCAATAAGGCGGGGGGTTTTGCCCCCGACGATGTCCCGGGCACTTATCTCCTTGATCTTGAAGCGGGACAAAGATCCCCTGCAGTGTGGGTCTTACACAGGATCATCTCGCTGTTAAATGTAGATGCCAAGGTGCTGCCGAAGGGCTTAGCCATGAGAATTGAGTGCCGCAGGTCATCCATGTGGACCAGACGGGATTCATGAAGAGGAGGCAGTTGAACACGAATGTGCGGAGGCTCCTGAACGTTATTATGATGCCGGCGAGGGGGGGGGGGGGGGGGGGGGGGGGGGGGGGGGGGGGGGGGAGGCTGAGATAGTGGCGGCGATGGACGCTGAGAAGGCCTTCGATAGGGTAGAGTGGGGGTATTTGTGGGAGGTGCTGAAGAGGTTCATGTTTGGGGAGGGGTTCATCAGGTAGGTTAGGCTGTTGTATGAGACCCCGATGGCGAGTGTGGCCACAAACGAGAGGAGGTCTGAGTACTTTCGGCTGCATCGAGGGATCCCTTGTCCCCCTGCTCTTTGCATTGGCGATTGAACCCCTGGCTATGGCACTGAGGGAGTCGAGGAAATGGAGGGGGCTGGTGCAGAGTGGAGAGGAGCATAAAGTGTTGCTCAATGCAGACAACTTGCTGCTATATGTGGCGGACAAGGTGGGGGGGGATGCCGGAGGTAATGAGGATCCTCAGGGAGTTTGGGGGATTTCTCAGGGTACAAGCTCAACATGGGGAAGAGCGAGTTGTTCGTGGTTCACCCAGGGGACCAGGAGAGGGGGATTGGCGAGCGCCCACTAAAAAGGGCGGAGAGGAGCTTCAGATACTTGGGGGTCCAGGTGGCCAGAAGCTGGGGGGCCCTGCAAAGACAAGGTTGGTGGAGCAGATAGAGGAGGAATTTAAGAGGTGGGATGCGTTGCCTCTGTCCCTGGCGGGTAGTGTGCAGTCAGTCAAGATGACGGTGCTCCCAAGGTTTTTGTTCTTGTTCCAGTGCCTCCCCATTCTTATCCCAAAGGCTTCTTTAGGCGGGTCAACAGGAGCATTACGGGGTTTGTGTGGGCGCGAGGGACTCCGAGAGTGAGAAGGGTGTTCCTGGAGCGGAGCAGGGATGGGGGGATGCTGCCGCTGCCCAACCTCTGTGTGTACTACTGGGCCGCTAATGCGACGATGGTGCGCAAGTGGGTGATAGAGGGGGGAGGGGGGCAGCATGGAAGAGGCTGGAGACGGCGTCTTGTGGGGGTACGAGTCTGGAGGCGCTGGCAACGGCGCCGCTACCGCTCCCTCCAACGAGGTATACCACGAGCACGGTGGTGGCGGCTACCCTCAAAATCTGGGGCAATGGAGACGGCACAGGGGGGAAGTGGGGGCCTCGGTGTGGAGCCCGATACGGGGAAACCACCGGTTTGTCCCGGGGAGAATGGACGGCGGGTTTGCGGGGTGGCACAGGGCAGGGATAAGAAGGCTGGGGGACTTTTTGTGGATGGGAAGTTCGCGAGCCTGGGCTAGCTCGAGGAGAAGTACGGGCTCCCCCCGGGAAACATCTTTAGGTATCTGCAGGCAAGGGCGTTTGCCAGGCGACAAGTGGTGGAATTCCCGCTGCTGCCACCACGCACGGTACAGGACAGGGTGCTCTCGGGGGTATGGGTCGGAGAGGGGAAGATTCGGCAACATACCAGGTGATGCAGGAGGAGGCCTTGGTGGAGGAGCTGAAAGGCAAGTAGGAGGAGGAGCTGGGGGAGGAGATCGAGGAGGGGACGTGGGCAGTGGCCCTCAGGAGGGTGAACTCTTTCTCTTCATGCGGGAGGCTCAGCCTCATACAGTTTAAGGTGCTGCATAGAGCACACATGACCGGGACCAGGATGAATCGGTTTTTTGGGGGTGAGGACAGGTGTGTTAGGTGCTCAGGGAGCCCAGCAAATCATGCCCATATGTTCTGGGCATGCCCAACGCTGGAGGAATTTTGGAAGTGCGTAGCGAGGACGGTGTCGAGGGTGGTAGGATCCAGGGTCAAAGCGGGCTGGGGGTTCACAATATTTGGGGTTGCAGAGGAGCCGGGAGTGCAGGAGGCGAAAGAGGCCAGTATTCTGGCCTTTGCGTCAGAATATTGTTTATTTAAAAACAAAAAAAAGAAGGGCCAAATAGAAGATATCAGATGCTTACAGGCAATGCTGACATGTTCCTCATCAAGTATGGTACAGGAGAAATGCTTCTGTTGGTTATTTAAAAAATCAACACTGTGAAAGAGGAGATTAAGAAAGCAATGTTTGCATTGAATTGCAGTTTTCCATAAAATCCCGACAGTGCAGGAGGCTATTCAGCCCACCGAGTCTGTACCGACCTTCTGAAAGAGAACCCAACCCCATCTAACCTACACAACTTTGGAAACTAAAGGGCAATTTTTAGCATGGCCATTCCACCTAACCTGCGCATCTTTGGACTGTAGAAGGAAGCCGGAGCATCAGGAGCAAACCCCCGCAGACATGGGGAGAACATGCAAACTCCATACATTCAACCAAGTGTGCCACATTTTGGTAAAGAATGAATTAGTAGGGCAGCACGGTGGCCTAGTGGTTAGCACAACCGCCTCACGGCGCTGAGGTCCCAGGTTCGATCCCGGCTCTGGGTCACTGTCCGTGTGGAGTTTGCACATTCTCCCCG
This sequence comes from Scyliorhinus canicula, assembly GCF_902713615.1. Lineage (NCBI taxonomy): Eukaryota > Metazoa > Chordata > Chondrichthyes > Carcharhiniformes > Scyliorhinidae > Scyliorhinus > Scyliorhinus canicula. Next base: position 20,744,058 of record NC_052157.1, read on the forward strand.
TGTCTGCGTGGGTTTCGCCCCCACAACCCAAAAATGTGCAGAGTAGGTGGATTGGCCATGCTAAATTGCCCCTTAATTGGAAAAAATAATTGGGTAATCTAAATTTTAAAAAAATTTAAAAAAAGAATGAATTAGTAGGCAAAATAATGGTTCTCACTCAACACAGTGCGAATATATACATATATTTTTTTTTTGGAAATGTTTTTTATTGAGTTTTCATATTTTATATCCAACAAATTACAAATTATTAGAAGAAGAAAAACACGCAAAAATTAACATGTATATTTACAGGTAAGCATCTTCATAATAACAATTGTGGCCACCCCCTTTAACCGACATACATATTTTACATTCCCCAATATGGCACATGTTTGTAGGCATTTATTTACAATTTGGTTTTGGGCCTAAGCTTGTCATCAGACTGTCGCTTGCGGCTTTGTCCTTCCTTTTTTTTTGGAATAATTTTTATTCAAGTTTTCAACAACGAATTTTATCACAACAGAGAAAAACAGTAACCCCTCCCCTCCAATACAAAAACAATAAATTAAGAAAAAGAAATAAGCGTAAAACCATGCGAACAAACCCCCATAACGAACCCATACTCCCCCCCCCCCCCCCCCCCCCCCCCCCCCCATCCCCCGGCTACCTTCCCCCGATTACCATCCATTTTCCCCTGATTCTTGGCCACCCGACTATTCTTCCTCTTGTTCGTTGGCCACAAACAGGTCCCGGAACAATTGCATGAATGGCTCCCACGTTCTGTGGAAGCCGCCCATGTCTGCGGGGGTTTGCTCCTGATGCTCCGGCTTCCTTCTACAGTCCAAAGATGCGCAGGTTAGGTGGAATGGCCATGCTAATTCGGATGGCGAATTTGATTTTCTCCATTTGGAGAGATTCCGAGAGGTCGGACAGCCAGTCTGCAGCTCTGGGCGGTGCTCCTGACCGCCAGCCAAACAGGATTCTACGGCGGGTGATCAGGGAGGCAAAGGCAAGGGCATCCGCCCTCCTCCCCAGGAATAGATCTGGCTGGTCTGAAACCCCGAAGACCGCCACTATCGGGCATGGCTCCACCGTCACCCCCACCACTTCGGACATAGCCTCGAAGAAGGCTGTCCAGTACTCCACAAGTCTGGGGCAAGACCAGAACATGTGGGCGTGGTTGGCTGGGCCTCTTTGGCACCGTTCACATCTGTCCTCCACCTCCGGGAAGAACCTACTCATACGGTTTCTTGTTAAGTGGGCTCTATGTACCACTTTTAGTTGCGTCCGGCTGAGCCTTGCGCACGTGGAGGTGGAGTTGACCCTATGCAGTGCTTCACTCCAGAGTCCCCACCCTATCTCAATCCCCAGGTCATCCTCCCATTTCATTCTTGTTGTGTCCAGTACGGTGTCGTCCCTTTCTACCAGTCGGTCATACATGTCGCTACAGTTCCCTTTCTCTAGGATACTTGCGTCCAGTAGGTCTTCCAGTAGTGTCTGTCGTGGCAGTTGTGGGTACGTCCTTGTCTCCTTTCGTAAGAAGTTTTTGAGCTGCAGGTACCGTAGCTCGTTCCCCCCCCGGCTAGCCGACATTTCTCTGTCAGTTCGTCCAGTGTTGCGATCCTGTCGTCCGTGTATAGGTCCCTGACTGTCAGTGTCCCCCCCGTCCTGCCTCCACCTTTTGAAGGTGCCGTCAGTCAGTGCTGGTGTGAACCTATGGTTGTTGCAGATGGGAGCCTTGTCCGACATTTTGGTATGGCCAAATTGCTGCCGCAGTTGGTTCCAGGATTGGAGGGTGGCTGTCACCACTGGGCTGCTGGAGTGTTTTTTGGGTGGGGATGGGAGTGCTGCCGTGGCGAGGGCCCGGAGGGAGGTCCCCATGCAGGAGGCCTCCTCCGCACGCACCCACTCGGCTTCTGGATCCATCCCCATACTCGCTCAGCTGTTGCCGCCCAGTGGTAGAATTGTAGGTTCGGGAGGGCTAGCCCCCCCCTGGAATTTGTTTTTTGTAGGACCTTCTTTGGGATCCTAGCATTTTTACCATCCCCCATACGAACGCCATGATTAGTTTGTCCAGCGCTTTGAGAAAGGCCTTGGGGATGTAGATCGGAATGGATCTAAACAGGAAGAGGAACCTGGGCAGTACGTTAATTTTGATCGTCTGGACTCTCCCCGCGAGGGAGAGCGGGAGTGTGTTCCATCTTTGCAGGTCCTTTTTTACTTCCTCTGTCAGGCTGGTGAGGTTCCATTTGTGGATCCCTTTCCAGTCATGGGCTATTTGGATCCCCAGGTAGCGGAATTTGTGTCGGGCTTGTTTGAACGGCAGCCCCTTTAGTGCTGCCCCCCCCCTTGCGGGTGTACTGGGAAGATCTCGCTTTTGCTCATGTTGAGTTTGTAGCCCGAAAAGGCTCCAAACTCTTTCAGGAGCGCGATTATTCCATCCATGCTGCTTTGTGGGTCCGAGATGTAGAGGAGCAGATCATCTGCATAGAGTGAGACTCTGTGCTCTGCCTCCCCTTCGGATCCCCCTCCAATTTTTTGCTGCCCTGAACGCGATTGCTAGCGGTTCGATTGCTAGTGCGAACAGCAGCGGGGACAGTGGGCATCCTTGTCTGGTGACCCTGTGCGGCTGGAAGTATTGGGAGTTGGTATTGTTGGTCCGTACGCTCGCCATGGGAGCGTTGTATAAGAGCTTTACCCAAGCGGTGAACCCTGTTCCAAGCCCGAACCACTCCAGTACCTCTATGAGGTATTTCTATTCGACTCTGTCGAAGGCCTTTTCTGCATCCAGGGAGATGATCACCTCTTGTGTTCTCTCCCCGGAGTGCATCATTATCACATTCAGCAGGCACCTGATGTTCGAGGTAAGCTGTCTATCTTTGACGAAGCCCGTCCGGTCCTCTGTGACCACCTCAGTTTTCTAGGATTTTGGCCAGTATTTTGGCGTCTGCGTTCAGCAGAGATATGGGTCTGTATGACCCACATTCCGTTGGGTCTTTGTCTTTCTTAGGTATCAGCGAGATCGAGGCCTGTGCTAACGTGGGTGGCAGTGTGCCCCTAGCTAGCGAGTCTGTGAACATCTCCCGCAAGTGCGGGGCCAGCGCTGTCGTGAATTTTTTGTAGAAGTCCGCCGGGAATCCATCCGGTCCCGGCGCCTTCCCCGTCTGCATGGAGCTAATGCTGTCCATGATCTCTCCCAGTGCTAGTGGTGCTTCCAGGTCCTGTTTTCTGCCCTCTCCCACGACTGGTATGTCCAGTCCATCAAGGAACCGGTCCCAGCCTTCCCCGTTGGGAGCTCTGAGGTGTACAGCTCTTGGTAGAAGGCCTTGAAGGTTTTGTTAATCCTCTCTGGTTCTGTTTCCAACGTGCCTCCGGTACCCCTGATTTGCGCAATTTCTCTGGTGGCTGCCTGCTTTCTCAGCTGGTGTGCCAACAGGCGGCTGGCTTTGTCTCAGTGTTCGTACAGGGTCCCGCGCGCCTGGCGGAGTTGGTGCACTGCTTTCCTGATGGAGAGCAGGTCAAAGTTCCTTTGTAGTTCTTTCCTCTCCGCCAGGAGCTCTACGGTCGGGGCCTCGGAGTATTTACGGTCTACCTCCAGTATGGAGTCGACCAGCTTCTACCTAGCTACTCTTTCCTCCCGATCTCTTTGCGCTTTGAAGGCAATGATTTCCCCTCTTAGTACAGCCTTAAGCGCTTCCCAGAACGTGGAGGGTGAGACCTCCCCGTTTTGGTTGTTCTCCGTGTACTCTGCTATGGCCCGCGCTATCCTTTCGCTGAAGGCCTTGTCAGCTAGTAAGGCACCGTCCAACCTCCATGTGGGGAGTTGGGCCCTTCCCGTCTCTAGCCGCACGTCCATGTAGTGTGGAGTGTGATCTGATAGCACAATTGCGGAGTATTCCACTTTGTCTGTCCCTGGAAGCACCGTTTTCCCCACCACAAAGAAGTCAATTCTGGTGTATACGTTGTGTACTGGGGAGAAGGAGGAGAATTCTTTCTCCCCCGGGTGGGCGAACCCCCAGGGGTCCACTGCTACCATCTGCTCCATAAAGGGACTGAGTTCCCTTGCCATGCTTGAGGTTTTCCCCATTTTGGGGTTTGATCTGTCCGTCTTTGGATCCTGTACACAGTTGAAGTCACCCCCCATGATTAGTCGATGCGTGGCTATGTCCGGGATTTCTGCCATGGTCCTTTTGATGAAACTCGTGTCGTCCCAGTTGGGCGCGTACACGTTGACTAGAACTACCGGTGCCCCACCCAGGGCCCCGCTGACCATGACATACCGCCCCCCTGGATCTGTGACCGTCTTTGTTGCCCTAAACATTGTCCTCTTGCCGATCAGGATCGCCACCCCCCTGGCCCTTGTCCCATAGCAGGAATGGTAGGTTTGTCCCACCCAGCCCTTTCTTACCCGCAGTTGGTCCTGCTCCCTCAGGTGCGTCTCTTGGAGGAAGACTATGTCGGCCCTCATGTTTCTGAGGTGGGTGAGGACTCTAGATCTCTTCACTGGGCCGTTAAGTCCCCTTACGTTCCAGGTGATTATCCTGGTGGGGGGCTTCTGCCCCCTCGTTCCTGTGGGATTAACCATATTTATCTGGCGGACGCGCCCCTGCCCTCCGGGGTTTCCCTTTATTAGGGGGCCGTCCAGGATGGCCGCTATCACTGCTCTCCCCATGCGGTCGGGTCTCTGCGCTCCGGGGTTTCCCCTTGTCCCGGGGGCACCCGCCATGGCCGTCCACTGTGTGTCCGCCACGCAGGGTAGTCCCCTGCACTCTGGGGGCCCCCTATGCCCACAGACCGTACTGGGTGGGTGCTTGCAGCGGTTCCTTGTTTCGAGCCCTTGGTTGTGGCACTTTATAGCCCTGTTCCTTTTCTGGCCTCTTTTGTCCCTTCGTCCCTGCATTTCCCCTCCCCGGTCTCTCGCTCCCTGTGTGCCCCCCCCCCCCCCACCCCGTCTCTCCCTTTTCCCTCCTCCCCCGTGTACCCCTCCTTTGCCCCTCTATCCCCTATTCCTGTCCCCGTTTGCTCTCCTGACTTTGACGGGTCCCCCCCCCCCCCCGGCGCCTTCCCTCCTGTTGGGGGTGCGCTGCGGCCCTGCTTTGTTGCGTGCCCCTGGCGCTAGCTTTCCCGCTAGCTCCCCTCTCGGGGGTTGTTGTCTCGCTTCTTCCCTGCCCAGCCTCTACGGTTTTCTGCCCGCTCTTCCCCCATCCTACCCTGCACCCCTCTCGCCTGCTCTCCCTTCTCCAATACTCTTGTTCCCTCATGCTGGGGCCTGGCCTCCCACCTGGAGCGGTCCCTTGGGCAGTGGTTTGTTTTTTGCTCTGGGTGTTCCTGCCCGGTGGGGGGAGGGGGGGCTGGCAGGCATTGCCTCGCCTCTCCTCCCCCCCCCCGTCGACGTGTTGTTGCCCCATGCCAGGGGCCCCTCGTCCCTACCCCCCACTGGTTGTTTTCCAGCCCGTGCTCCTCGACGAACCTATTCGCCTCAGCGGGGGCTGTAAAGAAATATTCCCTGTTTTGGTATGTGACACAGAATTTCGCTGGGTACAGCATACCAAAACGCACTCTGCTCCTGTGGAGAGCTGCTTTCGCTCTGTTGAACTCAGCCCGTCTCTTAGTTATGTCTGCTCCAAGATCCTCATAGATTCGGATGGTGTGCCCTTCCCAATTGCAAGCTCTATTTTCCTTGGCCCAGCGCAGGATTGTCTCCCTATCCCGGTACCGGTGCAGTTTGGCTATGACTGCTCTCGGTTGTTCCCCTGCCTTGGGCTTCGGGCGCAGCGACCGATGTGCTCTGTCCATTTTCGGTGGGATGGGGAAAGTGTTCCTCCCCACTAAGTTGCCCAGCATCTCAGCCACGTATGCTGTGGGGTTTCTACCCTCGGTCCCCTCTGGCAGGCCCACTATCCTTACATTTTGCCTTCTCGAGTGGTTTTCCTGGTCATCTACCCTGCCCTTCAGGCTCCCGTGTTGCGCCCAGTCTCGCCACTTCCCTCTCCAGGGCCGTGACCCGGTCGCTCATGTCGGTCGCTGCTTTCTCCAGCTCCTTAATGGTCGCCTCCTGGGCTTCCAGTTTCTCCCCTTGGGCATCCAATTTCACCTCCAATCTGGTCAGAGCCTGCTGCACCCCTAACATGGCCCTGGCCACTGCTGCCTGTACTGCGGCCTCTGCGTCTGCTTTCACCTCTGCCTTGATTGCCTGCAGCTGCTTCCTCAGCACCTCGGTAAAGGCTGCCTTCCAATTCCAGCCCCCCTCTAGCCCCAGGGGAGAGGGCACCTGTCTGTCCAGCTCTTTTTGATGCGGCGATACATCCGTTCCGCTGTTTCGTGCGCTGATTCGCTCGCCTGAGCTGGCTGCCCCTTGTCCCGTCTGCTTCTGGTGCCCCCTCTCCCTTGACTCCCTTCTGGCATTTTTTCCTCCCCCTTCCCTTTCATCTTTTCTTCTCCCCTTGTTTTTCCTTTTCCGCACCCTATTTTTTTTATTTTTTATTTTTTTTGTCTCTTCCTTTCCCCCCCCCCTCTCTTCCCTTCTTTCCTTTACCACTTTATTTTATTTATTTATTTATTTATTATTCCCCCCCCCCCCCCCCCCCCCTCCCTCTTTTATGCAACTCCTCTCAGGTGGGCTTACTTTGGATGGGAGAGAGTGTAAAAAGAGAGAAAATAGTATATATACCCCTCCCCCCTCTCTCTTTAACAGTTTTCTTTTGTTTTTTTTTATAAAAGTCCTTTCTTTTTCTTCCTTTCCCCACTCACCCAGGAGAGAGAGAGAGAGAGAGAGAGAGAGAGAGAGAGAGAGAGAGAGAGAGAGAGAGAGAGAGAGCGAGGCTTTTGTCCAGTCTCTTTGGCCTTGCCTCGTGGTGGTCGCTGCCAGTTGGGGGTGGGTGGGGGTTGGGTCGGTCCCCGCTGCTCGGCCCCCGCAGCTCCGTTCAGGCTCCCGCACTTCGCACCCCGCGTCCTCCCGGTGGGGGTGGTTAGGTCGCTGGTCGCTGCCGCCGGCTGTGCCCCGTTTCGGTCCTGGCCGCTGAACCGCTCCTGCTCACAGTGCAAATATATAGATAGAGGATTGGCTGACTGGGCAGAAGGCAGAGAACAGCGAAAAAGGGGTATTTTCAGAATAGCAGCCGATGGCGAACAGCAGCCGATGGCGAACAGCGTGCCTCAGGGGTCAGTGTTGGAACCACAACTTTTCACAATATACATGAACAATCTGGAAGAAGGAACTGAGGGCACTGTTGCCAAGTTTGCAGATGATACAAAGATATGCAGAGGTAGCATTGAAGAAGCAGGTTGGCTGCAGGACTTGGACAGGCTAGGAGAGTGGGCAACAAAGTGGCAGATGGAACACAATGTGGAACAGTGTGAGGTAATGCACTTTGAAAGCTAATGCACTTTAGGCAGCATAGTAGCACAGTGGTTAGCACGTTGTTTCACAGCTCCATGGTCCCAGATTTGATTCTCGGCTTGGGTCACTGTCTGTGCCGGGTCTGCACATTCTCCCTGTCCCTGCGTGGGTTTCCTCCGGGTGCTCCGTCAGATGGGCAGCTCAGATGGATTGGCCATACTAAATTGCCCTTACTGTCCAAATAGGTTAGATGCAGTTATTGTGTTAGGTTGGAGGCGTGGGTTTAGGTGGGTTGCTCTTTCCAAGGGCCGGTGCAGACTCAATGAACAAATGGCCTCTTTCTGCACTGTAATCCTATGATTTTATGAGAAGTGGAGGCCTAGATGATTTTCTAAATAGGAAAAGGCTCAGGAAATCAGAAGCATAAAGAGGGCCCTAGTTCAAGATTCTCTTCAGGTTAACATGCAGGTTCAGTTGGCAGTTAGAAAGGCAAATGCAATGGTAGCATTCAAGTAACAAGGGTCAGAATACAAGAGCAGGGGTGTACTGCTAAGGCTGTATAAGGCTCTGCTCAGGTCCCATTTGGAGTATTGTGAGCAGTTTTGGGCCCTGTATCGAAAGGAAGGATACGCTGGCCTTGGAAAGGGTCCAGAGGAGGTTCACAAGAAAGATCTCTGGAATGAAGAGCTTGTCAAAAGAGGAGCAGTTTAGGACATTGGGTCTGTACCCGTTGAAGTTTAGAAGGAGGAGGGGGGATCTTATTGAAACTTACAGGATACTAGATAGAATGGGCGTGGAGAGGATGTTTCCACGAGTAGGAAAAACTATAACCCAAGGGCACAGCCTCAGACTGAAGGGACGATCCTTTAAAATGGAGATGAGGAGGAATTTCTTCAGCCAGAGGGTGGTGAATCTGTGGAACACTTTACACAGAAGACTGTGGAGGCCAAATCACTGAGTGTCTTTAAGACAGAGATAGATAGGTTCATGATTAATAAGGGAATCAGAGGTTATGGGGAGAAGGTAGGAGAATGGGGGATGATAAACATATCAGCCATGATTGAATGGCGGAGCAGACTCGATGGGCCGAGTGGTCTAATTCTGCTCCTATGTCTTATGGTCTTAATATATGTTGTTTCTGGAGGAACACCAAAGAAAAATTCACAGCAGAAAAAATATCAGCCATAAATATTGTGGTAGAGCAAATGTTTAATGGGTACAGGAGAAGGAAAGATCTTGTTTAATCCACAGGATTTTTCTTTTACCCTTTCTAGGGCACCACTTTAATTGTTCAGTCTTTCAGTACAAGAGCCCTGTTATTATTATATGCTTGTGGTAGTACCTCTTTACAGTCAACCTCTCAATCAATCTGAACATCCAAATGTCTCTCCAGTAATAGACTGGAGATTTATACTGCAGGCACAGGACAGTCAAGGTGACAAAGTATTCGACATTGGCCAGGATCATTGTAATATTTCATAGTGTGATGAGATGACACAATCAGAATCAATAAAAGAATGAACTTTTTTTTCCAGAAACCTAATTATTTATATGTGTATAAACTAAGTGTGTTTGTAAATAGTTTTTTTCAGAATTTTCTTCATATCCTACTGTTCTCATGGGTGGCGACTGGCAAATTTTGTCAAACCAAAATTTCAAGCTATACGTTTCTTACAAAAAAAAATCAAAACTGCATGGTCATGTGATGTGAGCAAGGGAATGGTTGTGTGTTCACGAGCTCTGGCGCTACTCATCTTCGAATCCTTTTTTAAATATCCTGATGCACAACCCATAATTATTTATTCCTGTTGTGCATGTCCTGCGCTATGTTCCTTGGAAGATCCTGACTAGATTTTGGCGAAGGATAGCAGAGTTAAGCCAAAAAATCCTTGTTTGATGAGGCAGTCGGAGGTGACCGGGATAGGACCCAGCTTGCAATGGCGGTTTTGCTCGTGAGTGGGCCTATATTTTGGCAATGCTATTGGCATTGAGATGATGTTGTGGATGACGGTCTTGGTTCCTTGGCGCAGGTTGTTGCTGCTCACATTGATGAACTATGAGATACCCTTAAGAGAATGGATGAAGCGGAGAAGAGAATCCTGTCAGTCAATAGGGCAGTCTCCATGGTGGAGGTTCACCATCAGACATTGGAAATCCGGTTGCATGGTATGTCAAATATCCTAGTCGATTTGGGGAGATGGAGCCTGACAGGGAATGTTTGTGCACCCGGTCTTCTAACGGAGCTGGGGACGATTTCCTAGCCAAATTTGAGAGTTGACTGGCATGCTTTTGCAATCTCAATTTGAAGACTGGCCATTTTGAGTTTGACGGAGCACCTGCATTCAGTCTTCTGAGATCCGAGGTCAGTTGGAGATCCTGACCACTGGTCTTGAGAAATATTGTCCTTGATGTTCATCGGGAAAGGATGGAGGTGGCTGAACGCTGTGAGTTATCAGCTCCCTCTGGGGCCTTGGTTTCTCACTGATGGGCTTTGGGATGACAATATTGTGGAGGTGCAGGGACTTTGATGGAACTCTGGTGGGATCCGAATGCTGCTCAATGATCCTGTCATGGCTTTGGCCTTTCCAAGCTCCGTGGACGGTGATATTACCCTGCAATTCATCAAGAATCCTGAACCTTATCCCTTGTGATTATGCCGCTCATTTTATGTTATTGCCTTTTTTCCTGACAAGGGTATACAATATATGAGCATACATGAGTTGCCATCTGTTATCCTGTTATGGGAAAACTCATACTGAGTTGAGTGTAACATGAGGTTTGTGCAATATTTAAAAGTGTCCCAAAACTGAATTTGAAACAGGCAGCAACCAAGGAGATATCAGGAGGAATGGCCCACACTGCTGAATTTAGGAAGAGTGTTGAAGAAGGTGAAAAGGGTTTAGCATCAAATTACAGTCAATAGGGATAAGCAGTCAAACATGGCGATGGGACAAAGGGAAGGGGAAATTCTATAGAGGTCAGAATTAAAGGTCTAGAGAATTGTGAGATAGGGTTGGAGAACTGGAGAAAGATAAAACCGTCAAGAGATTTAATCAGAACAATGAGCATTTAAAATCTGAAGCACTGGGGGACCATAGGTCACGGTCAGCAAGGACCAGGTGGAGGCTGAGTGAGACTTGGTCTAGGATAGGATACATATAGAGTGCCAAATCTGAAGTTCATAGAGGCAAGCATCAGAATAAATCAGATATGGAGGTAACAAAGGCATGGATTAGGATTTCAGCCACCCTGTGAGGGCTGAGGCAGGTGATGTTACAAAGCTGGAGATAGCGCTTGATTTGAAGATTGAAGATATGTGGTTGGAAATTCACATGGGTCACCTAGGTTGTGGAAGAACTGATTGGCCTGAAACAGTAACATCGAGGTGAGATGGTATCAGATCCAATGTTTTGGAGAAAATTGTCCTCCAATTAAATATTGAATGTAGCAAAACTGTTGATCTTGATTCTGGTCACAGACTCAGGCTGGATTCTCCGAACCCCGACGTTGAAATCATGTCCGGCGCTGGGGCGGAGAATCCAATTTCAAGCATGGAATCGGGACCAGCGCCGGTTCCCCAATTCCCCGGAAAGTGGCGTACTTAGAGAATACGCCACGAACCCCTACCTGCGGCCATCGCTGGAGGCCTGCCCCACTATTCTGCGCCCCCAACTGGCCAAAGTCTCGGTCCTACCATTCGGAATACTGTCGTGGCAGCTGCGGGCTTTGTCCAGGTCAGGTGGGCGGCCGATCAAGGGCACAACTTGGGTGCTCCAGCTCCACGGTCTGAATCCACCGTGGAGCATGACGCGGCAGCTGGAGGCCGCCACCGTGCACATGCGCGGCCTCAGACCCGGAGGTGCGGGAGCCCGTATATGCAGCTAAAGCTGTTAGATCCATGCCGGGTCCCTGCTAGCCCCCTGCAGGGCTATGGATATGGTGCCTTTTCACGAGTTTTTTTGGTGTGAAAGGCCAGTTTTGACGACCAGTTATGCTGGTGCTTCCATAACATGTGAACCCATTAGCTAATAGTTATTGTTGGGGTCTATGTTCATAGAACTTTGAAAGTTGCCACTCAAGTGGGTAGAGCTGTGAAGAAGACCCATGGTGTGCTAGCACATTCATTAGCAGAGGGATTGAATTTAAGAGCCGTGAGGTGATGATGCAGCTGTACAAAACCTTGGTAAGGCCACATTTGGAGTACTGTGCGCAGTTCTGGTCGCCTCATTTTAGGAAGGATGTGGAAGCTTTGGAAAAGGTGCAAAGGAGATTTACCAGGATGTTGCCTGGAATGGAGAGTAGGTCTTACGAGAAAAGGTTGAGGGTTCTCGGCCTTTTCTCATTAGAACGGAGAAGGATGAGGGGTGATTTGATAGAGGTTTATAAGTAAATCTCCTTTGGGTTCACATAAAAGCATGGCTTATGTCGGAGTTATAGTTTCAGTGCTAATATTGCAATACAAATTTTAAGGGTTAAATAAATATCATTGATTTTCAACCCTGCCAAATATTCAATTACATAATGGTAAAAAATAAAAGTATTTGAATATAGATTAGAAACTCCATGTCTGCTCTATGTTCTATTAATACCTCTTTAATCAACCATGTTATTACAAACCTTCCCTAAGAACTTTGTTTTCACTGATTCCATTCGAGGTTCCAGTTAAAATCAGACAAGGTAAACCACTGATAAGTACTAAGCTTTGTCAAATCATATTAGGTTTCGACAATAACAAACTAAAGCTCTGACTCAATGGTTTTGCTTTTGACAGCATATACCATTTCAACTTTTGTGCTTCAAGCTTAGTGAAGTAAAAATGTGCTTTTTTTCCCTATGACATACAGTACAGAATGAATGTCTACAATACATCAGCATGGGCCCATCTGGAATATCCATCAACCTATGGCTATCAAATGTAGCTGTCTGAATGTGGAGTCTCCAAAGTTTAAAAAATGCACTTTTAAGTGCAAAGCATTGATATACACTACCTCAGAATAGATTTCAAATCTGATATTTATAGATGGATTTTCATCTTCTCCAGGAGAATTTTTTGCTCTTAATCCGCTTTGATATAAATTCCAAGGATTTCCTTGCAATGTTGTAACAGTTGCGTCACATTACCTTGCAATACAGTGAGCGTAGCATCCTGACTGTAGCCCTTCCGAACTGAATTTGTTGCAATGCAGCGATATACTCCAGCATCATCCACTTGCACATTGACAATTTGCAGAATTCCATTTGGGAGAACTATAAATCTGAAAAACAAATCCAAAGTTGCTATAACTTTCAATCCAAGAACAGAACAAATTGAGTTTATAATATAGAATATCCCTGTTCACGGACTCAAAAGTATCAGGTAGTGAGTGATGCCACTGATTTGAAATTGGACAATTTAAATCTATTCTTAATTCTGTCCAGCAGATCACTTTTAAAACAACTAAATCCTAATGAACTATTTCTGATACTTTGGGGGCATAGTTACAGATACAAAGATATTTAAAAATAAACTCACCTGAATAAATATTTGTTGCAAAAAAAAAAAAAGTAAACCAAGGAAATAAAAAAGTTGGTTAAGTAGTCACCATACAGAAAAGTCTTGGTGGAGGTAGCTTACGACTTGGCAGGTTCGTTAGTAAAATAAATCCCTAATTGAAGCAAAGTGGTCCCTGCAACCAGAGGTCAGACAGAAAACCACGTACACTGGTTTCTCCTTGAGATAGTAATGTAATTCCCATTTATGACTGCACCAAAGACAAAATGAATGGACAATTCAAATCCATGCCATATTAAATGCTAAAGTTCCAAAGAAAAACAGTTTAAGGAACATGCATTTTGATGGATTTTAAAAGATCCAAATCACAAAGTATAACTTCTGACTTTGTTTTCTCATCATGGTAATTACTGGTGCAGTAAGCAAGCATGATAGCCAAATTGTGTATAGCAAGAACACTCGTCTCTGATTGTTCAAAGACTTATATGAGATCTGCAATATAAAGGTAACCGTGTTTAAACTTCACTCTAACAGCAGATTTTTGTTTTAGCAATTAGGGATGTTCCCCGAAAGCGCTGCATTAGCGCGGTTACTGAGATGCAGAGTCTTTTTAACAAATAAACTGCTGCTTTCCGACTATCCTGCTTGCTGCTTCCTCTTGCTCACCAACCCTCCCTCTTCCCTCCCCAGCCCGCCTCGCTCACCATCGGCCGGCCCCAACCTCCCTGATCACCACTTCCCTCGCTGGCCCTCTCGCTCACGCAGCCTCCCGCTCGCTGCTCCCCCCCCCCCCCCCCGTCTCTCACACTCTCGCCTAGGAACGTCAGGGAAGAAAGCAATGAATGAGAAGAGGGTTGGGAAGTCGGAAGAGGCGGCAAGTTAAGAGAGGAGGTAAATGGAAGCAGGAGGTAGGCTGAAAGAGTCACCAAGTTAAGAGTTAGTAACTCTTTCAACTTAGCACCTGCTTTCACTTGCCATCTCCCCCAACCCACATGGTGGCGGCACAGTAGCACAGTGTTTAACACTGTTGCTTCATGCTCCAGGCTCCCAGGTATGATTCCCAGCTTGGGACAACCCTTCCTAGTGGAGTCTGCACGTTCTCTCCCCGTGTCCGCGTGGGTTTCCTCCAGGTGTTCCAGTTTTCTCCCACAATCCAAAGATGCACAGGTTCCAAAAAGGCTAGGTGGGGTTGCTGGGTTACGGGAATAGGGTGGAGGTGTGGACTTGGTTGGGGTCCTCTTTCCAAGAGCCAGTGCAGACTCAATAGGCCGAATGGCCTCCTTCTGCACTGTAAATTCTACGATTTCATGAAATCCCTAATTCTCAAATGGAGAAAGACCTAGCACGATCGACAAATTGCAGGTCACAACTGAGAGGTGCACCTTTAACTGCAACTAGCCCATCAACGGCAGCCCTCATGTTCAGCAGACCAGTGTATAACAATTTACTTGACTCTCAACCATTCTATTCTCAGAACTTGAGAGCAGCTTTTAAAACTGAATAAGATAACGACCAAAGTGCATGATGAAAATACAGGCACAGAATTTCCAGGTTTACAGTTGGAACAACAAGTTCGCATCCAAGATCGCACAGAAGATATGCAACAAAGATTCCTATGAAGTTATTACACACAAAGGTGCAATGGCGAGACACAACAGAGGACAAATCAGATCCTTTCCAGCTCCAATCACTGTGCAGTCCCATTGCATCGAGGACAAGACAAGATCCCAAATACAACCAGGAACAATCACCCAAGAATGACAATCTTACTGATCACTGTGAGCCATTAAATAAACCTCCAGACAAGGTTCCCATTACAAGATCTGGCAGATTACTTCAATGTTTTAGAGATTCAGATTCACCAGCCCAAACACTTATGTAATGGTAACTAAACATGAATATTTATTGTAAATAGATATACTTCTTTGGAAGGGGGGTGAAGTATATTTAAAAAGAGGAGAGGGGGATCTTACAGTGTGTCTTCAAGGGTAGCAGCATGCCATTATTAGAAAGTGCGTCATGTAATCCAGTCTCGGTTTCACTTTGGCCCATGACAGTAGATACCGCACAGAGCTCTGCTGCTGATGTCTTCAAGCTTTTTACCTTTGCAAAGCTGTTCTTATGTGCCTAGTCTCAATAAATCAATCACTTGACTGCCCATTGACATCTATGTTGCATTTCTTGAGGGAAGTCTTCAGGGTATCTTTGAAGCACGCCCTTTGTCCTCTTGTTCGGGAGCCATCCTTCAGCTGGACAAAGATGATTTCCATCGGCAGGCAAGTCTCTGGCATCTTAAGCATGCAGTCGGCACAGCAGAGTTGGATTCGGATGATCATGGCCTCGCTGATGGTGATCTTGGCTTCTTCAAGGACACTGATGTTAGTACCCCTGTCCTCTCAGCTAATGCGAAGAATCCGTCTCAGACAATGTTGATGGTATCGCTCCAGGGCCTTGAGGCGGCGTCTGTATGTGGTCCAAGTTTCTAAGCCATATAGAAGAGTTGGGAGGGCGACTACCTTGTACACGAGAATCTTGGTATCAACACGAAGGTTGTCAAACACTCTAATTTTAGGTGCCTGTAGGCCGCTCTTGCGGATTGGACAACGATGTTGCATCTCTGCATCAATGTCAACCTTAGATGAGAGATGGCTACCAGGATAGTGGAAATGTTCCACATTTAGGAGGGTTTCTCTCTTGATTTTGATGGAGGCGAGACCAGATATTGCTCTGGGGCAGGTGGGTAAAGGACTTGAGTCTTCTTGAAGTCGAGGCCAAGACCGGTTCCTCAGTACGCTTCTGCAAAGGTGACAAGCGTGGCTTGGAGATTCTCTTCCACGAGAGCGGAGATTACATTGTCATCTGGGTACTGAAGTTCAATAAGGTATGTCAGTGTTGCTTTCTTCTTCGATTTCAACAGGCGAATTTGATCTTTTTTTTTTAAATATAATTTTTATTGGAATTTTTTACAGAAAATATAAAACATAACGACAAACAATGAAATGCAACAAAATAACCCATAATAACTGTAACACCCCCAGACCGTATGTATCACATCCCCCCACCCCCCAACCCCAATGAACAACAAAAGAACTTAAAAATAAATTTAAATTAAATAAACAAACATAGTCATTGTCCCCCCCCCCCCCCCCCCCCCCCCCCCTTGTCCCTCCCCCTTGTCCCTGGTGGCAAGATGAATACAGAACTGGCTCTTTCACAGAAAGCAACAGGTAGCAGTAGAAGGGTGTTTTTGTGAATGGAAGGTTGTGACTAGTGGTGTTCCACAGGAATCTGTGCTGGGGCCTCTGTTGTTTGCAGTATCCAAAAACAATTTGGAGGAAAATGTAGCTGGTCTGATCAGTAAGTTCGCGGATGACACCAAGGTTGGTGGAGTGGCAGATAAATGTTGCGGATTGTCAGAAGATACAGCAGGAGATAGATAGGTTGGAGACTTGGGTAGAGAAATGGCAAATAGAATTTAATCCAGACAAATGTGAGGTAATGCATTTTGGTAGGTCTAACATAGAGGGTAAATAAACAGTAAAAGGCAAAACTCTCAGGAATATAGAAAGTCAGAGAGATCTGGGCGTGCAGGTCCACAGATCTTTGTAAGTGGCAACACAAGTAGACTCGGTAGCCAAGAAAGCATATATAATGCTTGCCTTCATTGGACAGGGCATCAAGAATAAAAACTGACAAGTCATGCTACAGTTGTCTTGGTAGAATCTTGGTAGGGCCGAACTTGGAATATTGCGCACAATAAATACCCAACTGAGCGATAGTTCTGTCAATCTTTTGTATTGAATACAGTAATTCTGCTCAGTGTTTTCTTTACACAGCAGCTGAAGTCACTGGTACATATATCTTGACACAGTATTTCTGTAACTACACTGGTCAATTTTAGTTAAAACTGTATGTTCACAATGGTAGCTATTGATTGCACTGGCATTTATGAAAATGGCAGAGCCCCACACATACAAGTAATGTCCTAAATGTAATTCCCTACCTATCTTAAATTAGCTGATTTCCAGCAAGGAGGGTTGCTACAATTGGTCTGTGTCTCTGGGTTAAGGAAAGGGAAATGAGCCAGGATTTCCACCTCCAATTATACCCAGCTAGGTCCACTGGACGCTCAAGTGTTTGGTGTGTAAGAGTACAATAGAAAACTGGACTGGAATGCTTCCTGCGGTCAAAAAATGTGCCAACACTCCATGTTAATGCTCACACTCAAATCATGACCAGTGGAGCCAATATCAGAACACTCGTGGAACTCTCTTGGTGGAGTTTAAAAATTAAAAAAAAAGTGCCAATTATTTTTATTCCAATTAAGGGACGATTTAGAGTGGCCAATCCACCGACCATGCACATCTTTGGGCTGTGGGGGTGAGACCCATGCAGACATGGGGAGAACGATCAAACTCCACACGGGGCCGGGATCGAACTACTGTGTCATCCCGTCTCTTAGTGGAGTTGATCAATCTTTAGATACAAGACACCCAACAAATTGTCTAGCAACCAGTATATTCATGATTCAAGCATGGAAAGCACCATCTTAGAGAAGCATCCGAACAGCAGTCTTCTCATAAAGCAGCTGAGCTTGAATCCAGCCCTTACAGGGAGAGCATATTTAATATACTGGGTGCTCCAAAAATATTATAACCTTAGGAGTTATGCAACAGTTGAAAAGTTAAGAACAAATTTTTTCTTTTTTAATAAATATTATTATTTTCCTCCTTTTTCACATTTTCTCCCAAATTTACACCCAACAATAAACAATAAGCAGTAGCGAATACGTCAAACCCCATATCAGCAACAATCCCATCCTCCCACCAAACCCCCAAACAGCAGTCCATATGTTAACATAAACAAATAGCAAAAAGGAATCAGGAATCACCCATAACACATACAGCCCACTCCCCTCAACACCCCCCCCCCCCAAATGATCAATGTTATTAAATTCTTGAAAGTGCATAATGAATAACGTCCATGAATTGTAGAACCCCTCCATCCTTCCCCTCAGTTAAAATTTAACTTTCTCAAGAGTCAAGAATTCCAGCAGTCCCCCCCCCCCCCCGCCCCCCGCCACGCCAGGGCAGAGGGTGGAGAGGGTGCTCTCCATCCCAACAAGATCCACCTTCAGCCGATTAACGAGGTGAAGGCTACAACATCTGCCTTCGCACGTGTTTCCAACCCCAGCTGGTCCGACACCCCGAATATGGCCTCCCAAGTACCCGGGTCCAGTTTTACCATAAAAACCTCGTCCAGCTTTGGACAGGACCAAAACACCGGCTCCATCTGGAAATTCTGTATCTCCTTCCAGGCAAAATCTCGAACCTGCATGTATCTAAACATTTCCCCCGCTCCAGCCCAAACTTCGCACCCAGCTCCTTCAATCCTGCAAACTGACCCACAAGAAACAAATCTTCTAGTGTCTTAATTCCCTTCTCCTCCCATCTCCGAAAATGTTCGTCCCACTTCCCTGGCTCAAATCTGTGGTTCCCCAAATCGGCATTTCTCTTGACCCTGCCCCCAACCCGAAGTGCTGGTGAAACTGCTTCCAAATTCTCAATGAAGCTATTATTACCAGACTCCCTGAGTATTTCCTCGGAGCCGTTGGGAGCAACGCTATTACTCGCACCTTCAATTCCGCCCCTCTACACAAACACTCCTCCATTCTGATCCACTGGGAATCAACCCCTCTTGACCCAGCTCTGCACCTTCTCCATATTCGCCGCCCAGCAATAATACATCAGGTTCGGAAGACCCAAACCCGCTGCCTGCCTTCCCCTCTGTAGCAGCAACTTTCTAACTCTGGCCACCTTCCCTCTCCATATGAATGAGGTAATCATTCCTTCAATCACTCTAAAAAAATATCGTTGGCAGGAAAATCGGCAGGCATTGGAAAATAAACAGAAATCACATATCTCATAGATATCTCATAATTTACAATGGAGAAGGAGGCCATTCGGCCCATCAAGTCTGCACCGGTTCTTGGAAAGAGCACCCTCGTTAAGCCCACACCTCCACCCTTTCCCCGTGACCCTGCATCTAACCCAAGGGCAATTTAGCATGGCCAAGCCACCTAACCTGCACATCTTTGGACTCTGGGAGGAAACCTGAGCACCCGGAGGAAACCCACGCAGACACCGGGAGCACGTGCAGGCTCCGCACAGACAGGAATCGAACTGGGACCCTGGCGTTGTGAAGCCACAGTGCTAACCACTATGCTATTGTGCTGCCCCGCGGCAACACATCCATTTTAACCGCCTGTACGCGCCCCGCCAGTGACAGAGGAAGACCATCCCACCTTGCCAGATCAGCTTTTACCCTCCTCACCAAACTAGAAATGTTATACCTACGGAGCCGCCCCCCCCCCCCCCCCAAATCCCAAGCAACGGGCACCCCACGTATTTAAAGTGAGTCCTTGCTCTACGGAATTGCAGCCCCCCACCCCTAGCCCCACCCCCCGGCTGAGACACCACAAAATATTCACTCATCTAGATTTAATCTGTACCCAAAGAAAGACCCAAACAGCCGAAGCAGCTCCAATACTCCCCCTATTGATACACTCATTTCCGACACATATAACAAGAAGTCATTGGCATATAAGGACACCCTATGCTCTATCCTCCCCACCCCCATGCTATCCCTTTACGTACTCCCAAACTTCTTAACGCGATGGCCAACATCTCAATCGCGAGTGCAAACAGCAGGGGGACATAGGGCATCCCTGCCTAGTCCCACGGTAGAGAGAAAAGAATCCCGAGCTGATGCTATTTGTGTGGACACTCGCCCTCGGCTCCTTATACAGTAGCCTTACCCAGTCCACAAATCATGGACTAATCCCAAATCGCT
Source organism: Scyliorhinus canicula (assembly GCF_902713615.1). Lineage (NCBI taxonomy): Eukaryota > Metazoa > Chordata > Chondrichthyes > Carcharhiniformes > Scyliorhinidae > Scyliorhinus > Scyliorhinus canicula. The sequence continues at coordinate 20,763,719 of NC_052157.1, forward strand.
CCAGAACTGCCATCAAGTACCTCCATCTATCCAGTCAAACGCTTTCTCGGCATCCAATGCCACAACCACCTGTTTCCTTTCCCTCCACCGGCGCCATAGCCACGTTCAATACCCTCCTAACGTTCGAAAAGAGCTGCTCCCTTCTCAGAAACCCAGTCTGATCGCACTCCTCCAGCCTACCTACCAGTACCTTCGCCAATACCTTTGCATCCATGCTTAAAAATGATATGGGCCTGTACGACCCACACTTCGTCGGATCCTTATCTTTTTTAAGCAACATGGAAATCGATGTCTGCCCCAATGTTTGTGCTAACACCCCCTTCCCCATCACCTCCTCAAACATCCCCACTATCAGCATTGCCAGATTATCCTTGAATTTTTTATAATATTCCACCGGAAACCCATCCGGCCCTGCCACCTTCCCCGACTGCTTCCTCCCAATCGCATCTTATATCTCCTGCTCCACTATCGCCCCTTTTATGTCCTACTCCACTATCGCCCCTCCTAATGTGGCCCTGTCCCCCTCCCCTAACCTCAGATACTCCAACCATGGGGCAGCACGGCAGCATGGTGGTTAGCACAAATGCTTCACAGCTCCAGGGTCCCAGGTTCGATTCCCGGCTGGGTCACTGTCTGTGCGGAGTCTGCACGTCCTCCCCGTGTGTGCGTGGGTTTCCTCCGGGTGCTCCGGTTTCCTCCCACAGTCCAAAGATATGCGGGCTAGGTGGATTGGCCATGCTAAATTGCCCGTAGTGTCCTAAAAAGTAGGGGGGGTTATGGGTATAGGGTGAATACGTGGGTTTGAGTAGGGTGATCATTGCTCGGCACAACATCGAGGGCCGAAGGGCCTGTTCTGTGCTGTACTGTTCTATGTTCTAACCCATTGGGAAATTCCTGCATCTCCCGGTCTCCCCCAGGTGGCTCGGATCAGTACAACCTCTCATAGAATTCCTCAAAGATCTTGTTTATCAGATCCGGAGCCACCACCAACTTCCTTGCCCTGTCCTGCACCTGAACAATTCCCCTTGCCGCCGCCTCCCTCCGAAGCTGACCCGCTAACATCCTTCTCTCCATGCTTGTAAACTGCTCGGTCGCCTCAATTGTCGCACCGTCTTCTTGGTAGATAGTCAGTAGTTCCTTCCTCTTTTTCAATGCATGGGAGATTTTATAGCTCCTTTTGTAATAAGTACATAAAGCAATATATCCTTAAAACACGCATGGAAAATTCAACAAATGTTATACCATGCAGTTTCAGACAAAGAGTAATAGTCCTGAATTAAATAAGTTTCGATAATACTTTAGAATCAAAATGAACTTAAAGGATGGTGGAAACCAGAGCTTACCTGCGTAGCAGAGAAGTTTTTTTCATTAATAATGAAGAGTTTAAATTCTGTCTAACTGATAGGTTACTTGAGCGAGACAAGCAAGGGAGAACTATGCAGATCAATGCAAGTTGCAAAGACAGAGTTAGACTACGTTCCGAGAAGTCCTTTTTTTCTTGCAAGGCCACTATTTTTAAACAGTACCTCAATTATCGAATTAAAGCTGAAGGTTAGAGTTGTTATTTTGTTAAGATAGATTCTATAGTTAACTTTGTTATGCAAGTATTGATTTGGGATATTGATCAAGGATCTTCCTATTTTTGGAATTAAAATTGTGAAGCAAAATACTGCTAATTTTCTGCAAAATCAGTCATTCCTAGAAGTGCATCATTATAATCACGGAAGACTAATGTTTTGCAGACTAAGAATTCTGACTGGAATATAGATGGACCTTCACCCCACCATTACCCCAACTGCCCAAGAGCAAAGAACAACTTTATGATGTTCTTTTCTCTTGGAAATGTATATATTTTAAAAATAAATTTAGAGTACCCACTTAATTGTTTCCAATTAAGGGGCAATTTAGCGTGGCCAATCCACCTAACCCGCACATGTTTGGGTTGTGGGGACAAAACCCACGCAAACTCGGGGAGAATGTGCAAACTCCACACAGACAATGACCCAGAGCCGGGATCGAAGCTGGGATCTCGGCGCCGTGAGGCAACAGTGCTAACCACGGCACCACCATGCTGCCCTTGGAAATATTCTAATTGAAATTTTAAACAATTTTTTTTAATACAAAGTTTACACAAAACCAAACAACACATCTTTAAAGTGCATTCTAGGCGTCCGCCATCTACGATAAAACCTGTCCACCAACCCTCTCATGGTGAAGGTGACCTTCGTGAGGTGTAAAAACTCCAGCTGGTCACCCAGCCAAGCCAAGACGCTTGGCGGTGTAGTCCACCTCCAGCCTAAGAAGATCCACCCCCTTGCCAAAAGCGAGGCAAAGACCAGAACCTCTACCCCGAACCGGAACTCATGTTCATCCAAGACCCCAAAATGCGTAACCAGTGGGCACGGTTCCAACCCCATGTTCAGGATTGCCGACATGGTATCAAAAATGAAGCTCCAGAAGGCCACCAGCTTTGGACACGACCAGAACTTGTGTGCATGGTGTGCCGGCCCCCTCGAACACCTACCTCATCTATCCTCCACTCCGTCGAAAAATCAGCTCATTCTAGACTCCGTGAGGTGTGCTCGAAACACTAATTATAGCTGAAGGAGCCTCAGCCTCACACAGGACAAGGTCACATTCACCCTCCACAGTGCCTCATTCCAGACTCCTCATCCAGAATTGGCCCTAGCTCTTCTACCCACTTTGCCTTCGCTCGCTCAACCGAGCCCGTATCCATAGAATAGAATAGACTCCTCCTCCCCCACTATCAGTTGGTATATTCTGAACGTACTGGCCAGCTCTAATAACGAGCAGGACAGAATCCGCTTGGAGATACCTGAACCCGTCAGGGATCGTAAGCCCATATTTCTCCTTCGGCTCCCCCAGGCTCACAAATCTCCCAGGCGGAACGATGGCGCAGTTATTAGCACTACTGCCTCAAGGCGCTGAGGAGCCGAGTTTGATCCCGGCCATGGGTCACTGTTCGTGTGGAGTTTGCATATTCTCCCCGTGTCTGCGTGGGTTTCACCCCACAACCCAAAGATGTGAAGATTGGGTGGATTGGCCATGCTAAAATGTCCCTTAATTGGAAAAATTGGGTACTCTTAAATTTATTTATTTTTTAAATAAATAAATCTCTCCCCTTTTCCTTCCACTCCCTAAACTTTTCATCCAGCCTAGCAGGCTCGAATAACTGATTTACACAAATGGGAGCTAGCCTTGAGGCAGCTTTCAAATTGAAATGTTGATGGCGCTGCCTCCAAATCTTTAACGTGGCTACTACCACTGGGTTAGTCGTGTTTCTTTGGTGCCAATGGAGTGGAACCATTACCAACGACTCTATACTTGCTCCCCTCACAGACTCTGCCTCCACCTGGACCCACAACTCCTCAGAGTCCCCGCACCACTCCAGTACCATTTCAGCATTAGCCGCCCAATAATAATATTGAAAGTTTTGGCACGGCCAAGCCCCCTGCTTGTCTCTCCCTCTGCAGCACCACCCTCCTGATCTTCTCGCCCTTACCCACCCAAATAAACCCAGTCACAAGCCGGTCAATCACTCTGAAAAACGCCTTGGGCAGGAACACCACGTTTCCGATTTTCTTAATCTTCTCTAATAAGTAACATTTTCTTTTCTATCCCCAATACATTTTTCTTCCTTCGTAGATCTTGCACTCTCCCTTTATTCCCTTCTTCTTCTTTCCCTCTCCCCACCCATACTCCAGCCCTGGAGGTGGAGAGCCACATTGTGTGGTACTGGCCACAATAGTCCAATGACTTGCCAAATTGATATATGTGCTATTTGGTTTCTTTAAAAAATGAAGTTTACCATACTGTGAACGTTAGTATTAACTTTGAGAACTTACCTTACGTGATTTGGAATTGCTGATTGGTTCTTCTCCCATGTGACAACTGGGAGCGGGAGTCCGTTAATTCCACACTCAAAACGAGCAATTCCATTTTCCTCCACCACCTGTGATTCAGGCTGCTGATGAAATCGTGACAAGGCTGTCAAAACAAAAAATTTCCCTTAAGTGTAACCAAACATAAACCAAACAGCTGCAGCAACAACACAAACTGAATATATACTGCAAGGCATTGAAATAATTCAGTCCAAGGGAACGTTTATCATAGTGATATTGTCTTCTTTCAATGTAAGTGACTGGATTTAACTTAGTCTAGTTGTTTTACACAAAATTCATTTACAATCTTAATTTAGTATGGTGGAATTGTATTTAAATTTAATCTTTTCAGGGCCATTTACAAACCTTCATCATTTTGGCAACACTTTTAAGAAAGATGATTTTTCTGCCAAAAATCTCTTGCAGTTCTGAAAGGGGATCGGTCAGTGAACCCACAATTTGATAATGAGGTCCTCACACACAATGTTTTTACACTTTGGGAATAGGCCAAAGTCCACATTCGCTGTGCAAGCTAGCAGATTATTCGCAAAATTGCTTAAGCGTAAAATGTTTCATTTGTGGTGTGTTTGGTTTGGATCTCTGAAGCCGAGTAGTTATTTCAAATTCTTCCTCAATGCTTTATTGCTACTTCTCTAACACACCACTCTCCATGCTTCAGTTGAGAGGAGAATGATGAATGATGAAGTCCCATATATGCCTACCCCTCCCTGGATAAGACGATACTACCTATAATTATCCCATTAAGTGGAGCATTTAAATAATAAAGAAAAATCACAGACTCCTTCACAATCAGGGACTAATTAACTGCACCTACTAAACAATTCCTATTTTCCCACTTTTTGAAATAATTAAAGGTAGATTGTGAAATAAATAACCAACAGTACCTGGCAGATTTCAGTTTCCACCCAAGATATTACACCCAACTTTTATTAAGTAAAAGATAGTTGGATCTGGGATCATATTTCCAATTGGACAGAAATTTGGCACCCGACTTTGGAGGCTGGTTTCATACACACTACATACTCTATGGAGTTTGATATTTGTGTTTGATGAGGGCAAGATATTTTGACGGTTAACTGTCACCAAAACTTTTGATAGAGTGTCACGGCTGTAAAATATAAAATTTTAACACAGCCATTCTTGTTTCACAAGTATTTCAGTAAACTATAACTATTGCTGCTGTGCACGTAACATCACTGATACCAGGGGCTGGTTTAGCTGGGGCTGGTTTAGCACACTAGGCTAAATTGCTGGCTTTTAAAGCAGACCAAGGCAGGCCTGCAGCACGGTTCAATTCCCGTACCAGCCTCCCCGACTAGGGGCTTTTCACAGTAACTTCATTGAAGCCTACTCGTGACAATAAGCGATTTTCATTTTCATACCTTGTTTTCCAACCAGTACAATTGCATTATTTTGGCTGGAGAAAGCTTTTGCATTGGAGAGAAGTGTTGCTGGTTACAAGTCTACCACTGATAGTTTATCGGAGTGATAATGAGAAGAAAAATGAACAGCAAACCTATTAGCTGTGTAAAGTAGTGCTTAATAGTTCAAAACAATTTTTCTCTGCAGCACATTATAAATAAGTGCAGTGACAATTTTTTACCTTTTAAAGTTACTAAGTTGGCAAGCTGGTTGCAGAGCAATAGACAAACAATCCTATTACAAACTCTCCAATTCATGAACCACCAAGTTATTCATAATTAATATCTACCAGTCACAAGCACATTTAGATAAAACAAAGCTCAACGGTTGTGCATTTAAGGAACTAAAATACATTGAGAAGAAAAATGGAGTGGAACTAAAAGTTCTTGTTTTATCTCAGTTTTAGTCACTTCTTTCCTTCTCCAAAAACCAGATTTTCCAAAGTACATTAAAACACCAGAAATTACTGTTGGGTAATGCTTAACATGTTTATGAGATATTCTGTTTAACAGAGACTAAACCATTTATTTCAAATAAGCTAAGATAGCCATTAAAATTGTGGGCTGGGGAAGGGAATACAAATATGTTAAAAACTATTCATTCTGTATTGTCTGCAGAGATTTCTGAACTTAAGCCTCCAAATTTTATTTCCACATTGATTGTAAATTACCCAATTCCAATTTTGTCCATCAGAAGAATCACTATTGGGACATTCATCCCAATCCTAACTACTATATGGCACAACGTCTCTCTAGATTCATATAAATAATTAGCCTTTTGATTACAACAGGATTGCTTGCGCTTATAAACATAAACCATGTCAAACATGGAAAAATTCAAGCCCTAGCTGCTTCATGCTTGCAGACTTAACAGATTCCGTATACTAGTTTATGAGCTTATGCTTCCCAATCGCCATTTCCAATTATTTCATATTATCCCCTTGGCTTTGCTAGACAAGTCAGCAGAGAAAATCATTTACAAGTGAATAATATGCTTGCATTAAATACGTGATTTCATGTAAGCAGTCAACTGACTTGTTTGAGGAAATTAGAAAATACATCAGTTTTCTTTCAGATTTAAAAAAGTACATAATTTATTTTCAGATTATATTTTATGTTATTATATAGCTCACTTTGAGGCATTGGAGGCAGTCCAGAGAAGGTTCATCAGGTTGCTCCCAGTTCCATTTGACTATTTTGTAAAATAAATTTAGAGTACCCAATTAATTTTTCTTTCGATTAAGGGGCAATTTTATCATGGCCAATTCACCTACCCTGCACATCTTTGGGTTGTGGGAGTGAGACCCACACAGACATAGGGAGAATGTGCAAACTCTAAGCTCCTCAGCACCGTGAGACAGCAGTGCCAACCACCGCGCTCCCCTACTCTCCCAGTTGATTAACCACTGAACTAGTCACAATAAATATCTTTACTTATTCCGGTACTATGGGGTTAAGGATTTATTTGGATTTGTTTATTATCATGTGTACCGAGGTACAGTTCTGGCCTTCGTCTCGCTGGTTGCTCGTTGGCGGTGCTGATGGGTGGAGGTCAGCTTCTCCACCCAATGCCTCAAAATGCTAGGGAATTTTTGTATCTTGAAAAAGTGAAGTTCAACATGAGGAGCTCAAATGAGGGGTTCTACCAGAGATGGTGCCCGTTTATTTTGTACTTTAAAGAGTTGGTCACAGTTAGCTGTTCCTGGGGGAGAGGAGAGTGGAGTTATGTATAAAATTGGAAAAATTGAATAGAAATAGTATTTTTAAAAAGATATTCTCAATAGAGGATATTACATGGACATTTTAAGAAGTTAATTTTATACAGAAACATCTTCTATTTCTGACAATTGTAACTTAATATAGCTAACCTATGAGAGTGTATCAAACATCAAAGATGCCAGTTGGGACACAAGAGTGGTTAGTGCTGAATCAGTTTCAGCAAAAGAACATAAAATTGTGTTGGAACAGTAAAAGATAGGCACATCTAAAGTTTAAAAGCTATATTCAGCACCTTTATCTTAAACTCTAAAATCATTACATTTGATCTATCTCTGCAGCTTCTACAACTCCGGCACCTGTTCGGGTACACAGATGGAGAATTCAGAATGACCAATTCACCTAACTTTCGGGACTTGTGGGAGGAAACCGGATCACCTGGAGGAAACCCACACAGACACATGGAGAACATGCAGACTCCGCACAAACAGTGACCAAGCTGGGAATCAAACCTGGGACCCTAGCGGTGAATAACCACTGTGCTACCATGCCGCCCTATAACATTTGTGTGCGAGCAAGCATTGTCACAAAGAACACATCTAGTGTTTTCATGATTTTTTCCTATTCTACAACATCATTGGTTTGTTTTTTCACCCATTTAGTCAAAGTTCTGTCTTGAAAAGAATGAAGCTGAACATAATTACCAGCATGACACACTTTAATCTGGAAACAATCTGACATCCACACTACCACACAAATTGAAACATTTTTAAAAATTCTTTTTTTTCCAATGGGTAATTTAGCACGGCCAATTCACCTACCCTGCACATCTTTTTAGGTTGTGGGGGTGAGAGCCACGCAGACACAGGGAGAATGTGCAAACTCCACACGGACAGTGACCCAGGCCCGGGATCGAACCCAGGTCCTCGGCACCGTGAGGCAGCAGTGCTAATCACTGTGCCACAGTGCTGTCCCTTACAAATTTAAACATAACCATTCCCTACCCCGAGTATTCCCTCTCCTACTTTCTAGAAGGAATCATTTATTTAATTTTCCAGCACCCCATTATTATTTGATTTGTCCATCTTGCAGTCCCTCATGCAACCACAGTATATGCAATGTCCATTGTTCCATCCATAACAAAACCACCATACAAAGTCCTAAACACTCTTTTCAAATGACACACCGGGTTCCACGCATGACCTTCATCTAGCAATCTGGGTTTGCTGCTCACAGTGAAATTAAATCAAGTAGCTGCTTTACCAAACTCCTCCATTCTTTTCACAAGTGGCATCTAGATCTTTTATTGTTTACCTTTCCTTCCCACTTTAAAGTCGTTTCTACACTTCAAAGGTTATTCCATTGGTTTTTCGGATTTAAGAGATTGTCAGAAAGTCTAACTTCACAATAGTTCCTCCAGGCTAGCAAATCGCCCCTCCACAAATAAATCCCTCAATCTCTCAAGCCCATTCCCTCCCCACAATCCAAATATCACACCTAATCTAGAGGGCTCAACAACGTGGTTATCACAAATAGGGGCCAAAATAGACATGGACCCAAGCTTAAAAAGCTGCCTACATTGCTTCCATATCCTTAGAGTGGATAGAACCACCGAGTTCAGAGTACCTCACTGGAGAAAACGGCAGCGAACCCATCACTAATGCATCCAAACTAGAGCCCCTACACAAACTTGCCTCCATCTGTCCCCACACGGAAATGGATCACTGCACCACCCCAGCATCTTCTCAATATTGGCTGCCCAATAATAGAAGAGCAAACTGGGAAACACTAGGCCCCCCAACATTATCTCCCTCTACGGATCCTCGGAGTCTTGCCCGCCCATATAAAGGATATTACCAACCTATTAATCTTATCAAAAAAAAGATATTGGGAGAAAAATGGGAAGACACTGAAAAAGAAACAAAACTCTTAGGAGGATATTTATTTTAACAGACTGGACTCTGCCCGTCAAGGACAGGGAAAGTTATCCCACCTTTGCAAGGCAGACTTAAACTTACCCACAAATTGCACCCCCCCCCCCCCCCCCCCCCCCCCCCCTCCTTATCTTCTTCCATTTACCTGAAGCTCTCAAAGCAATGGCTAAGGATTCAATTGCTAATGAAAATAGATGGGGAGGCAGCGGACACCCCTATCTTGTCCCCCTATTCAATAGGAAGTATCCCAAACTCAAAGCGCTAGTGCGGACACTAGCCGAGAGGGCCCTATACAATAACCTAACCCACAAAACAAACTTTGCCCCAGAACCTCTCAAGGACCTCAAAACCGTACCTCCATTCCACCCTATCAAATGCTTTCTGAGCACCCATAGATAAAAATCACTCCAGCTCAGGTTCAGCAGAGGGGTAAGAGCAACATTCAACAGTCACCGAATATTATCTGACAATTGCAGACTCTTGACAAAAATGTCTGGTCTTTCGCAATCACCCATGGGAGACAGGGCTCCAGCGACAAATCCAACACTTAACAAGTAAGCTTGGCATCCACGTTCAATAGCAATATAGATTGATATAACCCACATTCCATGGGGTCCTTATCTTTCTTCAATATTAGAGAGCTAAAAGCCTATGAAAGTGAAGTGGGCAAAGACCCCCAGGACAAGGAATTATTAGACATGTCAACCATCAATGGAGTCAACTGACTGACCCTCAAACGTCTTGTAAAATTAGATGGGACCCATCGAGGCCAAGAGCTTTATCTGTTTGCATCAACCCAGTATCTCTTCAGGGCTTGATCTCCTCCACCCCCCCCCCCCCCCCCCCCCCCCCCCCCCCCCCCCTCCCCACCCACACACCCACCACCCTCCGGGGGCTCTCATCTGGAGAGACTCTTATAAAATGCTTAAAAACAGCATTACCTTTACCTGGGGCAGAAACGAAGCTGCCACTCAAATCCCTGTTTGGAATAATCTCCCGGGAAGCCACCTGTCACCTCAGCTGATGAGCTAAAACACAGCTGGTCTTCTCCCTATAGGCGTTTTTTTTAAAAAACCTTCAAGCATCGCAGCTAGCTCACAGTCTTGCCTGTGGAGAACTGTTCAAACTATGCCTACAGCTACTTCCTGCTCGCCAGGAGCTCCGGGGTAGGATCACTTAAATACCTGCAGTCCACCTCAAGGATAGCATCCACCAACCTCTGCTGCTCCACCCTTACCCTCCCTATCGATATGTGCCTTACATATCATCTCTCCTCGAATAACGGCCTTCAAGGCTTCCCAGAGCATGGAGGATTAGACAGACTTATTTTTATTGAACCCGACATACTCCTCAATAGCCTTAGATATACACCCACAAAACACCTTACCCGCCAGTAACACTGCATCCAATCTCCACGGTTGGCACTGAGCGGGACCCCACTCCAGAATCAAGTCCACCAAATATGGAACAAGGTCTGAAATGACAATGGCGAAGTATTCCACCTTCTTCACCTAGAGACCTAGCTACCAGAAAAGGTAAATCCTGGAATAAACTTTGTGGACCGGAAAGAACGAAAATTCCTTATCCTTGGGTGTAAAAACCACCACAGATCTACTGCAGCCCCATCTGCATCATATGGTGGCACGGTGGTTAGCACTGCTCCCTCCCAGCGCTAGGTACCCGGGTTTAATTCCGGCCTTGGGTGATTGCATGGAATATGCACGTTCTCCCCGTGCCTACAAGGGTTTTCTCCAGGTGCTCCGGTTTCGTCCCACAGTCCAAAGACATGCAGGTTAGGTAGGTTGGCCATGCTAAATTGCCCCTTAGTGTTCAAGGGTTAGGTATGGTTAAAGGGGACAGGACAGGGACGTGGGCCTAAGTGGGGTGCTCTTTTGGAAAGTTGGTGTGGACCTGATGGGCCGAATGGCCTCTCTCTGCAATGTAGGGATTCTATGATCCTTTACTACGCCCAATGGAGCCAAGAACGTGGGCCTAGAGCAGTCTAATTTAGGATCAAGTACAGTTTAAATCTCATCCAAAAACTAGCTATTGCATATCCAGATCTGGAATGAAAGCCACTGTCGCATCATCCCAATTCAAGCATATGTATTGGCCGATGCCACCAACTTGCCTGTGGCTACCAGAGCAGGTCAAAGGCTAGGAATTCTACGGCGAGTAACTCACTGCCTAACCCTTCCAAATCATGTCCATCATCTACAAGGCACAAGTCAGGAGTGTCATGGAGTCATAGAATTTACAGTGCAGAAGGAGGCCATTCAGCCCATCGAGTCTGCATCGGCCCTTGGAAAGAGCACGCTACTTAAGCCCCACGCCTCCACCTTATCCCCTCTTTCCCCGTCAACCCAGTGAACCTTTTTGGACACTAAGGGCAATTTAGAATGGCCATTGCAACAAACCTGCACATCTTTGGACTGTGGGAGGAAATCGGAGCATCTGGAGGAAACCCACGCACGCACGGGAAGAGAACATGCAGACACCACATAGACAGTGACCCAAAACGGGAATCGAACCTGGCACCCTGGAGCTGTGAAGCAATTGTGCTAACCACTATGCCACTGTAGAGAATATTCTCTACTTGCCTGGAAGAGTGCAGCTCCACCAACACTCAAGAAGCTCGACAACATCCACGACAAACCAGCCCATTTGATTGCTATCCCTTCCACTCAGTTAATAAAGCAAAGTATTCCAATCTTCCTTTTTGACCACCTTTTTGACCCAACCTGCTGTATTCAGGGATCTGTGGTTATGCACTTCCAAGGTCCCTCAGTTCCTCTGCACCTCTCAGTGCCATCCCATTTGTTGTGCATTCCTTTGACTTGTTTGGCCTCCCCAAATGCATAATCTCACACTTCCGGGTTGAATTCCATTACCACTTTTCTGACCACCAACCAATCCACTGATATCTTCCTGCAGTCCCCAACCAATTTCCTCACTATCAGCTATGCAACATGTTTATGTCTTCTGCAAAAGTCTTAATCATGCTCCCTATAATAAAGTCCAAATAATTTATATACACACCAGAAAAAGCAGGGAGCTAGTACTGAATCCTGAGGAACCCCACTGGAAACAACCTTTCAGTCACAACAACACCTATTAACCATAAAACCATATTAACCATTACCCATTGTTTCCTATCATTGAGCAAATTTTGTATTCAGCTTGCTACATTTCCCATGGACTTTTTTTTGAACTAGTCTGCCATGTCAAAAGCACTGCTAATATCTATGTAGGCCACATTACCTGCCCTTATCAATCCTCCTTGTTACCTCCTCAAAAAGTTCAATCAAGTTGGTCAGACATGGGGCGAAATTCTCTGACCCCAGCAGGGTCGGAGAATCGCCCGGGGCCGCCGAAAATCCCACCCACGCCATGTCCAGAATTCTCCCACCCGCAGAAAGTCGGCGTGCCGCCAATCCCGCCGCCCGCCTCAGAGAATGGCAGGGGCCGGCGGGAGGCTACGGGTTTCTGTGCTGCCGTTATTCTCCGGCCCGAATGGGCCGAAGTCCCGCCGCTGAGAGGCCTCTCCCGCCACCGTGGTTTGAACCACTTCTGTGCGGCGGGATCGGCGGCGCGAGCGGGCCCCCGGGGGGGCGCGGGGCAATCGGACCCCAGG